>NC_088384.1:33337187-34578125 GCF_037993035.2 Macaca fascicularis
AAGTCATTGCAGGCTAGGCACAGTGGCTCATGCCTGTTCATCCCAGCACTTTGGGAGGCTGAGGTGGAAGGATTGCTTGAGCCTAGGAATTTGAGACCAGTATGGGCAACACAGTGATATCATATCTCTACAAAAATTTTAAAAATTAGCAAGGTGTGGTGGCATGCACCTGTTGTCCCAGCTACTCAAGAGACTGAGGTAGGAGGATTGCTTGAGGCTGCTGTGAGCTATGAGCATGCCGCTGCACTCCAGCCTGGGCAACAGAGCGAGACCCTGTCTCTAAAAAAGTAAAAAATAAATAATAAAAGCCATCACATTGTACACGTTAAATGGGTGAACTGTATGGCATGCAAATTGTATCTCAATAAATCTGTGGGAAAAAAAAAGTGTGCTTGGGAGCAGAACCAGGAAATCCCAGAAAGCAGGCCCCCATATATACATATGCATCTTTACCACTGCACAAAAGCAACAGAAGTGGCAGCTCTTGAAGTCAGAAAAGCTGTCCGAATCATGCCTCCTCCTCCTAAAAAGTCAGGGAAAGGAAATTTATAAATAAAGAGCATGAGAGAAGTAGCAAAGTCAAATCCCCTCAAAGTCACTACTAGAAAAAAAGAGAAGAAGGAACAGGAACACCTCCCTGGACAATGAAAGCACACTAATGTGAAAGTTGCAGATCCCAGGATGAAATCACTTTTTGTCAGGCCCAAACAAATTAAAGCTGAGAAAGCACCAAGGAAGAGAGCTCCTGCTTGCATGTCTGGAATAAAGACTCAAAGACTTTCTAAATAACCCCACAAGAAATCCCTTCTTTAGGACTGCAACAATTCAGATAAGATGCTCTTAAAATATAACACTTGCCCAGTAATGCATCTTCACCAATGAACTGATGCCAACTCTGGCTTTGAGTCTCTGAAACCAATGAATTGTTTCCAAGCTAGCTTATGTGAACTTCTCCTTTTGCCAATAAAAGCTTCCCCTTAGCCTCCTGTCTTTGTATGCATATTTGGGTTACCACAGCTGTGCATCACAGACACTATAATCCTCTTTTCTTTTCTTTTTTTTTTTTTTTTTGAGACGGAGTCTTGCTCTGTCTCCCAGGCTGGAGTGCAGTGGCGCGATCTCGGCTCACTGCAAGCTCCGCCTCCCGGGTTCACGCCATTCTCCTGCCTCAGCCTCCCGAGTAGCTGGGACTACAGGCGCCCACAACCGCGCCCGGCTAATTTTTTGTATTTTTAGTAGAGACGGGGTTTCACCGTGGTCTCGATCTCCTGACCTTGTCATCTGCCCGCCTCGGCCTCCCAAAGTGCTGGGATTACAGGCGTGAGCCACCGCGCCCGGCCTATAATCCTCTTTTCTAATTCCCAGATAAATTCAATGTATTTGGAGATATTTTGCTCTGATGTCTGTAGTCTGACACTAGAAAGATATGCTAAAAAAAAGATCCAAATTGTCACATTCTATTTCAAAACAAGCAAAAAGACAAGGAAAAATACAGGACATCTCAGGAAGTAAGATAAGAAAGAATTGGAAAATTAAAAAATTGAGAAATGACAACTAAACTGTAAGATTAAACACAAGAATGAATATACACAACAAACAATGCCTTTTGTTAAGAGATACAAAAGGTAAAAAAAGAAAATTTTAAAAATCAAAAAGAAAAAAGAGCCAAAAAGGATTCAAGAGAAAGTGACAAATACTGAAGAGGGGCAGGTAATATGTCAGGTACATGCCACGCTGGCATTGTGATTCCAGTTCACACAAGCAGTTTCTGCAGGACACAGTCACTCCCACAGCCCTGGGGTCCCCGTAACTGACCTCCCTGGCCACTATAAGAACCAGTGTTGGCCCCATGAGGCAATGGCAAACCCACAGCCCTCCTACCTAGAGAGGCTGTCCAGAGCCTGGATGAAGTGATCTGTCCCTGAGCCATCCCTCTCGGGGCTCTCCATCAAAGACATGGTGGCAAAGACCACATCGCTGGCCAGGAACTTGTGCTTGAACCCAAAATGAATGCTGAAAGTCTGCACGCGCATGTCCTTCATCCTGTCACAGGAGCAAACACAGCTGTCACCCTCAAATTGTGGGCGAGCTCTCAGTGCCAGGCAGGCCAACAGATGTGCTAATGTCCCTTACATGCCCGAGCCAATGCTTCCAGCACAGCTGTGCTGCTCAGAGGATGAGGCAGGTCAGAACATCCAGACATACCGGCCCTGCAGCCCAGAGTGGCCAGATGCCTTCTCGTCAACAGCTGTTTGGCTGGCTTACGGGTGTGTGGGGTCCTCTCCTACACCCTAGCATGCCAGCTGGCTGGGGTGGGAGAAGCCAGGGGCCTCCAGGAGTGCCCACGGACTTGGTTGGGCAGAGTTCACCTGAACCTGGCTCTGTGGCCCATTTGCTGTCTCCAGTGAAACAGACTGGGGTCAATCTCACAGGTCCCACAGCAGCCCCGGGATCCAAGGATCCTAAATCTCATAAGCTTGAAAAAGTCCTATTTTTTTTTTTTTTTTTTTTTTTTGAGATGGAGTCTTGCTCTGTGCTCCAGGCTGGAGTGCAGTGGCGCGATCTCAGCTCACTGGAAGCTCCGCCCCCCCGGGTTCACGCCATTCTCCTGCCTCAGCCTCCCGAGTAGCTGGGACTACAGGCGCCCGCCACCTCGCCCGGCTAATTTTCTTGTATTTTTAGTAGAGACGGGGTTTCACCGTGTTAGCCAGGATGGTCTCGATCTCCTGACCTCGTGATCCGCCCGTCTCGGCCTCCCAAAGTGCTGGGATTACAGGCTTGAGCCACCGCGCCCGGCCAGAAAAAGTCCTATTTTTAACCCAAAAAGAACTCAAGACTTCAGGAATGGCCAGACTCGCATAACACTAATTGTACATTCTTGGGTTGTTGTTTTTTTTTTTTTGCATTATTTTAGGAGCACAGTTAAAGTAGAACTTTTCACTTTAAAGAAGCTCAATCCAGAAAAATGTGTGTTTACCCAAATTTATTTGCAGACTCTTCAATCATTTCCCGCAAATTCTCCTTCAAGGAGATGTCCATGGCCTGGAACTTCTGCTTCACCTGCTTCAGGGGAAGACTGGAAAGAACAAGCCCAAGCCACATGAGCAAGGTCACCACACACCGACAGGGTGGAAAGAAACCCAAACCGAGGGCAAGCAAGGATGTCCCCGCACCGGCATTCGGAGGATATTCTGGGATCTAGGGCGAGGAGCTTATGGCAGGACAGGCTGCATTTTATAACTAAGTTGGTTACAACAAAGCAGAGGGGCTTTTCCCTTGGGGGTGGCCAGGGCTGGCACTGCAGGCCCAGGCAGTCACTCACCCCATGTCTGCGAGGAACTCCTGGAGCCGTTTCTGTCCGTGCACAGACCACAGCTTGAACCTGGCTGCGGTATAGCTGGTGTTGCACAGGCTGTCATGGAGGGACCAGTGCTGGTAGAGCGCCAGGCGGAGGCTGGGCCTGCTGTCAAGGAGCATGCAAGCACCCACTGGCTGCCCTGAGCACATAGCCCCACCCTCGTAACTCCAGCAGGTGGGCCACTCTGATGGCGGGGCCCTTCCTTGCCGGGCCTGCCTGCACGACCAGGTATCCCAAGGGCGACTTGGAGCCCTTTGACCTTCTTAGCTTAAGCTGACCCATATGGAGAGCCTGTGAAATGACAGGCACAGACCACCATCCCTGTCTGACAGGCAGAGTATCTGGAGCACAGGGGTCTGCAGAGTCCGTGTGCTGTGGTCACATGGAGCAGTCATGACCACACATGACATGGGAGGCTGGGCTGACCAGCTTGTCGTCCTGCACCTCCTGCTCCACCGAGCCCAGCCCTCACGAAGCTCCCCCATCCTCAACCCTTTTTTCTTTTTTTTGAAACAGAGTCCTGCTCTGTCACCCAGGCTGGAGTGCAGTGGCACGATCTCAGCTCACTGCAAGCTCTACTGTCTGGGTTCACGCAGAACATTCTCCTGCCTCAGCCTCCCGAGTAGCTGGGACTATAGGCGCCCGCCACCATGCCCGGCTAATTTTTTGTATTTTTTACTAGAGACAGGGTTTTGCCGTGCTAGCCAGTATGGTCTCGATCTCCTGATCTCATGATCCGCCCGCCTCGGCCTCCCAGAGTGCTGGGATTACAGGCGTGAGCCACCACGCCCGACGTCCTCAGCCCTTTTCTTAAACATACCCATCACAGCTCCTGGCACTGTGAGCACAGCTGTGAGTGTGGACTGCCCCCGACGGTGGACCTCCCCTTTACAGGACGAGAGCCTGGTCCTGCCTGCTTCCTCAGCATGCTCAGTCCCCACAATTGCCCCTTCCAACTCCTGGGGACTCCCAGGACTTCAGACCACCATGCTCCCTGCCCACATTCCAGCAGCTTCCTGAAGCCCCGGCGTCCTCAGCTCCCTGACTCCCTCCCTCCTGCCTCAGTCACACACTCCCATGGTCCCTGGGTAAGTAGTCCACCTTGCCACACACAAGATGGGACCGGCTCCTATGCACAGCAGCTCTCCTCCCCAGTTCAGCCAGCTCTGCCCTGCTTCCTAGGCTCTGATGGCCACCTGACTACTGATGTGCCCACACTCACTCTTCCTCCTTCCCAGCCATCACAGTGCAGAGACAGGGCAGCTCCGTCCCCGATATCATGTAACCTGACTGCTCACAGCCACTGCTGCAGTCTGGGCCGAGCCACTATTGTGTGGCCTTGGAGAGCTGTGACCATCTCCTCGCCCCCAACCTACCTCTACTGGGCAGCCAAGGGACCTTTTAAAAACCCTAACTCAAACTCTGGTCACTCCACAGTCTCCTGCTACCCTTGGCTCACAAGGCCTGCTCTGGCCTCCTGACACCTGACCCCAGTCAGTCCCCCAGTTCCTCCTGTGCTCACACTGAGTGTGGCTGAGACTGTGTGAGATGTGGCCTCCCCATGGTCTTTCCTGGGCACTCCACCAATGTCCCATGTGTTTCTCAAAGAAACATCATACTGTGTGATTACATGGTAGCTCCCTTCTTCTTTCCTGACTGCATGAACTGCCACCCTCACTGCTACCACATCCAGAACCAGGCCCACAATAAGCACTTTACAGGGACGTGCTGGAGAAGGGTGACACTTCCAAACTCAGCTCTGGCATTTAGAAGCCAAAGCCACACAGATGAGCTGGGGTAGCACACCACAGCCCCTTCCCCCAAAACTTCCTGCCCCACCTGCTTTCCCTCCTGGGGATGTGGGCCAGAACCCACAGAGGGTGACAAAGCAAACAAGGCCCACTGAGCAGAACCCTGGAGGCAGGGGTGCTGCCTGTGCCCCTCAGGCTGGGCCACAAGGATACTCATACTCAAAGGAGATCCGCGTGCAGTCCACAGAGAGCGTGTTCTCCTCATCCTCGTTCCGGTGGTTGTGGCGGGAAACGTGGCGCTGCAGGACACCGACATCAGTCACGTATTTCATTCTGGAAGAAAAGGTAGCACAAGCCTCGGCCGGTTCCCTCCAGATCCTACCAGGCAGCCTGAGCCTAGGCTCCATTCCTGCTCAGGAACTCCCTCAAGGGCCTGCTCACCACGGGAGCTGTTCCCATGCAAAGACTAAGGACATGCAGCCTGCATAGAAACCAAGCAGCCAGGAAAACATGATTGGACAGAGCGGGGGGGTGTGGTCTCCAGCCTTGCCCACCTCCTGTCCTCATGGGTCTCACACCTCCTGAGAACGGGCACTGCAGAGCCCACAGCCCACACAGCCAAGATGATAGACTCCGTAAGTGACAGGGATCCACAGCAGAGTGGGTGAAATGTTCCCTATAAACTTTACAAAATTAATGAGGGTAGGGGGAGGGGAGAAATGAAAATGAACCCAGCTCGCAGCACGTCAGCATCAGTCACTAGGTCAGCGTGCTCTCTGACTGCTTCCTCATAGTTGCTTGGTGTCTATTGCCTCAGAAGCATGTAGACCCCATCACAAGATTGTAGTTCCCCTCACTGCTCCGTAGATCACAACTTGAACCTTAGGAAATGCTGTTTTCCCTCTGAGATATTCCTGTGGGTCCCATATACTGATGGAGCTACTGACTCAACTGCTCCGAAGGACCCCATGAGGAGCTGACTCACCCGAGTGGTTTGTACACCCTGATGATTTCATCCCCCTTCCCCCACCAATCAACTATCCCAATTTTCCAGCCCCTCACCCTCCAGAGTCCCCTTAAAAACCCCAGCCCAGGCTGGGCGAGGTGGCTCATACCTGTAATCCCAGCACTTTGGGAGGCCGAGGTGGGTGGATCACCTGAGGTCAGGAGTTTGAGACCAGCCTGACCAACATGGAGAAACCCCGTCTCTACTACAAATACAAAATTAGCCTGGCGTGGTGGTGCATGCTGGTAATCCCAGCTACTCGGGAGGGTGAGGCAGGAGAATCGCTTGAATCTGGGAGGCAGAGGCTGCAGTGAGCCAAGATCGCACCATTGCACTCCAGCCTGGGCAACAAGAGCGAAACTCTGTCTCAAAAACAAACAAACAAAAAAAGACCCAGCCCAGAACTCCTCAAAGAGATGGATTTGAGGGTCTCCTCCCATCTCCTCACTCAGTGCCCTGCAATCATGAAGCTCTTCCTCTGCCGCAAACTCTGCTGTCTCAGTGTAACAAGTCTGTTACTGCACAGCAGGCATACAAACCTGCTGGCCCTATAACACATTATGGTGAGCCTAGCCTAGAGCCCCTTGTGGGCATTTGCCTGTGGCTCGGTGCCCCTTTGCTGTTCAGTGGGAAGGACCCAGAGACAAGTCCAAAGCCCAAGTGGCCCCTGGGTTCCACTGAACTATGGGTGCTGCCGGTGCCCTGCCTGTTGACATGGCAACGTCAGGCCTTTGGTGCGTAGACTGCTCGCAGCAAAGCAAGTTTCTGGTTTTGAAAGGCATCTTAGGTAAGTTTTCTTGATGCAACCAGCACCCCTTTCTCCTCTGATTTGCTGGCCCCTTTGGAGGTCTTGTGGCTCCCTCTGAAGTCTTGAGGCCTCCTCTGAGGTCTTGTAGACCCTCCCTAGTAATAGGAAGGGCCTTGTTTGAGGGGACTTCCTCTACATTGGAAGGAGACCAAAAAGAACTGCTTGGGAGAAATCCTCTTGACTTCTAAAATTTGTAACTTGATTTCGGAAGGCCTTTTGTCTTTGTCTTGTTATGAATGTTTATGTTTATGAAAGGGATCCCTGAAGGAATTAATGGCAGAAGCTCAGCAGGCCTAACTCAGGTTGATCATATGCTTTTTCATCTTACCCAGAGACCACCCGCTGAACTCCTGGTTGGAGGTAATTCCTCCCAACTTTGAGTAGATCAAAGGTGCTGAGGGCTGACAAGGGCAAGTGTGAGCCTCGCCACATCAAATCTGGGTGTGGAGTGGAGTGATTAGTGTCTGCATTTTTGTTGGGTGTATATCGTCTCAGCTGGAATGAGAAATATTGATTTGGTTACTCCAAGCTGGGCACTGGGCTGCATCTTGTAAAACTGGGAAGACAAGAGATATATGTCTTCATCAGGTTAGTGCAATATATAACTTACCCACTAAAAGAAGGAATTCCAGGCCGGGCGTGGTGGCTCAAGCCTGTAATCCCAGCACTTTGGGAGGCCGAGACGGGCGGATCACGAGGTCAGGAGATCGAGACCATCCTGGCTAGCACAGTGAAACCCCGTCTCTACTAAAAAATACAAAAAACTAGCCGGGCAAGGTGGTGGGCGCCTGTAGTCCCAGCTACTCAGGAGGCTGAGGCAGGAGAATGGCGCAAACCCGGGAGGCGGAGCTTGCAGTGAGCTGAGATCCGGCCACTGCGCTCCAGCCTGGGCGACAGAGCGAGACTCCGTCTCAAAAAAAAAAAAAAAAGAAAGAAAGAAGGAATTCCTGTGGAAAAACTATGAGGAAAGTTTCTGTCTGCTTTCTTTTTTTAAAACAGGGTCTCACTCTGTTTCCCAGGCTGGAGGACAGTGGCACAATCACAGCTCACTGCAGCTTTGACCTCCCAGGCTCAAGTAATCTTCCCACTTCAGCCTCCCAAGTAGCTGGGACCACAGGTGTGCACCACCATGCCCAGTTGATTTTTTTTTAAATTTTTGTAGAGAGGGGTTCTATGTCACCTAGGCTGGATTCCTGCAATCCTCCTACCCCCAACAAAGTGCTGGGATTACAGGCATGAGCCATCACCCCAGTCTCTTTTCTGCCTGCTTTGAATCTGGTGTTATTAAGCTACTGGTATTGAGATAAGACTCACTGTTTATGGTATTACTAATTCAGAGCTACTTGGAGATTTTGTTTTGCTTATACAGCTCAGCCAGTTGTAGCTAAAATGTAATCATTGAAAACTTGAAAGTAGAAAAAAGAAGAAAGGGTAAGTTTTAAAATCAAACTGCTATAGAAACTGCTTTATTCAAAATTTTAGTTCACAGCCTTCATTGAATTACCTATTGGGATAAACAAAGTTTATTTATGTGAATGGTTCCAATTTTGTCAGAAATAATTTGGATCCACCCTCTTTTATAAACTGGTGAGCTGTCTCATGGCTAGAGTTCTGCAGTAAAAGCTGTACCTTTGTATGTGTGTGTATGTGGGTTAAAATAAATTTAGGTGTATGTACATGTGTTTTGTTATATGTTGTGTCTACACGGCACCAAACTGGCTTATAAATAAATGAGTGCTCATAAAGTAAGTAAGTTCAAACATTTTTCAAGTTCATGTGACTTAAATGATCTTTAGTAAATAAGCTGGCTTTACAATCATTGGTAAAATAAAAATAGAAATGTCTTCAAAACTATCAGCATACATCTTTTTTCTGAGTTTATTGACCGAACGATTTTATATTTGTCTCTACTGGATATTTAGGGTGTCAGGACTTTGCATAAAAGGTTGTAAGACTATAAACCTAACCAAAACCAGAATGATCTTTGTATGATTTTTTGACAAATAAGATTAATATTGTTGGTTTAATGATAACAGCTGAATCTTCTGAGTTGTCAGCAAAAATACATATGCATTTAACTTTAAGGTTCTTAGGTGAACATCTGATGGTCACAGGTTATAAAAATGATTAAGAAGGCCAGGCATGGCAACTCACATCTGTCATCCCAACACTTTGGGAAGCTGAGGGAGGACTGCTTGAGCCTAGGAGTTTAAGACCAGCCTCGGCAACAAAGTAAGACCCCATCTCTACAAAAAAATAAAAAAAATTAGCCAGGCATCGTGACACACGCCTGTAGTCCCAGCTACATGGGAGGCTAAGGTGGTGGGATTGCTTGATCCCAGGAGGTCAAGGCTGCAGTGAGTTGTTTATGCCAACGCACTCCAGCCTGTGAGACAGACCCCATTTCAAAAAAAGAAAAAGGTTAACAATAATTTGAAATGATGACTAGTTTTGTCTAGTATCTCAGTTTTCATAAGTAATCTAGGCAAACTTAAAAATGCAGGAAATGTAAATTGTTATGAAAGCTTGTAGGCAAACTTTCTATGTAGCTTAAAATCCTAAAATTATTTTAGATGCTTGTTGGGTGTCTGGGTCATTTCCAATTAAGAAAGGGTTATAATATGCCACAAGATTCCGAGGAGGCCACAAGATCTCCAAGGAGGCCAGCAAATCAGAAGAGAAAGGGGGTGCCGGTTGCATGGAGAAAACTTTCCTAAAATGCCTTTCAAAACCAGAAACTGTCTTTGCTGCGAGCAGTTTATGCATCAAAGGTTGACACTGCCCCGTCAACAGGCAGGGCACCAGTGACAGCCCATATTTCAATGAGCCCAGTGGCCCCTTGGGCTGTCTCTGGGTCCTGCCCACCGAACAGCGAAGGGGCACCTAGCCACGGCAAATACCCATAAGGGGCTTCAGGTAGGCTCTCCAAAATTTTTTGTTTGTTTTGGTTTGGTTTTTTTTGAGACGGAGTCTTGTTCTGTTGCCCAGGCTGGAGTGCAGTGGCATGATTTCGGCTCACTGCAGCCTCCGCTTCCTGGGTTCAAGCGATTCTTCTGCCTCACCCTCCCGAGTAGCTGGGACTACAATACAGGTATGTGCCATCATGCCCAGCTAATTTTTCTATTTTTAGTAGAGACGGTGTTTCACCATGTTGGCCAGTCTGGTCTCGAACTCCTGACCTCAGGTGATCCACTCACCTCTGCCTCCCAAAGTGCTGGGATTACAGGGGTGAGCCGCCGCGCTCGGCCTCCAAAATGTGTTATAGGACCAGGAGGTCCATATGTCCGCTGTGCAGTAACAGACCTGTTACACTGAGATAGCAGAGTTTGCAGCAGAGGAAGAGTTTCATGATTGCAGGGCACTGAGTAAGGAGAAGGAAGCATTTTCAGTTCTCCCTTCCCCCTGCCCTCATTAATTTCGTAAAGTTTATAGGGACAGTTTCAGGTACAGATCCTGTACAGGAAGTGCCACTGAGCACAATGAGAGCAGGAAGACGCCACTCTAGGTTCCAAAGGGCCACCAACCACGACAGTGACCGTGGGGCCTCACCTGACAGACTGCTACAGACCAGGAACAGTGCCTATCAGTGCATGCACCATGGTGCTTCTAGCCCCTACATTATCTGTGCACAGATTCCATGCTACTCTTAACACAGGAAGGGACTGAGGCCCAACAAGGCAGTGGGCTGTGCCAAGGTGACCTGTCCAAGCAGCAGCCCCAGGCCTGAAACTTAGGCTTCTCCTGCCTTGTGGGCCTCATTGCAGGACCCAGACAGGGGCAGGGCTGGGGAGGCAGGAAATAGTGGCATGGGGCCTATTCAAACTGCATGAGGAGACCAGCGCCCAACTGGAGGCTGTGCCTAGGGCTGTGCCAGGTGACAGCTTGAGGACATCTACATGGGTCCCCTAGGAGAGGGCCAGCATGTTGGGGTCTAGGTCCATGCCAATCCCTAAGAGGTTTTGCCTGATGGCCACTAGAGAAAGATGGCCCACTTCGTGCATTAGCGGGGATGAAAGAAGCAGCCGACCCCCACTTCACCCCACAACATCTGCATTCTGAGGCAGCCTTGCAGCTCACCGTCAGTCTATCAGATGGGGAGCCCACCACTGAGGGCAAAAAGGGGTTCTGCTTCACACCAGACCCCTTAAAATCCTCTGGAGCCTTCCCCTTACCTTTGGGGTCAAACCCCTATCCTTGGCAAGATACTCAGGGTCTTCACTAGGGTCTCTCATCCCGCCCCCAACCTGCTCCTGTGTTGTCTTCCCCCAACCCCAACCTACTGCAAGGGCCACATCTTAGCACCTGTCTCTAAGCCTGGCCCTGCCCATAGCACCGAGCACAAGCAGGGCACTGCGAGATAACTGGGGAGGCTGGCTCTACCTGCAAGATGAAGAGGCCACACAAGGCCATGGTCACTTGGTTGGTACTTAGTTAGCCCTTCCTCAGTGACAAATGCCTGGGCCCAAGGAGGAGGACCAGTCCTCACTTCTCAATAGGACCCTACAGAGACCCTGCTAAAAACTTAGTGGCTATGGTCAGGCTGTGCACCTGGCCACAGCACAGGGCTGACCCTGCAAGGCAAGGGAGTGTGTCCTTACTGAGTGATCTTGTCTTGCACCCACTGGTCCGTTAGTCCAACGATGGCCCACCTGGAGGAAGAGAAGGCAGTGGAGACGGCCTATAGCCCACCTGGACTCCATGAGGCCTGGGGGATGGAGTAAGATGATGGAACGGGCCCAAGCTCAGCACTCTGGGGAACGTCCTGCCAGTGGGGCCAGACCCTGGCTTGCCTCAGTCAGGTGGCCTCTCTCCTTGAGATGAAGAGGTTAGACGGGTAACTGGGGCCTTGCAGTGCAGTGTCTGCCACTGTGGGAGCTTTAAGTACTCAGAGGAGGAAAACCTCCTAGGGCAGTCATGGCAGCTGTAACAGGAGTCAGCACTCCTGTCCACTCCCAGGCCATGCTCTGCTCTTGTCCTGCGCTCCTGACCCCAACACTCAGAGTGGAGTTGATGTAGGACCATGGCAGAGGCCTGTGCTGAGTTGTTGGTGACCCTGGTATCACTTCATCTCTCTGAGTCCCTCATGTCACCTGCCCCCAGCACAGGGGACCCTAGTTGTGTTCACATCTACTCATCCTACAGCTTAAAGTAGCAGGATGTAGAGTAGCAGTGTTTAGGCCTCTGGAGAGCTTCAAGGCTCTTGTCTTCAGGCTCATCTTTTACCTATGAGACCCAGGCAAGGCCTGGCTTCCCCAACATGATGGCCAGCCCACGGCAAGAGTGACTGGGCCCCACTGTGCTCAGTCATGCCAGATGCAGCCTGCACAGTGGACTCAGAGGAGGGATGGTTCTTCCTACATCAAATTTTGCCACCGTGTGCCAGGGCTGCAAGGATGCCTAGCAAGAGCTGCCTCCTTTTTTAGAGACAGCATCTCACTTTGTCACCCAGGCTGGACTACAGTGACACAATTGTAGCTTATTGCAGCCTTGAACTTCTGGGTTCAGGCAATCTTCCTGCCTCAGCCTCCTGAGCAGCTTGGACTACAGGTACACACTACCACACTCAGCTAATTTTTGAGACAGTTTCATTCTTGTTGCCCAGGCTGGAGTGTAATGGCCCAGTCTCAGCTCACTACAACCTCTGCTTTCCGGATTCAAGTGATTCTCCTACTTCAGCCGCCTGAGTAGCTGAGATTGTGGGCATCCACCACCACGCCCGGCTAATTTTTTTTTTTCTTCTATTTTTGGTAGAGACAGGGTTTTACCATATTGGCCAGGCTGGTCTCGAATTCCTGACCTCAGGTGATCCACCTGCCTTGGCCTTCCAAAGTGTTGGGATTAGAGGGGTGAGCCACCACGCCCGGACAGTTTTTCCTTCTTTTGAGACAGGGTTTCACTTCATTGCCCAGGATAGTCTCAAACTCCTGCACTCAAGTGATGCTCCTGTCTTGACCTCCCAAAGTACTGGGATTATGGATGTAAGATTAGGATGTGAGCCACTGCAAAGGCTGCCTCCTTCAAACCTCACACTCCTCCTGTCACTTGAATTTACTGAGCACAGGCTGAGCAGCAGGAGTGGGGAGGGTGAAGCTGTACTGTATCCTCTTCCTCTGCATTCTCCGACACTCCAAGTCCCATGTTTGTGTGAAGCTCCCAGAGCTTCAGTTAGGAAGACCAGAATCACACACATTCCCAGAAAGGGGCTGTGTCTGACACTCCTGGTGGGGACAGAGGAAGTGCCCTCCCTGTGGGAGGACAGAACTGCTTAGGTGGCACTGACCAAGGCAACAAACACTCTCACACAGCTGCCGCAGGGGCTACGTACCACAGCATGTCATTCAGGTCCTTGGACAGCATCCATGCCAGCTCAAACATCACCATGGCTGACTGCAAGGAAGCAGAGAAGTCTAAGGCTCATGGGAGGGGCATGTGCTGGGGCTGGGCCATGAGGCCAGGCTGGACCTGAGCCAGAAGGTCCCTGGCAAACGCCTGCGGATGGAGGGTCTGGCTGGCCAGGGAATGTGGGTGGATTCAGCCCGACATGTGGGATGAGTACACGCTAAACTGAGAAGAAGAGGACTGAAAGTAACTCCTTTGCTAGCTAAAATCATTACTGTCTGTGTATTTTATCCTGTAGCAAGGGTAGAATTCACTTTGTAGGGGCAGCTCAGGTATAGCACTGGCTGGGGCCTCTTTGCATCTCCCTGGGTTCCTCAGCGATGCCTGAGGCAGGCACTGAATCCTGAAAGTCAGAAGATCCCATCGTTTGCCTGGCTCTGCGTCCGCACACTCCTCCTACTTGGCTGGCGTCCTCAAACACATTCCCAGAAAGGCTAGGTCAGGCAGAGCCCTGGGTCCAATTATTTGAATATTAAAGAGGGAGGGGCCTCAGGACCTCTTGTGAGGAGGGTCTTTCCAGCAGGGCTGTCCACATCGGAGCATTTAACTTCCATAAGCAGAGGGTCTCTATTTGGTAAGACCTCGAGGAAGACTGGTGTGTGACCAGAAGACCCTAAGATCCCCTTTGTCGTGAGATGTGGGCTTCCTCCAGGGAGAGAATTTCCAAGGGAATTTACCCCATGTATCTGGAGGGAGGTATTTTCTCTAAGCTAGCATCAACACCCTCCCCACCAACTGCTTAGAATTTTCCATGTGCAAGGACTGAGCAGAGACAGCAAAGGATGATCCTTCAAAGGACAATGGAACCTTGACAATAGAAGGGACACTGGAAATACGGTGTCAGAGTTCAAAGTCCCAGCATTAAATTCTAACACTAAATACAGGATGTTTTATTGAAACTGATTTTTTAGGGCTCCTTAAGGCCTTGAGCTCTGCTCAACACTATCAACATAGTAGGTTTTCCACACTAAATTCTGTTTTATAAAAGACACACACTGATGTGCTGTTAGAAGTCTATAGCGTTTTATCTTCTCGCACAGAGACTGGTACAAACTCATTCTGTATTTTTGATGATAAGCAAAAATAAACGCTGCTCTTCTTTGATCACCTATTGGGTGCAAACAATCATCTTAATAATTACCTCTGAAATGAGGATTATTCTCTTTACAGAGGAGGAGGCGTTTAAGGCTCAGAGAGCTTGCAACAGCTGCCCAAGGTCACACGGGGAAGGCATGGAGCTCAGATTCAAACCAGGCTTTTATGGCTCTATAATCTGTGTTTCTTCTTCACATTTGAGGACACTGACCCCTGGAGTCAGAACTTTATAGTGAGTTGCACCTATTAGTACTTACCGATGTCCCATGATACTCATACTGTTCGTAGTCAAAGAGGATGTCTCTTCTGTAATGACATAAAATGCGGGTCTTCAACAAGCAGCAGCAGTACACGAAGCCAAATATTTTGGGAAAATGCTAAACTTGACAGTATTCAATGAAATGCAAATTAAATCATGGTACTGTTTGTTTTCACATATTGACTTAGTTTTTTCTTTTTCATTGAGACAGGTTCTTGCTCTGTCTCCCAGGCTGAATTGCAGTGGTGTGATCACAGCTCACTGCAGCCCTGACATCCTGGGCTCAAGTGATCCTCCTAACTCAGCCTCCTAAGTTCCTAAGTAGATGGGGTTACAGGCATGTGCCACTACACCCAGCTAATTAAAAAAAAATTTTTTTTAATAGAGACAAAGCCTCACTATGTTGTCCAGGTCGGTCTCAAACTCCTGGGCTCAAGCAATCCCCCCACCTTGGCTTCCCAAAGTATTGGGATTATAGGCATGAGCCACCACATCTGGCCACTTATTGACTCTAGCAGAATGTATATGTGTAACATTGGGAAATTAACACAAACTGCCAGTGGCAATGTATGATGTAAAGTGGTATAGTTCCAGAATTCCAATTCAGAGAAATTGTCCCATAATTACAATTCAAACGAAAAAGCAAGACAAAACTTGCTGTGTGCACAAAGTAATTCACTGAAGCCTTATTTATAATGGCACACTACTGGAAGTAACCTACATTTCAAAAAGGGAAATTGCCAATTAAGTCCTATGCTGTTTAGAAAGCCTATTCAGAACTATTTTAAATGGTTATATTAAGTAGAAAGATGCAAAATCAGATGTATATCATGTAAAATATGCACAAGTATGTATAACCCAAGAATAGAAATCCAAACCCAGAATCTCTTTGAATTAGAAAGTGTGATTATGGATTATTTTCACTTTTCTTTCCTTATGCTTCCTGAAATGGTTTTATATTATCCTTTTTTGGTTTGTTTGTAGAGACAAAGTCTTGCTCTGTCACCCAGGCTGGAGTGCAATGGCACAATCATAGTTCACTGCAGCCTCGAACTCTCCTGTGTTCTCCTGCCTGGGCCTCCCAAAGTGTTGGGAATACAGGCGTGAGCCACCACACCTGTCCTACATTGTCCTTATCCGAGGGGGCAGCCTTCCTCCTGTGGCAGTGGCAGGAGTGCATGCCCTCAGCTGAAACGGGGGGAATATCAGCTGGATGGCCTGGGAAACCTTCCATGACAGATCCAGCAAGGGCTTCCCCCAGGACCCACCTCAAGGGCACTGCTGCATGCTCACTTCAAGCTAGAATAACCTTTCCAATATTTTAATTTTTGAGCACTTCTTACAAATAATTTGTAAATCAAAGTATCTACACTGGAAAAACTCAATAAAAATAAAGAGCCGAGGCCATGGTCTCTAATGGATGGCATGTACCTGGGAGACCTTGGGGCTGTCCTGTCACTCATAGGACCGGGGAACAGCCTGGAGCTCTTCTCTAATGCAGCGGCCACAGGTTCACTCTCAGAACCACTGCCCAAAGGTTCTAAACTGAATGAATTATCCTGAGACAGAAAGTCAGAGGTATGGGTGGCACCACAGAGCACCAGGCAAGTGGGCTCCTGGTGCTGGGAGCAGCTGGAAGCGCAGACTCACCTGCGGGCCTCCCACTCTCGCCGCTGCCTCCTCCGCATGGTTTCCTCCACTATCTCCTGATACAGGGACAAAGAGAACAAAAGGTGGGGCAAATGCACCAGGAATTTTTCCCCACAGCCTGAGAAGGTTCCAATTTGGCAGAAGTCAGTAGGCCCAGACCCCTGAGAGAGAACATGGTCACACACCAGTGCCCCGAGCACAGCCTGTTCCTACAGAAGAGAAGCATGGAGGCAAGGGATGACTGCGACCCCTTCTGGCTCCCAGCTCTCCAGACACTGTGAGCAAAAAGAGTGGGGGGTTCCTAAGCACCTGCTCCAGGCAAAACTGTGTTCATCCACCCTAGCTGGATGAATACAGCACTATGGGATCTAAGGTAAGCTCACACCCACTCTGTACCAGCTTCCACATCTGGAAGGACGAGAGCTAACATTTCTTATATTCTACCATGCGTTAGGAACTACTCTAATGTTACAGGCACAACCTCATTTAATCTTCAAAACAAAGGCATGGAATAACGTGGTAGGTTTAGAAATCCATGGTCCCGAGACTCCTGCTTCTCAGAAGAGGGAGTAGATATATTTTTCCCCATACATTCATTAAATATATCGAAAACCCTTCGACATCATAGATCAAACAAAGTAAGGCTGGGCGCAGTGGCTCACGCCTGTAATCCCAGCACTTTGGGAGACAGAGGCAGGCGGATCACATGAGGTCAGGAGTTAAAGACCAGCCCGGCGAACATGGTAAAACCCCGCCTCTACTTAAAACACAAAAATTAGCCGAGCGTGGTGGCACATGCCTGTAATCCTAGCTACTTGGGAGGCTGAGGAGAACTGCCTGAACCCAGGAGGTGGAGGTAGCAGTGAGCCAAGATTGTGCCACTGCAATCCAGCCTGGGCAACCGAGCAAGACTCTGCCTCAAAAACATACAAACAAACAAAAAAAACAAAGTAAGACTCCGAAAGGTAGAGGTGAAGGCAGAGCAGTTAGGGACGCTGGGACATGAGGAACAACACAGCGTTCCTTGAGTTTTCCTTCTGGCTCATACATGCCAGACTTGGAGCTGAAAAGCCAGCAACCTAGAAACACCAACAGGTACAGACAAAAAAATAAAACAAAACAAAAAAACCCCACAAAAGC
Organism: Macaca fascicularis; assembly: GCF_037993035.2. Taxonomy (NCBI): domain Eukaryota; kingdom Metazoa; phylum Chordata; class Mammalia; order Primates; family Cercopithecidae; genus Macaca; species Macaca fascicularis. The sequence goes on from NC_088384.1 coordinate 33,354,654, forward strand.
TGCTCTGTCTAGTCAAAGGACTGGGAAGGAGCAGCCTCCCAAGACAGAAAGTTTTTAGGCAATAGCCCATCTACTCTAGCCAACACCACCAAGAACATCCATATCCACCCCGGCAAAGGCCTAGTGGGAGCCTAGGCTCCCATCCTTGCGAAGCTGTAGCAAGGCACCCAAATCCTTCTGTCTGGTGGTATCAGAGAGGCCAAGGAGGGAACTAAGACTGCCACCTCTGCTGGTTGGTCACAAGTCCATAACCCACCTCTGGGTGGGAGAACCAATGGTGGGAGAACCTAGACTTCCACCCCCACCTTCCAGTAATGAGAAATTCCTCCCCTCCCTGCTAGGAGGGTATCAGAGGCAGCAAAGTGGGAAGCCTGGACCTTCACTGCCCCAGGTGATAGACATCATGGGGAACCTGAACTTTTATCTCTACCTGGCATCACTCACTCTCCTTGCCAGAGCTGTGTCAGAGAAAGCCAACTAAAACAGAACACTTAAAGAAGACATGAAATCTCATCACATAATACAAAAATCTCCCGGTTTCATTTGAAAATCACTCATCATACCAAGAACTAGGATGATCTCAAAATGAATGAAAAAAGACAACCCACCTATGCCAACATCAAGATGATGACATGACAGAGTTGTTAGAATTATCTGCCCAAGATTTTAAAGCAACCATCATAAAAATGCTTCAACGAGCAATGACAAACGATTGAAACAAATGAAAGCCGGGAAGCCTCAGCAAGAAATAAGAGATCTAAAGAAGAGACAAGGGGCCGGGTGTGGTGGCTCACGCCTGTAATCCCAGCACTTCGGGAGGCTGAGGCGGGTGGATCACAAGGTCAGGAGTTTGAGACCAGCCTGACCAACATGGCAAAACCCCGTCTCTACTAAAAATACAAAAATTAGCTGGGCGTGGTGGTGCATGCCTGTAATCCCAGCTACTCAGGAGGCTGAGGCAGGAGAATCGCTTGAACCCGGGAAGCGGAGGTTGCAGTGAGCCAAGATCATGCCACTGCACTCCAGCCTGGGCAACAAAGTGAGACTCCGTTTTAAAAAAAAATAAAAAAAAATAAAGACGAGACAAGTGTTCTAAACAAAGTTTAAGAAAGAAAGAATATGTATATATATATAAAAGTTTAGAACTGAAAAATACAACTGGAATATTAACTCAGCAAATAGGTTCGAGAGCAGAATGAAGGGGACAGAGGGAAGAATGAGTGATCTAGCAGAAAGACAGAAATTACCCAGTCTGAACAACAGAGAAAAAATAGACCAAAAAAACTAGAACCTCTGGGACATGTGGGGCTACAACAAAAGAGCTAACACTTACGTCATCAGTGCCCCGAAGGAGGGGAATGAGGGCGCACCGAAAACACACTTGAAGAAATAATGGCTGAAAATTTGGCAGAAGACATAAACCTGCTGGCTGGGTGTGGTGGTTCACGCCTGTGATCCCAACAGTTTGGGAGGCCGAGGTGGGCAGATTGCTTGAGGCCAGGAGTTTGAGATCAGCCTGGCCAACATGGAAAAACTTCACCTCTACTAAAAAAAGTAGCCAGGCATGGTGGCACATGCCTATAATCCCTCAGGAGGCGGAGGTTGCAGGTCCTCCAGCCTGGGCGACAGAGTGAGACTCAACCTCAAAAAAAAAAAAAAAAAAAAAAAAAAAAAAGACATAAACCCGCAGATTCAAGAAGCTGGGTAATGGGAAGTGGAGGTTACAGTGAGCTGAGATCATGCCACAGCACTCCAGCCTGGGCGACAGGGCAAGACTGAAAAAAAAATAAAAGAAACAAATAGGAGAGACACAAATCCACACTAAGACACATCCTAACATCCTAATTAAAACTCTGAACACACAAACAAAACCAAAATATCTCAAAAACAGCCAAAGAAAAATAGACTTTAATGACACGGAAAAAGCATGAATGACAGAGGATTTCTCATGAGAAACCATGGCAGCCAGAGACAGTGGCACAGTATTTTCCAAATGCTGAAAGAAAATAAGTATTAACCCAGAATTCTATATCCAGTAAAAGTATCTTTTTGGAATATAAAAAAAAAAAAACCAAGAAATTCTCAAAGATGGAAAACTAAGGGAATTTATCTCCAGCAGCTCTCCACGATTAAAGGAGACTCTTAAATAGAAACAAAATGGAAAAGAAACCTTGGAACACTGGAAAGGAAGAAAAAAATACAATAAGCAAAAATGAGGTAAATACAATAGGTTTTCCTTATCCTTTTGAGTTTGTAATTATGCTTGATTACTAAAGCAAATATTATAACACTGTATATGTGGAGGAAATATTTAAGAAAATTATATTATAAATGGGGCAGAGTAAAGGACATTAAGAGAAGGCCAGGCATGGTGGCTCATGCCTATAATTCCACACTTTGGGAGGCTGAGGCAGGTGGATCACCTGAGGTCAGGAGTTTGAGATGAACCTGGCCAACATAGTGAAACCCATCTCTACTAAAATACAAAAACTAGCTGGGCATGGTGGCGCACACCTGGGGGCCCAGCTAGTTGGGAGGCTGAGGCAGGAGTATTGCTTGAATCCAAGAGGTGGAGGTTTTAGTAAGCTGAGATTGTGCCACTGCACACTGCACACCAGCCTAGGTGACAAAGTGAGACTCCAGCTCAGAAAAAAAAAAAAAAAAGAAGGTAAGATTTCTACGTATGACTCAACTGGTAAAATGATGATACCAGTAGACTGTGATAAGTTATGGATATGTAACGTAATCACCTGAAAGAACCACTAAAAAATCTATACAAGGAGATATACTCACAAACACTAGAGGAAAGAAAAAGAAATAAAACAGGCTGGGCGCAGTGGCTCACACCTGTAATCCCAGCACTTTGGGAGGCTGAGGTGGGCGGATCACCTGAGGTCAGGAGTTCGAGGCCAGCCTGCCCAACAAGGTGAAACCCCATCTCTACTAAAATTACAAAAAATTAGCCGAGCGTGGTGGTGGGCATCTGTAATTCCAGCTACTCGGGAGGCTGAGGCAGGAGAATCACTTGAACCTGGGAGGCGGAGGCTGCAGGGAGCCAAGATCGTGCCATTGCACTCCAGCCTGGGTGATGAGTGAAACTCCATCTCAAAAAATAAATAAATAAATAAATAAAAAAGAAAAAGAAAAAGAAAACAGAATTAAAAAAACAGAGATCAGGAAACAGAAAATAAAATGTCAGACTTAAGCCCTAACATGTCAAAAATCAAAATACATGTAAGTGAGCTAAGTTTATCAATTGAAACATAGAAAATGGCTTTAAAAAACATGATTTAGCTGGGCGCGGTGGCTCAAGCCTGTAATCCCAGCACTTTGAGAGGCTGAGACGGGCGGATCACGAGGTCAGGAGATCGAGACCATCCTGGCTAACAGGGTGAAACCTCGTCTCTACTACAAAAATACAAAAAACTAGCCGGGCGAGGTGGTGGGCGCCTGTAGTCCCAGCTACTCAGGAGGCTGAGGCAGGAGAATTGCTTGAACCTGGGAGGCGGAGGCTGCAGTGAGCCAAGATCGCGCCATTGCACTCCAGCCTGGGTGATGAGTGAAACTCCATCTCAGTAAATAAATAAATAAATAAATAAAAAAGAAAAAGAAAAAGAAAGAAAACAGAATTTAAAAAACAGAGACCAGGAAACAGAAAATAAAATGTCAGACTTAAGCCCTAACATGTCAATAATTAAAATACATGTAAGTGAGCTAAGTTTATCAATTGAAACATAGAGAATGGCTTTAAAAAACATGATTTAGCTGGGCGCGGTGGCTCAAGCCTGTAATCCCAGCACTTTGAGAGACTGAGACGGGCAGATCATGAGGTCAGGAGATCGAGACCATCCTGGCTAACATGGTGAAACCCCGTCTACTAAAAAAATACAAAAAACTAGCTGGGTGAGGTGGCGGGCGCCTGTAGTCCCAGCTACTCGGGAGGCTGAGGCAGGAGAATGGCATGAACCCGGGAGGCGGAGCTTGCAGTGAGCTGAGATACGGCCACTGCACTCCAGCCTGGGCAACAGAGCGAGACTCCGTCTCAAAAAAAAAAAAAAAAAAAAACACAAAAAAACCATGATTTAAAAATACGACCCAACTATATGCTGTTTTAAAAAATTCACTACAAATGTAATATAGGCAGAATGAAACTAAAGAATGTGAAAAGATATATCATGCAAACATTAATCAAAGGAAAGCAGGAGTGGCAATATTAATATCAGATAAATCATACTTCAGAGCAAAACAAATTACCAGAGACAGAGTGGGACACTAAGTGAATAAAAGGGTCAATCCACCAAAAGGACACAACAATCCTAAATGTGTGTGCACAAGACAGCTATAAATACATGAAGTAAAAAGTGATAGAACTGAAAGGAGAAACAAATAAATCTATAATCACAGTTGGGGTCTTCAATGCCCCTTTCTGAAGAGTTGAAAGTATTACTAGCCAGAAAAGCAGCAAGCAAATAGAACTCAACACCACCATCAACTCTCACCATGTAAGTGACATTTCTAAAACACTCTACCTAACAACAGCAGACTATGCATTTTTTTGAGTGACTGCAAATGATACTGTATTTTAAATTTTGGTGTCCATATATTTATGGCTAGTACGCAGAAATAAAAAAAGTTGTTTATGTTTTTATGTAGGTATAAATCTAACAAAACACAAAGAATTTATACACTGAAAACTGCACAATGCTGATGGACGAAAAAAGGAATAAGCCATTGATACAAGCAAATGTGGATGAATCTCCAAGAACTATGCAGAGTGAAAAAAAGCCAATCCCAAAAGGCTACATACTGTATAATTCCATTTCCATTTTCATAATATTGTTGAAATGAAATTACAGAAATGGAGCTTGCTAGTGGTTACCAGGCAGCAGACAAGTGGGTGTGGCTAGAAAAGGGCAACAGAGAGATCCTTACAGTGATAGAAATGTTCTGTATCTTTTTTTTTTTGAGCAATACACATGGGTTATTTTGGCAGTTTCTGAATGCATAAATGGAATAGACATATTCAGTTTCTGGCAGAACTTTCACAGTAATTTCTAACCTTTAGAGTGCCAACTGAAAAATCACATGATTTATAAATTTAGAGAGGAGGCTTTTTCTTTAGAGATAGTCTCACACTGTTGCCCAGGCTGGAATGCAGTCGTGCGCTCACAGCTCACTGCAGCCTGACTTACTGGGCTCAGGTGATTCTCCCACCTCAGCCTCCTGAGTAGCTGGGACCATAGGAGTGCACCACCACACCTGGCTAATTTTTGTAGTTTTTGTAGAGACAGGGTTTTGCCATGTTGCCCAGGCTAGTCTCAAACTCCTGGGCTCAAGCGATTGGCCTGCCTCAGCCTCCCATCCTGACTGTGATATTATACTACAGGATGTTACCATTTGGGGAAGCTGGACAAAGTACATAAGTGATCTTTCTTTTTTTTTTTGAGACAGTCTCGCTCTTTTGCCCAGGCTGGAGTGCAGTGGCGCAATCTCGGCTCACTACAAGCTCCGCCTCCTGGGTTCAGGCCATTCTCCTGCCTCAGCCTCCTGAGTAGCTGGGACTACAGGCGCCCGCCACCAGGCCCGGCTAATTTTTTTTTGTATTTTTAGTAGAGATGGGGTTTCACCATGTTAGCCAGGATGGTCTCGATCGCCTGACCTCGTAATCCGCCCGCCTCAGCTTCCCAAAGTGCTGGGATTACAGGCGTGAGCCACCGTGCCCGGCCTATACGTGATCTTTCTATATTACTTCTTACAACTACATGTGAATCTATAATTATCTCAAAAGAAAAACTTTAATTAAAAAAAGTCATGGTCCTGGTGAGGAAACTTTTTGTGGGTAATGGAATTGTTCTCTATCACGGTGGGATGGTGGTTGCATCTTTACACATTTGTTAAATCTCATTGAATTGGACTACCTAGTGAATTGTGTAGACATTATGCGTCAATAAAGTAACAAAATTCCCATAGCCTGAGATTTCTTTGACCCTCTCACAATGCATGGTGGGGTCTTGTCCCCTCCATTGTGGGTACAGGCTGCTGAGGTACTCTAAAGCTGGTTGGGAGAGCCATGCAGTGGCTGCCCAGGTGACTGGAATATTCATACTGGAAGCCTGAGCAGTCATGTTGTAAGGAAGCCACATGCAATGGAGAGACTCTGCAGGTGCTTGGCTCAGCAGTCCTGGTTTGGAGCCATCCCAGCAGGTATCTGAGCCATGCTTCCAGTTATTAGCCATTGAGTCCCCACCTGAGGGCCCAGATATCACAGAGCAAAAAGATGTCAACCTTGCTGGGCTCTGCCCAAATTGCTAACCTACAGAATCCATGAGCATAAGGAAAAGGTTGTTTTAAGCTGCTAGGTTCTGGAGTAATTTGTTAAACATCAGTAGGAACCAAAAGAAGTAAGTCCAGTTATTCTCTTCATTTTACAATGGCACATAGAGGTTAAGTCACTTGACTACGGTCACAAAGCTGTTATAGCAGATACAAAATGTGAAACCTGTGACCTGAACCAGGATATCATAGCACCTGTAGAAGAAGTATAATTACGGTTATTTTTATAGTGGAATCTCATCTCTGCTGAGGTCCAGCTCTAACATCCCACCTTTAAAAGACAAGCAAAAATGATTCTTGACCTCATGTCTCCTCTTTTCTTTATAATAGAACTCTTTTTCTTTTTTTTGAGACAGAGTCTCACTCTGTTGCCGAGGCTGAAGTGCAGTGGCGCAATCTCAGCTCACTGCAAGCTCCACCTCCCAGATTCACGCCATCCTCCTGCCTCAGCCTCCCGAGTAGGTGGGACTACAGGCACCGGCCAACAGGCCCGGGTGATTTTTTGTATTTTTAATAGAGATGGGGTTTCACTGTGTTAGCCAGGATGGTCTCGATATCCTGACCTCATGATCCGCCTGCCTCAGCCTCCCAAAGCGCTGGGATTACAGGTGTGAGCCACCACGCCTGACCTATAGGAAAACTCTTTAAAACGATTATTTATAAACTATTGTCTCTAAACCTCTTTGAATGTGCACCCCTATTAATAAAAATATTTCATTCTTTTGTTTGTTTGTTTGTTTTTTTGAGACGGAGTCTCGCTGTCGCCCAGGCTGGAGTGTAGTGGCCGGATCTCAGCTCACTGCAAGCTCCGCCTCCTGGGTTCAAGCCATTCTCCTGCCTCAGCCTCCCGAGTAGCTGGGACTACAGGCGCCCGCCACCTCACCCGGCTAGTTTTTTGTATTTTTTAGTAGAGACGGGGTTTCACCGTGTTAGCCAGGATGGTCTCGATCTCCTGACCTCGTGATCCGCCCGTCTCGGCCTCCCAAAGTGCTGGGATTACAGGCTTGAGCCACCGCGCCCGGCCTCATTCTTTTTTTTTTTTTAAGAGATGAGGTCCTGCTCTGTTGCCCAGGCTGGAGTGCAATGATGCGATCATGGATCACTGTAGCCTCAACCAACCTCCTGGGCTCAAGGCATTTTCCCACTCTAGCCTCCCAAGTAGCTGGGCCTATGAGACCGTGCCATCATGCCTGGCTAATTTTTATTTTATTTTATTTTTTGTAGAGACCATGTCTTGCTGTATTGTCTAGTTTGGTAAAAATATTTCTTTCTTTCTTTTTTTTTTTTTTGAGACAAGAGTATTACTCTGTTGCCCAGGCTGGAGTGCAGTGGCACGATCTTGGCCTCCACCACTCGGCCTGCAACCTCCGCCTCCTGGGTTCAAGCAATTCTCCTGCCTCAGCCTCTCGAGTAGCTGGCATTACCGGCATCTGCCATTGCTCCTGGCTAATTTTTGTATTTTTAGTAGAGACGGGGTTTTTCCATGTTAGTCAGGCTGGTCTCAAACTCCTGACCTCAGGTGATCTGCCCGCCTCGGCCTCCCAAAATGCTGGTATTACAGGCTTGAGTCACCATGTCAGGCCGGTAAAAAAATTTCTAAGAATATACCTCTAATATACACATACTTAGTTATAAATCATGCACAGGTTTTAATTATATAAAAAGTATTCTTCTCAAGAATGCTTAATGTTATTAAAATCAAGGCTCTAGACCTAATTTACAGATCATAGAAAATGCAGGGATAGAGAAGCAAGTTAAAGTACTCCAGGAAGAAACAAGTAGTAGTAAATATTAGAAAAGATGACTGGCGGCCAGGCGCGGTGGCTCAAGCCTGTAATCCCAGCACTTTGGGAGGCCGAGACGGGCGGATCACGAGGTCAGGAGATCGAGACCATCCTGGCTAATATGGTGAAACCCCGTCTCTACTAAAAATACAAAAAACTAGCCGGGCGAGGTGGTGGGCGCCTGTAGTCCCAGCTACTCGGGAGGCTGAGGCAGGAGAATGGCGTAAACCCGGGAGGCGGAGCTTGCAGTGAGCTGAGATCCGGCCACTGCACTCCAGCCTGGGCGACAAAGCGAGACTCCGTCTCAAAAAAAAAAAGAAAAAAAAAAAAAAAAAAAAGAAAAGATGACTGGCCTGTAGTGTCATTAAAAACAAAACAAAAGAAAAAAAAGAGGTAAGGTACAGTTCTAGGTTAAGACAGCAAAGAGAAATAGCTAAATGTGTTAACCTTGATTGAAGAATAGTTCAGAAATAAAAATAGCTGCAAAATATATTTTGAGGACAATTAAAGAGACCTGAATATGGGCTGAATATTACCTGATATTAGCATATTATTCATTTCTTCTGCATGACAATGGCATTGTGTTTATGGGGAAGAATGTCCTTATTCTTAGGAGCTGCTTACGAAAGAATGTGTGGAATATCATGGTTTCTGGTTGGGTGTGGAGGTGCACGCCTGTAATCCTAGCTACTTGGGAGGCTGAGGCAGGAGAATCACTTGAGCCCAGAAGACAGAGGTCGAAGGGAGCCGAGATTGTGCCACTGCACTCCAGCCTCAGTGACAGAGACTCCATCTCAAGAAAAAATAAAATAAAAAATAAAAAATAATATCATAGTTTCTGCAACTTATTCTCAAATGATACAGGAAAAAGAATATGTAGAGAGAAAGCAAATGTGAAAAACTGTTTTTGTTTTTTTTGAGATAAGGTCTCTTCATGTTGCCCAGGCTGTTCTCGAATTCCTGGGCTTGATCAATCCCCCTGCCTTGGCCGCCCAAGTAGCTGAGACCACCTACAGTCATGATCCACTGTTGACTCTAGATTGAAGATATATGGATATTCACCGTACTATCCTTTCAACACTGCATACATTTCAAAAAACTTCAAAATAAAAAGTTGGTGGGAAATTATGCCTATTATATTTCATGAATATTATGTTAAACATTTACAAACATAGATTCCAAATTGATGTGTTAAGTATGTAAAAGGAAACGCTGATATTTTCTTGCATCTCATCAAGACAACCTACCTTCTCTTTGTTGCCAAACCCACTGGGCTATTCTCATTGGCCTGTTCCTTTGGCACTGCTGGCCGAGCCTTCCTTGAAACTTTCCTTCCCACCTCAGAGCCGCAGTGTCTATGGATGCTCTGCCCAGGAATCCTCCTGGCTCATCCCATGCTAACTCACGTTTGGTACCTGAAAGCTTTCCCTAATTGTGCTCATTTACATGATCAGTATCTGTCTCTCCCACTGGAAAGCTTTGCAAAGGCAGGACTTTGCTCTCATCCCTGCACCCCAGGGCCTAACTGGTACCTGGCACATAGTAAGTGTTTAAAAAATATGTTTATTAGTCAGAATGGAAAATTTCAAGACTTACCTGTAGAACATGAATGTTTCCAGGGAAAATCCCATTAGACACTGATATTTGGGAACCAATGAAATGCAGCTCATCAATAGTTAAAAGAATGCTATGGCCGGGCGCGGTGGCTCAAGCCTGTAATCCCAGCACTTTGGGAGGCCGAGACGGGCGGATCACGAGGTCAGAAGATTGAGACCATCCTGGCTAACATGGTGAAACCGCGTCTCTACTAAAAAACTAGTCAGGCGAGGTGGCGGGTGCCTGTAGTCCTAGCAACTCGTGAGGCTGAGGCAGGAGAATGGTGTAAACCCAGGAGGCGGAGCTTGTAGTGAGCTGAGATCTGGCCACTGCACTCCAGCCTGGGCGATAGAGTGAGACTCCGTCTCAAAAAAAAAAAAAAAAAAAAAAAAAAAAAAAAAAAAAAAAAAAGAATGCTATATATAAAAAAATTCAGAGAACAAAAAAGACCTCTCACAAATCAAAGATTAGAAGATAAAAACCAAGCTGAGTGTAGTGGCATGTGCTTACAGTCTCAGCTACTTGGGAGACTGAAGTGGGAAGATTGAGTGAGCCAAGAAGTTTGAGGCCAGAGAGAGACCCTGTCTGCAGGGAAAAAAAATAAAATAAAGACCAAAAAGTCTTCCAAAAAATAGAACAGACAAAGAGCTGGGCAAGAAGTAAGGAAATATAAGAGTAGATCCAAGAGATTCCTGATGAGACACCCAAACCTAGTGAAAGGGGTGACAAAGGTGAGAAAGAAGAGAGAAGCATGCCTCAGTTTTAAGGGCACTGCCCCTTCCTCAAATGGAGAATGTCCTGAATGTCTCAAATATGGCTCAAAAAGACTTCCCAAAAGCACACTACTGGGAAATGTCAGGCTGAGGATGAAGAGAAGACCTTAGGACATTCCGGGGGCAAATTCTAGGTCACACACCAAGATCGGGAGCCAGAGGGCATCTTCAAAACATCCTATGGCCCTCCGTGCTATAGGAATCACCACCTTCTGCCTATCGTTTTACATCTGGCAGAAGCCATAGTGTTGGGTAGGCCCCTGGGCCCAGCCCCAGATCGCTAAGCAGCTCAGACCCAAGGTCCACATGGTGAAAACCATTCGTATCTGTACATACAAGATACCTCCCCTGGAGTAACTGTCTGGGACTGGGCCTGGCCAAGGGATGCAGACCCACATTGCTCCTCTGCAGTGACTGCACAGTGAGTGATGCTAGAAGACAGTAGGAAAGGAAGGGGTGGGAGTTGCACTATTTATTGCTTCTCTACATTATTTTTTTGCTATCTAGCTGCAGAGCTGAGCTGTCCTAAATTTCATTTTATCTGACAGGATCCTATTGGATAGATAAGCCACTATTCAGGGAAGTCCAGTAACCTGCCTGAGGCCACACAACCAGGGGACAGCAGAGCCCAGGGTCAGCATCCATGCCTGTTAACTTCTCCACTTCCCACTGCCCTCAGGTACACCTGGGCCTGGCAGCCTTTAGGATGACCTCTGACCTCTGGGAGTGCAAGTTCCTCCGGGATGGCTGTGAGAGACCCAAACACACCTCTTCTAACCGTGTGCGCTTCTCAGAAGGCTCTGACCCATCGCTGTCATTTCCTGAATGCTCTTCATCCTCCTCTTCATCCCTGAAGATGTCTTCATAGGCGGGAACTTCAAGGTCATCATCTTGTTTAATGAGTAATTTGATCTAAGTTCAAAACAAAAAGGAATTAAGCCTCTCCTCTTTCTACGGAAAACTACACAATATGTTCTTCTGCAGAATCTCATCATTTCCTAATAAGCTGACTCAGTTTCCTGTTCATACAAATAGCTACCAATTTAATAAGAGTTCCAGGCTTCCAAGGAATTTTCTTGTTTTCATTACCAGTGAGGCACCAGAGTTACACCATACGTGGTATGCAGAAATTACGAAAATCTGAAAACAATTCTTTGAGGACCATCTAGTCTACTTAAGTCTAGAAACACAGCATCCTCTTATGTCATACATGAATAAAATGAATGCCCCACAACTTGGCCTCTGATAAAGGACATGAAGATGTGTAACCCCTAGATGACTAAAACTCCTGTCTAAAAGTAACTCCAGGCTGATTTTTCTTTTTTTTTTTTTTTTGAGACAGAGTCTCGCTCTGTCACCCAGGCTGGAGTGCAGTGGCCAGATCTCAGCTCACTGCAAGCTCCGCCTCCCGGGTTTACGCCATTCTCCTGCCTCAGCTTCACAAGTAGCTGGGACTACAGGCGCCCCCTACCTCGCCTGGCTAGTTTTTTGTATTTTTTAGTAGAGACGGGGTTTCACCGGGTTAGCCAGGATGGTCTCGATCTCCTGACCTCGTGATCCGCCCATCTCGGCCTCCCAAAGTGCTGGGATTACAGGCTTGAGCCACTGCGCCCAGCCTCTTTTTTTTTTTTTTGAGACGGAGTCTCACTCTGTCGCCCAGGCTGGAGAGCAGTGGCACGATCTTGGCTCACTGCAAGCTCCACCTCCCAGGTTCATGCCATTCTCCTACTTCAGCCTCCCAAGTAGCTGGGACTACAGGCGCCCACCACCATGCCTGGCTAATTTTTTGTATTTTTAGTAGAGACGGGGTTTCACCATGTTAGCCAGGATGGTCTCAATCTCCTGACCTCATGATCCGCCCGCCTTGGCCTCCCAAAGTGCTGGGATTACAGGTGTGAGCCACCATGCCCATCCAAGACTCCATTTCAAGTAAAAATATAAACAAATATTTTCTGAGCGTGGTGGTATGTGCCTGTAGTCCCACCTACTAACGAGGCTGAGGCAGGAGGGTCAGTTGAACCCAGGAGTTTGAGGCTTCAGTGAGCCATGATTGTGCCACTGTACTCCAGCCTATCTCTCAAAAAAAAAGATGACAAAGACCAAGTTCTTGTGTTCAGGCTGTTCCAATCCCACAGGATAGTCAGACACACACCTTACCAAGAACACCAGGTGAGACATTGTACATGGCATAAAAAGTACAGACAGTTTGAGGGCAGAGCACAAAAAGTACCTGGGTATTGTTGTACACATTGATGACATTGACTGGCCTATGGGTGTCACACACAAAGAATATAGTGTCTTCATCAGGTTGAAGAATATCCAACAGGTCTACATTAGCTCCACAGTTTATGAGAATAAAATGACGAAACTGAAAAAAAGGAAGATATTGTAAAGTAGCTATATCGAGGAGGCCCTTTTCCCTTCACCACTAAGTCTCTGAGTTGTTCTGCTTAAACTTACTAAGTCCCTGACATGTGGCAAGGCCCACGTGGCAAGGGATTCCAAAAAACGGCCAGGCTGGCATGCTAAGTGCTTTAGCATGGTGACAGAGCAGTGTGGGCCCTGGGGCTCCGTTTTCCCCAGGAGCACACTGAGACTCAGCAAGCCCAAGTCTTATGGACAGCTCAAGAAACTAAAGAGGAGCAGAGCAAGGCTTCAAGCACATGATTGCGTCTCTCCAGACCTCACGGTACTATGCTGCATGCCTCTCCAGGCTAATGGCATTGTACAGGTTTAAGTTTTCAGCAAATACTTTATTGGTACTTAAATATTAAGTCCTTTATCACACTCCATCACTATTGCATGTGCTTTCCTTATCAATACCAAGCTGGTGCAGGTCCTTGACATAACAACAGGAACACCAGGAGAGGACTTGTCTCTGCCAAAACAATCCTAGATATGGCCAGGGACTCCAGGGTCCCTCTTCCATGTCCCATCCCCTCTCTGTGGGGTCTACAATGTCCCATCTCTCATTTGGCCCCATGCAGAGGTGGGAGGAATCCTGGCATCTATTGTTTAAATTTATTCCTGTATTTCAAGTTGGAAACCAGGATGCATTTTCTTGGAGAAATAATATAAAATAGTAGTGTATTCTAAAATAATTTTAACTAATTCCAGCACTTTGGGAGGCTGAGGCAGGCGCATCACTTGAGGTCAGGAGATCGAGACCATCCTGGCTAACATGGTGAAACCCTGTCTCTACTAAAAATACAAAAACATTAGCTGGGCGAGGTGGCAGGTGCCTGTAGTCCCAGCTACTCAGGAGGCTGAGGCAGAAGAATGGCATGAACCCAGGAGACAGAGTTTGCAGTGAGCCGAGATCATGCCACTGCACTCCAGCCTGGGCGACAGACCGAGATTCCGTTTAAAAAATATATATATAGGCCGGGTGCGGTGGCTCAAGCCTGTAATCCCAGCACTTTGGGAGGCCAAGACAGGCGCATCACGAGGTCAGGAGATCGAGACCATCCTGGCTAACACAGTGAAACCCCGTCTCTACTAAAAAATACAAAAAAGTAGCCAGGTGAGGTGGCGGGCGCCTGTAGTCCCAGCTACTCGGGAGGCTGAGGCAGGAGAATGGTGTAAACCTGGGAGGCGGAGCTTGCAGTGAGCTGAGATCCGGCCACTGCACTCCAGCCTGGGTGACAGAGTGACACTCCGTCTCAGGAAAAAAAAAAAAAAAAAAAAAAAAATATATATATATATATATATATATATATATATGTAAGTAAAAAATAAATAAAATAAATCAAAATAAAATAAAATGATTTTAACTAGACCATATTAAAAACTGCTAGATTCCAAGCACCTTACAATCAAATTTCTGCAAAACAAGTTCAAAGTTAGGGGCTATCCACATTCATTATCTTTTTTTGCTGTCAAGTTTGCTTCTACAACTTGGGCGTAAGTCACCAGTACATACAGCATGTTTTTCTCTTCCGTATTGCCTCATGTAGCTGATACTTAAATACATACTGAATCTATTGTGGACATAGAATGCTGTGTCAAGAAATTACAATTGAGTAAAAAAGCCACGTTATTCTAAAATACATCTTCAATACCTGTTCTTTATGCTCAAGAAATGAAGTTTCAAGTTCTTGCCACCCAGAAACTGGAACCAGCGTATACTGCACGTGGTCACACTGGAACAAGGCCTGGAGAGAGAGTGTTTTCAAAGCCTATCTTATTTAGGACATTGGCAATTTACCTTGAAAAGAAACCGAGTTAGATTAGATGGGTTGAGAGATAAAAGACACGGGATAACACTAAAGTTAGTGAAATGCTTCCGGGAAAAGCTAGGTGCTAGGCATACGAGTGTTTACCATACCATCCTGTGAATTTTGCAAATTACCAAATTAAAACATCGGTGGGAAATGCCGATTTAACTTCCAGGCCGCCTGAAAAGTTCCTGATCCAAGGGCCAGACCAAAACAATGTACATACCATGCCCTATTCAAAACCAAACTAACGATCCTCCCTAATAGACTAGGGGCTCCCATATTCCCAGCAACACCTACGACACAACTGTACCCAGAGTTGTCACAGATTCCTCTCTCTCAAATCCCCCATTTGAGAGGCCACTACAGATCCAAAGTTTCCCCCAAACGCCAACTGCTTTGTTCACCTATTCATATTAATAGTTTATTGCAAAAATACAAACTAGTCTCTTTACCTTTTACTTAATCCTCTATCCCACCCCACACCGTTGGGACAGGGAGGCAACTTCTCCTCTCACCTGCTGCTCACCTCCTGCCCGGCTTCCTCTCCCGCGCTAAGCCCTCAGCATCCATCCTGACTCTCTGCCCGCCCTGCGCCCCCACGCAGCACCCTCACCTCTCGCGCCGGCCCCGCCCTCCCAGGCCCCGCAGAACTCACCTGAAGGATCTTGCACGCACACAGAGCATCTACGTCCGAGGCCACGAAGAGAAGGACCCTCTATCGGGGAAAGAGCGGACGGGCTGAACGCGGCGACCCGAACCCCGGCCCTCCCCTGCCTCCCGGTCACCCACGGCCGCTCCTCCTCATCCCTTCCCCACCAGCAAGGCCTCGGCGGGGATCCCAGATTGGGCGTCACCTGGCTCTGGACCACCTCGTAGAACTCTTTGCGGAAATCGGACACGAACATAGCCACGGCGGCCGTACGCCTGGCGCTCGCGCTGAGTTACCAGGAGCCCCGGCGGCGGTCAAGACTCCCGCCAAATCACGGCTCCTCCGATTGGTCCAGGAATCACCAACCAATAGCCTCTTAGTTCCCAGCCTTCCTTTCTTTCTGATTGGACCACATTGGAGGCGGCCATTAGCGCTCTGCCATTCACGGCTAGAAAACTCCAGCCCGTCCCAAAAGAAGGGTCACCTCTGAGGCCGAACGCAAGCGCTGTTGCCCCTTTCAACTCTGACTCGCTTTTACCCAGAAACGCGACGCTCGGCGGACATCTTTACTTTGGGAAGAGAAGCCTACTGCCTCCCACTGGGAACCCCCAGAGAAAGTACACTACTTCTAGCCATACATTAAACTCAGTCACATACCGAATGGGGCAGCAGTTACGTTTGCAATAGGTTTTTGGTGTGGTCTGAAGAAGGATTTGTAGCTTAGTTCCGCCCGAGTCCTAGATGGCTGAAGCAGAGGCATTCTGGGTAGTGCATTCTGGGTAGTGTAGTCGTAAGGACAATGGGCCCTACTAAATTCGTCTGGAGGGGTTGAAAACTATCAAAACGTAATTTAAAATAACTTTAAAAAGTACCTACTAACGGGGAAATAAATCACGAAAGGTCATTTTAATGCTTCTGCTGAGGGTGTTTTAGAGCCTAGCGTCTTCGCCTGGCCTGTTCTCTTTTGCAGCCGACGCTTTGTCCCGGGCACCCCCCTCCGGGTCTCGGGTCCGGCACTTCCGGTGAGCCTCTGGGGCGTACCGGCTTGGCGCGGCAGAGGCGGCGGAGGCTGGGAGAGCCGTCGGCGGGGTACGTTCGTCGTATTGCCGGAGAGAAGCGGAGTCTCCGAGGTGGTGTCCATCATGGTAAGCGCTGACGGGCAGCGGGCGGGGTCTGGGCGTCTGGCCCGGGGCCTGAGTTAGGGCCCGGCGGGGCGGCGCGGGACGGCGGCGGAGGTGCCGAGTCACCTGGGCCTGAGTCAGGCCTGCCGGCTCATCGGCCGTACTGGGCACAAGCAGAACCCTTGACCACTAACCGCCTGTGGTCGCGTCCGCCAGTCCTGAACGTGGCTCGCATTCCGTCTCAGCCGGACTTGCCGTCGTTGACGAAAGAAAGGAAAGTTAGTGTCCATTCACGGGTTTTCCATGTGCTGGACGCGCAACAGGTTTCCATAAACCCAAAGTTAGTTGCAAGGTTGCTGGGGATGGAAACAGAATCAGGCGCTCCCCAGGGAGAAATCTTAGAGGGCATGCCCGGTCTTGGGGGACACCCAGCTCTTGCCCCAGTTCCGTGAGCTCCGTGCCTACAGGTTCGTGCCTTCGGATCTGTACAGCGGTGTTGTGTTCGCTAATGATAACGATGGAAGCTAATACCTGCTGGTACATTTCCTGTTACATAGCTTTTAACACCTGTACTCCCTCATCACGCCTTATTTCTTTTAATCCCTGCAATTCCTTTGGAAGCTAGGATGATTATTTTGAACATGAGAAAACTAACGTTTACAGAGATACTTTATTCGAGTCACAAAAGTAGGGAGTGGAGAGTTGAAGCCAAGTCTGTCTGGCTGCAAAGCACTCTACGGTATTGTCTTCCTGTCACCTGTTTATTTCAGTAAAGACAACGAATGATTGTCAGATTTTATTCCAAGTGTGCCACTGTCAAACCCTGGCTTATTTCAATTCTTGAGTTCATCCACTCGAGAATACCTGATATGTTCCACACAATGTGCTAGGTCTCGGCATTGAAAAGGAAATTGAGAGATGGGATCTGGAGTAGCAAAGAAGGAGCAGAAGGTCGGGTTCATGGGTAAACTGCAGGCAGGTTGTTAAGTATGTTGCCCCTTTGTGCGGATTTACCTTTTATGTTCAAAGGAAAGAAATGGCTTAGATAGGTTGGCTAGTGAGAAGCATTCAAGGGAGGCAAGCCCCTACCCTTTTCTGGTGTTGTTCACCCGGAAACACTATTTCATGTGTTATGGTTCCGGCGAAGATTTAGTTGAACAGTTATGCTGCTTAAAAGAAGAAAGACAAAAGATTGGATATTACTGTGCTGGAGTGCCAGGGAGTAAAGAACCATCCAAGAAATTAGGTGGGAACATGCTATGTTTGCATTTTAGGAAATGGCTAATTCAGCTTTCTAATTTTGGGGTTACTAGTAAACTCCTTTGTCAGTAGGTGGCATTCCTTCTATTAAATATATATTTGGAATCAAGTCAAGAAATTTTCTGTAATAGAGATTTTTTTTTTTAGTTGTGGTTAAAAAATCCAAATTTTAACCATTTTTAAGTCTATAGTTCAATTGAAATATAGTGTTGAATACATTCACTAGCAAGATTTTCTGAACTTTTTCATCTTGCAAAAATGAAACTCTGCTCACATTAAACAGTAATTCTCCATTTCCTACTCCTCACAGCCCCTGTCAATCTCTATTCTACTTTGTTCCATGAATTTGCTTACTCTAGGTACTTCCTAGAAGTGGACTCA
Source organism: Macaca fascicularis (assembly GCF_037993035.2). Taxonomy (NCBI): domain Eukaryota; kingdom Metazoa; phylum Chordata; class Mammalia; order Primates; family Cercopithecidae; genus Macaca; species Macaca fascicularis. The sequence continues at coordinate 33,372,771 of NC_088384.1, forward strand.
TAAAATATAAGTCCTTTTATGACTGACTTATTTCACTTGGCATAATATCCTCAAGGTTCATTCATGTGACAGGATTTCTTTCCTTTTAAAAGCTGAATAATATTTCATTGTATGTATATACCATACCAGTATTTGTTTATTCATTCATCTGTCATTGGACACTTGAGTTGCTTCCACCTTTTAGCTATTATGAATAATTGTGCTATGAATATGGGGTGCACAGAAATCTCTTCTTGATTCTGCCTCTAGTTCTTTTGAATATACAGCCTACTGTGAGATTTTATGTGGTTTCAGTTACCCAAGGTCAACCATGGTCCAAAATTTTTAAAATAGAGACCACATTCACTTAACTTTTTTTACAGTGTATTCTTATAATTGTTTTATTATTACTTGTGAATCTCTTACTGTGCCTAATTTATAAATTAAAAAAATTTTTTTTTCTTTTTGAGATGGAGTCTTGCTCTGTTGCCCAGGCTGGAGTGCAGTGGCACTATCTTGGCTCACTGCAACCTCCACCTCCTGGGTTCAAGTGATTCTTCTGCCTCAGCCTCCTGAGTAGCTGGGATTACAGGCGTGTACCACCACGCCTGGCTAATTTTTGTATTATTGTAGAGAGGGGGTTTCCATGTTGGCCAGGCTTGTCTCAAACTCCTGACCTCAGGTAATCCTTCTGCCTCTGCCTCCCAAAGTGCTGGGATTATACGCGTGAGCCACCACGCCCAGCCTAGAAATTAAACTTTTTGCAGATATGTATAAGAAAATTGTAGATATGTATAAGAAAAAAACATAGTATATATGGGTTTCAATATTACCTCTGGTTTCAGGCGTCCACTGGGGATGTTGGAATGTATCCCCTGTGGATATGGGGGGTGGTGGGAGGAATACTGTACTTTGAGAAAACCTCAAATTGATATGTTTGCTAAGCCTCATCTAAGTCTACAGTTTAAGAACTAGGATCTTAACCTTTTTAATGGCATCATGTTTTAGCTTTGCTTGTTGCTATAAGAAAGCATCACAACATAGTGTGACGTGTACCTACTCTGCTATGAGAGCAACTGAAGGGGCACTGGCCCTGACCCTCAGCAGAGCAGCAGAGGCTTCCTGGGGAAAGGAAAGGGTGGTAATTGGAACCCAGGGGAAGGGGTGCAACCACTGGGTACCTGTTCCTCCTGCTGCCTGGAATGCCTTTCCCTATTTTTTGCCTGGCTCTCTCTCATAGCATTCGGGTCTTTGTGCAGAGTCCCTTCCTAACTACCTATTTAAAATAGCATTCCCAGGAGCCCTCTGTCTACTTACCCTGCTCTTTGTCTTCAGAACTGCCGGACACACATGTCCCTTGCTTTGAATGTATATCTCCCTTGGTTTGAGTGTCATTTTCACCAGGACAGGGGTGGTATCTATTTTGTTAGTGGACAAACATCACTAGAGTGGTGTTTCCCTTGTGCTCATGTCAGAGCCTGGCAGACAGTAGGCACTCAATAAAGAGATGTTTCAGTTAACAAATATTGTTTAGATTAATGATAGTAAGAAAAGTGTTCAAGGCAGAGGAACTAGCCCAGGCAGGAGTCTGTGGGGCTGTCAGTACAAGTCTCTGAGGTATGCAAGAGGTTGGGCCTTGATCCTGAGGATGAAGATGGGAGCACAGCCCTGATAAAGGTTCAGGACAGGCTTGGCGTGGCCTGTTTTATATTTAGTAACATTACATTGAAGATTTCAGTACATTGAAGATTTCAGTACATTGAAGATTTCAGTACATTGTATTCTCTGACAATGTTTAGCAGCATTGATTACTCTGACATGTTTTGTCTTTTGACATGAAGAAATGTACCTTTGTTTTAATACTTGTTTCTCTTTCCTCCTTCTAGTTCTCTTTCAACATGTTCGACCACCCGATTCCCAGGGTCTTCCAAAACCGCTTCTCCACACAGTACCGCTGCTTCTCTGTGTCCATGCTAGCAGGGCCTAATGACAGGTCAGATGTGGAGAAAGGAGGGAAGAGTATGTGCTTGTTTTTATTTGAATAGTAACCTTTCCTGCCCTAAGTCTGCAATGCTGTAGCCTTCAACGGTACTTACTTTGCATGTGGGAGTCAGAAGCTAGTGTTACTGTGAAAATGGTGCTTATTCTAGACTTGCTTTATTGCGGTGGGGTGCTAATTATGGTTAGGTTTATGGCTGATAACCATTCAGTTCCCAAAATAAATTACATCAAGTAAGGTTCTTTATGAAAGATTACTATGACATTCTGGCTACCCTAAAAACCGTTTAAGGCTTTTTGTTAGATATAAAGAAACTGCATCTTGCCTTTGGTCTGTTCTTTTTATTTTTATTTTTTAATATTTCTTTAATGTTCTTTCCACAGTAATTATGCCGCCCTCAGCCCTGGACCAACTCAGTAAGTATCTTCTGAGTGACTTAAGAACTTAGTAAATATGGACACCAAGAGTCAGCATGGGCTCCTCAGTATATCCAGACACCAGTGCCCTTTGTCAGTATCTAGCTGTGAATTGTCCCTGGAGGGCATGCGCTGGACTGGGAGAACCTGGGTCACAGGTACCTAGGGCAAGACCAGGGCCCCCTGAACCTCAGCTTCATCACTGCCCTGGGTGCTTCAGGTCCCTCCTCTGTGAAGGGAGTTCCCTTCCCCTTCCTGATTCCCCCCCCCCACTCCCCCTACCCCCACAACTTTTCTCAGTATTCTGTCAGGATTAAATGAAGGTACAAGTATCAGGTGCTTTGCACAGTGCCAGGGCAGCTGATGCCATTGGCTGGGCTCACTAGATTTTTTTTCCTAAAGGAAGAATTGGTCAGCTCACAAGAGGGCGCTGTGAAGCAGGTTCCTCATCCCCGCCCCAAGCATCTTTCCTCAGCTCCAGACCCCCATTTCTTTTTTCTTTTTTTTCGAGACAGAGTTTTGCTCTTAGCATCCAGACTGGAGTGCATTGGTGCAATCTCGGCTCACTGCAACCTCCGCCTCCCAGGTTCAAGTGATCCTCCTGCCTCAGCCTTCCGAGTAGCTGGGATTACAGGCACCCGCCACCACGCCTAGCTAATTTTTTGTATTTTTAGTAGAGATGGGGTTTTGAATGTTGGGCAGGCTGGTCTTGAACTCCTGACCTCGGGTGATCCGCCTGCCTCAGCCTCCCAAAGTGCTGGGATTATAGGCGTGAACCACCATGCCCTGCCCAGACCCCCATTTCTAATCGCCAGTGCACCACTGCATCCTCAGCACGTCAAAAACTGAGCTATTGTCTTCCATTCCAGAAACCACTCCTCTTGCTGGGCTCCTGCCTCTTACCAGGAGTGAGATAGGCCCACAGGGGTTGTAAGAGTGGCCACATTCTTCCTCCCTTTTCTCTGACCCCTTATCCCACGAGAGCAACCTGGAAACCCATGCCCTAGCCCCATACTACACAGGCCCAGAAAATCCCAATCATGGACAACCCAATCAATGATGCCGTCACTGCCTTCCAAACTTAAGAGTGTTTCTGGTGTGAATTCTTCCCGTGTGAGGCAGGAGACTGGGGCTGGCTAGGAGGACAGGTTCATGCTTGGTGTTGGGGGCCTCTGGTGGCAGCAGGCTGAGAACAGGTGCTGGCTGTGTTGTGACTCACCTCGGGCTCTTTGCCCAGCCTGACTCCAGAGTAGCAACTTGACCTCTCTGAATCTCAATGTCCTCTTCTTTAACTAGGGACATCCACAGTGTCTATGCATCAGAAGTACTATAGTGTCTGTGACACCCTGAGCTATCTGATTCCAACCACAAGGTGGGAGGTAGCCCCTGAGCCAGCACCAGCTGTGGCTATACCCAGTGGAGGCCTCAGCGCAACCAGTAGGTCAACAGAGCTATGGCGTTCACAGTTCTCATGAAGACCCCATCATTACAGAGGAGAGAACGGGCCCCCTAAAAAGGTCTTCCTTTCAGGTCATGCTGATCCAGGAGTCAGACACCAGGTGTGACCCTTGGCACAGGTGTCCAGAAGAGACTTGGGCTGGGTCATTGAGGTGTAGCTCAGATCAGTGTTCAAATCTTTTAAGTGATGGGAGAAACTCTTTCTGTCTAAATCTTACAGGAAGTCCTCTATTTCATAAAATGAGGGTCTCTGCTCTTTTTGGAGGAAGTGAGGGGGTACAGAGGGACTGGGAGCCTCTAAGTCACAAAATGCAGTTTGAGAGTCAGTGCACTGAGGGACATTGGAGTCTCTTCTCACTTGCAACAGTCTCAGACCCTTGGCTGGGCCCAGTCCAGTTTCTTGTGGACCAGCTGTAGGTCAGCTCCATGGCTCTGCAGCTGAGAGATGCACTGGGACAGAGGTCCTGGCCCCTTTACTGCCAGTGTGAGAGTCACCCTTGGTGATAGGAGGGAATGCCCTCCCCTACTGTACCTCCATGCTGCTCCCAGAGGTTCTCTGTAGCTTCCTGCCCAAGCTTTCAACTTGATTTGCTTTATTAGAATTTGTAGGGAGATCTCAAATGGAATCTGCTTTACCTCCCAACACTAACTATGATTTTTGTTGGAATATTTGCCTAAACTAACAAGCTAAATTCTGCTTTGATGGTTGAATCCCTGGACTTAAGTCAGCAGCCTGGGTTTGAATCCTGGCATCACCACTTGTGTGTTGTGAGGTCTTAGGCGTGTTACTTAACCTGTGGGCCTCAGTTTCCCCATAGATAAAAGGGGATAATGATAGTACCTGACTGTCTGTTCTGGGAAGACTGAACAAGGGCCTTACACATGGCAAACACCATCACTATCATCAGTTCCTTCTCAGTCCTCTCCCCCAGGGCCCTGTGTCTCCTGGGTTCCTGTCTCTTTTTGCCAGCCCCTCCTTTATGTGCCTGTGCACCTCTTAGGTCAGCATGTCACTAATCCAGCTTACTTGCCTCTGGCCCTGCTTTCAGCTCACACCTCAAGGTCCACCAGAGAGAGGAGGCGTCCTATGTCATGACCCTGCTGAGAGCCCACACTGCCCGCTGGGCCCAGGCCCTAGGTTCTACCTCGTGTGGTGCCCCTCCCCTTCCCAACCACTCCCACACCTGTCCCCAGCCTGTCTTGCCTAATTGCCCACCATTTCTGAACTGCCTGGGCTCCTCTTCCCTTCCCCGCCTTTGCTCAGGCTGCCATCTCTGCCTGGATTTCCTCCCAGGTCTGCCCGCCCAGTGTCCAGCCTAAAGAACTCGGCCTCCAGGAGCCTAGCCCAATAGCTCTGTCCCCTCCTGCCAGCCCTTCCCATAGCACCTGTAGCATCTGGTTGTGGTTGTTTTCTTTGTTGGAGTTTACCTTTAAACTAGAAACCTTTAAAGAAAGATAGGGATTTTGTCCAGGACATGGTTGGCACTGAAATTATTTATGAATAAGTGAATGAACACGTCACCTTTTTTTTTTTTTTTTTGAAATGGAGTCTCGCTCTGTGGCCCAGGCTTGAGTGCGGTGGCCGGATCTCAGCTCACTGCAAGCTCCGCCTCCCGGGTTCACGGCTTTCTCCTGCCTCAGCCTCTCCAGTAGCTGAGACTACAGGCGCCCGCCACTGTGCCCGGCTAGTTTTTTGTATTTTTAGTAGAGACGGGGTTTCATCCTGTTAACCAGGATGGTCTCGATCTCCTGACCTCGTGATCCGCCGTCTCGGCCTCCCAAAGTGCTGGGATTACAGGCTTGAGCCACTGCGTCTGGCCGAACACATCACTTTTTAGAATGTTGACTTCAGAAAATCACAAGTCTACGCCGGTGCTGTGTTACCAAGTTGTCAGGCTCCTCCTTGAGCCATGCACTGTGCTCTTACAGAGGGGATTCATCTGCCAGAGGAGTGTGGGGTTTGAGGGGCAGGGTTGTGGGGAGGCTCCTTCTATGGGAAGGCATGGGCCGAACAGGTTTCCCTTCATAGGAGTTGTGCCTCATAGCCTCTCTCTTCTTTTCAGGCCGACTTAATATTACCTATCCCATGCTGTTCAAACTGACCAATAAGAATTCGGACCGCATGACGCATTGTGGCGTGCTGGAGTTTGTGGCTGATGAGGGCATCTGCTACCTCCCACACTGGGTGAGTGGGGCTGCCACTTAGGGTCTCTAGAGAGCAGCCACTTAGGCAGAGACATGCCCTGCACTCGAGAGTCCTGGCCCTGGAACAGGTGGCGCAGCCTACTCCTCCTGCTCAGCATCTCAGCCTGACCTGACCCGGTGGGAGAGAAGGGATCCAGAGCAGTGCGCTGTGCCTTATGCAGGCTGGTGGGCTCTGGACGTACCTGTGGGCCACTGTGCTGTGGGAGCAGCCTTGTCTTTGATAGTTGCACAACTGGTTGTGCAGAAACAACAGCTGAACTGTTCATCTGTGATTTCCTGGGTGAGGCTTTTTAAAAAATAATGGAGCAACAGTGTTTTTTAGGTGGTCTAGTAAGTAGGGTGTTTGAGGTTTTTATGCTTTCCCTTACTTTTAGTAGTCTGTCACAACGTATGTGTTTTTAGTTACCTCTAACTTAGTCTCCCAAATCTCTCAACTGAGCTGCTGTAGGAATGACGCCTTTCTCCTTACAAGCAGGCTCTCTTTGGAAAGTTGACTTGAAGGACGTCATTGCAGATCTGGGCTGGGATATCCAGGGCGTGTGAGCCACCAGAGCCTGCCCTCGAGGCTGTACCCCTCAGAGAAGTGAGCAGAACTGTGCCAGTGCTGTAGGGAGGAGCCTGCAGCAGTGGGAGTTCCACATAGGTAGCTGTGGCCCACTTGGCTCCTTCTTCTCCTCACTCCTCTCCCCAGCTCTGGCACATTAGGGAAGTTCACAAAGGGACCTGCTTGTCCTTCTCTTTGTGCTTGAATTACATCAGGCATACTGAGAGACCCCACAGTGAGCTGTGGGCTGGGAACTCTCAGGAGTGCTTGCTTGGCTGCCACCAGGGAGGTGGTCTGAAGCCCACCTCTCCTCCTGATGCCCTGTCATGCCCTACCAGATGTTCAGAAGGGATGGCCTTAAATAATATTTTCTGAGATTAAATATGAATTGAAATTCTGGCCAGGCACGGTGGCTCACGCCTCTAATCCCAGCACTTTGGAAGGCTGGGGCAGGCAGATCACTTGAGGTCAGGAGTTTGAGACTAGCCTGGCCAACATGGTGAAACCCCGTCTCTACTAAAAATACAAAGATTAGCCAGGTGTGGTGGCACATGCCTGTAGTCCTAGCTACTTGGGAGACTGAGGCAGGAGAATGGCTTGAACCCGGAAGGCTTAGGTTGCAGTGAGCTGAGATCACGCCATTGCACTCCAGCCTGGGCGACAGAGCGAGACTCCATCTCAAAAAAAAAGAAAAGAATAATATGAATTGAAATTCTGAAGGTCCCTTTCCTCCTGTAGCAGGTGACCTTGCCCATGGTGCCATGGCAGTGGCATTCTCTTCAGCCTGGGTCCCAGGGCCCTTCCCAAGGTCTGGGCCTGGCCAGTGTCTCCCCCACAAGAGCCCTGCACTCCCATTGCACCTCCTAGTGCCTGGCCTTCCCATGCTGCCTCGTCACCTCAGCTGACCAGGTCTGCCCACCCTGGCCTGTGGGGGGCTTTTATGCCTCAAAGCCCAGATGGGCTCACCTGCCCTCCCAAGTATTTGCTGCTCAGCCCCTTGCTATTGTGTTTGTCTGCAGGTGCCCCCAGGGGCCTGAGGCCATGTTCTGCTCATCCGGTAGAACACCTGGTCACTGAAGCCACTCTCGGTAGCTGAAGTGTCAGGCAGTGACTACTTCCCCAGTCCCTTCTGTGGCTCACCTATAAGAGGAGGTGGTGATGCTGGGAATACACTGTACCTTGAAGGTTTTCCTTTAACCCATAGACTTGAAGTTTGGGTGGCCTCTTGTCCAAGCTGTTGGGCTGCTTTAGACCAGGAAACTAATTGAATCCCTTTCTCCCATGGAAAGCCTCTTTAGGTAGCCTGGAGCTGGTTTGGGGTGTGAAGCCATCAGGCCACCTCTTCCCCTGAGCTGGCCTTCTAGCTCCTGGCATGGGCAGGCGTGACAGGTGTCCCCCATCTGCTGTCTTGGAGGCCGTGTGAGCCAGTGCTTTTTCTGGGCTGGTTGGTGGACTCCTTCCCACCCATGCTTCCAAGCTTCTTCAGGGTGAGCCAGCCTGGAATAGGTGCTGGCCTTTTTCCTTGCAGCCAAGGCTTTGTCTGCCGACCTAGATCTGAGCCCTGGACTAGCTGCTTGTGACACACAGATACTCGGCTACCCATTGTGCAGTATGCTCTAAAATGCTACATGGGGAAGGCCAGGTGTCAGCTCCTCCTGCCTGCTTAGTGCTCTCGGGCCTCTTCCAGCAGCCCATTTCTCACCTCAAGCCCTAGTCTGACCTCTCTGCCTCTCCGCCTCACATCACCTATGGCAGTGTCCTGTCTCTGGCTGAGGAAGCCACCCCCATCCCTGGTCAGACTTCCCTCAGGCTTGAGATTGCAGCCCAATGTCCTTCCCGTTGCTGACATACTTCCTACAAAAATCTACCCTGAGGGACAGTGCGCCTGGCCTGCGGCTGGCTGACTCTGAGCCTTAAAGTACTTCCTGTTAGAACATCACTCCTGGGGATTCCAAACCCCAGTTACCAAAGCCAGTTGCCTCTGCATCCTTCTGTGCCTGTCTGTGGCATCCAGTAGAGTGACCACCCTCTATTTCTGCCCTTACTAGCCTGACAAGCAACTGTCAGCGTGAGTGCGCGGGGTCCTCTGCATGCCTGTCCACAGGGTCCACCACTCAGGCTTCTCTTGTGGCCTAGGCACAGCCTCCCAGGCACAGTCTTGTCCTCAGCATGCCTCCTCCTCCTCATGAGCTCCCTCTCATCTGTGACACAGCCCTCAGTCCCCTCTTCCCTTGGCTGTTAAAGTCACCTTCTCACTGCCACTCTTGATGAAACATTCTTAAAGGGATGTGATACCTGGGATTCGCTTCAGGGCATCTAGTGTGGCCTGGGACTGGGTGTGAGGTAGTGCCGATCGATGGACTGAGCCATGACGTGAGCACTATCCAACTGTCAGGGCTGGGTGCGTGGGAGCTTTCTTGTATGGCTCTTTCTACTCGTGTATATGTCTGACGCTCCTTTTAAGATGGTTTCAAATAAGACAAACAAAATTTCATTGCAAGAGATACAGAGCCTCTAACCTGAGTCTGGGCTCCCTGCACACCCAGTACTCACGGGCACTGTTTATCTCTTTCCCTCTCACTCCTCAGCCGTCGTCTACCTGGCTGGGTTGTTTAATAGAGGCATGTGGAGGCTTTGTCAGATTTTTATAACCTCCACAGCAGAGACCTTTGGGGCCTTGTCACCATCTTGCAGCCTCAGCTGTGGTGGGCCATTCCATTGCCAGGTCAGCCTTGCCTTGTGCTGCTTTTGTCCTACCTCAGTTGCAGCCCTACTTGCCCCCGGGCCTTACTAGTTACTTGTGGGACAGCTTGGAAGTACGGTGAGTCACTGTTCCAGGAAAATGCTCTGCCCCTGGGAAGCCTGGAGCTAGTGAGCAATCCTGGCGGCCCTGCAGAGATGCGTTCACACTGTGAGCTGTGTAGCTTCAGTAGCACCCTTTTATTGGCCTTCTTCCACATCACTTGATTTTTTCCTCCTTCCTGACATAGTGTCACAAATTACTTATCTTGCCTCAGGTTCCTCTTCCAAGGACCCAAGTAAGACTGGCCTGCCCAGTGTATAGGGAGCAGTGGTTGTGGAGGCTACTTCATCTCTAGGAGTCTCATGTAACCTCTTCTTCCTTTCAGATGATGCAGAACTTGCTCTTGGAAGAAGGTGGCCTGGTCCAGGTGGAGAGTGTCAACCTTCAAGTGGCCACCTACTCTAAATTCCAGCCTCAGAGCCCTGACTTCCTGGACATCACCAACCCCAAAGCCGTGTATCCTTTTCAAATAAGCAGAGTTCTTCTAGACAAAGGAGAGTGTGCTGGCGGTTGTTAAACATCATGTACTGTATTTAATCTGTGTCTGCTTTGGGGATCACACATTTGTGATTCAAGTTGTGATTTGAGAATAATGGGGTTCAGTTAGCACATCTGCGTGACCCTGGCCAAGTGCACTGGTTGCTGTCTGGGCCACCTCTGTCACTTCCCAGACACTTCCTGGAGACCATAATGAAGCCCTTCTTTCAGTGGGTCTGTGTCACCTGGCACAAAGCCAGGATGTACAGTATGTCCAGTGGAAGGAGGGAGCAGCTCATCTGCCTTCAGCTCCAGCCCCTTCTGTGGCTCCCTAGTACCTCTGCCCAGCCATGCACTGGCCCATGAACCTCACTGCATGCCAGCCTGAGAGCTCATTCACTCCAGGCCAATAGGTAGCAATGACTGCAATTTCTATGTCACCAAGCAGAAAGCAAAGGTATCAGGTTCTAGTGGATTCTTTATGTTCACCTCTGAACTTAAGCCAGGTGTATGTGTTGACAGCATCAGGAAGTAGGCAGTGCAGGTACGGGACGGTGCTATGTGCACTGATCAAGATCTCTAGCTCCATGGCCCCAATTTGCCTTGTTAAGATCATGGCATAAGAGTGGCCACTCCATTCTACTTTTTTTTTTAAATTTTTTAAATGCATACTTGAGAAAAAAATAAACAGTTGAACAACACGGACAGAAAGGTAAGAAAAGCTGCCTCCCTTCCCAGTAGCCCTCTCTCCAGATGTTTTCTTAGGAGCAAGGTACTGCTGATTGTGCTCTGGATGCATATGGGCCACGTATATCCCATGCTGCCCATGTCCTGGACACGATGGCCTTGTTGAGCCTCCTGTCCCACAGGCAAAGGGATGTCCTATGGGAAGAGCTGGTTAACTTGTCCTTCAGAGCTCTGACCTAGAGGTGCTTGTTTGGCTGTCAGTGACCAGGAATGGGCCCTGCCCATTTTCTCAGGGTTTTTACCTGTGTTGCAATGCAGACTCTTTATTTATTTATTTATTTTTTTTTGAGAGAGCGTCTCACTCTGTTGCTCAGGTTGGAGTGCAGTGGCACAATCTCAGCTCTGCCTCCCAGATTCAAGTGATTCTCCTGCCTCAGTCTCCCGAGTAGCTGGGATTACAGGCATGCACCACCACGCCTGGCTAATTTTTGTATTTTTAGTAGAGTCGGAGTTTCACCATGTTGCCCAAAGCGGTCTCGAACTCCTGACCTCAGGTGCTCCACCTGCCTCAGCCTCCCAAAGTGCTGGGATTACATGCATGAGCCAGTGCGCCCGGCCCCAATGCAGACTTCTTATCAGGTTGATCTCAGATGCTGTTTTTGTCAGCACAGTTAACTTGTTAGTGTCTGGAGAAAGGGCGTCACTTCCATCAGTTGAGAGCCTGGTGTTTTCTGGTCTGGCTGAGGTCTGGATGAAAGCAGTCTTGGCGCTGAGCAGAGAAAGTGGGACGCTGGTGCTGCAGCAGGCGCCAGAGTACGCAGAAGCCAAATGGGGAGCCAGCCCTCCTACAGAGGCCTCGTGTTCTCAGCCTGAGGGCTGTGGCTCTGCTCCTCCAGCTGCTGCAGTAGAAGTCAGAGAAGATGCCCTGGCAGGGTCACTGGAGGAGTGGAGGGAAGGGCACTCCGTACCGTTGCACTTCATGTGCAGGAGCAAAGAAAGCATTCACCACATAAGGCACTTTTCACAAAGTTGCTGTGGTTCTGGAAAGCTGTTTGACCGAACGAGGTGAACCTAGATAGCCTCGCCCTTTCACCCTCAAGTTAGACTCTTACAGTGACAGGCTCTGGAGCCACGTTTCTTGTGACCTTTTTATGTAAAGTAATTCAGCAAATTGATGAGGAAGACATGGTTAAAATATTCCACATGAATAGACATTTCCTTGTATGGGCATTTGGGTTCTACTGTCTTTTACTGTTATAAAAAGTATTTGCTGGTTTCTTTAATTTTTATTAACTAAAGTTATCAGCTCAAAAGATAGAAACAACAAAAGTATAAATGAAAGCATCTTTGATTTTGAGGAACTTTTGAGAGGACCTATCTGACTCATTAAATCTTTTTTGTTCTTTTGTACTCCCATAGGATTTTTTAAAATCCCATGGTATAATTTGTACACAATAAAATGCACACAGTTCAGCCAGTTTGAAAATGTGTACACCCATGTAACCAGAACATTTCCATGTTCCCAAAAGGTCCTTTCCTGCCAGTCCCCACCTGATCCCCTGGCCCAGAAACCTCTCAACTACCTCCTGTCCTCATAGATCTGTCTTTCTTAGGGTTCTGTGTGGATGGAATCTCACTGCCCTTTTGTGGTTGGTTATTTCCCCTTCCCCCAGCTTGGCATTTGTGAGATTGATCCATATTATTGCATGTTAGGAGTTCCATCCTTCTTATTGCCAAGTAATACTTCATTGTGTTAAAGCTTCGTGTTTCAAGTACCATCATGGTACAGTCTCTACCTACTAGTAATCATCTAACCCCTCATGGAAACTTGTTTCAGATTTAAGGTATCCATCTTGCCATGTTGCCTTGACAGAGTGTGTCTGCAGATTAGAAAATGCACTTAGGAACTTTGCCTGTCTGACCACCGGGGATGTGATTGCCATCAACTATAATGAAAAGGTGAGCCCAGTTCATGCAGGTCATGCCTGACAAGAGCCACCTGTAGTGTCCATTCTGATGTTTGAATGGGGCTTCTTTTTAAGCGGGGTATGCCTGTATCTTATCACCTAATTACCGCCTACTGTTTGGTTATTAAGTTTTCCCGGGTTCATATTTAGAGGCCTAATTCATTTGGTAACTCTGTTTTGAGGATAGATTGCATTTACAGGGAAAAATTGATAGACTTGTTAGTCATAGCTCTGTGTACCTTGGTGGCTACTGGTTCTATCTTGGTTTGAAAGGTCCCCACTGCACCTCTAATCTAACCTAAGCCCTTTGTGGGGCTGTGGAGACACAGTAACAACCCTGCTGGGTCCTTGTTCTTGGGATCCTTGCCCCACAGAAGCTGACAGGCCCTTCAGTGGGGCCAAGTGCTCTGTGGCATCTGAGAAGCAGAGCCTGGCTCTGCCTTAGGGCAACACCTCCTAGGCTCACCTCTCCTCCTGGGAGCCCACATCCTCCTCCACCACCTCCTCCTGTTTTCTTCAGCTTCGGTTTTCACTTCGCAGCTTCTCTAGGCTTGACCTTTCTGACACAAGTCTCTCAGGTCTGAATGCCTCTGTTTCCATCCCTGATTTTATGCTGTTTAGGTGTCTGGATCTAGACAATTTAACTGTAAAGTGAAATGACAGGACTTACTCCAAAATTCAAGAAGGCATTCACTTTCCTATTACCAATGGGAACATGCCTGAGGGAGGATGTAATAGTTGGCAGTCCTGCCATCAGGCTGTCCTACCACAGGCATGGAGCACAGTACTATGGGTGCCCCTGTTCACTGTGACTGTTGACAATTGACCCTCCCAGAGAGCTGTTGCCAGGGCTAGCCTTAGTGTTCAGCAGTGACCACAGCCTGGCTTGACTGGGCTTTCCCTGAAGCTAGCACTTAGCTCCTTCACAACACTCTCTGGTCCCCTCAGGGACTGGGCCGTCACAGCTGTGTCACAGCTGCAGCCAGTTACTCCCTTGGTGTCAGTGCAGGGATCCAGCTTATTCTCTGGCAGTTTCCTTGTATTTGAGGCATCTGACCTTATTTTTCAGTTTTGTGGGTTTCAAATCACACTTTCTTTTTTTCTTTTAATAAACTAAGAAATAATCTTGTTCCATTTAGCTTTGTGGAAAACATTTTAGGTGTCGTTTACCTAAACTGAATACTCTAAGCTTTTATAATTAATTGCAGGCAGTTTAATGTTACTGTTTTTAATGTTAAGGTAGTAATACTAAATATAACTCCTAAACTGATGGTAAAGGATATATAAACTGATGATAAAGGACACCTGTGGTGGCTCACAGGTACTTTGCACTGTAAGGGAGGGTAGATTATATAGAGTATATGTAGAACTGAAACACAGGTTTGAATTTCCACTTTTAGAAGTAGGGAAAACTAGATATGTACTGTTGTGCTTATAGAGAATTTTAAAGACTCTAAGCAGGGTTGCCCTGAGGGGAGATAGCTGTATCAGTGCTCTGGTGGGAGATCAGACTCGGAGATCAGGGTTGAACTGGAACCCTTAAAAGCAGTAAAATAGACACAGAGGTGGGCGTTGTCCTTGTCTCAGGAGAAATAAACACAGATCCTCTCTGGAAAAAGCACTCCAGTTTAGTTAAGCCTTTGGGATTGCTGTCAATTGAACAAGCAAACAAGAATGCATAATTAAACCAAACCAAAGCAGAGACAATAAAAATTAGATCCCTAAGGAAATCAGCATTAGAATTTCTAGATACAAATGTAAAATAATTAGATATAAAATGTTCAAAGATATTTTTAAAAATGGAATTATAATAGCAAGCAACAAAAGGCTATCAAAAATAACCAGAAAGATTTGAAAAACAAAACGTTAAACAACAGCTATAAAAGAGTTAATGATGATGAATCTGAATAAATAACAGAATTTCACACAGAGGAGCAAGGGGATGGAATATACGAGAGCTTGAGATGTTGAAGACACTGAGAAAACATGCCCGTTGCAATCCTAGTAGGAAAGAATGGAGGAATTGCAATAATCTGAAAAGATGATAACTGAAATTGATTTAGAATTGGTGGTCAGCCCATCACTACAGGAAGTTTATAATGTATAACAAACAGAATAAGCTACAGGTAGAAAATACCAAATACAGAGAGTTAAGCAGGGAGAAAACACAGTATCTACAGAAGAACAGCAAGTAGCAGGTCTTTGAATAGCAACAGTTACAGCCAGTATCAAGTAACTATCATCAAAACCTTCCTTAAAGAATAAGGGCAAAGTAAAAATATTTTCACATGAACCAAATCTGAGAGAGGTTATTTACCAATGGAATTTTAAAAGCATGTACTTTAGGAATAAGCATTATCCTAGAAGGAAAGCAAGAAGGAATAGGGAATAAATAAATTGGCAAATATGAAGCCAGGGTAAATGTTGCCATATAAAGCAGTTATAATGTTTAATATATGAAGCTTAAAAAATGACATCTAAAATGTTGGAAAAGAGTAAGTAAAGACTTACTCTCCTTTTTTGTGAGACAGAGTCTCTCTTTGTCTCACCCTGGCTAGAGTGCAGTGGTGCAATCTTGGTTCACTTCAGCTACCGCCTCCGAGTTCAAGCGATTCTTCTGTCTCATCTCAGCCTCCTAAGTAGCTGGGACTACAGGCATGTGCCACCACATGTGGCTAATTTTGTATTTTTAGTAGAGACGGGGTTTCACCATGTTGGCCAGGCTGGTCTTGAACTCCTGACCTCGGGTGATCCATCTGCCTCAGCCTCCCAAAGTGCTGGGATTATAGACGTGAGCCACCACGCCCAGCCTAGACTCACTCTGTTGAGAGAGTTGTTTGGAATTGAAGTTTTCTGTTTACTATTCAATAAAGTTAATTTAAAAAGATAGCTGAAGCTGGGTGTGGTGGCTCACACCTGTAATCCCAGCAATATGGCAGGCTGAGGTGGGTGGATCACTTAAGTCCAGGAGTTTGAGACCAGACTGGGCAACATGGCAAAACTCCATCTCAACAAAAAATACAAAAATTCGCTGGGCATGGTGGCATGCACTTGTAGTCCCAGCTACTCGGGAGGCTGAAGTGGGAGGATCGCTTGAGTCCGGGAGGCAGAAGTTACAGTGAACAGTGACCATGCCACTGCACTCCAGCCTAGGTGATAAAGCGAGACCTTGCCTCAAACAAAAAAAAAGCAAACCCTGAAAAGTCTACATACATATTGAATGTTTAAAAAGGTATAAAATGACTTAGATAAAGCAGATACCTTGAAAGATAAAACAACTGTGAAAAATTGTATACTAAGAAATCAGCCAACTTATTTGACATTGATAAATTATTTCCTAGAGGAAAGTATAATTGAAGTTTGACTAAAGAAAAAAAACAAACAAACAGCCTAAATAATTGTATAGCCAGTCAAGTAATTCAGTCAGAAAAATCTTAATCCAGGAAACCCAGGCCCAGATGGTTATATATGCAAGTTCTTCCTCACACTCAAGAAATAAATTGCTCTTGGATATTCTGAAAATAGAGAAAGAAAATATTCCCCAGTTCATTCTCTGAGGTCGGTATAACCTTGATCACCAAAACCACACAAGGATAGGAGAAAGGTAAATTACAGATCATTGTCACTTGATACAGATATATAGATTGTAGATAAAATATTAACAAAAGAATCTAGTCATATATAAGGAAGATTCTATATGGCAGCTTAGTGTAATAAAGCTCCAGTAGTTAAAATGCCATATGGCGTTGGTTCTGCAGTAGACAAGTAGGCCAGTTTTCAGTTCTGCTTGCAGCCCTATTGGTTTTATGACCCACTGATTGGTTGTGGCCTGCAATTTGAACACATAAAAACAGTAGAGAAGCTTGAGCCAAGCCCTAGGAGACATGTTTGAATGTTTATAGTAGTGTCATTAACATCGCAAAATGATTGGAAACAGGCCAGATGCTCAGTGGATAAATGGTAGTATATCCACACAATGACAGATCCTTTTTATTCCTTGTTTATTCAATAATTACGACACTTTTAAAAGTAGATTTGGCCCTGCTTAGGTTTTTTTTTTTAAATGGTGGGACTATCCAGACTTTTTTAAATGATTGTAAAAGCAAGACATACTGGCCAGGCGCGGTGGCTCACGCCTGTAATCCCAGCACTTTGGGAGGCCGAGGGGGGGTGAATCACAAGGTCAGGAGTTCAAGGGCAGCCTGGCCAACATAGTGAAACCCCGTCTCTACTAAAAATACAAAAATTAGCCAGGTGTGGTGGCATGCATCTGTAGTCCCAGTTACTTGGGAGGCTGAGGCAAGAGAATCGCTTGAACCTGGGAGGCGAAGGTTGCAGTGAATTGAGACCACACCATTACACTCCAGCTTGGGTGGCAGAGCGAGACTCCATCTCAAAAAATAAAAGCAAGACAGACTTTAGATAAAAGCAAAGAACCTGAAATGATGCAGGAAAAAGTAGATAGGGCCACTTTTAATTTCTGTGCTTCTGGAAGTTTTTTTTTTTTTTTTTTTTGAGATGGAGTCTCACTCTGTCGCCCAGGCTGGAATGCAGTGGTGCGATCTCAGCTTACTGCAAGCTCCACCTCCCGGGTTCACACCATTCTCCTGCCTCAGCCTCCTGGGACTACAGGAGCCTGCCACCACTCCTAGCTAAGTTTTTGTATTTTTTAGTAGAGACGGGGTTTCACCATGTTAGCCAGGATGGTCTCGTTCGCCTGACCTCGTGATCCGCCTGCCTCAGCCTCCCAAAGTGCTGGGATTACAGGTGTGAGCCAATATGCACAGCCCTGCTTCTGGACATTTTTCATGTGCATTTTTTACATTCGCGAGGTCATCTTAGACACAAGCAACATGACTGGTTTTAAAATTCTTTTCCTGTTGGCTGCATAGCATACTGTTGTATAACTATAAATTTATATATGAACAAATATAATTCAGCTGCCTTTTGAGTATACAGACAGTCCCTGACCATGGTTCTACCTAGAATTTTTCAACTTTGTGATGATTCAAACATGATACACATTCAGTAAAAACCATACTTTGAATATTTATAAAACCATTGTTTTTTATCTTCAGTACAGTATTCAATAAATTACATGAGT
Source organism: Macaca fascicularis (assembly GCF_037993035.2). Classification (NCBI taxonomy): domain Eukaryota; kingdom Metazoa; phylum Chordata; class Mammalia; order Primates; family Cercopithecidae; genus Macaca; species Macaca fascicularis. The sequence continues at coordinate 33,390,410 of NC_088384.1, forward strand.
TATTCAACATTTGATTATAAAATAAGCTTTATATTAGATGATTTTGCCCAACTTTAGGCTAACGTATGTGTTCTGAGAATGGTTAAGGCAGGCTGCACTATGATGTTTGGTAGGTTAGGAGTATTAATACATTTTTAACTTATGATAAGTTTATGGGACTCGGTTCCATCGTAAGTCAAGGCGCATCTGTACAGTGGCATTAGTGACATTGGTATGAGCCTTCTTAGAATGTTCTCGGCCGGGCGCGGTGGCTCAAGCCTGTAATCCCAGCACTTTGGGAGGCCGAGGCGGGCGGATCACAAGGTCAGGAGATCGAGACCACAGTGAAACCCCGTCTCTACTAAAAATACAAAAAATTAGCCGGGCGCGGTGGCGGGCGCCTGTAGTCCCAGCTACTCAGGAGGCTGAGGCAGGAGAATGGCGGGAACCCGGGAGGCGGAGCTTGCAGTGAGCCGAGATCGCGCCACTGCACTCCAGCCTGGGCAACAGCGTGAGACTCCGTCTCAAAAAAAAAAAAAAAAAAAAAAAAAAAGAATGTTCTCATTGGGAATAGCTAGTTATTTACTTAGAATAAATTTTGAAGGCCAAGTGCGGTGGCTCACGTCTGTAATCCCAGCTCTTTGGGTGGCCGAGGTGGGCAGATCACCTGAGGTCAGGAGTTCAAGACCAGCCTGATCAACATGGTGAAACCCCGTCTCTACAACAATACACAAATTAGCCACGTGTGGTGGTGCATGCCTATAGTCCCAGCTACTAGGGAGGCTGAGGCAGGAGAAGTGCTTGAAGCCAGGAGGCGGAGGTTCCAGTGAGCCGAGATCACACCACTGCACTCCAGCCTGGGCAATAGGGCAAGACTCTGTCTGAAAATAAATAAAATAAATAGTAAAGTTCCAGAAGTGAACTTTCTGAGTTAGAGATTGTTAGTGTCTTTTGCAGTTAGCTGTATAACTACCTTGTCTAACTACCTTGTATAACTACCTTCCCCACATCTGGGGAATAGCATCTCTTCTGCGATGGGCACAGGGCAGCCTGTCCCTTATGGTAGTGTTGTCACAGCAAGAAGTGCAGCTGTAGGTTGTGTCGTGGGCGTGAATGCTGTGTCATTCGCGGGAGCCGGTAGAGCCACAGTAACATGGACAGCGACAGCTTCAGTGCTGCCAGGAAACCATCCAACTGATTTCTGTGTTTGCCCCACAGATCTACGAACTGCGTGTGATGGAGACCAAACCTGACAAGGCAGTGTCCATCATTGAGTGTGACATGAACGTGAGTGGCTCTGTCCAGTTACAGTGAGCCTGGGCCCTGGGAGGATGGGCACTTGGTGACCACTGCAGGCCAGGGTGTCAGGAGGGCATCAAACAGCCCCTGGGACTCTTTGGGCAAAGAGGAGGAAGATGCTGTCAGAACATCATGAGGAGACTGTGACCTTGTCATCTATCTCAGGGCCAGTTGAGGCAACAGAGTGTTGCCAGTGCTGCCATGGTTAGCTCTGACCTGTTGAGGAGTGAATTTTATTTTTTTATTTATTTTTTGAGACTGTGTTTCACTCCTGTTGCCCAGGCTGGAGTGCAGGGGCCTGATCTTGGTTACAACCTCCACCTCCCAGGTTCAAGCGATTCTCCTGTCTCAGCCTCCCGAGTAGCTGGGATTACAGGCATGTGCCACCATGCTCGGCTAGTTTTGTATTTTAGTAGAGACGAGGTTTTACCATGTTGGCCATGCTGGTCTCAAACTCCTCACCTCAGGTAATCCACCCACCTTGGCCTCCCAAAGTGCTGAGATTACAGATATGGGCCACCACGCCTGGCTGAGGAGTGAATATTCTTAAGAGCTAAGGAAGCGTGCTGAACCTTCTGAGTAGGAATGAAGTGCTGATGCACACAGCATCCTGGTTGTATTACTAGGCAATACTGCTGAGCAAAAAAGGCCAATCCCAAAAAGTTACTTCATTATATAGCATCCTTAAAGTGACAGAGCTTTAGAAATGGAAGACAGACTAGGGGTTGCCAGGGCTTAGGACTGGTGGAGGGGGCTGGGAGACAGCTGGGTATGGTTATAAAAAGACAACATGGGCAATCCTAGTGGTGGTGAAACTGTTCTACATCTCCACTGTGGTGGATACATGGCCCTACACAGTGATTACATTGTGTAGAACTAAAGATACACATAAACAAAAACATGTAAAACTGGGAAATCTGAATAAGAGTGGTGGGTTGTGCCAGTGTTAATATCTTGGCAGCAATACTTTACTGTAATTTTGTAAGATGCTACCGTTGGGAAAACTGGGCAAGTGTACAAGGCATCTTTCTGTATTATTTCTTAAAACTGCATGTGAATCTATAGTTGTCTCAATTAAAAGCAAAAAAGATAAGGAAGCCAAGGGTGGCCATGTCTGAATATTTTACTTTTAAAATCCTGGAAACACAGGTGGACTTTGATGCTCCCCTGGGCTACAAAGAACCCGAAAGACAAGTCCAGCATGAGGAGTCGACAGTAAGTGTTATCCCCAGTGTCCTTTGCTGTCTTGCTGCATGCTGCTTTTGAGTTCCTGGTAGTGACTCGTGGGTGGCCTCTGCTGGTGTTGGTGTCATATCCTCTGCGTCCCTTCCAGCCATGCTTCCAGGGGACATTCTAGCTGGGGGTGGGGGATGAGAGGGAAGCTGGGTGTTCCCGCTGAGGAGCTCACCTATTTTTCTTTTTCTCTGTCAGGAAGGTGAAGCCGGCCACAGTGGCTATGCTGGAGAGCTGGGCTTCCGCGTGAGTACCAGACCACTTGACTTACGTTGCTGTGCCCTCTGCTCCTTGAAATTAGAGCACTCACTCAAGCTGTTCTTCATGATGCTCGATGGACATCAGCAGGGGCTGGGCCTCTGGGTACCTGTGCACATGCATGCAAATCTACCACTTGCTCAGTTACCAAACACTTTTATATCTACTCTCTGCTGGAATCTTCCCAACAGCCCCATAAGGCAGCCCAGCTTTTTAAGAATTTCTAACCTACCGAAGAGTTTAAATAGTACAGTAGACATATACTCTTCCCTTAGGTTCACCAAACGTTACCACATTTGCTTTCTCTCTCTTGTAAATCATGTTTCCTTTTTTCTTTGCCTGTACCATGTGGGTTGCAAACATGACCCTTAGCATAACCACTGGCAAGGCTCCGTGGGAAACAGGTGGAGGTGGCTCATGTGTGGGCACTGAGGTGGCAGGAGGTGCCAGGAAGCAGCAGAGACAGCAGAATGATGGGAAGCTGAGCTATGGGGCAGTCACAACAGTGGCCTTAGCCCACCCACAGAGCTTGAACTGGGTGGCCCTGCAGAGGCAGGGGTCAGGCCTTTTAACCTAACACTGACTGCTGGCTGCCCTTGGCCAAGTGGCTCTCTTCAGCTCATGGCCGCCCCCTGAGGAACTGGGCAGAGTTCTCAGCTGCCAGCACCCCAGCAGCTGAGGAGTCAGGGCTTCGGTCCTGAAGGGTCTGCACAGCACCCCAGCTCACATCCCTGCAGTGATCTCCAAGCAAAGGACATATCTGTCCTCACACTTGGGCTCATTATATGACTCAACTACTTCCTGTCTAGGCTTTCTCCGGCTCTGGCAATAGACTGGATGGAAAGAAGAAAGGGGTGGAGCCCAGCCCCTCCCCAATCAAGCCTGGAGATATTAAAAGGTAAGTCTGTCCTGGCTGTCCTTCAGGACAGGAGGAGGATCTGTGCCAGCCCTCTGGGGTGGGGCAGCCTCACCCCAGTTCTGGAGACAAAGCCTGGGTCAGTAGGCCCAAGGGACTTTACCCTTACCTGCTCTCCTTGGTGGGGTGGAGCACAACATGTCCTTCCTTCCACAGTGCCACCCCCAGTACCACTGTGGTCCAGCCTCACTCCATACTTCCAATTCAGCGTCTTCTTGCCCCCAGTGGCTTTCCGAAGATGTGCGTCTGATCAGATCTGTCTCTTATTCAAAACCCTTCTGGTCCCTATTTGGTGATCTGCCTATTTTCCTGTTTTGTGACTTTGAATTATTAATCAGGTCACATTATCTTAGTTCTCCTGAAAGTTCCCTGAGGAGCTACCTCAGATGTGCTTCTGTTGCTGGGTCCAGGGACCCACAGCAGACCCTTCCTCTGGTGGCCATGATGGCAGGGGCAGGGCTGAGGTGTGTCAGTTGTCTGTTGTGTGTGTGAAATCAGGAGAATACTGGAGTGAGAGTCTAGCCACCTCAGGGGGTTCTGTGAAGCTCAGGACAGTGACAGTGAGGGCTTCCCAATCCTTCAGATGACCCCTCTCCATAGACAGGTACAGAGCCTAAAGCCCCTGGCCCTATACCCAATGCTGATACTAAACCAGGAAGCCAGTTACCTTCTGCTTCCCTCCTGGGAGGATGCCAGGAAGCACCAAAGGGCCCAGGTGGGGTGCAGCAGCATCTTTTCTGCATTCCTCTTCACTGTCATAAATGAATTTTAGTCCTTTTTTCCTGGAAATAACATTTCTCCTTGTCTCTCTCTTCTTACAGAGGAATTCCCAATTATGAATTTAAACTTGGTAAGATAACTTTCATCAGAAATTCACGTCCCCTTGTCAAAAAGGTTGAAGAGGTGAGTGTATTTCCTTGGTTGGTAATGAGGAGATTTATTTGCTAGTGATGACTGAGGTTCCTGGCATTCTGAGTAGGGGTGTGTATTAGTCTGTTTCCAAGCTGCTGGTAAAGACATACCGGAGACTGGGCAATTTACAAAAGAAAGAGGTTTAATGGACTTACAGTTCCACATGGCTGGGGAGGCCTCATAATCACGGCAGAAGGCAAGGAGGAGCAAGTCACATCTTACATGGATGGTAGCACGCGGAGAAAAAGCTGGCGCAGGGAACCACCTCCTTATAAAACCATCAGATCTCATGAGACTTATTCACTCACGAGAACAGCACGGAAAAGACCCGCCCTCATGACTCAGTTACCTTCCACCAACTCAGTTCCTTCCCACCGGGTCCCTCCCACAACACGTGGGAATTCAAGATGAGATTTGGGTGGGGACACAGCCAAACCACATCAGGGTATCTGTGATGTTTTCCCTTTCCTGGGGTCCCTCTGCTCCCTGGTGTCCTGTTTTTTTCTGTAGTGCTGGTGTGAGGTGTGTGAAACAGAAGACTTGCAGCATGGGGGTCGGGACCTCTGTCTTGCTCTAGAGCTGACTCCAGGCTCTGTTATCACAGAACTGTGTGCCCTGGGTGGGCTTCATCTTCCAACAGAGACCTTGAACTTCAAATATAGGAAGTACCTTCCAGCTGAGCAGGGTGGTGGTGGGACAGAGGAAGGCAAGGGCTGAGCATCCTATAGACATGGGCACTTTGTGGGAGTGGGCCAGGCCCAGCAGCAAGTGGAACGCAGTCACCTCTGTGTGATGAGGATTTCTAGAACACCAGCACTTCAGACCCATCGCTTTCCTGGTTCCTTTTCTCAAAGAATTGGACCCTTGAGGATCCAGGAGTAGGGCCAAGGGCAGATGTACTGAGTCACCCATTCAGGGCCAGCTGCTACATAGGACCCATCCCTGGCCCATCCTGATTACCGAACTCTCTCTAGCACTTGGGGTGGTTGGGGACAGAGACCACTGTAAAGTTTGCACACCTGGTCCTACTCACAATCACTTCTGGGCTCAATGTTCAAGTTGAAACAGCATTGAGACCTTTCAGGCCCAGAGGAGCAAACAGTGGCCAATCAGACCTCACCCTCCAGCCCCTCCTTCAGGCACCACCCAGGCTTCACCAGCTACAGGCTGACTTTCTCACTAAAAGCCAGTGCCTGACTCAGACCTAAGACCTCAGCATGGGACATCCCCCAGGCTGACTGTGACCTGACTGTTGCAAATTTACAGAAGGTGGGGTAGGCCGGTGGGCACAGCAGGCCTGTTTGACCATAAATATGTATTTAAGAAGTATATGTTTAAAGATGGGATTGAAGACACATTTAGCTCTACTCCATCCTGCAGCCCCACTAAGGCTGTGGCTAAAGGTCATGAGGTAAGAAAGACAGTGGAAGAGGAGGCAACTACAAGGCTTTGAAAACCCAGGGTACCTTAGCAGATCATAAAAAGCCTAGAAGCAGTTCTGTGTAGATTGTGTGTAGACTGTAGAATTCTCAAAAGGCACCTCTAGAAATGAGGGACTAATGACAGAACTCTGTTACTAAGCAGTTAGAGCTGCATTACCCTCCCTCCCCCACCCCAGAAGGCTGGAGGCCCGACTCCAGTAGCACTCTAGACTGTTACCTCTGAAGTGAAGGCCAGAGTCAGAAAGTTTCCCAGTCCAACATCTAAATAGTAGAGGATTTGTGGGAAGAACAGCCACAGAAACCAAAGGAGCAGAAATCATCAGGGAAATAGTTTCCCCAAAGATGGACACAAGTTCACAGATTTGAAGGGTCCACTGAGTTCCAGCAAAATGAATCAAAATAGCCCCACTTTGGGGCAAAGAAAGATCCTAAAGCTTCTGGAGAGAGAACAGAGGTATCACCATGGATCAAGGACATCATCAGCCAAGCGCCATGGCTCACGCCTGTAATCCCAACACTTTGGGAGGCTGAGGCGGGAAGATCATTTGAGCCCAGGCGTTTGAGACCAGCCTGGGCAATATAGGGAGACCCTGTCTCTACAGAAAATTTTAAAATTAGCCCAGCATGGCGGCACGCACCTGTAGTCCCAGCTACTTGGAGGCTGAGTTGGGAGCATCACTTGAGCCTGGGAGGTGCAGGCTGCTGCTGTGAACTGAGATCACACCACTGCACTCCAGCCTGGGTAACAGTAAGACCCTGTCTCCCAAAAAAGGGACATCATCTTAGCAGGACACAGAGGAAACTAGAAGATAGTGGAGCAATATCCTCAAAATTCTGAAATTTTTTCCAACCTAAAATTCTGTACCAACTCTTAAGAGCTGGATTGTGTCCCTCCAGTGTTTCTGTGTTGAAGCCCTGACCCCCAGTAACTCAGATAGGGCCATTTAAAGAAGCAATTAAGTTATAAGACCTTAGAGTTGGCCCTAATTCAATCTGGTGTCGTTTTAAGAAGAGGAAATTTGGGCTGGGTGTGGTGGCTCACGCCTGTAATCCCAGCACTTTGGGAGGCCGAGGCGGGTGGATCACAAGGTCAGGAGATCGAGACCATCCTAGCTAACATGGTGAAACCCCGTCTCTACTAAAAATACAAAAAATTAGCCGGGTGTGGTGGCGGGAGCCTGGGAGGCTGAGGCAGGAGAATGGCTTGAACCAGGGAGGCGGAGCTTGCAGTAAGCCGAGATCGCGCCACTGCACTCCAGCCTGGGGAACAAAGTGAGACCCCGTCTCCAAAAAAAAAAAAGAAATTTGGACATAGGAGGGGCCATGTGAGGACACAGCAAGAAGGCAGCCATCTGCAAGTCAAGGAAAAGGGCATCAGAGGAAACCAAACCTGCTGACACCTTGATCCTGCACTTCTAGCCTCCAAAACTATGAACAAGAAATTTCTGTTGTTTGAGCCACGCTGTCTTTGGCATTTTATATGGCAGCCCTAGCAGACTAACATACCAACCAGACTATCAATGAAATATGAGAGTAGAAAAAAGGAACTCACAAGAAGATAATCCTTATGCATCTTTTCTCAGGAAGCTCCTAGAAGGTGTCCCTCACTAAAATGAAGGAATAAGGTAGAAATAAAGTCATAGAATCCAGGAAATAAGGAGCCCTCACTAACACGTACGGTACCTAGAGAAAGGCCAGTCCAGGTATGGCAGGGTGAAGGCCCAGGAGGACACAGCTTTGTCAGAACAGATGAACTCCATGCAATGCAGGCTGTGATTGAATATATAGAGAAAAAAGCCAAACGCAGCTATTGACACCAGGATAAATGGAAGGCTGTGTGGCAAAGGAAGACTAAATGCAGCCGTGACTCAAATTTACATGAATATTACCACATAAATACTAAATGGTGTTCTACTGCAGGTATAACATGCTACAGTTAGTGGGGAGCCAGGTGCAGGGATTTGTGTTGAACATTCCAGAATCCTCTTCTTCCTAGGGAAAAGTTGAGGTAATGCCTCAGACTGACTAGCAATAAAAATATGTGAAACAAAATATGTGCAGTTTTCAAAGGCTTGGGAAAAAACAATCCCTCTTTCTGCTGATGGAAGGATAGCTTAGTAGAATGTTTCTGAGGGCTGGTTGTTCTCTGTAAGTTAAAAGCATTAAAAATGTGTACACGCTTTGACCCAGGACTTTGAGCTCTAAAAAAATATCAAGAGCTGTGTACAAATACATTAAGCTGCTTACCACAGCAATGTCCACTGGTAGAAAACTGGCTCTTCTACATAATGGAATTCTTTTTAACAGAATTCAGTTCTGTAGCCTTGGGAGTATACTAGATAAGTTTATTGGCATGAGACTTCAGAATTAAGTGGGAAAACAGTTCTTCAAGCATGTACAGAAAAGTGACCTGAAGTTTTTGGGTGATGAACTTAGAGATTTTTTTTTTTTTTTTTTTTTTGAGGCAGGGTCTTGCTCTGTTGCTCTGCCATCCAGGCTGGAGTGCAGTGGCACAATCATAGCTCACTATGGCCTTGGCTCAAACCATCCTCCCATCTCAGCCTCCCAAGTAGCTAGGACCATAGGCACATACCACACCAAGCTATTTTTGGTAGAGATGGGGTCTATGTTGCCCAGGCTGGTCTTGAACTCCTGGGCTCAAGCGTTCCTCCCACCTTTACCTTCCAAAGTGCTGGGATTACAGGTGTAAGCTATCGTGTCCAGCCTGAGACATTTCTTATGAGTAATATGGATGGTACGTGAGTCTATAGAGTAAGGCATTTATTGTAAATCTCCAGGGAGTTTCTGAAAATAGTATCTTCTCTTCACACCTAGGATGAAGCTGGAGGCAGATTCGTCGCTTTCTCTGGAGAAGGACAGTCGTTGCGTAAGAAGGGAAGAAAGCCCTAAGTGAGGACTGTTGGCTGACTGGAAAATAATAAAAGAATAAATTGCAACATCTTGGCTTTTAGTTACTGGCACTGACAGGGATGAGCCTCATCAGAATACTCTGTTACTTAAGATTTGCTTAGAGTTACCTAAGAATTATCAAGTTTTACTTGAAGTGGAGCAGCAGGACTTTGTAGTTGTATGCTTGATTTGGGGAAAGACAAAGAGCTGTCCCTGAGGGCCTGTAGGCACCTGCCGCCTCACCTCTTCATGCTTTCAGCTTGAGGGGGGCTCCCACTGCCTCAGCAGGAGCAATTCTGTATCCCTAATTCTGTCAAAACCAATGGAGGTGACTAAATTGTCTAACATGAAGTGTTCTTTCTTTTTCATTTATCCTTTCTTTTCCTAGGTCAGTTGCATAGGTGTCAGTCTTTGGCCTAAAAAAAGGGTTTAAATAGACGTATGTTCTATAAATAGTGGCTGTCCCACTACTGTGGCTGCAATTTAAGTATTTGACAAAGAATGTTTCTATTTTTATTTTCCATATTTTTTTCAAAAACATCACTCAGAAAAACCTGATCTGAATGAGTTTACACTTTTATTCTCATTTCATATGGACATAACTGGCTCCTTAGTGAACCTGTTCATAGTGAAACAACTCCATGGAGAAGCAAATGTGAATGTTGGAATGAACAAATGCTAAAGAGATGTTCCTCTCTTTCCTTCTTCCCTACTCCCCCACTCCTAATTTTAATTTATTAAATCATCCAAGCTTCTGCTGGCCTGTCTTTATTTTTTATCAGTATTTATTTGGTCTTAGGTCTTCACTTTCTATAACGTGAGATCTTTTGACATGCTAATCTGATTATTTTAAATTTGTTCCCATGAGCCACTGTGCCTGGCCCCATTGGGAATAATTCTAAGCCAAGAATTTCAAGTAAAAACAGGCAATAACTAAAGCCTAAATCTAAATGTTTGATTAGGTACTAACACAGACTGGTGGTTGGGCCTCTGACCAGAACTGAAGGAAGTCCTGTTGGCAGATGCCCCGTGTTCCATCTCACCATTAGAAAACTTCCCATCTGGGGCTTCTTCTGGAGAAAGTAGGAAGAAACAAGGCTGCCTGATTCCTAGGTGGCAATGGCTAAGCCCAGCAGGGTCCCCCATGAGCCAGGGCTGACCCTGCTTCTAGGCATGGGGATCCTGCCCTGGTCAGGGCCCCTCCAACACTCCAGAGAGGAGAGGATGGTGGCCCCAGGGTCTATCCACATGTCTTCAGTGAAGAGTGTCTATGAGTGTCATGATGTTCAGTACTTGGCCTGTGGCACAAACCATCATCACTGGAACTAGGCGTGGTTTTGGAAGGCGTGAGCACTGTGGGGACTTACCTGACCCTCCACTGACAAAGTCTCAGTTTTACTAGCAGAGGGAGAAACCCTCCTTGGTGGGTAGCAGCTTTCATTTGCAGGATCACATCAGCTAACAAATTGTCACTTTATGCATAATCAAGAATGTTGCAGTACCTCTGGCTCTGAGTTTTTGTCTTCACTAAGTAACACCTGCTGTGTATGCAGTGAAACGCCTGGTCCTTTGCTGGAGGCACACTCCCCTGCCTGGACCAGGATGGATTCCATTCCAGGGCCTTTTAGTGGGGCCAGTTGGAGCACTGATTCTGGTCGTTACTCCTGCACCCTGGCCTGCAGCCTTCCTCCCAGTGTCTTCTTTGGGCTTGGTCCTTGAGCCAGCTGCCTCAACAGCAGGACCCGTGGTAAAACTGCAGCTTTCTGACCCACCTCCAGGGAGTCTGTCCCAGTGGGCACTTCTGCAAGCCCACCAGCTTCCCCTTTACTTGCCTTTGTTGCCTCTTGTGCATTGCTCCTTTTTATAAACGTTGCAGCCAGGCGTTGTCGCTCAGCCTATAATCCTAGCACTTTGGGAGGCCAAAGTGAGAGGATCGCTTGAGGCCAAACTAGCCTGAGTAACTTAGCAAGACCACATCTTTACCAAAAAAAAAAAAAAAAAAAAAAAAAAACAAAAAAAAAACTAAAAATTAGCCTGGTGAGGCGGTGCATGCTTGTGGTCCCAGCTGTTCAAAGTCCTGGAGTTCGAGGTCGCACGTAAGCCTGGGTGACACAGCAAGACCCTGTCTCGAAAAATAAATAAGGTAAATGTTACATGTCTCCCGCACCCTTAGAATCGAGCTACAGACATCCAAGCCACTCCTACCCCACTCACCCGTGCTACACACCGCCTCCATGCCTTTGACCGGCCTATGGCCGTGCTCGGATTGCCTTCTCAGCCTCCACTTCAAGCCTGCGTTCCCTGGGCAGGTCATCCAACCCTAGATCCACCACACGTCATGCCCAACCAACCTTGGTTACTTTGTGAGTTCACCTCCATCCTGAGTGGACGCTCAGACAAGACCGCCAGAGCTGCAGATCTGGGAGGTTCGCTGCACCAACTTGATGCTCAGTACATACTTTTGAAAATAAACCGCATTGTTGAGATTTGAGAAAATCTCATAAAGCTGCTAAAAAGAACTGGCCAGAGCAGTGTGATTTTAGAGGCGACTGGCAAAAGGTAGCTGCGCGGCCCAGGATGCCCTCATGGCCCGGGGTGAATGGCGCTGGCTTCGCGGTGGCCGAGTAGGCTCCGCGCCAGGCCTCGTCCCGGACTTACCCTGCGACCCTGGCCCTCCGCGCGCCGCAGCCGCCCTCGGTTGCTATTGGTTGCTCGTCCTGTTTGTCCGAGCTTCTCTAAGATGGGGGCGAAACTGTAATTGAATGTGTCGGTGCTTATTAGTTATTCTTTCAGTCGATCACGAGGTGCCGCTTTCTTCATTCTTCATTGGCTGGCGGACTGAGGGGCTGGCTTGGCGCCCCGGTCGCCCAGACATGGCGGACGGCAGCGGCTGGCAGGTGAGTGTGCTCGGGAGCCGGGAACCACCAGGGTCTTCCGGAGGGAGGGAACGGGACAGGCTCCGGGCGTGGGGCGCGGCCGCCGGCCCCCACTCAGGCGCCGCCTCTCGCCGCAGCCGCCGCGCCCCTGCGAGGCCTACCGCGCCGAGTGGAAGCTCTGCCGCAGCGCCAGGCACTTCCTGCACCACTACTACGTCCACGGCGAGCGGCCGGCCTGCGAACAGTGGCGGCGCGACCTGGCCAGCTGCCGCGACTGGGAGAAGCGCCGGAGCGCCGAGGCCCAGGTGCGCCGGGAGGGAGCGGGGCGGCGCTTCGGAGCGCCTTGCAGGGCCCAGCTTTCCCCACCCCTTCACGCCCCAGGCCCCGCGACCTAGCCGAGAACTGTCAAGGTCCCTACCCTCCTCACGCTTCCTTTCTTTTGAGAGTTGGTATAAATTAGCATATCAACAGGACTTTCAGGGGGCGTGAAAGACAACTAAGGAGACCAGCGAGGAGGGTGTAGAGTGGTTTAGAGAGCAAAGAGGGCAACCGTCCAATGTTAGGGTCATCAGCTGGCCTACGCAGGATATGATGTTGCTGAGTCCTGGGTGACCAGGAGCCAGCCTTCATCCAGCCCCGGTAGACACTGCTGAGAAACAGAGAAGGCCTGTGTTCCTGAAGCAGAGGGTAGGTGGATGGTTGGAAAGCGGTATACCAGGGACCTGGTGGGCCTTGATACGGAGTTCAGAGTTTAGTCTAAAGTGTGCTGGGAAGCATAATTCGATTTATATCTTTAACAGATCAGTCTGTTAGCAAAGTGTGGTGACGTGCACCTGTGGTTCCAGCTACTTGGGAGAGTGAGGTGGGAGGATCGCCTAAGCCCAGGAGTTCAGAGCTGCAGTGAGCTATGGTCACGCCACTGCACACCAGCCTGGGCAACAGAGGGAGACCTGTCTCAGGAAAAAAAAAAAAAAAAGAGGAAAAAAGTTCAATCTGTTTGCTAGGGTGTAGAGAGTATTTTACAGGAGCAGAGAGATCGGTAAGGAGGTGGTTCTAGTTGTTTATTCATCCAGCAAATATGTACTACATTGGGTACTCTTGGGGATGCACGAGTGATAAGAAGAGGCTCTGCCCTCCTGGCACCCACACTGTAGTCTAGAATATACAGTCCTACGGTGGACCCCTTGTGAGAGAGGAGATGGAGAGAAGCCAGCCGAAAGGTGCAAGGCTCATGGGGAGTGCCAAGGAATGAGAATCAATGGGACTGATCAACACTTCAACATTGTTAAGTGTATACAGTGATCTGAAAGACATGAACTGATGTGGAAACCAGACTGCTGTATAAAAGAAAATTATGACTATTCCATAATATGTGAAACTCAAAAAAAGTAAGAAAGCTGACAGCCTGTATAGCAAGAGATTGATAATTTTAATGTATGTATATCTGCGCGTGTGTGTATAAAGAGCTCTTATATATCAATAAGAAATATAGGGATTATTTCAGAATGGAAAAATGGCCAAAGGACACAAAGAAGCAATTCATTAAAAAAGAAAGCCAGGTGGGCATGGTGGTGGGCACCTGTAATCTCAGCACTTTGGGAGGCCAAGGCAAGGGGATCGCTTGAGCCCAGGAGCTTGAGACCAGCCATGGGCAACGTGGTAAGACTCCATCTTTATAAAAATAATAAAAAAGAAAAAAAAAAAGCCTGGGCGTGGTTGGCTCACGCCTGTAATCCTAGCACTTTGGGAGGCCAAGGTGGGCAGATCACCTGAGGTCAGGAGTTCGAGACCAGCCTGGCAACATGGCAAAACTCGATCTCTACTAAAAATATGAAAATTAGCCACGGATGGTGGCACACACCTGTAATCCCAGCTACTCGGGAGGCTGAGACAGGAGAATTGCTTAAACCTGGGAGGTAGAAGTTGCAATGAGTTGATCGTGTCACTGCACTTCAGCCTGGGCCAACAGTACAGTAAGACTCCATCTCACAAACAAAAAAGAAAAAAACCAAATGGCCAGGTGTCAGGTATATAAGTCTAAATGACAGTAACAGCAGGTTTTGCCCAGCAGAAAGTCGTTAAGTGTTGATGGGGGTTTGAAGAATTCTGGGTAGTTGTACAGTGTTGGTGGGGGTGTCGGGTGTTCTGATTATGTAAATGTCAGATGCATACCTTTTGACTTTAAGTTTTACTTCTGGAACTTTATCCTAGGGAAGTAATTGGATAAGAGTGTACAGTTAAAAGTTCGGAATGCTAATTATGTTTTTGATACTGCAAAAGCTGAAAACAACCTAAATTTCACTAATAGACATTTGACCAATTAGCTTTTTCCACAAAGTGAAATACCGGATAGCCTTTGAAAGGAATAGTCAGTCATCTACCTGGGTGTGGGAAAGTGCCTACAGTGTATTGTTTAGTGAAAAAAAAAGCAGGAAGTAGACTAGCCAGCAGAAGATTATCTCATCATTAGGGAAACATGTTAGCTCTAAAATTTGGACCAAAAAACGGTATCAGGGAAGCTGTTAACTGCCACATTGGGAATGGACATTTGGGAATATTTAATAGTCTGTGCTACATTTCTGATAGCTTTTTAAACATGATCAAAATATTTTATTTGAGGCAACAGAGCTTGAACAAAGACAGACGTAGACAGATTAAATGATCTGTGTAAAGAGGCTCACATAGCACCTGATACTTACCAAGGGCCCACAGCGAAGGTCTCCCGTGTTGTGATACACTGACCCGTGTCTGTATTGGGATACAGTAGCTAGAAGAAGCTGATGGGTTGAATGGCACTTGTGGCACCACTCAGGCAGGTGGTCTGTCCTCTGGACTCTTCCCACCCTTCCAGGATACCCTGGGCATGTATTTCTTCCCTGTCTTCCTCCCTTCTTCCCTACCACACTCCTCCCTGCAGCTCCCCACAGCTGCTGTCTCAGACTCTTCTCTCCTCTCCACTCCACCCCCAGGCTCACTCTCAGCAGGTGAATATGCCCCAGACTCACAAGGTCAGCCAGAGCCATTGAGCCCTGAGGTCCAGGAGAAGATATTTTAAAATTCCTCAAATTATTAGGACCTATTCAGTAGTTTTTCACAGTAGTTTGTGAGAACAAAATGATCTCAATCTCTGTGCGCTAATATGGAATACTCGCCAAGGTGGATGCAGCTGTGCTGCACAGTGGTGTGCACCATAGGCCCCTTCCTGTCCATCTGTGTTTTGGGGGGAGGTACAGGGGTCTTGAGGGTGCTCAGAGCCTGGGGAGTGACTAGAGTCTTATTTGCACAGCATTCCCTCTGTGAGAGCGAGCGGGCACGAGTCCAGGCTGCACGGAAGCACATCCTGGTGTGGGCCCCGAGGCAGAGCCCCCCTCCAGACTGGCATCTCCCTCTGCCGCAGGAGAAGGACGAGTGACAAGCACCCCTGCCATTGGCCTGTGCAGCTTCCTTGGTCTGTTTCAAGTTGCTGTTGCACAACCCTGGGGACTGTGACAGCCTACACAGTCTAGTGGGTCCCTGTGAGCTCTTGCTGGGTTTGGAACGTGGAGCAGGACATTGCTGGTCCTACTTGCCCACCCCTCACCAGCCTGCAGGGTACCCTGACGCTGTGATGTTCTGCAGGACAATTGCACCGCTTCAGAGCTTCCAGGAGGCCAAGCATTATGGCCAGGTACCTGTGAGCAGCCAGGTCAGGCTGGGCACAGTAGCATAGGAGATGGCGGTCCTGAGGTCTAGGCTTCTCAGGTGAACTGAAGGGTAGCCCTGACCTGTATGGACACACAGGTGGGTCATAATGAGGTAGCTAAACAGTTGCGCCACTGTGAATGTCTTTCCTAGTCCTTGGGAAACTGCCTGCTATGTCTCAGGTTTGGTGAACATTGTGAGTACTCACACTCTGCTCCACTCAGTTCCACTGCACATGCAGGCAGGTGTGCCGAGCAGGCAGGGCTTGCT
This sequence comes from Macaca fascicularis, assembly GCF_037993035.2. Taxonomy (NCBI): domain Eukaryota; kingdom Metazoa; phylum Chordata; class Mammalia; order Primates; family Cercopithecidae; genus Macaca; species Macaca fascicularis. The sequence continues at coordinate 33,406,186 of NC_088384.1, forward strand.
GGCCCCTCTGCACCAGCAGGCTTCACTTGTTAGGCTCCCAGGTCGGCCCCTGGAGACTCTAGTTTTTAAGAAATGCACACAGCTACAGAACACACAACGTTGCATAAAGAGGGTTTGTGGACTCACCTTAAGAAATCCAAGTCCAAGACATGTGGAATTAAGGACTCCTTCCCTCAAAAAAATTTCCCCTGGTGGTTAATGTATCAAAAGCCATTTCATCTGATTTCAAATAGAAGCTGAAAATTAAGTTTACATTTGTTAGATTTTATATATAACAGTGTTGTCTGGACAGTGTTAGAAACTTGTATGCTTATTCTCTTGTAGGTGTTTTAAAATGTATGAACCACCAAAAACACTATTTCTCGAAGCAGTCTCTTTATTACTAATAGAATGGTTTCTCATCCTGTGGTGGCCCTGTTATGTGATGCTGAGGGCTAGGCTGGGTCTGTGCCCAGCACCCTCCCTGCTCTCTTCCTGGACATAGGCAGCAAGTTGAATATCTTTAAATTTGTTCTTTGGGGTAGAACAATCCATCACTTCAGAAGGGTGTCCATTAAAGAACAGTATTTCCCTGCTTGAGTGTTTTCTCCTGTGCTCCCTAAGAGCCCCTGTCTGTGTCTGTGAACGGTGGGGGTGGGGGCTGTGTTCACAGGATCCCAAGAGCAGGAGCATCTACAACGGAGCCAGCGTTCCCCCATCATCAGGGGAGTATTGATGTGTCTAAGGCAACCAAGGTGCCTTCAGCATGGCTGTGGCTGGATTAATGAGCATTTCCACCCAGTGAGGGAAAAGAAGAAGACTGCTAGAGATCTACAAGGTTTTTCTTACTCTTAAACACAGGGAAGGGGCATCTGAATTTGCAGTCTGCTGTAATCCCAGCACTTTGGGAGGCCGAGGCGGGTGGATCACTTGAGGTCAGAAGTTCGAAACCAACCTGGCCAACATGGTGAAACTCCATCTCTATTAAAAATACAAAACTTAGCTGGGCATGGTGGCATGCGCCTGTGATCCCAGCTACTCAGGAAGCTAAGACACGAGAATCGCTTGAACCCCAGAGGCAGAGGTTGCAGTGAGCTGAGATCGTGCCACTGCACTCCAGCCTAGGCAACAGAGTAAGACTCCGTCTCAAAAATAAAATAATAAAATGAATTGGCAGTCTGCATGTGATGCCTGGGATTGCAGCAGCTGCCTTCAGGTTCATGGGGCAGAGCTGGAGAGTGCAGCAAAAGCCAGGGCATGCCAGCCAGCACCCCAGTCCATGAGGGGCCTTCCCTCAGTGCAGCCATGCTCCCTGCCACCTGCTTGTTTAGCAAGGTATGCAGTGTGCGACTGCATGCTCGGTTAGGAAGCATTGAGTCCTGCCTCTGTAGTGCGACTGTCATATTTTGCCTCCTCCTTCACTACTCAAGTTCCACATCAGCAGATAATCTCTCTGGACAGGATGTTCCTGCATTTGTTGCTATGGCAATTCCTTCACAACATCTGAGTGTCCACATGTTGGACAGGGTTTGGGGCTTACAAGACCACAGTTTCGAAACAGACAAGTTGTCTTCAAAGAGTTTCTGTTGTAGTTTGGGGAAAAGACAGACATTAAACATCAATAAATAGGGATTTAAAATGGTGGCTGGATGTGGTGGCTTACGGCTGTTACCCCAGCACTTTGGGAGGCTGAGGTGGGAGGATCGCTTGAGCCCAGGAGTTTGAGACCAGCCTGGGCAACATAACAAGACTCTATCTCTACAAAAAATAAACGAGCCATGCATGGTGGCACGTATTTGTAGTTCCAGCTACTTGGGAGTCTGAGATAGGAGGATCATTTGAGCCCAGGAGTTTGAGGCTGCAGTGAGCCATGATTTTGCCAGTGTACTTCAGCCTGGGCAACAGAGTGATATCCTGTCTCAAAATAAATAAAAATAAAATGGTGGTAATTTCTGAAGCAGTTTGGATAATTTTCTTTTATGGTGGTGTTATGAAGAAAACAAATACTGCAATAAGAGCAATATATTTCACACTTTATGGACAGGTGCTAGGCATGGTGGCTCACACCTGTAATCTCAGCTACTTGGGAGGCTGAGGCAGAAGGATCACTTGGGGATAGGAGTTTGAGGTTGCAGTCAGCTATGACTGTGCCACTGCACTCCAGCCTGGGCGACAGAGCAAGACCCCGTCTCTAAATAAATAAATCCTTTTTTTTTTTTTTTTTTTTTTGAGACGGAGTCTCGCTCTGTCGCCCAGGCTGGAGTTCAGTGGCCGGACCTCAGCTCACTACAGCCTCCGCCTCCCGGGTTTACGCCATTCTCCTGCCTCAGCCTCCCGAGTAGGTGGGACTACAGGCGCCCGCCACCTCGCCCGGCTAGTTTTTTTTTGTATTTTTTTAGTAGAGACAGGGTTTCACCGTGTTAGCCAGGATGGTCTCGATCTCCTGACCTCGTGATCCGCCCGTCTCAGCCTCCCAAAGTGCTGGGATTACAGGCTTGAGCCACCGCACCCGGCTAAATAAATAAATATTTTAAAAATAAGTGTTTTGGATAAAACCCCATATTAATAATAAGTATTTTACGTCATTATTTGGCATAGACTGTTATATATAGCATATTACTATTGAAATATAAAATAATATGTATCCGTACTGTATGTGATACAGTGCCATTTTCAGTAACTGCTGTACACACAGCAACTCAGATGAAACTCAAGGAAATTCTTCGGAGCAAAACCAGCCAATCTTGAAAACATACATGTAGCAGGATTCCATTTATGTAACATTGATGAAATAATGTAATTACAGAGATGGAAAACAGATTAAAGGTTACCAGGGGTTAGGTTAGGGATGGTGGGGGGGTGGTTCACATAAGGGAGTCCTGTGGTGTTGAAAACCATCTGTCAGCCTGACTGATGGTTACACAGGGCTATACATGAAGTCAAAATTGTGTAGAGTTAGGTACACAAAGGAGTACAGATATAACTGGGAAACCGAGTATGTTCTGTAGACTGTACCAATGTCAGTTTTTGGCTCCTGATGTTAACATTGGGGGTGGCTGGGGCAAGGGTACGCAGCACCTCCCTAGACAACCTCCTATGCAACCTCCTGTGAATCTATAATTACTTCAAAATAAAAAGTTGAAAACAAACTATCGGCCATGACCTACTGAACTGATTGTACAACCTAACGGATGAAACCTAGTGTTTTTAAAAGCACTGCTATCAAGCACCTGTGCTGGACACTTACCTTGGGTGGGGAGGTGGGGGAGGCCTCAGTGTCTGAGCCCAGACCTGGATGAAGAGGCTCAGCTCCTGTCAGGCAGAGAAAGGGACCCACAAAGGCAGAGGGACCTGACACCATGTATTGATAGGAGGGGGTGCTGTGAGCTGTAATCAGGAATCAGGGGATGAGACTCTCGGGGTGGCAGGTAGCCAAAGACCTGACCTGACCTGGTTCTAGAGACCTCTGGCTGCTGTGCAGAGAAGGGGTGGGGTGGCTAGATCAGTTGGCCACTGCAATAGAACAGGCAAAAACTGACTATGACTTGGACCTCAGAGGCAGCAGTAGAAGTCGTGAAACGTGGTTCCATTAAGCATTTGTCTCAGGTGGGGCCAAAGGACTTAGAATCCTTAGGCAACATTTTTATCCAGGACTGATAAAGAGTTTTTAAAACAAAGTTTTTTTGTTTGAAAAAAGCAGTAGTCCCAGCTACTTGGAAGGCTGAGGTGAGAGGATCGCCCAGGCTATGGAAAGGACAGTCTTTTCAACAAATGGTTGATGCCTGGAAACTGGATATCCAAGAGTGAAGTTGGACCCTTACCAAACATCATATACAAAAGTTAACTCAAAATTGACCTAAATTATAAGAGCTTAAAATTAAACATAGAGAATATCTTCACAACGTTGGATTTGATAGTAGTTTCTTGGATGTGACACCAAAGTCATCAACATTAAAAAGAAAAAAATAAACAAATTGGACTTCATGAAAATTAAAGGCATTCAATTTCACATCAAAAGACACTATTGGCCAAGCATGGTGGTTCACTCCTGTAGTCCCAGCACTTTTGGAGGCCGAGGTGGAAGGATCACTTGAGCCCAGGAGTTCAAGACCAGCCTAGGCAACATAGTAAAACCCTGCCTCCATTCTTTCTAGAAAAATTTTTTTTAAAACCACACTATCAGGCCAGGCACTGTGGATCATGTCTGTAATCCCAGCATTTCGGGAGGCTGACACAAGAGGATTGCTGGAGGCCAGGAGTTCAAGACCAGTTTGGACAACATAGCAAGACCCCATCTCTACAAGTTTTTTTTTTTAAAAAGGTAGCTGAGCATGGTGGTGCCTGTCTGTAGTCCTAGCTACTCAGGAGGCTGAGGTAGGAGAATTGCTTGAGCCCAGGAGTTTGAGGTTACGGTGAGCTATGATTGCACTACTGCACTCTAGCCTGGGTGACAGAGCAAGACCCTATCTCTTTAAAAAAAAAAAAAAAAAAAAGACACTTAACGACAGAATAAAAAGGCAATCCACAGAATGGGAGAAAATATTTGCAAATCATATATCTGACAAGAGATTAATAGAACTATAGAGAACTCCTAAAACTCAATGAGAAAAAAAGTTCAAAAATGGGCAAGGGGCCGGGCACTGTGGCTTAAGCCTGTAATCCCAGCACTTTGGGAGGCTGAGGCAGGCGCATCACCTGAGGTTAGGAGTTCAAGACCAGCCTGGCCAACATGGTGAAACCACGTCTCTACTAAAAATATAAAAATTAGCCAGGTGTGGTGGCATGCACCTGTAATCCCAGCTACCTGGGAGACTGAGGCTAAACTGTTTGAATCGGGAGGCGGAGGTTGCAGTGAGCCAAGATTACGCCACTGTACTCCAGCCAGGGTAACAGAGTGAGACTGTTACAAAAAAAAAAAAAAGGCAAGGACTTGAATAGACATACCAATGGCCAAAAAGCACATAAAAAGATGCTCAGCATCACTGACCATTAGGGAAATACAAGTCAAAACCACAGTGAGATACCACCTCACACCCATTAGGATGGCTACTATTAAAAAAAAAAAAAAGTGTGGTAAGGATGTAGAAAAATCGGAACCTTGGCTGGGTGCGGTAGCTCACATAAGTAATCTCAGCACTTCGGGAGGCCAAGGCGGGCGGATCACCTGAGGTGAGGAGTTCGAGATCAGCCTGGTCAACATGGCAAAACCCCATCTTTACTAAAAATGCAAAAAAAAAAAATTAGCTGGGCACGGTAGCACACGCCTGTAGTCCCAGCTTGGCAGGCTGAGGCAGGAAAATCGCTTGAACCCAGGAGGTGGTGATTGCAGTGAGCCAAGATCATGCCACTGCACTCCAGCCTGGGCGACAGTCAGACTCCGACTCCAAAAAAAAAAAAAGTTGGAATCCTTGTGCATTACTGGGAAAATATAATGTTACAGCAGCCATGGAAAGCAGTATGGTACTTCCTAAAAAAATTAAAAATAGAGTCCTCATATGATCCAGCAGTTCCACTTCTGGGTGTACATCTAAAAACAAGCACAATCTTGAAGAGATATTTGTACTCCCGTGTTCATAGCAGCATTATTCACAATAGTAAAACGTGAAGGTAACCCAAGCGTCCATCAAAAGATGGATAAGGAAAATGTGGCATACATATAATGGAACATTAATTCAGCCATGAAAAAAACATTTGATACATGCTATAACATGGATGAACCTTGAGGATTATGCTCAGTGAAATCAGCCAGTTACAAAAAGACAAACACTATGATTCCAATTCTGTGAGGTACTTAAGAATAGTTAAAATCACAGAAAAAGGGCCGGGCGCAGTGGCTCAAGCCTGTAATCCCAGCACTTTGGGAGGCCGAGACGGGCAGATCACGAGGTCAGGAGATCGACACCATCCTGGCTAACATGGTGAAACCCCGTCTCTACTAAAAAATACAAAAAACTAGCCGGGCGAGGTGGGCGAGGTGGCGGGTGCCTGTAGTCCCAGCTACTCGGGAGGCTGAGGCAGGAGAATGGCGTGAACCCGGGAGGCGGAGCTTGCAGTGAGCCGAGATCTGGCCACTGCACTCCAGCCTGGGCGACAGAGCGAGACTCCGTCTCAAAAAAAAAAAAAAAAAAAAAAAAAAAAAAAAATCACAGAAAAGGTAGAATGGTGGTTGCCAGGGGTTGGGGGAGGAGGGGAACAGGGAATTACAGTTTAATGGGTAGAGTTCAGTTTTGCAATGAAGAGTTCTGGAGATGGACGGATGGTGGTGATGTTGTCCGATGGTATGAATGTCCTCAATACCACTGAGCCATACAGTTAGAAATGATGAAGATAGTAAAGTTTATGTGTGTCTTACCACAATTTTTTTTTTTTTTTTGAATGGGAGTTTCGCTCTTCTTGCCCAGGCTGGAGTGCAGTGGTGCGATCTCGGCTACTACAACCTCCACCTCCCGGATTCAAGCGATTCTCCTTCCTCAGCCTCCCGAGTAGCTAGGATTACAGGCATGTGCCACCACACCTGGCTAATTTTGTATTTTTAGTAGAGATGGGGTTTCACCATGTTGATCAGGCTGGTCTCGAACTCCTGACGTCAGATGATCCACGCGCCTAGGCCTCCCAAAGTGCTAGGATTATAGGCATGAGCCACGGTGCCTGGCCACCACAATTTTTAAAAAAGGGAAAAAAGTGAACCACACGCAGGAAGACAACCTAACTTCTTATTCCAATGAAATGTTTCCCTGGTTTACCTGCAGTAAGGTGGTTAAAAAAAAAATCCTTTCTGAGGTTGTGATCCAAGCCACTGGGGAAAATGGCTCTATTCATACACTGGGCCTGTACTGTGACAGGCTGAATTGTGTCCCCTACAGTTCCTATGTTGAAGTCCTACCCATACGACCCTCCCACTCCCCCCAACCCCATACCTCAGAATGTGACTGTATTTGGAGGTATTTGGACGTAGCATTGTTAAGGAGATAATTAAGTTATAATGAGGTCATTAGGTGGGCCCTATTCCAGTATAACTAGTGTCTATAAAAAATTAGGACACAGACTATGGGACAACCATGTGAGGGAAAAGGTGGCCATCTGCAAGCTAAGGAGAAAGGCTCAGAAAACAAGCCTGCTGGTACCTTGATCTTAGGAGTTCTAGCCCCCAGAATTGTGAGAAAATAAATTTCTGTTGTTTAAGCCACCCAGTCTATGGTACTTTGTAATGGCAGCCTGAGCAGACTAATACATTCACCATTCTAGACTACGCACTTGAGATAGAGTCCGCTGCCCCTGCCAGGCCTCACATCCTCGAGGACCACGGCATCTTTATTGACTAGTATGTCCCTGGCCTGCTCCACACTCTTCTACCTCCCCCTAACCCCAGCTGAACACACAAAGGTGTGTTTCTTTCCCATCAGGAAGGCCCTGCTTCTCTGCTCACCTTTCCAGCTGGCAACTTCCTTTCCCACCACTCCTCTGTTACTTTGACTCCTGTTGGTGGTATTTTCACTATACCCTCGGGATTTTTTACATTTTTTTTTTCCCCATTTGAGGGCAGCAGTTGAGGTCTGTCATCTTCTTCCCATTACCTGGTGAAGGGCAGCCTCTGTCACCCCCATCCATCTCAGGTGAATTAACTTTTTTTTTTTTTTTTTTTGAGACGGAGTCTCACTCTGTCCCCCAGGCTGGGGTGCAGTTGCATGATCTCGGCTCACTGCAAGCTCCACCTCCCAGGTTCACACCATTTCCTGCCTCAGCCTCCCGAGTAGCCGGGACTACAGGCGCGTGCCACCATGCCCGGCTAATTTTTTTGTATTTTCAGTAGAGATGGGGTTTCACTCTGTTAGTCAGGATGGTCTCAATCTCCTGACCTCGTGTTGTGATCCACCCGCCTTGGCCTCCCAAAGTGCTGGGATTACAGGCATGAGTCACTGAGCCCAGCCTGGTGAATTAATTTTAATTCTGGCTGGGTGTGGTGGCTGACACCTATAATCCCAGGGCTTTGGGAGGCCAAGGGAGGCAGATCACTTGAGGTCAGGAGTTCGAGACCAGCCTGGCCAACATGGCAAAATTCTGTCTCCTAAAAATACAAAAATTAGCCACCCGTGGTGGCGCACGCTTGTAATCTCAGATATTCGGGAGGCTGATGCAGTAGAATCGCTTGAACCAGAGAGACAGAGTTTGTAGTGAGCCGAGATTGTGTCACTGCACTCCAGTCTGGGCAACAGAGTGAGATTGTCTCAAAAAAAAAAATTAAAAATTAAAAAAAAATTCTAACACAAGACAAAGGAGCATTTTGATTCAACCAGTATTTATTAACAGCATGCCTGATTCTGCGGAAAGCAGACTTGAACCCTGGTCATTCCTACTCTCAGGGGCAGCACGTTAAGGATAGCAGCCTGCAAGTCTATCTCTTAAACTCCACTTGTGTGTACACCTTGGTGACGTCACTGTACTTGCCTTCAGGGGGCTGGTAGTTAGGGATCGGTGGTGTGTAACATGGCCCTTCCCTCTCAAAGGGGAACAGGTTGGGATCCCGCTTGATGGCCTCAGCATGGAGCTTCGGGGACTCGAGTCGCAGTTCCTCAAGAGCTTCCTGCTGGGCTTCTAGCATGGCCCTGATGGTGTCCCTCTCCATCTTATGCTCTTGCTGCTTGTACAAGGACCACTTCTTCAGAAGCAGAGCTCTCCTCTCAGTCTCCTCAAAGGTGAGCTCCACCTGAGGCCGCTGTCTGCAAAGAAGCTAAGGGTTACCAACCTCACTGGCATGGAAGTCTGTGACTGCAACTGACGCAAGTATTCCCATTGCCAGACACAGACAGGACTTAGGAGATAAAACAAGTTTGGGACAAATTAAGAAATGGAATGTTGAATGTGGCTGCAGCTGCAACTGATGCTGGGAACCAAGGTCATTTGCTTTCTGTCAGAAGAACAGATGGTCTGAGGAGACTGGTAGGACTTCCTCTGCCCAGGCAAATACTCCCTTGGATGAGAGGTGACTTTAACACCCGCCCCTTTATAGATGGTGCACACTGCTTACAAAATGGCAGCAGGAACTGTTAACCCTGCACACAGTAGAATCCCAACAAATACCAACTAAAGGTATCTGCATGATAAAACAAGAGACCAAGTGTTTTCTACTGTTAGGATGAGGCGAGGGCTTCAGACTCCAGGCCCAAAGGATCAGAAACAGCCAAGACTCCTCATGCATGACAGCAAAAACATGAACTCCAGAGCAGTGCTTAAGCATCTGGATTATTAGATATCTTAAGTTCTTTCCCACCCAGAGCCATTCAAGAGTACCACCCAAGGATGCTTTCTCCTGCTCCCAAAAGAAGCAAGGACTCATTAGGGCCAAGTCAGCTCAAGCCTACTGACCAATTACTATCACAGGTGTGAACTACAGACACCACTACCTGAAGTTGATAGAACTCCTTTGTGCTGAGGACTTCATCCCCAGAGAAGGATCCTTACCTTGCTTTATCCAAGAACTTTAGAGGGGTAATAAAATCTTCAATAGGAATTAGCTCTTGACTAGCCTTTTCCAGTTTTCGGATCCTTCTTTTCAAGCGCTCCTTTGCTGCTTGGTCTTTTTTAGGATCTACCTTCTTCTTCTTTCGAAGAGGTTCTGATCTAATAGATAAAGCAAATATTAAACATTTTCCTCTTCAGTCTCATGAACCTACGGAGAGACAAAATGGTAAGTACCCCAAATTGACCTCTCCACTGGGGGAAGGAGCTGTGCATAACTGACTCCTGAGCTCAATGTGGTGAGGAGGTACTCCACTCCAGAGTACTTGTGAGAACTGTGTGGGTGCCATCAATTACAAGAAACAGTACAAAAGCAGCTGGGCGCAGTGGCTCACGCCTGTAATCCCAGCACTTTGGGAGGCAAAGGTGGGCAGATTGCCCAATGTCAGGAGTTCGAGACCAGCCTAGCCAACATGGCGAAACCCTGTCCCTACTAAAAATACAAAAATGAGCCAGGTGTGGTGGTGCGCACCTATAATCCCAGCTTCTCAGGAAGCTGAGGCAGGAGAATCACTTGAGCCTAGGAGGCAGAGGTTGCAGTGGGACGAGATTGTGCCACTGCACTCCAGCTTGGGTAACAGAGCGAGACTGTCTCAAAAAAAAAAGTACAAAAGCAACAAGGGGCATCAGAGTATAAAATCAGGGGAAGTGTTCCTCTTTACTGCTGGGATTCAGGTGTGCCTTGGGATTACATTCAAAAGTGAAAATACCAAACTGTTGGATTAGGAGCTCATTACTATTAAAATTGATTTGTGGGCCAGGTGTGGGTGGCCTGTAATCCCAGCACTTTGGGAGGCTGAGGTGGGTGGATCACCTGAGGTCAGGAGTTCGAGACCAGCCTGACCAACATGGTAAAACCCCATCTCTACTAGAAATACAAAAATTAGCCGGGCGTGGTGATTGGCACCTGTAATCCCAGCTAGTTGGGAGGCTGAGGCAGGAGAATGGCATGAACCCAGGAGGCGGAGGTTACAGTGATCCAAGGTCACACCACTGCACTCTAGCCTGGGTGACACAGTGAGACTCCATCTCAAAAAAAAAAAAAAAAAAAAAAAGGAAGAATCAAATCCTTTACCATCAAGATTGACTGAATCAAGATTGACTAGAAAGAGTCAAGAGTGCCAGATGGAAATACCTTTAATACTTGCATCTTCCCCACACTCTCCAGGGCCTCAGAATGGGCAGGGAAGAGGAAGGCTCATGGAGAAAGAGAAACTTAAGCTGTGTCCACACAAGAATCCCTTCCAGGAGAATACTTATTTAAACTGCTTAAATTTTAAAAATTACAAACAGCAACCTATGGTATGGAAAATATTGGAAAGACAGAACTGAGAAACTTTGTAGGCTGTTAATTTTGCAAACCACACATCCAGCAGTCTAGCTTTGTTCTCTACACATCGAATGACACCTATACCCCCAGAAGTCAGGCCCGCGGTTGAGTTTTACCTCATGGGAATGAGTTCCCAGAAAGACAACAATGATGCTCGCTGGTGAGTATTTCTAATCTGCCTCTGCCAAGTTCCCAGAAGCCTGAAAGACACAAGAGTATGTATAAATACTGATTCTCGAGACCAGGCGCGGTGGCAAACGTCTGTAATCCCGGCACTTTGGGAGGCCGAGGCGGGTGGATGGCGAGGTCAGGAGTTCAAGACCAGCCTGGCCAAAATGGTGAAACCCCGTCTCTACCAAAAATACAAAAATCAGCCGGGCGTGGTGGCGGGCGCCTGTAATCCCAGCTACTCGGGAGGCCGGGGCAGAACTGCTTGAACCTGGGAGGCAGAGGTTACAGTGAGCCGAAATCGCGCCACTGCACTCCAGCCTAGGCGACAGTGAGAAACTCTTGTCTCAAATATCTCATTCTCTCCCACTTCACAGGAAAATAAAAAATTACAATGCTCCCGAACCCGGGGCACTTGTAACTACTTGATGTGACAGCAAGGTCAACGTGAGAGATTTTTCAAAATCTTTCGTTCACACCACAGAGGACTTGGGCAGGACCCCTGCTCGCCAGGGTGCTCAGATTTTCATGCATAAGAGTCATGATCAGATACGGCTCATCCCTGAGATATTCGTGGACTGGGAAGCGAGCAGGGAGCACAGGCGAGTCCCGGCGGACAGGCGCAAAGACCCCGCAGGCGCCCTGGGCACTCCGCTACCCGGTCGACGTCCACACTCACCCGCTCGTCGGGCGCAGGGTTAGCGAGACACCTCGCAGCACGTAGGCCGTCATGGCTACCCTCGCCGCTTCCGGGCGTGCGCCCCTCCGCAGTCCGACCCGCGGTGCCCCCTGCTGAGGTCCGGCAGACCAGCCGCCCAGCGCTCAGGCGTTCCGGCAGCAGGGGCTGGGACGCGCTTGTCCCCGCCCCCGACGCAGCCCCGCCTCGGGCGTCCGCTGCGCACACAAGAGCGCCTAGCGTTTCACGCGGCTGAGGGTCCTCCCTTCCGTCCCCGCCCTGGGCTGCGAGTGCGCCTCTGCAGCGGGCCCTGTCCCGCCAGCCAGGCCCTAGCCGGTTGGTCGGTCTGCGCCCTCGCGCGGGCCTCGACCCTGCAGTGCAACCGGAGCGGCCGAGGGGCGTCCCTCTGCTCCTCCGAGTCCAAATGTTCACGTCTAGGCAAACGGCCCCGATCTTCCAATAAACACGTCCGCCCCAGCCTCCCCGACCAGGGTTGGCTCGTTCCCCTCATTCGTTCGAGTCCGAAGCCAGGGTCACATTCCGGCGCCGGCGCGGAGGCTGGCGCTCGCAAGATGCCCAATAGCGCGTGTTGATGAATGACGGAAGCTAGTGAATAAGTCGGACTCAGACTGGCGAGGCAAAGCTGGTGACGGGCGGTCCACGCCACCTGGGCCCCGCCTGCCTCTGCGACCGGCCCGGGTTGCAATTCCAGGCCCCGCTCGCTGTCCGCCGTCCAGGCGAACCGCCCCTTCTGGGGCGCCCGCGCCCGGGCCCGACCCGAAGCCCCTGCCAGCCGAGGAGCCGGGGCGGCCCAGTCCGCGTGGGGAGCGGTTTCCCGCCGGGGCGATTTGGCAGGTGCGCGCCGTGACTTCCGGCGTTGCCCGGGAGCCGCCTGAGGAGGAGCGGCGCAGGGGATGCGGCTGTGGTGGCGGCGGCGGCGGCCGAGCGCGGGGGGCGGCTGTGGCGGCGGAGGGGGGCGCGGGCCGGCGATGGCGCGGCGGCCCTGAGGGCGCGGGGCGGGCGGCGGCCGGAGGGCGGGCGGCGCGGGAGGAAGCGGCGGCGGTGGCTCCATGGCCCGGGCGCGCTGAGGGACCCGGCTCTCGCCTCAGCCCGGCGGCGGCGGCGGCCGAACAATGAAGCTCCTGAAGCCGACCTGGGTCAACCACAATGGTGAGTGCGCGCAGGGGTCCCGGGAGGCCGAGCCCGCAGTCGGGTCGGGGTCTGTTGTCGAGTCCGGGCGCGCGCAAGTCCTGCCTGCCTCGCCCCTGACGCCCGGTACCCGGTGCCCAAGCCAAGAAGCCGGCGGGAGCGGACTTTGCCCTCAGCGCGGGGAGGCCGGTGAGCCCCAGCACGTGCTCCGGGTTGACCGCAGCGAAGGCCATCTTCGCCCCTGGCCCTTGCTCTGAGTCTTCCGCTGCCCACCTGTGGTCCCTGGAGGGGCCCCGGCCTGGCTCCCAGGAGCGGGCCTTGGTGCCGGCCAGTGCCTTCCACTGGTCTGCATCGCCCGGGAAGTACTCAGACAGTCCTGAAGGTGAAACCGGGACGAAATCCCCCTTGTGGCCTTTCAATGGCAGGGTGAAGATCTGAAATCTGCAAGAGGGACTGTTACTGCCCCTCTGGATCTGGTGACAGTGCCCCTAGTTGGGGAATTGTGGTCCCTGAATAGGAGGGCTTGGGGCCCCAGGGTCCCCGCCGAAGGATCCACGATTAATGCTGAGCTGGGACGTCAGGGTGAACTAGGGTTGGGCACAGGTGTGTTCTAGGAGAGGGGCTTCCTTAGCTCTGTGGCGGTGGCCTCTAAGCACACCCTTGGGGAACAGACTCATCCGCCCCGTATCTTGACCCTGATACAGAGAGACTAGTGGTAATCAGTTTCGTCATAGTTCTGCCTTGTTGGCAGAACTGCTGCAAGAGTTGGTGTTTGCTCCCCAGGGAGATGAAAAAAAGCGCACCCCCTCCCCCACCCCACTCTGCTGACAGCACTGTAGCACAGAAATCAACCCAGGGAGACTCCTGCAGCCCAGGGCCTGATTCTGGCCTGTCTCTGACTCTTGACAGGCAAGAGTCACCCTGATCAGGTCACCCTGATGCTGTCTTGTTCCTCATTTCTACTTTGCAATGCGACTAGAGGGTGCTACCGTTTTCTTTAAGAGCGAGAAGAATAGATACTTTAACATGTGGCTTTTTCGTTTTGAATTTGGTCCCAGAATGCTCTCTACTACCACAACTAAACTGAACTGATAATGTCTGTGTTCTCCTGCTACCTCTCTCCCTTTCCATCTTATGTGATGTCTTTCCCATTTTTCAGGGACTAGGTGAGGTCACGTGTTTCTTTTGAAACGGTTCATCCTGAGTTACCCCGGTAGATGTGCTGTATCACTGTCTGTGTGTTTTGCCTTGCATGGAAGGTGTTGGGGGGTACTTTCCATATGCCCCCAGGGTAGGGACTGCCTCAATCCCTTCTGTATGCCCTGCTGCATTGAGCAACCTCTTCCACATGATGGGTATGTGATAAATATTGGCTGAAACAGGTCAGAAAGGTGAGGTTTTCATAATTTATCAAGATGAAGTTAGGTTTACAGTGCATGAAAGCAGAAGTCTTGAGTTTCAGTTTCATTTCTCCTCTTGATCTCCAAGAGCGTTTCCTGATGTGTACTGTGCAGATCTTTCCCTGGAGAACTGGACAAATGTTGTAATTATGAATTATGATGCTTGTGATTAGGAAAGGAAAAATGTTATTATGAACTAGTTTACTGTGTGAAGGTCTGATGGAATTTTTATGTTAAAATGCTTTACCTAAATCAGTTTGTGTGAATAGCCTACCCTTCTCCAGCCTCTCCTCTACTGTCAGGTAACTTGTTCCTTTTTGATAAGCTCCTTTGTAGGCCAAAAGTTTTATTCTGTGTAAACATAAGTAAGTCAACATGCTTAAGTGATGAACTAGGTACAAATGAATAAGAGACTACACTCAGATCAGCAGCCAAGTGCATCAGCCTGGCGGAGCAAGCACAACAGTGGCCCTTGTTGCTGAGGGCCTCTCTACAGCCCTAGAATAGAGCATGATAATATCTGTTCTAACCACTTCACAGTATGCTCGTGATACTCAGTTGGGAGCGTAGATACAAAAACACTCCCCAAACTGTAAAGTGCTTTAGAAATCTGAGATAATAAGTAATAATAAAAAGAGGTTGGGCATGGTGGCTCACACCTGTAATCCCAGCACTTTGGGAAGCTGAGGTGGGCGGATCAAGAGGTCAAGAGATTGAGACCACCCTGGCCAATATGGTGAAACCCCATCTCTACTAAAAATACGAAAATTAGCTGAGTGTGGTGGCGCGCACCTGTAGTCCCAGCTACTCGGGAGGCTGAGGCAAAAGAATTGCTTGAACCCGAGAGGTAGAGATTGCAGTAAGCTGAGATTGCGCCACTGCACTGCAGCCTGGCAGAGCGAGACTCCATCTCAAAGGAAAAAAAAAGATATGACGACTCTGGCAGGATGGGATTTAATTTCTTTTAAACTTGTTCTTTGTCAAATTTCCTTTCTTTTAAAATTTCATGGAATGTTCAGAAGGACTGTCAGAGGTAAATTACCACTGCCCTGGAAGAAATGATGCTGGTCTGAATCACTGCTGAGCAGGCCTTTAAAGACTATAGGAGTATTGGTGGCTGCTGGGAGCAGGGGCTGCTCAGCCAATAGCCTAAGGGGTGGGTAGTGGCCAATAAAATTGTGCTTGCTTTTGGAAAGCACATCATTGCACTTTCTGGCTTCCTCGTACTGTATTCATGTCTCCTATCTCATGAAGCATGAAAATAACTTTTTTTTTTTTTAATAGAAATGGGATCTTGCACTGTTGCCCAGACTCAAATGCCTGGGCTCAAGGGATCTTCCTGTCTCAGCATCCTGAGTAGCTGGGACTACAGGCGTGAGCCACTGCACCCAGCATGAACATAGTTTTTCTGTTTTTCGAGAGTCTGAAGGGGGAAGTAGCAGAGAGCTCAACATTTTTCTCTGGTGTGGCAGAGAATCCATTCAAAGTAGAGAGGGCAGCTATGACAGGGAAAGAAGTATTTGTTGAAGTGTAGGTGTGCTATGGTCTTCATTTTCTTGGCTGATAATAGAGAAACCTCTAAGGGAGGGTTTCCCAACTTCAGCAGGTTAACGTTTTGGGCCATAAGATTGTGTGATTGTCATCTGTGTTATGGAATGTTTCTAGTATCCTTGGCCTCTACCCACCAGGTGCCAGTAGCACTTCACAACCACCACCTAGTTGTATCAACCAAAAATATCTCCAGTCATTGCCAATGTCCATTGGTAGCCAAAATCACCCCCAGTTGAGAAGCACTTGTCTAAGGTTATCAATAAGTTTATCTTGAAGTTGTCACATTGCAGTGAAATGAGCCTTGAATGTAGAATCAGACTGGGTTCAAAACTGCATCATTTACTAGCTGTAAATTTTTGGACTTATAACTCTACTTCTGGGCCTTGGTAAAATAAAACTGACCTCTTCCATTTTATCCTGTGACCAAATATAAAAGATTGTTAAATTGAGATATATAATAATAGCTATCATTTATATAGAAGTTATGTGTGTCAGGTATTGTTCATACATACACATTTTACTTTGTGTTCTTGGATATAGTATTCTCTATATATTTTATTTTAGAATTGACCAAAATAAGCTTCATTTCTAAGTTAGATTAAGGTCAGAAAGTGAAAACAACTAGGTTTCTGGTTTTAAAGCTTGTAGAAATATGGAGTTTGTATGTTTAGAAAATCTCACTGAGATTCATGACTCTTCCCAACTCTGGGCCTTTGCTCCTGAGTTTTTTCTGGAATTCATGCTTGGGCAGACAGCTCTCATGCTCAGCTCTTTGGTGAAGCCCATTCTAACCAAGAGGGCCAGGACTGAAAGAACTCTTGTCCACCTTTGACCTCTGGTTCACACTTTGATGGCAGTGTTATGAAAAGGGATTTGGGAAATTTTCAAGAACAGGATAATTTCCCAGTAATCACATGACCTTATGGTGTGTGTTTTCTCCTGTCCTGCAACTGGATTATTTTTACCCCTACCTTGTGTCATTCTGAAAAGGATTTGAAGCTGTCCTACTGAGACCTCAGCATGAAAATTAAATAATTCAGCTTGAAGGGAAAATGTAGGCAGAATCGTATAATGATAAAGTCAGGAGTGGGTGGGTAAGATCCAGCCTGCTGCCGGAGGGCACTGCAGACCTATGTCTGATAATTGTCAGGGAAAGGATCCTAATGGTGAGGTTATATGATTGCAGTGGTTGAGAGATAAACTTGGCAGTTGCTCTAAATCAGTGATTCTACAAGGCAATGTCTAGAGACATTTGTGGTTGTCACAACAGGGTTGGGCAGGGTAAGTGTTGCTGGCATCAAGTGGGTAGAGGAGAAATCTACTGTTAAACATCCTATAGCATGCAGGACAGCCCACACATGGAGAACTGTCTAGCCCCAAATTATTTAAAGACAGGGTAAAGGTAGAATTAATGGGACTTGGCCATATAGGCAGGTGACTGTAGATTTGGGCCACTCTGAGTTTACTTATTTATTTATTTTATTTATTTATTTTGAGACAGTCTAGCTCTGTCACCCAGGCTGGAGTGCAGTGGCATGATCTCGGCTCACTGCAACTTCCGCCTCCCGGTTCGAGTGTTTCTCCTATCTCAGCCTCCCGAGTAGCTGGGATTACAGGCACATGCCACCACGCCTGGCTAATTTTTGTATTTTTAGTATTTGGTATTTAGTATTTTTGTATTTTTAATACATATTTTTGCCATGTTGGTCTGGCTGGTCTCGAACTCCTGACCTCAGGTGATCCACCTGCCTTGGCCTCCCAAAGTACTAGTATTACAGGTATGAGCCACCGCGCCCAGCCACTCTCTGAATTTTTTTCTTTAATACGCTGGAGAAAGAGTATGGATGAAGGCTAGGAAATGGGATTTTCTTAAACATTTGTTTTACTCTAAGAAGTGGTTGAAAAGCTATTTTCATTTCATGAGCAGAATCATAGTTACACAGCTGGGAGGGACTTCTGGGGAGGTTCTGGCCTTGACCACTGAAGCCAAGTAGGAGACCTGCTGCCACTGTGCTGATCTTGGGTCCTGCTGGTGACCAGGAAGAGGATGCTCTGTGTCTGGCTTGACCCCTCCCTTTCCTCAGAGGTTGCCAGCATGTTCTGTTCATCCGGGGTGTTTGCCTAGGGACTGCAGAGGTATCTAGCACATGAACCAGAGGTATGGAATGGGCCCTGGGGACCAAAAATTTATGCAAAGTACATTTTATCATCCTGCCAGAGTCAGCAACAACACCTGGAAGTGAGTGGGATTGTGAACAGTGTGCATATTGTCAAACAGCACAAAAGGAGAGTTGCAAATATTGTAGGATTGCCTGCCTTGTTCCTTGTTAGCAGAACCCCAATTTTTTTGGTCTGCCTTCTGCAGGCCAAGCTGCTGATAGCCCTAAGCTGGTGTGTGGTTAAGTGCCAAAGATTTGTTGAGGAACAGCTATGTAATGCCATTTCGGCCCTTGAGACTGGGAGGGGACGTCTGCTGGAACCTCCTAGGTAATTAGATAAGAGGAGATGCTTGAAAGACCAGTCTCTTCTGCTGGACTTTACTAGGTCTGTGTGTAAAAGCCAGCTTTTGACCGTGAGGATGGGGCCAACACTGATTACAGGAGAGGAAGACAGAGGGACATGTCTCTTTAAGTTGCTAAATTAATGCACCCTGAAGCTGACCTATCTCAGGACTTGTTATATATGATAGAGAATTACCCTTGAAATTCTCTATGACTTGCAGCAGTACAGTTTGCAGATGGAAACAGGCTGAGTGAGATGAGGTGACCCCCCACCCCCAAGATTCCTCTAGAAGTGATGGAGATGTGTTGAGAGTCACACTTAGATTCCAACCCAAGCCCAGACTTACTCTTTCTAATTTGCTAAGCACTGGCCTCTGTGCTGAGACTGGCCACTCTGTCCTGGAGAACTGCAAGCCCATTTCCTCCTCAGAAGGACAGCTTTCAGAAACCATGTGGTACAACATGGGACCAGGAGTCTGGTCCCTGGAGCTTGTCCTCTGACTGCTTCTGTAGCCATTCTGAGTGCCTTGGGGCTTCTAACCTGGTAGGTTTCTCCTGAAGTGTGCTTGGTGAGCCTTCTCTGGCATTTGGTTTTCAAGAGTTCTCTGGTTGTGGGGTATCGAGAATGTTTTCAGTGAGAAGCCCAAGGGAGAGGTCTGTGCCCCAGCCTTGGACTTTGGGTCTTCCCCATTGGCCTGATTGGTCCAACTAGGTCATGTGCCCTCTCTTGCATCAGTCATCGTTGCCTACTGGCTTACATAAGGGACACAGTGGATATCTGAATAAAAATGGAGTTGTATTAGATACCTCCCCGGGGGAACATACGCTCCTGGAAAACAGACTTTGTCTTTGCTCATGCCCTTTTCCCAGGGCCAGGAATGGTACTTGGTACACACCATAGTAGTCACTCAGTAAATGTTGAAGGAGTGCTGAGTGCTGGAAGTTGGTGATGGAAAGTGACTAATGGATGGGCTGCTAACAGTGTCTGTTGTCCTTGGCTGGTAGAGTTGATGTGCTGCACATAAACTTCTTGTTCATCCTGGCTGGCTCTTTCTGGTGGAATCTGCTGGCAATTCCAATGATGAGGGGAAACACTCTACCCAAGCCTTACCCAAGGAGTTCATTTACATGATTCTGTCTTCTGGAGCTTTCCATTTTAGGAAAGGAAGTGGATGAAACAGATAGCAAATGGTTTTAAAACACTCCTGGCAAAAAGAAAACCCATTTAGATTAACATTTGTTGCTCCTCAAAGCATTATCTGCCTCGATGCATTAAAAAACCTAGGGTAGGCCAATTCCCTGGGAGGCTACCCTGGCAAAAACCGTTGTGGTGACGACCAGACAGAAGGGACAGGTCCAGGGATAGACCTACATTGGAGCGAACTCCAGGTCTGCTTCATTCTCTAACAGAAGGTCTCACATAGAAAAGACACTTGATAAATTCACTACTGTTTTAAGAACTGAAAATGTATGTGCATGTGTGCGTGTGTGTGTGTGTGTGCGCGCGCGCGCGTGTGTGTGTGTGTTTTCAGCTCTTAAAACAGCAGTGAACCAAGCAACATGCCAGGCTCTTGAGGAGCAGCCTGTTATGCATCCTGGCCAGTGAGACTGAGATGGGATCTGCTGGGGGTTTCCTGTGTAAGTGGAAAAGAGATGTGGGAGGGGAGCTTCCTGGTAAGACACAGCGGAATCACAAACAAGATCCTGTGAATTGGAGAAACAGCAGACTTAGAGATGAGGAATGATGAGGCAGAGGCCGGGGATAGACAGGTTTAAATGGGATGCTTTGGCAAAGCCTGAGTGAAAAGGTAGCATTTGAGCAAGGACCTTGTTGCACGAGTCAAATTCTGAGCTGGAGATTTTTGCATGCAGGATTATTGGAGAGGGCTCTTGGAATCCACACCAATGAAGGAGGGAGGGAAGCAGGACCAGACAGAGGGAGAAGGCAAGCTGTGATGTAAGCACAGAGAAAGCCACAGCCAGCCCTGCTGGGAGTTCTGGCACTGGGGAAGCCCTTTAGAGTTGTCCTGGATTGGGGTGGGGGACCCAGGCCCTTTACTCCTGTGTCCACAGCCTGGATATAGGCTGTTTTGGGAAGGATACCTGACCTTGCCAAAGGAGTTCTTCCACTGAGGGCAGGTCTGACCTGGAGAAAGACTATGCAGGGAGCTGTTGGGGCTGCCAACACTCCACAGATAGCTGTGGGAATGTGCTTTAGTCCCTGGAGGGTAGGGACCTGGGCATGATACCACAGCATTCACTGCAGGCCTGATGGAGATGAGGAAGGTGCCATCTGAGGGAAGACCATTCCAGGCAGAAAGAAAAGCTGGAACTTACCTGGAGGGTTTGAGCAGTAGCATGGATGTCATTGTGGTTGGAGCAAGGCAACAGCTGTGAGAGAGGAGGCCAGAGAGAGAATACCAGACTGACTGGGAGAGCCTAGTAGGCTACTAGAAGGCCTTGATTCTCCCTGCAAGGGGAGTAGAGGATGACTGTGATCTGACGTGGGTTTTAGAGATCTTTCTGACTGCTACATGGAGACTAGATTCGTTGTGGGGGACCGGGGGAGAGAGGAGCCAGGAGACCAGTTATAACGCTAACTACTGGTAGTAATCCAAGCAAGAGATGGTCTGGATCAGGATGGTGATGGCTGTGATGGAGAGAAATGGTTGGAGCTGGTGGAGGAGACTGTGTGTGTGTGTATGTGTATGTAATACATTACATGTATATATGTGTTTATATTTATATGTGTGTTTTATATATATTATATATAATGTATATAACATATGTTATGTATTTTATATGTATTTTTATGTATATATATAAAAAACACATTCTTTTCAGGTATAATTTACATAATAAAATGTCCAGACCTTAAATGTATAATGTGTTGAATTTTGACAAATTAATGTACTTTGTAACCTGTTCCCTGATAAAGATAAGGAACATTTGCATCTCTCCAGAAAGTCTGAGTTATGGGTATGTTGGGAAGGTTGTGTCAAATATGGGGTATGAGATAAAAGAGAACAGGCCAGGCACGGTGGCTCACACCTGTAATCCCAGCACTTTGAGAGGCTGAGGCAGGCAGATCACTTGAGGTCAGGAGTTCGAGACCAGCCTGGCCAACATGGCAAAAACCCGTCTCTACTGAAAATACAAAAATTAGCCAGGTGTGGTGGTGTGTACCTGTAGTCCCAGCAACTCGGGAGGCTGAGGCAGGAGAATTGCTTGAAACCCGGAGCCGGAGGCTGCAGTGAGCCGAGGTCACATCACTGCACTCCAGCCTGGGTGACGGAGCAAGACTCCATCTCATACACACACGCACACATACACAAAAGAGATAAGAGAGAACAGAAGGATGAGTTCCAGTCTAAGGGCAGAGTTGCTGCCTACTGAGCTCAGTAAGACTGTGAAAGAAGTTAGGAAAAATTAGAAAATGCACAAAGGAAAACACATTGTTAAAACTTTTAATGTGGTCTTTCAGACCATTTGGAAAAAAACAACTGGGTGATTTTGTGATTTTAGAAGACACATTATACAACTGTCTGAATTTTTTTAAGACTTTAGCCAAATCCCCATCAGTCACCGTAGCAAATCCAGTGTCTTTGGTGTATAGCCTCCCTTACAGACCTTGCATTGTACAGGTAACTGGCATAGCTAAAATGTTACTGTGCTTTTTTTTTTTTTTTTAATTGAGACGGAGTTTTGCTCTTGTTGCCCAGGCTGGAGTGCAATGGTGCGACCTCAGCTCACTGCAATCTCTGCCTCCAGGGTTTGAACAATTCTCCTGCCTCAGCCTTCCGATTAGCTGGGATTACAGGCACGAGCCACCACGCCCAACTAATTTTTTGTATTTTTAGTAGAAATGGGGTTTCACCATGTTGGCCAGGCTGGTCTTGAACTCCTGACCTCAGGTAATCCACCTGCCTTGGCCTCCCAAAGTGCTGGGATTACAGGCGTGAGCCACTGCGCCCAGCCTGCTGTGCATTTTTCACTTAAATAGTAGTGTAGGTTTGTTGTCTTCTTAATTGTGGTTGTTGTTGAGCTGGCAGATTTTTCCCCTGTGGAAATGTAGCTTTTAATTTTCTAGTGGAAGTAGGTGGAAGGGACTAGATTTATAGGAGTACATTTTGCAGATAACTTTTTGTTGTTAAATTTAAGGGATATAAGTGCAGTTTTGTTACATGGATATGTTGGTTAGTGGTGAAGTCTGGGCTTTTAGTGCAACCATGATATACATTGTACCCTTGCAGATAACTTTTTTTTAAGAGACAAGGTCTTTGTCGCTCAGGATGGAGTGCAGTGGCATGACCTTAGTTCATGGCAGCCTTGAGCTCCTGGGCTCGAGTAGTCCTCCTGTGCAGATAGTTTTTAGGGAATACCTCTGTTCCGCAAAATGAGAGGGGAAAGAAGTATAAAGAAACAGAAATGCCTTTTACCAAAACTTTTTTTTTTTTTTCTTTTTTTTTTTTTTTTTTTGAGACAGTTTCTTTTTGTTGCCCAGGCTGGAGTGCAGTGACGTGATCACGGCTCGCTGCAGCCTCAACCTCCTGGGCTCAATAGATCCTCCCGCCTCAACCTCCTGAGTAGCTGGGACTACAGGCTTGCACCACCACTCCTGGGTAATTTTTGTGTTTTGTTTTGAATTTGTTTGTTTTGTTTTGAATAGATGGGGTTCACCATCTCTACAAATTCTCTCGAATTCCTCAGAGCAAGTGATCTGCCTGCCTTGGCCTCCCAAAGTGCTGGGATTACAGGAGTGAGCCACTGTGCCCAGTCTCAAAACTTTGTTGATCATATGTTGGCAGATGCTTCAGGAGAAGTGATTAAGGTCTCCTACATGATATACCTGTGACATTTTTCCACTTTAGTTTGTGGTGTGCGCGCGCGCGCGCACACACACACACACACACAATGGTTGTATGGTGCAACAGCTTCCTTCCTGTGCTGTTTTCAGTCTCTTAGGCATCTGACACCTATGAGATATCATTGTGTTGTGCTTACTAAAGAAGATAGGGATAGTTTTTGTGGTCGAAAGTGGTAGAGATAACAGCAGCAGATGACTCTGTGAACCAGCCAAGGGTGTGCTTCCCACCTGCAGGCAGTTGGTGAAATCTGAGTCCCTACAGCAGGAGATCAGGAGCCTGCCTTCCAAAGATTGTTACACAGGTGATACTGAAGGTGTGTTTGAATGCAGTGCTTCTGTCATGAGCTTTCTCTAGCCATTCAACAGCAACAAGTATTTATTGTTGTGCCTGTTATGTGCCAAGCCACAGCTCTGGGTCCTGAAGATGAATTAGTGAATAAAACAGACAAAACAGCCGATCTACTTACTGGAGTTTACATTCTAGTGGGCAGAGTAGACAGATACAATAAAGGAAATTAGTATGTAAGAAATTCCCGAGGAAACAAGTAGATCAGGACTAAGGGGATTTGTTGTGCCGTGTTGGGGAAGTAATCCTTTAAATCAGAGTTGTTAGGGTAGACCTCAGTGTGAGGGTGACATTGAGCAAAGACCTGAAGGAGGCAAGGAAGAGTCAGTACAAGGCCCAAGATAGGAGTGCACCTGGTACAGTCCAAGAAAAGAGTAGGACCAGTGATGGTGGGGGTTAGTAGGAGATGAGGTCAGAAAAGTTGTGGGGGTGGGGTGGCTATTGTGCAAGGATTGTTGGCCTCTCCTCTCAAGGTCTGGCCTTAACTGTGTTGGGGCAGACAGTGGGTAGAGAAGGTTTGGTGGAAAGATCAGACCGTTATAGAGAAGATCAGGGTGAGGTGTCTAGAAGGCAGTCAGCCATAGGAGTTACTTGCATATAGGTCACATTAGTGTGTTTCGCTGATGAGTTTCTCCAGAGGGATTGCTGCTTATAGAGTGTGCATATTGTCACCTGCACGTGAAAAGAATCATTTTTATTATGACCTAACCTCTGGTGTTTGGATATTTACCTCTACTGCCTTATATGTTAGTACACACATGTATATATCGTTTTTTAAAAACAGGCCTTGTGTGTGTGTGTGTTTATTTCTTATCGAGATGATTATAGATTCACACCCAATTGTATGAAATACTGAGAAGGCACTTCTGGCCTTTGCCTGGTTTCTCCCAATGGTAACATTTTGCAAAACTGTAGTTGACATTGACATATGCTACCTATTTTTAAAAATTTATTTCCCCAGTTTTATTTGTACTTATTTGTACATGTGTATGTTTAATTCTATACAATTTTGTCACCTGTGCAGGTTCATGTATCTACCACTGCAGTCGAGATGCTGAACAGTTCCAACAATTTTTATATATTTTTTATTTTTTTGAGACGGAGTCTCGCTCTGTTGCCCAGGCTGGAGTGCAGTGGCGTGATCTTGGCTCACTGCAAGCTCTGCCTCCTGGGTTCATGCCATTCTCCTGCCTTAGCCTCCTGAGTAGCTGGGGCTACAGGTGCCTGCCACCACCATGCCCGGCTAATTTTTTTACGTATTTTTAGTAGAGACAGGGTTTCACCATGTTAGCCAGGATGGTGTTGATCTCCTGACCTCATGATCCGCCTGCCTCAGCCTCCCAAAGTGTTGGGATTACAGGCGTGAGCCACTGCACCCCGCCTACAATTTTTATAATTACACCCACCTCCCTCCTACACTCCTCCATTTTATTTATTTTTATTTTGGTTTTGTTTGGTTTTTATTAGCATTTTAAAAATTGTGGTCAAATACACACAATATAAAATTTACTATCTTGATCATTTTTAAGTATGTAATTCAGTACTGTCACAATTCACATTATTGTGCAACCAATCTCTGGAACATTTTCATCTTGCAAACCTTTATACTAGTTAAGCAACAACTCCCTGTTTTCCCCTCAACTCAGACCCTGGCAACCACCATTCTACTATGTGTTTCTATGAATTTGACTATTTGTAGATAGCTCATATAAGTGGAATCCTACAATATTTGTCTTTTTTCACTTACCATAGTGTCTTTGAGGTTCATCCACATTGTAGTGTGCATCAGAACTACTTTCTTTTTTAAGGCTAAATAATATTCCATTGTATGGATATACCACATTTTGTTCATCCGTTCATTGGTCAAGGGACACTTGGGTTGCTTCCACTTCTTTACTGTAGTGAATAGTGCTGCTATGAACATGGGTGTACAAATAGCTCTTCAAGACCCTTCTTTCTTTTGGTTATATACCCAGAAGTATAATTGCCAGATCACATGGTAATTGTATTTTTAACAAGGGTTATAATTTCTGTACACCCTCACCAATACTTCTTTCCTGAGGTTTTTTGTTAGTAACCATCTTTTTTTTTTTTTTTTTTTTTTTTTTTGAGACAGAGTCTCACTGTGTCGCCAGGCTGGAGTGCAGTGGTGGGATCTTGGCTCACTGCAACCTCCACCTCCCAGGTTCAAATGATTCTCCTGCCTCAGCCTCCTGAGTAGCTGGGACTACAGGCACACGCCACCGTGCCCAGCTAATTTTTTATTTTTAGTAGAGATGGGCTTTCACCATGTTGGCCAGGATGGTCTTGATCTCTTGACCTCTTGATCCACCCACCTTAGCCTCCCAAAAGTGCTGAAATTACAAGCATGAGCCACTGCACCCAGCCATCAGTAGCCATCTTAATGGATGTGAGGTGATACGTAATTGGGGTTTTGACTTGCATTTTTCTACTGATTAGTGATGTTGACATCTTTTCATGTGCTTGTTGGTCATTTGTATATCCTTTTTTTTTTTTTTTTTCTCAAGATGGAGTCTCACACTGTCGCCCAGGCTGGAGTGCATTGGCACGATCTCAGCTCACTGCAACCTCTGCGCCCTGGGTTCAAGCGATTCTCCTGCTTCAGCCTCCAGAGTAGCTGGGACTACAGGCACCCACCACCATGCTCGGCAAATTTTTGTAGTTTTAGAAGAGACAGGGTTTCACCATGTTGGCCAGGCTGGTCTTGAATTCCTTACCTCAGGTGGTCCACCCGCCTCAGCCGATCCACCCGCCTCAGCCTCCCAAAGTTCTGGGATTACAGATGTGAGCCCTCGCACCCTGCCTCATTTATGTATTTTCTTTGGAGAAATGCCTGTTGAAGTTATTTGCCCAATTTTGAGTCATGTTGTTGAGAAGTTTTAGTTGTTGTTGAGTTTTAGGATTTCTCTATATATTCTGGACATTAATCCCTTATCAGATATGTAATTTGCAGATATTTCTCCGATTCTATGGGTTGCCTTTTTATTCTGTTGATATTTTCCTTTGATGCACAAAAGTTTTAAATTTTGATAAAGTTCAGTTTATTTTTCTTTTATTGCCTGTGCCTTTGGTCTCATATCTAAGAAATTATTGCCAAATCCATGGTCAGATGCAGTGGTGCACGCCTGTAATCCTAGCACTTTGGGACGTCAAGGTAGCAGATCGCTTGAGCTCAGGAGTTTGAGACCAGTCTGGGCAACATGGTGAAACCCCATCTCTACAAGAAATACAAAAATTAGCCAGGCATGGTGGTGCACTCAGTCCCCAACTACTCAGGGGACTGAGGTGGGAGGATTGCTTGAGCCTGGGAGGTCGAGGCTGCAGTAAGCCAAGATCATACCATTGCACTCCAGCCTGGGTGACAGAATGAGGTGCTGTCTCAAAAAAAAAAAGAAAGAAAAAAGAAAAAAATATTACTGCCAAATCCAATCTTGTGAAGCTTTTCCCCTGTGTTTCCTTCTAAGATGTATATGCAGGTCTTTGATCCATTTTGGGTTAATTGTATATGGTACGAGATAGGGATCCAACTTCATTCTTTTGCATGTGCAGTTTTCACAGTACCATTTGTGAAGGAGACTGTTCTTTCCCCATTGAATGGTCTTGGCCCCTTGTCAAAATCATTTGACCATATACAGAAGGGCTTATTTCTGGGCTCTGTATTCTGTTTTTCTGGGTGTCTGTCTATGCCTGTACTTCACTGTTCTGATTACTGTAGCTTTGTAGTAAGTTTTGAAAGAAGGAAGTGTGAGATCCCCAACTTTGTACTTTTTGAAGATTCTTTTGACTGTTCAGGGTCCCTTAAGATTACATGTGAATTTTGGGATGGATTTTTTTTTTTTTATTTCTGCAGAAAGTACCATTGGGATTTTCACAGGCATTGCATTAAACCTACAAATCACTTTTAGGAGTTTTGACTTTTTTTTTTTTTTTTTTTTTTTTTTTTTTGAGACGGAGTTTCACTCGTTGCCCAGGCTGGAGTGCAATGGCACAAACTCAGCTCACTGCAACCTCTGCCTCCCAGGTTCAGGCAGTTCTCCTGCTTCAGCCTCCCAAGTCACTGGGATTACAAGCATGTGCCACCATGCCCGGCTAATTTTTGTATTTTTAGTAGAGATAGGGTTTCTCCATGTTGGTCAGGCTGGTCTCGAACTCCCGCCGTCATGTGATCCGCCCACCTCAGCCTCCCAAAGTGCTGGGATTACAGGCATGAGCCACTGCTCCCAGCCCAACATCTTAAAGTTATTAAATCTTCTAGTCCATGAGTACATACATACTGTTTTTTCACTTATTTGTGTCTTTGATTTCCTTCAGCAATGTTTTATAGTTTCAGTATACAAGTCTTTCGCCTCCTTTATTCCTACAAATTTTATTCATTTTGATTCTGTTGTAAATTGAATTGTTTTCTTAATTTCCCTTTCAGATTGCTCATTGTTGGTGTATAGAAATGCAGATGACTTTTGTTTGTTGATTTTTTTATCTGCAACTTAGCTGAATTCATTTATTAGCACTAATAGTTTTTCTGCGGAATCTTTAGAGTTTTCTACATTTAAGATTATGTTGTTTGCGGCTGGGCGGGGTGGCTCAAGCCTGTAATTCCGGCACTTTTTAGCTAGGCATGGTGGCACACACCTATAGTCCCAGCTACTTGGGAGGCTGAGGCAGGAGAATCGCTTGAACTTGGGAGGCAGAGGTTGCAGTGAGCTAAGATTGTGCCGCTGCACTCCAGCCTGGGTGACAGAGTGAGAATTTGTCTCAAAATAAATGAATAAGTAAGTAAGTTTGTGTTGTTTGCACCCACCTTATATATTTTTTGTTTTGTTTTGTTTTTTTGAGACAGAGTCTTACTCTGTCACCCAGGCTGGAGTTCAGTGGTGCGCCATGTTGGCCAGGCTGTTCTCAAACTCCTGACCTCAAGTGATCTACCTGCCTCAGCCTCCCAAGTGCTGGAATTACAGGCGTGAACCACCGTGACCAGACCCACCTTATATTTTAGTATTGTTTTGTAACTGTTTCATTTAATAAATGTTTCAAACATTTTCTTATTTTTAATTCTATATTTGTCAACATTGGTTAAAACCAAGTTCTGCTGGGCGGTACAGGAAAAGTGTTCCCAGGAGCAACATTCACTGGGCAAAGGCCTCAACTTTCCCAAGCTTCATTCCAAAAGGACATATGCACATGTGTTCCAGTCAGCTCTACCCAATGAACTATCAGAGCATAAAAGCCCAGAGACTTTCTGGAGCTAAGCCGAAGGTCTGCTGAGAGGGAAGGGCCAGCGCTCTCCATTGTGCCCTCTTTGCTTTGCCTCTGGCCACCTCTCTCTGCTCAGAGTTTAAGTTCCCATGTTTAGTCCTCTTCTAGGAATCTTTCCCCTGGTGTGAAGGAGGGTACGATTCTACCCAAGCATGCCCTGTCATAATCCCAGCTTCCTTAATGTATTCTTTATTCCCTGCCAGATGGGAAGCATTCGTGCTGCTCTTGTCAAATCAGCAAACCCCCAGACAGTAGACAGTGACTGACTATATTGGCTCTGTATTAGGTGTGCAGGGACAACATTCTGATCTGGGGTTGATCTAAGGATAGGTGATTGCTTGGTGTCTCCAGAGTCTAGGGTGTGTTAATTTGTCTTTTCTTTCTGTCTCTATTACAAAGAAAGTCCAGACACTGGAGGTAGTTGGGAACTCATCTTTGTCATCATCATGCTGTGCCGCAGGAAGAGTTTTCTAACTAGCTCGGCCAGAAGGTCCCTTTCCTCAGCTCCACCTCAAAGACCCCTTTAGAAGAGGTTCATTCCTGGCCGGGCGCGGTGGCTCACGCCTGTAATCCCAGCACTTTGAGAGGCCGAGGCGGCTGGATCATGAAGTCGGGAGATCGAGACCATCCTGGCTAACACGGTGAAACCCCGTCTCTACTAAAAATACAAAAATTAGCCGGGCCTGGTGGCAGGCACGTGTAGTCCCAGGTACTCAGGAGGCTGAGGCAGGAGAATGGTGTGAACCCGGGAGGCGGAGTTTGCAGTGAGCCAAGATCGTGCCACTGCACTCTAGACTGGGTGACAGAGTGAAACTCTGCCTCGAAAAAAAATAAAAAAAGAAGAGGTTCATTCCCAATGATGGAATGTGAGTGACTGCTTTCCTTGGGACGGAAAGGTCTAGTGCTGTAAGGAGGTGGGGAGCCAGCACTGCGCTGGTGTCTGTGTAGGTCCCCTACCATATTTCATCTCATTTACTGCACAACACTAAGAAAGGAAACATGGTGCCAACAAACCAGGCACGCCTTCCACCAAGGTGTGTCCTCATCGTGTGAAATGGATGAATCTTAGAAGTAACGTGACACAGCATCTTAATCTGTCTCACAAGGTGCTTGTAATGGTGAATGTGTCCTCCACATTTTTGCAGATTAAGAAATGGGTGTGGCCAGGCGTAGTGGCTCACGCCTGTAATCCCAGCACTTTGGGAGGCCGAGGCAGGTGGCTCACCTGAGGTCAGGAGTTCAAAACCAGCCTGACCAACAACTACTAAAAATACAAAAATACAAAATACAAAAATTAGCCAGACGTGGTGGCGTGCGACTGTAGTCCTAGCTACTCGGGAGGCTGAGGCAGGAGAATTGCTTGAACCTGGGAGGCAGAGGTTGCGGTGAGCCAAGATCGCACCACTGCACTCCAGCCTAGGCAACAGAGCGAGACTCCATCTCAAAATAATAAAATAAAATAAAAAATAAAATCTCAAGGCTTTGCAGCTGGGTAAGTGGCAGGGCTGAAGATTCAGCCCATGATGTTTAATGCCAAAACCAAAACCTGTTGCCAGCCTCCATCCCTGCCTTCCCCTGGAGCCTGGAGGCCCCCACCCCCATTTTCCACACTGCTATTGTGGAGCCTGAATGTGAATATGACCTTGGAATTACCCTGCCTTAAAAGTACCATTAGAGAAATGTCTGGGCTCCTTACTGATGCTTGCTGAGCCCTGGCCATCTCTGTCTCCTCTTCTTTCTCATACCCTACCTGCACTCTGCTCTGCAGCAGCACATCAGCCTATTTCTTGATTCCATGCTGTGCATCCCCTCAGCCTGAAATCCCTCTCCCTCACCCGATCTTCTGGCTAACTCTTACTCAACCTTTGGGACCCAATTCAGTTATTATATTTACAGGAAGCCCGAGGCTGAATGAGTCAGGTGGCTTTCTACTTGTGAAGTGTCCATCAGCGGACATCTTACTAGGGGAGTTTGTATGATTATATATCTTTACTTTCTCATTGCTTAGCTTAATGCCTGGCACATAGTAGAAATCTGCAAACAGAGACTGAGTGAGAAAACATGCAGTCGATGCTGTGAGTGGGCATGATCTAAAGCGCACAGGCTCTAATTGGTACCTGTGCAGCTGAGCCTGGCTCAGCCTGTGTGTGCTCTTGGATAGTCGGGGGAACTGTGACTTGCAGGTAAGGGTTTCTGATGTGCTTCTTGAGGGGACTCATATCATACAATGTCTCACAGACTTATGGAACTGAAAAGCACTCCAAGGGGAGGGGAATGTTCCTCCCTGATTGCCTGTCAAGACCAAGGCTGTCAGCTAGAATATTTTTTGTTAAAATGACAAATGCCCAGCTAAAGTTGGCTTAAGCAGAAAAGCAAATGAATTGGCATTTTGGGTTATCTCTTATATGACAAACCCCTAAATTTGCTGGCTTAAAACAATAACAGTTTTATTATTTGCTCATAGTTCTGCAGCTTGTCAGGACTCAGCAGGTCCAGCTCATCTTGGCTCTATGGAATCTGCTGGGATGGCTCGAATAGCTTGGGGATAGAACACCTCACCAGGCCTGTGTCTGTGGCCTTGATTCTCACTTGTCCGGGCTCTTTGATGCTCTACATGTGGCCAGTTTGGGCCTCTTCAAAACATAGTGGTCTCAGGGTACTTGGACTTCGCACATGGCAACTAGATTTCTCCAGAGAGCCAAAGTTGAACGGCTAGACTCTTTAGGCCTACACCTGGAACTGGAGCAACATTGCTTCTGTCATTTGCCTTTGGTTAAAACGGGTCCCAGGTGTTTCAGATAAGGGATACTCAACCTGTACTACATAATGACCAGTAAGAAGGAAAGTGTATTTTCTCTCAAGTTCATGCTTGATTTGACTGCACGGCTACGGCTCTCCACAGCAGGGTGCTGCCTGGGTCCCATGCTGGGCAGTGCCTTTTGGGCATCAGCATTTAATTTTCAACACTTGCATGGGAGCCCTGGCAGGACTTCACAGTTCTCAGGCAGCCACTGCCTGCCCACACACCCCTGACCCCAGTAGTTGCTGAGTGATTCTAGGGCTGGTGACTCTGGTACTGTATCCACATTGCCGCCTCTTGGGTGACAGAGACAGAACATGTTCAATTCCACACACCCCTGACCCCAGTACTTGCTAAGTGATTCTAGGGCTGGTGACTCTGGTACTGTATCCACATTGCCGCCTCTTGGGTGACAGAGACAGAACATGTTCAATTAAGAGACTCTTGGCAGCAGCCCATCTATATCAGCAATTGCTGATGCTTAGTTCATTGTCATGTATCTCCTTTGCCACCGAACAAATATTGCTGCGCTACCATGCACTGGGTACTACGCCAGAGGGAGAAGATGTGATGAACTCAACAGCAACTGACATACTACTTGTAGCTCTTGTACATTTGTCCTAGAAGCAGGGAGCTGGACAAATGCCCACCAGGCGTGAGTCCCTTCTATGGTCTGCTGGGTTTCAAGCTCCTGCAGTGCTTTTGCCAGTCTGATCCACCCACCCAGCCAGCCAGCTAGCTTCATGGGATCCTAGTGCAAGCCTCAGAACTAATAGCCACAGTCCTTTCTCCTGGAGGAATTGAACAGCTAATTTAACATAGAATACAAACTGTGAAGGAAGTTCAGCCAGAGGAGATGCTGAGATGGCAGACTGTATGTGAAGTTCACAGCACAAACAAAAGAGGGCTGTTTGGAAGCAGAAGTATGACAAGTGAAGAAATGCTCCTTGGTTGCAGCCAGCCCTGGTCCTGCTCAGCTGTCAGCCAGAAAAGACAAATAGTGCTCCTTCTGTCCAGGCTGCCAGTCAAGTGCAGATCTGCACAATAGGGAGATGTCTGGAGTTATAGCTGTGTGCCCTTTTCGCTAAGTACCTGTGACTCAGAACTTTAATCATGAACAGCTCATAGCCTTTACAAACACACATCCCTGCAAGATGGCAGACAAATGCCCAGGCATCCTGTGGGCTCAGCCATTCTCAGTGATGGAATGCTTCCTCCCACTGTTGGACTTTCAGCAGTCTAATGTTTGGAGAATCTTCTAGCAGTTTAGACTTTAACTGAATCTGTTGAGTTTGATACTCTTCAATGAATAAAAGCCAATTTAGATATTGTATTTTTTTTTTCTTTGTTTCCAGGCAAGCCGATTTTTTCAGTTGATATTCACCCTGACGGGACCAAGTTCGCAACTGGAGGACAAGGTATGTTTATGGAATAATGAAAGGGAAAACTTAGCAGTCCTGGCACCTTGCTCTTCTCCTGCTCTCCATTTAACTGTAGAGGGAATACTTGCTATTTTTCAGTACAGATGCAATGCTGTTTAAAATGTATAGTTATAATGTGTTATCTAAATGGATAAAATCAAAATCCTTTTATGGCTTTAGTGTGCTCTCTGTAAATATTTTGGCAGCAGGTTTATCATTCTAATTTCTGTTTATTGGGTTAATATTAAAATAAGTTTGTATCCCCAAGCTTGTTGAGCATCGAGAGTGGCAGGTGGTGCAGTGGGCAAAGCCCAGCCCCAGAGGCAAGGGCTCTGTCAGTATTTTTCTTATCTGAAAAAAGGGAATGAGAGTGGTTTAAGCTTCTAAAGCAATCATGTAGTTATTAGGCCCATTTTCTCGTCAAAGGAATTCAGCTAGGTTAAGGAGAAAGTACACTGTGGGCAAGTAAGAAAGCCCACACCATTTGAAACTGTTATTGGTAGTATTGCCCTTCTGCTGCAGCCAGCATCTTTTGCAATGTTACATGGTTCTATTTGGAAAGACAGAGCTGTTCTTCATGCTAGGACACCAAGGTGTATATATAGTGACAGAATGTAGCATTCCACAGAGCCCAGCCCCCTGTCGTCTTCACCCCAGAACAGGGCCTCCCTCCAGCCAGGCCTCCCCAGGCAGCACTTAGAGAGTGACTTTATGAGCTTTAGGTCCTCGGGCCAGGTGCTGCAGGGTGGGTTTCCAGCAGATGGTTCCACCCAGAGTCAAGGAGCTGGAAGGGAGTGTAGGGAAGCTGTGGGCAGGGAAGCCTTTCTCTCCTTCCATGCTGTGGACTGTACCCAAGAGGAGGTGCAGCACATGAGAGAGAATACATGGACTTAGCTGGAGGAATTAGAGGGTTTGCACCTGTACCCAGAAGACACACATTTTACCACGTTGGTCCAGCAGAAATGTTTGGAACTATTTTTACATACTGGCCAAGGGGCAGTTTCAAACATGCTTTATGGTAATTTTGGCATGTTCATTGGATTTGGCCCCATTATAATAGGAAATTAAGTGAGGGGCTAAACTTTGTTAGATATCAGTGATGGAAAGCTTAGAAATCATTACTAAGGCCGGGCATGGTGGCTCACACCTGTAATTTCAGCACTTTGGGAGGCCTAGGCAGGCAAATCATGTGAGGTCAGGAGTTCAAATCAGCTTGGCCAACATGGTGAAACCCCATCTCTACTAAAAATACAAAAATTAGCTGGGTGTCATGGTGTTCGCCTGTAATCCCAGCTACTCAGGAAGCTGAGGTAGGAGAATCACTTGAACCTGGGAGGCGGAGGTTGCAGTGAGCCGAGATCATGCCACTGCACTCCAGCCTGGGAGACAGAGCGAGACTCCATCTCAAAAAAAAAGAAAGAAAAGAAATCATTAGTAAAAGGCATGGGTATATTTTTCAGCCAAGCAATACATCACCTCATGCACAGGAGCCCTAAATCCCCTCTTTTGGTTGGTCTCTCATCTGTAGGTAACTGCAAAGGGTAGATAACAAGATAATGAGCCCTTTTTCCTGTGTTCAGGGTGCATTTGGGTCTCAAAACAGTCAGCTCTGAAACAGCCTAAATTCCAGGCAGCCCCTGGAAGGCGAGCCCCACTGTGTGGGGCTGTGGTGTGCTTTTCTTTTTCCTTTTGGGGTGTACATAGAACGGAAAAGGTCTTGTGACATTGACTTTCCCTTCTCCTCATTTCACAGATGAGGAGTCAAGGAGTCAGAGTCTAGGTGCTGGGGGGGCATGAAGACCTTCTAGGGAATCCTGGTGGATCCGTGTTAGAGGCTAGACCAGAGCTCAGTTCCCTCCTGATTGCTAAAGTTCTTTTTGTAAAGTCAGGTTGACTTCTGCTGACTGCTAAGTCCTCTCTGTTTGGTCCCCATGAGTACTTATCATCTTTTCTGTAACTTAAATTAGTAATTTAAATTCAGTCTCCTTAGATCTAGTTAATTATTATTTATGGAAGCTAAGCGAGGACTTCTCATTTAATTGGACATTAAATATTAATATCAAATTTCTACTCCTTGCACATTCAGTAATTTCTGCTCCTTCATTCCAGGGCAGGATTCTGGGAAGGTTGTGATCTGGAATATGTCTCCAGTCCTCCAGGAGGATGACGAGAAGGATGAAAATATTCCCAAGATGCTTTGCCAGATGGACAATCACTTAGGTATTACAGAGTGGCCCTTTGCAGGCTTTGCGTGTTGGCAGAGTGCCCAAGGTTAGCACATGTGTTTGTAATTAGAAAGATAAGGCCCCGTGCGGCGGTAACTCCCCTCGGCCTGCTGTCTGAAGGCACAGATGTTGGCTGCACACCTGGGTGAGTTATTCGGCAGAAGACTCGGCCCGCCCACAGAACCATCTTTGGACAGTCTGCAGGTACCTCTGGTGATTTCCTGCTCATGAGTCGTTACTGCCTGATTCCATGGGGCTTTGGGGCCAGCGACCTGGACACAATAGGGTTCTAGGGAAGGGTGCGCAAGAGACAGTTTACCAAAACATCTCAGGTTGGCACTGTGTCACTCCGAGGCTCTCTGCCAGGACCCTTTTGGCCATCAGACAGTGTCATGGTTTCCTTTCCTGCTGTAGTGCCTTAGTTTCCCACCCCTGAGATGCTTAATGAACAGTCACTGACCTTTGGACATCAGCTCCTTCCTTTGCTCTGTGTGTTCTTGTCCTCTCAACATGCCTCTCAGCATCTTCAGACTTGGAGCATAAGTTACTCACAGGCCATGTGGGGGCTACAACTTTGATAGCCATCTTTCAGGTCTCCCAAAGGCCAAGTTGTGAGTACTCTTGGAGGCTGTGGCCCATCAGAGGCCTGGGGGAATTTCTGCTGATCTTAGTTTATAAGCGCAGAGTCAATCAATCTGCAGTGCTGGCGAGTTTGGAAAATCCGAATGTGAAAGGGCTGGCTCTGACAGATGAGATGAAGTCAGAGTTTTATACCCTAACAGACTGCTCACCTGAAAATTCTAGAAAAAGCATCTGACCCTTTTTTAGCACATACTCTCTTTTTGAGAATAATCTCTACTCAGAAATACATCTCATCAATAGATGGCCCTTTTGAAATAATGAGATTTGGTTATCATTTTTTTATTTTCTTGGAAAGAAGCCTTCTATTGACTATATCATTCAGCACTAACGATTCTCAGAGAATGTATATTTTTCCACCCTCCAGACTGTTCTGGTAATTTGTTTTTATAGCACAAGTAGGTTAGTACTTAAACTGAATTGTTTTTCTGGGGCTGTGACACAGTAGATGCCTTAAATAGATTAGATAGATTAGATTTTATAAACCCTTTACATCTTGCCAAACTCTACATGAAGCAAATGGGCATGACTATTGGATTTTCATCACCCT
The DNA here is from genome assembly GCF_037993035.2 of Macaca fascicularis. Lineage (NCBI taxonomy): Eukaryota > Metazoa > Chordata > Mammalia > Primates > Cercopithecidae > Macaca > Macaca fascicularis. The sequence goes on from NC_088384.1 coordinate 33,442,578, forward strand.
ATTTTTTTTTTTTCTTCCCAGCATGTGTGAACTGTGTGCGGTGGTCAAACAGTGGGATGTATTTAGCTTCTGGGGGAGATGACAAACTGATTATGGTGTGGAAGCGGGCTACGTAAGCATCATTTTCCTTTCTTCACATTTTATTTTTAGAAGCTGCTTTGCTGGTCTTTATCAAAGTCACCTTTCCCCACCTTGTCACTGAAGTTCCCATAGCCCTGACCTCATAAGTAATAGGAAGTGCATGTAGGTCAGGAGCAGGTGGATCTTGACGAGGGATTCAGGAGACCTAGTCAACTGCCCCCTCACGGGACTGCAGGCTCTCACCTGAAAAGGAAAGGCTGATCTCTTCTAGTGCTGATGTGGGTGGAGCTTCATTGCTTTTGTTTTTTTTCAAATGAAATTTCACATGGAAGCCCAGTATACAAAATGGTTAAAAGTCAGGGTGTTCTGGTTCTTGCCCAGGATCTGGGGCAGGGAATCCAGAGTCCAACCTCTTTGCCATTTCTTTATTCTCTGTTGGTCCCCACCTGGGGCAGCCTCTGCTCTACTCTCAAAAGAAGCTAACCATCACCTGGAAAACTATTGCTCCCAGGTCTCTGGGCCAGTCAGGCTGGGGAACCAGACCCTGCACCACTGCTCATCAAGAGTGGCCCTGTGGCTGTGGCTTCAAGAGCAGAGGCAGAGGCTGTCTCTTTAGCCTACTTGGCTGTCTCAGCACACTCTCTTTCTGTGGATTTGTGATGAGCTCTACAAGAGCAAAAGGTTGTTATCAAAGGCTCTGAGCATTGGTGTGTCAGCACTGCCTCCACCAGGCCCCAGGTGACTGATGCTCCTCTGGCTCCTCTGGTGGGGGCTAGTACCTGTAGATCACATGGTTTCTCTGCCTCAGATGTCAAAGCCATTTGATTCATTGTGAGACGCTTAAAAATAAAATACTGTTGATTTTGCTTCTTTAAATAGCCAACATAAATAACATTTAGTATACAATTTAGAAAACTAAAAATACAAAAGAAAAAATATCCCTCATCACTCCACCTAAAGAAAGCTACAGTTAATATTTTGACATTTTGGGATGTCCTCCTGACCCATTTTCCATGCATAGATGCTATCCATGTCATGTGTTTTTTTTTCCTTTACATAAGTGATATCATATTGTATGTGATGTCCTGTGGCCTGCTTCTTTCTCTTATTGTGAACATTTTTCCATGCAAGATTTGTAATGGCTGTGTAGTATTTCATCAAGTGCATGGATCATAATTCACCTAATCAGCCCCTTTTATTCAGCAACCCAGTGCTTTCCAGTTCTTGTTTGTTTTTGCTTTGTTCTGTCTGCCCTGATAAGCTGGCTGCAGGGAGCATTTCTGGGCAGTGCCCAGAGCACTCCATGAGTGCCTTTTTGGCCCTTTTCTCACACAGGTACATCGGCCCCAGCACCGTGTTCGGCTCCAGTGGTAAGCTTGCCAATGTGGAGCAGTGGCGGTGTGTCTCCATCCTCCGGAGTCATTCAGGCGGTGAGTGGGACTGCCTGTTGGGGTGGGCGGGCCCCTGACACCTGGCTCAGATCAGCAGCACCACCATGTCCCCTGTGGGACTGTTTGGTCCTTAAAGCAGCCCTATGTCTGGGCTGTCCCTCCCCATCACAGTCAGTCACACCCTGCCTATCCCTTACGATCTGTGCAGTCACCGGCTCCACTACCTGTCTCCAGCTGCATTCAGTCTCCCCACTCTTGCCCTCATGGGGTATATGTTTATATCTTTAATGTAGAACTTCCCACGTTCTGCTGTTTGTCCTGCTGAACAGAATCAGTACCTTCATCAGCGGATCACTAAGTCCGTAAGCACACTTTGTTTATTCCCCAGAAATCAGCTCACAGATGCCCATTGAAAAGATCTCAACTTGAACTTGAGTATGTTTGCAGTGGTTTAAATAAACTTGGTATGGAAAAAAGCACATTTTATGAATTTAGACTGAGGGGGAAAGGTACCCATGCACTGTATACTCCGGTGTCAAGGATGCCAGGTTGAGTGCAATTTAGACTTGACTCAGGAGACTGAGTCCATTTGGTCCAGGAATGGACCAAAGGGTTTTCCAGGCAGGGTGGTACAGCATAAGTGAGAAAGTCTTGGTGTGAATGGGGATTTGGAGGCATTTCACCATGGGTGGATCTTTATAGACAAGGCAGGGAGCAGCACAAAGTGAGGCTGGTCAGGTATGCCAGGGTTGGATCATGGAAAGCTTGTGCTCCCTGTTACTGAGGGAATCCCTTATCATGGAAGAGATAGGGAGCCACTAAAAGCTTTGAAGCATAACAGAGAGGTAATTGTGACAGCTCAGTGAAGTGGAGGTTCTTCCAGTGGTTCAGATGGACACCGTCAGGGCCTGAGCTAGGCCTGTGATAATTGAGGTAGAGAAGAGGAGATCGATTTGGGAATACTTAGGACTGGGCACAGAGAGGTATGAGATAGATTCCTGACTGGATGCCTAGATAGTCAGAGGTATGACCTCTGCTGAGACCTTAAGGGCAACAGGCTTATGGGGATGGATACCAGTTCAGAATGGGCTTGCCCCTGGCTTGAGGGGTAGTGGAAGAAATGTCAAGAAACCTTGGAATTGAGCCTGGAGATCTGGGCGAGGACAGGGCAGGAGTGAGAGGTGTGCGAGGTGGCATCACCTGTAATCCATTGGCAGTGTATGCTTAGCAGATTCTCTGTAGACAGTTTAAAGGAGAACAAACCCATCTTGGTGGCAGCCATAGATTGAGTCCACGTTTGTGAAAGTTGAAACGGTAGTGTTGTATTATTGTTTGATAATGAAATTGTGTAATTTGCCCTTATTTGTGTCACAGTACTAACAGTGAAGTCTAGTTGAACTTTTCTGGAACTTGGTGCACATGTCTATAAGGGTGCCCAAGCATGGGGTAGGCCTCAAGTGAGAACTACAAGGCCCTAGCCAGAGCCTTGCATTCTCTGTCTTACCCCACCCCCCAGTGGGGCTCCTTTACCAGACAGGTAGGGTTGACACTCATTACTCACTGGTCCTGGTAGCAGGTGTGGGCAGAACCATTCAAGAAGAAAAATCAATGACAAGCAGAAGTAAATGAATAAGAAAGAACTGGATCTTTGAAAAGCAAAGTGTGAGAAATATATACTTGGTATATTTAATTGGGGGTTGGGAAGAAAAAGCCTAGACAAAATTAGAGGTTAAAGATCTAGAAAAACATTTAACCCAGACAGAAAAAAATCATCAAACAGTACAATATAATGTTTGTACTATTAAGCTAAAAAAATACTAAAAAATCGTTTTCTAGGATTACCATAGGATTAGGAAAAACTGAACAGAATAATAACCAATGAAGAAATGGAAGGCTGTCTTCAGAAATGCTTCTTAGTCCTAAATTATTTGTAGATGCATTGTTTTGAGCTTTTAAGAAAAATTATACAGGCCGGGCGCGGTGGCTCAAGCCTGTAATCCCAGCACTTTGGGAGGCCGAGACGGGCGGATCACGAGGTCAGGAGATCGAGACCATCCTGGCTAATACGGTGAAACCCCGTCTCTACTAAAAATACAAAAAACTGGCCGGGCGAGGTGGCGGGCGCCTGTGGTCCCAGCTACTCGGGAGGCTGAGGCAGGAGAATGGCGGGAACCCGGGAGGCGGAGCTTGCAGTGAGCTGAGGTCCGGCCACTGCACTCCAGCCCGGGCGACAGAGCGAGACTCCGTCTCAAAAAAAAAAAAAAAAAAAAAGAAAAATTATACAGAACAATAGCAATATTTATAATTGAAAAGGAGATATAAGCCAGGATTATTATATCTGGAAAATACAAGAAAACCTAAGAACAATAATGTAACAAAAGCATAGAATAATATGAATAAAGATAGAAAAATCAGAAGTGATACTCGTAAATATAACATTTGAAAACAGTAATTTATTTATTTATTTATTTGAGACAGAATCCTGCTCTATTGCCCAGGCTGTAGTGCAGTGGTGTGATCTCAGCTCACTGAAACCTCCACCTCCGGGGTTCCAGCGATTCTCCTGCCTCAGCCTCCTGAGTAGCTGGGACTACAGCCGCATGCCACCACACCCGGCCAATTTTTTTTGTATTTTTAGTAGAGACAGGGTTTCACCATGTTAGTCAGGATGGTCTTGATCCCCTGACCTCATGATCTGCCTGTCCCGGCCTCCCACAGTGCTGGGATTACAGCTGTGAGCCGCTGCGCCCGGCCAGAAAACAGTAATTTATTATGATTAAATGTGACATAATATAAGTGTAGTACAAGATAATCTATTAATGTAACTTTACATACTAGGAAGTTAGATAGGAAAAGCTACAGTCATCTTAGGTATTTTAAAAGGAACATTAGACAATTCAATATCAGTTCCTGTTAAAAATGCTTTTTTAAAAATGCCTATAGAAAGATATTTCTTTTCTTTTTTTGTTTTTGAGATTGAGTCTCACTATGTCACCCAGGCAGAATGCAGTGGTGCAATTACGGCTCACTGCAGCCTTGAACTCCTGGGCTCGGGTGATCCTCTTGCCTCAGCCTCCCGAGTAGCTAGGACTACAGATATGCATCACCATACCTGGCTAATTTTTTTTATTTTTTGTAGAGATGGGTTTCACTATGTTGCCCAGGCTGGTCTTGAGCTCTTGGGCTCAAGAGATCCTCCCACCTGCACCTTCCAAAGTGCTGGGATTACAGACGCAAGCCATCACACCTGGCCTAAAGCTGTTTCCTTAACATGGTAGAGTCCTTAGTCTTTTTCAAACCCGTGGCAAATATTACAGTTCACAGTTAAGCCTGGTTGTGGTTTATATCAAGAAAAGACAGTGATGGGTGTTGTCATTTAATTTCTTGCTCTGGAATTTCTGCAACACAGTTAAACAGAAACTGGAAAATAAGACAAAAAGGAAATGAAGGTGACATTATTTCACATTAAGAAAAACCATAGGATAATAAAGCTCCTGGAACAAATAAAGCACTGAAAAATACTTAGAACTAATGAGTCTTTATATTGGCCTCAGAACAATTTTAAATTATTTATCTTTTGCTACTAATAGCCAATTAGAATAACTCATAATAAAAAGAGAATTATACATAGTGGGATCAAAAGTTATAAATATCCAGGAACAAGTAATCTTACCAAGAAATGAATTAGATTTCTACAACTTAAATCACAAACGTTTTAAGATATAAACATTGAGAGACAGAAAATGGCTTCGTAAATTCAAAGGCTAAATGAAATACATTTTTCCCCAAATTAATATTTACTTGTCCATATACCAAACATTTATTGAATGTCTGCCATGTTCCAGGCACTGTTCTTCTCTCAAGGAGTTTTGTTCTTGTAAAAGAGACTGACGAGTGAGTAGTATAGGAGATTTGAAGGTTAGCCCAGAGGGCAGAGTCCTGTAAGGAGCTGGAAGATGAGTGCTCAGTGAGGAGATGACATTTGAGGGAACACTGGACGGCGATGAGGGGACAGCCAGTGTGAAGGCCCTGGAGCATGGACATGTGCTTAGTGTGCCCAGTGAACCCCTGGGAGCTGGGCTGCGGAGGAGGGTGCGAGAGGGAGTGTGCCTTCGAGACCATGGTGAAGGCTCTTCTCTGAGCAAGAATAGGAAGGCTCAGCAGGGATCTGGGCAGAGGAGTTGAGACCTTTGGCAGCAGTGTGGATTCTACCATGCGGGGCTCAGGGCTGCACTGGGAAGACCAGTAAAGGAGCCGCTCCGAAAAACTAGGGAGAGACAATGGTGGTTTGGACTTGGGGCATAACACGGAGGTGGTGAGAAGTGGTCAGAGGCGGATTTCCTGGTGCATTGAATATGGGATATGAGATAAGCAGAGGAGTCAGGATGGCTTCCCAGACTATGGTCCAGACAGAGGAAAGGATGCAGTGAATGTAACCTGAAGCAGGAAGTCTGCAGGTGGGACAGAAATGTTTGTTAAGGGAAGTGTTTTGGAGTTTGGTTTTGGACATGGTAAGTTTGCCAGTGTAAGGGGACATACTGTGTAGACATTTGGATATATGAATCTTGGAAATATGAGGTTCTGGGTATGAGCAGAGTCCAAGGATGAGCCTAGGGATTGGAGAGCTGAAACCGGCAAAAGAAGCTAGGAGAGGCCAGTTAAGACAGTGAAAAGAAGCCAAACATGGTGGTTCATGCCTGTAATCCCAGCACTTTAGGAAGCCGAGGCATGAGTGTCACTTGAGGCCAGTAGCTCAGCAGCCTGGGTGTCATAGTGAGACCCTGTCTCAACAACAGTAACAAAAGAGGCAGCGAAGAGAGTGTTTGAAGGAGAGGGGAACGGGCAGCATACTGCTTATTGCTGAGGGGCAAAGTGAAGACCAAGGATGGACTGCTAGGCTTGACAGCATGGAGGCTGCTGGGGGCCTAGGCAAGTGCAATATTCATGTGGTGTCATTGGGCCAGAGGTGTCATTGGAGGATATTCAAAAAACACTAGGGGAGGAGCTGAGCTTTGTCAGGTGTGTGGGAAGATGGAGGAGAAGAAAAGGGGGAGTGGTGGTGGGCTGTCAGCTGGAGAAGCGAGGTAAGGACCAGGTGGGTGGCAGGTGGTGAGAGGACAGCAGCATCAGTAGATCGGAGTTCCTGGTGGTGTGAAAGTGCTGTTGGAGCTGAGGGTGAGCTAGGAGCATGGGGCTGATGGCTGGCCTGTGGGAAGGTTGGAATTGAGACGGATTGCAGTGATTTGTCATGGAAGGCCTCTAGATATGACCATGGGGTGAAAGTAGTAGAAACCAAGGTCATCAGAAGGGAAGGAGGAATTTAAGGAACCAAGAGCCTGGGGTGTTAGAAGAATCATCCTCCTGGTCACCAAGAATGATGGTGAGAACAGTGGCCAGAAATGTAAATCCACAGGTGAGGGGAGGGGTCTCCTGTGTGTGTAGATGCACAACAAAAAGGAGGTGCTATATAGTCTGAAGACAGAATCTCCAAACTGGGAGTTTAGGAGAAAATTATGTCATGTGTGTGGATTTACTCAGCAGTGATTGTAAAGGACATCTGGAAGGATAAGAATGTTATGGATAAAAACATTCAAAGTTCCAGTGATAGAAACATCATGGGTTTGAGGGTAAACTCACAACACTGAAGGAGGCTACAGTGTACCTAAGAATTTGGTGTGATGTGAAAGGAGGCATCACTTATCAAAATGGATTCTTCCTCACATGGGGCGTAGTAACTATTAAACAGTTAGTGAGGAGAAATTAATTTCGATCCTCACCGAATACAGCACATACCAAAATAAATCCAGATATTAAAGAGAGAAACATTCTAAATAACTACACAAGGAAAAAATAGAATTGAATATTTACCAGACCTCTAGCAGAGAGAGTATTTTTCAAGGTTAACAAGGCAATAGAAGAAATCACAAAGGAGAATAACAGATTTTACTCCATAAAACTCCTACAGTATAAAAAGGTAAAGAGGTGAAATTTGCAGTTAATAGCTGCATTATATGTGTCTGTGGAGATTGCTAAGAAAATCCCTTCTCTTTTCTGGACTCCCACCTGACCACATATTCTCTGTTCTAGGATGTGGGCACTCCCCTGCTGTCCTGGTGTTTGCATGTCTGCCCCTTCAGGACTCTCAGTTCCTAGAGAAAGTTGTTGTTTTCTTCATTTTTGTAGGCACTGTGTTTATGTTGTTAGACCCACTGCCCAAAACACTTCCCAGTAAATAGCCACAATAAGTCAGCAAATCAGTCCAAAAAGACATTAGGTAAGAGACAAATGCTTTCACTAATAATCTAATTCAAAATTTAAAATATAAAAACGTACTTAATAAATAAGTTGGAAGAGGAAAAAGTCATCATCCTCAATGCTAATTAAGGGAGTTTTGGAGCAAACAGTCTGCATGTAGAAATATAAAACCACAGGGATCTTGGAAAAGCAGTCTACAGTTTTATGAGAATCCAGACCTGTGAGGATGCTCAGATATTCTGCCCAGGATTCGCACTCTGGGGTATGCATCTCAGAGAAATAATCCAGAATGTGGAGAGTGACACATACACACGGGCCCAAAAAACTGGAATCCAGTTAACCTTCAGTGTTATATTAGGTCAATTAATAGTAGTGAATGCTCTCAACCACATAGAATGCAGGGCAAAAAAGGAAAGAAGCTGTGAAGATCACATAGGCATTTAGACTACAAAATGTGAACCACAGCATGTGAGACAATGTGAAAAAAAAACCTGTTAAACTGTCACTAGATTTTTTTTAAACTAGAAAAAATACAATAGATACTTGGAATATTTTTGTTTAAACCTCTTGTACAAAGAAAGCACTTGATAGCTGTTACCTTGCTGCTATGTTTGTTTCTTCAACTCACCAATCATTCTTCTGTATACCTAGCACTGCACCAGGCGCTGAGGTTAGAGAAATAACTAAGACTGCGCCCTTCACCCCTGATGGCAGGATAGGCAAGGTTGGCACCATCGTCACAGCGGACCCTCATCGATGCCTTGGTGTGTGCCTGGCATGGTGTTGCAGCAGTTTATCACATTTAATCCTTACAATGACCCTATGAAGATAGGTTTTGGGGTTTTTTGTTTCATTGGTTTTTTTGTTTGTTTTTTGAGACAGGGTCTTACTCTGTTGCCCAGCCTGGAGTGCAATGGCGCAATCATGGCTCACTGCAGCCTTGACCTCCCTGGGCTCAAGTGATCCTCCCACCTCAGCCTCCTGTGTAGCTGGGGATACAGGCATGTGCTACCATGCCCAGCCAATTTTTTGTAGAGATGCGGTTTTGCCGTGTTGCCTAGGCTGGTATTGTACTTCTGGGCTCAAGTGATCTGCCCACTTCAGCCTCCCAAAATACTGAGATTACAGGCGTGAGCCACTGCACCTGGTCTAGATTTTGTTTTTTGATCTGCACTTGACAAATGATAAAATAGAGTCACAAAGAAGTGAATGTGATTAATTCTGTTTGGAGGCTCCGTAGCGAATCAGGGTCTGGGAGATGAGACCCAGTCCATGAACCAGACAAGGGCCTCAAGATGACTTGTGTTCAGTTGTCAGCAGCCCTGGAGTTCTGACTGTGCCAGGCATTCTGCCATGTGCTTTACCCACCGTGTCTCATGCTCAGAAGGCTTTTGGAGGAAGGCCCTGTTATGATTGGCGAATCTAGTCAGCAGGGCTGAGGAGCATGCTCCAGGCCACAGACCCACGAAGTAGCAGGCTCTCATGCATGGGTGTGGTGCCATACGGTGCCCAAGCTCTGAACCATACCCTCAGTTGCTTTGTCTGTAAAAGGAGTGAGGCACTGGGGTCGGTTAGATGCTTTAAATTTATGACCAATTGAAAAATTTTGGGGGGAGTTTTTTCAGGTTGGTTAAAAAATACCAGAGTTGTTATGAGGTCCCAGGTCCCAGGGGCACTGGCCAAGCTAATAGACAAGGGCATTGCCGGGTAAAAGATCTCACCAGAACCCTCTGTCTTCTTTCAGATGTGATGGATGTAGCATGGTCTCCCCATGACGCCTGGCTAGCCTCGTGCAGCGTGGATAACACTGTCGTCATCTGGAATGCTGTAAAGTTCCCAGGTCTGGGGCCTCCTCTGACTGGTTAACAGCGAGCAGTACTTCTTGTCGGTTTCTGGAGCAAGGGTTGGGCTGTCTCCGTAGTCTTGGTGACAACAGATGTATGACAGTGGCCTAGGATTTATGTGTCTTGTCAGTTTTTCTTTATCAGTAACATTTGCTTAAGCTTTAAAAAGAGATTAATGCTTAAGAAAAATAGTAACTGAGTGCTAGCATGGCATGCCACAGATCATGAGGGTAGTGGATGGGCAGCTGTTGTTGGGGACCTTGGTGCTCCCAAACCTGCTATGTGCACCCCCACCACTGGGCTCTGGGCTCAGCTCAGTCACCATCTCCTCCGTGAAACCCTTGAGCAGATATGGGCTAACACAAACCCAGTTTTGCAAAAGATTGATTTTTCTAAAGTCACAACAGATGGCATAACCTGGCACAGTTATAACTAGTAAAATTCTTCTCATATTTCAGCTCTGTGTTTGAAGTATGCTTTCCTCATGGATCCAGGTCATTTTAACTCTTTGAAAGCCACCAGCATGTATGGAAACACTCAGTCTGGCTATGGAGAGGGCAACTTTAGAGACTGGAGTAGCATTTGGATTACAGATCTATATGGGGTACCATCGTACACACCTTTGTCTTTAGCCATAACTTACAAAAGACTGAGCCACTGTGTGGCCCTTTGAGCTGGTAGGCCTCCTTCTTATCAGGGAGCTACCAGGGAGGCTAACGTCAGAAGTGCTGGTGTCACAGCCCAGGAAGGGCAGCCATAGGCAGGGCCGCTAGATACAGATAAGACCTGGATCAGAACTGGCCCCTTGGTGCCTGCCTCCTTGATGCAGTCATTTCTTTAATTGGCTTTTGCCTTGGTGGAGATCAAATAAGGAGGCCCTTCTGCTTCTGCCTGGTGTGGGGGCTGGCCAGGGCAAACTGCTGAGTCCGCTCTCTTGCATATCCATCCTATAGCCCATGGATTGAGGTCACATTTTCCCCAGATGACACCTCTCCACATTCCTTTTTTCTTCACAGAAATTCTAGCTACTCTGAGAGGTCATTCTGGCTTGGTCAAAGGGTTGACATGGGACCCTGTTGGTAAATACATAGCCTCTCAAGCTGATGACCGCAGCCTAAAGGTGTGGAGGACGCTGGACTGGCAGTTGGAGACCAGCATCACCAAGCCTTTTGATGAGGTAAGTGGGGACAGCTCAGGGAGCTGAGCCCCAGCAACTGCCCTAGCCCCTTCCTGACTTCTGTGTGCAGAGAGGGAGTTGGCCATGGGCCAGGCCACCTGGGGAATGCATCGAGTCTGGGAGCCTGAGCGGATTCACCAAGGCTCTCTGGGGTGGGACTCTGGCCCTAAGAGTCAGATAATACAAAATCCTTCATTTCTGAGATACTGTTTAATTTCCAACTTTGAAATGAAAGGGATTTATAGTTTTGTTGTTTTTTGTTTGTTTTGTTTTGGTGACGGAGTTTCGTTCTTGTTGCCCAGGCTAGAGTGCAGTGGCATGATCTTGGCTCACTGCAACCTCCGCCTCCCAAGTTCAAGCAATTCTCCTGCCTCAGCCTCCTGAGTAGCTGGTATTACAGGCACCCACCACCACACCCAGCTAATTTTTGTATTTTTAATAGAGACGGGGTTTCACCATGTTGGCCAGGCTGGTCTCGAACTCCTGACCTCAGGTGATCTACCTGTCTCAGCTTCCCAAAGTGCTGAGATTACAGGCATGAGCCACTGCACCCGGCCCAGATTTATAGGTTTAAAGTTGAAGTGAACCTTAGAGATGTCTCCACATCATTCTGTCACCCAGCTCACTCCCACAGACATGGATAAAACTGCTGCTTATAGTGTGGAATTTACTCTGAGCCTCCCGCAGTGCAGCTTGCTGGGGGCCAGGGCAGGATGGAGGAGACTCTTGTTCCATCCCCTGTGCTTGTTGATATGCACCCTGCAGTTCAGGGGCCTTTTTTCCTGGCTAGAGTTAGCAGTACAGTTTGCACATTTGGAAATCAGACTGCAGTAGCTTCTCTAGTATTTTACTCTTCCTTTATTTGAGTTCTGATTTCAAATGGAATGAAAGCTCAAGATCACCATTGTTCATTACACATTTATTAAGTGTCTGTTGTATAGAAGGCAGTAACTGGGCACAGGAAGATAAAAGTGGATTGAGATGGAGTCTCTTCTCTTGAAGCTTAAAGCCGCTTAGGAAAGACAGGCATTCCCATTAGTTGCATGATGATGGAGTGGTCCACAGTGCAGAAACAACCCAGGAGAGGTGAGTGCATCAGGGAAGACTTCACAGAGCGAGGGACACATGCGTGAAGGTTTGCAGGAAGAGCAGGCATTTGCCCACTGGTCAGGATGACTGCAAAAGTAAGGTGATAGTCATATGTTCACTTCTCCCCGCACAACACCACCTCCTGGGCTAGATATATGACTACTGGTTTTTACCTTACTTAGTCTTGCCCTGAAGAGCTTTTGCTCCTTCTGGAGTTCCTCAGGGCTCTGACTGCCAGGCATTGGGGTCCCATGAGGTGGACTCCTAGGGACGGCTTTAGGAGTGTCGTGAGTACCAGCAGGAGCTGGTAGTACTCTTCAGCCTCCACTGGGTGGGCCCATCATTCCGGGTAGGGGGTGGATCTATGGCCTAGGTTGGGAGCTGAAGTGGGTGATTTCACTACACTCAGGCCCTGGTTTGTCCTGTCCTGCTCTAGAGCTGTAAGATCATGATCTTAACCCTTAAGTGTTTAGAACTGCCCTGGGCCCACCTTGAGCTTCAGGGAGCTGGCTCTGGACCCATGTCATCTCATTTTGCAGGAGGAATAATGTAAAGGGATGTTCTGCCTCAGTCTCCAGTCCAGGTTGGGGGAACAGTGCCTTTCTACTGTTCCTTTTATAGTTTATAAGGATGTTACAAACCTCTTGTCCCTTGCAGGTGTCCTCACCACCCTTTGGGTGAGGCAACAGGCTCAAGAGAGTAGGTGGTGCCTTATGGTCATCAGCTACATTACAGACACAGGCTTCTGCCAGGCTCCTGGGTTAAAAAGAGCTTTTTCCCCACCAGAGTATATCTTGAGGATGCTGTGCAGATGCCATGCTGTGGGTTAACAGGTGCTACACAGAAGAATTGGGTCAGTGGCCAGAGAGATTTGGCCCACACAGAGGCTATGGTTCAAACAGGTAGCCTTCCTGCAGATCTCAGGGCCTACACTTCTGTACTGTATTTCTTTGTTCAGCTCCTCTGGGGGAGTGTAGGATGCTGCAGTTTCCAAATTCATTTCACAGAGCCCTTTTTGGTTGGGCCATCTGGAGACACAGAAACTGTCAGTGTAGCCAGAAGCTTGGGGTGCATGCTCCACCATCACACATTTATAAATTGAAGTTTAACTTTATCCTTGAGGCCAGAGTTTTGGTCACAACGGTGACCATGAGCTCCTTTCAAGTGCAGATGCTTCTTTCAGTGTGGAGGAACGACCCATGTGTTGCGGCTCAGCTGGTCACCTGATGGGCATTACCTAGTGTCTGCCCATGCCATGAACAACTCAGGCCCCACTGCCCAGATCATCGAACGGGAGGGATGGAAGACCAACATGGACTTTGTTGGGCACCGGAAAGCTGTGACTGTCGTGGTGAGTGCCCAGGGAACTGAAGGAAGATGGGCTCCAAGATTCAGCAAATATTAATTCTTGGTTTATTTTGAATAGTTATACTTAAATATTTAAAAACTAATTTTACAAAATAGAGTATGTACTTGGTTGATTTATTGGCAAACTTTACATGGTGAACATCACCAAAGTCAGTCTTGGGTTAGGAACATTGTAGCTCCACATCAGCCTTTTACACACTCAGGTATGCTCAGGAGTGCCCAAGCACAGTGCCCCCCTCACCTGGCTCCAGTGATTACAGGTAGGATTCTGGTGCACCCACCAAGCACTGCACTTGTCCCCACACCTGGCAGCATCAACCACAGGTGCAAGGCCATGCCATAGATCACTGAGTTGGAAGCTGCTGTCAGTCCTTAGGCGTGAGAGTTGTCTGGCCACTCGTCTTATGCTTCTCTATGATTTTAATTAAATAGTGTCCTGAGAGAGCCCAAGGCAAGCCATTAAGTAGTTGCAAATAATCTGTGAGAACCAGGATTTTCTCAACACTGGGCAGCCAATAAAATAAACAGATTGATGGGCTAAGGTTGATATAAACTTAAGGATCATCTAAGACCCTGATGAAAATGGACTCATTTTTGCCTGTGTTTGAATAGATAATAAGTATCCGCCGGATGCGGTGGCTCACGCCTGTAATCTCAGCACTTTGCGGGGGCTGAGATGGGCAGATCACGAGGTCAGGAGTTCGAGACCAGCCTGACCAACATGGTGAAACCCCATCTCTACTAAAAATATAAAAATTAGCCGGGCATGGTGTCGTGCGCCTGTAATCCCAGCTACTCAGGAGGCCGAGGCAAGAGAATCACTTGAACCCAGCAGGCGGAAGTTGCAGTGAGCCAAGATTGTGCCACCGCACTCCAGCCTGGGCAGTAGAGCAAGACTCCATCTCAAAAAAAAAAAAGATAATAAGTATCTATATATTGTACCTTAAAACACAAATTTTGTATAAATAAAATATTACATATTACATTTTTTTGTTTTGGAGTCCATGTAGGGTTTTGTTTGAACCAGAGCTTTGTTGTTAAAGTCTTTGGAAATCACTGCTTCATGGTTAGTGCTCTACATGATTCTCCCATGCAGTCCTCACAACCACTTCATTAGTGGCTCTGGGAGATCACGCCACCTGCCTATGGCTCACAGAGCTCCCAAGGCCCTGCAGCCTCATTGGTGTTGGAAACAGTAAGCCCAGGGACATGCCTCTGAGTTCCATATTCTCCAGTCTCTGTGCACCCCGACCATTCCTGCCTACCCTCTGGAATTAAAACATCTCTAGGCTACCTGACATCAGACTTTCAAGAACCCTCCTTCCTCTGCCCTCAGTTGTCCTAGGTTGAGGATTCCCAGAGCGCCCATCCGCTTTATATCCAGGAAGGTGGCTGGGAGCTCAGTGAGTGCTTTCATCCTTTCCAAAAAGAAAGACAAGTTACTCTGGGGGTAGCTCCCTGGGCTAAGCAGCCAACCAGGCACCTTTGTGTGATATTGCCGTGGCCACTGGCCCAGGGAGATCACAAATGACTCTCTGACTGAGCAGATCTCTGCTAGACGGTTATGACTGAACAACACATGCAGTGAGGCAAGAAAAAATTCAGGAATTCAGAGGTTCACACCCCTCCTGCCCATCCCCTTGGCCTCCCTTAGGAAATAGGGAGTGAGAAGGTCTTTGTTTCTGAAGCCCCCTTGCAGGCTCAGCTTTTCTGCAGGTCCTAGGGCTGGCCCTGCCAGGCCAGAGGGAATTGAGAAGGCTAGTTTCAATAGCTACCCATCCCCTCTACTTGGCATGCTTCAGAAATGGAGAGTTTGGTAGCGCTAGTTTCAAATCTGCACATTTCCCAGCTTACTCATTTGTTGCCTCTGCACGTACTTTCTGACCTCCCTAAGCCTCCTTTCCATCATCAGCCAGATGCCTCATAGGTGGTCAGGAAGATGAAATGCATGCTCAGTGCCTGGACTCAGAGAATGTCTGTGGGAGACTCCTTTCAGCGGGCTGGGACTTGGGCACAGGGGACATGCCTCAAGCTTGATTAATTATTTTTAACATTTGTTATTTGGCTTTAGAAATTCAACCCAAAAATCTTCAAAAAGAAGCAGAAGAATGGGAGTTCTGCCAAGCCCAGCTGCCCGTACTGCTGCTGCGCTGTTGGCAGCAAGGACCGCTCGCTTTCTGTCTGGGTGAGCCTGCTACCCTGAGCTTTTGTTGCAGGACGGGAGGTGTAGGTTGGCAAAGTAGCGAGTGGAGGAAAGAGAGACCTGCTTTGGGTGATGCTCAGAGTGTACTTCTACTCTGCACCCGGGGTCAGCCCCTCCTTGGAAGCTCACAGGCTCTCCTGCTCTCCCAGAAGGAAGTGCTGAAGACTGGGTCTGTGTCCAGCCAGGAGAGGCCACCTTGACCCCCAGCTAGACCAACTCTCGTGTCCAGGCTCGGGCAGCACCCTCAGTGGTCAATGCCATGAGCAGCATCTTGGGCTTGCTTCCCAAAATCTTTATATGGCCGGGCACGGTGGCGCACACCTGTAATCCCAGTACTTTGGGAGGCCGAGGCAGGCGGATCGCGAGGTCGGGAGATCAAGACCATCCGGGCTAACATGGTGAAAATACAAAAAATTAGCCAGGCTTGGTGGCGGGCGCCTGTAGTCCCAGCTACTCAAGAGGCTGAGGCAGGAGAATGGCCTGAACCTGGGAGGCGGAGCTTGCAGTGAGCCGAGACCACGCCACTGCACTCCAGCCTGGGCGACAGAGCGAGACTCCATCTCAAAAAAAAAAAAAGAAAAAAGAAAAATCTTTATATAAAGTGTATTCACCTGAAAGGTACAGCTTGGTGAGTTGTCATACATGTTTACACACCAGTGTCATCACTCCCTAGAGCACTCCTTTTTGTCCCTTTGTCCCTCCCCAGTCAAGACCTTCCTCACCACCAAAGCAACCACTCTAATGGCCTCTGTTATATTGATGAGTTTTGCCTGCCCTTGAACTTCATATAAATGCAATTGTGTGGTGCTTGCTTCTTTGTGTCTTCATTTCTTTTGCTTGGCACAGTGTTTTTGAGATTCGTGTATGTTGCTGCACTTAACAATATTTTATTCCTTATAATTTCGGTGTAGCATTCCACTGTATGAATACACTACAATTTGTTTATACAGTCTCCTGTTGATGGACATTAAGGTTGTTCCAGTTCTGAGATATTATGACTAAAGCTGATATGAACATTCTTGTATAAGTCTTTATGTGGACATATGTTTTCATTTATTTGTGAGTACATACCTACGAGTAGAATGCTAAAATTAAAGGAAAAAAAAAAAAAGATAGTACCAGGTGTCAGCAAGGACATGATAAGCTGGAACTGATACAGATGTTGCTGACAGGTGTTTACGCTGGCATGAGCACTTGGGAAAACTGTTTGGCAGTTTCTACCACAGCTGGGCATATGACCTGGAGCACTTCCACTCCTAGGCATATAACCAAGACAGATAAATGCTTATGTCAACAGAAAAAGACACACAGAAAGCTGACGCCTCCATTTGTTAGTCCATTTCACCCCTGGGTGATGCTGTGATGGGTAAGGTTATGAGCTTGGTGCTCCTCACTGCATCCCCTGAGAGGAGGCGATGTCTTCAGCTTCTTTTTTTTTTTTGAGACGGAGTCTCCCTCTATTGCCCAGCAGGCTGGAGTGCAGTGGCACGATCTTGGCTTCTTGGCTCACTGCAGCCTCCGCCTCCTGGGTTCAAGCGATTCTCCTGCCTCAGCCTCCTGAATAGCTGGGATTACAGGCCACCACACCCGGTTAGTTTTTTTGTAATTTTAGTAAAGATGGGGTTTCACCATGTTGTCCAGGCCGGTCACAAACTCCTGACCTCAGGTGATCCACCTGCCTCGGCCTCCCAAAGTGCTGGGCTTACAGGTGTGAGCCACCACACCCAGCCCGATGTGTCTTCAGTTTCATTGTTCCTCTCACCTTCCTAACTCAGTGCCCTCCACAGAGTAGGTTCTCAGCAGATATGTTCAATGGTAGTTGGCGAGTGAGAACCCAAGAGTAAGAACTGTGGCCATTTCTAAGTGAGAGCTCTTGAAGGGTTAAGTTTCTCACTGCCAGTGACTGGTGTGCTGTGACCTGACTGTGTGGTGAGAGACACCTCTACATGCAGTGCAGGGAGCAGTCTTGCTGCTGAGCATCAAGGTGCCAATATATTTAAAGTTTGATAAAGCAAAGTGCATACACATTAAATTTTTTTTTTTCGTTTTGTAAAAAAGTGTCCCTATAAGCAGAGCAAGTTTGAAGTGTTCTGGGTTTGAAGGTTATCCTCTGGCTGCATTTATTAGTTTGTTATAGAGAAATCTATTACTGTGTGCGTTGTGATTTTTTTTCTTTTTTTAGGCCCAGTATTCACTTAACACCCATTCTGGAACCTGAACCACAGTACCACAGAGAGCCGTTCAGGGGACCTTCCCTGTTTCCTCCCAGCCAGAGGCCCTGTTTGTGGTGCTGCAACCAAAACATCACTGACTGTGATGCCCATATTTCTTAGAATGCTCAGGTCAGGCAGTCACACAGCCTGCAGATTTCTGAGGGGTCTGTAGGCACATTTATGGGAGGAGGGACAAGGCAGCTTTTTCTAGAAGTGGAATTAAGGTGGAGGCAAGATTCTTAATGTGGGTTCCAGATAGTTCAGACTTCAGCCCCCTCTCCAGCACTAGGGTAGACACAGCTTCTCTTTCCCCACACAGCAGTCTCAGGCTGCATTGGGACGCTCAGCCCCACAGCCTCCCAGAAGCTACAGCAGCACCTGTGGGAGCCCACCATCCTGTGAGGAAGTGTGTTTCTTCCCAGCCCATCATCCTGCAGCTCAGGGCTAGCCAGCAGGGTAGCCAGGCACTTGTGCACAAGAGGAAGAGCCTACCATAGCCGTTGGAATGTGCAGTCAGCATGTATGCCAGCAAATGAGTGACTCAATAGAGAATATGCACACAGTGCATGCTATGCAGTCATCCAAAAGAGACTTTTACAAGATATTTAATGACATACTTATTGTGTGTTAAATGAAAAAGCAGACACAACCATGAAGAATAAAATAAATTTGAATAAAATAAATTCTTTGAAGAATAAAATAAATATTTGCACAAAATAGAAGAAAATAATTCATCAAAGTATTAATAGTCAGTAACTGGGCCTAGATTAAGGGCCCAGGTGTGTATTTCTGTACTACCTGCACATAGTGTAGAATGAGCCTTGGATAAATGTGTACCAGAGTCCCTTGGGCCCAGGGAAAATGTGTTGTGTTCTCTCTCAGGGTGCTTCATCCCCTGTCTAGGCTTTGCTATCCTGTCTCCTGCTCCATAGACTCTTTCAGAGGTCCACTCTGGGGCTGTCCCTCTGCTCCGACCATAGTCCTTCAGAAACCCGCTCCCACTCTGCCTTCTCCATTGCTCGTTGTCTGTGTATAAAGCTATTTCCTCTGTCAGACCACAGCAAGCCCTGGAGGCAGGGTCCACTCTAGGTAGCATGCACATTTTTGGCAGGCTTTGGTACCCACAGTTTGGGATCTCTGCAGCTGTAGTTTGAATAGAGTTGAAGATGCCTTAAATATCAGCAGCCGCTCTGACCAAAGCTTCTAGGTTGGTTATGTTAACTGAGCTGAATACAGAAGGGAATTTTAGTAATTTCATTAACCTTGGCTGTGTCTTTCCTTCCAGCTCACATGTCTAAAACGGCCGCTGGTGGTCATCCATGAACTGTTTGACAAATCCATCATGGATATTTCCTGGTAAGGTGGATTCTACTTACAAGAATAGGTTAAGAAGGGAGAAGCCACACATTGGAACGTGAGGCCTCCTGGATGTGACTAGGGTCAGGTGGCCAGCGACCCCTCCCCAGGTGTCATAGTGGCCCAGACCAAGAGTGCTGTTTGCACATGTTTTGGAAACTGGCAGCAGTGTACCTGCTGCTGTGAGAATGTCCTGCCTGTGCAGGATTTGCTACTGGAAAATGCCTTTTCAAGATTTGTCTAAGACGAGGAGAATGACGTGATCCTAGTGGGTTCTACTTTACTCCGTCATTGCATGAACCAAAGTCAGAAGCACACTTTCTGCTTCTCAGTGACCTGATTTATATGTATACTTTGTCAAGTTTTTTTTTAATTTTAATAGTTTCAAAAGTAAGATAAGTGAAATTGAAAATTCTTACAGAACATATGGTAAGGGATACTTTGTACACCTGCTTAGAGCTAAAGAACACCAGGGCCCTTTGGGACACAATTGTTGCCCCCCGCCCCCCCACCCTCAGGCCACAGAAGGGAACCAGGAGTTTCCAGCATCTCCCTAGAACACTGCCCACCATCCTCACAGGCCAGCTACTATGGCATATGTGTCTGCCTGGGGCTCTTGCTACCAGGCTGCTGATGGCCATGTCTTTCAGGACTCTGAATGGGCTGGGCATCTTGGTGTGCTCTATGGATGGCTCTGTGGCATTCCTCGACTTCTCCCAGGATGAGCTTGGTGATCCCCTGAGCGAGGAGGAGAAGGTAGGCTGACGGCCCTTGTGCTGCTGGGTGCTCTGTGACCATAGCCACAATAGCTCTGAGAGACCCCTTTGACTACACCCTCTTCTTGTGGGATTCACAGACACGTCATTTCTTAACATGTAATGGGATATTTGTCTTTTATATCTTGTAATCCTTCTTTACAAAATAGATCAATTAAAAAACGAGTTCCCATTTCAGAAATAAGTCCTGGAGTTAAGAGTAGAACTATTTTAGGCATCTCTTCTTGAGCTGATAATAGGCCATCCACTGGGAGGTTTTTGTTCTGGGAAAGAGCTGAAGTGACTCCTCAGGGGCCCCTGCTCATGTCATTTTCCCCTTCATGGTAGTAATATTGGTCATTTCTTAGAACGTATTGTCTGCCAGGCTCTGGGAATGTGTTTTGCATATATGATTTCATTTAAATTGCACAAAACCCTTCAAGGCAGGGCTCATACATTTCGTGGATATGGAAACTAAGCCTCAGAAAATAGCATGGCTCTTTGCCCAGACTGTGTGTGACCCTTAGGTCAGAAGAGGGAACCAGGCCTGCTGCCTCTGGGCCAGGCCACCTCCCCTCTGTGCTCTGCCAGGTTGATGGGGTCTCTGTGTCCTTCTTCCAGGCTTTGAGAGAAACCCTGCTTCACCTACCATAGGCTTAGAAACCTGCCTCTGCTTGGTAGGATGTGTGTATGTGTCTGAAGGGAGCTCTGTGAAAGCCCAGAGCAGGCTGGCAGCTCTCTCATATGACCTTATTTGCTGGTGGAAGCTTCCTCTTAACCTACAGTGTGACCTCCCCACTAAAATGTGAACCCCTTTGGGGGAGAGGTCTGCCTTAGTGACTGCATATAGAATGGGTCCTGCCACCCCATCATTTTTCCATGAAGGAATGAGTATCTCAGTGGCCTCAGGTCCTCCTCCAATCTTGTCACTGTCATCAGGTACCTGGGGATCACTATGCACTCCTTTGGAGTCACTCTGGGAGCCTAATAACCCATCTGCTTACCATTTCCCAAGTCACAGGCTAGGACTCCATGTTGGAGGAACACCAGGGAAACTCTGGCCAAACCCTGAATTCTGCCTCGAGATTCCAGGGGATAGACTCAGGAGAGAAGGGCAGGAGCCAAGATGGCAAGAGAAGGAGGTTCCTGGCCACATCCAAGCCCTGCAGGAGCGAGTCCCGAGGCACCTCTCTTGGAATGCTGCCTTTTAACCCATACTCTGGTGTAAAGCAGATGTCCTGTTAACCACAGTCCCTGTTCTTGGGCAGAATCCCACGTTGGACATTTGCACATCCCACGGAAGTCTGCTCCTCATGCACTTTCATGTACAGCCGTTACTACAGTGTGCTGGGGACACCATCTCTGCTCTCATGAGGCTTCTGTCTAGCTTGTTAGGGGACAGGACTACGAGGGCCTAGGAGGAAGGGAGTATGATGACATACTAGGAGGGGTGGGAGTAAAGGAGGCTCCCCATCTCTGCTGTGCCAGGCCTTCCCATACTCTTAGAGACACTGTAAGCAGGCCAATGGGGACTTCCAACCACAGGGCTGATGGCTGCAAATGAGCTGTGAAAGTAGACTCTTGTTCTAGGATCTGATTCCCAAATGCATTTGGGTCCTTAAGAGCCTTAAGTTAGCACCTTGAGTATCTTCCTTTCCATTGAAGCACTGTGGATTGTTATTTGTTCTGCACCAGACTGTGGGGCAGTGTTGTCTTGTTGGCTGTCTCATTTACTGTCATCCCAGCTACGGATACAAGGGAGGCCATAAACATCGAGGGAGAGCATGAGACATCAACAGAGCTGTCGAATGAGGGACAGGCAGAATAGGGTGGGAGGCGATGGGGAGTTGGCCTTGGGTCCCTTCTCTGCTCAGAGCCAGGAGAGCCCTGCTGTGGTTTGCCTGCTGGTGGGCAGCACTGGCCACACTGATGCTCACTCTGGCATGTTTTGCCTCTCTTGCTTCCCCAGAGCCGCATTCACCAGTCCACCTATGGCAAGAGCCTGGCCATCATGACCGAGGCCCAGCTCTCCACAGCCGTCATTGAGAACCCTGAGATGCTCAAGTACCAACGGAGGCAGCAGCAGCAGCAGCTGGACCAGAAGAGTGCCGCAACCAGGGAGATGGGCTCAGCCACCTCAGTCGCAGGTGTCGTCAATGGGGAGAGTCTTGAAGATATCAGGAAGGTGAGAGCCCTGCCTGATGGCACTGAAGACATGGACATATGCCCAGGGACAGGGTGAAGGGCAGACACCAGTGGTAGGAAGGAAGGGATTTGTTTAGTTTGGCACGGGATCCATGGGTTAGCCAGCCTCGGGCCTGTTGGCCCCTTGCCAACTGCTGCATGGGCCCTGGATCCCCTTTATCAAAGACCTTATCCCCAGGAGCCCAGAGGAGGTCATCTCTTGTGAGAACTTACGAACTTTATCCTGCTGGCCTTTCTAGGAAATCCTAGATGCTAACAACAGTGGATTTCGGTCCCTGCCCTTAGGAGACTTCTGTGGGTTCCCCTTCTTCATCTGGAAGCCATGTTTGATGAGAAGGGGTTGGAAATGGGGCAGGAAAAGGGTAGGGAATGTTATTGCTTGGGGAGTTAAATCCATCTCCAGGAGCCTATGTAGGCTGACAAACCTCCTCCAGGCAATTCAGATATAAAGAATGAGAGAAAACCCCTAGTTACGAGCTTTCTGTGGAAGGAAGGATTCTATTTTGAAAGTCAGTTTGAAAATCCCTACCTCAGGCCAGGCATGGCAGCTCACACCTGTAATCCCAGCACTTTGGGAGGCTGAGGCGGGCAGATCGCTTGAGGTCAGGAGTTCCAGACCAGCCTGGCCAACATGATGAAACCCTGTCTGTACTTAAAAGAAAAAAAAACAAAAATTAGCCAGGTGTGGTGGTGAATGCCTGTAATCCCAGCTACATGGGAGGCTGAACAGGAGACTTGCTTAAACCCAGGAGGTGGAGGTTGCAGTATGCCGAGACTGCACCACTGCACTCCAGCCTGGGCAACTGAGTGAGATTCTGTCTCAAAAAAAAAAAAAAAAAAAGGAAAGAAAATCCCTAGCTCAGTGACAGACGTGTGGTTCATGGGTGCAGGGCTCAGGCCTTTAGCCCTTTCCATGGCTGTTGTGTGGGGCGGCTAGTGTGGCATGCACCCACTGCTTGTTCTTTGCTTAGGTGTCTTGTTTAGTTGTACCAGAAGGGCTTAGAAGGAGAATTTAGAATACATTTCCTTAGAAGCCTTATTATTTTTAAACCTACCATGTTGAGGTATAATTGACATATAAAAAGTTATACATACTTAATGTGTACAAATTAATGATAAGCCAGACACAGAATGACAAATACTGCATGATACCTCTTTTTTTTTGTTTTGAGATGGAGTGTCGCTGTCACCAGGCTGGAGTGCAGTGGTGCAATCTTGGCTCACTGCAACCTCCAGCTCCCTGGTTCAAGCGATTCTCCTGCCTCAGCCTCCCAAGTAGCTGGGATTACAGGCACACACCACCACGCCCAGCTAATTTTTGTATTTTTAGTAGAGATGGGGTTTCACCATGTTGGCCAGGATGGTCTGATCTCCTGACCTCGTGATCCGCCCATCTTGGCCTCCACAAAGTGCTGGGATTACAGGCATGAGCCACCGCGCCTGGCCTGCATGATACCTCTTATATGAGGAATCTAAAATAGTCAAACTCACAGAGGCAAAGAATAGAATGGTGAATACTGGGGTCAGAGGAAAATGAGAGTTATTAGCCAAAGGGTATAAGGTTTAAGTTATAGAAGATGAATAAGTCCTAGAGATCTCCCCTACAGCAGAGTGCCTACAGTTCACAATATGATATTGCATACTTAAAACTTTGCTAAGCGGGTAGATCTTATGCTCAGTGTTCTTATCACCAGGAAAAAAATAGACTTTATTTTTTAATATTTGGAAATAGTTGGCAGAAACTTTTGCATTCATTTATGTAACTCCGCTTTGCTAGAATCTTCTGAAGAAACAAGTTGAGACTCGGACGGCAGATGGTCGGAGAAGAATCACGCCTCTCTGCATAGCACAGCTGGACACTGGGTACTGGTTCATTCCCCTTTCATGATCTTATCTGGTGAGATCTTCCTGTCTTCTTTCAGCGGTTAACACTTTCACGGTGAGGATCTTCATAGGCCCTTCACAACCTGACTGGTAGAACGTGGAAGCAAGGAAGTCGAGCTCAGCTTCCCAGAGTCTCAAAGCCCATACTCCTCCTGGAGCCCTTGTGCGCACCTGAATCATGTGGTGGGTGGTAGTGCTAAGGCAGCCAGCACATCTGCTGCACTTCACTGTTGCCAGGGCACCAGAGGACGCACAAGGAAGGCAGTCAGTCAGGTTGATTTTTTTTTTTCTTTTTTTTCTTTCATAAAGTTATTTTTATGATTATGAAAGGTATATTTACACATGGTTAAATTTAGAAAATAGTAAAAGCCCAAAGAAGATAAAAACATTATCCATAATCATATACAGTCACTGTTAACATTTTGATATCTGTATTTCCAGTCTTTTTTACCCCACTTGTTACTGTTTCTTGCCCATTCATCCATTTTAATAACTAGTACTCTGAGGCGTTTACTGTCTGATTATCCAGGTTCCCGTCCTAGGATTTGCTTAGCCAGTTCACTGTGGACTTGTATTGTGTCCAGTTTCTCATGATTATAAATGAGTCTTTGAGCTCACCTGTGATTCTCTCAGGATAACTTCTAGAAGTGGAATTACTGGGCAGAGGGTAGGGCTCTGAAACACATTTTCCTGTTGGGGACAGAGATGGGGAAGAGACTCATTCACCACTTGCTGTTGTCCCAGTGTATATAGTGAGGATTGTTTTTGAATTGATTATTCTTCCCAAAATGAAGTGTGTTGATTCAAAAAAAAAAAGAAAGAAAAATGATAAGGCCCTATGTAAAAGAAATAGACCCCCACTGTCAAGGCAGTTCACTCTGGGTTTATTCTCATTCCACCTATCTGCTCAGGGCATTTGTAAGCCCTTCATAGAGACCACACACTTTAGGCCTCTGCGTTTTGCAGTTGTCCATCCACAAGCTATTCCACATCTTCCTTGGTGTCTGAAGAAACCTTCTCTTGTACAGTGTACAGATCCAGTCTCCTCATGTTAGATGTGCTGGCTCTGAGGTCCCCGTGAGTAGAGCCAGAACCAGGTCTGCTGACTCCCCACAGAGCACTCATTTTCTTTTGACTAAATCTTTTTCCTATTGTGACCCTATAGGTGATAATGCCCCTACCTACCTTTTACTAGGACCAAGTGAGACCCAATGTGTGGTTGAGCTCTGAGCACACTGGGCCTGTGGGATGGGGAGGTGGTGGTGTTGATGGTGGCACTTTGTTCTGTGGATCCTTCCAGGCCTTACCTGGTGAGAAGGGGTAGGTCTGGTCTGGGGCCAACTTTTGACATAGGGTGCATATTTCTGGCACCAGGACCTGATTCCTTTGGTATTAAAAGCTTTTTGCCCTCCCGATTCCCACGTTCTAATAAACAAGTAGCAACAGAATAGGTCCTTATTAGCTTAGCTAATCAAGAAAAAAGAAAAAGCATAAATATGCAAAGTAGGTATAAGTAAGAAATAATAGCAGACAAATCAAAAAGATGAGAGACTTCTTTGCTGAACTCTGTGCAAATAAATTTGCACAGAAAATGGATAGTTTTTGAAGAAAATAAAATTACTAAAAGTGAAAAATTATTGTGGAAGAAATAGAGGACAAAGTTAACCCCACCAAAGCCACCAGACTAAGATGGCTTCACAGGGAAACTTTAGGAACTTTTCAGGAACAGGTAACTCAGGTAACCGTTAACACCATTTTAAATATTCTAGTGCATGGAGAAGAAATGTGCAAATTTTTATTTTGAAATGAACATAATATTTATATCAAAATCTTACAAGGATAAAACATAATAAATTCAAGATCACTCTCATTTCTGAACGTCAATGCAAAATCTAAGTGAAATAGTAACAAACAGAACCTTACTGCTTGTTAAAGGCTAATATACCATGACCAAGTGAGGTTTGTTTTAGGAAAGTAAGGAGGTTCAAATTTTAGGTAACTATTTAGTTCTACATATCAGTAGATCAAAAGAAAAAAAATTATATGATCTCTTTCATTGATGCTTAAGAGGCATTTTGGTAAAATTCAACGTAATTTTTAAAACTCAGTTAAATGGGAGTAGGTGGATGCTTCCTTAACTCGATAAATTATCTTATTTCAAATTAAGTTCAAAAACTGAATAAATGCCTACTCTTGCAACTATAATTTAACATTGTTCTATAGGTCCTAGCCCATGTAGTTAGTCAAAGGAAAGAACAAATTGGAAAGGATAATTATTTAAGGATGATACGGTTTATAACAGAATCAACTGGAAAAGCTGCCATAGGCAATGAAAGAAGATAGTCAGGTGGCTGGATACAATCAACATGAAGTCAGGTAGCACCAACTATCCTCAGAGCGCATAAAGAAATAAGTCACATTCACAAATAAAATAACTAGGATGCAACCAGAGATGTAGACCTTAATGAAGAAAAAATTTAAAACCCTACGGAGAGGCTTCAAAGAAAACTTAAAGAAATAACTAGAAATTCATACCATTGATTAGCTAGGATGGCATCATAAAGATGTCAGCTCTCCTGCAGCCTGTAAATTTAACCAGTACAAATAACCATAGGAATTTTTGGAATCAGACAAGGTAACTATAAAGTTATGCGGAAAACTCGGCTGGGCACAGTGGCTGACACCTATAATCCCAGCACTTTGGGAGGCCAAGGCAGGCAGATACCTGAGGTCAGGAGTTTGAGACCAGCCTGGCCAACATGGTGAAACCCCGTCTCTACTAAAAATATAAAAATAAGCTGGGAGTGGTGGCGCGCCTGCAGTCCCAGCTACTCAGAGGCTGAGGCAGGAGAATTGCTTGAACCTGGGAGGTTGCAGTGAGCCAAGATCGTGCCACTACACTCCAGCCTGGGTGACAGAGTAAGACTTTGTATCAAATAAATAAATAAATAAAATAAAGTTATGTGGAAAAATAAATAGAAATGGCTGAAATATTTCTGAAAAAGAAGATTAATCAGGGAAGACTAGCCCCACCAGAAATTAAAACTTAAAGGCTGTCATACTCAAAACAGTGAGATACTGACACATGAATACATAGAGCAGTGGAATATGATAGAATATCAGAAAATAGGCCCGAGTATTTATGGGAATTTTAAAGGTACCTTTTCACATCAGTGATAAAACATTAGCTAATTCAGTAAATGGAAGACAGGACTACATGCCCCCGCCCCACTGCTAGAAACAATGTTGGGTCCCAACCTCACAATTTATTACATACATTCTAAACAGCTTAGAGTTCGTTTAACTTTTTGTTGTTTAAAATATTTTTGTTTAAACTTTTAGAAGATTCCCTGGAAGAGTATTTTTTATAATATCAGAGGTCAAAAAATTATTTTCTGTAAGTGACAATTTAGAGTACACAAAAATTTAAAAATTTTAGTGCATTTAAAAGATAGACTGGCTGGGCGTGGTGGCTCACACCTATAATCCTAGCACTTTGGGAGGCCGAGGCAGGCAGATACGAGGTCGAGAGATGGAGACCATCCTGGCCAACATGGTGAAACCCCGTCTCTACTAAAAAATACAAAAACTAGCTGGGCGTGGTGGTGCACCCCTGTAGTCCCAGCTACTTGGGAGGCTGAGGCAGGAGAGTCGCTTGAACCTGGGAGGCAGAGGTTGCAGTGAGCCAAGATTGCGCCACTGCACTCCAGCCTGGTGACAGAGCAAGACTCCATCTCAAAAAATAAAAATTAAAAGTAAAAAGGCCATAAATAGTTGAAGCACAATATCCCAGGGAAAATATTTCCTACCATATAAGGAATGTTTTTTAATATGTAAATAGTTTTTACAAATCAGTAATAAAGACCAATAACAAAACAGTAGACAAAGCATATGAACATGCAGTTCACAAAAAGAAGGAAGTCAAGTATTTCTGTCTTTTTTTTTTTTTTAATTGAGGTGAAGTCTCACTCTTGCCCAGGCTAGAGTCCAGTGGTGTGATCTCAACTCACTGCAGCCTCTGCCTCCCAGATTCAAGAGATTCTCCTGCCTCAGCCTCCCAAGTATCTGGGATTACAGGTGCCCACCACCATGCCCGGCTAATTTTTGTATTTTTAGTGGAGACAGGGGTTTCACCATGTTGGCCAGGCTGGTCTCGAACTCTTGACCTCAAGTGATCCACCTGCCTCGGCCTGCCAAAGCACTGGGATCACAGGCATGAGCCACTGCGTCTGGCCGGAAATCAAGTATTTCTATTTTGAAAAAATGTCAGCTGGGCATGGTGGCTCATTCTTGTAATCCCAGCACTTTGGGAGGCCAAGACAGACGGATCACAAGGTCAGGAGATTGAGACCATTCTGCCTAACACGGTGAACCCCCGTCTCTACTAAAAATACAAAAAATTAGCCGGGCATAGTGGCGGGCTACTTGGGAGGCTGAGGCAGGAGAATGGCATGAACCCTTGAGGCGGAACGTGCAGTGAGCCGAGATCGCACCACTGCATTCCAGCCTGGGTGACGAGTGAGACTCCATCTCAAAAAAAAAAGAAAAAGAAAAAATGTCAACATCACTCATATGAAAATTAAAGTAAGATACCATTTTTCTTCTGTCAGATTGTTAAGTGTCAAGAAATTTGATAAAAGTGTTACTAAGCACCTATGTGGAGAAATAGGTGCTCTCATACATGGCTTATAATTTAAACCTCTGAGGAGGGCACTTTAGAAATATTTATTCCAAATCATCAGTGAACATTTCATTTGCTGCTACAATTCCACTTCTAAGAATTTATCCCATGTATTATGTGAATCTTAGGTGTAATGACAATTGTTAGAATTTCATAATTCTTTGAGCAGCTACTGTGTGTTCTAAGAGTGTCCTACACCAACTACTTTAGTCCTGACAGCAACCCCATGGGGAGAGTCCTGACACTTTGTATTTTGCAGACATGACTGGAGGCACAAGAGTAGTTGGAGCAAGTCACAAGCTTGCAAATAGCAGAGGAGTCAGACCTGGCTGTCCCAGAATCCTCAGTTTTGACACTGCAATACCTTGCGTCCTGGTGTAGCAGCATCTGTTATAGAAAAAGCTGGAGACAGTCTTGTGGTCCCTCAGTAGAGGCTGGGTTAGGTATATTATGGCACACCCACCTAGTGGCATGCCCCCTGGCCCTTCATGAAAGGGAGGCCCTTTCTGTATTGCTGCATTTCATTCCTCCTAAGACGTGTTTGCACAGTTTAACACCTCTGAGATTTGGGTGTGTTGTACAATCAATGGCATCTGACAATTAGTAGCATTGTTTTCTTTCTTAGTAGTACATATAGAACCTGTAAATCCTAGATTCAATTAAATATATAGTATATTAAGTGGCTTTAATTTTCTTTTTACTTTTCTGTAACTTTGCAGATTTTCTGTCATGAAAACCTACTGCCTTTGGACCTAGAAAAAAGTTATTTGAATGTATAAAGTACTGGATGTGGCACCTGACTTTCAAGGCTGACTTTTGTTCTTACTTGATGACAGGGACTTCTCCACGGCATTCTTTAACAGCATCCCCCTCTCGGGCTCCTTGGCGGGCACCATGCTCTCTTCTCACAGCAGTCCACAGCTACTGCCACTGGACTCCAGTACCCCTAACTCCTTCGGCGCCTCGAAGCCTTGCACAGAGCCTGTGGTGGCTGCCAGTGCCAGACCTGCAGGCGATTCTGTCAATAAAGACAGGTTAGTGGGTGCCAAGGCTTGTTCCTGTCGCTGGGGAAAGTTCAGGTTTGCACATGGTTTTGAGGACAGAGAATTTTATTCTGTTTGCACTTTGTGGCCCCTCCAGTGAAAAAAGAAAGAAAAAAATGCTTGATTTGAAATGGGGACTTCTCAGAGGGGAGGACTTGTTCAGTGAGTCTCTGATGCACAGGACCATGAGGATTTCACAGAGAGTGTATCAAGGCCGACCAAGGGTCAGGCTGCTAAGGGTGGGAGCTATCAGTGAAATGCTACATGCTGCAGAGTCAGCCCCACCTGGCAGCTCTACATTGGAGGTCCTTCACATTTCTGGGGCCTCAGCCTCCACTTCAGTCTGCTGAGCACATCACAGAGCATCCATCCTAGGCAGGGTGCTCCTGTGGAAAGGCATAGACTCCCCTCGTACTCTCAGAATTATATTCACTCACAGAGCCTGTGTCTTCATCCATCTTTACTTGGAAACCAAATTAGAAATCAGAACCAGACAAGCACAAATGAAAGCCAGGAGTGAATGTTTGCTCAGCACCTGCTCTAGGTTACATACCCTGCTAGGCCTCAGGCATCGCAGGGGCTTAATTGGTGGGTCCTCATCCTCAGGGAGTGTGTAGGCTGGTAGGGGAGAGGCAGCCACAGGGTTGCAGGTGGCCCCTCAGGTCCCCTGGGTAGAAATGGCTAGCCATCCAAAGAGGGGCTGGTATCTCAGGGTCAGGGAGGTGCCTCAGAGGGTACCCTCCACAGGGCTCATACAGGCCTACCAGGGGAGGAGGCCTGGGTATTAGGGGCAGCAGCCCCCCAATCCCCTCAGGAAGGCCAAGAAGAGGGAGAAGGCCAAGGTGTCTGTGCTGGATCAGGTAGTCTGGGCTTTTCCCCAGAATGGAGACATAGAAGGCTTTGAGACCTCCATTTTAGGAGAGTGACTCTATTAGGTGGTGGTGCCCCAAATTGGCCACTCCCTGGCACATACAGCTGATACCATCAGAGCGATTCTCTATTGGTGGAATGGAGTCTTGTGTTACTGCAGCCCCCTGCTTCTGGGATACAGCTGATACCGTTAGAGCAATTCTCCATTGGTGGAATGGAGTCTTGTGTTACTGCAGGCTCCTACTTCTGTGTGCTAGCACCATGGCTGTGGAGGCATGCCCAAACATTAGGTCACTGTCCTGGGGGGATCCTGAGAGGGTAGGAAGAAAAGACTGAGCAGCAAGACCAGTGAGGAAGCAAAGCATGCCAGGAAGAAGGGGGCCTGGGAAGGATAGACCATGCCAGATCTGAGAACTGCTTCGGGGATGGCCCATTCTAGTGGCCACAGGTCATGGAGGAGAAAAATGGGGCTGTCCAGGCATGTGGTGTGGTGTCTGGGCAGGTGGGAGTGGAAGTTTGCCTGGGTGTGCTTAGGAGGAGGCACAGTAGCCATGGTCCCAAAGCATGTTATGTGGGCTTGGACATGAAGGATGGACCGGGCAGGCTTCTGCCTGGCCTCTCCTTTCTCTGTGGAATAGAAGACGAAAGCTGTGCGATGAGCACTTGGAGCATAATGCCAAGAATGTGACACTGTCACAGGGAGATATGGGAGGGGCCACCCAGGATGGAGGATACCTGACTAAGGGTAAAGGCCAGGAGCAGACCATGGCTTCAGCACCCCAGGTGCAGGCTTATCTCATGAGACTCATTGTTGAAGTGGGAAAGGTGAGCAGTTGGAGTGGTTTGGGGTAGAGGTGCTGTATTTAAGTTTTGGAGATAGGGCAGTATGACTAGAGAAAAGGGCTGTAAGAACCATGTTCTAGGCCTCATGTTTCACGCAAAAGCTCTCAGAACAGTGCAAAGGGGGGAAATGTGTATGCATTTGCTCACAACCTTCTCAGTGTCCATAATTTTAACACATGAAAATTTTAAAGAAATGGGAGTAGTAGATTGTATCTTGAAATTTTTTGTGTTTATGGAAGTTTGATGTTTGTGCCTTTTTTAGTAGGCTCCAAATAATGCAAATACTAGACCTCCAGATCCTTTCAGGATTGTGCTTGACATGCCTCCCCTCTTCTTCACCCCAGTATGAATGCTACCTCTACTCCTGCTGCATTGTCACCTTCTGTGTTAACGACCCCGTCCAAGATTGAACCCATGAAAGCATTTGATTCCCGGTTCACAGAGCGGTCCAAAGCCACGCCAGGTGCTCCTGCCCTGACCAGCGTGACTCCAACAGCCGCGGAAAGGTAGGTGATAGCTGCAGGACCCTGAAGGACCAGGGAGGGTGCAGGCATGGGTCAGCAGCACAGTGGCAGTGTTTCCACCAAGCAACATGCCTTCCTGTTGGGGAAAAGACTCTAGCCGCTCAATACATGGGAGCAAGACTGCAGAGCCCTTAGTGAGCCACCAGGAGAAAGAGGTGGCTCCTTCAAGTGGGAGGGTGGCTGGAAGGAGCTGTGGGGAGGACACAGCAAAAGAACCACATGGGCAAAGGCACAAGGATTGGTCAGTGCAGAGGCTGGACTGAGAATAATGGTGTTTAGATGGACCCCAGAGTTTGCCCAGAAGAGAGTGTGAGATTAGTTGGAGAGGTGAAGGCTCTGATATTGATACATCATGGAAGTGATGGCCTTCCACTCAGAAACTGACCAGAGGTAGACAGCTACAATAAAAATGATGTAGGTAAGGTCTTTATCAGATTGGCTTCTGAGCTTTTGTGGACACTATGCTGCTTGTCCATTCTCTGGGTCTCCCCTCAAACACAGCTGTGACATCATGCAGGCTGTAGTTCTTTATTTCTTGGAGTTTTGCGGTAGTGCATCCTCCTGAGGTGGCCAGAGCTAATGTCTGCAGCCTCTGCCATTGGCCCTGAAGTTCTCTGCCTCTTGAGAGGGCCCCTTCCTCCAAGCCTGACTCGACAAAGAGCTAAGTTCACATCCCAATGAGTCAGAGCCTAGGAGAGGAGAGGCAGCTGTGGGCTGGGCTTTGGTGGCTTAAGAGCTGTCCCTTAAGAGTTGCACCCCACTGCGAGGTTTATAGGGCTCAGCAGCCCTGGGCAGACACAACCTAGCCTGTGTCACCATCAGCCAAGTACAAGGACACTAGTCAGAAACTTGTAGTAGCCACACAGCCAGCAGGTGCCCAATAAAAGGAGCATTTGCATGTGACCTGTCCTTGCAGTAGATGGTGATTTGGAGCTAAAGCCACAGCATGCTATCTCTGGGGCTTTGCTTATGAAAAGTTCTGTCCAAAACTGCATGTCTGGACAGGATTTATTCTCCTTGGAAAACAGTTCCTGGAAGCTAGCATGGGAGGACCCTTTCTGCAAGTTTGATGCTATATCTGTAAACTTGGTGTGGAATCTTCTGGTCTACTCTGTAATCTCATCATGCTTGTTTCATAATTAACTCAGTGCAGGCCACATGCGGTAGCTCATGCCTGTAAACCCAATGCTTTGGGAGGCCAAGACAGGAGGATCGCTTGAGGCCAGGAGTTTCAGACCAGCCTGGGCAACATAGTGAGACCCCCATCTCTACCAGAAAAATTATCCAGGTGTCATGGCACATGCCTATAGTCCTAGCTACTCCGTTCACTGCAACCTCTGTCTCCCAGGTTCAATTGATTCCCCTGCCTCAGCCTCCCAAGTAGCTGGGATTACAGGCGCCCGCCACCACACCCGGCTAATTTTTGGTATTTTTAGTAGAGACGGGGTTTCACCATGTTGGCCACGCTGGTCTTGAACTCCTGACCTCAGGTGATCCACCCGCCCAGCCTCCCAAAGTGCTGGGATTACAGGCGTGAGCCACCGCGCCTGGCCTCCCTGCTTCTAAATACTTTGAAATGCTGGATTAAATGTAACCCTTGTCCCTAAAATGAATGACTGGTTCACAAGAAAGGGCAGTCCCCAGAGCCTAAAATCTAAGAGTGAACAAAAAAGAGCAGCGGGCAGAACTGCACCATGGGTGCATGGCTAGGGGTCTTGACTGAGGACCCTTGAGTTTTAATGACCACATCGACTTGAGACAAAGCCTGGGGTCTAAGCCATGTAGGAGCTGGAATTAAGTCACCAGCATAAAGTCAAGCTGCTTAAAAAAGGACTGAGGCAGACACTGGGAAAACCCAACTGGCAGCACAAGAACTAGCAGAGAAGTTGGAATGTCGCAGCCTGTTTTTGGGTTGGGAGAACCCTTGAGACTGTGTAACCACAGGCCTGCTGTCTTGTGGATTCAGGGCCAGTTTAACACTACCTGTGTTGTCTAGAAATCACCAAGCCGAGAAATGAACACAAAGGAGATCCTGGTCTAACTGACATCCAGAGGCCCTTGGCAGAAATGCATATCCACCCTGCAGTGACATTCCCTGGGCCAGGGTGTACAGCGTTACCACTGATAAAGCACTGCTTAGATGATCATAAAATCCAAAGTCACAAGAAGAAACAGCGTGTCATGCGCAAATGTCAGGAGACATACTTACTGGGAGACTTAGGTTTCTATAAACCTGTGATCATAGAATTGTCAGATGGTACTATAAAATATGCTTAAGTCTTGAAAGACATGAAAACTAAAACAAAACGTGAGGAAAGATTAATACTCTATTCTATAAACAAAAATTAACTCAAAAGGGAACAAAGAACTAAATGTGAGAGCAAAAACTATAAAACTCTTAGAAGAAATAGATAGAAATCTTTGTGACCTTGGATTAGGCAGCTGTTTCTTAAATATGACACCTAATGCACAAACGACTAAAGGAAAGAACCGATAAATTGGACTTCATCAAAATTTAAAACTTTTGGCTGGACACAATGGCTCGTGCTTATAATCCTAGCAATTTCAGAGCCCAGGACAGAAAGCCCAGTAATTCAAGACCAGCCTGGGCAACATGGCAAGACCTCATCTATACAAAACCATTTTAAAAATTAAAAGCTTGGCCAGGCATGGTGGCTCACGCCTGTAATCCTAGCACTTTGGGAGACCAAGGTGTGTGGATCACCTGAGGTCAGGAGTTCAAGACCAGTCTGGCCAACATGGTGAAACCCCATCTCTACCAAAAATACAAAAATTAGCCAGGCATGGTGGCGGGGGCCTGTAATCCCAGCTACTCAGTAGGTCGAGACAAGAGAATTGCTTAAACTCAGGGGACAAAGGTTGCAGTGAGCAGAGATCACGCCACTTCACTCCAGCCTGGGCAAAAGAGCAAAACTCCCATCTCTCAAAAAAAAAAAAAAAAAGCAAACTTTTGTGCTTCCAAAGGCACTATTAGAATGGAAAGACAACCTACAGAATGGGAGAAAATATTTGCAAATCACATCTAATTAAAGTTCAGAATTTAAATTATATAAAGAACTTTTACAGTTCAACAATAAAAAGACTAATAACACAGTTTTAAAATGAGCAGAAGATCTGAATATAAACTTCTGCAGAGAATATATACAAAGCACAGGCACATAAAAAGACAATCAACATCATTAGCCATCAGGGAAATACAAAGCAAAACTCCAGTGAAATACTTCATACCCATTTGGAGGTCTGTAATTAAAAGATCAGATGGTCAGATAATAAGAAGTGTTGGTCCTGGCCGGGCGCGGTGGCTCACGCTTGTAATCCCTGCACTTTGGGAGGCCGAGGCGGGCGGATCACGAGGTCAGGATATCGAGACCATCCTGGCTAACACGGTGAAACCCCGTCTCTACTAAAATACAAAAAATTAGCCGGGCGTGGTGGCGGGCGCCTGTAGTCCCAGCTACTCGGGAGGCTGGGGCAGGAGAATGGCGCGAACCCGGGAGGCGGAGCTTGCAGTGAGCCGAGATGGTGCCACTGCACTCCAGCCTGGGCAACAAAGTGAAGACTCCGCCTCAAAAAAAAAAAAAAAAAAAAAAAAAAAGAAGTGTTGGTCCTATAAACCTGTGATCATAGAATTGTCAGATGGTGCTATAAAATATGCTTAAGTCTTGAAGGACATGAAAGCTAAAACAAAATGTGAGGAAAGATTAATATTCTATTCTGTAAACAAAAATTAACTCAAAAGGGAACCCTCATATACATGCTGGTAGAAATGTAAAGTCTTTTAGCACCTTTGGAAAACAGTCTGGAAGTTCCTTAAATGGTGAAATACAGAGTTATCATCCAACCTAGCAGTTCCCACACCTAGATACATACCTAAGAGAATTGAAAACATATATCCATGCAATAACTCATAGATGAATGTTCACATCCGTACATAATAACCAAAAAGGGGAAACAGCCCAAAGGTCCATCAGCTGATAAATAGATAAACAAAATATGGTCTACCCATACAACAGAATATTATTCAGCCATAAATAGGAAGGGGGTGCTTACATGTGCTACAATAACGATAAACCTTAAAGACATGCTAAGAGAAAGAAGCCAGTCACAAAGGATCATAGGTTGTATGATTTCGTTGATATGAAATGTCCAGAATGGAAAATCCATAAAGAAATTAGAGTAATGGTGGTTGCCAGGGTCTGGGGGAGGGAGGATAAGGAGTGATTACCAATGGGTACAGAGTTTATTTTCGGAATTATGAAAATGCTCTGGCATTAGACAGTCTTGATGGTTGCATAACCTTATGAATATACTAAAAGCTGATGATTCTATACTTTAAAGTGGCAAAGTTTATGATATATGTATTTATCTCAATAAAAATTAATAATACACCATCAAAAAAGACCAGATTTGGAAATGAACCAAAAAAATTACTTTTAGAAAAGAAAAGTAATAATCATTGCAGTTTAAAAGTCAACAAGCATTTCAGAGAGCAGATCAGAGCCAGATGAAAAGAACATTCAGTCTACAAAATTGGCCAGAGTGCAACAGAGGTGAGGAGGTGGAGCTGAAAACAGGGCAATGGAGAGGAGTCCCCCCAAGAGGATGTGCTGCAGGGCAGTTGCCAATAGGGAATTAAGAGGCTTCCCAGAAGGTGAAGAAACCTCAGATTTTGAAATGGAGCAAGTTCTGAACAAAATAAATAAAACGAATTCCCCACCTGAGAGAAACTACAGTGTGCCACAGACAGAAAGTCCTGCTTACTGAGGAAGACACTCATGTTTGCTTTGCGGCTTTCTGTGGCACTTATCTCTCATGTAGTGCATACCCTGAATGAGAAGCCAGGAGGACAGCCCTTGGATTGGCTTCTGGAGACAAAATCTTGACTGTACATCTTGAGTCCTGGTGCTACAAGGGTTGGTCTCTCAGCAGCTGTGTCCACAGGGTCTCACAAGACTGTCCAGCCATAAATACAGCTCTAGCAAGATCTATATAATAAGGGGCTGCCATCACATTTGTCATCCTCAGCTTCTCACTTGAAAGTGGCAGTGAGTGAGCATTCACTTCGAGCTGAGCTTCCTGCTTTCCTGACAGAATGAGTATAGTGAGCTTCTAGGAGCCTGGTGCTGAATTCTCAGGTTGGGTTAGATTCTTATATGAGGAAAATGAAATAAAACAAGTCCCAGTATCTTTAACAAAGGCCTTACAGAAAATGCAGATACTTTCTTGATGTGGCTGTTTTCTTGTATTGATTCTCAGTGAAAACCAAGAGGAGCCCTTTAAAACACCCATCAGTGGAGGCCTGGTGCAGTGGCTCATGCCTGTAATCAATCCTAGCATTCTGGGAGGCCGAGGCGGGTGGATCACTTGAGTCCAGGAGTTTGAGACCAGCTTGGTCATCATGGCGAAACCCCACCTCTGCTGAAAATACAAAAATTAGCTGGGCATGGTGGTGCGTGCCTGTAGTCCCAGCTACTCGGGAGGCTGAGACAGAATTCCTTGAACACAGGAGGCAGAGGTTGCAGTGAGCAGAAATCACTCCACTGCAGCCTGGGCAACAGAGTGAGAGCCTGTCTCAAAACAAGAACAAAAACAAAACAGGCCAGGCACCATGGCTCACGCCTGTAATTTGGGAGGCCGAGGTGGGCAGATCACCTGAGCTCAGTAGTTGGAGACCAGCCTGGTCAACATGGTGAAACCCCATCTCTACTATAAAAATACAAAAATTAGCGGAGTGTGGTGGCGAGAGGCTGAGGCAGAGGAATCGCTTGAACCCAGGAGGCAGAGATTGCAGTGAGCTGAGATTGTGCCATTGCACTTCAGCCTGAGCGAGACTTGTCTCAAAAAACAAAAACAAAATGAAACAAAAAACACCCATCAGTGGAGATTTTCTTTGTTTTTTGTTTTTTTTTTTGCGACAGAGTCTTGCTCTGTCACCCAGGCTGGAGTGCAGTGGCGCGGTCTCTGCTCACTGTAACCTCTGTCTCCCGGGCTCAAGCAGTTCTGCCTCAGCCTCCCTAGTAGCTGGAATTACAGGCATGTGCCATGATGCCCAGCTAATTTTTGTATTTTTAGTACAGACGGGATTTCACCATGTTGGCCAGGCTGGTCTTGAACTCCTAACCTCAAGTGATGCGCCCACCTTGGCCTCCCAGTGTTGGGATTACAGGTGTGAGCCACTGCACCTGACCTTCAGTGGAGATTTTCTTTGAGGCACAGTATCATGCAGTGGTTAGGGGTGGTGCACAAAGTAATACACCTTGCAGGTTAGGCCCAGGTCCCCACTTCCTCAGGGAGCAGGGATGATCTTGAGACACATGGTGTTTCTGAGTCCTTCTCCTCTCAGGCAGAATGGACCTCCCAGGAAAACCCTCCTCATAGGATGTATCCCTTAACCTTAGGCCTGTAAAGCCGTATCTTGGTTCTTGTCTCACGGTGAGCAGCACATGTCAGCTCCTGCTATTGTTCCTTCATTGTGCGTCACAGTAGTTGGGCAGTGAGACCCCTGCAACCTGACTGGCACTTCCTAGCCAAGAGCCTCAGGTGGGTTGGGAGCCAAATGCTAGCCTCCCAGGTACAGGTTAGCAACCCTGGGTGAAACTGTGGGTCTTCTGCTCCACCCTCCCCTAAGGCCAGGTGTCAGGCAGAAGCACTGGGGAACGTAGGGACCTGAGGTAAGTGACTACAGGGCAAGTAGTCCTGAGCAGACAGAACCTAGGATGGAGCCCATTTGTAAGCGGGGCAGCCCTGGCCAGCTGTGCTCTTGCTTCACAGATGCCTAGACCCACTGGGCAGATGCTGTAGATCGATTTACCTGACGCTCCCAGGGATACTGTAACAACTGGTACAAGCCCACATGCAGGCTGGGGAGGTGCAGTTCCCAGTGGGCCACTGGCCCCAGGGTCCCTGAATGGGGCATCTGTCAGAGGCAGGAGGTGGGGAGACTCCTAAGGGCTCTCACGGGTCCCAACCAGAGAGGGTGGAGCAGCTGGAGCTCGGCAACGCCAAGCAAGTGAATGTTATGGGCCAGTGCTGCGGTGAGCTCAGGAAGCCACCGCACACCTTGGAAACTTAGGTGATAGTAGGATGTTGCCGTGACATTCTTGTTGTATTTTACAAAATGATAGTTACATGAAAGTCTGACTTTTTTCCATGTTTCACAATAGGATTCTTCCATTTTAATACATGAAACCCTTTCAGATCAGTCTGAACCAGGAAAATTCATGTTAGAAAAAATTCGAACAAGCTAATATTCTATTTCCATATTCAGAACATCTGAGAGAAAGCATTTTTGACTGTTCCAAAAGCTTATTTAACAAAAAATTTAATATGAAAATGTACATGACCTGATTTTTACAACAGAGTAAAACAAGTTCTTTGGAGAGGCAAATGCCTGACATTTTAAAAAAAATAATTTAAAAAGGATTTTGAGAAGCACTGACTCAGGGCTTCCAAAATATTAAACTACACCCACAGGTGGATGCTTTGCCCCGTTGTAGGACATTAGAAGAAAAGGGAACAGGCTCTTCAGTTTCACAGAGCAGTGTCATGGGCCTCTTGTCTTCCCAGTTTTTCACATGGATACAAATGAAAAGAATCCAGGATTCTACACGCTAGTATGTGTGTGTACCTGCCCACATTTCTGTGGCCCGGGGTGACCAGCAGGGAGAACAGCTGAAGACAGTGCAATCCAGGATTCTACACGCTGGTGTGTGTGTACCTGCCCACATTTCTGTGCCCCGGAGTGACTAGCAGGGAGAACAGCTGGAGACGGTGCCCAGGGGAAGGGCTAACAGCCAGAGGCTGGTTAGCAGTGGGAAGGCAGGCAGGGATGAGGGCTCTTGGATGCTAGACAGGAGCATGACTCATGGTGAACTCCTTGAGGAAATAAGATCAGTGATAGCACCTGTGATCCAGGGAGTCTGTCACATTTAGAGATGTTTAACACAGCATTATGAGAAACATTTACCCACTTCTTCAAAAGAGAGGTGTTGAGGAAGTAAGCTATTCATTATGTTGCCTCTCTTTAATATTTATAAGTAAAGGTGCCCATCTGTATCCATGGGTTCCACATCTGTGGATTCAACCAACTATGGATCAAAAATATTTGGGAAAAAAAAATCCACAGAGTTCCATAAAGCAAAAACTGAATTTGCTACAAGCCAAGTACTACTATGAATCCATGCAAATAAAGTTATTTGTAGGCATTTTACTATGTATATGTGATCTAGAGATTATTTAAAATATATAGGAGGTTGGCCGGGCTCAGTGGCTTACGCCTGTAATCCCAGCACTTTGGGAAGCCAAGGCAGGCAGATCACCTGAGGTCAGGAATTCGAGACCAGCCCGGCCAACATGGCAAAACTTCGTCTCTAGTAAAAATACAAAAATTAGCGGGATGTGGTGGTGCGTGCCTGTAATCTCACTACTTGGGAGGCTGAGGCAGGAGAATCACTTGAACCTGGGAGGCAGAGGTTGCAGTGATCCAAGATCATACCTCTGCATTCCAGCCTGAGCAACAGAGTGAGACTCCGTCTCAAAAACAAACAAACAAACAAACAAACAAAAAAAAGTTACGTAAGTACATAGGAAGCTGTGCCTACATTATATGCAAATACTAAATGATTTTATATAAGGGACTTGAGCATCCTTGGATTTTGATACTCCTGGGGGTCCTTGAATCAAAGTATGATTAGGATATAAATAAATACAATCAGAAATGAAAAGGGGCATTAGTACCAACCGTACAAAAAGGATTTCGATGGCATGATATTTCAATGTATGCCAATAAAGGCCAGGTGCAGTGGCTCACACCTGTAATCCCAGCACTTTGGGAGGCCGAGGCAGGTGGTTACCTGAGGTCAGGAATTCGAGACCAGCCTGGCCAACATGGTGAAATCCCATCTCTATTAAAATTACAAAAAATTAGCCAGTTGTCATGGTGCACGCCTGTAGTCCTAGCTACTCGGGGAGGCTGAGGCATGAGAATTCCTTGAGCCCAGGAGGTGGAGGTTGCAGTGAGCTGAGATTATGCCACTGTACTCCAGCCTGAGCAACAGAATGAGAACCTGTCTCAATATAAAAATAAATAAATCCACCTCCCGGTTTCACGCCATTCTCCTGCCTCAGCCTCCCCAGTAGCTGGGACTACAGGTGCCCGCCACCACGCCCGGCTAATTTTTTATATTTTCAGTAGAGACGGGGTTTCACCATGTTATCCAGGATTGTCTCAATCTCCTGACCTCGTGATCTGCCCGCCTCGGCCTCCCAAAATGCTGGGATTACAGGCGTGAGCCACCGCGCCCGACCCACAAAATGTTTTTTTTTTAATTATTATTTAATTTATTTAAGAGATAGTGTCTTGCTATGTTGCCCAGGCTGGAGTGCAGTGTTATTCACAGGCATAGTACCACTACTTATCAACACAAGAGTTTTGACCTGCTGTTTGCAGTCTGGGCAGTTCACCTCTCCTTAGGCAACCTGGTGGTCTCTTGCTCTCAGAAGGTCACTATACTGATGCTAAACTTAGTGTGGACACCCAATTGACATAGCGCACTATAGCTCAGAACTTCTGGACTTAAACAGTCCTCCTGCCTCAGCCTCCAGGTAGCTGGGACTACAGGCAAAAATGTACCTCTTAAGTAATGAAAGTTGAAAGATGAAAATGCCCCTTGTTCATGGGCTGCAGAATGTGTGTTGTGTTAGTCGGTATGAAAACAACATTTATCTCTGTCAGAGCTCTTGGTTTACCAAGTGCATTGCCAGTGAGCAGGAATCTTTTGAAAGGAATCTTTTTTTCTGAGCAGTAGGTGTCAACATTGGGCTTAAAATATTCAGTAAACCATGCTCTAAACAGATGTGCTGTCATCTAGGCTTTCTTGTTGCATTTATAGATTTAGCATAATTCTTAAGGGCCCTAGGATTTTTGGAATAGTTAATGAGTATTGGCTTCCACTTAAAATCACCAGCTGCATTCATCCCTAATAAGATAACGAGCCTGTCTTCTGAAACTTTGAAGCCAGGCATTGACTTCCCTTCTCTAGCTAGGAAAGTCCCAGATGACATCTTCTTCCAATAGAAGGCTGTTTTACCTACACTGACAATCTGTTGTTTAGTGTTACCACCTTCATCCATGATCTTAGCTAGATGT
This sequence comes from Macaca fascicularis, assembly GCF_037993035.2. Taxonomy (NCBI): domain Eukaryota; kingdom Metazoa; phylum Chordata; class Mammalia; order Primates; family Cercopithecidae; genus Macaca; species Macaca fascicularis. The sequence goes on from NC_088384.1 coordinate 33,484,528, forward strand.
TCTAATACCTTGCTGCAACTTGTACATTAGCACTTGCTGCTTCACCTTGCCATTTCTTTCCTTAAACCTCATGAGCCAACCTCTGCTAGCTTAGGCTGTGGCTTAAGGGAGTGTTATGGCTGGTTTGATCTTCTATCCAGAGTACTAAAACGTTCTCCATATTAGCAATAAGGCTGTTTTGCTTTCTTTTCAAACATGTGTTCAATGGAGTAGCACTTTTAACTTCCTTTAAGAACTTTTCCATTGCATTCACACCATGGCTAACTGGTGCAAAAGGCATAGCTTTTGGCCTGTCTCAGCTTTCAATGTGCCTTCCTCTTTAAGCTTAATCATTTTTAGCTTTTGGTTTAACACTTACTTAGAGGCCATTGTAGGGTTATAGACTGGCCTAATTTCAATATTGTTGTGTCTCAGATAATAGGGAGGCCTGGGGAGAGGAAGGGAGACAGGGGAACAACCAGTTGGTGGAGCAATCAGAACATAAATGCCATTTATTGATTAAGTTCACCATCTTACATGGATGTGGTTCACAGTGCCCCCAAACAATTACAAAACTAACATGAAAGATCACTAATGGCAGATAACCAAAACCGATACAGTAAGAATGAAAATGTTTGAAATATTGTCAGAATTGTCAAAATGTGACACAGAGACATGAAATGAGCACCGGCTGTTGGGGAAATGGCACCAATAGACTTGCTTGATGCAGGGTTGCCACAAACCTTCAACTTGTAAAAAAAACATAGTCTCTGTGAAGCACAATGAAGTAAAGCACAGTAACACGAGGTGTGCTTCTGTACTTATTCAGAATTGTTCTCCTTCATCTTTATCACTGTGTAATGTCCCTCTTTATCCTTGATAACTTTACTGGCTCTGATGCCTGCTTTGCTTATGTTATGTAACTACACCAGCTTTTTTTGATTAGTGTTATGGCATGTCTTTCTCCAGTCCCTGCTTTTTTTTTTTTTTTTAAATAGACTTTATTTGTTAGAGCAGTTTATGTTCACAGCTAAATTGAACAGGAAATACAAAGAGTTCCCATATGCCCCCCACCCAACACACCCATAGCATCCCCCACTGTCAGCATCCCCCACCAGAATGGGGCACATCATCACCCAAAGTCCATAGTTTACATTTGGGTCTACTCTCGATGTTGTACATTGTATGGGTTTAACCAATGTATAATGACATATATGTATCATTATCATATCTTACAGAATAGTTTTTTGGTTTCTTTTGAGACAGAGTCTCGCTCTATTGCCCAGGCTGGAGTGTGGTGGCACAGTCACATCTTGGCTCATTGCAACCTCCGCCTCCCAGGTTCAAGCGATTATCCTACCTCAGCCTCCCGAGTAGCTGGGATTACATGCGTGCGCCACCACACCTGGCTAATTTTTGTATTTTTAGTAGAGATGGGGTCTCACCATGTTGGCCAGGCCAGTCTCGAACTCCTGACCTCAAGTGATCTGCCCAACTTGGCCTCCCAAAGTGCAGGGATTACAGGCAAGAGCCACCAAACCCAGTCAGATTAGTTTCAATGCCTTAAAAATCCTGTGCTTCATATAGATACTCCTTCTCCCCAACCCCTGGAAACCACTGATCTTTTTATTGTCTCCATAGTTTTGCCTGTTCCAGGTTGTCATATAGTTAGAATCACCCCTTTTCTTGTATTTATTTATTTACTTATTTTTTACTCTTAGAGATGGGGTCTCATTATTTTGCCCAGGCTGCTCTCAAGCCCCTGGACTCAAGCGATCCTCCTGCCTCAGCCTACCAAGTAGCTAGGACTATAGGCATGAGCCACTGTGTACATCTACTATTAATCTGTCTTTGTCTTTTGTAGTTAAAATTAAATTTTAAAAAACATAAACCCATTTTTTTTTTCTTTTTTTTTTTTTTTTTTTTGAGACGGAGTCTTACTTTGTCGCCAGGCTGGAGTGCAATGGTATGATCTTGGCTCACTGCAACCTCTGCCTCCTGGGTTCAAGCGATTCCCCTGCCTCAGCCTCCCGAGTAGCTGGGACTATAGGTGCACACCACCACACCTGGCTAATATTTTGTATTTTAGTAGAGACGGGGTTTCACCGTGTTGGCCAGGACGGTCTCAATCTCCTGACCTCAGGTGATTCACCCGCCTCGGCCTCCCAAAGTGCTTGGATTACAGGCATGAGCCATGGCGCTCGGCCACATAAACCCATTTCTTAAAAACATTTTGCTTTTTTATCCATTTTGTCAGTCTTTGTATTTAATTGGTATATTCAGAGCTTTCACATTTAAAGTTGTTTGATATAGTTGTATTAATATCTGCCATGTTTTAGCATTTATTCTTTTTTTTTTTTTTTCTTTTCCTCTGAGATGGAGTCTCACTGTTGTCCAGGCTGGAGTGCAATGGCACACCATCTCAGCTCACTGCAACCTCTGCCTCCCGGGTTCAAGTGATTCTTCTGCCTCAGCCTCCCCAGTAGCTGGGATTACGAGTACCTGCCACCATGCCCAGCTAATTTTTGTATTTTTTAGTAGAGATGGGGTTTCGCCATGTTGGCCAGTCTGGTTTTGAACTCCTGACCTCAGGTGATCCACCCACCTCAGCCTCCCAAAGTACTGGGATTACAGGCGTGAGCCACATGCCTGGCCTTATTCTTTTTTTTAATCTTCACTTCTTTTTATCTTCTTTTTCTGCCTTCTCTGGTTTTAACTGAGTATTTTATATGACTCAGTTTTCTCAGCCAGGCACGGTGGCTCACGCCCGCAATCCCAGCACTTGGGGAGGCCGAGGCAGGTAAATCACCTGAGGTCAGGAGTTTGAGACCAGCCTGGCCAACATGGTAAAACCCCTTCTCTACTAATAATATAAAAATTAACCAGGCGTGGTGGCACACACCTGTAATCCCAGCTACTTGGGAGGCTGAGGCAGGAGAATTACTTGATCCTGGTAGGCGGATGTTACAGTGAGCCAAGATCACGCCATTGCATTCCATCCGGGGTGACAAGAGTGAAAATCCATCTCCAAAAAAATAATAATAAAATAAAAATAAAGTTTCTCTTCTCTCAGCATTATTAATTATGCTTTAAAATAATTTTTTAGTGATTGCTCTAGAGTTTACCTTAAACATTTATAACCTAATTCTACTTTCACATAATATTATACCACTTCATGGGTAGTAGAAAAAGTTCCCCTCTCTTTCCTTCCTTGCCCTATGACATTGGTACCACTTATTTCACTCATTCATAAACTAGTCGTTCAAGACATGGTGGCTGTTATTTCTTTGAACAGAAAGTTGTCTCTTAGATCAGTTGGGAATAGGAAATATAAAATATTCTATTTTATGTTCGTTTTTTTTTTCTCTAACACTCTTCCTTTCTTCATGCAGATGTGAGTTTCTGGCCTGCATCATTTATCTTCTCTCTGAAAGACTTTTAACATTTCTTGCAAGGCAGGTCTTCTGGCAACAGATTCCCGTGTCTCTTTGTTTATTTTTGTCTGACAAAGTCATTATTTCTCCTTTATTTTTGAGGCATAATTTCACTGGACACAGAATTCTAGGTTGGCAAGAGGTTTGTTTAAGCACTTTAAATATTTCACTTCATTCTTTCTTGCATGAATGGTTTCTGAAGGGAAGTGTGATGTAATGTTTTTGTGCAGGTTAAAAGAGCAGAACCTTGTGAAAGAGCTGAGGCCCCGAGACCTCCTGGAGAGCAGCAGTGACAGCGATGAGAAAGTCCCTTTGGCTAAGCCTTCCTCACTGTCCAAGCGAAAACTTGAGCTTGAGGTAGAGACAGTAGAGAAGAAGAAGAAAGGGCGGCCTCGGAAGGACTCTCGTCTCATGCCTGTGTCTCTGTCTGTCCAGGTGAGGCCAGTGGGTCCATTCTGCCTTCTTTAGCCCACCTTTCTGCACTTAGAGCTTGAAGGCCTTGTGTGCATAGTAAGCCCCAGCTGGGTGGGGCACCTTGGGAACCAGCTAGCTTAGACATGCAGCCCCTGGAATGTAGCATGGAGGCCACACTCTCCCTCAGACCTGCCCTTGACTCACCCAGGGCCCTTGAGCAGGTTCCCTGGCATCAACTGGCTTGTCTGTAAGGTGAGGATTCTTGTAGCATTCCCCTCTGCTTCCTCCCTCCCAGGGTGGAAATGCCCTGGTCGTAGGCCCAGCCTCACTTCTGGGTGACTTGCCTTTACCAAATGCTATCCTGTAGTGTTAGAGCAAGGCTCAGGAATGTTTCTGGCTCTTCCAGTCTCCAGCTGCCCTAACCGCAGAGAAGGAGGCCATGTGTCTCTCTGCACCAGCACTTGCACTGAAGCTGCCAATTCCAGGCCCCCAGAGAGCATTCACCCTCCAGGTAAGTTCTGGGACCCTGCCAGTTCTCCGTCAGGCACACCCAGAGATTCTCTGTCCCCTACCGCATACAAACCCAATCTTGTCACTTCCTTGGAGATTGGTTTCCAGTGGCTCTCCATCACCTTCTAGGGGAAGTCACAGCAGATCGGGGTACGCACCAACTCTTAGCAAAATTGCCAGCCTCCACTCTCACCCACCCATGGCCTCCGTCTGGCTTTGCCCTTGGGGTCCCAGCTGCTGGGGCTGCCGTTACCACCACATGTTCTGATGCTCTTCAGGAATCCTCTCCTGACTGGAAGCCACCTCCATTTCCACACACAGCCGTGGGCACCCTCAGGCTTGGTGTCTGTGGGACTGTGTAGTCGTGGTCTATCTCCCAGCCATCCTGCTAGCTTTGTCTTCTCAGTGTCCGGCGCAGTCATCATCAGAGTTGTTTGAGCTCTTGGAATGGAAGCTTGTAAGCATGTGGTTATCCAAAACACAATTCTGGAGTAAATAATCCTTTATACCCAGAGCCCTCCTGGTCACTTGGCCCAGCACAGTATCTAGGCCTCTCCTGCCGTGGTGCCGTCACACACACTGCTGCCTGTGTGCATACCCTTGTACCTCAGCTCAGGTGCCTATCCTCGAGCAGCCTTCTGGGACCCTGTGTGCGGGTCACTTTCCACTGGCTGCACACTGTTCTGAGCCCAGGCTGGTCCTCACAGGGCACCAGAGAGCAGGCGTCAGCCCTTCCTACCATAGGTCCTTCTGGGCCACAGTGCAGAGGAATGAAGCGGGGAAGCCAAAAGGTAGGGACCCACAGCCACAGGGTTTGTTCTTATTGCTGGTGTGAATGGAGGCAGGGGCCCTCCCATGGTCAGCAGCGCTCAGATGTGCTCTTGCACTCAGAGGTGTTCTGACGCAGGTTCCCTCCTGGGTGCCCTGCTTCTCAGCACAGAACTCTCCCAAACTCCTCCAGCCCTTCCCCTAGGCATCTTCCCCTCCAAGCACTGCTTGGGACTGTCGTTTCTGGGTCTGTGAAGGGGGCAGTCGTCCCTCGGCCCAGCTCACCCACTTGAGTGGCCGCACAAGCACAGACTGGTGGTTCTGCCTATTTTTCCGTAGGGAAAATCTATTGTTCAGCTCTCCACACACGCATGCGGCTGAGCCCATTTGGTGCCAGACACTGAACTAGGTGCTTCTCATACATGCTGTGCCATAAACACCCCTGCCAGTTTAGTCTCATTTGAGCAGACCAAGTCTCACACCACCACAGGAACTGGAGAGCCCCTTTGGGGGTTTTCTAGACATTCCCTCCACGCACTGACATGGTCTCTAATCTTGCCAAACACTGCCATCTTTGAAGATTCTTCAAGTAGGAGGCTAGAAACCCAAGTCTCAGTCCTAGCTCAGTCCTTTGCAGTGTGCTTTTGGACACGTTACTCCCTTGTGAGATGAAGTGGCAGGGTTGGGTGACTTTGGGGTCTTTAAACTTGGCACTGCTTCTCTTCTCTGGCTGTTCAACTACACAGATGACAGGGTAGAAACCAGCTCCCAGCATTCTCACTGCCCTGGGGGCCACATGTGTGGCCCTCTGGGCCTCCCGCTCAGCCCCTTTGCCCCGCCTGTCCTCCACCTCCTCTGTTGGCCAGCCAGTCTGCCTCTATATCCTGCTGCTGCCTTGGGGCCCCAGGCTATAGAGCCTTGGAGCATGTTACCTGGGCTGCGGCCCTTGTCTGAGCAGGCCCGTGTGTTTACTTCATCCAGGTCAGCTCCGATCCCTCCATGTACATTGAGGTGGAGAATGAAGTGACAGTGGTGGGGGGCGTGAAGCTGAGCCGCCTGAAGTGCAACCGGGAAGGGAAGGAGTGGGAGACGGTACTCACCAGCCGGATCCTCACTGCTGCGGGCAGCTGGTAAGGGCGGGCAGGTCCTTAGCCGGCCCAGGTGACACAGGCACACATGCCATCATTCTGGGCCTGGGTCTGTCTAGGGGACGTGCATGACCCTGGGAGCGCCAGCTCCCACAGAGGCTCACACCAGGCTTCACTCCAGGCCAGGCATATGTGCTCGCCATCTCTGTCCCTGCAGCACCCAGCAAGGTCAGCGTCAGTATGCCTGTGTTATAGATGGGGAAACTGAGCCCCTGAGGATTACCCAGGCCAGGCTTTGAACCTGATGGCCTGATTCCCTCGTCCAGCCAGATCCCCAAAGTCTCGAGTTCCACGCTAAGGTGTGCCTGGCTCACTTTGACCTGAGCTGGTTCCTTTTTTGGATCCCAGATTTCCATCCAAGTTGGTCAGGATGAATTTCTGACTGTCCCTGAAGTCCCCATCCCAGCCCATTCCAGATTCTGCACTGTGAGGGGCACCTTGATTCAGTGATTAGTCACCCAGTATCTTCCCCTAGGTTCCTGGAACTGTACGTGATCCCTGTCCCTGCCTGTGTTCAATATGGAAGGGGAACCAGTGTTTCTCCTCAGTTTCCTGCCTGATATAGCGTCCCAGTTAGGACCATGTGGGAGACACTCAGAAGAGGTTTATAGACATGACCACTTAGATACAGTCATCGTAATTACACCCTTAATCATCTGCCATGAGGTCCCATGTAAATGCTTTTACTTGTGTCAAAGCATGTGGCCTTAGGTCTTAGACCACAATTCTTGTGGTCCCTGAGTGAGTTTGTGTTGTTAGGCCTAGGGGACCCCACTGTTTGTTCTGTTCCTCCCTCGAATTCCCCCTCTGGATGAGCCAGCTAAACTCCCGGTCCCAGGCACCTGTGTGTCAGATACTGCCACAGGCTCCCACTCTCTGTCCCTCCCCCCAAGGCAGGTGGCTTCCCCAGCTGAGGGCTAAGGGGTGTCAGCACAGCCTCTCCCACAGTGACATAGCAGCTGTGGGGCAAGCCTGCTGGACCACCTGGGACCTCCCCTTCTGCTCAGTCCTGCCCAGTTCAGGCCCAGCCTGCAGACCTGCTCCCCATTGTTACAGCCCAGAAATGATGACTTTCTTTGCAGTGGACTGACTTGAGGCAGGCTCTGACCACCAGAGATGGGCAGATAGAATTCAGTCACAGTACCAGCCTGGCCAGCGTAGTGAAACCCCATCTCTACCAAAAATACAAAAATTAGCCAGGCGTGGTAGCGTGTGCCTATAATCCCAGCTGCTCGGGAGGCTGAGGTAGGAGAATCGCTTGAACTGGGGAGGTGGAGGTTGTAGTGAGCCAAGATCACGCCACTACACTCCAGCCTGGGTGACAGACTGAGACTCTGTCTCAGAAGAAATAAGAATTCAGTCACAGCACTTCGGAGAGCTCCCTGCTGCCCGTGCTGCTTAGAGTGTTCTCTGATTCATACTCTCCAAGTAAACATTTGTAAACAAAAGCATCTCACTTGCCTCTCCCTTTTTGGAGCCAGTAGCAACAGTGTCTCATTAGGAAAGCGGTTGGCGGAGCTCCTTTCTTAACTGACCTCCTTGAGCCTGCTGGGGTAACTGGCTTAGCAGGATAGAATTGACACAAAGTGGGGCTCTGGGTGGCTACTGTGGCCAGGATCTCACTATACTGGTTGCACATCTGCTACTGCTGACTGAGGTCTAAGCTCCAGCCTCACCCTGGGCCTGTGGCTGGGCCTTAGGGGGCTCTCTCTGGGAAGGCAGCAGCCTGCTTGTGCAGGGCCCTTCCAGGGGCTTGGTGGTCACTCAGAGGAGAAGCTGGACAGTGTCCAGACTGTTCTGTAAGGCACTCCTTGTTTGAGAGCGACATGCATCTCCCACGCCAGCCAGACAGCCTCTTGGACACAGGGGTGCATGCTGTCATCCCTGCACTTCTCTTAGCCTGCCTTGTTAGAGACCTTCTCAGGACTGGTCTGACTAGTTGCAGCCAGGAGACTGTCCTGCGGGTACTATGTGGCCTTATCCGATAAGCAAGGCATGTTTCCTGGGTGATCATCAGAGGCATTGCTCTCCAAAGCCCCCACACCCTTTGGTCAGCATCAGCGTGAGCTTAGGAAAGCACGGGCAGCCTGTGAAAAGAGGACAGAAACCTCTTTCATCCAAGATCTCAGGGAGGCTCCACCAGCCCCACCCTAACCCAATCCACCTTACCCTCTGACTGTACCTGCTCAGGGGAGGCTCTTGTTGGCCCCAGGCAGAGGAAAGGCCCACACATCCAGGGCTACTGTCTTGGCTGCAGCACCCAGCCCCCATGACACCTGCCCCCACTCTGTCTTCTCAGTGACGTGGTGTGTGTCGCCTGTGAAAAAAGGATGCTGTCAGTGTTCTCCACCTGTGGTCGCCGTCTCCTCTCTCCCATCCTCCTGCCGTCCCCGATCTCTACTTTGCATTGCACAGGCTCCTACGTCATGGCGCTTACTGCTGCGGCCACACTGTCTGTCTGGTGAGAGGCAGGCGCAGGGTGGGGTGGGCTCCAGCTAGGGCAGGACAGGGCTGGGCAGGCCCCACCTCACTGCAGGGGCAGGGAAGGCAGTGGACAAGGCTGGCCATCAGGCCCCAGAGGAGGCCCTGAGCAGTTAGTGATATTGCTTGTGTTGGGTGCCCTGGCTAGGCTGAGGGCTGAGGGATGTTGTGCAATGGGGATGGAGGCAGCTTGCCTGCTCGATTATCTCCTTACTGGAGCAGCTCATGCAACCAGTTGCATTACCAGGGTTCTATGTGGGGTTCATCATAAATGGAGTCTTAGCTGGCAGAGTGTGGCCATGTTCCTGATGTGGCTGCTGTGGCCCAGCTTCCCCCAAAGTGGTATGGGCGCTGAGGGTTCCCTGTGGCTCTGTTGCCTGGGCTGTGTGCTGCATCCTTATGCAGAGGGAGTGTAGTGGCACATGGAGAGCAGAAGCCACTCGTAGCCCAGAGTCCCTCTCACTAGGAGCAGCCAGGGTTAGGGGCGCATGCAGTAGGGACCAGGGTGTCTGAGCGGCTGAGGCACACTCTGATGTGTTTACTTGGTTGGTGAGTAAACTGTTCCCTGTCTCCCTCCTAGGGATGTTCACAGACAGGTGGTTGTGGTGAAAGAAGAGTCTCTACACTCCATTCTGGCAGGTAATGCAGGCAACAGGCTGCCCCTACTCCCCTGGGGGCCCAAGTTCATGTCTGATGCTGCAGAAGGGCCCCGCTCAGAGAGCCAGGCTCTGGCCTCAGCACAGAGCTCTCAATGAGGCAGGAGGTGCGGTTACGCTGCAGGAGACACACACTTTTTGGGGACATGTTTGAATGGGTCCCCAAGAGGTGACAAGAGCCTGGTGTGTGGCAAGGAGAATGGCTTGCCCTCCCTATTTGCCAAGGCAGTGTTGACGCATTTGCTGCTGGGACTGTGGGAGCCTAGAGTTTAGATTTCTCCTTTGATGTGTTTGCAAACACTTGCTGATCAGAACACACCCAGAACTCATTTCCGTGCTGTCCCCAGGAAGTGATATGACGGTATCACAGATCTTGCTGACGCAGCATGGAATCCCAGTAATGAACCTGTCTGATGGGAAGGCGTACTGCTTTAATCCGTCACTTTCTACATGGTAAGCAAGCTGACCCCCAGCACTGTTCCCTGGATGAGTGTCTGTCTGCTCTAGACAGCAGAGCAAAGGGTCGTGGCCTACAGGGCTGCCTAGCCCTGCTTTTCCTGAGAGTCAGGCCCTGGAGTGAAGGCTGCTTTGACTATCTGTGCATGCTTTCCTGTCCCAGCAGGACACTGCAGCCTGTGGCCTCTACCCTCAGAGCCTATGTGCAGGAGCACTGTCCTCCTGCATTATTTTCAGGAGCCACTTTTTGAAAAAGCCCCAAAATTGTTATGGTTTTTGCTGTGGCCCCCTTAGCCACCATGAGCATAGGTGAGTTGGCTTTACAGGAGCCTTACCAGGACTAGTCAATTTCTGTGAGCTTAGTAAGTACTTCAGACTTCCTCAGTGAATTAGTAAGGATGCTCATCCACTTACCTAGGCATAATGGTCTGTACTTTTCCTCTGTCCACTCAGGAATTTGGAGCCCTTTTCTGTACTTGCAAAATAATTTATACACAGAGCTCTTAACCCAGACACATGAAATATGTACGTTGTGTTCCAGCCACTCCAAGTTTTTTTCTTCTGTCTATACCTTTGGTCCTTAAGAACCAAAGCTTGCTACCTCCTAGCCCGTTTTCTGTTAAGAACTGCCATGCAGAAGTCTACATTCACACTGAGACTTCTTTCTTGAATTTGGGAAAAAAAAAAAATGCTGGGTGCGATGGCTCACACCTGTAATCCCAGCACTGTGGGAGGCTGAGAGGATTGCTTGACCCCAGGAGTTTGAGACCAGCTTGGGCAACATAGTAAGACCCTGTCTCTACCAAAAAAGAAAAAAAAAAATCAAATAAGCCTGGTGCAGTGGCAGACATCTGTAGTCCCAGCTGCTTGGGAAGCTGAAGCACAAGATCCCTTGAGCCCAGGAGGTCAAGGCTGCAGTGAGCCATAATCACACTACTGCACTCCAGCCTGGACAACAGAGTGAGACCCTGTCTCAAAGGAAAAAAACACCTCCACTGCCTGCTCCCCCAAATTGCAAAATGTTGTCTATTATATGTGATTGCTGTAATAATGGAAATAAGCTGATTATTTAAGAAGAGAAATATTGACTCTCTATAGGCATCTTTGTATTTTGGACACATTTACAAAGACATCCAGCTGTTCTAAAAGTGTGTGAAGAGTCTTTTCTTCACAAGGATGAAAAGGGTCCAGAGTAGGTGGAAGGACTGCCAATCTGGGATAGCTGTAGAAATAAAGGCAGGTAGAGGCCTGGCATTACTCCCCAGCTACAGGACCCAGGCCATGTGGGCCCCTGGGCAGACCATGGCAGTATTTGAGCCGAGCATCAGAGCACACTGCACTCAGAGGCCTGCAGTCATCAGGAACCAACATATGGAGCTGAAGTGTTCCCAGCAAGGGCCCTATCCACAGCCTTCGCCTCATTCATTTTTCCTCGGGAACAATGATCTATCAGACCCATTACCATGAAACCTGTCAGTGATAGGCGCCTGTGCGGAAGTGCAGGGGCGCTCAGCCTCTGCTGGCTTTGTGTCGATAGGGGCTGCTTCTCTGTGGCCTCCTTGCCAGCCTCCTCTGGTAGATCTCTTGGTTTTCCTGAGCTCTGCTCCTGCCTTTGCCTCCCCAGGAACCTGGTTTCTGACAAGCAGGACTCACTGGCTCAGTGTGCAGACTTTAGGAGCAGCCTGCCATCCCAGGACGCCATGCTGTGCTCAGGACCATTAGCCATAATCCAGGGCCGCACCTCCAAGTACGTGACCCCAGTGCCATGGCCTCTGTCCTTAATCCTGCCCTGGGGAAGTGACTGGGTCAGTGCACACACAGTCCCTACCCAGGCCTTGTATCCACCTGCCCTTCCCCTGTGCCCCAGGTGCTGGTCAGCACAGGCAGGCTGGGCAGGACAGACTAGGGGTGCCGAGGGTAGTGGTCCTGCATCAGGTAATATCTTGGGGTTGGGGGCAGCAGTCACTGGCCCTGTCACTTCAGGGGCCCAGATGGCAGGTGCTGGGTGAGATACCCCAAGGGTGCCAGGAGGCACATGGCTGGGATGTGGGGATGGGCAGACAACAGATCTGGCATCTGCCAACAGACTAGCTAGTGGACGGGAGGCCTTGGCAGCCCTGGTGCCTGCCTCCTGCCAGCTCCTTGCCTGTTGCACATGGGGGCAGTTCCTGACTCTGTAGTGCCTGCTGCCTCATCATGGAAACTCTCCTGGTCTCTGCAGCTCGGGAAGGCAGGCTGCCCGGCTCTTCTCCGTGCCTCATGTGGTGCAGCAAGAGACCACCCTGGCCTACCTAGAGAACCAGGTGGCAGCAGCACTCACCCTGCAGTCCAGCCACGAGTACCGCCATTGGCTCCTCCTCTACGCACGGTACCTCGTAAACGAAGGTGAGGCTCTTGGCAGCCCTAAGCAGCTTTCTCCTTCTGCCCCTCCATCCTCCCAGGCCTGGCTTAGTCCCTGTGAAATCAGGGAAAAGGTGTGATGGCCCAGATCCCAGCCTGCTGCTCTCCCATCAACAAGGTGGGCCCAGCAGCCTCTACCTCCCAGCCTGAGCTGCAATTAAGGCAGCTCAGCAGGCACCCAGCCCCTTAATAGGCTCTGAGGCTCTGAATAGAGTGGCCCTGAGGGTGTTCCCACAGAGGAGCAGCAGGACAGGCCGCAGGAGGGTGGAATAGATGCCTGGGTGGAAAGACATGGCCTAAAGGAGTAGATTCTGTGTTCTGGCTCCTGCCCTACACCACACCTTAGCAGTGCTGCTCATCAGTGAGGGTATCTTGTAGCAGTGGTTCTCTTCCTCCTCCCAGCCCCTCCTGCCCTGGACAGGCTTGCCTGATGTCCTGCACTTACTGAGGCCCTCCATTCCTGGTGCTTCCTGCCAGAGCTCTCACTCTGCTGCCTCCCCTGCAGAAAGCCAGGTATGCTGGAAGAGGTGGCTGCACTGTCCTCACAGTGACTCCAACAGCCTTACCAGCTTTTCCTCCCACTTGAGTGTAGCCTTCAGGGTGCGGCATGGGCAGGCCCTCCCAGAGCTCTTCCTGTGCTGCGTCCTGGCCTTTTTGCTTTATTTTTGTCATCACCCTCCCCATTTTGATTATAATTTAGAAAAAAAATCAAGTACAGAAAAGACAGAGAAAATCATAATCAGACCTTCACGAATGTAATTCCCAGAACTAATATGTCATATGTGCCTCTGGCTGTGTAAATATGAGTGTGTATGTGTGTGTGTACATACACTTGTAAATGACAGCAAATATTACTGATCAGCTTGAAGCCTCCCCTCCCTCCCTGCAGACCACAATGATGAATTTGATGTTTACTCTTCCCACCAGGTCTATGTGGTTGCCATAATGTGTGGTCCCCAGCTTTTCTGAATACTCAGCCTTCCCAGGCCCTCATACCTCTCCTGTGGTGCTCTAGTCACATCTTCCCTGGGAGCCCCTCCTCTTACTCCACTCTGGTTTGCTTCATCCTAGGTGTTGATTGGGACTTGCTCTGATGCCCTACATCAAGTCCCTACCTCCTGTCGGCCCCGCCACCCATCTTGGGATCACTTCTGCTGCTTGCTTCTCTTTCTCCATCCTCCACATGCCTGTTCCAGTGTCCATACACCAGTTACCCATCCTCCATTCTGTCCCTTGTTTCCTTGGCTGTAAAAGGAGGAATCTAGTGTAAAAGTGGACCCCATTCACTTCCAAAATTCCTCAGATTCCAGTTTCACCTCTCTTACTCCACCCTTTTCTTTGGACAATTTAATCCATTCGCTATTGCTTTAGCTGCCCCAAGTGCTGACAAACCCCGACACTCTACCTCCAGCCTTTCTAGCAACCCTACTGGGTGATGCCCATAACCCTTGAGTTAATGGGCCTATGCCCCCTCCACTCAGTTGCCCCTCCTCAGTCATACCTTTGCCATCTCTTACCTCCTGCGAGCTGGCCTCCCCACCTTCCTGACCTCCTCTTAACACCAGTTGCCAGCCCATATTCTCAAAGACAGATCTTACCAGCCCACAATTTCCCATATTTTCCCATCACCTTAAGGAGTTTATCACAGAATTGGCCACATCTCGTTTTTCCTCTGGGCGCAACACACAGAGAAGTTACAGATGTCGTCAGGGGAGTGAGCAAATGAGTGAAAATCTGTGAAGGGTCTCAGTGCCCCACACTGAGAGACATGCAGGGGTATCTTGCCCGTAGTAGGCAATAAAATACGCATGTGTTTATTCTGATTTGATAGACACAACAACATAGCATATTCTTGATTTTTATTTCTTTTTGTAATGTGTTCCTATTTCTGTTTTGTTTTTTTGTTTGTTTGTTTGTTTTTCTATAATTAGGGTTTGAATACCGACTTCGAGAAATATGCAAGGACTTACTGGGTCCGGTTCACTACTCCACTGGAAGCCAGTGGGAGTCAACAGTAGTGGTAGGTGCTTCTTTCATTGTTGCTGCAAGAATTCTTTCTTGAAACATGAAGGTGGAGATTTTTTAAATAAGCCAAAGGGCTTTGAATTGTGTCCCATTAGACTTCTCCAGCACCCAGCCTCAGGTCCCAGCATCAGTGAGAGGGTGACATGCCTGCCCTCCAGAACCTGGCAGGAGGTGGGCCCTGGACATCAGGAGCCACAGAGTGCTTCTCCACATGCGTATGCTGAGGGAGGCTGCCTGCATGGGCTCTGGGCTTGGTTGTGAAGACAAAAGACGGAAGGTACTTCCCTGCCTTCATGGAGCTCAGTCTGGTAGGGATGCACACATAAGCAGGGAGGCAGTTAGGTCAACAAAATATTTTCAGACTAGATTCAGACTAAGAAGGAAATAAGCAGGGTCTTCAGATGAGAGTGCCTGGGAAGGAGTGACCAGGGAAGGCCTCGCGAGAGGACACTGCAGATGAAACCCAAGGAGAAGAGTGAGACGGCCATATAGAGACCTGGAGAAAGTGTTTCCTAGTAGAAGTGAGAGTAAAAGTAAAGAGTGTTTGATTTGTTTGAAGCCACTGTGGCTGGCACATAGAAGGCAAAAGGAGAGGGTGGTATGAGATGAGGCAGGAGGTGGACCACAGAGACCTTTCGAGGAGCTAGCGTTTTCTTCTTGGCAGAGTTGGCGCAGAGGTGTCATGAACTAAAATAGAAAAGCAATCAGGGAGTATCTTCTGTAAGAGTCCCAGGAAGAGATGAAGGTGACTTGGATCAGTGTGGTGGCCATGGAGAGGGGAAAGGAGACAGGTTCAAGATGTATTTTGGAGGCAGAACCAATAAGATTTGATGGTTGGTTGAATGTGGAAGGAAAGAGCGTAATGAACATGTGGCACCTCCAGGTGTAGCTGCAAAAAATGGATGCCGGAACCATTGATTAAATCAGGAAAGGAACAGATTGGTGGGGGGTGGGAGAAGGTATGGATCTAAGAGTTAGCTCACAGTTTCATTCAATCATTGACAATCACCGATGGGGCACCTCCCCTGGCCAGGCGTGGTATAGGCATGGGGCAGGCAGCAGTGAATAAGGCAGGCTGAGTCCCTGCATTCGTGGATCTGCTTTCTTATGGAGAGAGACAGACTAAGCAAATGAGAACAGGTATCTGTAGTGTCTTGAGTAGTGATGGATGCCATGGAAAAAAAGTTAAAAGGGCAGGGAGATACAGAATACTGGCAGGATGCTGTTTCATGTTGGGCAATTAAGAAAGGCCAAACTAAGCTTGCAGCGAGCCAAGATCGCACCACTGCACTCCAGCCTGGGCGACAGAGCGAGACTCCGTCTCAAAAAAAAAAAAAAAGAAAAGGCCAAACTAACAGTTAAGCAGAGACCAGAAAAGGTGAGGGATGAAGCCATGCATATATTTGGGAGAATATCCAGGCAGAAGGAAAGTGCAAAGGCCTGAGGTGGAAGAGTTTAGAATTTAAAAGGAACAGCCCAACGGGATGGTAATGGAAGGGGGAAAGGAGTTGACATCAAAAAGGCTGGAGGGTCAACCCTCACAGGCCTTGGTGTGTACAAGAGGCCTAATTTTTTATTCCATTTTTAAATTTGACTGTGGTGTACCTTAATTGACTACGTACTTTGAATCCTAGGTTCAAAGTCAAATCCCCTTAGGTCCCTGAAGGCATTGTTCCATAGACTTTGCATCCAGTTTTATTGCTAAAAATCTAATTTCCATTGCTTTGTAAGTACTTTGGGATTCTATCTTGGTGTTTGGAAGATTCAGAAAGCTCATTCATTCTGTGGAAATAGAGATAGAGACCAGTGATTTTCTTCGCTTTTCCTATTTGATTATTTCTTCCCTTTCATTTTTCCTATCGTCTGAGAGATGTAATATCCTCTCTTTTTAAAATCAGCTGTATCGCTGGGCGTAGTGGCTCATGCCTGTAATCCCAGCACTTTGGGAGACCAAGATAGATCACCTGAGGTCAGGAGTTCAAGACCTGCCTGGCCAACATGCTGAAGTCCTGTCCCTACTAAAAATATAAAAATTAGCTGGGTGTGGTGGCACATGACTGTAATCCCAGCTATTGGGGAGGCAGAGGCAGGAGAATAGCTTGAACCCGGGAGGAGGAGGCTGCAGTGAGCCAAGATTGCGCTACTGCACTCCATCCTGGGAGACAGAGCAAGACTCCGTCTCAGGAAAAGAAAAAGTTAAAAAAAAGTAAAATCGGCTGTATCAGGCCAGGCGTGGTGGCTCATGCCTATAATCCCAGCACTTTGGGAGGCTGAGGTGGGTGGATCACCTGAGGTCAGGAGTTTGAGACCAACGCAGCCAACATGGTGAAACCCTGACTCTACTAAAAAACAAAAATTAGCTGGGCTTGGTGACATGCACCTGAGACAGGAGAATTGCTTGAACCCAGGAGGCAGAGCCAAGATCACTCCAGCCTGGGCGACAACAGTGAAACTCCATCTCAAAAAAAAAAAAAAAAAAAAAAAAAAAAAAAAGGCTAGGCGTAGTGGTTCACGCCTATAATTCCAGCACTTTGGGAGGCCAAGGTGGATCAGATCATGAGGTCAGGAGTTTGAGACCAGCCTGGCCAACATAGTGAAACCCCATCTCTACTAAAAATACAAAAAATTAGCCAGGCATGGTGGCGGGCACCTGTAATCCTAGCTACTCGGGAGGCTGAGGCAGGAGAATCACTTGAACCCAGGAGGTGGAGGTTGCAGTGAGATCACGCCATTGCACACCAGCCCAGGCGACAGTGTGAGACTTCGTCTCAAAAAAAAAAAAAAAAAAAAAAATCAGCTATATCATTTTTTATGCTTTCAGTTCTTCGCCAGATTTTTAATTTAGTCTTTTATCTACTTTAGCATAATAATCTTAGTTATTTTAAAGCTTTATGTCTGATAATTCTAGTATTGGGAGCCTTCACAGATCTATTTCTGTTGCCTATAAATATTTCTGCTGCTTCTCATTCAGATTGTCTTATCTCCTTATGTACCTGGTTATTTTTTACTGTCTGGTGGACATAGTATTTGAAAAATTTATTGTAGAAATAGTTTGAGGCCTAAGATGATGTTATCTTCTTCTACAGAACACTTCTGTTTGCTTCTGCCGACTTCCTGGCAGTAGCACTGTAGGGACGCCATGATCCTGTTCAGGGACTGAAGTTTTGTAGACTGCCTGGAACTCAAAGCTGGGTGCTAGCTGGTGTAGATGCTGGTTTACTTCCAGTTGACACTTATTCTAGGTTGCATACCTTTGGAATACCAGGACAAAGGAGGGGTAAGTTAACAGGGCCCTAGCCCCTGCTTTGGTCCCCCTAGGCCCTCAAGTTATTGTTTGTTTTTCCAAGACAGAGTCTCGCTCTGTCGCCCAGGCTGGAGTGCAGTGGCACAATCTCAGCTCACTGTAACCTCCACCTCCTAGGTTCAAGCGATTCTCCTGCCTCAGCCTCCCAAGTAGCTGGGATTACAGGCACATGCCACTACGCCTAACTAACTTTTATTTTTTTAGTAGAGGCGGGGTTTCACCATGTTGGCCAGGCTGGTCTCAAACTCCTGACCTCAGGTGATCTACCCACCTCAGCCTCCCAAAGTGCTGGGATTACAGACATGAGCCACCGCGCCCAACCCAGACCCTCAAGTTTGGTAGAAGTTCTGCCTAGCCTCTTCCTCATGGACAAATATTTCCAAAGCAAAGACATCGCTCTTTGGATTTCTGTCTTCCCCACACCATGGCTCAGTTATTTATCACTAACGCATTAGCTCTCAGAAGTTTGCTTCTATTTGTCCACCTTTTTTTCTTTGTTGTCAGTGAGGAAGCCTGTTGTGAATTGCATGGTCTGTTAATAGAAGGAAAGCTTTGTGATATCTTCTCAGATATCAGCTGCAGATGCTAACATTTTCTAAAATAACTTGTTCCCTGAATTATCTGCCTTTTCTGGGTTCAATCTTTGATTTGTTCATTGTGGTCTTTCCTTTAGGACATTTTACCCTATCTGGAAATCCTTGGTTATCAGGTTGTAGTTACAAGTGAAGGACCCAGATTGGTAGTACACTCAGGTTTCTTTTTCAAGAGTACAGCTGTTTACTTAGCACATCTCACCTTCAGGACAGGCCGATGAGCCATCTACTAGAGTGGGAGGCAGGCAGACACCTGCCCAACGAGTCCCCATCATGGGCAGGTTGTGGTGCTTCATTCTGTCAGCCTTAGCCCAAGATGCCAGCCAAAGCTCACCATAGTAGTTCTCTTTCTTAGCCTGAAAGTAAGCACTCTGGGTCATGGTGGTACAGACAGAAGGAGCCACAAACAGGCTACCATTTGATGGCCATGATTTCTTCTTCTCCCCTCCTTCCTGCTGATTGTTCTTACCAACTCCAAACAGGACACTTCACTGAGGCTCTGCCTAAGAGAATCTGTGGTTCCCCTCCCAGAGTCACCTGTCAGTATGTACCACCTGCTTTCCACCCTCTGTAAAGGTCTCCTAGCCCTTCCCTCATGGTTACAAGGTGGCTTCCATGTCCAAGATCAGGGAAGGAGAGAGAACAGGAGAAATCTGGCAACAGCAACATTCACCCTGTCATCGGAAAAGAAATGCTCTCCCAGAAACTAGTCTGTGCCTCTCAGGCAATGATTAAATCACTTGGGCACCCACCTCTACTGCAAGAGAGGCTGGGAAAATGAGCAGCTTTTCTGCCTCTGTACAAAGAATATGTAGGAGAAGAGAATTTAGAGCAGACATAGACATAGCCAATCCCAGTGTCTTCTGCCATATCCTCTCCTGATCTCAACACTATTCTGAATTTGTTCCTTTTTTTCTTTTGTTTACTGTCTTTTCATCTAGATATTGGGGCAGAGGAGATGAGTGAGCATGAGCCTTCTGTGCTCTTGTTGGGTTTATTTATCAACGCTTTTTTTTTTTTAGACGGAGTCTCTCTGTCACCCAGGCTAGAGTGTGGAGTGTAGTGGCGTGATCTTGGCTCACTGCAGCCTCTGCCTCCTGGGTTCAAGCGATTTTCCTCCCGAGTAGCTGGGATTTCAGGCACGCGCCACCCATGCCCAGCTAATTTTTCTATTTTTAGTAGAGACGGGATTTCGCAATGTTGGCCAGGCTGGTCTTGAATTCCTGACCTCAGGTGATTCGCCCACCTCAGCCTCCCAAAGTGCTGGAATTACAGGGGCGAGCCACTGCGCCCGGCCTGATTTGTCAACACTCTTATGGTGAGAATTGGTCATTCAAGTGGAGCTGATCCTTCAGATAACTGGGAAAATATAGCTGTGGTTGGAGGATGGACTTCCAACCAGCCATGCTGACTCAGCAGCCCTCCCAAGAAGGCTTCTTAGGAGAGCATCATTTCATATGTTTAAGAGCTGCTTGTGTTTCCTTTTTTTTTGAACTATCTGTTGAAATACTTGTTGCCATTTGTTTTTCTCATTGGTTTGTAGGAACTCTTTATATATTATAGGAGGTCTTTATATACTCTGATTTGAGCTGCCAGTGTACCACAGGGATGCCAAAGGTTCGGATTTCTTTCAACTTCAAGGATCGTTTGCATGGTTCAGTGTGCATGGAAGGAAAATGGGAAGCAGAAGGTTGGGGCACTAAGCAACCACCTTTCAGGTTCCTGGGCTCTGTTCTGGCTCCAGCCTCCCCAGCCAGGCTCTGCTCTTAGGAAGCCTTCCTTTGGTGTGGTCTTCAGTGTAAGACAGGGATCCCCAACCCCTGGGCCACAGACCAGTCAGCAGCAACATTAATGAGCACAAACCCTATTGTGAACTGCACATACGAGAGATCTAGATTGTGCTCTCCTTATGAGACTCTAATGCCTGATGATCTGAGGTGGAACAGTTTTATCCTGAAACCATCTTCCCCTACCCCGCTGGTCCATGAAAAAATTGTCTTCCACAAGACCAGTCCTGGGTGCTGAAAAGGTTAGGGACTGCTGCTGTAAGACCTGTGGCAGTGACCAGAGAGGTGGTGATTAAGTTGTGTGTTGCAGGCCGTACGAAGAGCTATACATCGCATCCTGAAACAGTGGAGAAAACCATCCTTTACTGAGAGCCGAAGGGTGAGGAAATATCAATCATACTTGGTCGCTCTTTATACTGACTTCAGGCCAGAGG
Organism: Macaca fascicularis; assembly: GCF_037993035.2. Classification (NCBI taxonomy): domain Eukaryota; kingdom Metazoa; phylum Chordata; class Mammalia; order Primates; family Cercopithecidae; genus Macaca; species Macaca fascicularis. The sequence continues at coordinate 33,504,917 of NC_088384.1, forward strand.
GCAAGTCCTCTTGCAGCTCTTGCAGCTTCTTCCTAGTACCACAGGCAGGCAGAATGTTTTGCTTTGTTTATAGTAGTTTTTCGCTGAATCTTTAGGGTTTTCCATATATAAGATAATGTCTCTGAACAGAGATAATTTTACTACTTTTTTCCCAATTTGGTTGCCTTTTATTTCTTTTTCTTGCCTAATTGATCTGTCTAGGACTTTTAATACTATGTTAAATATTAGTGCTGGAAGCAGGCATCCTTCTCTTGTTCCTGATGTTAGAGGAAAAGCTTTTAGTCTTTTACCATTAAGTACGATGTTAGCTGTGGGCTTTTTATTTATGGTCTTTATTATGTTGAGGTAGTTTTCTTCCATTCCTAGTTTGTTGAGTGCTTTTACCAAGAAAAAGTGTTGAATTTTCTCAGATGCTTTTTCTGTAGTAAGATGATCATATCATTTAAAAATTTTCTTTAATTTCATTAATGTGATATATTACAATGATTGGTTTTCATATATTAAACCATTCTTGCATTCAAGGAATAAATCCCACTTAGTCATGGTGTGTAATTCTTTTAATGTGCTTTTGAATTCTCTTTGCTAGCATTTTGTTGAAGATTTTTGCATCACTGTTTACAAAGGATATTGGTCTAATAGTTTTCTTGTAGTATCTTTGTCTGGCTTTGTCAGGGTAATGCTGTCCTCATAGAACGAAATAGGAAATGTTCCTACCTATTTGAGTTTTTGGAAGGAGGATTGGTGTTAATTCTTTAAATGTTTGGTAGAATACATCAGAGAAGCTATATGATTCTAGGCTTTTCTTTATGAGAGGGTTTGGATTATTGATTCAGTTTTCTTGCTCGTTAGAGATCTGTTCAGATTTTTAATTTCTTTATGAGCCAGTCTTGGTAAGTTGCCTCCATTTTATATAGGTTATCAGATTTATTGTCATATAGTTGTTCATGCTGTTCTCTTATTTATAATCTTTTTTATTTTTGTGGCATTGGTTGTAATGTCCCCGCTTTCATTTTTGATTTTCATTATTTGGATCTTGTCTCTCTTAAAAGTTTGTCAATTTTGTTCATCTTTTCAAAGAATCAACTGTTGGTTTCATCGATTATTATTTTTCTATTTATCTTGTTTATTTCTGCATTATCTTTATTATTTTTTTCTGCTGGCTTTGGATATAGTTCTTTTTCTAGTTCCTTAAGGTGTAATGTTAGATTATTGATTTGAGATCAGCTTTCACTGCATACTGTTTTAGTATGTTGTATTTTCATTTTCATTTGTCTCACTTTGTTTAATAGTGTGTTTTTTCAGCCAGGCGTGGTGGCTCACACCTGTAATCCCAGCCCTTTGGGAAGCTGAGGTGGGAAGATCACTTGAAGTCAGGAGTTCGAGACCAGCCTGAGCAACATAGCAAGACTGTCTTTCTCTCTTTTTTTTTTTTCCCTCCCTGTGGCCTCAACCTTCTGGCTCAAGCAATCCTCCTGCCTCTGCCTCCTGAGTAGCTGGGACTACGGGCGTGTACCACCACACCCAGCTAATTTTTGTATCTTTTATACAGATGGGAACAATATGTTTTCCAGCTTCCACGATGTTGTAGATTTTTGGAGACAGAGTCTGACTCTGCCATCCAGGGTGGAGTACATTGGCGTAATCTCGGCTCACTTCAACCTCCACCTCCCAGGCTCAAGCAGTTTTCCCACATCAGCCTCCTGAGTAGCTGGGACCACAGATGTGTGCCACCATGCCTGGCTAATTTTTTTTTTTTTTTTTTTTTTTTTTTGGTAGAGGTGGGATTTTGCTGTGTTGCTCAGGCTGGTCTCGAACTCCTGAGCCCAAGCAATCCACCTACCTCGGCCTCCCAAAGTGCTGGGATTATAGGTGTGAGCCACTGCACTTGGCCTCTTTTCTTTCCTTTAAATATGTCTTCCCACTGACTATACTGATAATCTTATTGAATATCCTATTTACATAAGTTGCTTTTCTTTTCTTTTTTTTTTTTTTTGACATTTTAGTGCACCCATCACCTGAGCAGTGTACACTGTACCCATGTGTAGTCTTTTATCCCTCACCCCCTCCACCCTTCCCTTTGAGTCCCCAAAGTCCATTACATCATTGTTATGCCTTTGCATCCTCATAGGTTAGCTCCTACTTATAAGTGAGAACATATAATGTTTGATTTTCCATTCTTGAGTTACTTCACTTAGAATAATGGTCTCCAACTCCATCTAGGTTGCTGTGAATGCCATTATTTCATTCCTTTTTAAGGCTGAGGAGTATTCCATGGTGTATATATACCACATTTTCTTTGTCCACTCATTGGTTGATGGGCATTTAGACTGGTTCCGTATTTTTGCAATTGCAAATGGTGCTGCTATAAACGTGTGTACAAGTGTATTGTTCACATAATGACTTCTTTTCCGCTGGGTAGATACACAGTAATGGGATTGCTGGATCAAATGGTAGTTCTACTTTTAGTTCTTTAAGGAATCTCTGGCCAGGTGCAGTAACTCATGCCTGTAATCCCAGCACTTTGGGAGGCCAAGGCAGGAAGATCACCTAAGGTCAGGAGTTCGAGACCAGCCCAGCCAACATGATGAAACCCTGTCTCTACTAAAAATATAAAAAATTAGCCAGCCATGGAGGCACGTGCCTGTAGTCCCAGCTACTCCAGAGGCTGAAGCAGGAGAATCACTTGAACCCAGGAGGCAGAGGTTCCAGTGAGCCAAGATCGTGCCACTGCATTCCAGCCTGGGTGACAGAGTGAGAATCTGTCTCCAGAAAGAGTCCCCATGCTGTTTTCCATAGTGGTTGTACTAGTTTACATTCCCATCAGCAGTGTAAAAGCGTTCCCTTTTCACCACCTCCATGCTAATATCTATCATTTTTTTATTTTTTAATTATGGCCATTCTTGCAGGAGTAAGATGGTATGTCATTGTGGTTTTGATTTGCATTTCCCTGATAATTAGTGATGTTGAGCATATTTTTCATGTGTTTATTGGCCATTTGTATATCTTCTTTTGAGAATTGTCTATTCATGTTCTTTGCCCACTTTTGAATGGGGTTGTTTTTTTCTTGATGATTTGTTTGAGTTCCTTGTAGATTCCAGATATTAGTCCTTTGTCAGATGCATAGTTTGCAGAATTTTCTCCCACTCTGTGGGTTGTCTGTTTACTCTGCTGATTATTTCTTTTTCTGTGCAGAAGCTTTTAAGTTTAATCAGGTCCCATCTATTTATCTTTGTTTTTGTAGCATTTGCTTTTGGGTTCGTAGTCATAAACTATTTGCCTAAGCCAATGTATAGAAGAGTTTTTCCGATGTTATCTTCTAGAATTGTTGTGATTTCAGATCATAGATTTAAGTCTTCGATCCATCTTGAGTTGATATTTGTATAAGGTGAGAGATGAGGATCCAGCTTCATTCTTCTATAGATGTGGCTTGCCAGTTATCCCAGCACCATTTCTTGAATGGGGTGTTTGTTCTGCACTCTGTATTTTTGTTTGTTTTGTTGCAGATCTGTTGGCTGTAAGTATTTGGCTTTATTTCTGGGTTCTCTATTCTGTTCCATTGGTCTATGTGCCTATTTTTATACCAGTACCATGCTGTTTTGGTGGTAACAATATCCTTGTAGTATAGTTTGATGTCGGGTAAATATGATGCCTCCAGCTTATCTTGCTTTGGCTATTTGGGCTCTTTTTTGTTCCATATGATTTTTTTTTTTTTTTTTTTTTTTTTGAGACGGAGTCCCACTCTGTCACCCAGGTTGGAGTGCGGTGGCACAATCTTGGCTCATTGCAAACTCTGCCTCCAAGGCTCAAGTGATCCTGCACCTCAACCTCCTGAGTAGCTGGGACTACAGCACGTGCCAGCACACCCAGCTAATTTTTGTAAGTTTTGTAAAGACAGGGTTTCACAATGTTACCCAGGCTGGTCTCGACCTCCTGGGCTCAAGTGATCTGCCCACCTTAGCCTCCCAAAGTGCTGGGATTACAGACGTGAGCCACCACGCCCTGCTGTGGTTTCATGTGAATTTTAGGGTTTTTTTTCTAGTTCTGTGAAGAATAATCATGGTAGTTTGATGGGAATTGCATTGAATCTGTAGATTGCTCTTAGCAGTATGGTCATTTTTTATTCTACCCATCATGAGCATTGGATATGTTTCCATTTGTTTGTGTTGTCTGTGATTTCTTTCAGCAATCAATTTTTCAGTTTTTCTTGTAGAGATCTTTCACATCCTTGGTTAGGTATATTCTTTTTTTTTTTTTTTTTTTTTTTTTTTTTTTTTTTTGAGACAGAGTCTCGCTCTGTCGCCCAGGCTGGAGTGCAGTGGCCAGATCTCAGCTCACTGCAAGCTCCGCCTCCCGGGTTCCCGCCATTCTCCTGCCTCAGCCTCCCGAGTAGCTGGGACCATAGGCGCCGCCACCTCGCCCGGCTAATTTTTTGTGTTTTTAGTAGAGACGGGGTTTCGCCGTGTTAGCCAGGATGGTCTCGATCTCCTGACCTTGTGATCCGCCCGTCTCGGCCTCCCAAAGTGCTGGGATTACAGGCTTGAGCCACCGCGCCCGGCCTAGGTATATTCTTAAGTATTTTATTTTATTTTATTTGCAGCTATTGTAACAAGGGGTTCTTGATTTGATTCTCAGCTTGGTTGTTGTTGGTATACAGCAATGCTACTGATTTGTGTACATTGATTTTGTACCCTGAAACCTTGCTGAATTCATTTATTAGATCTAGGAGCTTTTTGGATGAGTGTTTAGGGTTTTCTATATATACGATCATATCATTGGCAAACAGCGATATTTTGACTTCCCCTTTACATATTTGGATGCCCTTTATTTCTTTCTCTTGTCTGTTTGCCCTGGCTAGGACTTCCAGTACAATGTTGAATGGCAGTGGGGACAATGGGCATCCTTGTCTGTTTGAGTTCTCACTTTTATCTTTTCCCCGTTCAGTGTAAAGTTGGCTCTGGGTTTGTCATAGATGACTTTTATTATCTTGAGGTATTTCCGTTCTATGATGGTTTTGCTGAGGGTTTTAATCAAAGGCATGCTAGATTTTGTCAGATGCTTTTTCTGCATCTATTGAGATGATTGTATGATTTTTATTTAATTCTGTTTATGTGATGTATCTCATTTATTAACTTGAGTACGTTAAGTCTTCCCTGCATCCCTGGTATGAAACCCACTTGATCATGGTGTATTATCCTTTTGATACACCATTGGATTCGATTAGCTAGTATTTTGTTGAGGATTTTTGCATCTATGTTCACCAGGGATATTGGTCTGTAGATTTCATTTTTATTATGTCCTTTCCTGGTTTTGGTATTAGGGTGATACTGGCTTCATAGAGTGATTTAGGGAGATTCCTTCTTTCTCTATCTTTTGTAATAGCTTCAGTAAGATTGGTACCAATTCTTTGAATGTTCAATATAACTCAGCTGTGAATCCATCTGGTCCTGGACTTTTTTTGTTGTTGGCAATTTTTAAATTACTGTTTCAGCCTTGCTACTTGTTATTGGTCTATTCAAAGTTTCTATTTTTTCCTAATTGAATCTAGGAGGGTTATATATTTCCAGGAATTTATCCATTTTCTCTAGATTTTCTAGTTTGTGTGCATAAAGGTGTTCATAGTAGTCTTGAATGATCTTTTCTATTTCTGTGGTATCAGTTGTAATATCTTCCATTTTGTTTCTAATTTAGCTTAATTGGATTTTTTTTTTTTTTTTTTTTTTTTGAGACGGAGTCTTGCTGTGTTGCCGAGGCTGGAGTGCAATGGTGCATCTCAGCTCACTACAACCTCTGCCTCCCAGGTTCAAGCAATTCTCAGGCATCAGCCTCCCAAGTAGCTGGGACTACAGGCATGCGTCACCACACCCAGCTAATTTTTTTGTATTTTTAGTAGAGACGGGGTTTCGGCATGTTGGCCAGGCTGGTCTTGAACTCCTGACCTCAAGTGATCCTCCTGCCTTGGCCTCCAAAATTGCTGGGATTACAGACATGAGCCATCGTGCTTGGCCTCTTTCAGACTTTTTGATGTACGCGTTTAATGCTATGAACTTTCCTCTTAGCACCACTTTTGCTGTGTCCCAGAGGTTTTGATAAGCTGTGTCATTATTATCATTCAGTTCACAAAACTTTTTAATTTCCATCTTGATTTCATTGTTTATCCAAAGATCATTCAGGAGCAGATTATTTAATTTCCATGTATTTGTGTAGTTTTGAGGGTCCCTTCTGGAGTTAATTTCCAATTTTATTTTACTGTTGTCTGAGAGGGTACTTGATATAATTTCGATTTTCTTAAGTTTATTGAGACTTGTTTTGTGGCCTATCATACGGTTTTTCTTGGAGAATGTTCCATGTGCTGATGAAAAGAATGTATATTCTGCAGTTGTTGGGGAGAATGTTCTGTATATATCTGTTAAGTCCATTTGTTCTAGGGTATAGTTTAAGTCCATTGTTTCTTTGTTGACTTTCTGTCTTGATAACGTGTCTAGTGCTGTCAGTGGAGTGTTGAAGTCTCCCACTGTTATTGTGTTGTTGTGTATCTCATTTCTTATGTTGAGTACTAATTGTTTTATAAATTTGGGAGCTCCCATGTTAGGTGCATATATATTTAGGATTGTGATATTTTCCTGTTGGACCGATCCTTTTATCATTATGTAATGTCCCTTTTTGTCTTTTTCAACTATTGTTGCTTTAAAGTCTGTTTTGTCTTATATAAGAATAGCTATTTCTGCTCGCTTTTGGTTTGTATTTGCATGGAATATCTTTTTTCACCCCTTTACCCTCAGTTCACGTGAGTCCATATGTGTTAGTAGATATTTGGTTGGTGGATTTGTATGCATCCTGCCATTCTGTATCTTTTAAGTGGAGCACTTAGGCTATTTACATTCAACGTTAGTATCGAGATGTGAGGTAGTTTTATTTACCATGCTTGTTTTTACCTGAATACCTTGTTTTTTTGTTTTTTCATTTTGTTATTGTTTTATAGGCCCTGTGAGGTTTGTGCTTTAAGGAAGTTCTATTTTGGTGTATTTCAAGGTTTTGTTTCAAGATTTAGAACTCCTTTTAGCATTTCTTGTACTGCTGGCTTGGTAGTGGCAAATTCTCTCTGCATTTGTTTGTCTGAAAAAGACTTTATGCCTTCTTCATTTATGACCCTTAATTTTGCTGGACACTAAATTCTTGGCTGACAGTTATTTTGTTTGAGAAAGCTAAAAATAGGAACCCAAACCCTTCTGGCTTGTAGGGTATCTGCTGAGAAATCTGCTGTTAATCTGATAGGTATTCTGGCCGGGCGCAGTGGCTCATTCCTGTAATCCCAACACTTAGGCCAAGGTGGGTGGATCATTTTAAGGTCAGAAGTTCAAGACCAGCCTGGCCAACACAGTGAAACCCCACCTCTAATAAAAATACAAAAATTATCCAGGCCTGGTGCCAGGCAGCTGTAGTCCCAGCTACTCGGGAGGCTGAGGCAGGAGAATTGCATGAACCCAGGAGGCAGAGATTGCAGTGAGCCAAGACTGCACCACTGTACTCCAGCCTGGAGGACAAAGCAAGACTCTATCTCAGAAAAAAAATCTGATAGGCTTTTGTGTATAGGTTACCTGATGCTTTTGCCTTACAGCTCTTAAGAATCTTTCCTTTGTCTTGACTTTAGATAACCTGATGACTGCTGGGTGATGATCTTTTTGTGATAAATTTCCCAGGTGTTCTTTGAGCTTCTTGGATTTGGATGTCTAGCAAGGTCAGGGAAGCTTTCCTCAACTATCCCCCAAATATGTTTTTCAACCTTTTAGATTTCTCTTCTTAGGAATACCACTTATTTTTATTCTTAGGTTTGACCATTTAACATCCCAAATTTCTTGGAGGCTTTGTTCATTTTTTTAAAAAATTATTTTTTCTTTGTCTTTGTCTCATTCAAAGTCTTGTCTTTGAATTCTGAAGTTCTCTCTTCTGCTTCTTCGATTCTATTGTTGAAACTTTCCAGTACATTTTGTATTTCTCAAGTGTGTCTTTCATTTCCAGAAGTTTCGATTTTTGATTTTTTGATTTTTTTCTTTATGATGTCGATTTCTCTGGAGCATTTTTCATCCATATCCTATATATTTTTAAAAATTTCTTTAAGTTGATTTTCACCTTTGGTATCTCCTTGAGTAGCTTAATAATCAGCCTTCTGAATTCTTTGGCAATTCAGAGATCATGCCACTGCACTCCAGCCTGGGCAATAGAGCGAGACCCTGTCTCAAAAAAAAACGAAAAAGAAGAAACCAAAAAATTCTACCTTTTTAGGCCAAATAATGAAAATCTACTTTGTAATTGGTCTTCTTGGTTTGGATCCATTGCTGGGGAGCTAGTGTGGTCTTTTGGAGGTATTATAGAACCTTGTTTATTACCAGAATTACTTTTCTGATTACTTCTCATTTGGGTAGAACACTTCAGTGGAAAAATCTGGAACTCAGAGGCTGCTGTTCAGATTATTTTGTCCCACAGGGTAATCCCTTGATTTGGTTACTTCCAGACTGTGGTGATTATTATTGCCCTTCTGGGTCTAACCACCCAGTGGGGCTACCTGGCTCTGGGCTGATGCTGGGGAACATTTGCAAGGAATCTGGTGATGTGATCCATCTTTAGGTCTCCCAGCTGTAGATAACCAGCACCTGCTGTAGTGGAGGTGCCAGGGGAATGGCATAGACTCTGTGAGTGTCCTTGTTTGTAGATATGTTTAGTGTGCCGGCTTTCTCAAATGCTGGTTGTGCTACCAGTGAAGTTATCACGTGGACACACTCGGGACCGCTGGTTAGCAAGGATGTTGCAGGCAGTGGAATTAGCTGTTGTTTTTGTCCTTCCTTGGAGTAGGGTTGTTCTGTTATGACTTGCTGTAATGTCCTGAGTTGGTTGGCCTCCAGCCAGTAGGTGGCACTTTTGAGAGAGCACCAGAGTTTTTCACCTGTCTTGTGGAATTTATAGCAGCCTGCCACTTCTTTCAAAGGATCTGTGATTTCTTTCGGTTTTCCTGGTTTGCTTTTGCAGTGATTCCTGAGTTCTCCACTCAAATTATTGACCAGATGAGATCACCTAGGGTTCAAGGTCCTCTTCCAAGCTCAGTCGTTATTGGAATAGCAGAATTCATTTCCTTGTTAGCTTTCCACCGGCCTCCTCCATCTTCTTGAAGCCAGCAATTGTGCATGTAGTTCTTCACAAACTTCAAATTCCTCTCATGAGTCACTTTTCTCTCGCCACTTTCAAGATTGTCTCTTTTGAGAATAATAAAGTATCTTAAGAATAAATCTAACAAAGGATGTGCATAGCCTATATGCTAAGAATTATAAACGTTTACTTAAAGTCATTAAAGAAAACCTGGACAAATGATGAGAAAGTGCAGTACAGTAAAGATGCCAACCATTTCTAAATAGACCTGCTGACTCAATGCATCTCTAATCAAATGCCAGCTAGAGGTTTCAGTGACACTTGACAAGCTAATTCTACAATTTATACGTAGGTGTAGAAAGCCAAGAATAGGGACCGGGCGCGGTGGCTCAAGCCTGTAATCCCAGCACTTTGGGAGGCCGAGACGGGCGGATCACAAGGTCAGGAGATCGAGACCATCCTGGCTAACACGGTGAAACCCCGTCTCTACTAAAAGTACAAAAAAAACTAGCCGGGCGAGGTGGCGGGCGCCTGTAGTCCCAGCTACTCGGGAGGCTGAGGTTGGAGAATGGCGTAAACCCAGGAGGCAGAGCTTGTAGTGAGCCGAGTTCGCGCCACTGCACCCCAGCCTGGGTGACAGAGCAAAGACTCCGTCTCAAAAAAAAAAAAAAAAAAAGAAAGCCAAGAATAGTTGAGACATTCACTATGCTACCAGATATTTGGGTTTATTATGAAGCAGGGATAATTTAGACACTTTGCTATATGAGCAAGAAGACAAAACAGATACAATGGGGAAAATTGGGGGGAGCTATTCAATAATAAATGGAGTTTGGCAAACTGGTTATTTATATGTAACTGAGAAGTAGATCTTCAGTTCATAAAAATATACCTCCAAAGGGTTAAGAATTAAATGTCAAAAGTGTTCATCTAAATGTCAAAATGTAAAAAAGTTCTGGTTGGGCACGGTGGCTCACGCCTGTAATCCCAGAACTTTGGGAGGCCGAGGTGGACCGATCACTTGAGGCCAGGAGTTCAAGACCAGTCTGGCCGATATGGCGAGACCCCATCTCTACTAGAAATACAAAAATTAGCTGGGTATGGTGGCACATAGCTGTAATCCCAGCTACTTAGGAGGCTAAGACACGAGAATTGCTTGAACCTGAGAGGCAGAGGTTGCAGTGAGCCAAGATCATGCCACTGCACTCCAGCCGGGGCAACAGAGCACGAGACCCTGTCTTAAGAAAAAAAAAAAAAAAAAAAGTCAAAGAGTTCTGCCTTTTTAAGCCAAATAATGAAAATGTAGTTTGTATTTTATAACATATGTAGAAGTGAAGTGGCATGACAGCAGACAGCAGTATCACAGAGGCCAGGAGTGGGGATATGAAAGTATACCATTAAAAGATTTTTACACATTATGCAAAGTGATATCATAATAGTTGAAGAGAGACTACGATAAGTAAAGCCATGTACCGTATGTTATATACTGTATGTTATATGCCCTAGAGCAACCACCAAAAAAAACAAAACATAAAACTCATGCACATACACATGCAAATCCCAAAACAGTGAAAAGAACTATAGCCAAAAAGCTAACAAATGGACAAAATGGAATGATAGAAAAATAATAAATTCATTCAAAAGAAGGCAGAAAAACAGATACATAGGATGGTAGATTTAAACCCTAATATATCAATAATCATTAAATATAAGTCTAAATTAAAAAGCATAGATTATCAGATCAGATTTAAAAACAACCAGCTGTACATTGCTTATAAGAAACCCAGCTTACATGTAATAATATAATAGCTTAAAAGTAAAAGGACTGCCAGGTGCGGTGGTTCATGCCTTAATTCCAGCACTTTGGGAGGCCAATGCAGGTGGATCATTTAGAGAAAATGGAGTCCTGTCCTGGCTAATTTTTGTATTTTTAGTAGAGATGAGGTTTCGCCATTTTGGCCAGACTGGTCTCGAACTCCTGACCTCAAGTGATCCATCCGCCTCGGCCTCCCAAAGTGCTGGGATTACAGGCATGAGCCACCGTGCCTGGCCTAATTTTTGTATTTTTAGTAGAGATGGGGTTTCACCATGTTGGCTACGCTGGTTTCAAACTCCTGGCCTCAAGTGATCTGCCCGCCTTGGCCTCCCAAAGTGCTGAGATTACAGGCATGAGCCATCGTGCCCGGCAGACATAAGACTTTAAAATAAATGTCTTAAAAAATGCTCAAGGAGAATACAGACAACTAAACAAAGTCAGGAAAACTATATATAAAGAAAATGAGGCCGAGCGCAGTGGCTCAAGCCTGTAATCCCAGCACTTTGGGAGGCCGAGACGGGCGGATCACGAGGTCAGGAGATCGAGACCATCCTGGCTAACACAGTGAAACCCCGTCTCTACTCAAAAGAATACAAAAAACTAGCCGGGCAAGGTGGCGGGCGCCTCTAGTCCCAGCTACTCAGGAGGCTGAGGCAGAAGAATGGCCTGAACCAGGGAGGCAGAGCTTGCAGTGAGCCCAGATCGCGCCACTGCACTCCAGCCTGGGCGACAGAGCGAGACTCCGTCTCAAAAAAAAAAAAAAAAGAAAAGAAAAAAGAAAATGAGGGCCGGGCACGGTGGCTCATGCCTGTAATCCCAGCACTTTGGGAGGCCAAGGCGGGCAGATCACAAGGTCATGAGATCAAGACCATCCTGGCTAACACAGTGAAACCCTGTCTCTATTAAAAATACAAAAAAATTAGCTGGGCTTTGTGGCTGGCGCCTGTAGTCCCAGCTACTCCGGAGGCTGAGGCATGAGAATGGTGTGAACCCGGGAGGCGGAGCTTACAGTGAGCCAAGATCCGGCCACTGCACTCCAGCCTGGGCAACAGAGCGAGGCTGCATCTCAAGGAAAAAAAAAAAAAAAAAAGAAAATGAGAGTATCAACAAGGAGATAGAAATTCCAAAAAAAGGCCGGGCGCGGTGGCTCAAGCCTGTAATCCCAGCACTTTGGGAGGCCGAGACAGGCGGATCATGAGGTCAGGAGATTGAGACCATGCTGGCTAACACGGTGAAACCCCGTCTCTACTAAAAAATACAAAAAATTAGCCGGGCGAGGTGGCGGGCGCCTGTAGTCCCAGCTACTCGGGAGGCTGAGGCAGGAGAATGGCGTGAACCCAGGAGGCGGAGCTTGCAGTGAGCTGAGATCCGGCCACTGCACTCCAGCCTGGGTGACAGAATGAGACTCCGTCTCAAAAAAAAAAAAAAAAAAAAAAAAAGAAATTCCAAAAAAAGAGCTAAACAGAAATCTGGAGTTTAAAAATACAATAACTGAATTGAAAAGTTCACTACAAGGGTTCAACAGCAGACTCCAGCAGGCAAAAGGGAGAATCAGCAAACTTAAAAATAGGTCATTTGAAACTGTCAAGTATGAGGTGCAAAAAGAAAATAGAATGAATAAAAGCAAACAGAGTCTAAGAAACTTATCAGACACCATCCAAGTATACCCATGTATCCATAATGGGAGTTCTGGAAGTGTAAGAGAGAGAGAGTATTTGAAGAAATACTGGCTGAAATTTTCCAAATTTGAGGAAAGATGTGGATCTACTAATACAAGAGCCTCAGTGAACTCTAAGTAGGAAAATCCCAAAGGAACCTGTACTGAGACACATTATAGTCAAACTGTGAGAAAGACAAAGAGAAAATCTCATCCTTGGAAGTTTCTTAGATGTCAGTTTTAAAATAGTATTCCTGATGTTTTCTTTGTGGTAGTAATTAACTCTTCCTTTCTATTTCTTTGTGAGCTAGTTTTGATACATTATATTTTTCTAGGAATCTCTCCATTTTCTCTAAATGTTCAAATTTCTTAGCATAAAGTTGATAGTAATCATAACTTTTTCTTTCTTCTATATCTGTAGGTATGTCTCTTCTTTATTTCTAATATTATTTCTTTAAGCTTTCTCTCTCTTTCTAGATTAATCCTGCCGGACGTTTCTCTATTAGTCTTTTCAAGAAATGACTTTTGCCAGGCACAGTGGCTCATGCATGCCTTTAATCCCAGCACTTTGGGAGAACAAGGCAGGAGGATCACTTGAGCTCAGGAGTTTGAGACCAGCCTGGCCAACATGGTGAAACCCCGCTCTACTAAAAATATAAAAATTAGCCAGACATGGTGGCACACAAGTATAGTCCCAGCTACTCGAGTAGCTGAGGCAGGAGGATCACTTGAGCCTGGGAGGTTGAGGCTGCAGTGAGCTACAATTGCATCACTACACTCCAGCCTGGGCAACAGAGCTAGACCCTGTCTCAAAAAAATAAAATAAAATTGTTTTTATAAATCTTCTCTATTAAATCTTTGTTTTATATTTATTTATTTCAATGTTTATTATCTCCTTTTTTTAAAAAATGGGGTTTTTTTCGTGTTGTTTTTTTCTTTAGTCTTTTTTTTTTTTTTTTCCTTTCCCCTGATGGCTTTAGGTTGGAGTCTTGGTTTGTCATTCTTTCATGTTCTCTAATACAGTATAAGCTGTTGTTTCTAAATGCCTCTAAAGTGCCCACTTTTGCTGAGTCTCGCCACTTTTGGAGTATTTTGTGTTTTTTTTTTTAACCATTCTCTTGTAAGTCATTTTTAATTTCACTTAATTTGAATTCCCCTTTGACTTGTGAGTTTTACTCAATTATTTTAGTCAGAAAACATGATGTATTTTAGGAGTTTGCGAACTTTTCTGTAAAGGACCAGATAGTAAACATTTCAGGCTTTGCAAAACCATACAATTTCTGGTCTGACTACAGCACTCTGGTGTCAGAGCCTCCCTGTTGGAGCGTGGGCTGCTTCTCCATCAAAGTTGGTTGTCAGCAGCAGCCATTCTCCTGCTTATCCCATCTCTAACAACTTCTGTGTTACTCAAACCTCCTATTTACACTTGTTCTTTACTGTCACTTCTAGTCTTGTTGCAAGTGTATCTGTCACTGTTAATTCAAGATCTTAGGCCTTCTCTTCCAGTGTTAAAGTTGTCTGACTGGTAGTTTTCCCTTTGGAGCAGCCGTACTGCTCAGGAGTCTGCTCTTTTGGTCTGTGCAGCAGAGACCCCAACTGGCAATGCTTGTTTCAGACTGTGGTGTGCCAATATGCCCTGACGTGGAGGATGTTTGGGCAACTAAACATAGTTTCGTCAGCATCCAAACATCCTCCACATCAGGGGATACTGGTACCTCATTTGTTTTACTGGAAAACTAAAGCCAGTCAGTGCCCCCCAGGCATGTCCTTGCCCTGGGGCTTGACCCCAAACCCCTGGCAAACATCAGCATGAGGGAACAGCCCCTCCTGAATGGCCAGCCACCTGACCCTAAGCCTTGATGTTCTACTCTCATCCTGCCCTGGATGGTCAGGGCCCTGCTCAGTCACTGTAAGGTCAGCAGTGACTGTGCCCACAGATGGAGGAGCACTGGTTTCATCCTCCTTTATCCCCACGCTGTGTTGCTCCCACTCCACCTGCCACTTCATCCTGCACATTTGCCCCACAGCTCTCTCACAGTTTCTCACCTGCAGAGGAGTTGTTCTTTCCTTCTCCCGTGAGCAGACACAAGGTTCTCTGCCAGGCCAGGAAAGTCCCCACAATCTAGGTCTCCTCACTGACACTTGCACTCAGCTGTCACTCTGTCCACAGGGTCTGCGGAAGAGGGAGCTGCTGAAGGAGCTGCTGCCAGTCATCGGGCAGAACCTCCGATTCCAGCGCCTCTTCACCGAGTGTCAGGAACAGCTCGACATCCTGAGGGACAAGTAGCCTGCCCCGGCCTGCCCTGGCTGCAGCAAGGGCAGGGCCACACTCTCGCCGCTGATGACACGCAGGGCCACCTCTCACCTGACCAGGCTGTAGGGGGAGGAGACACTGGCAGGAGATGTGCTGTCCTGCACCAGCGCCAGCCCAGCTCCCTGGGCAGATGTGCCCTGTGTCCTGGGCCTGGCATTGCCTCAGGAGGGGGAAGCTTGTCCCTCCCTCCTAGCCCCGCGTGCGGAGCTAGGGCTGGAGCTCTACCCAGGTGCCCTGGGGCCAGCAAGGCACTCCCAGGCCTGCCGTCTCCAGCACGGCCCCAAGGTGGACACTAGCCCCTGCTGCTGCAGGTGCCGTGCTGCTTCAGCGGTGACGATTGAGCCATTTGTGAGAGAGAATCTGGAAACATTAGGTATTATGCAGTCAGCAGACTGACCTGAGACCTATGTAAAAGGAAAGCTGTTCCAACACACGGACTATTTTTGTACTAGAATTTGCTAACTTGTAATATGGAATTTCCTCTGGCCGATAATCAGGATTTCCCTATAAGTCACTTGGACATTGGTCACTTGTAGGAAATTTAAACTCTAATTATGACAGCTACACTGAAAAATAATTGTACTGAAATTAACTTGTCTATCTTCATTTGGTTTTAATTTTTAAATGTTTGTAAAAAGAGACTGTTTTGGGGGAATGGGGCAAAGGGGTGGGCGATTTCTTTTGTAAGTGTAAAATAAATGAACACGCATTGAATACCAAACCCTCCTGATTTCTCTTGCCTTTTCCTTCTAACTTTCATCCTCCCTGCACTGTGCATCTCTCTCCTGAAGTAGGTGGTGACAGAACATGAGAGCCAGAAGGGATCCTTTGTGTCATCTCATTCCCCCCTGTCATGGTTAATACTGAGTGTCAACTTGATTGGATTGAAGGATGCAGTATTGATCCTGGATGTGTCTGTGAGGGTGTTGCCGAAGGAGATTAACATTTGAGTCAGTGGGCTGGGGAAGGCAGACCCACCCTTAATCAAGTGGGCACCATCTAATCAGCTGCCAACGAATATAAAGCAGGCAGAAAACCATGAAGAGATGAGACTGGCTTAGCCTCCCAGCCTACATCTTTATCCCATGCTGGATGCTTCCTGCCCTCGAACATTGGACTCCCAAGTTCTTCAATTTTGGGACTCGAACTGGCTCTCCTTGCTCCTCAGCTTACAGACAGCCTACTGTGGGACCTTGTGATTGTGTAAGTTAATACTTAATAAACTTACATATATATTATATATATCTCCTATTAGTTCTGTCCCTGTAGAGAACCCTAATATATCCCCCATGCAGAAATTCATTTCACAGTGTAGAGTGGTCACTTCTGTGGTCACACAGCACCACAGGTTACCTTGCACATGTCATCTCCCAAGCAAGGCATCATGGTTCATGGTTCTGGTCTTGCTGTGTCCCAGGTTCAGATCATACTGTGCACCAAGGGTTGCAGCTGTTTGGACAATTTCATGAAAGGAAATCAGTATTTACAGTCTTGGACATATTGGAGAATTATCAGGAAAGTTAGAATTTTATTAGAAAGTGATCCAAATGATCTACAGGAGAAGAGATAGAATCACAGAATCTTTAAGCACAGTGAGGACTGAGTACCACCCACTCCTGGGTCCTGATCTTTATCACCACCACCTAGTGTGTGGGTCTGAGTCTGGGGAAGGAGCCTTGGACTTGGAATCAGAGGCCTGGGTAACTGACCACTGATCTCTGGCCTAGCAGCCATTCTACTCCATGTCTCACTCGGATGTCAAGTGACTGGATGAGACCCAGGCACATGTGCATGCCAAATAAAGCCAGCATAGTGTGTGTGTGTGTGTGTGTATACATAAAAAGCCAGGCTGCACGCAGGACTTTTCCTTAAGGAATGAAGAGCCAGAGACTTGCTGTGCAGGTCAGGCAGCTCCCCTAGCAACTATGCAGCAAGACACTGAGAGCTTTGTGGAGCTCCAGGAAGCAATATATGCCAACAGGCCTGTCTGGGCCTCAGTTTTTTAGCTGTCAAACAGAGATTGAGACTAAAAAAATCTGCACTGGGGTTGGGCACAGTGGCTCACACCTCTAATCTCACGAGGTCAGGAATTCGAGCCAGCCTGGCCAATATGGTGAAACCTCCGTCTCTACTAAAAATACAAAAATTAGCCAGACGTGATGGCACACACATGTAATCCCAGCTACTCGGGAGGCTGAGGCAGGAGAATTGCTTGAACCCGGGAGGCAGAGGTTGCAGTGAGCCGAGATCGCGCCACTGCACTCCAGCCTGGGCAACAGAGCAAGACTCTGTTCCAAAAAAAAAAAAAAGAAAATCTGCATCGTTATGAGGACAAATTGGGATTGTGTGGGCAAAGTCTTGGCACGTTTCCTCCCTTGAAGGAAATGGCAGTCGTGAGTGACTCTACCACCACTGGAGATGATGAAGAGATAAGCAGAAAAACATCAAGGCCTTCAACTTACAGACAAGATGGAGTAACAGGGACCAGGTTGACCCTTCTACCTGAAACAACCAAAGGAGCCAGTCAAAATACATGCAATGGTGGTTTCAAGACACTGAATACCATGCTGGGCACAGTAGCATGTGCTTGGAGACCCAGCTACGTGGGAGGCTGAGGTGGGAGGACCACTTGAGGCCAGGAGTTCAAGGCTGCAATTAGCTATGATCACGCCACTGCATTCCAGCCTGGGCAACACAGGAAGACCCCATCTTGAAGAAAAAAAAGAAAAAGGAAAAAACAGAAAAAGATATCCCAGGTAGTACGCTTGGGCAATCGTGGGGCTCGCCTTGTTTGTATCCCATCTTGGCAGGGATTACTGTCCTTTGTTTTCTGATATCCAGAGAGAATTTCTGGACCACAGCAAGAGAAGGCAGAACTGAGGTAGAGCCCAGTGGACTACTTGAGCTGAGGAAATGGAGCTGAGAGTCCAAGGAGACTAAGGCAGCACTGCTTCAGATCCACCTAACAAAAAATAAAAGCAAGACCTAAAGTGATCACACTGTTTCCAAGTGACTTAATTACTTTGCAAAGCAAAGTTTGACATGATGTATAAGAATACAAAAATACCTAGGCAAAGAATTTATCACTACAGCTGGGCACAGTGGCTCACACTTGTATTCCCAGCACTTTGGAAGGCCAAGGTGGGTGGATCGCTTGAGGTCGAAGTTTGAGACCAGGCTGACCAACATAGTAAAACCCCCTCTCTACTAAAATACAAAATTAGCCAGGTGTGGTGGCGCATGCCTGTAATCCCAGATACTTGGGAGGCTGAGGTAGGAGAATCACTTGAACCCAGGAGGTGGAGGTTGCAGTGAGCCAAGATTGCACCACTGCACTCCAGCCTGGGCAACAAGAGTGAAACTCTGCCTCAAAAAAAAAAAAAAAAAAAAAAAAAATTAGCCAGTCATGGTGGCACACACCTGTAATTCCAGCTACTCAGGAGGCTGAGGCATGAGAATCACTTGAACCCAGGAGACAGGTTGTAGTGAGCCGAGATCATGTCACTGCACTTCAGCCTGGGTGACAGTGCGAGATTGTCTCAAAAAAAGAAAAAATTATGACTAAGAACTCAAAAGCAAATACAACAAAAAGTAGACAAATTAGACAAACCAAAAAGCTTCTGTACAGCAAAAGAACAGTACCAACACATATCTATCAGAATGGCTTACATTTTTTAAAAAGACAATAATGAGTATTAGTGAGGATGTGGAGCAACTGGAACTCACACGCATTGCTGGTAGGAAGAATAGTTACTTTGATAAACAGCGTGATTGTTCCTCATAGAATTAAACATATACTTGCTGTATAACCTAGGTACTCTATTCCTAGGTCTGTTGGTTTTTCTCAAGATAGAGTATGTTTTCCTCAGGAGAAGGATGGCTCAGGACAGGCACAATGGCTCACGCCTGTAATCCCAGCACTTTTAGGAGGCCAAGGCAGACAGATCACTTGAGACCAGGAGTTCGAGACCAGCCTGGCCAACATGGTGAAACCTTGCCTCTACTGAAAATACAAAAAAAGAAGAAAAAAAAGCCAAGCGTAGTGGCAGGTGCCTATAGTCCTAGCTACTTAGGAGGCTGAGGCAGGAGAATCGCTTGAACCTGGGAGGTGGAGGTTGCAGTGAGCTGAGATTGCACCACTGGACTCCAGCCTGGGTGACAGAGCAAGATTCCATCTCAGAAAAAAAAAAAAAAAAAAAGATTATGGCTAGGCACAGTGGCTCACGCCTGTAATCTCAGCACTTTGGGAGGCCAAGACGGGTGGATTACTTGAAATCAGGAGTTGAGACCAGCCTGGCCAACATGGTGAAACCCTGTCTATACTAAAAATACAAAAAATTAGCCAGGCATGGTGGCGCACACCTACAGTCCCAGCTACTTGGGGGGCTGAGGCAGGAGAATCACTTGAACCCGGGAGGCAGAGGTTGCAGTGCACCGAGACCATGCCATTGCATTCCAGCCTGGGCAACAGAGCAAGACTCTTTCTCAAAAAAAAAAAAAGGATGACTCATATTTTACTTAAAAAAAAAAAAAAAAAAAAACAGGCCGGGCGCGGTGGCTCAAGCCTGTAATCCCAGCACTTTGGGAGGCCGAGACGGGCGGATCACGAGGTCAGGAGATCGAGACCATCCTGGCTAACACGGTGAAACCCCGTCTCTACTAAAATACAAAAAAAAAAAAAATTAGCCGGGCGCGGTGGCGGGCGCCTGTAGTCCCAGCTACTCGGGAGGCTGAGGCAGGAGAATGGCGCGAACCCGGGAGGCGGAGCTTGCAGTGAGCCGAGATGGTGCCACTGCACTCCAGCCTGGGCGACAGAGTGAAGACTCCGCCTCAAAAAAAAAAAAAAGAAAGAAAGAAACCCCGTCTCTACTAAAAAATACAAAAAACTAGCCGGGCGAGGTGGCGGGCGCCTGTAGTCCCAGCTACTCGGGAGGCTGAGGCAGGAGAATGGCGTGAACCGGGGAGGCGGAGCTTGCAGTGAGCTGAGATCCGGCCACTGCACTCCAGCTTGGGCGACAGAGCGAGACTCCGTCTCAAAAAAAAAAAAAAAAAAAAAAAAACAGCAGCCGGGCACGGTGGCTCACGCCTGTAATCCCAGCACTTTGGGAGGCCGAGACGGCCAGATCGCAAGGTCAGGAGATGGAGACCATCCTGGCTAACACGGTGAAACCCCGTCTCTACTAAAAATACAAAAAATTAGCCAGGCACGGTGGAGGGTGCCTGTAGTCCCAGCTACTCGGGAGGCTGAGGCAGGAGAATGGCGTGAGCTCAGGAGGTGGAGGTTGCAGTGAGCCAAGATTGCCCCACTGCCCTCCACCCTGGGCAACAGAGCGAGGCTCCATCTCAAAAAAAAAAAAAATTATAATGTTAGGTTTTACATTGAATACTCTGATCCATTTTGAGTAAAGTTTTGTATGTTATGTGAAGAATTCAACGTCATTATTTTGCGTGTGGCAATCCAGATGTCCCAGCATCATTTGTTGAAAGACTATTTTTACCCCATTGAATGGTCTTGGCACCCTTGTTGAAAATCAGAAGACTACAGACACAATGGGTTGTTTCTGGACTCTCAGTTGTATTCTGTTGAAACATATGTCTATGGCACACTGTCTTGATTACTGTTACTTTATAGAAAGTTTTGAAATAAGAAAGTGTGAGTCCTCCGATCTAATTGTTCTTTTCAAGGTGGTTTTTGCTATTCTGGGGCCTCTGAGTCTCCTTATAAATTTTAGGATCAATTTGTCAATTTCTTTTTTTTTTTTTTTTTTTTGAGACGGAATCTCGCTCTGTCGCCCAGGCTGGAGTGCAGTGGCCGGATCTCAGCTCACTGCAACCTCCGCCTCCCGGGTTTACGCCATTCTCCTGCCTCAGCCTCCCGAGTAGCTGGGACTACAGGCGCCCGCCACCTCGCCCGGCTAGTTTTTTGTATTTTTTAGTAGAGACGGGGTTTCACCGTGTTAGCCAGGATGGTCTCGATCTCCTGACCTCGTGATCCGCCCGTCTCGGCCTCCCAAAGTTCTGGGATTACAAGCTTGAGCCACCGCGCCCGGCCAATTGGTCAATTTCTAGAAAGAAATCAACTGCAGTTCTAGGGGTTGTGATGATCTATAGATTAATCTAGGGAGATTGCTATCTTAACAATATCAGGTCTTCCAATCAATGAACATAAACATCTATCCATTTAGTTAGATTTTCTTTCATTTCTTTCAACAATGTTTTGAAGTTTCCAGAATACAAGTTTTATGGTTCTTTTGTAAAATTCATTCCCAAGTATTTTATTCTTTTTGAGGCTATTGTAAATGGAGGTGTTTGGTTTTTTCAAAAGATGGAATCTTGCTATGTTGCCCAGGTTGGTCTTGAACTCCTGAACTCCAGCAATCCTCCTACTTCAGCCTCCCAAGTAGCTGGGACTGCAGGTCCACACATCACGCCTGGCTAAGGAAGTGTTTTTAAAATTTCACTTCCAGATTGTTCATTACAAGTGTATAAAAATATATTCGTTTTTGTATATTGATTTTGTATCCTGCAATCTTGCTGAACTCATTTATTAGTTCTAATAGTTTTTTCCTAGACTCTTTAGAATTTTCTTTATACAAGACCGTGTCATCTGTGAATAGGGACAGTATTACTTCTTTTCCTACCTGGATGCCTTTTTTTTCTTGCCTAATTGCTGTGGCCAAAACCTTTAGTACAATGTTGAATAGAAGTGCTAAGAGTAGGCATCTTTGTCTGAATACTGATTTCAGGAGGAAAGCATCCAGTCTTTCACCATTAAGTATTATATTTAATTGTGTGCTTTTCACAGATGCCCTTTATCAGGCTGAGGAAGTTCCCTTCTAATTCTACCTGATTTTTTTTTTTTTTTTTTTTTTTTTTGGAGATGGAGTCTTGCTGTCACTCAGGCTGGAGTGCAGTGATGCCATCTCGGCTCACTGCATCCTCTGCCTCTTGGGTTCAAGCAATTCTCCTGTCTCAGCCTCCCGAGCAACCAGGACTACAGGTACACACCACCATGCCCAGCTGAATTTTGCATTTATTTTAGTAGAGACGGGGTTTCACCATGTTGACCAGGCTGGTCTCAAACTCCTAACCTCAGGTGATCCACCCACCTTGGCCTCCCAAAGTGTTGGGAATACAGATATGAGCCACCGTGGCTGGCTGATTTTTTTGTTGTTGTTTTTTTTAAGACAGGGTCTTGCTCTGTCACCTGGGCTGGAGTGCAATGGTGCAACCATGGCTCAGTTGCTGCCTCGACCTCCTGGGCTCATGTGATCCTCCCGCTCAACCTCTCAAGCAGCTGGGACTACAGGCTTGTGCCACCACATCAAGCTAATATGATTTTTTTTGTAGAGGTGAGGTCTCACCATGTTGCCCAGGCTGGTCTCGAACTCCTGGGCTCAAGTGATCCTCCTGCCACGGCCTCCCAAAGGCCTGGGATTATAGGCGTGACCACTGCACCCAGCCTAATTGACTTTTTATGTTGAACCATCTGTTCATTCCTGAGATAAATTCCACTTGGCTATGGTATACAATACTTTTTACATGTCATTGTATTTTTCAGGGTTTTTGGGGGTCCATATTTATAAAATATATTGTCTAAAGAGTTATTTTCTTGTTAGGTCTTTGGTTTTGATGTCAGGGTGATATTGCCTTGTAGAGTCCGTGAATGAGCTGGGAAGTATTCCCTCCTTTTCTATTTTTCTTTGAGGAGTTTGTGAAGAATTGGTATTTAAAAAAAAAAAAATTTGGTGGAATTCAATAGTAAAGCCATTTGGGCCCACAGTTTTTTGTGGGTAGTTTTTTGATTACTAAAGCAATCTCATTATGTGTTATTATAGGCATATTTGGATTGTCTGTTTCTTCTGAGTCACTTATGGAAGCTTATGTCTGTCTAGAAATTTGTTCATTTATTTATTTATTTATTTATTTTATTTTTTTTGACAGAGTTTCGCTCTTGTTGCCCAGGCTGGAGTGCAGTGGTGCAATCTCGGCTCACTGCAACCTCTGCCTCCCGGGTTCAAGTGATTCTCCTGCCTCAGCCTCTCAAGTACCTAGAATTACAGGCACCTGCCACCGCGCCCAGCTAATGTTGTGGGGGTTTTTTTAGTAGAGATGGGGTTTCATCATGTTGGCCAGGCTGGTCTCGAACTCCCAACCTCAGGTAATCCACCCGCCTCAGCCTCCCAAAGTGTTGGGATTATAGGCATGAGCCTCCACACCTGGCCTTGTTCACTTCATCTAAGCTACAATTTTTTATAGTATTTCTTTTTTTTTTAACCCTCCTTGTATATATATAATAGTATTTCTTTAATTTTTTTAATTAAAAATTTTTTTCATAATATTTCTTTATAATCCTTTCTTTTTTTTTTAAAGATCTGTTGCCCAGGCTGGCCTTTAACTCCTGGGCTCAGGCAATCCTGTCACCTCAGCCTCCCAAGTAGCTGGAACTACAGGCGTGCTCCACCACACCCAGCTATAACCCTTTTTATTTCTGTAAGGTGGATAGTAATGTCCTCTCTTTCACACCTGATCTAGTAGTTTAAGTTTTCTCTCTTGTTTGCTTGGTCAGTATAGCTAAAGGTTTGTCAATTTTGTTGATCTTTTCAAATAGCCAGTTTTTGATTTCCTTTCTGTATTGTTTTCCTATTTTCTATTTCATGAATGTGTTTTTTATTTTTATTGATTTTTTTTTTTCAAGACAGAGTCTTGCTCTGTTGCCCAGGCTGGAGTGCAATGGCGCAATCTCGGCTCACTGCAACCTCTGCCTCCCAGGTTCAAGCAGTTCTCCTGCCTCAGCCTCCTGAGTAACTGGGATTACAGGCGCACACCACCACACCCAGCTAATTTTGTATTTACTATTTAGTAGAAAGAGGGTTTCACCATGTTGGCCAGGCAGGTCTGGAGCTCCTGACCTCAAATGATCTTCCTGCCTAGGCCTCCCAAAGTGTTGGGATTACAGGCGTGAGCTACCGCTCCCAGCCTTATTTGTTTTTTGAGACAGGGTCTCACTGTATTGCCCAGGCTGGAGTGCAATGGCACAATCTTGGCTCACTGCAAGCTCTGCCTCCCAGACTCGAGCAATCCTCCCACCTCAGCCTC
Source organism: Macaca fascicularis (assembly GCF_037993035.2). Taxonomy (NCBI): domain Eukaryota; kingdom Metazoa; phylum Chordata; class Mammalia; order Primates; family Cercopithecidae; genus Macaca; species Macaca fascicularis. The sequence continues at coordinate 33,528,938 of NC_088384.1, forward strand.
CTGAGTAGCTGGAACTATAGAGCACGCCACTATACCCAGTTACTTTTTGTATGTTTTGTAGAGGTGGGGTTTCACCATATTGCCCATGCTGGACTCAAACTCCTAGACTCAAGCAGTCTCCCTGTCTTGGCCTCTCAAAGTGCTGGGATTACAGGCATGAGCCACCCCCAGCCCTGAAAGTATTTTCTTTTTTTATTTTTTAAAATATTACCCAGGCCATGGGAAGTGCAAAGTATTTTCTTTCTTTTTTCTTATCTTTTTCTTTTTCTTTCCTTTTTTTTTTGAGACATAGTTTCTGTCTTGTTGCCCAGGCTGCTGGAGTGCAATGATCTCAGCTCACTGCAACCTCCGCCTTCTGGGTTCAAGCGATTCTCCTGCCTCAGCCTCCCAAGTAGCTGGGATTACAGGCATGAGCCACTAATTACAGGCATGTGCCTGGCTAATTTTTGTATTTTTGGTAGAGACGGGGTTTCTCCATGTGGCCAGACTGGTCTTGAACTCCTGACCTCAGATGATTCACCCGCCTCAGCCTCCCAAAGTGCTGGGATTACAGGTGTGAGCCACTGCACCCGGCCTGGAAGCACAGAGTATTTTCTAATTTCCTTCTTGATTTCTTCTTTGACCCATGGGTCATTTACAGTGTGCTGCTAAATTTCCACACCTATGTGGGTTTCCCAACTTCCCAACTTTCTGTTATTGATCTAATTGTATTCCATTATGTTTTTTAAAATACTTTGTATTATTTCTATCCTTTATATTTACTGACATTTGATTTACAACCTAGCATATGCTGTACCCTGGAGAATGTTCCATGTCCACTTGAGAAGATGTGTATTCTACCTAAGTGGGGTTATGTTGCTCACGTATGGCCACGCTGCTTCCCTTTCACCATTCCACTTTCGTAACCCATGCTAACCACCAATCTGTCTTCCACTTCTGTAATTTCCTGATTTCAACAATTGTCAACGTCATGCCTACCTAACCTACTGGAATTTTCTTTTTCACTCAGGATAATTATCTGGAGTTTATTCAAGTTGTTGTATATAGTATTACTTCATTATTTTTTATTTATTGCTAATGAGTATTTCATGGTTTTGCTGTGCTGTTAATTTAACCATTCATCTGCTCAGGACATCAGGGCTAATTTCAGTTTTTGGTGATTACAGTTAAACCCTGAAATTAAATTTTTTGTGTGTACATAAGCATTTGATTTTGTGGAATAAATTCCCAAGAGGGCAACTACTGGGTCTTATGGTAGCTGCATGTGCAGTTTTTTTCAAGATGACAAAGTATTTTCCACAAAGCTGTACCATTTTACATTCCAACAACAGATGAGTGATCATGTTTTTCCACACGCTCGTCAGCATTTGTTGTCACTATTAATTTTAGCCATGTTGACAGGTGTAATTTTAGTTTGCATTTCCGTAATACCTAATAATGTTCAACGTCTTTTCATCTGCTTATTTGCAACCCATAAATCTTCAGTGAAACATAATAATTGTCATGTCTTTTCCCCCTTTTTTTGAGACAATCTTACTCTGTCGCCCAGGCTGGAGTGCAGTGGTGTCACCACAGCTCACTGCAGCCTTGACTTTCCAAGCTCAGGTTGATCCTCCCAGCTCAGCCTTGTAAGTACTGGGACTACAGGCAGGTACAACAATGCCTGGCCAATTTAAACTTTTTTTGTAGACAGGATCTCACTACGTTGCCTAGGCTGGTCTCGAACCCCTGAGCTCAAGTGATCCTCCTGCCTCAGCCTACCCAAATGTTGGGATTACAGGCATGAGCCACCATGCCCAGCCTTTTATGTCTTCTTGAAGAATGGATCCCTTTGTCATAGGGATCATGCCCCCTTTGAGCATAGAGTAGTTCATAATATTCCTTTACTATCTCAGTTTCCACTGTGATGTAACACCCCTTTTATCCATGATAAAAATATTAGCAAATCAAATCCAACATTGTATGAAAAAAATACAACATGACCAAATGGGATTTATTCCAGATATGCATACTTGTTTAATGATTGAATATAAATTATTGTAATCAATCACATCAATTAAGTTAAAAAAGAAAATCATGATTACATCAATACATTTAGAAGAAGCACTTGACAAATCTAACACCTATTCATGATGAAAACTCTCAGCAAACTAGGAATAGAAGGGAATTTTCTCAATTGATGAAGAACATCTACAGTAATTCCACAGCTAACATCATACAATACTTAATGGTGAAAAATTAGACGCTTTTCCCCTAATATCAGGAAAAAAGCAAGGACGTCTCTTGTCACCACTCGTGTTCAGTATTGTACTAGAAGTCTTAGCTAATAAGACAAAGAAGGAAATAAAAGTATAAAAATTAGGAAGAAGGAAATAAAGTATAAAAAATGCAGATAACATGACTATGTACAAAATCCAAAAGAATCAACAAAAAACTCTGAGAACCAGTAAGTTATTATAGTTATGTTGCAGGATATAAGGTTAAGATACAAAAGTTGATTGCTTTTATGTAAACCAACACTGAACAACTGGAATTTGAAATTGAAAATTTAATACCTCTTACATAAACACCAACTAATCAAAATAGGTATAAATCTAACAAAATATATACAAGCTTTATGTGAGGGAAACTACAAAATTCTGATGAAATAAATCAAAAATCTAAATTAATAAATGGAGATAAATTCCATGTTCATGGGTAGGAAGACTCGCCATTAATGTGTTAGCTCTTCCCAGTCTATAGATTCAATTTAATCCCAATAATGATTCCAGCAAGTTATTTTGCAGATATTGACAAACAAATTCTAAAGTTTGTATGGAAAGTCACAAGATGCAGAATAGCCAACTCAATATTGAAGACAAGCAGGGCCAGAGTACTCACACTACTCAACTTTGAGACTTATTATGAAGCTACAGTAATCAAGACAGTGTGACATTGGTGAAGGAACAGAATAGAGAACCCATAAATAAACCCAAACAAATGAAATTAGCTGATCTTTGATGAAGGAGCAAAGGCAATTCAATAGAAAAATATTAGTCTTTTCAATAAATACTGCTTTAATAAATGCACCTGTAGTCCCTGCTACTCAGGAAGTTTTGCATTTTACACATGCAAAAATTAAAAAAAACAATCTAGACAGAAATTTTTAACTGCTGCTCTGAGAACATCATTGTTAAGAGAATGAAAGCCCACAGACTTGGAGAAAATATTTGCAAATAACTTTTCTGATAAAGGACTTGTATCCAATATATATGAATAACCTCTAAAATGCAAAAATAAGAAAATAAGCACCCCAGTTTAAAAATGGACAAAATAGGCCGGGCGTGGTGGCTCACGCCTGTAATCCCAGCACTTTGGGAGGTCAAGGCGGGTGGATCACAAGGTCAGGAGATCGAGACCATCCTGGCTAACGTGGTGAAACCCCATCTCCACTAAAAATACAAAAAATTAGCCGGGCATGGTGGCGGGCGCCTGTAGTCCCAGCTACTCAGGAGGCTGAGGCAGGAGAATGGCGTAAACCCGGGAGGTGGAGCTTGCAGTGAGCCGAGATCGTGCCACTGCACTCCACTCTGGGAGACACAGCGAGACTCCATCTCAAAAAAAAAAAAAAAAGAAAGAAAGAAAGAAAGAAAGAAAGAAAAATGGGCCGGGCGCGGTGGCTCAAGCCTGTAATCCCAGCACTTTGGGAGGCCGAGACGGGCGGATCACGAGGTCAGGAGATCGAGACCATCCTGGTTAACACGGTGAAACCCCGTCTCTACTAAAAAATACAAAAAATTAGCCCGGCGCGGTGGTGGGCGCCTGTAGTCCCAGCTACTCGGGAGGCTGAGGCAGGAGAATGGCCTGAACCCGGGAGGCGGAGCTTGCAGTGAGCTGAGATCCGGCCACTGCACTCCAGCCTGGGCGACAGAGCGAGACTCTGTCTCAAAAAAAAAAAAAAAAAAAAAAAAAAAAAAAAAAAAACAGAAAGAAAGAAAAATGGACAAAATATCTGAATAGAGCCTTCACCAAAGAAGATATATGTATGGCTACAACCATATGAAAAGATGCTCTACATCATATGTCATTAGGGAATTACAAATTCAGAACACAATGAGAATTAGCTGGATATGGTGGCATGTGCCTGTAGTCCAGCTACTTAGAAGACAGAAACAGGAGGACCTCTTGAACCCAGCAGTTTGAGACTGCAGTGAGCCATGATCATACCACTGTACTCCAGCCTGGGCAACAGAGTAAGACCCCATCTCTAAAACAAATAAATAAATAAATAAATAACAAAAACAACAATGAGAAACCACTATACACCTATTAGATAGGCTAAAATCCAAAAACCTGACAGTATCAAATGCTGGCAAGGATGTGGATGTAGAAAAACAGGAATTCTAATTCATTGCTCTTGAGAATACAGCCACTTTGGAAGATGATCTGGTAGTGCCTTCCAAGCTAAACATAGCCTAACCATATGGCCTAGCAATTTCACTCCTAGGTATATACCAAAATTAGTTGAAAAATTATATACACACAAAAACCTACACACGAATGTTTATAGCAGCTTTATTTAAAACTGCAAAAACTGGAAGCAATCAAGATATCCCCTCAATAGGTGAATGAACAAACTGACACATTTGTACATCGGAATATTATTCAATGATAAGGAATGAGCCGGCTGGGGGTGGTGGCTCAGGCTGGGCACACTGGCTCATGCCTGTAATCCCAGCACTGTGGGAGGTTGAGACAGGTGGATCACCTGAGGTCAGGAGTTCAAGACCAGCCTGGCCAACATGGCGAAACCCCTTCTCTACTAAAAATACAAAAATCAGCTGGGTGTGGTGGTGCGCACCTGTAATCCCAGCTACTTGTGAGGCTGAGGTAAGAGAACCCAGGAGGTTGAAGTTGCAGTGAACTGAGATTGCACCACTATATACTCCAGCCTGGGCGACAGATCGAGACTCCATCTCAAAGAAAAATAAAAAAGAAAAGAAATGAGCTACCAAGCCATGAAAAGACATGGAAGACCTCAGATGGATATTGCTAAGTGAAGGAAGCCAATTTGAAAAATATGATTCCAACTAAGCGACTTTTTTTTTTTTTTGAGACAGGATCTCACTCTGTCACCCAGACTAGAGTGCAGCAGCATGATCTCCGCTCATCACAACGTCCGTCTCCTAGGCTCAAGTGATTCTCCTGACTCAGCCTTCTGAATAGCTGGGATTATAGGTGCATACCACCATGCCCGGCTAATTTTTGTATTTTTAGTAGAGACAGGGTTTCACCATGTTGGCCAGGATGGTCTCAAACTCCTGACCTCAAATGATGCACCCGCCTCAGCCTCTCAAAGTGCTGTGATTACAGGCATGAGCCACCACGCCCCACCCAAGTGACATCTATAAAAGGTAAAACTACAAAGACCATGAAAGATCCAGTGGAACTGTTACGGGAATCAGGAGACTAGAGAGACCAATAGGTGGAACAGGGGGATTTTATTCAGTACACTCAGGCCTAGTGGATTAACATCCAAAGACTGGGCCTAGAACAAAGACAGAACTTGACTTTTATACACACTTCTGAAAAGGGGTTGGCTACTTTGAAACAAGCTTACAGTGGCATGAAGTGTAGTGGTGTCAAAGCAAGTGTACAGAAGCAGAACAAAGGCAGTTAATCAAACTATGACAGTTTTATTATGCCTGCTCAGGCATGTCTCATGACCTACTCTACTAAAAATGCAAAAAAATTAGCAGGGCATGGTGGCACCTGCCTGTAATCCCAGCTACTTGGAAGGCTGAGATGGGAGAATCATTAGAACCCAGGAGGTGGAGGTTGCAGTGAGCCAAGATTGTACCACTGTACTCCAGCCTGGGCAACAAAGCAAGGCTCCATCTCAAAAAAAAAAAAAAAAAAAAAAGGGTGAAGAAGAAAGAAAAATTATCTCGGCATGGTGATGCCTGCCTGTAATCCTAGCTACTCGGGAGACTGAGGCACGAGAATTGCTTAAACCTGGGAGGCAAAGGTTGCAGTGAGCCGAGATCACTGCATGCCAGACTGGGTGACAGAGTGAGACTCTTCTCAAAAAAAAAAAAAAGAAAAAGAAAAAAGCCCAAGTTGAAGTCTATGGTTCTTGAAATTTTTGTCTCCTGGGAGCTCACTGTAAAAATATTCTTTTTTTTTTTTTTTTTTTTTGAGATGGAGTCTTGCTCATCGCCCAGGCTGGAGTGCAGTGGCACGATCTCGGCTCACTGCAAGCTCCTCCTCCCGGGTTCATGCCATTCTCCTGCCTCAGCCTCCCGAGTAGCTGGGACTACAGGCGCCCGCCACCAAGCCGGCTAATTTTTTGTATTTTTAGCAGAGATGGGGTTTCACCGTGTTAGCCAGGATGGTCTCGATCTCCTGACCTCGTGATCCACCCGCCTCGGCCTCCCAAAGTGCTGGGATTACAGGCATGAGCCACCATGCCCGGCAGTAAAAATATTCTTTTACCAATTCATATTTTGTAATTGTTTCATAAGACGATTACAGTAGGTGACTAGATTCCCTTTTACTATTTTTTTTTTTTTTTTTGAGACGGAGTCTCACTGTGTCTCCCAGGCTGGAGTGCAGTGGCGTGATCTCGGCTCACTGCAAGCTCCGCCTCCCGGGTTCACGCCATTCTCCGGCCTCAGCCTCCCAAGTAGCTGAGACTACAGGTGCTTGCCACCACGCCCGGCTAGTTTTTTGTATTTTTAGTAGAGACGGGGTTTCACCATGTTAGCCAGGATAGTCTCGATCTCCTGACCTCGTGATCCACCTGCCTCGGCCTCCCAAAGTGCTGGGATTACAGGCTTGAGCCACCGCGCCTGGCCCCCTTTTACTATTAAGGAGGCACAATTTCCAGGAAATAATTTCATACATCTGCCTGTTACAATTTCAAATGGAGATAACTGGTATTTACCAACAGGGGCCAATCATAGGTTCAGCAAGACCAACGGAAGAGCTTCTGGCCAAGGAATTTTAAAAGCCTCTGTTAATTTTGCCAACTGGGTTTTGATTATTCTGTTTGTGCAATCTACTAATCCAGATGACAAGGTGATAGGCACAATGGAAATGTTAAAGAATAGGCTAGGCTGGGTGCAATGGTTCATGTCCGTAATCCCAGCACTTTGGGAGGCCAAGGCAGGTGGATCACAAGGTCAGGAGTTTGAGACCAGCCTGACCAAAATGGTGAAATCCCTTCTCTACTAAAAATACAAAAATGGCCAGGTGCAGTGGCTCACACCTGTAATCCCAGCACTTTGGGAGGCCAAGGCAGGTGGATCACGAGGTCAGGAGACTGAGACCATCCTGGCTAACATGGTGAAACCCCATCTCTACTAAAAATACAAAAAATTAGCCAGTCATGGTGGTAGGCGCCTGTAGTCCCAGCTACTTGGGAGGCTGAAGCAGGAGAATGGTGTGAACCCGGGAGGCGGAGCTTGCAGTGAGCTGAGATGGTGCCGGTGCACTCCAGCCTGGGCGACAGAGCGAGACTCCATCTCAAAAAAAAAAAAAAATAGCTGGGCGTGGTGGTGTGTACCTGTAATCCCAGCTATTCGGGAGGCTGAGGAGAATCACTTGAACCTGAGGCCGAGGCCGAGGTGGAGGTTGCAGTGAGCCAGGATCGTGCCACTGCACTCTAGCCTGGGTGACAGAGTGAGACTATGTCTCAAAAATAAATAAATAAATAAAAATAATAGGCTAGATTCTACATACTGATTGAATTGTTTGTCCAGTGAAATGGGTGCCTCTGTCACTATAAAGTTCCAGAGGAACTTCCCAGGTTGGAATAATTTTTCTAAAATAATTTAATGACTGCTAAAGCCATTGCTCTTTTGCACGGAAATGCCTCTATACAATGAGAAAATATGCAAATCATTACCAGAACATGTATGTAGCCTTGTGAGAGTGGTGACTGGATAAACTCCAGTTGCCATATTTCAAAGGGGGTAAAGGAAAGTGTCCTTGAGAACCATGTAATGGTTTTCCTGGATTACACTTTCAGAAAATATGACAGTGGTTATGTATCTTATGAGCTATTGTTGGAGAAGGTTTCCAGTAATATTTTTTGGCAGACCACCGTGGCTCACATCTGTAATCCCAACACTTTGTGAGGCCGAGGTGGGTGGATCACTTGAAGTCAGGAGTTCGAGACCAGCCTGATCAACATGGTGAAACTCCCATCTCTACTCAAAATACAAAAATTAGCCGGGTGTGGTGGCGGGTGCCTGTAATCCCAGCTAGTCGGGAGGCTGAGGCAGGAGAATCGCTTGAACCTGGGAGGTGGAGGTTGCAGTGAGCAAAGATTGTGCCAGTGCACTCCAGCCTGGGCAACAGAGCAATACTCCATCTCAAAAATAAAAAATAAAATAAAATAACAAAACAAAACAAAAAGTCCGGGCACGGTGGCTCATGCCTGTCAATGCCTGTAATCATAGCACTTTGGGAGGTCGAGGGGGGTGGATTACCTGAGGTCAGGAGTTTGAGACTAGCCTGGCCAACATGGTGAAGCCCCGTCTTCGCTAAAAATACAAAAATTATCTGGGCGTGGTGGTGTGTGCCTGTAATCCCAGCTACTCAGGAGGCTGAGGCAGGAGAATCGCTTGAACCTGGGAGGTGGAGGTTGCAGTGAGCCAAGATTGTACCACTGCACCCCAGACTAGGCGACAGAGCAAAACTCTGTCTTGAAAAAATAAAAAATAATATTTTTCCCCAAGCAACCATTTTGTCAGGACTCCAGTGAGTGAGATCATGCACATAAGAATGACAACTAGCCGGGCACGGTGGCTCAAGCCTGTAATCCCAGCACTTTGGGAGGCCGAGACGGGCGGATCACAAGGTCAGGAGATCGAGACCATCCTGGCTAACATGGTGAAACCCCGTCTCTACTAAAAATACAAAAAAACTAGCCGGGCGAGGTGGCGGGCGCCTGTAGTCCCAGCTACTCGGGAGGCTGAGGCAGGAGAATGGCGTAAACCCGGGAGGCGGAGCTTGCAGTGAGCTGAGATCCGGCCACTGCACTCCAGCCTGGGCGACAGAGCGAGACTCCGCCTCAAAAAAAAAAAAAAAAAAAAAGAATGACAACTATAGGCCGGGTGCGGTGGCTCACGCCTGTAATCCCAGCACTTTGGGAGGCCACAGCAGGAGGTCAGGAGTTCAAGACCAGCCTGGCCCACATGGTGAAACCCCATCTGTACAAAAATTCAAAAAAATTGGCCAGACGTGGTGGCATGTGCCTGTAGTCCCAGCTACTTGGGCAGCTGAGGCACAAGAATCACTGAAGCCCAGGAGGGAGAGGTTGTAGTGAGCCAAGATTGTACCATTGCACTCCAGCCTGGGCAAAAAGAGTGAAACTCTGTCTCAAAAAAAGAAAAAAAAAAAAAAAAAAAGAATGACAACTAAAATTCAGGAGAAAGTATGGGCAACTTGTTTGGCCCATACCACACCTCATCTTTCGGGGAATCTATCCCCCCTTTTGTTTCCCAATCTTTTTGTTCTGATTTTAGGGCTCTGAATTGAGCTAATTTTATGTCAAATTCAGGTGCTTCCTTAAAAGTTAACGCAGGTTAGTTTTCTTGTTTAGATGTGTTTGGAGCAGCTCTACTTGCTACTTATCAGCTAGGTGATATTCTCTGCTTTCTGGAGTATCTGATTTGGAATGACCCAAAATTTTAATAATGGCCAGGGATTTTTTTGTAGTAGTTATGAAATAAGAAGTTCATCTTTTATGGATTGACCTTAAGAGGTTAAGAACACTCTTTGCTTCTACAACATTTCCAAATCATGGGCTACTCCAAAAGCATGTCTACTGTCTGTATAAATATTAGCGGATATTCTTTTTGCCAATTGACAGGCCTAATCAATGCTATTAATTCTGTTTGTTGAGCTGAGATGGCTTTCAGAAAACAGGCACTTTCTATTTTCTTCAATTAAAGACACGATAGTGCAACCTGCTTGGTAGATTCAAGATTCATCCTTCAATAACATCCATCTGTGAACTAAACATCAATATTTGTAAAGGGAGTCTCTTGGAGGTCTGATCTAGAAGAAAAATATTGATCACTTAGAGCTATGCAGTTGTGTGGTATTTCATGTAAAAATGAAGGCAAAAGAATGCAGGGCTCACATCGTTACACTAGAGATGATATGAGAAGCTAACATAAGCAAGACCTCATATGAAGTCAGTCTACTAAATGAGTAATGTTGAGTACGGTGTGAGTATAGCAATACCTCCACAGAATGAGGGACGAAGATAGTAAGGGATGTTCCCATGACAATTTCTTCAGTTGCCCTAATGAACAAAGTGGTGGCTGTTATGGCTCTCATACAAGGTGGGAGTCCCTTTTGCTATAATTGTTGGCTCTAATACCCTATAGGTCTATTTTGAGCTCTGTTTTTGAGTTAGGACCCCTAAAGTGTTTCCACCACTTTCATACACAAATAATGAAGTGTTATCATTTGGATGCCCCAAAGCTGGAGTGTTCGCAAGATCATTTTTGATCATTTTTTTTCTTCCTTTTTCTTTCTTTTCTTTTCTTTTCTTTTCCTTTCCTTTCTCTCCTTTCTTTCTTTCTTGAGACAGAGTCTCACTCTATCGCCCAGGCTGGAGTACAGTGGCATGATCTTGGCTCACTGCAACCTCCACCTTCCAGGTTCAAGTGATTCTTATGCCTCAGCCTCCCGAGTAGTTGGGACTACAGGAGTGCACCACCACACCCTGCTAATTTTTGTACTTTTTAGTAGAGATAGGGTTTCATCACATTGGCCAGGCTGGTCTCAAACTCCTGACCTCAAGTGATCCACCCACGTCGGCCTCCCAAAGTGCTGTGATTACAGGAGTGAACCACCACGCCCAACCTATTTTTGATCATTTCTAATATTAGTTGAATTTCTTCTGTCCAGTCTAGAGAGTCTGGCATGTCTTATTTTAAGAGAGCATATAAGGGCCGAGCTTTTAAGGAAAAGTTTAGAATATAATTGCTACAAAATTCTGCTAGTCCCTAAAACCTTAACTGTTTCTTGGTTCTCAGTTTCAGAACAGCTGCAATGGCATTCAATCTATCTGGATTAATAGAAAATCCTTCCTTGGATATTAGGTGGCATAAGTAGTTGTTTTGGGTTTTTTGTTTTGTTTTGTTTTTACAAAATTGAAGTTTTTCTTTAGACACTTTATGATCCATTAGGGCCAATTGTAACAGGTGTATTCCATCTACTGAGGAAGCCTATTTGTTATCTAAGCAAATATGTAAATCATCTATGTATTGTATTAAGATAGGCTTCTCAGCCAGGCATGGTGGCTCATACCTGTAAGTCCAACACTTTGACTTTGGGAGGCCAAGGCAGGAGGATCACTCAGGATCAGTCAGGAGTTCAAGACCAGCCTTGGCAACATAGCGAGAGCCCATCTCTACAAAAGTTTAAAAAAGCAGCCATGTATGGGGGTGCATGCCTCTGGCCCCAGCTACTTGGGAGCCTGAGTGGGAGGTTCACTTGAGCCCAGGAGGCTGAGTCTACAGGGATACGTGATAGTGCCACTGCACTCCAGTCTAGGCGATGGAGTGAGACCCTGTCTCAAAAAAAAAAAAAAAAGAAAAAAGAAAAGCTGTGGTATGCCTGTAATCCCAGAACTTTGCGAGGCCAAGGCAGGCAGATTACTTGAGCCTGTGAGTTTACTTGAGACCAGTCTGGGCAACATGGCAAACCCTGTCTCTACAAAAAAAAACAAAAAAACAAAAAAACAAACAGAAATTAGCCAGGCATGGTGGCTTGTATTGTAGTCCCATGTACTCTGAGGTAGGAGGATCACTTGAGCCTGGGAGTTCAAGGCTATGGTGAGCTATGATTGTGGCACTGCAATCCAGCATGGGCAACAGAGCAAAACTGTGTCAAAAAAAAAAAAAAAAAAAAAAAAAAAAAAAAAAAAAAAGACAGGCTTCTCAATGAAGTTATCATCTGAGAGGTCTTTTATTAATGTTTGTGAAAAGTAAGTGAGGCCTTCAGTGTATCCTGGAGCATGAGTGTCCAAGTATATTGTCTGTCTTCCCAAGTAAAGGCAAAGAGAAATTAGCTAGTTTTATCTATAGGAATTCTAAAGAATGCACTGCATACATCTATGACTATAAAAAATTCTGCATTCACAGTGGCTCACACCTGTAATCCCAGTACTTCAGGAGGCCAAGGCAGGCAGATCACGAGGTCAAGAGATCAAGACCATCCTGGCCAACATACTGAAACCCCATCTCTACTAAAAATACAATAATTTTATTGTAGGGGGGCGTGGTGGCACACGCCTGTAGTCCTTGCTACTTGGGAGGCTGAGGCAGGAGAATCGCTTGAACCCAGGAGGCGGAGGTTGCAGTGAGCAGAGATCACGCCACTGCCCTCCAGCCTAGCAACAGAGCGAGACTCCATCACACACACACAAAAATAATAAAATAAATTCTGCATTCAATGGAATAGATATGAGCAATGTGTGAGGATTAGGCACTACTGGATGCTGTGGAATTATGTTGTTCATTGCTATCAAATTCTGTACAAACCCCCATCCTTTACCATTTGGTTTTCTTACCAGGGGAGTTTGTGTATTACAAGGGCTTATATAGAGAATGATCAGGGATCTTTCTTTCTTTCTTTCTTTCTTTCTTTCTTTCTTTCTTTCTTTCTTTCTTTCTTTCTTTCTTTCTTTCTTCTTTCTTTCTTTCCTTCCTTTCTTTTTTTTTTTTTTTTTTTTGAGGTGGAGTCTCACTCTGTCACTAGACTAGAGTACAGTGGCACAATCTCAGCTCACTGCAACCTCTGCATCCTGGGTTCAAGTGATTCTCCTGCCTTAGCCTCCTGAGTAGCTGGGACTACGGGTGTGTGCCACCACACCTGGCTAATTTTTGTTTTTGTTTTTGTTTTTGTTGTATTTTTAGTAGAGATGGGGTTTTGCCACATTGGCCAGGCTGGTCTCAAACTCCTGACCTCACACAATCTGCCTGCCTCAGCCTCCCAAAGTGTTTGGATTACAGGTGTGAGCCATTGTGCACAGCCTGATCAGTCCTCTTTTTATATAATCTGAAATTATAGGTTTTATCCCTTCTAAGGCTTCAGTTATCGTGGGATAGTACCTGATATTTGGAAGGGGTTTTGGTGAAATTTTTTGAGATGTTATTGAAGTAGCTGAAACAATAGTTTCTGTGTCAGTGAAGGACTTTGACCACAATCAATCAAGTACCACCTTTATTAGGTTTTCTAATTCTTTATTGCTTAATAATTCAGTGTCCTCAGTGGCAAGATGGATAGTAACTGGATTAAATTTTGAAAATTGTTTTGCTTGTATCTGTTAATTCTGTGGTATCATCCATACCATGTAATTCTGAATATATTTCCCGCTTCTGAGAGAAAAAAATAAAGGTATTATATAGTTCTGAGAAGTCTCTTCCTATCAGATGGATGGGGGCTGATGGAACCAAAAGGAAAACATGATTCCCTTGTGAGATACCTAGTTGAGAAGTTGCAGGGTGAGACTTGTGTGCTGATATGGAAGGACACCTACCATTTGGACCGAGTGTTTACCCTGAGGAATGGGACTTTGTGATAAGGTGGGATTTATTACAGATAATGTTGCTCGGTATCAACAAGGACTTGGGGTTGTTCTTTACTTAAAATAATCTCTGTTTAGGCTGGGCATGGTGGCTCACACCTGTAATCACAGCACTTTGAGAGGCTAAGGCAAACAGATCACAAGGCCAGGAGTTTGAGATCAGCGTGACCAATGTGGTGAAACCCCGTCTCTACTAAAAATACAAAAATTAGCTGGACGTGGTGGCACACGCCTATAATCCCAGCTACTCAGGAGGCTGAGTCAGAAGAATCACTTGAACCCGAGAGGTGGGGGTTGCAGGACGCCGAGATTGCACCACTGCACTCCAGCCTGGGAGACAGAGCGAGACTCCATCTCAAATAAATAAATAAATAAATAAATAAATAAATAAATAAATTCTATTTCTCCCAGAATATTAGTAAGCAGAAAAGGAAAGTTCCCTTTAAATTTATCGGAGCACCTCTATTCCATATTTTCCTCCTTCATCTGTTGTCATTCCTTCTGTTTTAGTTTTCAGTAATCTTTTTTTTAAAGTGGCCAGTTTTATTGCAGTTATTACAAATTGAAGGGTTAGACCTGTTCAAAGGTTTATTGGGGTATTTTGACCGTCTACACTTGTTGGATACTTGTTTTAGTTGCAAATTCATAACTTTACTTCCTTTATTATTTTATCTGGCCTCTTTATCTTTTTCTTCTTTAAAGTACACAACAACTGGTCAGCAAGATTAACTAAATCATGGGTTTAAGAAGTGGCCCAACTAAGGCACTGTCTCTTTACTATCACAGTGAATTCTTCATCTAGAACATTTATAAAATTGGAGTTGAGGAAAGTATCTTTTTTTTTTGAGATGGAGTCTCCCTCTGTCACGCAGGCTGGAGTGCAATGGCGTGACTTGGCTCATTGCAACCTCCACCTCCCGGGTTCAAGCGATTCTTCTGCCTCAGCCTCCCAAGGAGCTGGGATTATAGGCGCATGTCACCACGCCTGGCTAATTTTTGTATTTTTAGTAGAGACAGGGTTTTACCGTGTTGGTCAGGCTGGTCTCGAATTCCTGACCTCAGGTGATTATCCGCCTCAGCCTCCCAGAGTGCTGGGATTACAGGTGTGAGCCACCGTGCCCAGCCCAGGAAAGTATCATTTTTATTATTAGCATAACTCACCTCAGATAAGCCTGAATATTGCCTAAAAGTCTTTTCACATCTTTCAAAGTATAACATAACTGACTCATCTGGATTTTGTACATATGGTTATATTTTATGCCAGTTGACTATCTTTTGGAAGACTAAAGGAATGGCTGTAAACAGAGCCTTTGTAGTTTAATGGGCATTCCTGTGGCCTTCTCCTGAACATTTATGGAAATCTTCCAGGGGACTTACCCGTTGGACTTTACCCACCCGACTTTAGCTTTACTTTCTGATACTAACATGTGAACTAGTTGATGTAAATCAGAAAAGCCAGAGTCATAAGTTTGAATATTTAGTTTAAATTCCCTGGCAAAGCAAATAGGGTCCTGATGGGGGTCAGGACAATCCTTATGTCTATAAGTTCTACCTTTGACCATGGTTGATAAACCAAGGCAGGTCCCCCGCTACCAGACACTGGCTGTTTGTGAAACAGAGCCAGAACAGCAGGGGTGGGAAGTGGAGGAAAAGAAGGCAGATCAGTAAGAATAAAAAGAGGCTGAGCGAGAAAGAGAAGCCTTGGCAGCCTTTTTAATTCAGAAATTGTTTTAGGCAATCTTTTATTTTCCTCCTGCAGTGAAGTAACTTTATCAGAACCTCTCTGGATGCTTCTAAATACCTCTAAAAATAAATCTCCCGATTATCTTATTTTATCCTAGAACCGGATTTTTCTTTTTTTTGAGACGGAGTTTCACTCTTCCCAGGCTGGAGTGCAATGGCGTGCTATCTCAGCTCACCGCAAGCTCCACCTCCCAGGTTCAAGCTATTCTCCTGCCTCAGCCTCCCGAGTAGCTGGGATTACAGGCATGTGCCACTACACCCGGCTAATTCTGTATTTTTAGTAGAGACGGGGTTTCTCCATGTTGGTCATGCTGGTCTTGAACGCCTGACCTCAGGTGATCCGCCCACCTTGGCCTCCCAAAATGCTGGGATTACAGGCATGAGCCACCGCGCCCAGCCAGAACCGGATTTTTCTCTTTTTTTCTTTTTTCTTTTCTTTTCTTTTTTTTTTTTTTTTGAGACAGAGTCTTGTTCTGTCACCCAGGCTGGAGTGCAGTGGTGTGATCTCATCTCACTGCAAGCTCTGCCTCCCGGGTTCAGGCCATTCTCCTACCTCCACCTCCTGAGTAGCTGGGACTACAGGCGCCCGCCACCAAGCCCGGCTAATTTTTTGTATTTTTTTTAGTAGAGATGGGGTTTCACCGTGTTAGCCAGGATGGTTTCGATCTCCTGACCTCGTGATCCGCCCGCCTCGGCCTCCCAAAGTGCAGGGATTACAGGCGTGAGCCACCGTGCCCGGCTAGAACCGGATTTTTCTAATTGAGCACACAAATAAATTAGTTTAGGCATTTCAAAGTACCCTACTTTGGCCATTGCAATTTTGGTTCTTTGTGAGTTCTTCAAGAGAAAATTTTTTCTAAATAGTGACAGGAAGTAGAACCGTAAGTATCGTACATGAATCCAGCTGGAGTCTCTAAAGATGGACCTCTCCGCAAGGAGGTCTGTTTTAGATGGCTGATCAGCTATAATTTGTATTCTCCTCTTAAGTGACCAAAAGCTGAAAGGGAAAGATGTTTTTGATCAAACGTATTATTTATGGGAATAGCTCCCCAGTGTGTTACCCTTGCATCAGTTCTTTCCTCTTATGTGTCTCAGTGAAACCCAGAAATTTTGGGAGCTTAAGGCACTGGGACATCAGTACCTTATATGTGTTTACTGTATTTAAGCAGATTTCCCTGTATGTTCTTCTTTGGGGATCCCCTATGCGACCATTTCTCATCACAAATGATAAGCTCTGATACTCCTACAAGATCTCAGTCACCTAAGGTCTTTTGGCCAGGATGAATAGTATCCCTTGCCTTCAGGGCTTCAGGACTTACCACATTCTCATAAAGATTTTTTTTAATTAATTTTTTTTTTTTTTCCAGAGACAGGGTCTCACTATGTTGCCCATGCTGGTCTTGAACTCCTGGTCTCAGGTGATCCTCCAGCGTTGGCCTCCCAAAGTGCTAAGATTACAGGAGTGAGCCACTGTGCCCTGCCAATAAAGGTCTTTTATAAATTTTTGGTCACTCAAAAAAAAGAATTTAATTGTGCCAAATTGAACTGAGCTTCAAAACCTGGCTAATTTAAGGTCACAATTTTGCTTAAGCCACAGAAATTCACATCTTATTAAAGGGAAACTGCTTTTCCTTTAACCAGATTTTGCATGAGAGGAAAGCAAACTTTAGCAAGTAAGGCAAACAAAACCTTAACCTTAAAAAAAGAGTGAAGCCATAAACCTGCAAACAACAGAAACTCTAGAGAGGTAAGAAATGAAACTCCTACCTTAAAGCTTTAAAGTAGAACTTCAATTCCAGCCCCATTGAGAATGATATCAGGTCATTTGAACAATGTATGAATCTCACCTAAGCCAAGGAGATTCAAAATGCAAGAGGGGTCTTGCTTAGGGCTCCCATAAACTCCAGCAACAGTTTGTACTGGTACCGCCTATCTGTTAGCAAAACAGCAGGAGTCAGTGGCAGAAGCTAACTTCAGGTCACATCTGGGTCACCAGTATGTCAACCTGAAATAATTTAAAGCATCAGAATCCAGTTTAAGAGTTTATTCAAGCACAAAGTTGAGGATGAATATCCAGAAATACAGACCCCAAAGGAACGGGGTCGGTGCTCCAAAGCTAAAAAGTATGGTCTTACTTATATAGGCAGCAAACAAATTTAACAGAATTACATTTTTCATACAAGGGTAGTTTATGAGTTAATGCAATTTTATTAGTTATAACTTGTTTTCTTTCCCAATTTAAACGAGTATAAGAGTATATTTAGCCGGGCGCGGTGGCTCAAGCCTGTAATCCCAGCACTTTGGGAGGCCGAGATGGGCAGATCACGAGGTCAGGAGATCGAGACCATCCTGGCTAACACAGTGAAACCCCGTCTCTACTAAAAAATACAAAAAACTAGCCGGGCGAGGTGGCGGGCGCCTGTAGTCCCAGCTACTCGGGAGGCTGAGGCAGGAGAATGGCGTGAACCCGGGAGGAGGAGCTTGCAGTGAGCTGAGATCCGGCCACTGCACTCCAGCCTGGGTGACAGAGCGAGACTCCGTCTCAAAAAAAAAAAAAAAAAAAAAAAAAAGTATATTTAACATTTTATTGTAGACAGTGTGATAGTTGTGAGGTCATTGTGTAAGAGAAGAAAGAATGAAGCTAATCTATAATGAAGATCAACAGTTAAGAGGGAAAAGGTCTTCTCCGGCATCCTTTAGTCTTTTACAACATTTTATAAAACAATGTAGGTAAAGAAAAAGTTAATCCATAATTAAAGGAACAAAGGTTACAGCTGCCTGTCATGTGACTTGGGTCTCATAACCACATTTCTTTAAGGCTCAAAATAATTTAAAGTTCCAACCACTTTGATTTTTAATTTCTTATTTTCACATAACAAACAACTTCCGCATCTCTGTGGTTTATAATTTCATTTATTTATCTTTTCTCACTCACAGGTCAGTGGTTCAGTTGGAGTTTGGCCAATCTTAGCTAATCTTGCATCCAAGATGCAGACTGGGCTGAGATCTACTTTACACATGCCATCCTGAGCTCCAAGCTCAAAAGGCAATGGCTAGGGGGCACAAATTCTCCTCACAGATACAACAAAAGTGCAAGAGTGCAACCCAAACAATGCAGGACAGTTAAATTTCTGTTCATATCGCACTTCTAACATCCAGTGAGCTGAAGCAAGGCACAGGGTGAAACCTGGAACCAAGGGGTGAAGAGGCACCCGCAATCCACCACAAAGCCATGGCAAGAGTGTAGAGGAATAGAACTCTCACAAGGCCTTAAGACTTGAGACCAATTATTCAATCAACTACAAATCTAACCTTTTTTATACCCCTTTCTCAGATGATGCCTGGATTACCCCACTTCTGACTTATTATAGATTTTATATATTTAAATTCTGACATATTTGTAATCCCAGAAGGCTTTATTATTTTTGTGTCATACAGTTAACTTTCATTTAGATTTACCAATATATCCTTTTTGTTGAATTTCATCCATTCTCTATCTCTGAGCTTCCACTTGAGAACATTTTATTTTTACGTGATAAAAGCCCATTAGTATTTCCTTTAGTTTAGATCTTTTGGCAACAAATTTTCTCAGATCTTGTTTGTCTGCCAATGTCATTATTTTCTCTTTCTTTTCCCTTCCCTTCCCTTCTTCTCTTCTTCCCTTCCTTTCCCTTCTTCCCTTTCCTTCCTCCCTTCCCTTCTCCCTTCCTTTCCCTTCCCTTCTTTTTTGAGACAGTCTCACTCTGTGTTGCCCAAGCTGGAGTGAAGTAGTGCCATATCAGCTCACTGCAACCTCCGCCTCCCGGGTTCAAGCAATTCTCCTGCCTCATCCTCCTGAGTAGCTGGGGCTGCAGGCATGCGCCACCATGCCCAGCTAATTTTTGTATTTTTAGTAGAGACAGGTTTTAGCAGAGATGGAGTTTCACCATGTTAGCCAGGCTGGTCTCGAACTCCTGACCTCAAGCAATCTGCCCGCCTTGCCCTCCCAGAGTGCTGGGATTGTAGGCGTGAGTCACCGCGCCCAGCCTAATGTTGAGGTGGAAGTGCTGGGTAGAGAAGGATGTGGTCCCTTTAAATGCTATGGAAGAGGGGAAGGGAAGTGCTGGGTAGAGGAGGGCGTGGTCCCTGGCTAGGGTTCCACCCCCACGGACCTAGGCGAGGACAGGCATTTTCTGCCCACGTGTTGTATTTTCCAAGACCACCCTGGCCTGCCACGCCCCCATCCTGTGCCTATAAAAACCCCCAGAGACCCTAGCTGGCAGACACAGAGGTCGCTGGACGTTGAGGGGAGGGGAGCGATACCCAGGTAGCTGGACATCCAGAGGAAGGCACTGACAGGCACCAGCGCGCTGGTGAAGCTCAATAAGGTGCAGTTTGGCTAGGGCAGTTGGAGGAAAGCCCAGGGTTGGTGAGCAGCGCAACTCCAGGGAAATTCCTTCCCACTCCATCCCCTTCTGACTTCCCCTTCAGCTTCTGCTAAGAGCTATTTCACTCAATAAAACCTTGCACTCATTCTCCAAGCCCAGGTGTGATCTGATTCTTCTGGTACACCAAGGCGAGAACCCGGGATACAGAAAGCCCTCTGTCCACGCGACAAGTAGAGGGTCTAATTGAGCTGGTTAACACAAGCCGCCTATAGACGGCAGAACTAAAAGAGCACCCTGTTAACACATGTCCACTGGGGCTTCAGGAGCTGTAAACATTCACCCCTAGACACTGCTGTGGGGTTGGAGCTCTACAGCAGTGGGGCACTGAAGAAGCGAGCTGCATCCCCATCGCATGCCCTGCCCAAGGCAACTTTTCCAGTTTCAACCTCATTATTTTCTTTGACCACTTTGAAGATACGATTATTCTGTATTCTGCTTCACTGTTTGAGAAGTCAGTAGTTAAGCTTAATTATCTCTCCCTAGAAGGTAATCCGTTGTTTTCCCTCTGGCTTCTTTTAAGTTTTTTCCCCCCTGGTTTTGAGCTATTTTATTATGATATGTCTAAGTGTATTTTGCTTTTTAAACATTCTAATTAAAATCTATAATGCTTCTGAAAAGTGAAGATTGATATCCTTCGTCAATTTTCAAACCCTAAGCCATTATCTCTTCGGATACTGCTTCTGTCTCTTTCTCTATACTTCTAGGACTCAAGTTACCTGTATGTTAGACCTCTGTGTCCTCTATATCTAATTTATTCACATGCTGTATTTTCTGTCCTTTTATCTCTGTGCTTGAATTTAGATATACTCTTCTGACTTAACTCTACCATCACTAGCTTTCTCTTTTCAGGGGTGTATGATATGCTAACACTATCTGTTGAATTTTCACAATTTCAGTTATATATTTCAGTTCTAGAATTTCCATTTGGTTCTTTATAATTTACAGGCTTGTGATAAAATTGTTAATCTTGTCTTTTATCCTCTTAACCATGTTAAGCATAACTATTTAAAAGTCTTTGTGAAAACTCCATTTTGATCCCCTAGAGCTCACTTGTCTGTTATTGCTCTTGTTTTTGTTTTTGTTTTAGAGACAGGGTCTCATTCTGTCACCGAGGCTAGAGTGCAGTGGTGTGATCTTGGCTCACTGCAGCCTTGACCTCCTGGGCTCAAGCCATCTTCCTGCCTCAGACTCTGGGGGTGCATGCTCAGCTAATTATTATTATTATTAATTTTTTAGAAACAGGGTGTCACTATGTTGTCCAGGCTTGCTCTTCTTTTTGCAGTCATTTTGCCTTTTCTCCTTGGGTGTCTACTTATTTTTGATTCACTGTTGAACACTGCATGTGAACAATTGTAGAAGTAATTTGAGACCATGGATGAGGTTATTATTCCCAGAGAAAGTTTACATTTGCTGCTGGCAAGGACTGACATGATTTGAATGGAGTCCCAAACAACTTGTGGTCCCAAAACAGTACAGTGGGATATCTTCTTGGTGGTACCAAGCCTCCAAATTTTGTCGTCCTAGGGCAATGAGAGTGTTAAAAGTGCTGCTCAGAGTCCTAGTGTCTCAAATATTCATCTGGAATTGGCAGATGCCTTTCAAGAAAAAGCAGCCACAAACCAGCTTACCTCTCTCATGTCCTTTCTCTCTGATATTGGCCTCATAATTATTCACTGCCTTGTTAGTTCTCTGAAGCTGTCTGAAAACTGAAGTCCTCCATTGACTTTTTCTTTTTTTAAGACAGGGTCTTTCTCTGTTGCCCTGGCTGGAGTATAGCGGTCCGATCATAGCTTACGGTAACCTTGAGCTTATGGGCTCAAGTGATCCTCCTGTTGCAGCCTCCCAACTAGGCCAATAGACATGCATCACCATGCCCTGTTAAGTTTTAAATTTTTTTGAAGAGATGGGGTCTCATTATGTTGACCAGGCTGGTCTTGAACTCCTGGGCTCAAGCAGTCCTCCTACCTCAGCCTCCCAAAGCACTGGGATTATAGGCCTCCACAGACTTTTCAATTCCAGCTATAGGAAAGTCCCATGGGAATCGGAATTTAGCTCTACCATGTTGTTTCTTGTGCCAGTTATTAAATAATGTCTTTAAGCTCTATTCTCCCTTCCCACCTCTAGAAACTGCTTCTGATGCCAGGGCTGAAACTCTAAGACACATATTTCTCATTGGCAAACAAAGAAGACCTGATCTAATATTCCCTATTAGACTAAGCTGATAGGTTGACAGAGGGAGACCATAGGGCCACTTCCTGTGAGCATCACTCCAGCTAGACTTCTTCAACAAGGAAGCAGCACACTCTTCCCACAGGAGAAGCTGAATCCAGTTTGAAGTTTTTCCAGGACTTGCAGAACCAGCCTCAATATGCCTTCTCCTTAGAGGTCTGGGTGAGAGTCTCCCAGTGCCCTCTTTAGGGGGCTTACTCCCAGCTCCACAGCCACCCCTCATCCATAGTATATGTCTAAGTCCCATAGGGACCCTCCTCAGAGGTCTGGGTCCCATCCCCATGGGATCTCTCCTCTGGGCTCAAAGAGCCCAGCCCCAGCTGGTCAACACACCTCCTCAGAGATCTGAATTCCAGCTCTGCAAGCCCTTCCTTTAAGCTATAATAATTCCAGCTTCTTTTTCATCTTTGAGTTCTAGGGGTGGTAGCTGTGTCCTATGTTTGTACCTCCATATCTTGGGATTTTCCTTTTATTGAGTTAACTTTATTTCCTGTTAACTATTGTTTATATTCAGTTCCCTCTGTTTAAATAACTGATGCACTTTCTCTTCTGTGGTTTGAAGGTTTGTGTCCCCTCCAAAATTAATGTTGAAACTTAATCCCGGGCCAGGCGCGGTGGCACACGCCTGTAATCCCAGCACTTTGGGAGGCCGAGGTGGATGGATCACCTGAGGCCAGGAGTTTGAGACCAGCCTGGTCAACATGGTGAGACCCTGTCTCTACTAAAAATGCAAAAATTAGCCAGGCATGGTGGTGGGCGCCTGTAGTCCCAGCTACTTGGGAGGCTGAGGCAGGAGAATGGCTTGAACCTGAGAGGCAGAGATTGCAGTAAGCAGAGATCGTGCCACTGCACACCAGCCTGAGAGCCAGAGCCAGACTCTGTCTCAAAAAAAAAAAAAAAAAAAATTGAAAGGTTTTTTTAAGGGTTACTTAGCAAGTTACCTACAAGTGATGAGAATAGTAAAGTCCCTTTCAAGTCAGAACATTTAGTTTTTTTACAAATATATTAATTTTATTTCCTGTTAACTATAACTATCACTTATATTCACTTCTGTCTAGTCAAATAACTGATGTGCTTTCTGTCTCTTCTATGGTTTGAAGATACAGAAAGATTTGTGTCTCCTCTAAAATTAATGTTGAAACTTAATCCTCACTTGAGGTCCCAACTTATTAACAATCCTGTCACTTTGCTTAACTACAATTTTCTTAAATTCTTTCTTTTGGGTATAAATTTTTAGTTTTAATCCCCTAAAAGCCCTGGGGAAGGTGATTTAGGGAGTGATGGTATTAATTACTAAAAGATTTATATAATGTTTGGGGTAAAGGGTACTTGGAGTCACAGGCATCACTGCCAAAATAAAGGGATTTGGGAAATGTAGTACTACCCACAGCAAAATCCAGCTCTATATTTAGCGGATGAGGCCACACGGATTTTAGAAACGGCAGGCTGCAGAGGTCTTGGCTAATAGTGGAAAAGAGATTTAACTTGAAAGTGAACAGTCTGTTCTATTCCTTAATATATTTTTGGCTTCTAGATGGTCAAGCCGTTGCGCAAATAATTGCACCATCCTTGTCTTATTCAAGGTGGGCTGTTCATATCTTAAAATTACCAGTGAGCAACAAGGAAAGCAGAGTGCCTGTGCTGAATGCCAAGGGCTTCCCCTTCCTGACAGATATCTTTTATGCAGCTGAATCATCTGTATGCAAAACACCTCAGCCAACGGTGCCTCGGAAAAACAACTGGCTGCTGGGCAAACCAGGTGTGGGCTCCAGCTTCGACCTGCTACTACTGTCGTGCAGCCACGGGCACTCTGGGTGATCCTCACTGGCCTGGGGCTGGTCATCTGCTGCTAGATGAGCTTCGCTGACTCTTAGCATTGATATTCCAACACAGTGTCCTCTAGAAACTGCATGAGCCAGGAAAGATGTTTCTTAAAGGAGCAGGGACCGAGCCTCACGCCGAAACACGTCTGTAACAGGTACAGTCACGTGTCCCATGCATCCATGCATTCTGAGGCATGCGTCTCGGCTGTGGGATCCTCACAAGGGAACTTACACAAACTCAGATGGCACAGCCACTACACAACTAGGCAGCTGATGCGGTCCGCTGCTGCTAGGCTGTACACCCGCACCGCGTGTGAGGTGCAGAATTCCGCCGGCACCCGTAATGACACACCTGTACCGTGTTATCTCCAAATACAGGGAAGGAAATGTCCTTGGCTAAGCCCTCACCAGAGGACAGGAAGTTTCCAGCTCCGTTATCATCTTATGGGACCACCGTCATATACACGGTCCTCCTCAGACCAAGAGGTCGTTCGTTATATGGCACATGTGGTTCTTCCAAGACCCTTTTCCATGTTTCTGTCACATCCGTGCCTGCGTAAAAAGTGGCCCTGAACTCAACCGTCCAGAGTTGGAGGCAGAACTAGCACCACTGCCCCGCTCCACATGTGGAAGGCGCTGGGCAAGGACCGCCGCAGACCCTGTCAGGGTTTATCCCCTGAAAACCTTTCACTCGGGGACCTCGCGCACACCGCTTCAGGGCAGAGGGCGCGCGGGACTACTTTCCGCGGACCCTCGGAGCGGGGGGAGGGATCTGCGCAGGCGGGGCGGGGCGGGGGCGGGGCGGGGGCGGGGGCGGGGGAGCGGGGGCAGGGGAGGGGCGGGAGGAAGGGGCGCGGGGGAGGGGCAGGGGAGGGACGAGGGACGGGGGAGGGGCAGCGGAGGGGGTGGGGGCCAGGGCGCCGTCAGGAGAAGGGCGGGGGCCGGGACCTGGAGTCGGAACAACTGCGCCTGCGCCGTCGCCACCGGTCAGCCCGCGCGAGGGGTCGGCGGTCATCCCTGCCGCTTCCACCGCCGCCGCCGCAGCTGCCTAGGTCCCGCACCAGCTATGGCGCAGATCCTCCCTATTCGCTTTCAAGAGCACTTCCAGGTGAGGCCCGGAGGGCCCGGGGGATGCGCCCCGCGCTCCGTCCTGTCAGCCGCGCCTCCGCCGGCCGGCCTCTCAGGCTTGACCCCGCGCCCCTAGCCCCGCTGAGCCGCTGGCCAGCTGGCCGCGCCGACTTCTGACCTCCCACCTGGGTTGGGGCTGCGGGGTCCCGGGCGCGGCGGCCGCTCGCGAGGACCCGCTCGGGTGCCGTCGCCGAAGCCCGTTACCGGCGGGCGCCGGCTGGGGAACGCTGGTGGTGGAAGCGAACGCCCCCTGGGACGCCCCGCTCAGTGCCCGCGAGGACGCACACAGATTCCCGCTTCAGGCGGGGCAACCCGAGGGCCGCGCCGATCCCACAGCTCCACGCCCCGCTTGGTGTTCTCCGGTCCTTATTCGCCCCTGAGTTTGCCTCTGTGCTCTGTTTTCGTTCCCAGGGCGGCTTCCCCTGGGAGGACCGTGAACATGCGTGACCCAAGAGAAAAATTTCTCAGGGCTAAGCCGAAGTAGGGCTTTTCAATGCAGTAACACTTCCAAAGCCTGCCTTTTTAATAAGGTCCCAGTTTGTTCTCCGTTTGTTTGTGCTCAGGAACATAAGGACTGGTCGCCTGCTTTGAGCAAAGGCTTGGGTCGGGCGCCTTGCGGGCCGCTCACGGGTCTGCCCGGGAACGGCGCTGGTCCCCTCGTTTACCCGGGGAGGTGCGACAGAGGAGGGTCTCCAGCGGCTCCTCCCTGAGTGCTCCATGTTAAATCATCACACTCCCATTCGTTGCGATTCGCTTACTCTTTTGTAGATGAGGAAACCGAGTCTCAAAAGTGTTGAACTCATCTTCATTCAATAAGAACAGGATTCAGACTCCAGTCTTTTTGACTACAAAGTAGTACATAGAGGAACGTGCTTGATTGAAAGTTCCTGTTTTCACAGTGCAGAGCATTGTTAGCCCTAGATGCAGACGGGAAAGGCCTTGGGACCTGTGTAGTGACCAGTCCGGTCCCCTCATTCTGCAGACTGGAAACTTGATATCCAGAGGATCCTGCCAGGGTCGCTTGGTTAGTGACACAGTGGAAATTGTGTGGAGGTGGAAGTGCCTCGACATCTGTCCCCCTGGACTTCATTCTGCCACTAAGCTGAGCCAGCGCCAGTCATGTTGAGGTAGCAAAATACTGCTGCTGCTCATAATAATGAGATGATGTAGTTATCATTTATTGAGCCATTTCTCTTGCCACTGACTATTGTATTTTATAAATCTCGTTTAATTTAATTCTCATGATAACTGAGGCAGGTAGTGATATCCTGTTTTCTACCATGGGTCACTGAGGTTCATATTATAATTCATTCAGCGAAAGTTACACGGCTAGTAAGTGACAAAGTTTGAGTTCTAACCCAGGTCTCTGACTCCAATGCCTGTGCTTAACCACTGTCTAAATATGTTCTTTTCAAAGAGCAAGAAAGCAATAAGGCATTTTGGGTGTCTATCAGCGTTTCTAATGTCCATCAGGATTTGTAATGTCCGTCAGAGTTGATATGTTCCATTATCTGGAAAATGCTTGTGGCTTGTGGGCAGCCACGTGAATGAAAGTGTGTGGTTTGTGGTCTCCAACACTGACTGGGTCTTTGAGGCTGCTCTACATTCTGTAGAGCACACACTGAGTCAGCACACACTGCCTTCACTACAGACATTTCAAAACTTCAGCCTGTTCCTTAAATCCCAATCCTGCCATTCCTACCTTGCAACCAGCAGATGACTTGGAGAAAACTAAAGCCATAACTGGGATGTTTCTCACCTTTATGGCTGCAGACTTAGACGCTTGTCTGCAGCCACCCTTTCCTGCCTTCCTGTTGCCTCAAAAGTAGGTGTCCTTTCTTGTCTATGCTCTGGATCTGGTATCCTTCCTCCCTAAAAGGGAGCCTTGTTCAGTCATAGCCTCTCTTTGCTGTATTTTCATCTTTCCCTCTCATGGTTTCTTCGTGTTTGTGTTGGGCAATGCTCACCTCTCTTCCATCTGTACAACCAGCAAACTTCTTCCCCCGCTCTTGTCCCCACGAAACTTCTCTTATAGCTGGATATCATGAAAGAGCTGCTTTATAGCGCTTCATTATTTTTATATTCCCCAGTAACCTGCAGTCTGGCTTTTGTCTCCATTTTTTCCCCTGAATCTGTTTTTGCAAAGGTTACAAGTCATCCTGCAGGCTTTTTTATAAGGGTCACATTCTGTCTCTGTCCCATATTCTTACATTTTTTAACTTTCTAAAAATATGAAAATGATTTTTAGTTTAGCCATACAAAAGCAGGCTGCAGTTGGCTAATCTTTGCTATAAAAAATAAAATCAGGCCGAGCATGGTGGCTCACACCTGTAATCCCAGCACTTTGGGAGGCCGAGGTGGGTGGATCACCTGAGGTCAGGAGTTCGAGACCAGCCTGGCCAACACAGTGAAACCTGTCTCTACTAAAAATACAATATTAGCCAGGCGTGTTGGTACGCGCCTGTAGTCCCAGCTACTCAGGAGGCTGAAGCAGGAGAATCTCTTGAACCCGGGAGGCAAAGGTTGCAGTGAGCCGAAATCATGTCACTGCTTTCCAGCCTGGGTAGCAGACCAAGACTCCGTCTCAAAAAATAAGATGAGATGAGATAGATGAGATAAAGCCCATCACAGCACACGTGTCTTCTGTGATGTCCAGCCGCATCTGATGCTGTACTTTACTGCCTCCTGAGGGTCCTTTCTCTACTGTTTTTGGTCCCACAGTTTCCCAAGGTGTCTCCTTCCTTTCTGCCCACACCCACTGCCCTGTGGGTGCCTCTTGTGGATGAGCTTGGAATCTGTCTTGAGCCCCTCTACTTTTTCATTCAGGACATGCTGCTGGTGATTTTTTGTGTTCCCATAAACTCGGTGTTCCCAAGCCATCTGAGTGTTTTTGGAGTTTCACTGCTGTGTGCCTGAGAGGCAGTAGCAGGTCCTGGTTAAGAGCACAAACTGAGGCCAAACTGAAGGCATTGAATCTGGACTTAGGCACTTACTGGCTGTGTGATTTAGGGCAATGTTTGTAGCTTTTTTGTGCTTCTATGTCTTCATCTATAAAATAAGAATAAAAGGCATACTTCTTATCTCACAAGGTAGTTGTGAGGTTTTGAGTTAATAAATGTAAAGCTTTAAACAATGACATAATACAGTAGTCCCCTTTACCCATGGGCAATATGTTCTAAGACCCCCCAGAGGATGCCTGAAACTGCAGATTGTTCTGAACCCTTTATACACTTTTTTTTCCTATGCGTACATATGTATGATAAAGGTGAATTTATATGAAGCACAGTAAGAGATTAACAATGATAACTAATAATAAAACAGAACAATAATAACAATATGCCAGCATCACTATTGTTGGCCTTTGGGGCCATTATTAAGTAAATTAAGGGTTACTTGAACACAAGCTCTGTAATGCTGCAACAGTCAACCTGGTAACTGACCGCTACTAAGTGACTAATGGGCCGGCAGTGTATACAGCTGGATATGCTGGGCAGAGGGATAATTCACGTCCTGGGTGGGCTGGTACAAGATTTCATCACTCTCTGCGGAATGGCATGCAATTTAAAACTTAAGAATTGTTTATTTCTGGGATCTTACATTTAATATTTTCAGACTGCAGGTAACAAAGTGTGAAAAAACCACAGATAAGAGGGGACTACTGTAAAGCACTGTGTCCTTATGAGCTGTAGCTGCCATTGTGACAGCTGTCCACAGAAGGCGGCCAGGGAATGGTCAGCAGGTTCCTCAAACACAGTGTTCAGAAATGGGGTTCCCTTTCTCCCCAGATGTGTATCTTGTCCAGTGTCTAGCCAGGAGCCTAGGATGTGTTTTCCCCATCCTGTTGTCCCTTTCTCCTGTTTACTTTTGGCATTGTTCTGCTACTGTCATCATGACTGCCATTTCCCTAAACTATGCCATCCTTCCCCACCTTGATGGTCATGCTAGCTTTGTCCTTCTGCTTCCAGTCTGGCCCTCCTGCGGTCCATTCTCCAGCACACAGGCAATGTGATCTTCTCCAAGGATGAGCATCTGCTTAAAGTCCTTCAGGGAGTGGTTTTATGTTTCCTCTGGCATGAAAAGGCTGATCCCCACGTGCTCTTTCCTGTTCTTCCTAGCCCAACACCTGCTCAACTCTGCTGCTACTCCCTTTGTGTCCTTGCCAGAACACATTCTCCCCTCACCCCTCTTTACTCACTGACTCCTACTGAGCCTTCTGGTATCTGTGAAAATGACACCATCTCTGGAAGCTCTCCCTGATTTGTCAGTTAGGAGTTCTTCCTCTGTGCCTCTTTGGGGTTCCTCTTATAATGACCCTCTTCCCAGGGTACTGTAGCTGTTCATTTTCTCTACTGGATTGTGAGCTCAGGAGCTACTATTTGAACTTTTTAGAAATATTCAAATATCAGAGTTGGAAGGGTATTGCTATTTGTAATATCTGAGGATGGGCTGAGAATTTAGGACATCTTGATTCAGAAGAGGAATGGTTGAATAGTTTGGTGACATAAAAATTTTCTTGAGCCTTAAGCAATTCCCCCTAGCTAGATCAAAAAAGCAGCTGCAAGTTTGTAAGCTGTGAAATGTGTCATAGCTCAATACACAGAAAACATAAACATGTTCCCTCAAAGTGTCTCTGAGGTGATGTTCGAAACAGATGTAGAGACCTTGAGCATTAGAATTGTAGGAGAAAGATGGTCAAGATCTTAACCAGAGCTTCTCTACCTAGGCTGCATGTGAGAATGGCCTGCAGCTTTAAACATATCTCTGCTAGATGTTAAATCCAAAGCTCTGAGTGCTGGAGATGGAGCTTTGGTATTCCTTCCCAGGTGAGTCTCACACACAGCCCAGGTGAACCCGTCTTCTGCATGTTAGTCAGTATTAATCATTCAGGAAAGAGGGAGGAAAGTAAAACTGTGAAGGTGTAGATTGAGCTTGAACTGAAAACAGTTCCCATCCACACACACCCGTGTGTGTCTGGAGAGGCTCCTGGGGCTCATGCTCCAAAAGGGGACACGTACCCATAGTAGGCCAGTTCATATTTGGTTTATGTTGCCATTACGTAGCTATGTCATTTTGTGAAGTGGTTTGTGAAGACAATAGTACTAAGACAAATGTACTAAGACGGCTCATTGCATCCTAAAATTATGGCATTCCAATGTAAAATATCTTTTTAAGATACCATGTAAGCTGTTAAATTTTGCCTATTGGCCTACCACTGCTCCTGGTATTGGAAATACATACTGGCCAGTTAGTTGCCTTCTAACTTGTTTATTTACAAAGCAAGGAGAGTAACCTGCCTCAGCCAGGGTGTCTGGGAGGGTGAGCCTCATGGGAGTGCCTACCACTGTGACATTGTGAGTGACCAAATAGTAAATGAATTTGAATGGAGACTCTTTGGAAAAACAAATCTTCACCATAGAACATTTAAATGTTCAGAAGCCTAAGCTGCATAAACCAGTGCTTTCTTAGTTGATTGGGTTGAAAGAATTAAGTCCTAGGAGGGTCTGAGTCCAGGTTCCTCTCCACTCAGATATTTCTGTTGCAGGGGCAAGTCTGATGAGAATTAAAATCTTTCAGTTCAACCTCTGTCTCTCCTCAGGGGAAACCACTATTAATGAATCCACTATATCTTTCCAAAAATGATGAAGAGAATCCTGCTTTAAATATGCTTCTGCCCTTTGTTTTTGTAACTTAACACACTGAAGATCACAGACAGATCACTGCATCTATCTGACATGTTTATCAGTATTCCCTAGGGTAGTAGTTGCTGGCACCCTGTCACCCACTTCTCTAAGGGGGAATCTTTCTGCAATCTTTCTGATTTTTCCTTCCTTGCTTCTTCACTGAGACTTTACTGAGTTTGCAGGCTCTTTTCCCGCATTTTCTTCCGCTTCTCTTGAGGCCTGCTGCTGGCCTCCATGCCAGAGAGATGACCATCACTCTTGGCAGGCTGAAGAAGGATGCCACAAAGCTGGGATAGCAAAGTTCAGCGACGAAATTAGAATCAGATGGATCTTGACAGGCCAGAATCCAACTAGTTGACATTTAACTGGGATAAATATAGAGTCTTGTGCACTGGTGTTAAAATACAGAAAACCTGTAATGGTGTAACTTGAGAGAAGTTCTGTAAAGCATTATATAAATGTAGTTAACTGGCCGGGCGCGGTGGCTCAAGCCTGTAATCCCAGCACTTTGGGAGGCCAAGACGGGCGGATCACGAGGTCAGGAGATCGAGACCATCCTGGCTAACACAGTGAAACCCCGTCTCTACTAAAAAAATACAAAAAACTAGCCGGGCGAGGTGGTGGGCGCCTGTAGTCCCAGCTACTCGGGAGGCTGAGGCAGGAGAATGGCGTAAACTTGGGAGGCGGAGCTTGCAGTGAGCTGAGATCCGGCCACTGCACTCCAGCCTGGGCGACAGAGTAAGACTCCGTCTCAAAAATAAAAAAAATAAAAATAAATGTAGTTAACTATCCCCGAACTAACCTACTCCTAGAATGTAAGTTTTGGAAAAGACCTTAGTGTCAACATTCTTCATAGGCCCTCATTTACAAAGCTCCCTCTTTAGGCTAGGAAAGGCTTGTTGATAAGTTTCAAATATAATTTTTTTTTTTATTTTCTTGAGACAGAGTCTCGCTCTGTCCACCAGGCTGGAGTGCAGTGGTGCGATCTCAGCTCACTGCAGCCTCCACCTCCCAGCTTCGAGCGATTCTCCTGGCTTCAGCCTCCTGAGTAGCTAGGACTATAGGTGCATGCCACTATGTGTGGCTAATTTTTGTATTTTTAGTAGAGATGAGGTTTCACCATGTTGGCCAGGATGGTCTTGATGTCCTGACTTTGTGATCTGCCCACCTCAGCCTCCCAAAGTGCTGGGATTACAGGTGTGAGCCTCCGCATCCGACCCATTTATTTTTTTGAAACAGAGTTTCGCTCTTGTTGCCCAGGCTGGAATGCAATGGCGTGGTCTTGGCTCACTGCAGCCTCTGCCTACCGTGTTCAAGCAATTCTCCTGTTTCAACCTCCCAAGTAGCTGGGATTAAGGGTGCCCGCCACCACGCCCAGCTGATTTTTGTGTTTTTATAGAGATGGGGTTTCATTATGTTGGCCAGGCTGGTCTCGAACTCCTGACCTCAGGTGGTCCACCCACCTTGGTCTCCCAAAATGCTGGGATTACAGGCATGACCCACCATGCCCAGCCCTCAAAATATGTTTTAAAAACTGTAGATGAACTAAATTTTACTGCCCTGAAAAAAGTAATTTGTTTTACTACTTGTTTACCATCCATGTGCTAGGCACAAGGATAAAGCAGTGAGTGAGACTGGGAAGGATACAGATACAGAAGGAAAAAATACTGCTGTCTGCAGAGGTGTGAAAACATGGGAATGTTCAGTGCAACTTA
Source organism: Macaca fascicularis (assembly GCF_037993035.2). Lineage (NCBI taxonomy): Eukaryota > Metazoa > Chordata > Mammalia > Primates > Cercopithecidae > Macaca > Macaca fascicularis. Next base: position 33,561,275 of record NC_088384.1, read on the forward strand.
AGCATTCTGGCTTCACTGATGTAGGCAGTTGGTGTTCTCACTAATGCTCTTGTATAAACACAGTTGTAGTCCTCCCAGTTAGACCTCTTCCTTAAGCCCCTTATACATAGAAACCACAGGACTATCAGATGAGTAATTTCTTTTTGCATATTCCCCAGAATCAGATTTTTTTTTTTTTTTTAATTTTAGATAGGGTCTCTCTCTGTAGTGCAGTGGTACAATCTTGGCTCACTGCAGCCTCTGCCTCCTGGGTTCAAGCGATTCTTGTGCCTCAGCCTCCTGAGTAGCTGGGACCACAGGCGTGTGCCACCACGCTCAGCTAAGTTTTGTATTTTTAGTAGAGACCCGGCTTCACCATGTTGGCCAGGCTGGTCTCAAATTCCTGACCTCCAGTGATCTACCCACCTTGGCCTCCCAAAGTGCTGGGATTACAGGCATGAGCCACCATGCCTGGCCCCCAGTGTCAGATTTGAATTTTGATTGATTTAATTGCAGGCTTTGAGAACTGAAAAGGATCATTAAACAGCATCTTCTTTACCTTCTTTAGTTAACTCTTATATATGCCATTTAAAATGTGTAGCAAAGGTCCAGTGCAGTGGTGCATGCCTGTAATCCCAGCACTTTGGGAGGCCGAGGAAGGTGGATCACTTGAGACCAGGAGTTCAAGACCAGCCTGGCCAACGTGGCAAAACCCTGTCTCTACTAAAAATACAAAAATTAGCCAGTGCAGTGGTGGACACCTGTAGTCCCAGCTACTTGGGAGGCTGCATCATGAGAATAGCTTGGATGTGGGAGGCAGACTTTGCAGTGAGCCAAGATTGCACCACTGCACTCCAGCCTTGGCAACAGAGCGAGACTCTGTCTCAAAAGAAAGAAAGAAAATTTTTAAAAAAATGTGTGTAGCTAGGTCACCTATCAGAATAATGTACTAGGGATCAGGAATCCTTGGTTATTTTTGCTAACTAGTGGAAAAAAAAAACCCTGGGCTGGGTGCTGTGGCTCACACCTATAATCCCAGCACTTTGGGAGGCTGAGGCAGGTGGATCACCTGAGGTCAGGAGTTTGAGACCAGCCTGGCCAATGTGGCAAAACTCTACTGAAAATATGAAAATTAGCCGGGCATGGTAGCTGGCGCCTGTAGTCCTAGCTATTCAGGAGGCTGAGGCTGGAGAATTACTTGAACCCGGGAAGCAGAAGTTGCAGTGAGCCGAAATCGTGCCACCGCCCTCCAGGCTGGGTGACAGAGTGAGACTCTGTCTGAAAAAAAAAGAAGAAAAAAAGAAAACCTGACTTTTCGGCACATCACTTTTCTGGGACTTAGTTTCTGCATATGGAGAAAAACTCACAGTAGTATCTGGCATCTTAAATGGAAAAGTTATTTTTGTGGGATTGTACTGTATTGAGCATTCCTGGCTAAATGAATAGAGAATGAGTTCTCCACTCATTGTACTATTAAAACTACCCTTGCCCATTTCTGTTTTTTTCTTCTTTCTTTTTTTTTTTTTTTTTTTTTTTTTTTGAGACAGAGTCTCGCTCTGTCGCCCGGGCTGGAGTGCAGTGGCCAGATCTCAGCTCGCTGCAAGCTCTGCCTCCCGGGTTTACGCCATTCTCCTGCCTCAGCCTCCGGAATAGCTGGGACTACAGGCGCACACCACCTCGCCCGGCTAGTTTTTTGTATTTTTAGTAGAGACGGGGTTTCACCGTGTTAGCCAGGATGGTCTCGATCTCCTGACCTCGTGATCCGCCTGTCTCGGTCTCCCAAAGTGCTGAGATTACAGGCTTGAGCCACCGCGCCTGGCCATTTTTTTCTTTTTTTGAGATAGAGTCTTGCTCTGTCGCCCAGGCTGGAGTGCAGTGGCGTGATCCTGACTTGCTGCAGCCTCCACCTCCTGGGTTCTCCTGCCTCAGCCTCCTGAGTAACTGGGATTACAGGCATATGCCACCAGACCCGGCTAATTTTTGTATTTTTAGTGGAGACGGGGTTTTACCATGTTGGCCAGGCTGGTCTTGAACTGATCTCAAGTGATCCACCCACCTTGGCCTCCCAAAGTGCTGGGATTACAGGCGTGAGCCACTGCGCCCGATCCCCTTGCCTATTTCTTTTCTTTTTCTTTTTTTTCCTTCTTCTTTTTTTTTTTTTTGAGACACAGTCTTGCGACTGTTGCCAGTCACTGGAGTGCAGTGGTGCGATCTCGGCTCACTGTAGCCTGTGCCTCCTGGGTTCAAGCGATTCTCCTGCCTCAGCCTCCCAAGTCGCTGAGACTACAGGTGTATACCACCATGTCCAGATAATTTTTGTATTTTTAGTAGAGATGGGGTTTCACCATGTTGGCCAGGATGGTCTCCATCTCTTGACCTTCTGATCTGCCCACCTTGGCCTCCCAAAGTGCTAGGATTACAAGCGTGAGCCACCGCGCCTGGCTGCCCCTTTCCCATTTCTGAAGACTGCAGGATAGCACTCCTGGTTGAGAACTACTGTCTTAATTTCATCTGATAGTCTTTATCTTATTTTTGGATCCACTATTCTCAGATGTTAAGACACTGTCTTATTTGTGAGGTCCTTTTACCTTTTTCAAATGCCATACATGTGTATATATGCTCTTAGATAAGGAACTTGACTCAACTACTATTATTTAAAAACCCACTATGCTCAAGAGGTTGGATACAGATTATTCAGGGTTACAAATTCTTGATATTTGGAGTTGAAATCAGAATGTCACCATATTAACCCAATATTGATCCCCAAACTGAGAACAAAATGACAATTTAGAAAACTCAGGCCCAGTTACATGCACTGCTCTGTCTGGAGAGCATCCAGTCCTATTCTGCTAAAGCCAGAAAATCCGGATAGGTCGACAAGACCAAGAATGGGTTGCTTACCAATACATGGCCAGCTTTGTTTTACTTATGTCTCCAATCGCTACCAAATTATATTGAGGCTAATTCCTGACATCTTGTTTTATCCTTAAACACTTTAGGATGTATCTCCAAGAGAGAACTCTTTGTTATTTTTTTCCAAGTTTTAAAATTGTGGTAAAATACATATAACATAAAATTTATCATCTTAACCATTTTTAGGTGTACACTTTAGCGATATTAAGTACATTCAAATTGTTGTGCAGCCATCACCACCATCCATCTCCAAAACTCTTTTCATCTTGTAAAACAGATGCTCCATACCTATTAAGAAATGACTCCCCCATTCACACTCCTCCCCCTAAAACCATCTACTTTTTGTTTCTGTTTCTGTAGATTTGACTGTTCTACATACTGGATATAAATGGAATCATACAATATTTGTCTTTTTGTGTGACTTTTTTTTTTTTTTGACATGGAGTCTCGCTCTGTTGCCCAGGCTGGAGTGCAATGGCACAATCTTAGCTCACTGCAAGCTCCGCTTCCTGGGTTCAGGTGATTCTCCTACCTCTGCCTCTCAAGTAGCTGGGATTACAGGCGCCCGCCACTATGCCTGGCTAATTTTTGTATTTTATCTATTCATCCATTGATATACACTAAGAAATCTTTTTTTTTTTTTTTTTTTTTTTTTTTGAGACAGTGTCTTGTTCTATCGCCCAGGCTGGAGTGCAGTGGCATGATCTCGGCTCACTGCAAGCTCCAACTTCCGGGTTCATGCCATTCTCCTGCCTTAGCCTCCCGAGTAGCTGGGACTACAGGCGCCTGTCACCACACCCAGCTAACTTTTTTGTATTTTTTAGTAGAGACAGGGTTTCACCGTGTTAGCCAGGATGGTCTCGATCTCCTGACCTCGTGATCCGCCCGCCTTGGGCTCCCAAAGTGCTGGGATTACAGGCATGAGCCACTGTGCCCAGCCAAGAATTCTTTATTTTTTAACTCTAATAACATCACACCTAAAAAAAAAAAATCAGTAATTTCTCAGTATCATCCAGTATCTTGTCAGTGTTGTTTCTCTCTTTGTCTCAAATGCTTCGTACATTTGGTTTATTTGTATCAGCATCCAAAGAAGGCCTGTGCATTGCATTTGGTTGACATTTTATGTATTAGAGCTGCTTTTTGAAGCAAGCTGTGACCTTTTTTTTTATACTTAACACAAATGTAGTATTTTATTTGTGTACATTTATCTTTTTAATTTCATAGTCCTTTCAAATCTGTTAAGATTCTGATTGTTACTCTAGTATATTGACAGTCTCAAAGCATACCCTTATCAGATGAAACAGTCGCTGTGTATGACTTTGGGTAGAGTCATTATTCAGAATATTGACCAGCAGATGATTAAGGTCTGAGCTCTGGGCCCTGGCAGCAGACGGACAGAGGTCAATGTGGCCAGCACCACTGAGGTGCGGTTCAGCTGTAGACACAAGCTCACTTCATGCTTTTCCATCTCATTCCAAGAGTCTTTTGTTTCATACATTGTTTGGGCTTTTATGTTCTCAGTGTTTTGATGGATTCAAAATGAGGAGAACCTGAATTTGACTCTGAGAATAAAGAAGAGATTAAGTAAATATGAAAATACAAAGCAAAGCTCTCTATTCTATAAGCATGCCACAGATAAGGCTTGGGGTAGGGGACTGATTACCCATGAAAGTTACTTTGGATACCTCAGCTGAGGTAAGCCAGATGCTTTGCTGAAATGAAGATTTATTCTACCACATTTACTTGACTTCAAGAAAATTAGATTGGTTTGGTGTGACTTCTTAGTGAGCCCACATTGGCTGCAGGTATTCATGTTTTTCTTTTCAAAGGGCTCACAAATCTGATGGATAATGTTGTAGAATTTGGAGGGGGAACCTCAAATGCAGCAGTCTTATCTTCTGGAATCCCACTGTCCTCTGTTTTTTAAATAAATATTGTAAATCCTAGCACTTTGGGAGGCCGAGGCAGGCAAATTACTTGAGGTCAGGAGTTCTAGACCAGCCTGGCCAATATGGTGAAACCCCATCTCTACTAAAAATTACAAAAATTAGCCGGGTGTGGTGGTGCATGCCTGTAGTCCCAGCTACTCGGGAGGGTGAGGCAGGAGAATTGCTTGGACTCAGGAAGCAGAGGTTGCAGTGAGCCAAGATTGTGCCATCACACTCCAGCATGGGCGTCGCAATGAGACTGTCTCAAATAAATAAATAAATAAATAAATGAACAAATAAAGTAACTTCTAGGGCATTTGTATTACTCTGTTTTTCAGGATTTTTCTATTACTTGCAGACAGAGTAAATAATACTAATCTGGCCAGTGGTGGCTCAAGCCTGTAATCCTAGCACTTTGGGAGGCTGTGGCAGGCGGATCACCACAGGTCAGGAGTTCGAGAGCAGCCTGACCAACGTGGTGAAACCCCATCTCTACTAGAAATACAAAAAGTAGCTGGGCGTGGTGGTGACTGCCTGTAATCCCAGCTACCCAGGAGGCTGAGGCTGGAGAATCGCTTGAACCCGGGAGGTGGAGGTTGCAGTGAGCTGAGATCACGCCACTGCACTCCAGTCTGGGGGACAGAGCTAGACTCCGTCTCAAAAACAAAAGAAAAGAAAACAAAACAAAACAAAAACCCCACTAATCTGATCTGTGTCCTCCAGGAATTTATGACCTTGGATGTTGTTGTATAATCCAGCAGGGAACTAAACTAGGAGAGGATGATGGAATTTGAACATGGCTGATTTGTGAGAAAGTTGGTGACACTGGGAGGTTTTCTTTGGTTGTGCTAATGTGGTTTCCTGGTTTACTAAGTATCAGTGGTTGCACTTGTGGGACTTCTGTTATCTTTTATTCTTGGTTTACTTAAGTATGTTAACTTTACGTGAGTAAATTATGTCCATCTTCATGGGCTGCTCCTCTGCTTCCCTTCTAAGCCTTGGTGTGTCCTGGGGCTCTGTGCCCTGGGCTCCCAAGCCATTCTCTCACTCTTCACCGTCTCTCTCGGTGCTACCATCCAGTCTCATGACTTCACCTGCCACAGATGACCCCCATATTCTTATTTGGGGGCTTGAAATTTTTTTTTAGACTTACAAAAAAGTTAAGCAATATAATACCTAAGAAAATTTCAAAAGTAACAAGTGCAAAGGACAGCAGGCCCTACCAGATGTTACAAAACCTCCATAAATAAAATAGTGTGGTGCTGATGTGTAGATAGATTTCGGGAGCTCCATGATAGCTGAACACATGGAGGTTCCTGAAGAGCCGTGTGCTGGAAAAGGCAAGGACACCCCTTGCGCCTTTCTCTAAGCGCCTCTTTCATCTGGCAGTTCATCAGTGTCCTTTGTAATATCCTTTGTAATAAATGAGAAACGTGTCTCTTGAGTTGTGTTAGCCACTCCAACAAATTAGTCAAACCCAGGAAGAAGGTCATGGGAACCCTGGTTTATAGCTGGATGGTCAGAAGTACAGGCTGCAGCCTGGGGCTTGCGATTAGTGTCTGAAATGGAGTCAGTCTTATGGGACTGAGCCCTCAGCCTATGGGATCTGATACTATCTCTAGGTATATATTGTTAGAATTGAATTAAATTGTAGGATATCCAGGTGGTGTCTGCTGGAGAAACCCCCACACATCTGGTGTTAGAAATCTTGTGTTGAGGGATGTGTGAGAACAGGAAAAATACTTTGGTTTTTCCTATCCTTCATAAACCACTGCTAGCATTATTTTCTTTGCTATAACCCAAGTTTGGAACATGAAGGGACTTTCTTGTAATAATGGCAATATCAATTGGCAAGTTCTATTTAAAAAAAAATTATTTCACTGCAGCTATGAAGTAATGTTTTGTTTTTTGCAGTTATATCTGTTTTTTGTTTGTTTTGGTGGACTCATTTGGGAACATAATCACCACTTAGTTTATCTTTTCTGTGTTAAAATGGAATATGAATTTCAAAGAACTCAGTATTGTGGTCTGAACACAGGCTTTATTATACCTGGCTCCATCATTAATCAGCTTTGTAACTTCTGAAAGATTTCTGAACCCCAACACTTTGTTTTTCCCAAGTGTAAAGTGTATGTGAGATGCTTGTCTCAGTGGGTTAACAGGAGGATGAGATGAGGTGACCTGTTGTCGTGTAGCCTGCTCCACTCAGCAGCTGGAACATCCAGTATGTGCTAGACTCTGCTACAAAAGACAAACAAGGCACCGTCCTGAGTTATACTCGCAGTATGAACAGTCTCACTTGTGTTCCTTCCAAATGGTGGTGGTGATTTTAACACAGAGCTCCATGATCTTTGTTGCTAGTGTGAGCCTCTTCAAGGTTACACAAGGTAACAGATGTTAAATGGTCAAATCAGTAGCAGTAGAATTGGAGCTGAACAGAACAGTGTTTAAAAATAAAGGTATCGTCGGCCGGGCGCGGTGGCTCAAGCCTGTAATCCCAGCACTTTGGGAGGCCGAGACGGGCGGATCACAAGGTCAGGAGATCGAGACCATCCTGGCTGACACGGTGAAACCCCGTCTCTACTAAAAAATACAAAAAACTAGCCAGGCGTGGTGGCGGGCACCTGTAGTCCCAGCTACTTGGGAGGCTGAGGCAGGAGAATGGCGTAAACCTGGGAGGCAGAGCTTGCAGTGAGCTGAGATCCGGCCACTGCACTCCAGCCTGGGTGACAGAGCGAGACTCCATCTCAAAAAAATAAATAAATAAATAAAGGTGTCTTATAGGTAGGTCAGAGCAGGGAAATTTGTAGAAATAAGCTTGGTGCTTTATGGGAATGATAAACATTTCTTGAGTGTGTGTTTTCCCAGAGTTTTTCATTGAAGCTTATCCCATTAACAGGTCTTGATTTAGCCCAGTCACTGGTATAAGATGGCCTTTGGAGAAAGGCGCCTGGTTTCAGTTTACACAGTTGAAGGAATCCATCAGCCTTGGAAGATGTGCCAACCTGCTGACTTTCTTATTAACCTCAGACTCTCCAGGAAGTATTGACACTGACTTAGAAATTCCTTCAAATCAGATTTGGACAGATTTGATGATATCTAGGGAAATATTTAAGCAAAAACCTTTGGCCAATTCTTTTTTCTTGCCTTTTGGAGAAACCAGGTTTTGTGTTTCCTCCCCTTTTCCCTTCTGCTTCCCTCGCCTTCACCTCTCCAAGACCGCCTTCCTTCCAAAGCTCTCGTCAGTGGTGGGCTTATCTGTGACACCTTATCTGATGGTGTTCTTTGGGAGTTCACCCCCAACTCATCTCTTCCTGTCTGTCTCACTTGTGGCATCCTTGACACTGCCTAGTGTCATCCTGCACATGTCTTATCTCCACTGTGGGTTGATCATCCCCTTGAGAATTGATTCACAGGCTTGGGTGGATCTATTACAGGTGTAGAAAAGCAAGCTAATGTTTGCTTCAAGTGTTTACCTAATGTTAACTTTTTTCTAAATTTTATTTAACTTCTCCTCCTCCTTTGCTGTTGGCTAGGGTCAATCCATTTCAGAGGAAAAAAAATTAATCAAATGCTTTTTTTCTGTTTAGCTCCAAAACCTTGGAATTAATCCAGCCAACATTGGGTTCAGCACACTGACCATGGAATCTGACAAGTTCATATGTATCCGAGAGAAAGCTGGTGAGCAGGCACAGGTCACGATCATTGACATGAGTGACCCAATGGCTCCGATCCGACGGCCTATCTCTGCAGAGAGTGCCATCATGAATCCGGCCTCTAAGGTGATAGCTCTGAAAGGTAAACCTGATGGGATTGTTAGAAAGGAATCTTATCTCACTTTAACTGCTGTGTTACCTTAAATATTCAACAAGTGTCACTAAGCTCATGGCAAAGTGTCATCAATAGTATTCAACTTAATTCCAAAAGTTTTAGCAAAAGTTATATTTAGTGTGCCCTACTAAGAGGCCCCTGAGCACCAGAGCTTCTCGGTAACATCACCCACAGCGCCAGACACACCAAGAGGAAGAAAATGCCCAAGCCTTTGTCTTCATGCGACTAGGAACACACAACAGCACTGTGCATGTTTCCCAGGAAGGCTGTGTGGCCCCCTTGCCCGAGGGCCTGCTGCAGTGGTGCTTCCAGTTATCCGACGATACAGGCTTGGGGGTTTTCCTCCTGTGAAACACATCAATGGTAGAGGAGCTGATAATTAATAAAATTTCACTACCTTGAAATCAGGGCATCTTGGGTGCTTAAAGCCTTCTAGTTATCTCGAAAAATACAGAATCTTCTTATATTGCCTTCATTTGGGAAATAAAAGGATTATGTATGCAGTAGACTTAATGTTTTATGTGAAATGCATTATCACTTACTTTGAAAAGCAAAAACTGGGCCAGCTGTGGTGGCTCACGCCTATAATCGCCGCACTTGGGGAGGCCGAGGCGGGTGGATCACCTGAGGTCGGGAGTTCAAAGACTAACCTGACCAACATGGAGAAACCCCATCTCTACTAAAAATACAAAAAAATTAGCCGGGTGTGGTGGTGCATGCCTGTAATCCCAGCTACTCAGGAAGGCTGAGGCAGGAGAATAGCTTGAACCCGGGAGGTGGAGGTTGCAGTGAGCCGAGATCGTGCCATTGCACTCTAGCCTGGGCAACAAGAGCCAAACTCAATTTCAAAAAAAAAAAAAAAATGATAAGCAAAAACTGTTTCTGGACCTAAAATTTGTGAATGCCAAATATTAGCTTTACCTAGGCTTCTATTTTGTTACAGAAGTAGTGTCTACTTGGTCATTTCAGTAGATAGAAGGACATCTGGAAGTTAAGACCTTTCTATTTAAAAAGAAATAACTGAAATTCTTTTATTTGAAAGGATCTTTGGTCTATTACCAACCCTACCTTTTCCCTTGTAATCTTGTCAAAGTAATTATTTTTGAACATATAGTATAAGCAGTATAAACTATTTTAGTTAGAAATTATTGCTATTCTGGAATATTAATGTTTCTTTTATCTTATCTTACTTTGTCACTTATCCCTTGGCTGTTTTTGATGGAATATTTGCCTTGTAGCGTTGCCCTTTTCTGCATTTTATGTTGTTGTAGTACTTAAAAAAATATTTGTAGAGAAGGGGGTCTCACCGTGTTGTTCAGGCTGGTCTTGAGCTCCTGGCCTCAAGGGCCTCTCAGAGTGCTTGGATTATAGGAATGAGCCACTGTACCCAGCCTTGTTGTTGTACTTTTGCGAGACCTTATTTAGCATGTTGTTTGCTGTTTAGTGTTCTCAGTAGGTCTCAAAAATGATCTGCATTTTAGTCTTCCTGGTTTTCTGGTACAGTTCTTTCTAACAATGTGCAGTGTGGAGCTCCTAGGGTGTGTGTGTGTGTTCTGGTGTGGAGTTGGGGAGTAGAGAGAACGCAGTGGTTAGATATTGTCAATCCCTTCCAGCCAAAGACCACCAGGAACACACTTGCAGTTGAACAAGATGGGTTTATTGTTGCAGTGGGAGAGAACACACGCCATGGGGAACTGGGAAGTGTCTCGGTAAGAAGGTGGTAGAGCCTTTTATAGGATTTGGGCTTTGGTTGGATGATGTAGGGGGTAATCTAAGGAAGCAGGGGTTTGCTGTGGATTGGATGCTGGCAGCAAGTGGGGGTAATTTTTATGATTGTGTATCTCAATAAATCTTATCTATTAGGGAGGGAAGACTAGAGTGAGATTAACGCTCTAATGGGTAAAGAAATAGCAGTCACTTATTTTAGCTGAAAGAGAGGGGTGTTGGTATTTTGTGAGTTGCGCAGTAACCTTGTTGTTTCTGTGCTTGCTCTTCCTCACTTGATCATGGTCTCAGAGGGCCCTTGCCTGAGGCTGCTGTTCTCCAAGGTGGTTTATGTCCATCAGGAGAGCAGCATGGCCTTGCTGTGATTGCCAGGCCAGCTTCCAGGTGGCAGGGGCTGCTCCTTTTTATTTTTATTCTTAATGGTCATATAAATCACTTCAGCTATAACATGTTGAGTCCTGTTTTCTTTTGTGTAGGGAAGTGTAAGGCTCTAGAACCAAAAAGAGACATAATTTTAAGGTTTATCTTATTTATTTATTTATTTATTTTTTGAGATGGAGTCTGGCTCTGTCACCCTGGCTGGAGTGCAGTGGCGCGATCTCGGCTCACTGCAAGCTCTGCCTCCCGGGTTCACGCCATTCTCCTGCCTCAGCCTCCCAAGTAGCTGGGACTACAGGTGCCTGCCATCACGCCCGGCTAATTTTTCTATTTTTAGTAGAAACGGGGTTTCACCGTGTTAGCCAGAATGGCCTCGATCTCCTGACCTTGTGATCCACCCGCCTCGGCCTCCCCGAGTGCTGGGATTACAGGTATGAGCCACTGTGCCTGACCAGCTTTATCTTATTTTTACTGCTAATTCTGTAGCAGTCAAATCTCGGATCATTGTAGTACAAATCGTAGACAAGTGGAGGATGTACAGTGTGTTTTCAAGGCCATATGCCCAAATGAGCAAACTGTCTTTGAAGAAAGTTGTTCGTATAGTGATTGGTTGATGGAGATGATTGATTTGCAGGTGAGCTCCGCAGAGTCCTCTGCGGTATCACACACCTTGACTAGCTCCTAGGATCCAATGCAGAAATACAGGGTGTGGGGCCGCACCTTGTATCTCACAGATTTTTCCCATTTTGGCTGGTGAAATTTTGTGATTGGAAAGGGGCTCATGAAGCAGCTCTCGGACCTCCTTTTACAAAAAGGGCTAGGCCAGGTGGCTCATGTCTGTAATCCCAGTGCTTTGGGAGGCCAAGGCGGGAGAATTACTTGAGCCCAGGAGTTCAAAGCTGTAGTGAGCTATTATTGCACAGAGCAGGGCTAACCCATAGGCAGGGTGTCCACAGTAGCCACAGACACACTTTTACCCATCAGATCTGAGAACTCACTCACCATCACCAGAACAGCAAGTGGGACGTCTCCCTTCATGATCTAATCACTTCCTACCAGGTCCGTCTCCAACATTGGGAACTACAACTGGAGATGCGATTTGAGTGGGGACACAGAGCCAAACCATATCACATTACCTTTTCAGTATTTATATGTATTTCTTTTTACAAACTTTACCTTTTTTCTTTTAATTTTTAGAGGTAGATGGAGTATAGGCTAATCTAGTGCCTGTGTGGAGAGTAGGCACTGAGCTCAGTGGGGGATAGAGGAGGGGGAATGGTACCCCCCGAAGGCCCCCTCCTCACCTTGACTACTTAAGTCTGACCTGAAGTGGTTTCCAAAGAAGGTTGGTCCTTTTTTGGTCCTTTTTGTGATGCTGAATATTTTGTGCCTCATAAACACATGTTCATTTAAACCAGGCTAAGGACAGCTTGACAAGTTTTCAAGCTAGAGGAAATTTCCTCTGTGATCTAAGGCTGCTTGACACTAAAAGGTACCCCCGTCCTGGCAGTGTACCACCAAGAATTTTTGGTCCAGATTTTTTTTTTTATCTTTCTTTGTCTTCTTTTTTCAAGTATAATTTACATACCATAACATTCACTCTTTCTAAGTGATTTTTAAATTCATAGAGTTGTGGAATCATCACTACAATATAGTTTTGGAACATGTCTACCACCCCAGAAAGTTTCCTCTTGCCTGTTTAGAACCATTCCCACGGCCGGGCGCGGTGGCTCAAGCCTGTAATCCCAGCACTTTGGGAGGCCGAGACGGGCGGATCACGAGGTCAGGAGATCGAGACCATCCTGGCTAACACGGTGAAACCCCGTCTCTACTAAAAAAAATACAAAAAATTAGCCGGGCGAGGTGGCGGGCGCCTGTAGTCCCAGCTACTCGGGAGGCTGAGGCAGGAGAATGGCGTGAACCCGGGAGGCGGAGCTTGCAGTGAGCAGAGATCTGGCCACCGCACTCCAGCCTGGGTGACAGAGTGAGACTCCGTCTCAAAAAAAAAAAAAAAAAAAAAAAAGAACCATTCCCACTCCCACTCCTACTCCTGGCCCTAGGCAGCAACTCATCTGCTTTCTTCCTCCACGGATTTTTTTGTAGATAATTCAAATAAATGGAATCATACAATATGTAGTCTTTTACATCTGGCTTCCTTTACCTAGCATAGTGTTTTTGAGGTTCATCCATGTTGTAACATGTATCAGTAGTGCATTCCTTTTTATTGTCTAATAGTGTTTCATTATATGGATACGCCACATTTTGTTTTCCCATTCACTAGTTGATGGACATTTGGATTGTTTCCAGTTTTTAGCTATTAAGAATATTGCTGCTATGAACATTCACTGACAAATCTTTGTGTGGACATATTTTCTTTGTTGTTATTGTTCTGCAATTTCTTTCTTTTTTTTTTTTTTTTTTTTTTTTTTGAGACGGAGTCTCGCTCTGTCACCCGGGCTGGAGTGCAGTGGCCAGATCTCAGCTCACTGCAAGCTCCACCTCCCGGGTTCACGCCATTCTCCTGCCTCAGCCTCCCGAGTAGCTGGGATTACAGGCGCCCGCCACCTCGCCCGGCTAGTTTTTTTTTTTTGTATTTTTTAGTAGAGACAGGGTTTCACCGTGTTAGCCAGGATGGTCTCGATCTCCTGACCTCGTGATCCGCCCGTCTCGGCCTCCCAAAGTGCTGGGATTACAAGCGTGAGCCACTGCGCCTGGCCTTTTTTTTTTTTTTTAATTTTACTTTAAGTTCCAGGATACATGTGTAGAACGTGCAGGTTTATTACATAGGTATGCATGTGTCATGGTGGTTTGCATCCCCTATCAACCCATCATCTAGGTTTTAAGCCCTGCATACATTAACTTTGTCCTGATGCTCTCCCTCTCCTCGCCCCCCACTCCCCTGACAGGCCTGATGTGTGTTATTCCCCTCACTGTGTCCATGTTCTCTTGTTCAGCTCCCACTTATGAGTGAGAATATGCGGTGTTTGGTTTTCTGTTCCTGTGTTAGTTTGCTGAGGATGATGGCTTCCAGCTTCATCCATGTCCCTGCAAAGGACATGATTTCATTCCTTTTTGTGGCTGCATAGTATTCCATGGTGTATATGTACCACATTTTCCAGTCTATCACTGATGGGCATTTGGGTTGGTTCCACGTCTTTGCTATTATAAATAGTGCTGCAATAAACATATGTGTGCATGTGGACATATATTTTCATTTCCCTTGGATGGAGTAGAATTGCTGTATCATATGATAAATTTGTTTAGTTTTTTTTTTTTTTTTTTGAGATGGAGTCTCACTCTATCACCCACCCAGGCTGGAGTACAGTGGCGTGATCTTGGCTCACTGTAACCTCTGCTGCCCGGGTTCAAGTGATTCTCAAGTGCCTCAGCCTCCCGAGTAGCTAGGATTACAGGCACCTGCCATTGCACCTGGCTAATTTTTGTGTTTTCAGTAGAGACAGGGTTTCACCATCTCGGCCACGCTGGTCTTGAACTCCTGACCTCGTGATCTACCCCCTTGGCCTCCCAAAGTGCTGGGATTACAGGCATGAGCCACCACTACCGGCCTGTTTAGCTTTTTTCTTTTCTTTTCTTTTCTTTTTTTTTGAGAAGGAGTCTTGCTCTGTTGCCCAGGCTGGAGTGCAGTGGTGCTATCTTGGCTCACTGCAGCCTCCACCTCCCAGGTTCAAGTAATAATGCCTCAGCCTCCTGAGTAGTCGGGACTACAGGTATGTGCTGCCACACCCAGCTAATTTTTGTATTTTTAGTAGAGATGGGGTTTCACCATGTTGGCCAGGATGGTCTTGATCTCCTGACCTCGTGATCTGCCCGCATTGGCCTCCCAAAGTGCTAGAATTACAGGCGTGAGCCACTGCACCCGGCCCTGTTTAGCTTTTTAAGAAACTGCCCAGCCGGGCGCGGTGGCTCACGCCTGTAATCCCAGCACTTTGGGAGGCCGAGGCGGGCAGATCACAAGGTCAGGAGATCGAGACCACGGTGAAACCCCGTCTCTACTAAAAATACAAAAAATTAGCCGGGCGCGGTGGCAGGTGCCTGTAGTCCCAGCTACTTGGGAGGCTGAGGCAGGAGAATGGCAGGAACCCGGGAGGCGGAGCTTGCAGTGAGCCGAGATTGCGCCACTGCACTCCAGCCAGGGGGACAGAGCGAGACTCCGTCTCAAAAAAAAAAAATAAAAAAAAAAAAAGAAACTGCCCAACTGTTTTCAAAAGTGACTGTTTCATTTTATATACCCATCAACAATGTATGAGAATGCCAGTTTCTTCACACATCCATGCCAACACTTGATATTATCTGTTTTATTATAGTAATTCCAGTGGTTGTGTACTAGCATTTTGTAGTTTTAATTTGTATTTCTCTAATGCCTAATTATATTGAATATCTTTTATTTTTAAATATGATTATTAACCATTTATATATATTTTCTGAGAAGTGTCTATTTAAATCTTTTGCCCAGTTCTTTTTTTTTTTTTTTTTTTGAGACAGAGTCTCACTCTGTCGCCCAGGCTGGAGTGCAGTGGCTGGATCTCAGCTCACTGCAAGCTCCGCCTCCTGGGTTTACGCCATTCTTCTGTCTCAGCCTTCCGAGTAGCTGGGACTACAGGCGCCTGCCACCTTGCCCGGCTAGTTTTCGTATTTTTTTAGTAGAGACGGGGTTTCACCGTGTCAGCCAGGATGGTCTCGATCTCCTGACCTCGTGATCCGCCCGTCTCAGCCTCCCAAAGTGCTGGGATTACAGGCTTGAGCCACTGCGCCCGGCCACCCACTTCTTAATTGGGTTATCTGTCTTGTTATTGAATTATAAGAGTTCTTTATATATTCTGAATATACATTTATCAGCTATGTAATTTACATATATTTTCTCCCAGTCTGTACCTTGTCTTTTTATTCTCCTAATGACATCTTGTCTTAGTCTGTTTGTGCTGCTATAATGAAGTGCCTGACGCTGGGAAATCTATAAAGAATATAAATTTATTTCTCATAGTTCCGGATGCTGGGAAATCCAAGATTAAGGTGCTACCAGATAGTGTGTCTGTTAAGGGCTCCCTCTCTACTTCCAAGATGGCCCCTGTTGCTGCATCCTCTGGAGGGGAGGAACACTGTGACAGAAGGGCGAAAAGAAACCTAACTCCCTCCATCAAGCTCTTTTATAAGAACCTGGGGGCTTGCCTCCCAAAAGGCTCCATCTCCCAACACTTGGGGATTAAGTTTCAGCATGCATTTTGGAGAGAACAAAAACAATTCAAACCATAGGATATGTTTTGAAGGGCAAAACTTACTAATTTTGATGAAGTCCAGCTTACCTATTCTTTTTTTCTTTAATGGATCATGCTTTTGGAGTCATAGCTAAGAGGCTTAGCCTATGGTTTTGTAGTTTTAATTCTTTTTTTTTTTTTTTTTTTGAGACAGAGTCTTGTTCTTCTCGCCCAGCCTGGAGTGCAGGGGCGCAATCTTGGCTCACTGCACCCTCTGCCTCCTGGGTTCAAGTGATTCTCCTGCCTCAGCCTCCCGAGTAGCTGGGATTACAGGTGCCTGCCACCATGCCTGGCTAATTTTTTGTATGCTTAGTAGAGATGGGGTTTCACCATATTGGCCAGGCTGGTCTCGAACTCCTGACCTCAGGTGATCCACCTGCCTCAGCCTCCCAAAAGGTTGGGATTACAGGTGTGAGACACTGCGCCCAGCCCAGATCTGTGTCCATTCTTGTACTGATTACTTGATAGTTGTAGCTTTATGGTAAGTTTGAAGTCAGATAGTGTTGGTACTCCAACTTAGCATTTTTCAAAATAGTTTTTTAAACTCTTTGAAACGAGATCCCTTGAATTGCCACTTCAGTTTTGGGTTTAGTTTGTGAATTCCTACAAAAATCCTTCTGGGGCTTTGATAGAGATTACATTGAATTTATCAATTTGGTAAGAACTGCTATCTTGATGGTATTAAATCTTCTAGTCATTTAATGTCTCTGTTTATTTAGATCTTTAATTTCTTTCAGTGATGTTTTGCATATTCAGTGAGCAAATCCTGTACTTCTTTGTTAAATTTATTCCCAAGTATTTTATTATTTTTTGATCAGACTTGTTTTCTTAGTTTTATTTTTGGATTGTTTCTTACTAGTGTATAGAAATAAAATAAGTTTTGTATATTTTTCTGTATCCCATATACTTATTAAACTTATTCTTGTAGTTTTTAGTGGATTCCTTGGCATTTTCTACATACTGTATCATGTTATCTGTGAATAGACAGTTTTACATCTTCTTTTCTAATCCAGATTCTGTTGGTTTCAACATTGCATTGGCTAGAATACCCAGTAGAGTATTAAACAGAAGTGACAAGAACAGACATTGT
Source organism: Macaca fascicularis (assembly GCF_037993035.2). Taxonomy (NCBI): domain Eukaryota; kingdom Metazoa; phylum Chordata; class Mammalia; order Primates; family Cercopithecidae; genus Macaca; species Macaca fascicularis. The sequence goes on from NC_088384.1 coordinate 33,578,392, forward strand.
TGAATTATTTCTGACCTTAGGGGGGGAGTTTTTAGCCTTTTACAATTAAATATGATGTTGGCTGTGGATTTGGGGTAGATAAATCCTTTATCAAGTTGGAGAAGTTCCCTTCTATTTTCTGTGTCTAATGAGATGATCACATGGTTTGTGTCCTTTATTCGTGTGGTGTATTACATAAATTAATTATTGGATATTAAGCCAACCTTGCACTCCTGTGGTAAATCTCTTTTGGTCATGGTGTATGGTGGTTTTTTTAATGTTGGATTTTGTTCACTAATATTCTAAGGGTTTTCTGTTATTTTTATCATTGGTCTGTAGTTTTCTTTTCTTGTGATGTCCTTTTGTGACTTTGTAATTAGGCAAATGTTGGCCTTAGAGAATGAAGTCCTTCTTCCTCTATATTCTGAAAGAGTCTGTGAAGGACTTATTTCTGTCTTCTGTGAGTATTTGATAGAATTCAACAGTGAAAGCCTTCTGGTCCTGGGGTTTTCTTTGTGGGAAGATTTTAAATTTCAAATTCACCTTCCTTACTTGCTGTGAATCTGTTCAGATTTTCTGTTTTCTTGTGTCAGTTTTGGTAATTTGTGTCTTTCTAGGAATTTATCCAGGTTATCTAAGTCTTCTAGTATGTTGACATAAAATTGTTCATAATATTCCCTCCTTTTAATTTCTTTGGGGTTGGCAGTGATGTCCTCTTTCATTCTTAATTTTGATAATTTGTGTCTTCTCTTTTTTTCTTGATCATTAACCAAGGTTTGGGTTGAGCCTTGTGGCTCATGCCTGTAATCCCAGCACTTTGGGAGGCTGAGGCGACAGGATTACTTGAGACCAGAAGTTCAAGACCAGCCTGGGCAACATAGGGAGACCCCATCTCTACAAATTAAAAAAAAAACAAAAAACTAGCCAGTGTGGTAGTATGCGTCTGTGGTTCCAGCTACTCAGAAGTCTGAGGCTGGAGGATCACCTGAGCCTAGGAGGTCAAGGCTACAGTAAGCTGGGATCGTGCTGTTGCACTCCAGCCTAGGTAACAGAATGAGACCCTGTCTCTAAAAATAAATAAATAAGATTTGTTAGTTTTCTTGATTTTTTTGAAAAACCCTACTTCTGGCAAGGTGTATATAGGCTGCTGCAGGAACATGTGCACAGCTGCTTACCATGTGCCTTTCTTGTTAAAATGTAGCATACCATTTTAATTCTTCTGAATTTTTCTTTTTGCTATTTTGTGTGTGTGTGTGTGTGTGTGTGTGTGTGTAGTGGTTGCTGTAGGGTTTATAAAATGCATCCTAACTTACTACAAATGATTTCAGATTATTAACTTCTATTAAAATGCAGAAATTTCACTCCAGCATAGCTTCATTTCGTTGTCCCTCTGTTGCGCTATTTTTATCTTTCATATATATGAATATATAAAATATATGAAAAGAGAGAAAATAAGATGCGTCTATATATGTTATAAACCCAATAACCTATAGTTTTATTATGGTTTTATATGATATTATTTAATGAAATTAAGAGAAATCTTTATACTAACCAACATTTATCATATCCAGTGCTCTTTATTTCTTTTTGTGGATTTGAGCTCCCATCTTAGTTCAGTCTCATTAGAAGTCGTTTACCATAAGCTGTTAGTGCCTGAAGACAGTGAGGGTTTAACATTTACCATTTTAACTAGACAGCAAAACTACATCACACCTAAATTATGTCCAAAAGCAGTTGTTTTATAAATTTATATAGTTTAAACTTAAGTTTATAATATAGTTATAGCTAACTTTAGAACTGTTTTAAGGCAGCAAACCTTTATCTTACTGATCATGTGTTTTGGATATAAATTGCATCAAATTGTGGCTAGGTGCAATGGCTTGCACCTGTCATCCCAGCACTTTGGTAGCACAAGGCAGGTGGATCACCTGAGGTCAGGAGTTTGAGACCAGCCTGGCCAACGAGGTGAAACCCCGTCTCTACTAAAAATACAAAAATTTGCTGGACATGTTGGTGTATGCCTATAATCCCAGCTACTTGGGACGCTGAAGGAGGAGAATTGCTTGAACCCGGGAGGCAGAGGTTGCAGTGAGCCTAGATCGCCCCATTGCACTCCAGCGTGGGCCCCAAAAGCGAAACTCCATCTCAAAAAAAAACAAAAAAAAATTGCATCAAATTTGGTTGTTCCTTTTCGTGAATTCAAGAAATCATCTTAATTATTGCTTGGGTGTAACATGACATCATTAAAGACTGTCTTTTAGCAACAGCAGCCTTATTTCTCAAATTGTGGTTAAAAACCAGTTTTGCTGATTGATGATAATATTGTAATAATATGAGTTGTTGCGTAGCTTGGCTAACTAACTGGATAGTCAGATTAACTCTTTTTTTCTAGCTGTGTAGCTCAGCTAGATTTAGCTTTTTTTGAGGTAAAAAGCTAAATCTGTGAGTAATTCCGCTATTAACACGAGTGTACAGATGTGTTTTTGAGAACCTGTTTTTAATCCTTTTGATTCTCTACCCACAAGTAATTGACTGGGTCGTATCATTATTCATTTTTAAATTTTTTGAGGAACTGCCATCCCTTTTCTATAGTGGTTGCACTATTTTACATTCTCAGTAGTGCACAGTGTTCTAATTTTTTCACATTCTTGCTAACACTTGCTATTTGTGTTGTTTCCTTTCTAATAGTAGTCTTTTTTTTTTTTTTTTTAAGAGACTGTAACTTCGAACTCCTGGACTCAAGCTATCCTCCCACCTTAGCCTCCCAAGTAGCTAGGACTATAGGCATGCATCACCACACCCAGCTAATTAAAAGCATTTTTTCTTTGTAGAGACAGGGTCTTGCCATATTGTCCAGGCTGATCTTAAACTCCTGGTCTCACGTGATCATCCCATCTCAGCTTCCCAAAGCGCTGGGATTACAGGTGTGAACCATCCCACGCAGGTCATTTTTTAATTGGAGTATTTGTGGGTTTTGTTGTTGAGTTGTAGGCATTCTTTATATATTCTGGATATTAACCCCTTGTCGGATATATTATTTCCATATACAGGCATACCTTGAAGATATTTTGGGTTCAGTTTCAAACTACGACAATAAAAAGAATATTATAATAGTGAGTCACATGAATTTTTTGGTTTCCCAGTGTGTATAAAAGTTATGTTTATACTATGCTGTAATCTATTAAGCGCAAAATAGCATTATGTCTAAAAAAATGGATTACCTTAATTAAGAAATAATTTGGCCAGGCACAGTGACTCATGCCTGTAATCCCAGCACTTTGAGAGGCTAAGGCGGGTGGATCATGAGGTCGGGAGATCAAGACCATCCTGGCTAACACGGTGAAACCCCGTCTCTACTAAAAATACGAAACCAAAAAATTAGCCGGGTGTGGTGGCGGGCACCTGTAGTCCCAGCTACTTGGGAGGCTGAGGTGGGAGAATGGCAAGAACCTGGGAGGTGGAGGTTGCAGTAAGCTGATATTGCGCCACTGCACTCTAGCCTGGACGACAGAGCGAGACTCCATCTCAAAAATAAATACATAAAAATAAAAATAAAAAAGTAATAATTTCTGGCCAGGCGTGATGGCACATACCTCTAATCCCAGCACTTTCAGAGGGCAAGGTGGGAAGATTGCTTGAGCCTAAGAGTTCAAGAGCAGCATGGGAGACAATACAGTGAGACCTTATCTCAAAAAAAAAAAAATGCTGGGGGTGGTGGTGCATGCCTTTAGTCTCACCTACTCAAGGAGGCTGAGATGGGAGGATAGCTTGAGCCCAGGAGTCTGAGGACTGCATGTCAGCCTGGGTGACAGAGAGAGACTCTGTCTCAAAATAAATAAATAAATAATCTATTTATTCCTAAAAATTGCTTACCATTATTAGCCTTCACTGAGTTGTAATCTTTTTTTTTTTTTTTTTTTTTTTTTTTTTTAAGACAGGGGTCTCTCTCTGTTGCCCAGGCTGGAGTGCAGTGGTGCGATCTTGGCTCTCTGCAACTTCTGTCCACCAGTTTAAGGGATCCTCCTGCCTCAGCCTTCCGAGTAACTGGGATTACAGGCATGTGCCACCATTCCCAGCTAATTTTTGTATTTTTAGTAGAGACTGGGTTTCACCATGTTGGCCAGGCTGGTCTCGAACTCCTGACCTCAAGTGATCTGCCGGCCTCGGCCTCCCAAAGTGCTGGGATTACAGGCGTGAGCCACTGCTCCCAGCTGTGAGTTGTAATCTTTTTACTGGTGGAGGGTCTTGCCTTGATGCCAGTGGCTGCTGATTGATCACAGTAGTGGTTGCCGAAGACCAGAGTGGCTGTGGCAATTTCTTAAAATAAGACATCAGGCCGGGTGCGGTGGCTAACGCCTATAATCCCAGCACTTTGGGAGGCTGAGGCAGGCAGATCATGAGGTCAAGAGATTGAGACCATTCTGGCCAGTATGGTGAAACCCTGTCTCTACTAAAAATAAAAAAAAAATTAGCTGGGCGTGGTGGCAGGCGCTTGTAGTCCCAGCTACTTGGGAGGCTGAGGCAGGAGAATCACTTGAACCTGGGAGGTGGAGGTTGTAGTGAGCCAAGATCGCACCACTGCACTCCAGCCTGGCAACAGAGCGAGACTCCATCTCAAAAAATAAATAAGTAAATAAATAAAAAATAATTTAAAAATACATTAATGAAGTTTCCGCAGGACTGACTCTTCCTTTAATGAAAAATTCCTCTGTAGTGTGCAATGCTGTTTGCTAACATTTTACCCACAGTCGACTTCTTTCAGAATTGGAGTCAGTCCTGTCAAATTCTGGTGCTTTATCAGCTAAGTTTATGTACTATTCTAAATTCCTGTGGTCATTTCAACAATGTTCACAGCGTCTTCACTGGGAGTAGATTCTATTGGAAGAAACCACTTTCTTTGCTCATCCGTGAGAAGCAACTCCTCATCTGTTCAAGTTTGATCCTGAGATTGCAACAGTTCAGTCCCATCTTCAGTCTCCACTTCTAATTCTCTTGCTGTTCCTACCACCTCTGCAATGACTTCCTCCACTGAAGTCCTGAACCTCACAAAGTCATTCATGAGGTTTGGAAAACACTTCTTCCAAATTCCTGTTAATATTGATATTTTGACCTCCTCCCTTGAATCACGAATGTTCTTAGTTGCATCTAAATGGTGAATCCTTTCCAGGAGGTTATCAATTTACTTTGCCTAGATCCATCAAAGGAGACACTATTTATGGCAGCTGTAGCCTTTAAAAATGTATTTCTTAAGACTTGAAAGTTGAAACTACTCTTTGATCCATGGATTGCAGAATTGGTATGTTAGCAGGCATGAAAGCAGCTTTCATCTCCTTGTATATCTCCCTCAGAGCTCTTAGGTGACCAGGTGCATTATCAATGAGCAGTAATCTTTTTAAAGGAATATTTTTTTTTCTAAGAAGTAGATCTGAACAGTGAGTTTTAAATATTCAGTAAACCGTGCTGTAAACAGGTGTACTATCATCACGACTCTTGTTGTTCCATTCGTAGAGCACAGGCAGAGGAGATTTAGCATAATTCTTAAGGGCCTTGGGATTTTTGGCTTCCAGTTACCAGCTGCATTATCCCCTAACAAGAGAGTTAGCCTGTCTTCTGAAGCTTTGAAGCCAGGCATTGACTTCTCTCTCACTTGAGTCCTAAATGGCATCTTTTTCCAGTGGGAGGTTGTTTCTTCTCCATTGAAAATGTGTTCATCAATGATCTTAGCTAGGTCTTCTGGAGAACTTGGCACAGCTTCTGTATCAGAACTTGCTGCTTCACTTTGCAGTTTTATGCTATAGAGATGGCTTCTTTCATTAAACCTCTTGAATCAACCTCTGCTAGCTTCAGACTTCTTCTGCAACTTCTTCACCTCTCTCAGGCTTCATAGAATTGCAGAGAGTTAGGGCCTTGCTGTGGATTAGGCTCTGGTTTAATGGATTGTTCTGGCTGCTTTGATCTTCTATCCAGGCCACTACAGCTTTCTCCATATCAGCAATAAGGCTGTTTGTTTTCTTATCATTAATGTGTTCACTGAAATAACACTTTTAATTTCGTTAAATAACTTTTCCTTTGCATTCACAACTTGGCTAACTGGTGCAAGAGACCTAACCTTCAGTCTGTCTCGGCTTTTGATAGGCCTTCCTCACCAAGCCAAATCATTTCTAACTTTTGACTTAAAGTGAGAGACGTGGGATTCTTCTTTTCACTTTCACTTTCCTTTAGCAAGGCAGGTTGGTAAGGTTGTTAAATGGCCTTATTTCAATATTGTTGTGTCTCAGGGAATAAGGAGGCCCGAGGAGAGGAAGAGGGACTAGGGCATGGCCAGTAAGTGCAGCAGTTAGAACACACACATTTATTAAGTCCACTATCTTATATGTGTGTGGTTCATGGTACCACAAAACAATTACTGTAAAAACATGAAAGATCACTGATCACAGAGCAGCATAGCTAATATAATAATGAAAAAGTTTGAAATATCACAAGAATTACCAAAGTGTGACAGAGACAGGAAGTGAGCACATGCTATCGGACAAATGATACCAATAGACTTGCTTGATGGAAGATTGCCGCAAACCTTTGATATTTTTTTCTCCACGAAACGAAAAAAACGCCTGTAATCTCAGCACTTTGGGAGGCCGAGGCGGACGGATCACCTGAGGTCAGGAGTTTGAGACCAGCCTGGCCAACATGGTGAAACCCAGTCTGTACTAAAAATACAAAAATTAGTTGGGCATGGTGGTGGGCGCCTGTAAGCCCAACTACTCGGGAGGCTGAGGCAGGAGAATCTCTTGAACCTGGGAGGCAGAGGTGGCAGTGAGCTGAGATCGTGCCATTGCACTCCAGCCTGGGCAACAAGAGCGAAATGCTGTCTCAAAACAAAACAACAACACAAATGCAATATCTGCAAAACACAGTAAAGCAAAGTATAATAAAACGAGATATGCCTGTATTTTCTCTCATTCTATGGGTTGCCTTTTCTCTCTTTTGTGACCTCTGATGCTGTCCAATTCATTTTTTTCTTTTATTGTCATACCAAAAAAAGTCATTGCAAGATCCAACATCATCAAGCTTTTCCCCTATGTTTTCTCTAAATGTTTTATGATTTTAATTGTTGGGATTTTTTTTTTAATCTGTGAAATTTTTATTGGCCTCCTGCTCCCCTCCCCAAAGGGTACCCTGCTTCTGCTGGCTCAGTTCCTCAGAACTTTGGTGTCATTGGTCTCAAACACCACTTTGCCATCCACTATCCTGCAGGTGGTGGTCTTTTGGATGGTTTGCATGGAGTTGCTGCTGTCTAGGGCCTCACCAAGATTGAAGTCCTCCCCATCTTCCAGCAGGCGGTGGTAGGTGGTGATCTCAGCCTCCAGATTGACCTGGATGTTCCAGGCCTCATACTCCTGGGCCTGGCACTGTCCCTCTGCCCAGGTCTGTGCCAGCCCCAACTCCGGGTACAGTAGGACCCTGTCGAGCTGCTCCATCTGCATGGTGTAGCAGGCTTCCACCTCCCTCAGGCTATTCTCCAAGCTGGTCTTCAGATTTCTCATCAAGTTCAGGCCAATCTCCAAGGACTGGACTGGACATCTCAGCTCCATTAGTGTCAGCTCAGCAGCTCTGATCTCGGCGGACTGCATGGTGACCACTGTGGTGCTCTCCTCAATCTGCTGGGACCAGTACTTGTCCAGCTTCTCTAGGTTCTTCTGAGCCAGCTTGTCATATTGGGCCCAGATATCTGCCATGATCTTGCCAAGGTCCTGATATTTGGACATCTGCCTCCACAGTCAGCCCAAAGCTAGCAATCTGGGCTTGTAGGCCTTTTACTCCCTCTTCATGGTTCTTCTTCATGAAGAGCAGCTTCTCCTTGAGAGTCTCGATCTTTGTCTCCAGCTGCAGCCCAGTGACATTGATGTCATCAGTGACCTTGCAGAGCCCATGGATGTTGCTCCCCACAGACTGACGCATGGCCAGCTCTGTCTCATACTTGATTCTAAAGTCAGCAGCAGCAAGATGGGCATTGTCAGTGTGCAGAACGATGAAGGTATTGTCCACAGAATTTGCAAAGATTTGAGCCGTCAGCTTCTCGATGGTCTTGAAGTAATGGCCCAGTGTCTGACCTGGGGTCCCTTCTTCTCCAGGTTCTCCCGATTTTTGCTCTCCAGCCTCTGATTCTTAGTCTCCAGGCTCCTCACTCTGTCCAGGTAGGAGGCCAGGTGGTCGTTCAGGCTTCGCATGGTCTCCTTCTCATTCTAGATGCCTCCTATTCCTGCCAGACCGCTGGCCATTCCAGTGGCCAGGGCCCTGGACCCCAAGTCACCCTGGAAACTGGTGGAGTAGGACACAGAGATCTGAGAGCCCAAACCCCTTACATCTGCATAGATGCCGGCTGGGCTGCTGATCGACCGGGTACTGTAGCTGGGCAGCTGGACGGATCCCAGGGACCGGTAGTTGGCAGAGAAGGTAGTGGAACGAGTGGTGAAACTCATGCTGTCTGGGGAGGAAAATGAGAGAACAGGACTCAGGTTCTGTCTGTGATTTTAGTTTTTTTTGTTTTTGAGACGGAGTCTCGCTCTGTCGCCCAGGCTGGAGTGCAGTGGCCGGATCTCAGCTCACTGCAAGCTCCGCCTCCCGGGTTTACGCCATTCTCCTGCCTCAGCCTCCCGGGTAGCTGGGACTACAGGCGCCCGCCACCTCGCCCGGCTAGTTTTTTGTATTTTTTAGTAGAGACGGGGTTTCACCGTGTTAGCCAGGATGGTCTCGATCTCCTGACCTTGTGATCCGCCCGTCTCGGCCTCCCAAAGTGCTGGGATTACAGGCTTGAGCCCCCGCGCCCGGCCGATTTTAGTTTTTATGTTTAGGTCTTTAATCCATTTTGAGTTACTTTTTGTATATGGTATAAGGTAAGGGTCCAATTTTATTATTTTGTGGACCCAGTTTTCCCAGTATTATTTGTTGAAAAGAGTATTCTTTTTTCCTATTGAATCGTCTTAGTACCTTTGTCAAAGATCATTTGATCATATATGTGAAGGTTCATTTTTGGGTTCTCTCTTATATTGCATTGGTGTCTATGTTTCTATGCTGTTACCATACATTTGGTTACTTTAACTTTGTAATGAGATTTAAATTCAGGAAGTGTGAGATCATCCAAACTTGTTCATCTTTATCAAGATTATTTTGGCTTTTTGAGGTCCTTTGAGATTCCATATACATTTTAGGATGGATTTTTCTATTTTTATAAAAAATGTGTTTGGGCCTGTTGAGGTTTTTGAGGCACTTTTATCAAATCAGTGCATGCAGCTGTTTCTAGACTTTCTTCTGTTTCATTGATCTGTGTGTCTTATGAGAATAACATAGGTTTTATTAATAGCTTTATAGAATGTCTCAACATTAGGTATCGTAAGTCTTCCAGCTTTGCTCTTTTCCACAATTGTTATATCTATTCTTTGTCCTCTGCATTTCCATATTTGTTATAACATCATTTTATTTTCCACCAAACAAAAGATGCTGGGCCAGGGTGGTGGCTTACACCTGTTATCCCAGCACTTCAGCAGGCTAAGATGGAAGGATTGCAGGAGGCCAGAAATTTGAGACCAGCCTGGGCAGCACAGCGAGACCTAGTCTCTAAAAAAAAAAATTAGACTGGGTATGGTGGCTCACACCTATAATCGCGGCACTTTGGGAGGCTGAGGCAGGCAAATCACTTGAGGTCAAGAGTTTGAGACCAGCTTGGCCAACATGGTGAAACCCTGTCTCTACAAAAAATACAAACATTAGGTGTGTGTGTGGCATGTGCCTGTAATCCCAGCTACTCGGGGGGCTGAGGCAGGAGAATCACTTGAACCTGGGAGGTGGAGGCTTCATTGAGCTGAGATCATGCCACTGTACTCCTGCCTGGGCAACAGAGAGAGACTGTGTCTCAAAAAAGAAAAAGAAAACAGAAAAATTAGCTGAGTGTGATGGTGCATGCCTGTAGTCCCAACTGCTTGGGAGGCTGAGGCAGGAGGATCACTTGGGCCCAGGAATTTGAGGTTGCAATGAGCTATGATTGCTCCACTGTACTCCAGCCTGGGTAACAAAGTGAAACCCTGTCTCTTTCCTTCTTTCTATAAAAAAGAAAGAAGGAAAAGTATGCTGGTATTTTGATTGGGATTCCATTGAATCTGTAGATAATTTAGGGGGAAATGACATCTTAGCAATTTTAAGTGTTTTGATCCATGAAAATGGTATGCCCTTTCTTTGATTTAAGCCTTTACTTTCTTTCAGGAATATTTTATAGTGTAGAGGCTTTGCTTACCCTTTGTTAAATTTACTCCAAAATGCTATGTTTTGGGTGGTGTTATGAATTTTTTTTTTGAGACAGAGTCTCACTCTGTCGGCCAGGCTGGAGTGCAGTGGCACAATCTCAGCTTGCTGCAACCTCCGCCTCCCAGGCTCAAGCAATTCTCCTGCCTCAGCCTCCCGACTAGCTGGGATTACAGGCACATGCCACCACACCCACCTAATTTTTGTATTTTTAGCAGAGATGGGGTTTTGCCATGTTGGCCAGGCTGGTCTTGAACTCCTGACCTCAGGTAATCCGCCCACCTCGGCCTCCCAAAGTGCTGGGATTACAGGCATGAGCCACCATGCCTGGCCTGAATTCTTTTTTATATTTCCAAATTGTTTGCTGCTAGTATCTCAAAATTCAGTTGATTTTTTTTTTTTTTTTTGAGACCCGTTTTTACTTTGTCACCCAGGCTAGAGTGCAGTGGTGTCATCTTGGCTCATTGCAACCTCTGCCTCCTGGATTCAAGCAATTCTCCTGCCTCAGCCTCTCAAGTAGCTGGAATTATAGGCACCTGCCACAATGCCCAGCTAAATTTTGTATTTTTGGTAGAGATGGGGTTTCACCATGTTGACCAGGCTGGTCTCAAACACTTGACCTCGAGAGATTCACCTGCCTCAGCCTCCCAAAGTGCTGGGATTACAGGTGTAAGCCACTGTGCCCAGCCCAATTCAAATTTTTGTAGGTTGACTTCGCATCTTGCTGCACTCCTGTAGTCACCTATTAAATCTAATAATTGTTTTGTAGATTTGTAGATTCCGTAGGATTTTCTTTGTAAATAATTATGTTGTCTGTGAGTTAAGACAGGTTTACTTCCTTTTTTGATCTTTATGCCTTTTATTTTTCTTGCCTTATCACACTAGCTATGTCATTCTCAGTGTCAAAACAAATGGTCAGAGAAATAATCCTTTCCTTGTTCCCAATCTTTGTGGGAAGCAATATTTTAATATTTTATGTTAGCTCTAAATTTTGTATAGATTCCAAAATCAAAACTTAGTTCATTGCTACAGGTAGAAGCAATATGGGTCTCTTGCCAGAGAATGGATGCCAAATATTTTGTCTAGAACTGTACTGTCCTATTGGACATTAGCTGCATGGGATTGTTTAACATTTAAATTAATTAAAGTTAAATAAAAGTATAAATTCAGTCCCTGAAATATCTTGCTAGATACATATTAAGTGTTTAATAGCCACATATAACTATTATCTGCTGTGATGGATGCAAATATAGAATATATCCTACATTGTAGAAAATTCCATTTGTCAGCATTGGTCTAGAATTTAAGACAAATTTGGAGAAGTTGGTTTAATGTGAAGGGATAGTTGTAGTCTTTCTTGAAAATTGGAGACTGCGCAGAGAAGGGGTGTCTTATGTTTTTGCTGACTTATCCAGAAAAGTATTTTGAAACAAAAAGAAACCAATCTGAAAGAGAGGCGTGCTTCAGTAGAACTAATTTCTCATTGTTATTCACATATTTCTATGAATATTTATACGCTTTTATATTCTTCTGAAGAAGAATTTAATGCATACAGGCTCTTCTCAATATTTAGACATTAAGGTATGGTTAATTACTACTCTGGCAGCATCTTTCAGACCCTGTTAATCAGATTAGCAGTACAACCTAAAGTAATATTAAAATAATTCAGAATTAACAGTATACTAATTTGTCTTTCAGATTTTTAATTTATCTTTCTTTAATCTCTATTATATCAAATACTAGCTGGGAAGACACTTCAGATCTTTAATATTGAGATGAAGAGTAAAATGAAGGCTCATTCTATGGCAGAAGAGGTGATTTTCTGGAAATGGGTTTCTGTGAACACTGTTGCCTTGGTGACCGAGACTGCAGTCTACCACTGGAGCATGGAAGGTGACTCCCAGCCCATGAAGATGTTTGATAGACATACCAGTCTGGCGGGCTGCCAGGTGATTCACTACCGGACTGATGAGTACCAGAAGTGGCTGCTCCTCATAGGCATCTCGGCTCAGGTAAGCCTTGAGCTGCCTTTAGGGGCTGGTCTGATGTAACTTCAAAGCCCTATATTAGAATGGAATGGTTAAGTCATTAGAAGTTGGTTATAGGGCCAGGTGTGGTGGCGTATGCCTGTAATCCCAGCACTTTGGGAGGCCGAGGCGGGCGGATCTCTTGAGGTCAGGGGTTCAAGGTTGCAGTGAGCTGAGATAGTGCCCCTGCACTCCGGCCTGGGCAACACAGCAAGACCCTGTCTCCAAAAAAAAAAAAAAAAAAAAAAGAAGTTGGTTATAGGTATAAGGCAGAAGTAGGCCTGGAACTGAGAGAAATAGAGATTACAAAGAAATCTGAACTTGGATCAAATATAATCTTAATTTACCTTTGGCCCATTAACTACTACTGCATTCCATCAGGTTCCTGATGTTCGTTGTGTAAACTATTTCTAGCACTGTTTTGAGAGGTTGTTGAGGAATTTTGTAGAATAATTTGGAACGCAGATTTATAAGAAGTCCTTCAGGAAGACGAGAGAGGACTAGACGTCCTGCCCACTGCGTCACAGCCAGGGCAGGGAGGGACCGTGGCCCATGGGGTCAAGGGGCCCTGATGTGCACAGCTGCTGCAGGGAGGGAGGTCTTGGGAAAATGGGCGGTCAGCTGGTCTGTCCTTGGTGAGTGCACACACTGCCCGCACGCACCGCAGCCTGCACACAGCACGGCCTTCCTGGCATCTCTGGCCCTACTGTGTCTGCACTGTTGTATCAAAGTCCCAGCATCTAGATGGTTAACATAGAGCTGCTTCTGTGTAAATGCTGCTTATTTTAAACACTAAGAAGTGTTTAATTTTATGGGGAAAAAAAAAAGTAGTCCTTAGACTGTATTTCAAGGACTTACTGGAATGTTACTAACTCATATTCTTTTATAATGAAAGCAGTATCTTTCTGTCCTCCTTTTTTCATTCCTGGTGACTAATTCAGTCACCGGATACTTGAGGACTATAGGATGTTTGCACTTGGGACACAGATCTTAATCATTCAATCCTGATGACCAGGGAATGATCTGTCTACAGCCTAGTGGGGAAGGTGTATCTGCACAATTCTAGTAATTAAGGAACTGTCACATCTTCAAAGAGAATACTGTGGGAGCCATGAGAGAGCAGCTTAAGTCAAGAGAGCCCACAACACAGGGGATCTAAGCTGCATTTTGCTAGCTATTAAAGCGCACTTGGGAAGGAAACAGTGCATGCAAAGGCATGGAATAGAGGGGAATGGCTCTTTCTGGGAGTCTAGGATCGTCCACTGTGGATGATACCTATAGGTAAGCATATTAGGTAGCTAGAGGGGCAAGACGTAGAGAGATGAGTGGGGGGCCAGACTGCAGGCAATGGGAATTATGTAGCAGGTTTTGAGTGAGAGTGATGTAATTAATTTTCCTTCTTAGCAGCATAGTGGAATGGAAAAACTGCTATCTTTGATGTTGGAGATGGACAGCCATGAAGACTGGAGGCCAGGAGACTAGTTGAAAGGCAGATACAGGAACAAAACCATGTAGTCTGTTCTAGAGTAGAGACATGTATGAGAAAGATTAAGAATACGCAAAGAGGGAAGGAGTACTTCTTTCCACTTGAGGATCTCTTCCATTTCTGCAACCCCCAGAAGAAATGAGGCATGTGTGACCAGATGAAGGCAGTGGCATTGCAGATATACAGGGGAAACAAGACCTAAGACTTTGGCTTAGTCACCCTGATAAAGGGCATCTACAACAAATACAACTAACATCTTACTTCGTGTTGAAAAACTGAAAGCTTTCCCCCAAGGATCAGGAACAAGGATGTCTTCTCTTGCTACTTCTGTTCAACTTTGGACTAGAGATTCTAGCCAGGGCAGTTAGGTGAGAAAAACATAAAAGACATCTAGATTTAAATGGAAGAATTAAAGCTGTCTCTATTTGCAGATGACATAAACTTGTATATGGAATTCCTAAGGAATCTAGTAAAAAACTATTAGAACTAATAAACAAATTGAGCAAGGTTACAGAATACAGTATCAGTATGCAAACATCAGTTGTGTTCCTAGACATTTGCAATGAACAATCAAAAAATGAAATCAGGAAAGCAATCTCATTCATAATAACATCAAAAAGAATAAAATACTTAGAGGTAAATTTAATTTAAAAAATGCAAAAGTTACATTCTGAAAACTACAAAACATGATTGGAAGTAATTAAAGAAGATCTAAATCAAAAAATGTCCCATGTTCATGGATTGGAAGATTTAATACTTTTAGGATGGAAGTACTCCTCAAATTGGTCTATAAATTCAACATAATCTCTATTGGAATACCAGCTAGCTTCTTTGTAGAAATTGACAAGATGATCCTAAAATTTATTTAGGAATTGCAAGGAACCCAGAATAGCCAAAACAACCCTAAAACAAATAAACAAAAAATTGGAGTGCTTATACTTCCCAATTTTAAAACTTGCCACAAACCTACAGTGATCAAGAATGTGATACTGGCTGGCCTCAGTGACTCATGTGTGTAATCCCAGCACTTTGGGAGGCTGAGGAAGGTGGATATCTTGAGCCCAGGAGTTTGAGACCAGCCTAGGCAACATGGTAAAACCCATTTTTTACAGAAAATGCAAAAACTAGCCAAGCATAATGACATGCACCTGTAGTTCCAGCTACTCTGGAGGCTGAGGTGGGAGAATTGCTTGAGCCTGGGAGGCGGAGGTTGCAGTGAACTGAGATTGCACCACTACACTCCAGCCTGGGTGACAGAGTGAGACCTTGTCTCAAAAAAAATAAAGTTTAAAAAAGAATAACATGTGGTACTAACTTAAGAATAGATGACAAACAAATTAGCTTGGTGTGGTGACATGCACCTGTAGTCCTGGCTACCTGGGAGGCTCAGGCAGGAGGATTTGCTTGAGCCCAGGAGTTCCAGGTTACAGTGAGCCATGATGATGTCTTTGCATTCCAGCCTGGGCCATAGAAACAAGACCCTGTCTCTAAAATTTAAAAAAAAAAAAAAAAAAAAAAGGAATAGATGAGTCCCAGAAAAGTGATATCCCCAAAAGCCAGGTTTTCTTTTCCTTTCTTTTTTTTTTTTTCTGAGACGGAGTCTCGCTCTGTCACCCAGGCTGGAATGCAGTGGCACAAATTCGGCTGACTACAACCTCCACTTTCCAGGTTCAAGTGATTCTACTGCCTCAGCCTCCGGGTAGCTGGGACTACAGGCATGTGCCACCATGCCCAGCTAATTTTTGCGTTTTTAGTAGAGACAGTGTTTTACCATGTTGGCCAGGCTGGTCTCGAACTCCTGACCTCAAGTGATCCACCCACCTCAGTCTCCCAAAGTTCTGGGATTACAGGTGTAAGCTACCACGCCTGGCCCATTTATTTTATTCACTTTTTTTTTTTTTTTTTGAGACAGAGTCTTGCCCTGTCGCCCAGGCTGGGATGCAGTGGCCGGATCTCAGCTCACTGCAAGCTCCGCCTCCCGGGTTTAGACCATTCTGCTGCCTCAGCCTCCCGAGTAGCTGGGACTACAGGCGCCCGCCACCTCGCCCGGCTAGTTTTTTGTATTTTTTAGTAGAGACGGGGTTTCACCGTGTTAGCCAGGATGGTCTCGATCTCCTGACCTCGTGATCCGCCCGTCTCGGCCTCCCAAAGTGCTGGGATTACAGGCTTGAGCCACTGCGCCCGGCCTTATTTTATTCACTTTTAATGATGATATACTATGAAAAACCTGAGCATACCATCAGTCATTCTGAAGGGAAGATTGCTTTTGCATGGCACCTCGTGATTTTTTTTTTTTTTTTAACATTCAAAATCAGCTTTAATGTTTTGTGAACAGAGTATGAAAGTTAATTTTCCGATTAAAGGGAAGGGAAACCAAATAAAAATTATCAAAACCTAGCCATAGTATCAACTTAGAAATAAATTTAAACTTACTCAAGGTTATTTCTTTTTTTTTTTTTTTTTTGAGACAGAGCCTTGCTCTGTTGCCCAGGCTAGAGTGCAATGGCTCGATCTTGGCTCAGTGCAACCTCCACCTCCTGGGTTCAAGCGATTCCTCTGTCACAGCCTCCCGAGTAGCTGGGATTACAGACGTACACCACCATGCCTGGCTAATTTTTTTTTGTATTTTTTGTAGAGACAGGGTTTCACCATGTTGGCCAGGCTGGTCTCAAGCTACTCAAGATTATTTCTAATAAGTTATGAACATATTTCTCTGAATTAAAATAATATCAGTTGAGTGCAAATACATTTTTTAAAAATTCATTAATTTTAATTTTAATTTTTTTATTTTTTGAGACAGGGTCTTGCTCTGTCACCCAGATTGGAGTGCAGTGACATGATCTCGGCTCACTGCAACCTCCACCTCCCGGGTTCAAGCAATCCTCCTGTCTCAGCTTCCCGTGCAGCTGGGATTATAGGCATGCACCACCACGCCCAGCTAATTTTTGTATTTTTAGTAGAGGTTGGGTTTCACCATGTTGGTCAGGCTGGTCTCAAACTCCTGACCTCAAGTGATCTGCCCGCTTCGGCCTCCCAAAGTGCTGGGATTATAGGTGTGATCACTTGAAACTTATTCCTCCAGTCTAATCAGAATGTTGTATCCCTTATGGTCAATTGATTTTTGACAAGGATGCCAAGACAGTTCAGTGAAGGAAAGAATAGTTGTTCAATACAAGGTTTTTGGGCACTGGACATCTGTATGCAGAAGCATTAAATGGGACCTCTGTCTCATAATACTAAAAACTCAAAATCGATCAGACCTAAATGTAAGAACTGAACCTATAAAACTCTTAGAAGGGCCAGGCACAGTGGCTCATGTCTGTAATCCCAGCACTTTGGGAGGCTGAGGCAGGCGGATCACCCTGAGGCCAGAATTTCAAGACCAGCCTGGCCAACATAGTGAAACCCCATCTCTACTAAAAATACATCATGAATGAACCTTGGAAATATTAAACTAAGTGAAAGATGCCATTCACAAAAGACCACATATTATATGATTCCATTTATTTGAAATGTTCAGGATAGTCTGATCTATAGACACAGAAAATAGATAAGTAGTTGCCTATGACTGGAGGTGGAGTGTGGGAGATGGGAATGAGGATTGAATGCTAATATGGTTTCTTTTAAAGGATGAAAGTATTCTAAAACTACATTGTAGCGATGATTGCACAACCCTCTGAGTATATGAAGAGACATTGGATGGTATACTTTAAACCAGGGGTGTCCAATCTTTTGGCTTACCTGGGCCACATTGGAAGAAGAATTGTCTTGGGCCACACATAAAATACACTAGCAATAGCTGATGAGCTAAAAACAAAAATTGCAAAAAAATTCATTTTATATATATATATTTTTTGAGACCAAGTTTCGCTCTTGTTGCCCAGGCTGGAGTGCAATGGCATGATCTTGGCTCACCACAACCTCCGCCTCCGGGGTTCAAGTGATTCTATTGCCTCAGCCTTCTTGAGTAGCTGAGATTACAGGCATGCACCACCACAGCTGGCTAATTTTGTATTTTTAGTAGAGATGGGGTTTTTCCATGTTTGTCAGGCTGATCTCGAATTCCTGACCTCAGATGATCTGCCCGCCTCGGCCTCCCAAAGTGCTGGGATTATAGGCATGAGCCACCGTGCCCGGCCAGAAATTCATAATGTTTTAAGAAAGTTTATGAATTTGTGTTTGGGCCGCATACAAGGCTGTAATGGGCCACATGTTGGACAAGCTTGCTTTAAACAGGTAAGTTCTATGGTATGTGAATTATATCTCAATTAAGCTTTCAAAAATACCCTTGGGGGCCACGCACGGTGGTTCACGCCTGTAATCCCAGCGCTGTGGGAGGCCGAGGCAGGCGGATCACCTGAAGTCAGGAAGGAATTCGAGACCAGCCTGGCCAAAGTGATGAAACCCCATCTTTACTAAAAATATAAAAATTAGCTGAGAGTGGTGGCATGTACCTGTAATCCCAGCTACTTGGGAGGCTGAGGCAGGACAATCGCCTGAACCTGGGATGCAGAGGTTGCGGTGAGCCAAGATTGCACCATTGCACTCCAGCCTGGGCGACAAGAGTGAAACTCTCAAAAACAAAACAAAACAAACAACAACAACAACAAACTCTTGGGAATTATGCCTCTTTACAAAGAAACCATCATGTTTGAGGAATATAAAACAAAAATTATAAATCATAGTTACTTGTATATGCTTTACTGACAAACTAAAAACCAACAAATTAAAAAATCCCATGCATTTACCAACAACAAAACACCTCATGGGCATGAGAATAGACATGTAGACTAATGGGAAAAAATGTAACGTCCAGGAATACACCCCTACATCTGTAGCCAATTGATTTTTGATGGAAGTGTCAAGACTGGTCAATGGGGAAACAGTAGTCTCTTCAGGAAATGGTGCTGGGACAACTAAATATCCACATGCAAAAGAATGGAGTTGGTCACCTGCCTCACACCATGTACAAAAATAAACTCAAAATAGATCTGAAACCTCAATGTAGAAGCTAAAACTACAAAACTCTTAGAAGAAAACATAAGGAGAAAGCTTTATGACTTTGGGTTTGGCATGGATTCTTAGATATATAATAGCACCAAAAGACTGAACAACAAAATTAACTGATAATTTGGACTTCAGAATTAAAAACTTTTGTGCATAAAAGGATATTGTCAATAAAGTGAAAAGACAACCTGGGATATAATATTTGAAAATCATGTATCTGATAAGGTTCTAGTATCCAGAATATACAAAGAACACTTACAACTCCGCAACAAAAAGTCAACCCAGTTAAAAAATGGGCAAAGGACTTGCTTGACATCATTAGCCATTAGGAAAAAAATCCACCCTCGAAACCACAATAAAGTACTACTTTACACCTACTTGGGTGGTTATAATTTTTACAAAGTAGAAAATAAGTGTTGGCCCTGAAGTCAGGAGTTCAAGACCAGCCTGACCAACATGGAGAAACCCCATCTCTACTAAAAATACAAAATTAGCCAAGTGTGGTGGTGCATGCCTGTAATCCCAGCTACTCAGGAAGGCTGAGGCAGAGTTGCTTGAACCCAGGGGGCAGAGATTGCGGTGAGCCGAGATCACGCCATTGCACTCCAGCCTGGGCAACAAGGGCGAAACTCCGTCTCAAAAAAAGAAAAGAAAAGAAGTGTTGGCAATGATGTGGAGAAATTGGAACCCTCCTACATTAGTGGTAGGAATATAAAATTGTTCAGATGCTGTGGAAAGCAGTTTGGCGGTTCCTCAAAAAGTTAAACGTAAGGCCGGGTGCAGTGGCTCACGCCTGTAATCCCAGCACTTTGGGAGGCCAAGGCGGGCGGATCACGAGGTCAGGAGATCGAGACCATCCTAGCTAACACAGTGGAAACCCTGTCTCTACAAAAAATTAGCCGGGCATGGTGGCAGGCACCTGTAGTCCCAGCTACTCGGGAGGCTGAGGCAGGAGAATGGCGTGAACCTGGGAGGTAGAGCTTGCAGTGAGCCGAGATTGCGCTACTGCACTCCAGCCTTTGCAACAGAGCGAGACTCTCTTAGGTAGGTATCTACCTAAGAGAAATGAAAATGTATCCACACGAAAACTTTTACACAGATATTCATAATAGCATTTTTTATAATAACCAAAAGGTAGAAACAGCCCAAATGTTCACCAGCAAATGAGTGGATAAACAAGTTGTGGTGTATCCATACAGTGGGATATTATTTAACCCTAAAAATGAAGTACTGATACATGCTACACATAGGTAAACCTCAAAAACCTTACTAAATGAAAGAAGAGAGGCACAAAAGGCCTCATATTTTATTATTCCATTTATATGAAATATTTAGAATCAGTAAATCTATGGAGCTAGAAAGCAGGATTGGTGGCTGCTAGGGGACTTGGGTCAGAGGACTGGGGACTGACCATTTAATGGGCACAGGAATTTTTTTTGGGTGATGAAAATGTTTTGAAACTATGCTAAGGTTTTGGTTCTACAACATTGTGAATGTCCTAAATGCCATTCAATCATATACTTTAAAATGGTTCATTTTATGTTTTGTGAATGTCACCTCAACATAAAAAGGGGAGGGGAAGCCAGGTGCGGTGGCTCATGCCTGTAATCCCAGCACTTTGGGAGGCCAAGGCAGATGGATCACGAGGTCAAGAGTTTGACAACAGCCTGGCCAACATAGTGAAACCACCTCTCTACTAAAAATACAAAAATTAGCCGGGCATGCTAGTGCATGCCCGTAATCCCAGTTACCCAGGAGGCTGAGGCAGGAGAATCGCTTGAACCCGGGAGGTGGAGGTTGTGGTGAGCTGAGGTCATACCACTGCACTCTATCCTGGGTGAGACAGCGAGACTCTGTTTCAAAAAAAAAAAATAAAAGGAGTGGGAAAGGGGAATGTGGGGCCATAGTTTGCCAACCCTGTCTAAGCATTTACAAATGCAAATGCCTGTTTCTGTTTGAAACAACTTCTGTTCCTGTCACCTGGTTAGCTCTTATTCCAGCTTAGGTGTCACTTTGGGAATCCTCCCTGACTTACTGATCTTGGTGAGCTGACAAGGCATCTTGTTCTCTCCCATGCCGTAGCAATCAGCACTCTGTATTGCAGTTGCTTGTGTACTTGCCAGAAACTCTCACCATCTGTCCTTGAGAGAAGGACCTGCGTCATATTTTACTTATCCCTAGCCCCTAGCATTGTGCCTGGCACAGTGAATGCATTTGCTCATTGAATCCTTGCCTGCTACAGTCCTTAACATGCCTTTTTGACACACTTAATACCCAAATTTGACACACTTAACACTCAGCAGCCCCATGAGGTGGGAGGGTAAGCCTAGCAGGTGCCTAAGACTTAGAAGCAGGCCATCGGCCCAAGGCCACAGACGTAGCCTCAGGTCTGGTCTCTCACCTTCACCTCGGCTGTTCTGTCTTCTCTGCCTCTTTGTCTTGGCTTCAGTTTAGGCTTCGTTTAGGTATCTGTACCTGTGGGACTCAAATGTGCTGTCATCATGTTGCTGGAAGTCTTCCCAATCTCTTGGGGAGGGTTTTGTCCTGTCTTTGGATTCTCATTTTTACCTTTTCATGCTCATTTTTCTGTTAAAACACAGACCACTTATCTGCTGGTTACTCCCTTATTTCTCCCTATAAGTATTTCTCCCTATACTTATCTGCTGGTTACTCCCTATTTCTCCCTATTACAGGCTTTGGTACCACTAATCTATTTTCTGTCTCTATAAATTTTCCTATTCTGGATATTTCATAGGTGGAATCAGACAATATGTGGCCTTTCATGCCTGACTTCTTTCCTCAGCATGTTTTCAAGGTTCATGCATGTTGTAGAATGTGTCAATACTTTGCTGAATAACTTTAACAGAAATCTGTGCGATAGAAAATATTTTTAAAGACAAAGTTGAAGCCTTTGTTATCCCATTTTAAGGAGTTGTGAGTGAGTGGGGAATAGGCTGAGGATTTTATTCATGAACTACATGTGAGCTCACTCAGCAGAGACAATTGAATGTTTAATTACAGGAGCTTGAACTGGGACCCTTTTGTATTCCATTCACTTAGCTTTTTGAGCATTTGACATTGGATATAAATGTACTGAAATTCTTTAGTAGAAAATATAAATTCTGGCCGGGCGCGGTGGCTCACGCCTGTAATCCCAGCACTTTGGGAGGCCGAGGCAGGCGGATCAGGAGGTCAGGAGATCGAGACCATCCTGGCTAACATGGTGAAACCCCATCTCTACTAAAAATACAAAAAATTAACTAGGCGTAGTGGCGGGCGCCTGTAGTCCCAGCTACTTGGAAGGCTGAGGCAGGAGAATGGCATGAACCTGGGAGGCGGAGCTTGCAGTGAGCCGAGATCATGCCACTGCACTCCAGCCTGGGTGACAGAGCAAGACTCTGTCTCAAAAAAAAAAAAAAAAAAGAGAAAATATAAATTCTAAGTTTTATAAAAGATATTAGTGTTACTGGTTTGGGGGTTTTGGTTTTTTTAGAGACAGCGTCTTGCTCTGCCATCCAGGCTGCAGTGCAGTGCTATAGTCATAGCTCACTGCAACCTCGAACTTCTTGGCTTAAGCAATCCCCCTGCCTTGGCCTCCTGAGTAGCTAAGACAACAGGCGTGTGCCACCATGACCAGCTAATTTTCTTATTTTTTTTGTAGAGATGGCGTCTTGCTGTATTGCCCAGACTAGTCTTGAACTCTTGGCCTCAAGTGATTCTACCAAGGTGCTAGGATTGCAGGTGTGAGCCACTGTGCTGGCCTTATTAGTTTTTATTAAATACAATTTTTGCTACTTAGAAATTTCAGAAAACACAATTTTCAAAATTACCTGTGATTGCATCCCCCTGATTTAACTACTATTAATGCTTTGGAGTTTTTCCTCCAAAGTGCACGAGTTAGTTTCCATGAAAAAATGCTTTCACGCTTATTATATTTAACAAATTAGGATCATCCATCTTACTTTTTTGTGGTCTTATTTTTTTCCATAATGTTTGCCATCTTTCCACGTCAAATTCAGAGTGATATCATGCCTTTAATAGCTAATGCATTTAATTTTTATTAGAGGAAGTATACCTCTAATGTATGAGACTTTCATTTTAGAAATATATTTTAAGAATTATTTCTTTATATTCCTCCCTTTTCTCTCCCTTTCATTGTATATCTTTTCTTAGCAAAACCGTGTGGTTGGGGCAATGCAGCTCTACTCTGTGGATAGGAAGGTTTCACAACCCATAGAAGGCCATGCCGCTGCTTTTGCAGAGCTCAAGATGGAGGGGAATGCCAAGCCTGCCACCCTTTTCTGCTTTGCTGTACGTAATCCCACAGGAGGCAAGGTAAGATCCACTGTATTGTCTTCTCCCTGAGAAAAGTGTCATGAGCTGGTGTTAGGGGTATGCGTGTGTGTGGCTGGGCATGGCCTGCAGATGTCTGTGTGAGAAAAAGTTCGTGGTGGTGAGAACTGTGCACCGCGATGCACATGATTAAGTGGCCCCATTCCCCTAAAAAATGCTCTTAGGCCGAGCGCAGTGACTCACGCCTGTAATCCCAACACTTTAGGAGGCCAAGGTGGGTGGATCACGAGGTCAGGAGTTCAAAATCAGCCTGGCCAACATGGTGAAACCCTGTCTCTACTAAAAACACAAAAATTACCCGGGCGTGGTGGCGCATTCCTGTAAACCCAGCTACTCGGGAGGCTGAGGCAGGAGAATTGCTTGAACTGAGTCCTGCAAGACAGAGGTTGCAGTGAGCCAAGATCGCACCACTGCACTCCTGCCTGGGCTACACAGCGAGACTCAGTATCCAAAAAAAAAAAAATATCTTTCCACACAGACTAGACTGAAATGCACTATAAAGGTAAGTGAGGTGGCCGGGTGTGGTAGCTCACACCTGTAATCCTAGCAGTTTGGGAGGCTGAGGTGGGCGGATTGCCTGAGCTCAGGAGTTCTACACCAGCCTGGGCAACACGGCAAAACCCCATCCATCTCTATTAAAATACAAAAAATTAGCCGGGCGTAGCCACGTGCACCTGTAGTCCCAGCTACTCGGGAGGCTGAGACAGGAGAATTGCTTGAACCTGGGAGGCAGAGGTCGCACTGAGCTGAGATCGCACCACTGCACTCCAGCCTGGGTGACAGAGCGACACTCCATACGCCCCCCCCCAAAAAAAAAGATAAGTGAGGCACAGTTTCTGCTCTTGGGGAGATGACTGTGAAATCCCCAGTGTGGTTCCATCCTTGCCATCAGCATGGTTCTGCCCAGGTGGTTGGTGGGAACCTGAGGGAGGCTCCAGAGAGATGAGACTGTGCCCAGGAGCCAGTTGGGTTTTATCAGGCTCAGGGACATGGCCAGCGGCTGCTCAGCAGGGCTGCCATGGGCAGAGGTGAGGAAACAGAAGAACTTGTGATGTCAGGGAGACCTTGGGTTCCACCAGTGTGGTCTCAGCCACTTGGAGAGCTGCTTCAAGACAGTCGTCTTGTGAAAAACACTTCCTGAAACCATAATTTTGGGTTGTTCGTTAGCCCTGAAATATTCCCCAAGGCAGAGGAGATCTCAATTAGAAGGTGGCTTTACAAACTTCGTCATCTGAAATACACTTTGAATACTTTGGTCTCCTGTTGAGTAACATACTTCGTGCCCTCCTCATTTGACAGCCAGAAGGAAAAGGAGTCAAGTCGAATGTTAGCCTTGTTGCTGATGAAGGACACTGACTTTAGTTATGTGGCTCCAAGAGCTTGCTCCCATATTCCCTTAGAGTGAGGCACACCTCTCCTTCACAGATGCAGCAGGGCAGCAACAGGCTTCCCTCTCAGGAGCAGAGCCCGCCTCACGGAGTGCCATGTGGAGAAGAGCACTTTCCACAGATGGCAGCCCCAAGAAGAGAAAGGGCTGGGGGTTCTCTCTACACCCCACTCTCTGGTGGGCATGCCCCTCCAGCTGAGCTAGAGTTGTACCAGGAGGTCTTCTGTGACCCAGAGAACCTGGGAAACGTGGTTTCCTGACAGTACATGTCCTGGAGCAGCCCTGTCTTGTGGCAGACTTGGTCCTCCCCACTGCAGGGTGTGTGTGGAGTCCTGGGAGGGCCCCCACCCCGCCTGTGCCCTGGCATGCACCTTCCTTTCAGGACTCACCTGTCCTTTTGGGACTGGCCAGCTGTCTCCACATGTGGGTCGGAGCTTGCCTGGACACAGTTCTTTTCTGCCGACCTCCTCCTGCTGCCGCCCTGAGAGCCTGGTGTCCTTTCTGTACCTCTGCTCCTGCTGGCAGTGTCGCCCTTCTCAGCTCCCAAGCAAGAACCCACAGCTGTCAAGCCCCATTCCATTCACTTGTCACTATCTGACCTTTAACAAGTCTTACATCTGACTTACCCTTTTGTGGTACACTAAGCCCTTCTCACCTCACATTTGGGTTACAGAATAGCCATTTATTAGGTCCTCAGACCTGCTTCACGCTTTCTTACCAATAGGCCTAGCCAGATAATTTTCCTAAACTACCTTTTGTCTGCCTTAAAGCTCCCAGTGCAAGACTTCTATTCCCCCATGTCTGCACCCACAGGAGCGCTCACATGCTTGCCGCTCAGCTCCCCCACTAGCCCTGCTCTCAGTGCTGCTCCCCTCCTTATCTGAGCCCTTTTGGTGTTTCCCTCCTCTCTCTGCCTGGCCAAACCCAGACTGCAAACCTAGACTGCCCCTGATAGACACTGTCATCTGTGTCCTCTAAGCCCAGCCTCCTGCCCTTGTTTCATGTCTCTTACCCTCCATTTTGGATTTTTTTGTGGACTTGTGTTAGTTATAATATTTTTTCTTTAGATGAAAGTTGTGTTGGTTGGGCGTGGTGGCTCATGCCTGTAATCCCAGCATTTTGGGAGGCTGAGTGGGGGCGGATTACCTGAGGTCGGGAGTTTGAGACCAGCCTGGCCAACATAGAAGAAACCTCATCTCTACTAAAAATACAAAAATTAGCCGGGTATGGTGGCATGCATGTGTAATCTCAGCTACTTGGGAGGCTGAGGCACAAGAATCGCTTGAACCTGAGAGGCAGAGGTTTCAATGAGCTGAGATCGCGGCACTGTACTCCAGCCTGAGTGACAGAGTAAGACTCCATCTCAAAAAAAAAAAAAAGAAAGAAAGTTATAGGGAAGGCACTGGCATAGATCAGGAACTTGGAGCTGTTCTCCTAAAGGCAGGGATGGGCTCCCTCATCAGATTCTTACCCCCGCCCAGCACAACCTTGAAAACCTCAGACCTGTGCCATGGTGAGGGTGTCTCGTGAGTTTGGCCTCCAGTGATGAGATCTTGCACTAACAGGCTTGTGTGAGTCTGGGCCATACCCAGGAGGGCAGCAGAGAGCAGAGCTGGAAGTTCTGACTGGAGCCTTTTGTTTCATCGGCATCCAGGCCCAGGGAGGGGAAGTGACTGCCACCGTGCTGGAACTGAGGCTCCTAGGCTGCCTGGCATTGGCCCTTTGTGCTGTGCTTGGTGGTGGGCAGCAGGTTATTGGATAATCACAGGCACTCTTGACAAGGGAGTTGTTCTGCTTTGGTTGAATGTGACTTTTAGTGTTAATCATCCAGTGTGTGGAGCTGAGGCTCCACTTGCCTCTGTGCCTTGGCTAGCACTTGTCCACCACCACACGCGGTCCCCTCGATTGACCTAAAATCTCTCTTCTAGTTGCACATCATTGAAGTTGGACAGCCTGCAGCGGGAAACCAACCTTTTGTAAAGAAAGCAGTAGATGTGTTTTTCCCTCCAGAGGCACAGACTGATTTTCCAGTGGCTATGCAGGTATGAATGTGCTGCTCTCTAAACATCTTCGTGTCCTAAAATCTACTCTAGCACCTCCCAAAATACAGGAGGCTGCCATTTTTAGTCTACTTCTGCTGTCTCCTGCCACTGTGATACCATTTAGAGGCCTAAGGCTTTGGTGTGTGAGCTGGGAAAGCCCTGTTTGTAGAAAGGAATGTCCTGCATGAGGGTGAGTTAGGGCAGCAGGAAGACTGCCAAGTCACACACTGAAGTCCGCAGCCCTTTCCCTTATTATAAGACATTAGATGTTCACTGTGGTATGAGAATATTTAAAGAATAAAATACCTGGGCCGGGCACGGTGGCTCAAACCTGTAATCCCAGCACTTTGGGAGGCCGAGACGGGCGGATCACGAGGTCAGGAGATCGAGACCATCCTGGCTAACACGGCGAAACCCCGTCTCTACTAAAAAATACAAAATACTAGCTGGGCAAGGTGGCGGGCGCCTGTAGTCCCAGCTACTCGGGAGGCTGAGGCAGGAGAATGGTGTAAACCCGGGAGGCGGAGCTTGCAGTGAGCTGAGGTCCGGCCACTGCACTCCAGCCTGGGCGACAGAGCGAGACTCCGTCTCAAAAAAAAAAAAAAAGAATAAAATACCTAATGTAGGTGACAGGTTGATGGGTGCAGTAAACCACCAGGGCACGTGTATACCTATGTAACAAAACTGCACGTTCTGCACATGTAACCCAGAACTTAAAGTATAATAATAATAAAAAAAGAATAAAACGCTTATTTCCTTTACAATTGGCCGCCACTGGGGGGCCTAGAGCTCCCGGGGACAGTCCTTTGAGCTTTCACTCAGAATGACCCAGTGTTTGACATGCAGCTTCTAATGAAACTAGGCAGTCCCGAGCCCCTGGTAGTAGAATCGTTCGCCTTTACATCAAGAAGATTGGGAAAACACCTGAACCTGCATGTGGCCTGTGTCCAGCCAGACTTCGAGGAGTTGGTGCTGTGAGACCTGAAGTGAAGGTTCTCTAAAACTGAAACCCATGTCAGCAGGGCCTGTGGTGGTTCCATGTGTGCTGAGTGCTCGTGACAGGACCAAGTGTGCTTTCCTTATTGAGGAGCAGAATATTGTTGTGGAAGTGTCGAAGGCACAGTCAGAAAGCTAAATAAAAAATGAAGCTTTTTTGAGTAATAAAAATTGAAAGATTTTTTTAAAAAGAAAACATTCCTCTGTAAGTGAACCAGTTGGATGTAAAATACATAAAAAATCTTGGCCGGACACAGTGGCTCACACCTGTAATCTTAGCACTTTGGGAGGCCGAGGTGGGCAGATTGCCTGAGCTCAGGAGTTCGACACCAGCCTGGGCAACATGGTGAAACTCTGTCCCTACTAAAATACAAAAAACTAGCTGGGCATGGCAGTGTACGCCTGTAATCCCAGCTACTTGGGAGGCTGAGGCAGGAGAACTTCTAGAACCCAGGAGGCAGAGATTGCAGTGAGGCAAGATCACACCACTGCATGCCACTGCACTCCAGCGTGGAGCGAGACTTCATCTCCAAAAAAATAAATAAATAAAAATAAAAAATCTTACAACTTGTTTTATTAAAAATTTAGATCTATACCTTTTCTGAACAAAATTGGCATCACATTATATATGTAAGATTATATAATCTATTCTTTTTACTCTTTTGTTTTCATAAAATATATGTTATCGATACATTTCTAATAGTATCAATAAATGTAACAGCAGAATTATATATCACCTGAAATCCTAGCACTGGTGATAATTTGGCTACCCCTTTGGAAGTAACTTCACACGCATACATTTATGCAGATTTATACAGATGGACTCTTATGAAAATGGCTCTGCACTAGCCTTGCTGCTGTATAAACTCCTCTAGCTGTGTTGTAGATCATCCTGTGCCAATAACATAATGTATGTATTTTATTGTCTGTGTCATCTGTTCTGTGGATGTGCCACAACTCATTTAAACATCTCCTGTTGATTGGTATTTACATTTACAAGAAATACTCTAAGGAACATTGTGCTCTGTACATCTTTGTGTGTTAGTCTAAAAGTCCGAGGATAAACTCCTAGAAATTAAACTGTTGAGTCAGGGGCACATTCCCATCACAGACTCTTCTGACCGTGCTGACCAGTTCACATTCCTGCTGATGCTGCCCTTGGTAGCTGGACAGCATCCCATGTTGTGATGTCTTTCCCTTGGTTACCATCAAGGTAGAATTGATGTATCAGCCACTCATATGTATCTGGTTAATTGCCTTTTCCTAATCTTTGCATTTTTTTTTCTATCAGGATCTTTTTTTAAAAAATAGAGATGGGGTCTTGCTGTGTTGCCTAGGCCAGTCTTGAACTCCTGGCCTCTAGAGATCTTCCTGCCTCAGCCTCCCAAGTAGCTGGGGTTACAGGCATGTGCCACTATGCCCAACTCCAGGATTTTTACCTTATTTGTAAGAGCTTTTTGTACTCATAGAATACTGTGTGTCTGATGTGTTTTGAATGTTTTTCCCAGTCATAATTTGTGATACGTGCCACCTTATGGAAGTGTTGCATTTTTGTGTGGCAATGGTATCATGTTTTGAGACTAATTCTGCACCTCAACATGGACACAACATTTACCTATATTTTCTTTCGTTCCTCTCCTAATTGTGTTTGTTTTTTATTTAAAATCTTTGACCCATCTGGAATTTACTTTGATCTAAAGAGTAAGATGGAAATTCAGTTCTTTACTCTTACCTCCATCTCCAGATAGCTAGCTGACTATATTAATAATATATGTTACATATTGGTTAAAGTGCCTATTTTCCACTAATATGTTACCTACTAATTATTTATTATTTTAGAGTTGGAGTCTTGCTACATTGCTCAGGTTAGACTCAAAAACTCCTGGGCTCAAGTGATCTTCCTGCCTTGGCTTCCCAAGTAGCTGTGACTATAGTTATTAGCCACCACACACTCATTCTTAATAAATTCTCATGTATGATCCATTCTCTTTCAGGGCTCTCAATTAAGTTCGTTTCTCTCTCTCTCTCTTCCAATGGTAAAATCATGCTACAAAAATTACTGTATGTTTAATATATATGTTTAATAATCTGGTTGGGCAAATGCATCTGTTTTTTTTTTCCTCGAGCCCCTTCAGGTTTTCTTGTGTGTTAAATATTTTTCTGTAAAAGTTAATAGCATTTGGCAAAACTCAAAGGTTAATAAGTGGTGGTGGAAGGCATGCTGGAACATCAACCTGGCGTTTGAGGTCTTTGTCCAGAACTTTCCCCTTATGAACTCACAGCTTGCTTAAATGGGTTTGATAAACTGTGAAAGGATCGCCCTACCTGAAAGATAAATGGAGTAGCCTGAGTTCATTGGACCTGTATTTGAGAGTGGTTGGACAAAATACTGGCTTTAAAACTAATTCTCAATCAAGTACAACTTATAATCCATGTCTCATGGAAGCATTGCTCCC
Source organism: Macaca fascicularis (assembly GCF_037993035.2). NCBI lineage: Eukaryota > Metazoa > Chordata > Mammalia > Primates > Cercopithecidae > Macaca > Macaca fascicularis. The sequence continues at coordinate 33,608,421 of NC_088384.1, forward strand.
ACCAGTAATCTCTTGGCCTGAGAAACTGAAAAATCCTTGTAATAACTGGGTGTGGCAGCTGACACTTGTAGTCCCAGCTACATTGGAGGCTAAGATGGGAGGATGACCTGAGCCCAGAGGTCGGAAGTTGCAGTGAGCTATGGTGGCACCACTACACTCCAGCCTTGGTGACAGAGCAAGACACTATCTCAAAAAACAAACAAACAAAAAGAATCCTCTTTATCATTTGTGAGCTCTTTTTACCCACATGGCTTCTCTTCCTTACTTCGCAACCTCTTGCTGTCTGTCTTCTTATAGATTGGAGCTAAACATGGTGTTATTTACTTGATCACAAAGTATGGCTATCTTCATCTGTACGACCTAGAGTCTGGCGTGTGCATCTACATGAACCGTATTAGTGCTGACACAATATTTGTCACTGCTCCACACAAACCGACCTCTGGAATTATTGGTGTCAACAAAAAGGGACAGGTGTGTAACTCTGACATTTCGTTTTCCACCTTTTCCATTCATTAGGGACTGGTGTTTAAACTTTCCCCCTTCTCTAGGAAAGCGGCTGGGTGTAGCTATTATTAGTTGCTGTTATTAAACTTAAACCCATGTCTCCTTCTCCTTCATATTGGCACTTCCTCTCTTCAGACAGCACCATTCCTTACACAGGATTGATTCCAGGAGGAGAGCAGCTCCTTCCTGCATATGGAACAGCAGTTCTCATGCACATCATCTTCATACCATGCACACCCTAATTGGGGAGGGTTGAAAAAGCAGATACTATGGTATTTAAGTTACTTTTCCCAACCATAGTTGAAAAAGATAGTTAAAAGAAGAAACTCTTGGCTGGGCACAGTAGTTTATACCTGTAATCCCAACTGCATGGGAGGTCAAGGCAGGAGGATGGCTTGAGCCCAGGAGTTTGAGGCTGCAGTGAGCTATGATCACACCATTGCACTCCAGCCTGGGTGACAGAGTGAGAGCCTGTCTCAGGGGGAAAAAAAAAAATCAGGAATAGTGGCTGATGCCTATAATCCCAGCACATTGGGAGGCTGAGGCAGGAGGATTGCTTGAGGCTAGGAGTTTGAATCCAGCCTGGGCGACAGAGCGAGACCCTATCTCAAATATATATATTTGTAGAGATAGGGTCTCGCTCTGTCGCCCAGGCTGGAGTGCAGTGGAGTGATCTTGGCTCACTGCAAGCTCCGCCTCCCGAATTCACGCTATTCTCCTGCCTCAGCCTCCCAAATAGCTGGGACTACAGAAAAATATTTTTTAAAAAAGAGAGAAAAGAAACTCTGTGCTTTAAAAATAAAAACTTTAAGAAGAAAAATTGTCAGTTCCTTCCACATAGGCCATTTTGCTATAGTGCAGAACGCATCACTGGGGTGCTTATCTGTGTGACTTTAACAATTACATAGACTCCTGTGCTGTTCTGTTTTGTTACCATTCGGCTTTCGGCTGCTTTGCATCCTTTCACTATGAGGGCCACCATCACAGGTGTGCTCAACAGTCGCCTGAGAATGTGGCTACCCTCCAGCATCGGGAGGGAACATGGCCGAGGGATGGTACAGGGGAACATGGCCGAGGGATGGTAGAGGGAACATGGCAGAGGGATGGTAGAGGGGACATGACAGAGGGATGGTGGAGGGAACATGACAGAGGGATGGTGGAGGGAACATGACAGAGGGATGGTAGAGGGAACATGACAGAGGGATGGTAGAGGGGACATGACAGAGGGATGGTAGAGGGGACATGACAGAGGGATGGTAGAGGGGACATGACAGAGGGATGGTAGAGGGGACATGGCAGAGGGATGGTGGAGGGAACATGACAGAGGGATGGTAGAGGGAACATGACAGAGGGATGGTGGAGGGAACATGACAGAGGGATGGTAGAGGGGACAGGACAGAGGGATAGTGGAGGGAACATGACAGAGGGATGGTGGAGGGAACATGACAGAGGGATGGTAGAGGGAACATGACAGAGGGATGGTAGAGGGGACATGACAGAGGGATGGTAGAAGGAACATGGCCGAGGGATGGTAGAGGGGAACATGACAGAGGGATGGTAGAGGGAACATGGCCGAGGGATGGTAGAGGGAACATGGCCGAGGGATGGTAGAGGGGAACATGGCTGAGGGATGGTAGAGCACTCTTCTAGGCCGGGCCGCTCTCACTTGTCGGGTCCTTACAGGTGCTGTCAGTTTGTGTTGAGGAAGATAATATTGTGAATTATGCAACCAACGTGCTTCAGAATCCAGACCTTGGTCTGCGTTTGGCCATTCGTAGTAACCTGGCTGGGGCAGAGAAGTTGTTTGCGAGAAAATTCAGTACCCTCTTTGCACAGGGCAGCTATGCTGAAGCCGCCAAAGTTGCAGCATCTGCACCAAAGGTGATAAACCTTGAATACTGTTCAAGTGTTCTGAGTGTTAAGAACCAACCTTGAGAGGAAAATAAGTCATAAAAGCATTTCACTACTGGTATTGCAGTCTATTCGTGTTATGTTAGGAGTTTTTAGTTTAAAATTTTTGCACCAATGGCTTAACAGTAAGGGAAGTAAACAAAAAGCACACTCTTGCTGCATCAGCACTTCTTCCTGTCTCCCACTTTGTGTGCATACATACCTCTCATCCAATGGCTTGGGTACAGTTTCACATTTTTGCAACTCAGAATTTTCTACTCTTGCTGCCTGGTTGTCAAATATGCAACTGTACAATACACCAAGTAGTTGATCCCTGTTTTATTTAGCAATAGTCCTGCTCTGGACTTCCTCCACTCTTTCAGAATATAGCATTTCTGCATAAGGCTTTTTCTTTAGTTTATTTCATTTGGATAAATTGTTCAGAGACTGGATCTGCTCCTGAGTAGATAAAGACTTTCAAGTTGCTGGTCCTTGAAAGAATTTTTCTTGTCTTTCAAGGGGTGGTTATGAACAAACCATTTCTAGCCTTCATCTGTGAATGTGAGTATTTTGAATTAGAATATAATGATAGCAGAACTTCACTACTACAAGACTGATTGAGAGGCTGAATTCTCACTGCAGCATGCTGGGGGAGAAGTAAGGCCCTAAGTGTGAAGCCACCTGGAGGACCTAGATCCCCCATATTTATGGTTCTTATTGAAGATAGAAGCAGTTGCCTTAGTAGAGGACATTTTGTCCATGACAGAGCAGTGTGGAATTTCCACTGGCAGATTTTTGTTTTTACATAGAAGCAAGTTGAGTGAAGGGATCCCCCGTGATTACAACACAATGACCTATTTTTCCATTTATTACTAGGGAATCCTGCGTACCAGAGAGACGGTCCAGAAATTCCAGAGTATACCCGCTCAGCCTGGCCAGGCTTCTCCATTGCTGCAGTACTTTGGAATCCTGCTCGACCAGGGTCAGCTCAATAAACTTGAATCCCTAGAACTTTGCCATCTGGTTCTTCAGCAGGGGCGTAAGCAACTCCTAGAGAAGTGGCTGAAAGAAGATAAGGTAGAAACACTTGTGAGATGGTAGCCCCCCGCACAGCTTGGTCCAGGCTCCCTGCCCACCTCCTAACTTTGCCTTGTCCCTTGGCGTACCACAGCTGGAGTGCTCAGAGGAGCTCGGAGACTTGGTCAAAACCACTGACCCCATGCTCGCTCTGAGTATGTACCTTCGGGCAAACGTGCCAAGCAAAGTGATCCAGTGTTTTGCAGAAACAGGCCAATTCCAGAAAATTGTGCTCTATGCCAAAAAGGTAACGTGTGTTGAACCATCTGCATCCCACTCAACATGTGGTTGAGTGGTTGCTGATTTAAAGTTTATAAAATACCCTTCTTTATAAGTCCTCTGGTGTGAGAGTTGGCAGTGTTGCTATTAGGATCTTTATTGATATTGATCATATTGCATTTTCTTCAGTTTTTTATTTTCCTTAGTTTTCCAGTCCTTCCATCTTCTTTTTATTTGGGAGCTTTATCTTGTTTTTTCTCTCCCTCTCTTCCTTCTGTATGTTAATTTGATATTTTGGCAGACTTCCAGATCTTGTCCCTGTGTGCTCACTGGCAGGCTGTGTTTGCACACAGATCAGGGAACTTATTTGTGGTCTGGGCTGTTTGTATAGTTAATTGTGCCTTCCATGGACATGAAATCAATTTATTTAATTGGATATTGTGTTTGGCAGAAGGTGGTACCTACAAATGATAATGTTGCTGCTCATTTCTTTGTTAACATGAGTTTAAAACAAAGGATGGATAACTTCCTTTTCTAATGCCCAGGGTTTTTCATTGATTTTCCTGATTGGTGCTCCCTTGCTTCTAGGTTGGGTACACCCCAGACTGGATCTTTCTGCTGAGGGATGTAATGAAGATCAGTCCAGAACAGGGCCTGCAGTTTTCTCAAATGCTAGTGCAGGACGAGGAGCCACTGGCTGACATTAACCAGGTGAGCATAGGCAGTTTTGGACAACTTTTTGTGGCTTTTTAGAGCCATCTAGAAGATTCCTTTATTCATTTCCTGTTAACTTGTCTCAATGCTTTTCTTCATCTGCTATTAATCTTCCAGTTTTAAAAAATCTAGTGTACTTGGGGAGTTTGTCTTCTAGTCTTTACTATGTGAGTACTCATTGCTTCTTTTGTTTTGAAGTACTTTAGAGAATGTTTGCGTGGGTTTGTGTCTTTGGGTGGTGATGGTGTAGGGTGTGAGGATGTCATTTAGGATCCAGCCCTCCATCCCTCTCCCCACCCCAGTTACCACATCATTGTCTCTCCCTGACCATTGGCCTGAGCACCAGGAGCTAGTGCTGTTGCATCCCCGAAATGTTCATCCTGTGGGTGTCTGACTGACCTGGATCTACGTGAGCATCAGCCTGTTTTTTAGTGTAACCTACTTAGAATTTAGATGTAAACACATGACAAGTCACTTTCAGTCAATTGGTACAAGGAGCTCTGATGATATATAGATGTGTAACAAAGCTTGAAGCAAGGCATCAGGGCCAACAACTGTTTAGAAATAATAAGTGCAGTTATATGTGTTTATATGTCTGGGAATTTGCAGATATTTTGGAGAACATGAATAAGAGATTTGAGACAAATTTACTTAGCTTTCAATAGGAAAGAAATTTCCAGTTCACATCTTGTTTCTAGTTCATATTTTAAAGTTGTTTAAAATATAAACTTCTCATACTTTATGAGAAGTTCTACAATTACTAAGTTCTTTTTTATTTTCCTGTAAAGCTGTCCTTCAAAAACAATTACTAAATTTATTCCTATATTTCACATCTTAGTGAGGCATATTAATTATTTAAATTAACATCAATTTAACTTTAATAATTGTCTAAGTAAATGTTTGCATTTTCCCAGTTGTGCCCCAATAATATAATGATATATATGGGTTAAATATCAAGTATCAGCTGCTTTGTTAGTCAAGATTCTGCAGAGACAGAATCAGTAGCGTAGCTCTAGCTATATGAGAGGGAGCCTGGGCAACATAATGAGACCCCATCTCTACCAAAAAATTTTTAAAACTTAGCCAGGCGTGGTGGTGCACACCTGTGGTCCCAGCTACTCAGGAGGCCGAGATGGGAGGATCGCTTGAGCCTTGAAGGTTGAGGCTGCAGTGAGTGGTGACCTTGTCACTGCTTTAGCCTAGGCAATAGAGTGAGACCCCATCTCAGATATATGAGGGAGAATTGGCTCATGATTATGGAGGCTGAGAAGTCCTGTGATAGACTGTCTGCAAGCTAGAGGAGACGTTGGATTCCGGTAGCGTGGCTCAATCTAAGTTTGAAAGTCTCAGAACCAGGGAAGCCGATGGCGTAACTCTCAGTCTGAGGCCAATGGCCTGAGAACCCTGGGGGGCCTTTGGGGTAAGTCCTGGAGTCCAAAGGCTGGGAAGCCTGGAGTTCTGATGTCCAGAGGTAGGAGGAGGAGAAAGTCCCAGCTCCAGGAGAAAGAGAGAAGAAATCTATTCTTTCCTTTTTTGTGCCCCCAGCTGATTGGATGGTGCTCCCTGACATTGAGAGTGGATCATTCCTACTTGGTCCCCCAACTCACATGCCAGTCTTCTCTGGGAACGCCCTCACAAACACACCCAGAAGGAATGCTTTACCTGCTCTCTATGTGTTCCTTAATCCAGTCAAACTGACACCTAAAGCTAAGCATCACAGCTGCCTCTAGGATGTGATTAAGTAATGTATGATTACTGCTTGGATCACTTGAGAGGATTCTGGGGGTTCATATGTTATAAAAGTCACTCCCTTTCATATACTTCGGTAAAATACCTCACTGATAGGTGTGATGTAGGTGATATGATTTCACAAGATTATCAATAAATTAATGGCCATAAATTACGTGAATCGTGTTGTTGTTGTTGAGATGAGGTCTCTGTGTTACCCAGAATAGTCTTAACTCCTGGGCTCAAGGAATACATGCATCCACCTCAGCCTCCTGAGTAGCTGGGACTCTAGGCACACGCCACCACACCTGGCTCTATGTGAATTGTGATGACATAAGAAAATGCAAAGGGGCCAGGAGCAGTGGCTCACGCCTGTAGTCCCAGCACTTTGGGAGGCCAAGGCGGGCGGATCACCTGTCAGGAGTTCGACACCAGCCTGACCAACACGGTGAAACCCTGTCTCTACTAAAAATACAAAAATTAGCTGGGTGTAGTGACAGGTGCCTGTAATCTCAACCACTTGGGAAGCTGAGGCAGGAGAATCGCTTGAACCCAGGAGGTGGAGGACGGAGGTTGGAGTGAGCTGAGATTGTGCCTTTGCACTCCAACCTGGGTGACAGAGTGAGACTCCATCTCAAAAACAAAACAAAACAAAAAACAAAGGAAGGAACTAATTGTTGAATTTCTAAATGAGATAATGAGATAATATTTCAGGAACTATTTCAATACGAAAATGAAACACTGTGAATGAAAACACACTGAGTGAAAATGTGGCTTGGATATGTTTCAGATTGTGGACATTTTCATGGAAAACAGTTTAATTCAGCAGTGTACTTCCTTCTTATTGGATGCCTTGAAGAATAATCGCCCAGCTGAGGGACTCCTCCAGACATGGCTGTTGGAGATGAACCTTGTTCATGCACCCCAGGTCAGTGACATTGTAGGCTAACACCGAGAGGCAGAGCACCTGTGGCACCCCTCTGTGGGTTTGCAGACTTGAGCGCAGTGGCTTTGGACTGGACTGGGCTTGTGCCAGATGTTTATCTTGTACTTCTCAGTGAACATTCTCCATGACTCCCCTTAAAAGGATTTTCCAGAAATCATGGTACAGGACTTTCATGGAAACAGTTATAATTGGGGCATCGTTTCTTTCTTTCTTCTTTTTTTCATTGTGGTAAAATATACATAACCAAATTTACCATTTTAACAACTTTTAAGTGTCTGATACAGTGGCATTAAGAACATTCACAATACTGTGCAACCATTACCACTATATGGTTCCAGAACTTTTTATTATCCCAGAGTAACTATGTAACTGTTAAGCAGTGACTCCTCATTTCCCAGCCCCTGACAACTACCATTCTAATCTGTCTCTATTAATTTGCCTTTTCAAGATATTTCATATACATGGAACCACAAAATATTTGTCCTTTTACCTGGCTTTTTTCACTTAACATATTATTTTCAAGGTTCATCCACGTTGTAGCATATGTTAGAAACACCTCCATTTTAAAAACTGAGTAATTGTCCACCATGTGTATATATGACTTGTGTTTATCCATTCATCCATTGATGAACATTTGGGTTGCTTCTACCTTTAGGCTATTGTGAATAATGCTGCTGTTCACATGGGTGTACAAAGATTTCTTTGAGACCCTGCTTTAATTCTTTTGGGCATATACCTAGAAGTGGATTTGCTGGATCATATTGTATTCTATGCTTACCTTTTTGATGAACCACCATACTGTATTCCAGGAGGCTGCACCATTTTATATTCTTCCCAGCAATGCTCAGCAGTTCCAACTTCTGTATATCCTTGCCAACACATTTTCCCTGTCTAAAATAATAATAGTAATCATCTTAATGGGTGTGCAGTGGTATTGTGGTGAGGCATCATTTGTTGGCCTGAAACTTGTGGGAGGAAGGTATAATCAAATCACATGTCTGTGCTATTTTGGGTTAAATTTAGATATATATACAAGAAAGGGATTTAGAGGAGTTTGTATCAAGCTGTTCATGGTACTAAGTGGATAAGATTGTACAAGTTCACTTTGTTCTTTACTTCTCTCTTCTTTTTTGTTTTTTCTTTAATAATCACTTATTGTTTTTATAATTATAAAACAACATATTAAGTATATTGTTCTGTTACCTCAATTTATTCAAATCCACAGGTTAGCTGCTAAGAAGTGGGTCATATTCCAACTATAGGAAATTAAAGTGCTGTTAATTTGCTGCTTGGGGTCTATTGGACTCTCATGACTTTGTGAGTGTATGTAATAGTTTTTGGTGAATGAGATTTGAAACACACCAAGCGCCACTCAGAAACTTGGCAGACACCCAAAGGAATGCCCAGACCTTAAGGGGTGCAGGACAAGCAAGTAGTTGGGTGAGGTGCCAGCAGGCTCTGGCTTAGTGCCCCAGGATGCTGGCAGTCTTCTCTGGGCAGTGGGACTGCATGATGGTTTCTAAGTTCTCTAAAATACACTGTTGCTATGATGAGAAAATGTTTAAAAACAAGAAGTAAAGATAAACCTGAAGGAAACAAAGGATAGGAGACTCAGGTAAGTGCTAGGTGTTCTAAAGCCCTACTCTTAGTACTTGGTTTGGATCATCAACTCTATGGGGAACCAGAAGTGTGCATCACTCTGAAGTCGTCTGGTGTGTGACAGGGGCTGTGGTCACTCAGTTTGGCCATACCTGGTTGGTGATGCAGATCCTTGAAGGAATAAGAAAGAGTGTGCTGGGTGGCAGGGAAGGCACCCAGGAGCGTAGCTAGTCAAGACCAGCATTAGATACTGAGCGAGCACTCATTCAGCCATGCTGCAAGGCTACTGTGTTGACCTATCCAGTCTTAGTCCAAAAATTACTTACTTAAAGAGAATATTTAGTGGCTGGGTGCAGTGGCTTGCGCTGTAACCCCAGCATTTTTGAAGGCCAAGGTGAACAGAGCCCAGGAGTTTGAGACCAGCATGGACAAGATGGCCAAACCCCATCTCTACAAAAAAATATAAAAATTAGTCGGGTGGGCCGGGCGCGGTGGCTCACGCCTGTAATCCCTGCACTTTGGGAGGCCGAGGCGGGCGGATCACGAGGTCAGGAGATCGAGACCATCCTGGCTAACACGGTGAAACCCGTCTCTACTAAAAAAAAAAATACAAAAAAAAAAAAAATTAGCCGGGCGCGGTGGCGGGCGCCTGTAGTCCCAGCTACTCGGGAGGCTGAGGCAGGAGAATGGCGCGAACCCGGGAGGCGGAGCTTGCAGTGAGCCGAGATGGTGCCACTGCACTCCAGCCCGGGTGACAGAGTGAAGACTCCGCCTCAAAAAAAAAAAAAAAAAAAAAAAAAATTAGTCGGGTGGACCAGGCATGGTGGCTCACACCTGTAATCCAAGCACTTTGGGAGGCCAAGGTGGGAGGATCACGTGGTCAAGAGATCGAGGCCAGCCTGGCCAGCATGGTGAAACCCTGTCTTTACTAAAAATACAAAAATTAGCTGGGCATGATGGCGCGTGCCTGCAGTCCCAGCTACTTGGGAGGCTGAGGCAGGAGAATGGGGTGAACCCAGGAGGTAGAGGTTGCAGTGAGCTGGGTGGGATCGTGCCACTGCACTCCAGCCTGGCAACAGAGTGAGACTCCATCTCAAAAAAAAAAAAAAAAAGAAAAGAAACCCAAGTAGCCAGCTGTGGCGGCATGCGTCTGTAATCCCAGCTGCTTGGGAGGCCGAAGTGGGAGGATTGCTTGAGCCTGGGAGGTCAAGGCTGCAGTGAGCCGAGATTGCACCACTGCACTCCATTCAGCCTGGGCAACAGAGTGAGACCCTGTCTCAAATATATATATATATATATATATATATGTATATTTTTTATGCCTCATAAAAATTGTTTTCAGAAGTGTTCATTGTTTTTTAAATGCAATCCCCAATTCGTAAGTCTGTATTGAGCCTAGTAGAGCAGTATAGTAAGCACAAATCGGATTTGTTATGTTCAGGTCTCCTTCTGGCCATTGCTAGTCTAAGGCTTGAGCTCATTCAAGGAGAATCGGTAGACTTGAGCCCTCACGTTGATCTTGCCATAGAAACCCTATAAGAATGTGATTGCTGGCTGGGCGCGGTGGCTCACGGCTATAATCTCAGCACTTTAGGAGGCCAAGGTGGACAGATCGTTTGAGGTCCAGAGTTCAAAAAAAAAAAAAAAAAAAAGAAAGAAAAAACAAGAATGTGATTGCTTAAAAGCTGCAACAGCGACTTAGACTCATCCCAGTAATAGGGCTTTATGGAGCCTCAGCGTTTCTCACATGCCCAACTCTGTGGCCACATGGGGTGGGCCCAGCTCTACAATATGGGAGGATGGAGCCTTGTGCAAAGGGCCTAAGATGACTTGAAGGACAGCTGGGGATCTTGGGACCCACAAGCACTGCTGCCACCACAGAGTTGTGGGTGTGGACAGGGGCCTGTGAGTTCGGGTTGCCAGGCTTTACCCTACCCTGGGGCAAGGCTGAGCAGCTGGTCTTAAAAAGTTATTGCCATTGATCAGGCTTTCCCACCAAACTCCCTGTTTCATAGGTTGCAGATGCCATCCTTGGAAATAAGATGTTTACTCATTACGACCGGGCCCACATCGCCCAGCTCTGTGAAAAGGCAGGCCTCCTGCAGCAAGCACTGGAGCACTACACCGACCTCTATGACATCAAGAGGGCTGTGGTCCACACTCACCTCCTCAATCCCGAGGTATTATGTGCCACTGGGGCACTCCTATTATGGCTGTTGTCTATGCCATTAATGTCACATGCTCCCCAATGTTCACCTGTTGATGATTGTGGAACCATGGCCTGAGCCTGTCACTGCCCTAACCTACCATACTTTACTACCAAAAGCACTTCTGGTTCAGCACACGCACAATGTTTATCTGCTCAGCAGCATGTCTGGGCCCTGTAGTACCTTTCTTTCTGATGTCCACCTTTGACTTAGTCTAATAGCAGGAATACTGGTCACCTTTTAACACTGACAACCTAACAGGGCTGTCTGAAACCATTAGCAAAGCTGAACTAGCTATTGTGTTCCAACTTATGGAATAAGTTTTAGCATCGTCTGTGGAATATTGCAGGTGAACTGTTTAGATCAGTGTCTTTTCCCAGCTTTACTCCTTGCTCCTACTTTTTCCCATGATGGATAGTTGCTTTTCAATCCCTTTATGTGGAAATTCTCTATTTTTGACACTCAGGGGAACAGGAGAACGACCTAGTTATTTTCCAAGTGTTAGCAATCTTTGTAGTGGTGCATTGTTGTGGACAGACTCTTCCTTGTTCCCAGTGGCTTGTCAATTTCTTCGGCTCCTTGTCGGTGGAGGATTCTGTGGAGTGTCTGCGTGCCATGCTGTCTGCTAACATCAGACAGAACCTTCAGCTGTGTGTGCAGGTGGCCTCTAAGTACCATGAGCAGCTGGGCACGCAGGCCCTGGTGGAACTCTTTGAATCCTTCAAGAGTTATGAAGGTAAACCGTGCAGCCTTTCGCCGACCCCACCACGTGACTACACCTCCTTTCTCAGGTGTTGCGGTCCACCTGCCCGACTTAAAACGACCTTCCTGCAAAGCCAGGCAGGATGCAGCACTCGCTGCCTTGGGTGCTCAGTCAGTGGCAGAATGCGACTGCCATCTCATGTGCACCCTCAGCTTCAGTGTCCTTTTTGGTATTTCCAAAGGAAGAAATCAGGTTGGTTTGTGATGGAGTGGAGAAACTTATGGAGCCCGGTGTGTCTGTGCAGCACAGTCTGGCAAGAATTCATCTAAAAGCCTGTGTCGTGGGTACCATGAAAGGGCCTGATGTCTGGTCTTCACAGCCCCAGGAGGGAGGCTCTGTGGGCCTCTCCTAAGTGAGAGCCCACGATAGAGGGTGCATTGCTTTGTAGTATCTGCTAACCCAGTTGATAGCAGGGGCTGGCGAGGCAACTTGGTTGTCTTCCTTTCCCCTTTTTGGACATCACCCCAAAAGAGTGTTCTAGGGCAATGGGGGTGGGAGTAGCTTTGTTAGGGACAGGTGGGGGCTGTCTGGCCCACCCAGGATAGAGACTAAGCATTTATCTAGGCATCAAGCCACTGCCATGTGTCCGGTGAGGTTGGGGCATCGGTGGAGGGTAGGACAGGACCCTGCCCTCAGGGATCTGGCCTTCTCTTCAGAATACAACACTGTAGGAAAGACCATGGCGGACGATTGAGTGGAGCTGGGCTGGGAAAGAGCAGTAGAGTAGGTTGGTGGGGAACCATCGGCCTAGGGGCTGCCCATTCCCTTCCTAGCATCAGAGTCTCACAGTTACAGTGAAAGACCTCGACAGGCGGGGGCCTTCTCGGATGTACCTATCTTGTCGTTACTGTCCAGAGTTGCAGGCCTCCTCCTGGAGGCCGTGGCTTATTTCTCTCTCCCTTGGCATCAGTCCCACAGCCCTCTCAGATTACCTCAGTGGGAATTACTCTTGACGACGACTATCTAGGTATACCTGGGCCCCCAAAAGGAATTTCACAAGTACCAAATATCTAGTATTTTACATCAAAACATGCCAGGTATGCCTGCCAAATTTGATGGAAATCTGACTAGCTATTTTTGGGAGCTGCCAAAACAGACAGATGGCATATTGATTATGAGTTCTGAGTGGGCTGTGGGTCCACTGGAGAGTGGAGCAGGGTGGGTCCCTGGAGAGTGGAACAGGGTCATCGAGGGAAGGTGGACAGCAGCTACGGAGGAGACCAGGTGGGTGTTGCAAGGACAAAAATGAAACAGTCTCTCTTCATAGGCCTCTTCTACTTCCTGGGCTCAATCGTGAACTTCAGCCAAGACCCAGACGTGCATCTGAAATACATTCAGGCTGCCTATAAGACAGGGCAGATCAAGGAGGTGGAGAGGATATGCCGAGAGAGCAGCTGCTACAACCCAGAGCGTGTGAAGAACTTCCTGAAGGTGTGTTCCAGCACTGCCTCCTTGTGTTCCACAGCTGAATTGCTGATGGCAGGTGGGGCAGACCATCCGCAGGACGTCCCAGGAGGCAGGAAGCTGGATCTGTCTCGCCAGGGACCCCTTAGTCCCAGGGACAGAGCTCCGCCTTATGGCTTAAAGTTCTAGAGGAACCCTTCTATCGTTTTAAGAACGTGGAACGCAGCTTGAGGCTGTGCTCTAAGTATCTGGCACGTGAGTGGAGGGAGTTAGTTTATTGCTGCATTGTAACTCATCAACATCCCATTAGTGCCATTGTCAATTAAGCAGGCAAAGCTGCAGAAACAAGTAGACCACTCAGCACTAGTGTCATAAAGAACAGGAAGCCTGCTTCCTTATGTGGCAGTCCTGGGTGGGCTGGAGGTCAGTGGGGTGGCTTTCCTTCCCGCTGTCCTTCAAGGACCAGGCTCATGGCTGCTTTGCGGTGTTCAGCACCTCACCTGGATGTCGTCTTCCCAGTCAGCTAGAAGACGGGAAGAGCACAGAGGAACCAGCATGGGTGGTTTTTATGGGCGAGGCCTGCAAGTGGCAGATGAGACTTGGATTCACGTCCCCTTGGAGGGAATGAGGTCATGTGGCCACACTTAAAACTTCAAGGGAAACCAGGAAATGTGATCTAGGTATGGGACCACACAAGGGGGAGGCATGATTGTGGTGACCTGTGGCTGTCCTACCCAAGTGCCATCATCATCTGGGAATGGTGCCCAGGTGTGTTTCCATGGCCTGCGGCTGCATGTCTGAAAAGGCAGCCTTTACTGCAGGTGTGCTGTTCTTGAGAATGGCCTGGTTTCTGTTGGGTTTGCACGTAATAAGCTGCTTGTCTTAAAAGATATTTTTGTCCAGATTTGGAATGTTAATGCCACATTTAACGGTCTTTAACCAAATACTATTATCTTTCACTTATTTCCAAAGCAAACACCATACCACAAAACGACAGCCTATCTAGAGCAGTCTCATTCTGAGTCTCCTACATGTCACTCTGCTGCAGAGACAGTGCTGTCCCATATGGGCAATGAGTCCGAGGTCTGGCTGTCTGGTTTCTCCACTCCCTGACTTGTTCTGTGCATTCTAATCCTCAGGAGGCCAAGCTCACAGACCAGCTTCCCCTCATCATCGTGTGCGATCGTTTTGGCTTTGTCCATGACCTTGTCCTGTATTTATACCACAACAACCTGCAGAGGTACATTGAGATCTACGTGCAGAAGGTACTGCTGGCTCCCTGGAGTGACCCACGGCTGCCTCTGGGCCCCAGTCAGTGACAATAGTCTTCACCTCAGAGGCTGCCTCTAACATCTGGCATTTCAGAGACTATCATTTTGAAGGGTGGTGGGTTAGTGTGCTCAGACTGCCAGAGTAGAAGAACACAGTCCAGGTGACTGAAACAACACACATTTATTTCTCACAGTTTTGGAGGCTGGAAGTCCACTATCAAGGTGCTGGCAGGGCTGGTTTCTGGTGAAGGCCGTCTTCCAGGCTTGCAGACGGCCTCCTGGCTGTGCCCCCACAGGGCCTTTCCTCTGTGCATATACATTCCTGGTGTCTCTTCCTCTTCTTAGAAGGACATCAGTCCCATTGCATTAGGGCCGCACCATTGGCATTGATTACCTCCTTAAACACCCTCTTTCCATATAGAGTCCCACTAGGGGTTAGGACATCAGCAAGTGAATTTTGGTGGGACACAGCGCAGTGCTAAACAGGAGCCCTTTCAGGGTTTTGCCCAGACTGTCCAAGTTGTAGGAGGCTTCTAACAATAACTTGTGTCTGCAACACTGAAGTTACTTCACCTTGGCTACCGTAGGTCAACCCTAGCCGGGCCCCAGCTGTGGTTGGAGGGCTGCTTGATGTGGATTGTTCTGAGGAAGTGATTAAACACTTAATCATGGCAGTGAGAGGACAGTTCTCTACTGACGAGTTGGTGGCTGAAGTAGAAAAAAGAAATAGGTAAGGTGTCCTTACTTGGTGTTTTGTCTTACCCCTGGATTCTAGTGTCTGTTGTTGTTTCTGTCTAATTCTCCAGGACTGTCACTGTAGCTGATCATTCATGTGCACATCTTAGATGTAGCAGTGAGTTACTTGCTATTGGTACTGTGAATACCTTGGGGGAAAACCTAACAGTAGAAATCAGTTTGGAAATCAGGTCCATCTTCGTCCCTAGAGCAACCTGAAGTTAATGTACTCCGAGATTTTTTGTTTCAGGAAACATCTGTCAGAGCCCTGGAATTGTCCTCAAGATTTCCAGTGGTAGCCTTGAGACTTCACAGTGCCTTCCTTCTTTCAAAGGCTCAAGCTGCTGCTTCCCTGGCTGGAGTCCCGGATTCAGGAAGGCTGCAAGGAGCCTGCCACTCACAATGCACTGGCTAAAATCTACATTGACAGCAACAACAGCCCCGAGTGTTTCCTGAGAGAGAATGCCTACTATGACAGCAGCGTGGTGGGCCGCTACTGTGAGAAGCGAGACCCCCATCTGGCCTGTGTCGCCTATGAGCGGGGGCAGTGTGACCTTGAGCTCATCCAGGTGGGTAGCAGATGTGCTGAGCTGCCCATGCAACCCTGGCCTCCCAGGAAAGCTTTCAAAGGTGTGCCCGTGGGGAGCTGATCAGGGCTTTCTGTGCACCTGGAGATGGCAGGTCATGAGATTATTTCCTTGTGATTCTCGCAGCTTTTGGGAACTTGCTCATGCGATTTGTATGCATTGTACCTGTAGACCAAGTGGCCATGAACCTGACTTATCATCCCTCTGCTTATGGTCCTTACTGTTGCCTGGTAATTTGAAGGCAGAATTGAACTCCTTGGCCTGACTTGTGAGCTCCTCTGTGGACTGCCACCTTCCCCCAACTCCCCAACTTGATCAACCACCCATCTTGCCAACCCACCTGGAGGGGCCTGCAGTTCCCTGGGTGCCTCATGTCCTGACTGCCCTTGTACTTCATGCCCCCTTTTTGGGATAACCCTCTACACAAGCCTTTCCCCATCACCTGACCGGTGAGCTCTTGCTGGCCCCTCCTTGAGACATCTACCCAGGTCTTTTGCCTACATCTGCCCAGGCTTGGATCCACATATAATTACATGTTTAGGTTGAATTGTATGAACTGTTCCTACCTAACCATTTGATCTAAAAATCCAGACATGAACAGAGCACCTATGAGGTTGGTACTGCACCAGCCTGGTCGGACTTTTCCCGTGATGCACAGGCAGCCTGCACTGCATCTGCAAACACCTTTGCATGCCACTCAGCCTTTGTGCCTGGCATCTGGCACTCAACAGATCTGATCCTCAGCAGGGTTTAGCAAGTGCTGCAAACGCTGGCACATTCCAGTGGACTGATGGTGTTTTGAAGATCTGTTATAACATTCCGTAAAGGGTCTCCAGATCTGCTAGTGAAAGCGCAGTTTGCAGTTTTTAGGTCTTGAAACATTGCAGTGTTTGTGATGTTTTATACCAGTTCTAGGCTGTTCTGATAACATTTTACAGATGGCTTAGAGCTAGCTACATATGAGTACTTAAATTTAACCAAATTAAAAATTACCAGTTTAGTTCCTGTCATGCACCACATTTCAAGGGCTCAGTAGCCTCCCGTGGCTAGTGGCTGTATCAGACAGAATGGGAGACAGAGCATGTCCCTGAATGCAGGAGGTCCTGTTGGCCAGAGATGTGGCACATCCCTAGGAGTTGTAAACTTGGAAAGGGCATTTTGAGGTAGTTTGAGTCCATTGTTAACCCTGTAGGATGCTGCTCATCCTGTGTCAAAGCACAGCGCCTTGCCTGGGCCCTGACTGTTCACTAAACCGGTATCAGGCACACAGGGAACGAATTGGGGTGTGTCCTCCCAAGCAGCTTCCATTGATTGACTGCTGTGTTACACACATGAGTATGCTCATTTCAGGTGTGCAATGAGAATTCTCTGTTCAAAAGCGAGGCCCGCTACCTGGTACACAGAAAGGATCCAGAGCTCTGGGCTCACGTCCTTGAGGAGACCAACCCATCCAGGAGACAGCTAATTGACCAGGTGAGGCACAGATATGGGTATGTCTGTGCACCTGCATTTTGCCGTCTAATCATCGTTGTGGCTCAAGTGACTGGTTTCATTTTTCATTTAAAACATCTTGACCGAGTGCAGTTGCTCACGCCTGTAATCCCAGCACTTTGGGAGGCCGAGGCAGGTGGATTCCTTAAGGTCTCAGGAGTTCAAGACCAGCCTGGCCAACATGGTGAAACCCTGTCTCTACTAAAAATACAAAAATTAGCTAAGCGTGGTGGCACACACCTGTAATCCCAGCTACTGGGAAGGCTGAGGCAGGAGAATCGCTTGAACCCAGGAGGTGGAAGTTGCAGTGAGCCGACATCGTACCACTGCACTCCAGCCTGGGCGACAGAGAGAGACTCCATCTCAAAAAAATAGATAGGCCAGGCATGGTGGCTTACGCCCGTAATCCTAGCACTTTGGGAGGCCTAGGCGGGTGGATCACTTGTGGTCAGGAGTTCAACACCAGCCTGGTTAACATAGTGAAACCCCATCTCTACTAAAAATACAAAAACACACTGTGTGGTGCATGCCCGTAATCCCAGTTACTCAGGAGGCTGAGGCAGGAGAATCGCTTGAACCCAGGGGGTGGAGGTTGCAGAAGCCGAGATCGCACGCCACTGCACTCCAGTCTAGGCAACTGGGTGAGACTTTGTCTCAAAAAATAAATAAATAAATAAATAAATAAAACCTCTTAGCCCTTATGAACCTTCTCCCCTGCAGAAATAGTTTGCCTAAAATTAGCTTGATTCCCCAGGTGAGCTGACTTGGAATTGTTTACTGGCTGAGGGCATAGAGTTGGCCCTTGGATCCAAAGCAGGGATATGCAGCCCAGGAAGAGAGTACCTGGTGGCATGCCTGCATGCTGGGCCCAGCTCAGCCCCCGTGGACAGAGGTGAAGTAGCTTTCAAGGTTGTCTCAGCTGACTTCCCTGTGTTGAAAAACTCTTTATGCCCCCGTGACTATCCAGCACCTCCTGCAGAGTGCTGGAGCCAGGGGTCATTATTGGGTGTGGCCTGGCAGGTGGGAGTCTGCCTTGGCCTCTGGGAGG
This sequence comes from Macaca fascicularis, assembly GCF_037993035.2. Taxonomy (NCBI): domain Eukaryota; kingdom Metazoa; phylum Chordata; class Mammalia; order Primates; family Cercopithecidae; genus Macaca; species Macaca fascicularis. Next base: position 33,626,604 of record NC_088384.1, read on the forward strand.
ACTTCCCCCAGCCCTGTGGAAGAGCCTCCCCTCCAGTCACAGCCTCACAGACACTCACAGATAGTGCCTCTGCTGCCCTCAGCACTGTTCCTAGGTGCTGGGCATACTGTTTAGGGGTGGGGCAAGACCAATGTTGGAACAAAACCCTCATCCAACAAGTGGCTTCAGCCCTAAGAATAGGACCAGTTAAAACTCCCACCTCCCTCGTACACATTGCCAACCTGCTGGACCGGCGCTTTTGAAAGTCTTGAGGGGTGGATTTGACCTTTATCTCTACTGAATTTTATCCTCTCGTTTTCTGTCCACTGTTTCTCAAGCCTGTGCCACTACTTTTTTAAATAAACTTTTCATTTTGAAATACTTTCAGATTTATGGAAGGTCATGTTGTTTTGAATCTCTGTTTCAACTTTGGACTTACCCATCCAAATCTAATAAAAATACTAAACAACACAATATGCTACTAGGGATTTACATCCAAGTTCCCAGACATCAGACTTTTCTCCAGGTGTAGTCCAGCCACCTGGTACAGCTTGAAGATGACTTCATGTTGGCACTGGGGAAGGGCAACTTTAACATTGCACCATACCAGAGCCACCGGGGGCCTCTTGTCTTCCTGTTTCTGGGTGGAGCTGCTGGTCTTTCGTTATCGCTGCTGTAATTGAGTATCTGTAGCCACCTCCCGGTGGGAAATTCAACTGCAATGCTCCTCTAATCCAGAGCACATAATAACAGAGGGAGGCTGCTTTTAGTGTCTGGAGTGGAACCTCATTATGAAATGTTTACTGAGAGCAGTGTCCTGAGGCAACCTTAGGTGGGGCATCCTGTATTGACTCAAACAGATGGTAGAAATTTATTTTTGCCCTTAAAACAACCTGTCTATATTTACTTAAGTTGCTCCAAGGTTTTCTTTTTTTTTTTTTCTTTTTTCTTTTTATGAGATAGAGTTTTGCTCGTTACCCAGGCTGGAGTGCAATGGCACGATCTCGGCTCACTGCAACCTCCGCCTCCCAGGTTCAAGCGATTCTCCTGCCTCAGCCTGCTGAGTAGCTGGGATTACAGGGACCTGCCACCACGCCCGGCAAATTTTTGTACTTTTAGTAGAGATGGGGTTTAACTATGTTGTCCAGGCTGGTCTCGGACTCTTGACCTCAGGTGATCCGCCTGCCTCGGTCTCCCAAAGTGCTGGAATTACGCGTGAGCCACTACACCCGGCCTCCAAGTTTTTCAAGAACTGACAGATGTCACTTTAGGAAGTGTACCTTCTCCTTTGGATGGACTTGTGCTGTGTCCTGGTGCCCCCTTTCCCTCAGGCATACCCTTTTGGTTCCTCAGCTGCTGGGAGAGCTCCTGTTCTCAAACTCTTCAGCCTCCTTTTTGTGGATATTACAGACTCCACAGAGGTAGAACTTTTGCATCTTATGGTACCATTGAGTTCACAAAGACCACCAGAAAGGTGGACTGGACTGACCTTGACCCTACGTTCCTTTAAGGCCCCTCAAGATTGCTATGTAAAAGTTCATGGTCAGTGGGCTGTGTTAGCCATGAAAGACCGTCCAGAGCTGTCTCTTCCCTCTCATTGATACACGGCTGTTGACCACCCCTGAGGAGAACCAGAAACTTGGCAAAAATATTAGATCCTCGAAGTCACTGAAGGTGCCTGGTCCAAAGTGCAAAGAGAGCAGTGCTGGCATTCCAAACTGCTGTCACGTGGGAAATGTACTCTTTGGAAAACTGTCTTTCCACCCTATTTGTAAGTGTTTTTGTATGTGACACCCCTATAATTGGATGAGGGGTGCCACAGCCAGTCTTTTGTTGGTCTTTCCTTCAGCTTGTGGTTCTGAGTGGCATCCGGTGTGAAGGCACCTGACTCCACAGCTCTGGCTATGGACTGTGCCACAGCAGTGGCAGTGCTCTTTGCTCGTAAGAGGCTGCTGGAAGCCCCTGCAGTGTCTTCAATAGAGAAGTGGAGCCATATTTGCTATTAGTGGCTTTAAAAGACAAATCTAAAAGGAGACATTCATTTCAAAATGCCTAGTGCACTGGTCATTGGAGCAGAGTAAGAGTCTGTAGCTCATTTGATATGAGAGAAAAACTAATTGTCAAAATAGAGCAAACTGAGAATTTCCTGAAATTGACTTTGAAAACCCTTCCTTTGTTACCTTAAGAAGTCTCCCATTTTCTCTGTCTGTTCCACACCATCTTGGAGGAGTCCTTCCCTTCTGTTTAGCTTCAAAGATTCAGTCTTGAATTGACTAATCAAGTTCTTTCAAATGCTTTTTAAAACCAGGTAGTACAGACAGCATTGTCAGAAACAAGGGATCCTGAAGAGATTTCGGTCACTGTCAAAGCCTTTATGACAGCCGACCTGCCTAATGAACTGATTGAACTGCTGGAGAAGATAGTTCTGGATAACTCTGTCTTCAGTGAGCACAGGTGAGGCTATGCCAGGGGTAGCTATGGACACAGGCAGATTCAAACAACTGTTTGATACTTACCTTCTGTTACAATCTTGTACCACTTTACCCATCCAGCCTGCCCACTGGCTGCTCCCCAGACATGCCAATCTTCCTACCACCTCCTCTATCTCAATGTAGTCCTTCCCTTATTAGCTCCTGCCTGTCTCACAGCCCAGCCTCAGTTTCACATTTTCCAGGAGGCTGCACTCCTCTTACTGCTCTGGCCCACACTGTCCTTTAACACAATGCTCAGAGAAGGGGAGCTGGCATTTTATGAAGGTCTCATGTGGCCTAAGGATGTGTTGAACTCTTCAAATCATAGTGAACAAAGCTTGGAGAAAGGTGGCAGGAGAACCAGATCTGGGCATGTATCAGGGAAGACTTGCCAGAAGTATAATGTAGAAGCCAGATGAGCAGAAGCTGTGGCAGGGACAGCAGCACAGGCTGGCATCATAGAGGTGGGAGTGCGTGCTTCCACATGGACCGGCACTATAGAGGTGGGAGTGCATGCTTCCACATGGACCGGCACTGTAGAGGTGGCAGTGCGTGCTTCCACATGGACCGGCACTGTAGAGGTGGGAGTGCGTGCTGCTTTTGCATGGGCAGGCACTGTAGAGGTGGGAGTGCGTGCTGCTTTTGCATGGGCAGGCACTGTAGAGGTGGGAGTGCGTGCTTCCACATGGACCGGCACTGTAGAGGTGGGAGTGCGTGCTTCCACATGGACCGGCACTGTAGAGGTGGGAGTGCGTGCTTCCACGTGGACCGGCACTGTAGAGGTGGGAGTGCGTGCTTCCACATGGACCGGCACTGTAGAGGTGGGAGTGCGTGCTTCCACATGGACTGGGACTGTAGAGGTGGGAGTGTGTGCTTCCACATGGACTGGGACTGTAGAGGTGGGAGTGTGTGCTTCCACATGGACCGGCACTGTAGAGGTGGGAGTGCGTGCTGCTTTTGCATGGGTAGGCACCATAGAGGTAAGAGTGTGTGCTTCCGCATGGGCCAGCCACCTTGGGTTCCTCTCCACTTCAAAATTCACCATCAGAGATTCTGTGTCAGATTTTAATCTACTCACATCATAAGTGCAGCTGTAAAGATTTAATTATGGCCGGGCGCGGTGGCTCAAGCCTGTAATCCCAGCACTTTGGGAGGCCGAGACGGGCGGATCACGAGGTCAGGAAATCGAGACCATCCTGGCTGACACAGTGAAACCCCGTCTCTACTAAAAAATACAAAAAAAACTAGCCGGGCGAGGTGGCGGGCGCCTGTAGTCCCAGCTACTCGGGAGGCTGAGGCAGGAGAATGGCGTGAACCCGGGAGGCGGAGCTTGCAGTGAGCCAAGATCACGCCACTGCACTCCAGCCTGGGCAGCAGAGCGAGACTCTGTCTCAAAAAAAAAAAAAGAAAAAAAAAAAGATTTAATTATGTGATCTATTTTATAGGCCAGAAAGGCTATCAAGGGCTGTAGTATTATAGAGAGGAATTTGTGTGTGTGTTTTTAAACTTGGGGATGCTATATGATAATGGTATATGGAATGTGAAATTATATTTTAATGGAATCATAAACCCTGACTAATGACAGGATGCCAGGATTAAGGTGCCTGAGGTGGGTAGGATATTCTGTTTTGCTGTCTGATCAACGTCCTTTGATAGTTGTTAGCTTGTGGGTACTTCCAGGCACTTACAGGTGGCTGTGGCTCTGCTGTCTTCTTAAACACTTGCTTCTCCAACATGCAGGTAACCTCAAGTTTATGCTCTTCCTGTGACGATTTTACCAGACAGTTTTATGTGTAGGTAAAAATAGCCTTGGCTGGGCCTAGTGGCTCACACCTGTAATCCCAGCACTTTGGGAGGCCAAGGCTGGTAGATAACTTGAGGTCAGGAGTTCGAGACCAGCCTGGCCAGCATGGGTGAAACCCTGTCTCTACTAAAAATAACAAAAATTTAGCCAGGCATGATGGCAGGTACCTGTAATCCCAGCTACTTGGGAGGCTGAGACAGGAGAATTGCTTGAGCCTGGGAGGTGGAGGTTGCAGTGAGCTGAGATGTTGCCACTACCCTCCAGCCGGGGTGACAGAGCGAGACTCCGCCTCAAAAAGAAAAAAAAAAAAAAGCAAAATATATTATTTTTAGAGTATGTACTTGGAAGAATATATTATATTTATGACCTAATAAATTCTTAAACCAGTCACAGAAACCATAAACCTTTAGTGAAAAACCAGTAAGACTGTATTAAACTTAAGCATTTTATCATAAAGAAGATGGACAAATGAGAAGCTACAAATGGGGAGAAGATATTTGCAACACAACCAACAAAAAATTAGTAGGGAAAAGATGTAATAAAAGAAAAAAACAAGCAACCCAATGAGAAACCAAGCAGAGCACTTAAACAGGCCCTCTGGTGAGAGGAAGGACAGCCTGTGAACCTAAGGCAAGAATTCAGCCTCATCAGCCACCAAGGAGGCACAGAGTGAGGCCGTGGTGCACCATCTGATGCTTTGTTACTCCTGCCAGAGCAGCAGAAACCCCACTCTCCTAATCAGTGCTGATGAGGATGTTGAGCAGCTGGGTCTCTTATGTGCCCCTGCTGGGAATGCACGTTACATTTGGAAAACAGTTTGGTGAAAAAGATGCACACAGCCAGCAATTTCCTCTCTTCCTTATGAGCCCTAAAGGATCTCAGCTCATTTGTATGAGGAGATGTGTGCAGGGATACTCAAGGCAGCACCGTTTCCAATAGCAAAGCTCTTAAGAGCGATCCAGATAACCATCAATAAGTAGATTGTAGTACAGTTGTACAGTTGAATACCAGATAGCCCTAGAAATGAACACTGTATGGATGACTGTTAGCACCATGGATGCATGGATGACTCTTAGCACCTAACTTTAAAATTCTTTTTTGTAAAAATCACCATACAGTAAAAATGACCTTCTGGAAGGGGATGGGGAATGCAGTGCTAGGAATTTTAACACATGTGTAGATTTGTAGAATCACCACAGTCGGGATACAAACAATTCCATCACCCTATAACATTCCCTTGTGCTAGCTACCCTGTATAGTATACATTCCCCCAAACCTGGCTACCACCGGCCACACTAGTTTTGCATTTTCAAGAAGGTCTTGTAAATGGAATCACATGGTGTAGACTCCTTTGTGACAGGCTTCTTTCACCCAGCATGATGATGCCTTTGAGATTCATCCAAGTTGGTGAGTGCATTAGCCTTACATTCTTTTTTATCACTGAATCTTATTCTGTTGTACAAATGTACCACAGTTTATCTCTTCACCCATCAAAGTATGTTTGGGTGGTTTTCAGTTTGAGGTGATTATGAATACATGTGCTGTGAACATTTGTGTCCAGATTTGTATTTAAACCTACCCAATCACATGGTATATGTACTGTTTAAGAAACTGCCTATTGTTTTCCAAAAAGTCTGTGTCATTTTGCATTCCCACCAGCAATATATGAGAGTTCCAGTTACTCTTCATCTTTACCAGCACTTGGTATATTGGTATTTTTTATCTTAGCCAGTCTCATAAATGTATAGCAGTATGCCATTGTGGTTTCAACTTGCATTGCCCTAATGGCTAATGATGATGAACAACTTTTTATGTGCTTAGTTACCATCCGTAGATCTTCTTTGGTGAAATGTCTGTTGAAATCTGTTGCCTGTTTTTCAATTGGGTTGTTTGGTTTTTTTTGTTGCGTTTTCAGAGTTCTTTGTATATTCTGGATACAAGTCCTTTTTTGGATATGTGATTTCCATATTTTTTCTCATTCTGTAGATTTTCTTTTATTTTCTTAATAGTGTCATTAACAGAACACAAGTTATAATTTTGATAAAGTCCAATTCATAAATTTTTCTTTTATGGATTGTGCTTTGGTGTTAAATCAAGAACTCTGTGAATACTCCTAGGTCACAGAGATTTTCTGTTATTTCCTTCTAAAAGTTTCATATTTTTTCATTTTATATTTAGATTCATTATCCAATAAAGTGTGAAGTTTAGGGTGAGATTCATCTTTTTGCATATGAATGTCCAGTTTATTCCAGCATTATTTGTTAAAAATACTCTTTCTCCATGGAATTGCTTTTGCATCTCTGTCAAAAATCAATTGACCAGGTAGTGTAATTCTTCCACCTTTATTCCTTTTTTCTTTCTTTCTTTCTTTTTTTTAAATAGGGTCTCCCTCTGTCACCAAGGCTGGAGTACAGTGGCATGAACATGGCTCACTGCAGCCCCAACCTCCTAGGCTCAAGCAATCCTCCCATCTCAGCCTCCTGAGCAGCTGCAGGTGTGCACCACCAGACCTGGCTAATTTTTTTTTTTTTTTTTTTTTTGGTAGAGACAGGGTCTTGCCATATTGCGCAGGCTAGTCTCAAACCCTTAGGCTCAAGCAGTCTTCCCACCTTGGCCTCCCAAAGTGCTGGGATTATAGGTGTCAGCCACTATGCCTGGGCTCAACTTTATTCTTTTCCAAAATTGTTTTAGCTATTCTAATTTCTCTGCCTATCTATATAAATTTCAGAATTAGCTTGTCTATATGTACAAGAAAATCTACTGGAACTGGAATTGCATGAAATCTGTGGACCAATTTAGGGAGAATTGATATCTTTACTATGTTGAATCTATGAAAGTGATATGTCTCCATTTATTTAGATCTTTGATTTTTTTCATCAGCAATTTATAGTTTTTTGGCATATAGGTCATATGTAGATTTTATTAGATTTATACTTATTTCATATTTTTGGAAGTATTTTAAATAGATTTTTTTGTTTACAGTTGTTCATTGAAAAACATTGTCAGTATATAGAAATACAACTGATTTTTGTATGTTGACCTTGTATTCTACAACCTTGCTAAATTCATTTATTACAGGATTTTTTTTTTTTTTTTGTAGATTTCTTGAGTTTTTTAATCAATCATGTTGGCTGCAAATTGGGACAGTTTAGTTTAGTTTAGTTTAGTTTTGTTTTTTTTTGTTTGAGACAGAGTCTTGCTCTGTCGCCCAGGCTGGAGTGCAGTGGCGTGATCTCGGCTCACTGCAAGCTCTGCCTCCCGGGTTCATGCCATTCTCCTGCCTCAATCTCCCGAGTAGCTGGGAATACAGGCGCCCGCTACCACGCCCGGCTAATTTTTTATGTTTTTAGTAGAGACGGGGTTTCACCGTGTTAGCCGAGATGGTCTCGATCTCCTGACCTCGTGATCCGCCCGTCTCAGCCTCCCAAAGTGCTGGGATTACAGGCCTGAGCCACCGGGAATAGTTTTGTTTCTTCCTAATCTGGTGCTACCTGTGCTTTCTTTGTGATTCATTATAGAAAAGAAACTTTTTGTTTCTCTTGTTGCCTAAATGCCTTAACCAGAACCTCCAGCACAGATAGAAGTGTCGAGAGTGGACATCCCTGTCTTGTTCCTGATCCTCGGGGAAAGGGTCCAGACCCTGTTACTTATGATGTTAGCAGTGGGCTTTTTGTCAATGTACTTTCTCAGATTGAGGAAGTTTCCTTCTATTTCTAGTTGATAGTTTTTCTCATTAATAGGTGTTAGATTTTATCAGATGCTTTTTCTGAATCATTTGATAATGATGTAGTATTTCTTTTTTAGATTCTTGATATGTGGTGTGTTACATTGATTTTTTTTTCCACATTTTTGAATTATATAAAAATTTTGCAAAATTTCATCTACTATAATTAAAGCAAAGTAAAGTTCAAGAAATGCAAAGCAACCCAGTGTGGTGGCTCACACCTGTAATCCCAGCACTTTGAGGGGGCAAGGTGGGATGATCACTTGAGGCCAGGAGTTTGAGACCAGCCTGGGCAACATAGCAAGACCCGTCTCAAAATTTTTTAAAAGTTAAAAAAAATGCAAAGCTGCCTATATTGCTTAGAAATACAGTAGATGTGATAAAGCTATAATGAATCACAAAGAAAGCACAGGTAGGAAAATAGGTACTTCTACAGCAGGAGCCAGAGGCTGGGCTCTGAAAAGGCACAGCAACCCTCCCAGTGATTTGATTGGCACGTTCTGATTCTCTTACCTGTGCTTTCCTAAGACTTTGCTATATTGTTTCTTTTTAGATCTCAACTACTTCACAAATACTCTGTTATATTTGCTTATCAGTTATGTATGTGTATATTAATTAGTTTTTTAAAAAACTGGGGGTCTGGGGATGCCTGACCTTCCGAAAAATGGTTTATGCAGCCTTCCTTCCTGGGATGCCATGCTGACCACCCTCTTTCCTCAGGAATCTGCAGAATCTGCTGATCCTGACTGCCATCAAAGCAGACCGCACACGGGTCATGGAGTACATCAGCCGCCTGGACAACTATGACGCACCGGACATTGCGAGCATCGCTGTCAGCAGCGCGCTGTATGAGGAGGCCTTCGCCGTCTTCCACAAGTTTGATATGAATGCTTCAGCAATCCAGGTGGACTGCTGAGTGCAAGCATGTTGGACCTAGCACCCTCTGCCACACCATGAGTGTGCCCTGCAAGCCCTTGTCCATTCCAAGGGTGTCAGATGCTCTGGTTGTCTAGTGCATCTCTTTGTGCTCTTCTCTGCTCCTCACCAGCAACCCATCTTCCCAGCCTGCTGGCCCCTTGTCTTGACCTTCTCTGCGGGTGCTCCTTCCATTGGCTGTTAGTCTGCCCCTTCCCGATCACTCCCCTGGACTTGGGTACCGACCCAATGTCATCGGTCAGCCCTGGTGACACAAACGTTTGATTTTCAGAGGCACTCACACCTTACCCTCAATGACAACCATTCCAGCCCTCTGCACCATGCTGCTCACCCTCATACTCCCCATTCCCCCATCTCCTCAGCAGGAGCTTTTCCAAGGTCGGGTTCCCAGAGCAGGCCCTCCAGCCCTCCCTGCCTGCCCCTCCGCCTCCCCAAGAACTCTTCTTCTTTAAACTGCAGCCCTTTCTTCCCAGTCTATGAGCCTTTTCTGGTTTTATTTCCAAATCAGTTGTAAACCACAGGACATCTTCTGAACTGCTCTCCTACCAATTATCTTTATGTTCTTGCCTCTTCCTTTACCTTGTTTCTGTACCTGCTGTGAAACCCCCAATCCAGGAGCCCTTCTTTTGTGCCCCCTCATGGGCTCTGGCCTTGCTTTGAGACAGACCAGCTCATCATATTAGGGGGCGGCTGATGCTGCCACCACCTCCACTACTATATAGTGGTGGCCCTCACTGCCACGCAGTCTGCCAGGCTGCTCAGCAAGCCTGTTTCTGCCTGGTGAGCAATCTTATTCCCCACAGCAATTCTCGTGAACTGTTCTACAGTTTCTATGCTCTGTTGCACTGTCTTTCCTCCCAAGGTCAGGAGCAAGTCCCATGTCCTACACCCGGCCCAGAAAGCTTAACCTGGATATCTCCATCTCTGTGCCTCTGTTGGAGTGTCTCTTCTTTGTTTGGCATCTGCCTTCTCATATAATGGCTCTTGTCTCTCCCCTCAACCTGTCCATCTGAGAAACGCTTAGTACCTGATTGCTTCCAACAGAATTGAAATGGTCATGAAGCTTTAGGCAGAACAGGGAAGCAAACAAAAATGTGTCTGTCTTTTGGAGCTGACTAGGTGTTGCAGAGAGTGGAAGTCCTCTCATAACCCCTAGGTCCTGATCGAGCACATTGGAAACCTGGACCGGGCGTATGAGTTTGCGGAGAGGTGCAGTGAGCCTGCGGTGTGGAGTCAGCTGGCCCAAGCCCAGCTCCAGAAAGACTTGGTGAAGGAAGCCATCGACTCCTATATCAGAGGGGACAACCCTTCCTCTTACCTGGAAGTTGTTCAGGCAGCCAGCAGGAGCAGTAAGTGAATCCCCCTCCCTGGGGCTCTGCGTCTCACTGATGCAAAACCTGGCTGAAGCAAGAAGTTGAAGAGATTCTCACAAATCTGTACGTATAATGTATCCAGAGATATCAGAGGGCACATCTACATGAAAGTTTCCCACAAGAGTCTGAGATAAACGTTACTCTGTTATTAATACTGGCTCTTTAGTTGACTGTTGCCCTCCTTTATAAGATGAGGTCATTTAAGCACACTAGATATCTCAATATCGCCACTGTAGTAATTTTAAAGTCAGTGACAGGCCCACAGATTCCCAGGGATCTTCTGGTGTTTCAAGTTGATTGTGGCACCCACCTCTCTGATGTCCAGAACAAGCATTCTGTCTCCTGGCAAAGTCTTTTCTCAGGGAGGCGGCCTGAGTGTGGCTCTACCCCTCCCTTCCTTCTGAGCTACAGATCTGCTTAGTGAGCATAATCAAGACCTCCTAGACATTATCTGGAGTCTGAGTTCCCAGGGAGACCTAACGAGAGAGTAAATGTGTCTGGCTGAGGACAGAATGGGAGGAATTGAGCCCTTGTTTAAAATTATCAGCTCTGGTTTAACCTATCTTTGTTTTCTGTCCTTAGACAACTGGGAGGATCTAGTTAAATTTCTGCAGATGGCCAGGAAAAAGGGCCGTGAGTCCTATATAGAGACTGAACTTATATTTGCCTTGGCTAAAACCAGCCGTCTTTCTGAGCTAGAAGATTTTATTAATGGACCCAACAATGCCCACATCCAGCAGGTAGGCCACGCCCCCTGGGCCTAAATCTGACTGGCAGTGCACAGCCCCCAGGGGGGCTCCTGAAGTCAGGAATTTGCAACCAACCTGGTCAACACAGCAAAACCCCGTCTCTACTAAAAATACCAAAATTATCCAGGCCTGGTGGCACATGCCTGTAGGCTGAGGCAGGAGAATCGCTTGAACCCAGGAGGTGGAGGTTGCAGTGAGCCGAGATAGCACCACTACACTCCAGCCTGGGTGACAAAGCGAGACTCCGTCTCGAAAAAAAAAGAAAAAGAAAATTAATAGCTTATGTCACCAATAATCAGATAACATAATGGGGAAGAAAACGTTCCTTTTTTAATAGGAATAAAGCCAAAACGTTTAAACCTTAACCGTAAATAAAACTTAAATAATTGTGGAGTCTGCCATGTAGATAAAATGTTACCCCTGGAAAATGTGATAAAGAGACATGAAGAGATAATGGAAAGTATTATAACTCTATATTAATTACAAGTACACTCTTTTTGGAGGAATGCACACAATTTATTGAAATGAATAACAAAGAAGTGGGCTGGGTGCAGTGGCTCATGCCTGTAATCCCAGCACTTTGGGAGGCTGAGGTGGGAGGATTGCTTGGGCACGGGAGTTCAAGACCAACCTGGGCAACACAATGAGACCCCCATCTCTAAACAGGGAAAAGAAAAAAAAAAATAACAACAAAATGAACTTTGAGCTTTCTATTTCAAAATGAGTTCCAAGTAGTTGTTGGGGCTGGGCCCGGTGGGTCACACCTGTAATCCCAACTCTGGGAGATAGAGGTGGGAAGATCACTTGAGCCCAGAAGTTCAAGACCAGCCTGGACAACATAGTGAGACCCCCATCTCTACAAAAAACGAAAAAATATTAGCCAAGCGTGTGGCATGCACTTGTAGTCACAGCTACTTGGAAGGCTGAAGTGGGAAGATCACTTGAGCCCAGGAGGTCAAGGCTGCAGTGAGCTGTGATCGGGGCACTGCCCTCCAGCCTAGGCAACAGAGCGAGACCCTGTCTTTAAAATACAAACAAACAAGAAGAAAACAAAGGGGTGAAGGGCCTGTAATCCCAGCACTTTGGGAGGCCAAGGCAGGTGGCTCACTTGAGGTCAGGAGTTCAAGACCAGCCCAGGCAAAATGGAGGAACCCCTTCTCTACCAAAAATACAAAAATTAACTAGGCATTGTGGCACATCCTATAGTCCCAGCTATTTGGGAGGCTGAGATGGGAGAATCACTGGAGCCTGGGGAAGTCAAGGCTGCAATGAGCTGTAATCATGCCACTGCACTCCAACCTGGGTGACAGAGTGAGAACCCTGTGTCAAAAAAAAAAAAAAAAAAGAAAAGGTTGGAAATTAGGTTAAAGTTTTGAAAGGTATTAAAAGTTCATCATGTAATTCTGTAACCAAGTAAAATTCCAGATGAAAGAATAAAAGGTAAAAATTGAGCTTTACTTAAAATTTTTTTAATAGGTATTTGAATTTTTGCATGAGAAAGGAATTTTTAAGCATGTAAGCAGTGGAAGAAAGCATAAAGGAAAATATCAGTTCAGCTAATACATAAATATTTGAAATATACCTGTAGAGTTTTATTATTTCTAAACATGGACCTAGTAAGTCTAGATGTAAAAATCTATCCCAAGAAAGTAGAAAAGATCCACATAGCTTTATCTATAAATATTTAATCATTGCAGCATGATTATGCAAATAAAAATTAAAAGCCAATGTCTGGCAAAAGGAAATAGTACTTTTGTTTTGTTTTGAAACAGGGTCTCCTCTGTCACCCAGGCTGGAGTGCAGTGGCACCATCTCAGCTGACTGCATCCTCAACCTCCTGAGCTCAAGCCATCCTCCCACCTCAGCCTCCCTGAGCAGCTGGGACCACAGATGCACGCTACCACTCCCAGCTAATTTTTGTATTTGTGATAGAGATGGGGTTTCACCATGTTGCCCAGGCTGGTCTCGAACTCCTGTGCTCAAACCGTCTGCCTGCCTCAGCCTCCCAAAGTGCTGGGATTATAGGCATGAGCCACTGCGCCCGGCCAAAAAATAGTTAAATAACAACATCCATCAATGGAGTATAATACAAATGAGGACAGTGAACAACTCTGGGATTTGGAATTGGCAATATCATATTACTTTTCTTTTACTTGCCTGTGTTTGCAAAGTTGTTTTTTTTTTTAATCAGTGATCGTGCAACTTTAGAAATTGCCCTTATAATCCAAAAAGTAGTTAAAATAATAGAAAACAAAGCCTTGTCCCCAATCCCCCTCTGGCTTAGTAACCGGATTCTCCTGAGTCAGAGGCACTGCGGGCCAGAGCAGAAGCTCCCTCATATAGGGCTGGCTGGGTGGGGCAGAGGTGCACCTGGCTCTTTACCTGTGTTCATAGTGGCCCCAGACCTGGCAAGCTCTCTGCCTTCTGCTGTCCCCTGAGACAGGGGCCAGTGACCTTCAGCCTGGGGGCCAGATCCAGCCCATCGCCTGGTTTGTATACGTTTCCCACAGTCTGGCATCAGCTGACTGCACCTACATAATGTAATTTAACTCATTTTCTCTGTGTTTCCTGTAAATTGGCAGTAACAAGTCTTACATGGTTACCCCTTTGATAGAATACTTAATTTATGCATTCATCACCTTTTATTAAATATCAGCTGTGTGCCAGGGTAGGGGCTATGGATGGATCAGGGAAAATAGTAATCAGATTTCTGCCCCATGGATCGTAAGATTCTTAAAAATACTGTGGTCTTTTACATGGTGAGTATAAGGAGCTAAGTGAAGCGGGGCAGGGATAGGAAGTGTTGGAACGGTGTGGGTGTGACAGTGGACATTCTGGTTTTAGAAAGGGCCCCTGTGTAGGTGCTGAGTCTGTACACCTCCGGGGAGGAGCTCTTAGAACAAGACAGCAGGGCAAGTGCAAGGGTCCTGTGAGGAGCATTGTGGGGTGCAGGAGCCCATGGCTGGAACACAGCCATCCAGCGAGAGAGGCTTGGGGAGCGATAGGAGAGGCAGCTGTTGATCTGTGGGTCAGGACTTCAGGGGCCATAATGAGGACTCTGGCTTCTGCTCTGGGTGAGACTGGACATTTTGAGCAGAGGAGGAAAATGATCTGGTATAGGGGTCAGCAGAACCCCTCTGGCTGCTATGCTACAAACAGAGCAAAGGACAAGGGTAGAGCAGGGAGTGCGTAGAGGAGGATGGTGCAGTGATGTCACAAGGGGTAGTGACAGCAGATAAAGTGAGCAAGGCAAGTGCAAAGCGTAGTCAGCTTCTGGATGTGTGTTGAAGGCAGAGCCAACAGTGTGTCCTGCCAAGAGGGGTGTGAGAAGAGAAACAGTGAGGGTGGGTCAAGTTTGGGGGTGTGGGGGTCACACTCACCAATGTGGGGACAGTGTGTGAGGACTGCCTGGGGGCATCAGGACTCATTTGGACAAGTCAGACCTCTAGTAGATGCCATGTGAATCTGTCCCGCTGGAAGTAGGAGTTAGGTTTTAGAGGAGAAGCCCAGACTGGAGATGTGCATGGGCAGCCTCCAGGGACAGGCAGCACCCATAGCCGCCACCCGTGTAGGAGAGCATGGCAGTGGGGGTGTGGGGCTGGGGAGGGGATGGGCGAAAGAAACCAGAGCACCCCAAAGCCCCACAGCAGGGAGATGGGGAGATGGAGAGTGGCCAGCGAGGTGGGAAAAAAGCAGGCAGAGGTGTCCAGAAAACCATGTCTGCGTCTGTCTGGAAGAGCAGTGACCCTGGCAGAGGGGCTGGCAGAAGCCTGATTGGAGTGGATTGCAGAGAGAATAGGAAGACAGGGGATAGCTGTTATAGACACACAGATACTCCCTGAGAACTGTGCTCTGATGGGAAGCGTGGAAACAGGCTGACAGCCCCCAGGTAAGTTGAGGGCAGAGCAAGTTGGATTAGTTTTGTTTTATTTTATTTATTTTATTTTATTTTATTAGTAGTATTTTTTATTTATTTTGAGGCAGAGTTTTGCTCTTGTCTCCCAAGCTAGAGTGCAATGGTGCAATCTCAGCTCACTGCAACCTCTGCCTCCCAGGTTCAAGCCATTCTCCTGCCTCAGCCCCCCGAGTAGCTGGGATTACAGGTGCCCACCATCACGTTCAGCTAAGTTTTCTATTTGTAGTAGAGACAAGGTTTCACCATATTGGCCAGGCTGATCTCGAACTCCTGACCTCAGGTGATCCACCTGCCTCAGCCTCTCAAAGTGCTGAGATTACAGGTGTGAGCCACCGTGCCTGCCCAGTTTTGTTTTATTTTAAACTCGAGAAAAGAACAGTGGTTCTTTAAGCTTGTCAGAGTGAATGAGTGCAGAAGGTGATGCTGATGCAGGGATTTGCTGAAACCCTGACATGGAGCATGTGGAGAGGGGGTCGGGGCATCCATGGAGCAGACCTTGGTGGCATAGGAAGGACATCCACAGACACTGTGCTGTGAAAGGCTCTCCTGGTTGTTTTCTCAGGAAAAGGGAAGCCAAATACTCAGCTTGAGGAATCGTTAGAGCTTTGAGAGGAGAAGGAGATACGAAAGAGTTGACATGAGAGATGCCATGGATAATGGCAGGTGGGGTGGTGCGGGAGGTGCCGTGGATGACGGAAGTAGGATGGGTAGTGTTGCCAGCGCATTTGATGTTAGCCTTTATGAATTTAGAGAGACCCATCAGCACTTTGGGGTTCTGCTGTCTGTGTTTAGCTCTGCATCCACAGGTAGGGAATGGGCAGAGAACTAGCTCTGAGCAGGACTGAGAACAGTCAGGAGAGTCAAGGGTTCTGCTGTCTGTGTTTAGCTCTGCAGCCACAGGTAGGGAATGGGCAGAGAACTAGTTCTGAGCAGGACTGAGAACTATCAGGAGAATCAAAGGTGAGTGCCAGGAGCTGGGCAGCATGATCTGGGGCCACCAGCTGGGGCAAGTGCAGTGCAAGTTGGGCATGGACAGGGCTGCAGGAATTCAGTCCGGTCACTGGACTGGTGGAGTTGAGGTGCTCAGGATGGTGAGCTGGGCGGTGCTACATAGAGGAGGTACTTGTGGCAGGTTCCCAGGGCTGGCAGCTCTCTTCTGAGGTGTAAGGTATGGCTATAGCAGTGACTTGTTCTTGTGAACAGAACAAGGTCCCCAGATCATAGGAAGTCAAGTAAATTGCCGGAGAAGGAGAAGGATTTGTAAATGGCATCAGGAACTAGGGCTGGTGAGTGATACCTGACACAAGATTGGTTGTCAACAGTTTTTATTGAGGAGGAAGGGGAACAGCTTGGAAGCAGCAAGGAGCACAGCTCCTCAGCCCAGGCCCAGTAGGATGCAAATGTAGTAGGTGACAGTCGGGGCCTGAGAGGTGCCAGAACACAGGGTTATGTAGGAGCAGGCAAGTAGAAGCGCCCCCTGAGGTGGAGGAGGGTGTCCAGGGACTGGAAAGCCAAGGCCAACTTCATCTGGTCACTGGTGCGATCAGAAAGATGCTTACCACCCTAGCAAACAGAATAATACCTCTGCCATCTAGGCACTTGAAAGCAACTCTGGAGAAATCTTCCCATTGAAGAGTGTCTCAGTCGAGCTACCCTATTACCCATAGGTTGGAGACCGCTGTTACAAGAAGGGAATGTACGAGGCTGCCAAGCTGCTCTATAGCAATGTTTCTGACTTTGCCCGCCTGGCTTCCACCTTGGTTCACCTCGGTGAGTATCAGGCAGCAGTGGACAACAGCCGCAAGGCCAGCAGCACCCGGACATGGAAGGAGGTGAGCTGCGGGCAACTGCAGACAGCAGAGTGTGCTCTGGACAGGCATGCTCTCTGTGTCCTTTGTGTTCTGCTCAGTACTCTTCTGCCATATGGGATGAGCCTGGGTGCTGGTCTTTTGCCCAGGCAGGGGTCTGAACCCTTGGGATTCTCAGAGTCTCTAAGCTAGTGTTCGCAGTTGGAACAGAGGCCCCAGAGAATCCGATCTCTGACCAGTTGGCCCCCAGAGGCAGCCTCAATAGCATGGAATTATCAGTATTATAAGTATTTTCATCACCCTTTTTAATCATGTCACCTTATTTGCATAATCATTGTAAATTTACATTATTGGTCCTTTGTGGCAAATTGGTAAATTGTCTCGAGGCTCTCTGATAATATCAGAATCATCTTTAAGTAGAAAAAATTGTGAAAAAATATCCAAAACAGCATTGTTTAATGAAAGATTAAAATTAGCCTGAAGGTCCAATGTCAAGGCCTTTTTGTTTGTTTGTTTGTTTTGTTTTTGTTTTTGAGATGGAGTCTAGCTCTGTCGCCCAGGCTGGAGTGCAGTGGCGCCATCTCGGCTCACTGCAAGCTCTGCCTCCCAGGTTCACACTATTCTCCTGCCTCAGCCTCCCGAGTAGCTGGGACTACAGGCACCCGCCACCACGCCTGGCTAATTTTTTTGTATTTTTTAGTAGAGATGAGGTTTCTTGATCTCCTGACCTCATGATCCACCTGTCTTGGCCTCCCAAAGTGCTGGCTTTCAGGGGTGTGAGCCACCGTGCCTGGCTTTCTTTTTTTTTTTTTTTTTTTTTTTGAGATGGAGTCTTGCTCTGTTGCCTAGGCTGGAGTGCAGTGGTGTGATCTCAGCTTACTGCAACGTCTGTCTCCCGAGTTCAAGCAATTCTCCTGCCTCAGCCTCCTGAGTAGCTGGGATTACAGGCGAATGCCACCAAGTCCAGCTAATTTTTGTTATTTTTAGTAGAAACAGTGTTTCACCATGTTGGCTAGGCTGGTCTCGATCTCCTGACCTTGTGATCCGCCCGCCTCGGCCTTCCAAAGTGCTGGGATTACAGGCGTGAGCCACCTCACGTTTTCACCTCATGGTGAAACCCCGTCTCTACTAAAAATAGAAAAAATTAGCCGGGCGCAGTGGTGGGCGCCTGTAGTCCCAGCTACTCGGGAGGCTGAGGCCGGAGAATGGCGTGAACCCGGGAGGCGGAGCTTGCAGTGAGCCGAGATTGCGCCACTGCACTCCAGCCTGGGCGACAGAGCGAGACTCCGTCTCAAAAAAAAAAAAAAAAAAAAACCCAAACCTGGAATTCCAGTATGACTTTCCTGCCACCTGAACAAAACTCAGGGCCTAAGAAGTAATGCACGAACTTTCTTCTTTCTGTGGTCTCAAGCACCTCCTTGGCCTGCAGATTATAAATGTCATATTTTTTCCTCCCAGTCTTGTACAATTCATCCTAGAGTTAGCTACTTGTTCAGAATCCAACTTAAAACACCCCACTGGCTGGTATTTCTGCATTTGCAACTGTGTCCCTTGTAAGTCAGCTGCTGTGGTGCTGTGTTCTGTCTTGGGGACCCTCACGCTTGCCCTCCATCCCCTAGGTGTGCTTTGCCTGCGTGGATGGACAGGAGTTCCACCTCGCACAGCTGTGTGGTCTTCACATCGTCATTCATGCAGATGAGCTGGAGGAGCTGATGTGCTATTACCAGGTGACCAGATGATCTCTGCTGGTAATGCAGATGACAAGTGATGCCTAAATACTCTACACAGAGGCACGGTCATCCCCTTAGCATGTGACCGTCATAGTGCTGCATCTGCAGATTTGAAGCATGGCCCCAAGGGGAGGATTCATGTGTTAGACGGTCATTTATAAACTAAATTCAGTTGCCTTGTTAGCGATCCTTGACCTCATGGCTGGATGGAATTTTGTGTTTTTAAAGTTCTCTCCCTCCTTTTGTGTTATTGGGCCTTCAGAAACTCAGTCAGTGGCTTGCATGCCAGGAACAACCCTTGGAGGGTTGCTGAGAATACTGGGCTGGTGTTGACAGAGCTCCGGTCCATAGCCTAGTTCCCCAGTGTGTAGCCCCAGGAGTCTGTTTATCAATTGCCATAGGGACAAAGCACGGGCAAGAGAGGGAACCCCACATGGACCCTTTGGAAGGGCGGGGCCCTGTGTGTTCATGCTGTAGGTGGGCTCTCTCAAGTGGTTGGTAGACAGTGATTTGTGTGTTTAGGGACCTGGGCTTCCACTTGTGGGATTCCTAGAGCTGCATGACACTGCAGGTATGGTTAGTCAAGGCAGATGAAGATGGGATGTGACTCTGCTCAGTAGTGTTACCATAGCCATGGAACTTGAGCCTCAAACCCTTCACTACATGAGACGTCGTCTGGAGGGGCTCGCACCAGCGCCAGAGTGTCTAGATATCAGGCTGGGTGTGATGGCTTTTCAATGAGAAATGCTTTCCCACCCCCAGAGAGGCGCCTGAGAAATGAACTGGAAAGCCAACAGGGAGGGTAATCAACCAGTACAGGGCTGACAAAAGAACAATTTAGTCAGCAAATATTTGAGTACCTACTATGTGCTGGGCATTATTCTCAATAATTGTATCAGTGAACAAAACAGAAAAGCCTCTATTTAATTGAATTGGCATTCAGCAAGGTTGGCAGGCAAGCAACAAACCTAGTGAATAATTATATAGTGTGTTTGAAGGTGATGAGTTATAGAGGAAAATGGAGCCGGTTTGAGGGCATGGAAGTGCCTGGATGGAGTTTCATGAAGGGGCAGTCAAGGTAGCAGCAATTGATGGGGTGACATTTGAGCAAAGACCTGAAGAAATAGAAGGATTTGGTCATGAGGACATTTGAGGGAAGGGTCAGTGGCCAGGCAAAGTCCTGAGGCAGGAGTGTGCTGTGTGTTCAAGGAAGGGGCTGGAACCAGAGATGGGGCAGGGAGGCTGATGGAGGGCCAGATCTCAGGCCATTAGGAAAGCCACGGGCTGTACTTGGGATGGATGCAGGGCTGACCTGATGGGGTAAAAGGATCATGGTGGCTCATGTGCTGAGACCACATACTTGAGAAGTAGGGACAGGATCCAGGAGAGCAGCTAGAGGCTGTTGCAGTGGTCTAGGCAAGAAGGGACAGTGACTCTGACTAGGGTGGTGGTGACAGGGTGAGAGGTGATCAGGCCATCAGGACTGGGTATGTGCTTTAAATGAGCAGCCACCCTGATATGCTAATGCACTGATATGGAGTGAGAGAGAAAAGCCCGGGAGAACTCCTTTTGGTTTTGGCTTGAACAACTAGAAATACGGAGTTATCACCAGTGGATGAGGGGAAGACTGAAGGTGCAGCGTGGGAGGGAAGGACAGGAATTACTTTTTGGACACGTGGTGCTAAGTCTTGAGCTGCCCGCTGCATGTTCAGGTGGGAGCATTAGGTAGGCAGCTGGAGACAGATCTGGAGCTCCACAGAGGAGGAGCCTAGCTAGAGCAGTGAACCCGGAGTTGCTGACATACAAGTGATCCATATCTATCTATGTTTGCCTGCAGTCCCCTGGGGATGAGTGTAGGTGAAAAGACCAGACTGCCCAACAGGGATGGGCTGAGGAGGAGGGCAGGAGCAGCCAGTACAGTGGGAAGAAAACCCAGAGAGTGTGCTGGCTTCTGGATGCACTGGGGAAGAGGGAGCGGTCAGCAGGGCCAGGGGGATGCTCGTGACCTGAAGCTTGGGGGAGACTCAGCCTGATGCTGGCTGGAGAGAACAGGGAGAGGAATGGGAATGGTTGTTGTGAGGAGTCTTTGCTGCAAAGGGAAGTAGAAAAAAATGGGATGGTAACTAGCAGGCACATTGGGTCGAGAGGGGGTGTTTAGGACAGGAGGATAAGTGGGATGCTTGCTGAACCCAGCTGTGGAGAGCGAAGATAAGGCAGAAGAGAAATGAGGAGTCACCAGAGCAGTGGCCTTGGTAGGCAAGCAGGTGGGATGGAGCTACAGGCTGGGCAGATTCCAGACAGGAGCACAGGCGGCGTGTCTGTAGCTGATTGGGGGGTGCAGATGCTGCTGGCAGACAAGTATGCCACTGGGAAATGAGGTTGCTCTGAGAGTGGAGGGGGCACAGAAGGTGTCCTCCTTAGGAAAACAAGAGGTGTGAAGTGATCCTCTAGGTTGGGCCCTCCCAGGGCTGTGGTGGTTAGAGTAAAGGGAAAGGGTCACATGGCTGGGTGTTTCTCTAGGGTTTCTGCATGCTGAGCAGGCTGTAACCAGACATCTGGTCTTGTCCAAGGAGCATGTCAGAGGGGTGCAGGGCTGAATGCAAGGGGCTGGCCATCATAATTAGGGACGCAGTGAAACAACAGCCACATGGCATCGTGAGTGGAGTTGAAGGCTTGTTGGAGCCAGGATCTCAGTAATGAGCTGTGGCAAGGGATTAAAACAAATCATTCCCAGACCCTGTTACCACCCACTTCCTACTTTTTTTCTAATTCTTTTCATAAAATTGGCAATACTAATTTGCACTTACTAAACTTGAAAATTGTAGTGCAGTGTGCCACTGGTAATTGTCAGATGATCCAATAAGTTGCTAAGTAAAGGGCATGATCTGTAGCACAGTATGTACACACGTTTTCTTCACACGTGCCTCCTCGGGATCATTCCCAGTCACCAGCACGGTCCCTGCGGCGTGGGCATGGGCTGGAGGGTGGCTGCCGGAAGCATGCAATCATGCTGCCCCACGTGTGGCTGTTGGTCTGCTAGGATCGCGGCTACTTTGAGGAGCTGATCTCAATGTTGGAGGCGGCCCTGGGCCTGGAGCGGGCCCACATGGGCATGTTCACAGAGCTGGCCATCCTCTACTCCAAATTCAAGCCACAGAAGATGCTGGAGCACCTGGAGCTTTTCTGGTCCCGTGTCAACATCCCAAAGGTACTGTGTGCTCCTGACAGTCTGGCAGCCGTGGCCACGTGCGGCACAAGCCGACCCTGGCCTCCTTGTCCAGGTTCTGAGGGCTGCAGAGCAGGCACACCTGTGGGCTGAGCTGGTGTTCCTCTATGACAAGTACGAGGAGTACGACAATGCTGTGCTTATCATGATGAGCCACCCCACTGAAGCCTGGAAGGAGGGTCAGTTCAAGGACATCATTACCAAGGTAAGAGGGGATACAGAGCGCCGGCTCCTGCCAGCCTCTGCCAGGCCCTATTCTGGGTGCAGGGGAATGGGCAGGTGGGAGTGGAATGAGTGCCAGCATGCCCCCATGCTGTGTGTGCGTTCACTTGTTTGAGTCCACCACCCTCTGGGCAGGTCGTGGTAATTCCATCTTTGAAGGGAACTGACACTTAAGAAGGGCAGGTGACCCGTCTAACGATGCACAGCTGAGCTGTGGGCAGGGTCAGGCCAGCATGCAGCCATGTCCCTATGGCCCTATGACCCTGCCTGCCCCTCCCACCACATCACGCCCTCGTGGCCAGGCCTCAGTTTGCTCTTCCTTCTGCCCTGTCAGCTCAGGGCTCCCACCCCCACTTCCTGTGGTTGTTTTTCACCATCGGACCATTTTTTTTTTTTTTAATTCATGTCTCTCCCCAGCACCAGCAGCCTTACCTTTCTGGGAGTGGGCCTCCATCCTGTAGCCTCACTGGGCTAAACTGGGACCCAAGTTCCTCTGCCAGCAGCCACAGTGTTGGGTGGTGTCGGGTTTGGGTGCCATGGTCAAATGAGCCCTTGTTATTTTATTTCCTGGTCTCAGAGAGTTCAGCGTTAGGACTCACCCTTCTCCAGCTCTGTATGTGAGTTTGGTGAAGGGGCTGGAATTCTTTATCCTCAGCCCCCATCCCTTTGCATTGGGTATCTGCACTTTGTGCCATGGTCCTTGGGTAACTAACTGGTCACAGTCCACTATGACTGGAGTGGCACAGCAGTGAGCTGTGGCCTCGCTCATGCACCTTCTTTTCCGCATGCAGCTACTGAGGGTGGGCGTGAGCGGCAGATGGGCTGCCGGGTGAGGCCTTCAGCCTCTGCCTTTCCTGGGAACTATTTGAAGGACCTCAGTGTTGAACACCAGGCCACATACCTGAACTTCTTGTTGGAGGACATCCATGTTACTGGGCATGGTGGTACATGAAGGTGGAGGCCTTTGATGGGGCGTCCCACCCTGAGCAGAGTCTGCAGGTTGCTGGAGGGAGTGTGGCCAGGCCATACCTTACTGTGGCCTGGCACACATGGCTGGTGCCTTGTAGATTTGTCTGTGTGCTGGAAAATCCATACTTGATCATTCCTGTGTGTACTTTATTCACATTTTAACTCCTCTGATATAAGGGTGTTTTTAAAAATTGCTGAGCCGTGGTGGAAGTGGCCATGCTTTTGTTTCTTAGTGGCATATAAAATAATAGCAGGACAGCTGAGACTCACTGTGTGGGAGAGCAGCGTCTCTCATCTGGTGCCTGCAGGGCTGATGGCAGAGTCCAGTTCCTTGTGTGACTCATGATGCTTCTACTACAACCTGCTGTGTAGGAGACAGACATTGTCAGCTCAGGTGTGAAGGGGGCAGGAGGATACTCGCCAGTGCAGGGGCCCAATCAGATGGATGACATCCAATCTATATTTGGGGGCATACGATAGCAGGAATCCACTTAGCCATAGGGCTGGGCCAGCAGCAGCCTGAGCAGGGGTGCTTGCTAACTCAGACAGGGGGGCACCCCAGCTCAGCCGTTTGCTGTCTCTGTCCATGTGGGTTAGGGGTGTCACCGCTGTGAACCTCGTTATCCCATTGATACAATGGGCATCATGTTTCCCCCTGACCAAGTGGTCCATGGCAGGTGCCTGGCATCCAGTGGGCACTTCTTTCAGGTCGTGCAGCACAGCACGCCAGCCAGCTACCCTGGAGCTTGTGATGGAATCTGAGCTTCAGTTTTCTCTTCTTTTGTTTTATTATTATTATTTTTTGAAACAGAGTCTTGCTGTGTCACTCAGGCTGGAGTGCAGTGGCGCCATCTCTGCTCACTGCAACCTCCACCTCCCAGATTCAAGTGATTCTTCTGCCTCAGCCTCCCAAGTAGCTGGGATTACAGGTGCTCGCCACCACTCCCGGCTAATTTTTGTATTTTTAACAGAGACAGGGTTTTGCCATGTTGGCCAGGCTGGTCTCAAACTCTTGACCTCAGGTGATCCTGAGAGGTGAAGCCAGCTGGACTTCCTGGGTTGAGTGGGGACTTGGAGACTTTTTGTGCCTAGCTAAATGACTGTAAGTACACCAATCAGCACTCTGTGTCTAGCTAAAGGATTGTAAACACACCAATCAGCACTCTGTAAAAACGCACCAATCAGCACTCTGTAAAATGGACCAATCAGCACTCTGTAAAGTGGACCAATCAGCAGGATGTGGGCAGGGCCAAATAAGAGAATAAAAGCTGGCCGCCGGAGGCCACAGACAACTGAGCTCGAGTGCCTTTGCGGTGTGTGGAAGCTTCGTTCTTTTGCTCTTCATAATAAATCTTGCTGCTGCTCACTCTTTTGGTCTACACTACCTTTAAGAGCTGTAACACTCACTGCGAAGGTCTGGGGCTTCACTTCTGAAGTCAGCGAGACCACAAACCCACCGGAAGGGAGAAACTCTGGACACATCTGAGCATCTGAAGGAACAAACTCCAGACACACCATCTTTAAGACCTGTAACACTCACCGTGAGGGTCCATGCCTTTATTCTTGAAGTCAGTGAGACCAAGAACCCACCAGAAGGAATAAATTCTGGACACAATCTGCCCGCCTCAGCCTCCCAAAGTGCTGGGATTACAGGCATGAGCCACCACGCCCAGCCTTCCGTTTTTTCTTCTATGAAACAGGGATACTACCATGTCTTCTGGGGCGCTGGCTGTCCTTGCTGACTGTGCTAGTGGGCACAGGCCTGCCAGAAAGGGCCAAGAGAGCACATGATACTAGGTGTCCTGCAAGGGAAGCTAGAACTGCTGGTGCCCCACTTCAAGTCTGCCCACTCACATGGTGCCCTGCAAGAGCCTCAGTGAAATAGGCTTGTCCTTGGATGATTCATCTCCTTCATGGGAAGCCCGAGGAGCCTTGTGGTTGGCGGAGAACCAGGTGGGGCTTTGAGGAGGTGATTTGCCACAGAAGATGAACTTGAGCCCCTACCCTCCACCTCAGCCCTACATCACATCCTGACCGCCCTCTGCTTTTTCAGTGTCTAGTTGAGATCCCCCCTGACCTAGCCCTGCTGCTGCTGAGTAAAGGGCCAAGCTGGAAGGCTGCCAGGTCCTACAGCTCCAATATGAGTGGACCCACAATGGCCTGTGGCGGAGTCTGGGGGCCCACCAGTGCCGTAGGTGGAGATTTGTGATGGGGCCAGGTCACCATTCTGCTCTGCATCCATGGTGGCAGGTACTGGGGACCTTGCTTCCTGTCTGGGTCAGAATCTTTGGTGACAGTGAGTGCTCTAGCACAAAAGGTAAAGAGAAGGAGAAAGAAGATACTCTGAAGTGATAAGCCATAGAGGGGTCATTAGAACCCTTTTAGTCAGTAGACCCCATCGGGCCCCACATTTTTGCCAAGTCACCCAAACCCAGCAGTGCTGGAGGCTCCAATGGTGACCACCCTGGGCTCCCAGCATGGCTTTAGCTCCAGCTGTGCCCTGTGCACAGCCCAGGACCCCCCCACACTCATGCGGACACATTCATCACCACTGGCTTAGTTCATGCCCATCTGGCTTACATGCTCCCTGAACAGAGCTGTGTTCAGGCCCTGGACATCGATGCCACAGTCATCAGGCCACCAAATGACATCACTGGGGCCGGGCGTGGTGGCTCACGCCTATAATCCCAGCACTTTGGGAGGCCGAGGCGGGGGGATCACGAGGTGAGGAGATCGAGACCATCCTGGCTAATATGGTGAAACCCCGTCTCTACTAAAAATACAAAAATTAGCCGGGTGTGGTGGCGGGTTCCTGTAGTCCCAGCTACTTGGGAGACTGAGGCAGGAGAATGGTATGAACCCAGGAGGCAGAGCTTGCAGTGAGCCAAGATCGTGCCACTGCACTCCAGCCTGGGTGACAGAGCGAGACTCTGTCTCAAAAAAAAAAAAAAAAACACAAAAAACAATGACATCGCCCAGCAAGAGAATGGTGGCAAACCAGTGGGGAAAGTGCTGAGAGACACAGCAGCCTGGCTAGATCTCGAGACCCAGGAGCACAGGCACAGGGTCCACCCAGAGTGGTCCACTCTCTGCATGGGCTGACCTTCGGGTCTCACCCAGGGTCTGAGCACCACAGTGTTTCAGCTCAGAAGCTTTGGGGATGTCACAGGATGTGCTGTCCAGTTGGTTATGGCTCAGGCTGAGGCTTCAAAGGAAGGCTGGGGTAATCTTGCTTGGGTGGAAGCATACTGTGGTGTTCAGTTTTGCTGTTGAGCTTCATTCTGGCTGATTACACTTCATTCATTCATTCAGCAGATACTGGTTGAGTGTGGACCCTGCATCAGATACTGGTGTGGTTGCTGGGTTGAGGCAGGAAACCCTGAGACTAGCCTCTTAAGAAATGGTCGCTGTGTCAGTGCTGGGGGACAAAATACCTCAGGGATGGGAGGAGGCACCTTCACGGGCCATTGAGTCTTATAGAGGGTAGTCGTGGCAGGCTTCAGTAGTAAAGTGCCATTTGAGCAAAAACTGGAAGGAGCCCTGGGGTATCTGGAGACAGGGACAGGAACTGACCCTCAGGTTTGCTCCACGCAGGTTGCCAACGTTGAGCTCTGTTACAGAGCCCTGCAGTTCTATTTGGATTACAAACCACTGCTCATCAATGACTTGCTGCTGGTGCTGTCACCCCGGCTGGACCACACCCGGACAGTCAGTTTCTTTTCAAAGGTGAGTCAGCAAAAACCCCAGGTAGAAGAGTGTACTGGGCTAGCTCTAACAAAGTCATCTGAATGATAGCACCTTGATAAAGAGCTTTTGAAATGACCCACAGCTAACTTGAAGATTCACCAGTGTATCAAACTGTTTTAGATTTCAGACACAGGAATACCTCCCGTATCATGCTTCACTTTATTGTGCTTCTCAAATTCTGTGTTTTTTAAAAGATTAGAGGTTTGTGGCTGGGTGTGGTGGCTCACACCTGTAATCCCAGCACTTTGGAGGCCGAGGTGGGCAGATCATGAGGTCAGGAGATCGAGACCATCCTGGCTAACACGGTGAAACCCCGTCTCTACTAAAACTACAAAAATTAGCCGGGTGTGGTGGCAGGCGCCCGTAGTCCCAGCTACTCGGGAGGCTGAGGCAGGAGAATAGTGTGAACCCAGGAGGCAGAGCTTGCAGTGAGCCGAGATTGCACCACTGCACTTCAGCCTGGGCAACAGAGCAAGACTCTGTCTCAAAAAAAAAAAAAAAAAAAAGATTGGAGGTTTGTAACCCTCATTGATCAAGTCTGTCAGCCATTCTTCCAACAGCATGTGCTCACTTCGTGTCTCTGTGTCACAGTTTAGGATTTCGCACAATACCTCAAATTTTCTCATTATATATGTTATGGTGATCTATGATCAGTGATCTTTTTTTTTTTGAGACAGTCTTGCACTGTTGCCCAGATGGGAGTGCAGTGGCATGATCATAACTCACTGCAACCTTGAACTCCGGGCCTCAAGCAGTCTTCACACCTTGGCCTCCTGCAGTGCTGGGATTATAGACTTGAGCCAGTGCACACAACCAGCAATCTTTGATGTTACTATTGTAATTGTTTTGGGATGCCACAAACCATGCCCCTATAAGAAGGGGAACTTAATAGATAAATGTTGTATGTGTTCTAACTGCTCCACTGACTGGCCGTGCCCTGGCCCCTCTTCCTTTCCTTGGGCCTCCCTATTCCTTGAGACACAACAACATTGAAATTAGGCTGATTAATGGCCGGGCATGGTCGCTTACGCCTGTAATCTCAACACTTTGGGAGGCTGAGGCGGGTGGATGACCAAAACGGATAGATCACCCGAGGTCAGGAGTTCAAGAGTAGCCTGGCCAACATGGTGAAACCCCGTCTCTACTAAAAATACAAAAATTAGCCAGGCGTGGTGACAGGCACCTGTAGTCCCAGCTACTTGGGAGGCTGAGACAGGAGAATCGCTTGAACCCAGGAGGTTGCAGTGAGCTGAGATCGCACCACAGCACTCCAGCCTGGGCAACAGAGAGAGAGACTCCATCTCAAAAAAATAATAAATTATTGTGCATTTCAAAATAGCTAAAGGAGAAGATTTGAAATGTTCCCAACACAAAGAAATGATAAATGCTTAAGGTGATGGACATCCTAATTGCCCTGATTTGATCATTCCACATGTGTATATGTATCAAAATATTACATATGCCCAATAAATATGCACAACTATCATGTATCAATAAAAAGTTGGAAATAAATAAGTAAAGACACCAGTATATAAGGAAAATATTCGTATATTAACAGAAATTTGGAAGAAGTGGATTCCAACCCTCATGGATGACTTTGGGGGTTCAGGACTTCAGTGGAGAAAGTCACTGCAGATGCGGGGGAAACAGCAGGAGAACTAGAATTAGAAGTGGAGGCCGGGCGCGGTGGCTCAAGCCTGTAATCCCAGCACTTTGGGAGGCCGAGACGGGTGGATCACGAGGTCAGGAGATCGAGACCATCCTGGCTAACACGGTGAAACCCCGTCTCTACTAAAAAATACAAAAAACTAGCCGGGCGAGATGGCGGGCGCCTGTAGTCCCAGCTACTCGGGAGGCTGAGGCAGGAGAATGGCGTAAACCCCGGAGGCGGAGCTTGCAGTGAGCTGAGATCCGGCCACTGCGCTCCAGCCCGGGCGACACAGCGAGACTCCGTCTCAAAAAAAAAAAAAAAAAAAAAAAGAAGTGGAGCCTGAAGAAGGGACTGAATTGCTGTAATCTTAGGATCCAACTTGAACAGATGAGGAGTTCTTAGGGATTGCTTCTTAGGGATGAGCAAAGAAGTGGTTTCTTAAGATAGAATCTCCTCCTGGGACAGACGCTGTGAACATTGTTGAAATGACTACAAGGGATTTAGAATAGTGCATGAACCTAGTTGATGAAGCAGCAGCAAGTTTGGAGAGGACTGAGATCAATTCTGAAAGATGTCCTACTGTGAGTGCAGTGCTGTCAAAGAGCATTGCATGCTGCACAGCAATCAGTTTGTCTGTTTTGTTGGTTTTGTTTTATGCAACGCAAGTCTAGAGTGGTCTTACATAAAGGGAAGAGTCAGTCAGTGAGGCAAACCTCATTGATGTCTTATTTTAAGAAATCGCTGGCCAAGCGCAGTGGCTCACGCCTGTAATCCCAGCACTTTGGGAGGCCGAGGTGGGTGGATCACGAGGTCTGGAGTTCGAGACCAGCCTGACCAACGTGGTGAAACTTTGTCTCTACTAAAAATACAAAAATTAGCCAGGCACGGTGGGCGCACACCTGTAATCCCACGTACTCAGAAGGCTGAGGCAGGAGAATCACTTGAACCCAGGAGGCAGAGATTGCAGTGAGCTGAGATCACGCCACTGCACTCCAGCCTAGGCGACAGAGCAAGACTCCTTTTGCCCAAAAAAAAAAAAAAAAAAAAGGAAAGAAAGAAGTTGCTGGCTGGGCACAGTGGCTCATGCCTATAATCCTAGCAATTTGGGAGGCAGAGGCGGGCAGATCACCTGAGGTCAGGAGTTCAAGACCAGCTTGGCCAACATGGCGACACCCTGTGTCTACTAAAAATACAAAAATTAGCCGGGCATGGTGGCATGTGCCTGTTAATCCCAGCTACTCGGGAGGCTGAGGCAGGAGAATCGCTTGAACCCGGGGGCTGGAGGTTGCAGCGAGCTGAGATCAGATCACTTCACTGCAGCCGGGGCGAAAGAGCAAAACTCTGTCTCAAAAAAAAAGAGGCCGGGCGCCGTGGCTCACACCTGTGATCCCAACATTTGGGAGGCTGAGGTGGGTGGATTACAAGGTCAGGAGTTTGAGACCAGCCTGGCCAATATGGTGAAACCCTGTCTCTACTAAAAATACAAAAATTAGCCAGGCATGGTGGCGGGCACCTATAATCCCAGCTACTCAGCAGGCTGAGGCAGGAGAATCACTTGAAACTGGGGTGGGGTGGAGGTTGCAGTGAGCTGAGATCAGACCACTTCACTCCAGCCTGGAGGACAGAGCAAGACTCCATCTCAAAAAAAAAAAAAAAAAAAAAAGAAATTGCCACAGCCTCTCCAGCCTTCAGCAGCCACCACTTGGATGAACCAGCAGCCATCAACACTGAGGCAAGACCCTCCACAGCAGAAAGCTTACAACTCACTGAAGGCTCAGATGATTGTTAGCATTCTTTAGTGCTAAAATATTTTTAATTAAGGTGTATACTCTGTTTTTGTAGACATAATGCTGTTACACACTTAATAGGCTACAACATAGTATAAACATTAATTGGCCAGGCGCGGTGGCTTACGCCTGTAATCCCAGCACTTTGGGAGGCCAAGGTGGGCGGATCACGAAGTCAGGAGATCGAGAGCATCCTGGCTAACAGGGTGAAACCCCATCTCTACTAAAAATACAAAAAGAAATTAGCCGGGCATGGTGTCGGTTGCCTGTAGTCCCAGCTACTCAAGAGGCTGAGGCAGGAGAATAGCATGAACCCAGGAGGCGGAGCTTGCAGGGAGCTGAGATTGCGCCACTGCATTCCAGCTTGGGCGACAGAGCGAGACTCCGTCTCAAAACAAAAACAAAAAAAATTAATATGACTCTTTTATTGTGACATTCACTTTATTATGGTGGTCTGGAACCAAACCCCAGTGTCTGTGAGGTGTGAATGTCTCTGGTGACATTGGCGTCCACTGAATCACCCAGACAGTCCTCTTTGTGTGAGTATAGGTCTTTTGGTTCTAGGTGTCCAGAAGGTGCCTTTGAATGGTCCAGAGCTGGACCATTCAAGTGGATGGCACGCACATGCCCACCTGTACCCCTGCCTAGTGTCCCCATAACAAGCTTGGCCAAGTGCCTTGACAGTTACCCCAACTTGTTAGGCAGGTCAGCTGCCCCTGGTGAAGCCTTACCTGCGGTCAGTCCAGAGCCACAACAACAAGAGTGTGAATGAGGCACTCAACTACCTGCTGACAGAGGAGGAGGACTATCAGGTGGGTGTGCAGGAGGGAGCCCTGTCCTGGGTGGGCTGGGCTTCTCCCCTGCAACTGCCATTCTGTTCTCAAAGCAGGCTGCCTTTGCACAGGAAAGTATGCAGGCCTCACAGGACACCAGTGGATGTATGGGTAGGGGCCCTTCTAAGGCCGTGGTGATAGCAGCAGCCATCAAGTAACACAAGGTGTCTGCTCCATGTGTAGGCAGCCCATGTCACAGTGTCTCATCCCTCACAGAAAGGCTGTCTTCCTAGGGCTTAAGGGCATCTATCGATGCCTATGACAACTTTGACAACATCAGCCTGGCTCAGCGGCTGGAGAAGCATCAGCTGATGGAGTTCAGGCGCATTGCAGCCTATCTGTACAAGGGCAATAACTGGTGGGCCCAGAGTGTGGAGCTCTGCAAGAAGGATCATCTCTACAAGGTTGGTGGCCCGGGCCCCTGTTTCCTCCCACCTTCCTGCCTTGGTATACTTCCTGATGCTTTGGGGGTCACACCCCTTCCCTCTTGTTCCTGAGACCTGGCTCTGAGCTTCACCAGGGGATCCTCATGGTGGGTAGGGGGATTGGCATTAAGGGGAGACCATATTTAGAACATAGGGTAAGAATTGGGAGTGAGTTAGAACCCCTTAAAAACTGTTTGCATTGAAAGACTTACAGAGTCTTAGGGAGTTGATTCTTTTCACGACAGTTACGTGTGAGTTTCACTCTACCAAAACACAGTGTGGCAAGATTCACTTTTTGACACCTACTTTACTTCCTATAAAGATTTGGGAACTTACCTGTAATCTCAGCACTTTGGGAGGTTGAGGTGGGCGGAGTGCTTGAACCCAGGAGTTTGAGACCAGCCTGGGTGACATGGCAAGACCCCGTCTTTACAAAAAATTAGCCAGGTGTAATGATGGACATCTGTGGTACCAGCCATTCGGGTGGCTGAGAAGGGAGGATCACTTGAGCTCAGGAGTCAGAGGCTACAGTGAGCTATGATCACACCACTGCTCCGTAGGCAAGAGTGAGACCCTGTCTCCAAAAAAAAAAAAGATTTGAGGAATTTAAAAGCCTAAATTAAAATCACATTCAAAGGCCAAGCGTGGTGGCTCATGCCTGCAATCCCAGCACTTTGGGAGGCCAAGGTGGGCAGATCATTTGAGGTCAGGAGTTCAAGACCAGCCTGGCCAATGTGGTGAAACCCCATCTCTACTGAAAATACAAAAGTTAGCCAGGTGTAGTGGTGTACTCCTGTAATCCCAGCTACTTGGGAGGCTGAAGCAGGAGAATCGCTTGAACCCGGGAGGCAGAGGTTGCAGTGAGCAGAGATCGTGCCACTCCACTCCATCCTGGGTGACAGAGTGAAACTGTCCCTGAAAAAAAAAAAAAGGAAAAAAATAAATAAATCACATTCAAAACATTTGTTTCAAAGCTGGGTATAGTCCTGTGCACCTGTAGTCCCAGCTGCTTTAGAGGCTGAGGTGGGAGGACCACTTGAGAGGAAAAACAAACAGTGTGTTTTTCTACTGGTGAGAGGTTTCTTAGTATCATTCTCAGACCAGTTCTCAGACCAGGATCCAGGCATCTGCTGGACAGGTTGGGCTGCCTGGAAGAACCACCAAGACCCCGAAGGCATTAGCATCCTCTGCTTGGCCTGAACATCTCCCTGGGGGTGAGGTGGAGTTGTACAAGAGGGCCTTGTCTGTGCTGTGTTACGCAGCTGAGCCAATTCCCAAGGGCCCCTTGTGCCCAGAGACTCTGGACTTGACCTGAGGGTGTTACTTATGGAGTTGGCCTTGGGCATTCCTGAGTATCTTCCCAGGACACATGGACACCTGCCACCTCTTGTCTAGCACAGGGGCTTCATTCTCATGGCTCCTGGGCTGTGCCTGTTGGCTGGGACTCCATGGAGGCCTGTGATCCCTGGAATCAGTGTTGCATTGAGTTTCACCCTAAGTTGTCACCTCCAGTGTTTTGGACTGTTCTGTGACATCTAGCCATTGGTGACAGTGCTTGTGGTCCTTCCTGAGGTGCCCAAAGAGCCCCTGCAGAGGGAATGGAGAGGAAAAGCTGCTGAGGCTCTGAGACAGCACCTGGAAGTCTCTGGACCTGGCTGCTGGGAGGAGACAGCTGGGTTCAGACGCACCTGAGGAAAGGCTGCCTTTGGCTGGCTGATCACAGCCACTCTGTCCTACCCATGTGGTCCCTGTCAGGGGCTTAAACACACAGCCTCCTCAACACTCAGGCAGTGATGAGTGAGCAGGACTGTCAGTGCTGCCAGAGGCCTACTGGCCTTGCCAGCCACCCACTCCAAGCCACGTGGGTCCAGAAGAGAGTCTAGACGACACAAAGCCACAGATAGAAAGTGGCCGAGCACACGGCCGGGCATGGTGACTCACGCCTGTAATCCCAGCACTTTGGGAGGCCGAGGCGGGCAGATCGTGAGGTCAGGAAATCGAGACCATCCTGGCTAACATGGTGAAACCCCGTCTCTACTAAAAATACAAAAAATTAGCCAGGCGTGGTGGCAGGCGCCTGTAGTCCCAGCTACTCAGGAGGCTGAGGCAGGAGAATGGCAAGAACCCGGGAGGCGGAGCTTGCGGTGAGCTGAGATCCCACCATTGCAATCCAGCCTGGGCGACAGAGTGAGACTCCATCTCAAGAAAAAAAAACAACAAAAAAAGAAAGTGGCGGAGCATGCTTCCCCCAGAACAGTGGCTGTCAGCCAGGAGTGCCTGTGGCCCCAGGGAATGATTGGTTGTCACAGCTTGGGGTGTGGTGCTATGTATAGGAGGTAGAGGCAGGGATGAGGCCTATAAGCCCCAATGCGCAGGCGGCCCTGCAGACTTCCCAAGGTCAGCCCTGCCGCTGGAGGAGCCTGCCCTGAGGCCAGAGCTGAAGCCTCCTGGAGTCTTCCTGGAGGGGTGGCCAGGTCACAGTGTGTCCAGTCAGGACCAAGCCAGCCAGCAACAGAAAAATGTATTTCCAGATGACAGAAGTAGAATCTAAATGAAAGCTCGGTCAGTGGGGCCCTCCCACACTCACCAGTGAAGAGCGGGGGCCTGCGGAAGTACAGGTGTAGACTGGAGAGCTGGATGCAGGGACGGGGACCAGGATCAGGCTGCCCAGAGTGGCATGAGCCAGGGTGGTTATGAGAGAGGAGGGTGTGGGAGAGTCTGACTCGAGCCAGCTCCAGGCCACAGGAGCAGGGCATTGACTGGGAGCTTCCTGGGGGCTGCTGCTACTGGAAGTCCTCTGGGAAGCCAGTGAGACAGTCCCCAAGGCCCACAGAAGAGGAACAGCAGTGCCCACTTCAGGCACATGTGGAAGACAAGTCAGCAAGGGTAGGCTGGGCCACTGGAGGGCACAGCAGGGAGACAGATGAGCGGGCATCACAGGTCCTCAAAGCGGCGACCCAAAGGCACCTGGAGCTCTCACCTGCGGGTCCGAATCCTGGTGCCTTTGTGGGAACAGTGTGGGGCAGGAGGCAGCGCTCTGTGAGCAGTGTGCCGGCAGGAGAGACTTCTCTACGGAGCCGGCTCAGCACATCGGGGCCATGCAGATGTGGGCACTGGGCGTCCTCAGGGACCTCCCAAATGGAACTCAGAGGTGTGTGCTGCAGGCGATGGCGGGGTGCGGAGCTGAGACCGCCACAGGGTATCCTGGAGAGCACAGGTCACAGTCAGTGGGTCATGGCCAACTCCAGGTGGCGTGGCCCTGGGCAAGTGACTACATGTTGGTCTCAGGTTCCTGGTCTCTGAAAGGGGTACTAATAGCCCCTGCCATAGAGGGCCATAGAGGGAGTCAGGTGATCCAGCACTTGCTGTGGGGCTAGAAAATAAGAGAATGGCCACAGGAAGTGCAGGCTTCCTCAGGACTGGTCAGGTGCAGGTGTTATTCTATGAATGATATTGTCTTAGACAAATACATTTGCAAGGATGAAAATAGCAGTTAGGGGTTTTTGAGCCACTTGAAAGAAAAGCACATTGCTGTTTCTAGAGCAGTAGCTGTACCCCTCCTAACTGCTCCCCTGGTATCACACGCTCCATGGGCCTGAGTGCAGCACACCTGCAACCCCTAAACCCCCATCAGTGCCTTCCTCAGAGCAGCCAGTGCATGCCCTCTGCCTTTGGGGCCAGAGTTCCTGTCTCCCAGGGCACCTGCACCTCCGTGAGCCACCTGTCCCCTCCACAGCCCCTGGAGGTGATACCTCCATTTCACCAGTGGGCAGCAGGGTGCAGGGAATGGCTCAGCCACAGGTCCAGACTTGCTCACAGCGCAGGAAGGCCTTTGTGGAGCCTGGTGCCACTCCCTGCCCTCCGGCCCACCTGCTACAGGCACAAGGCCTGTGCCTGCAGGACGCCCAAGCAACCATTTGCCTTGGCTGCAGGATGCCATGCAGCATGCTGCAGAGTCGCGAGATGCTGAGCTAGCCCAGAAGTTGCTGCAGTGGTTCCTGGAGGAAGGCAAGAGAGAGTGCTTTGCAGCCTCTCTCTTCACCTGCTATGACCTGCTTCACCCAGACATGGTGCTCGAGCTGGCTTGGAGGCACAATCTCGTGGACTTGGCCATGCCCTACTTCATCCAGGTGATGAGGGAGTACCTGAGCAAGGTAGGTGCCGGGCCGGCTGCAGCTCCCTGGCCCCTGTGTGGCACAGCCCACCCCTAGCAGTGACTCTGGCCGCAGGTCTTAAGGGTGGGCCCCTTTGAGGCCAACCCAGATTCCCCAGGTAGCCCTGGCCCGCCTTCAGGAGTGGCTGCTTTCCTTGATGCTCAAGTGGTTTTCTGCCCAACATTAAGCCCCTCCAGAAAATCATGGGGAGTGCCCACTGGCAGCAGCCCTCCTGCAGACTCCAGTTGTGCAGCTGTCGCAGTGTGCACACTGCTGGGAGCACAGCAGGCATGCTCGTCCCCAGCCCTGGACTTCATCAGGGTGACAGTGAGGTGGCTGGCAATCCCAGCTCCCCGTGGAGCTCCCAGTGGCATCTGGGGGTGCAGCTGTTAGCATACCTGTTGGTGGTAGCTGCGTTTTGCTGAACACATAGTAGGAGTATTCACAGATGCACTGAATCTTTCTAACGGCCATAGGGAGGATGACTCGCTGCCTCACTGAAGTGACAGTACCTGATTGTAAAACTCTCCCTTGGTGTTGAAGTCCTAGGAGTCCCTGCTGGGACCTAGCTTTAGCCACTGTCCAGAGACCTGTGTCAGCAGTGTCATCTGGTACAGTTTGTTGTTTCTAACACTGGAAAAGTCACCTCCAGTAGCATCTACTTGCCCATCTAACCTCCTTCAAGCCAGATGTAGACCCTTGGAAGGCACTCATGCTGAAATATCACTCAGTGGAGCAAGGGAAGGGAGGGGCCTCCCAGGTGAGTGGGAGGTAGGAGGGAAACAGGAAGGTGAGTTCATGCTGCCAGCTTTAGCCTGGAAGTGCCTGGAGGGCTGCCTGCCGCCTGCAGAGCCTCTAGGCGGCTGCCCAACACCTAGTGAAGGCCATCCCAGAGGCCATTCGAGGCCATCACCCTTCTGTAGGACAGTGTGACCCCATCCCATCTGCATAGCACGCCTGAGTGAGAAACTCCCTGATGACTGTCAAGGGGTGGGGAGGAAGGGACAGCCCTGGCCACATGGCCTGAGATGCATGGGCTGCCAGGGGACATGGACTGGTTGGATTGACAAGGGCCCTGGTTCCCCCACCACAGTGGATGGCAGCTCCCTGCAGGCAGCATGTGTGGTGTGTGGTTTGTGGTATGCAGTGTATGGTGTGCGTTGTGCAGTGTCTGGTGTGTGCCTGTGGAAGCTGCTTTCACCATGATGAGCGGGTTTTCCCGTCCCTCAGGTGTCTTTCCTGAAAGTAGTCTGTGTTCTGAGAACCAGCACAAGGAAAGAAGAATGTGCTTGAATCTCTTCCTGGGGGTAGAGGTCCGTGGGTTAGTGTCAGAGGAACTCAGGCTCACCAGGCCTCAGGGATGTCATCCTGTGAGGGTCAAAGTACTGTTGTGGGGATCCCCCAGGACTTTGAGGAGCACATTCCCTTTCTGTTGTGGATGATGGAGTTAGCAGCCACTATCACCTTGGTCTGCACTGTGGCTGCCCAGCCTTGGCCCAGGGTTCCCAGATTCCACTGGCCCTGGGAAGTGGTGGCTGCTGCAGCACCTGCCCTGCTGCTGCCCACCTATTTCTGCCCGGGCAGATGAGACGCCTGTCATGGGGAGAGTTCAAGGAGAGGAGGGGCTGGCAAGGGGTTTCCCAGTCAGTGGCGTGGGGTTGTGAGCTGATTGTCAGCTTGAGCTGGGGCCCAGCTAACTCCACACAGCAGTGCTGGGAGAATGAGGGCACAGACAAGAAGCACAGTCCCTTCCTGGTGGACAGCTGGGCCCAGGGCCTCGTGGCTCATCTGGGAAGCTCAAGGGCCATCCCTCTGAGATGCCCCCGGCACTCTCCCAGTTTAGGGAGGGTACAGGCCTAGCTCACCCCTCACCCTAGGTGTCAGCGAGTGTGCCCCCTGCTCCCTCCTCACTTCTCAGCCCCCCAGACCCCAGCTCATGGGGGCACATTCTTGTTTCTCTTTCTTACTCAGTGTGTTTGTGAGGGGATCTTAGCTGCACAGTTGCTGCCGCCCCTCCAGTGCAGTGCTGCCGCCTCACTCTCTGGCCATGGGTGGGGTCAGTGTCTGGTGAAGCCTCAGGGAAGAGTGAGGAGGCAGTTTGTCCTCAGTACTTCTCAGGTGAAGTGTCTAGGTGCCAGGTGACTTGTCTCTGAGAGCCACATGATCTCTCTGCTGGTTTGGAGGGGCGGGCAGACTAGACTGACTGGATTCAGCAGCAGGCAGTGTTCCCTGCACATCCCAGCCCTGCAAGTCAGTAAATGGCAGTGTCCCTGTATCCAGAGGAGGACTTGGCCCCCCATAAGCAGGCCACACTCACAGCCTGTAACAACTGACTGCCCCAGTCCCCACTGGGAAGCTCTGGGGGCCCCACCTTTTGCTCCATCTCAGCCCAGCTACTGAGGCTTCACCTCTCCATGCCTTGCTGCATTATAAAAGTGCATGGGGTGAGGACTGAGCCACTCCACCTCTGCCCATGTGCACCTCCTCCACTGTCATTCTCCTGGAGGCCCTGTGTCCTGACCTTCCACTCTACTTTCACCTAGAGGCCGGGACTGCACTCTGTCAAGCAGGTGCTCACATGCTCTCGCCTCCTTGCAGGTGGACAGACTGGATGCCTTGGAGAGTCTGCACAAGCAAGAGGAGCATGTGATGGAGCCGGCCCCTCTCATGTTTGGTAGGTGTCACCTGTAGCCCCCAACCCCCTGGGGAGGGAGAAGGGAGGGAGTCAAAGTCCCACTGCCCTTTCCTGGCTGGGCTTTGAATGAGGATGGGAATAGATGGGTGGGGGCTGGAAGGATCCCACTGGCTGCTGGGTGTGGAGATGTGTACGTCCAGGAATGTTGGCATGGCCACTGTCCTCCCTGCTGTAAGGGTGCCTGCCTTCCGATGGGGCTGCCTGCCTAGCTGTGAACTGCTGCTGTGTCCTGCTGGGCCTGGCCCCTGGGCAGCAAGGCTGTTGCTGGTGTGTGCTGGGAGGAACTTTGCACCTGAGAACCTGCCCAGGGCAGCCTGGCTGTCGAGCAGACTGGAGAGACTGTGGGGTGCTGGGACACTGCTGGGTCAACGCAGGCCTGAGGATGTGGTGTGAGTGTGTAGCATGCTGGTGGGTCTCAAGCCTCCTGCTGAGTGTGTCCCTCCACCATTAATGCCATTCTGGTTTTTTTAGATTTTGATGGGCATGAATGAGACCCAGCTGATTGCACTAAGTAAGTGTCCCATTTGGGGACTAGCTTATCCTCTAGCCAGGCCAGCTTCTCTGGCTGACCACACACTCCTTGCCTCTGGGTGCCTACTCTCTCGGTGCCTCAGCTTCTGGGTGGTAAGGGCTGGTCCTATAGACCCTGCTTCCTGGGCCCCAGCTACTCAGGGTAGCCAGGAGAGGACCCCCATGGGCAGGAAGAGCTCTGCTCATTGTGGGCTTTCCCCCTCTGCAGGCCAGCAGCTGAGGTTGATAGCAGGCCCTGCCAGCTTCCCCTATGGATATGCCTGTGCTCCCAACTTCACCAGCCTCCAATGTACAACTTCTGCGTGTAGTGGGCGCTGTCTCCACCCACTCTACCTGCAGAGTTACTAACTTCTCCAAGGAGTGTGTCACTCCAGCAGCACAGGGGACCGCAGTGGGAGGCAGGGACACCTGGACAATATTTATTTTTGGTGAAACCCAATGATGGCAACCTCTGAGCCATCCTAGAGCCTGGGGAGGCCAGGGTAGAGGCTGACAGCGCAAGACCATCTTCAGCCGCCAGCAGGGTCTGGACTCTGGGCCCTCCTGCTGGAGCCAGGGATTCCTCCTGGGCGCCCCCGACTGGCTGGAGCTGCCCCCTCCAGGCCAGTTTGAAGACTACGTGAACACGTCTTGTTTGGAGGTACCGGACCTCATAACAGGACTCTGAGCCTCCTGGCAATCTGAAATATTAAAGTCGGTTTATCCAGGCAAAGGTGCTCTGCTTGGTGCTGGTGTGGGTGGGAGGGACAGGGGCCAGTTTCCTAGGCCCCGCAGTCCATTAAAGATTTGCTGGGCCCTCTGGGGGTGTGGGACCTGCGCCCAGAGAAGCTGCCTAGGAGAATACAGCCGCTTGCATTTGGGGTCTTTCCGGACCTTGTTCGCTGAATGCAGGAACTCTAAATCCGGGAAAGGTGTGGGTGGAAACCGGCAGGTGAGTCCCAGCCCGTGGCCGCTGCGGGAGGGGGACCCGGCGGCGTAGCCCCTTCTCACTGGCCACCCGCCTTCCTCCTCCAGCTTCGAAACGTTAGAGTTCCTCAGGAACTGGGCTAGCCCCACGTGTTTTCGGGGAGGGTATGCCCCTGGCCTCCGGGATCCCCGGGGATCCCGCTGCTCTCGCCAGTCGCGCAGACCCGAGGCCCGCTTCCCTGCGGAGCGGCATACTGTGCACCTTGACCCATAGCTCGGGGCTGGGCCACGGCTCCGCTTCTCGCAGCCCCGCCTCCCGCAGCCCCGCCCCCGCCCCCGCCCCGCCGCTCGCGGTCGCCCAGAGACTCGGCCATTGGCTGCGCTTTGGCCCCGCCCCTACGCCTGCCTCGGCGCGCCCCGCCCCGGCCTCAGTTTCCCGGCCCGCTTGGGGCGGGCTGGGGGCGGGGCCCGACTCGGACCACGCGGGGCGGGACCTGGAGCTGACGCGGCCGCCCCGCCCCCGGGACCATAACCGGCCGCTGCCGCCACCGCGGACCGAGCGCGGAGTTCAGGAGGCTCGGACCCGAAGCCGCCACTGGGCGCCCGGCCTCCCGCCCGCCATGGCCGCGCCCCGCGCCCCGCGCGCTCTGGCGGCCGCCGCGCCTGCGTCCGGGAAGGCCAAGCTGACGCACCCGGGGAAGGCGATCCTGGCAGGTGGGCCCCTCCGGGATGCGGACCCCACTCCCGCCACGCTTCCGGGTGGGCCCGGGACACTGAGGCCCCGCCCCACTTCCGGGTTGGGCCCTGGGTTGGGAGTCGTGGGGGCGCGGTCCTGGTCCCCACCCCGCGCGCTGGGGCTAGCCCGCCTGCCGCCTGTCACCCCCGCGCCTCGCCGGGACAACGGGGTGGGGGCATGGAGTCGTGGGGCCCCAGCCCAGGTTCCCGCGACATTGGCGCGGCGGCCGCGCCGGGCAAAGTCCGGGACGGGGGAGGGGCCCGAGCGCCAGCGGCCGGGCGGGGGTCTGAGGAGCCGGTGCCCGGTCCCTGCAGGCGGCCTGGCGGGTGGCATCGAGATCTGCATCACCTTCCCCACTGAGTACGTGAAGACGCAGCTGCAGCTGGACGAGCGCTCGCACCCGCCGCGGTACCGGGGCATCGGTGAGGAGGGGGAGGCCGCGGCGCCACGGGGGGCGGGTACCCAGGGCGGCGGCACCGAGGGCAGTGGGGTCCTGACGGCCCCCTCCCGCAGGGGACTGCGTGCGGCAGACGGTCCGCAGCCATGGCGTCCTGGGTCTGTACCGCGGCCTCAGCTCCCTGCTCTACGGCTCCATCCCCAAGGCAGCCGTCAGGTGAGGCCCGGCCCGGGGCTGCTGCGGGAGGAGGGTCTCGGCCGCGGCAGCCCCTCTCACCCGCCTCCCGCCTCCAGGTTCGGAATGTTCGAGTTCCTCAGCAACCACATGCGGGATGCCCAGGGACGGCTGGACAGCACACGCGGGCTGCTGTGTGGCCTAGGCGCCGGCGTGGCCGAGGCCGTGGTGGTCGTGTGCCCCATGGAGACCATCAAGGTGGGGAAGGTCCTGGCGAGGACCCCGGACACGCAGGGAGTACGGAGACTGGCGGCCGCACTGGCCCGGTGCTCCAGGGGCAACCGGCAAGCTGGGGAGGGTCTCCTGGACGCGGGGTGACTGCGGGGCCTTGGAGCAGGACGCCTGCCACGAAGGGCCATCCGTGGAGGCTGAATCTATGCTAAAGGCAGCCTTATTTACAAAATGCTTTTATAAAGCAGAAAACAAAATTTCGCATTCACTGCGAAAACTGGAAAAGAGCGGCAAACGTAAAGGTAGAGGCGGCTCACCAGGGCTGCCCTGTGTCCCGGAGCATGGTCCGTGTGGGCTGCCCTGTGTCCCAGGGCATGGTCTGTGCGGGCTGCCCTGTGTCCTGGGGCATGGTCCGTGTGGGCGGCCCCGGGCGGCCTTGGCTACACTGCTTCTGGGGGAAGAGCTGCAGCCCCAGTTTCCTCCACCCTGGATGGGCCCTGGGCCTGCCTGCTAACCAGGACCCACTCAGGTGGCTGCCGAGAACCTGCGCTCTTGCTTCTCTCTCTCAGGTGAAGTTCATCCACGACCAGACTTCTCCAAACCCCAAGTACAGAGGATTCTTCCACGGGGTTAGGGAGATTGTGCGGGAACAAGGTGCGCCACTGGACCTTCCCGCTAGGGCTCAGGGACCTGGGCCAGGGTGGGAAGGGCCTGCACCTCCCATCCTGCCTTGGGCTCTGTGCAGCACCCACCCTCCACACACACCAATTCCCAGCCAGGGCCTGAGAGGCTGCAGGGCAAACCCGTGCCTGCCTTCCCCCAGGGCTGAAGGGGACGTACCAGGGCCTCACAGCCACCGTCCTGAAGCAGGGCTCGAACCAGGCCATCCGCTTCTTCGTCATGACCTCCCTGCGCAACTGGTACCGAGGTGTGTCTGCACCACAGGGCCCTGTCTCTGCACAGGGCCAACTGCTCTCCTCTCCTTGAGACCACCCCTGGGCGGCGGGCACCCACCTTTTGAGGTGCTGATCCAGGCTCCTCCCGGCACCCTCTGACCACACCTTACCCCTCATATCCAGGGGACAACCCCAACAAGCCCATGAACCCTCTGATCACTGGGGTCTTCGGAGCTATTGCAGGCGCAGCCAGTGTCTTTGGAAACACTCCTCTGGATGTTATTAAGACCCGGATGCAGGTGCGGGGACTGGGAATGCGATGGGAAGGGGGCACCGGGCCAGAGCTAGCTGCTGAGCCCCTGCCTGCTGATGTCCCGCAGGGCCTGGAGGCACACAAATACCGGAACACGTGGGACTGTGGCTTGCAGATCCTGAGGAAGGAGGGGCTCAAGGCGTGAGTAGGGGAGGGGCAGGGCTATTGTCCCCACCTCAGACCTTTCCGGGCCTACCTGGCCTTCCCACGCCCTATGCCGTCCCCTTCAGGCCTCTGTGCCTCCCCCTTCAGCATCTGGGGATTGCCCTGTGCAGGGACACTGCACTGACCTGCCTTCCTCTCCCCACCCCTCCTCCCACCCAGATTCTACAAGGGCACTGTCCCGCGCCTGGGCCGGGTCTGCCTGGATGTGGCCATAGTGTTTATCATCTATGATGAAGTGGTGAAGCTGCTCAACAAAGTGTGGAAGACAGACTAAGCCTAGAGAGGCTGCAAGGGGACCGCCCCAGGCACCTCCAGAGTGCCCCACCACCTTTGTCTCACATGATTCCAGTGCAGTAGTGCCAAAAGGCCCTTCCCACGTCCCTCGAGCTCTGTAGCCTGGTCTGTGCATTGTGGCTGTCAAGTCCATGTGTCCCCCCTGTGGTCTGACACCACCACTGTGTCCTGGTGTCTGGCCCAGCCATGGCTGGGTGTGCATCTGGCCTGTGACCCCGTGCCCACTTGTCCATGTGCATACTGTGAGCCCTGTGCCTGTGTTTCATGTTCTGTGTCATGTGACCTGTGCCCCGCCTCCCGGGGTGCCCGTGTGGCCTGGGTCCTCGGCCCTGTAGCCCTGGCCCGGTCCCAGTCCGGTGCCTTCCACCCTGCCCCGGCCTACCACAGCTGCCTCCGGGCCTCGGCCTGGCTTCACCGCATTCCAGGGGCTGCAGCCCCTCGCTTCTCCCGCCATTGGCCTTAACTGGCCCTCGGGCCCTCCCTCCGCCCGGGACAGGGTGGCACCCACCACTCTCAGGACCACCCTGCCAAGGCAGAATAAACCGGATCCTGTTGCAGTCTCCTGTCCTGTGCTTGTCCCTGTATGGGCCCATCTGTGCATGCGATTGGTGGCTGTGCCTCTGCAGGGGACCAGGCCACCTTCATCTGAGGACACTGCAGTAGGGGTACAGGGAAAGCCTAGTGTCCACCCAGGGAAGGGTAGCTGTGGCCACAGTGTTGGCTCCCTGAGAAGCCCAGCGCCAGGCCAAGAAGGATCTGGGCTGCACCCTGGCCTTCTCTGTGGCCTGTGGGCAAGATCCCATGATATGGGTAAAAGGGTGTGTTCACAAGGCCTCAGGGTGGCCTGGCAGAGAGCAGTGTTCAGAGCAGGGGGCTGGGCCCAGGAGATGGAGTCCCCAGGACGACTGCCTGCCCCTCACCCACAGGGAAGCTTAGGGAAGGGTTGGGTTGCCCAGGGCCCCTCCGGGGCATGCCCAGCTCCTGAGTGAGTGAAATGCGCTGCTTGTGGGGAGGAGGAGATGGGGGCATGCTGGGGCCTCTGAACTCCTGGTGGGGGTGTCTGGCCTCTGCTGCCCAAAGGCTCTGGGCAGGGGCCCTTCCTTGTTCCTTCACCGAGGCTGGGAGGCAGCTGCCCTGGGGCAACAGGGAGTGGGGCTGCCTGGCCAGGGCTCTCTGGGCACCTCATGCCACAGCCATGAGCCTCAGAGGAAGGTGTCCCTCTGGCTGGAGGCCAGAGCTCTGAACTGGCATGTCCCCATGGGGCCAAGCTCCTCTTGCCACAGCCTATGAGCCACGCGGAGGACACTCGGGCAGGATGGGATCAGTCAGTGCCCCTGGCTGTGCAGAAAAACCAGCTTCCTGTCCAAGTGCCTCCGTGGGGGAAAAGTCATGCAAGCATTTGGCTCGGACTGGAGAATAAGCTTTTGCCAGCCAGAAACTCCATGTGAACAGGTTCTGTCCCTGGGGAGACTGCCCTGTCCTGATGACCTCACACAGCACCGGATCCCTGGAATCCCGGGAATGTGCAGCTGGGGAGGAGTCTGGGGTGCAAAGGGCCAGAGGTGACAGCCAAGCATGGGTTTGGGGGTACGAAGGGAGCAAAGGGTTTGGAAGCCTCCTTGGGGAGAGCCGCCGGGCTAGGGAGGGCTGGGGGTGGCTCAGCACTCAACCTGTGCTGTGACGGGATGGCCATGCACTCTCCATGCTCATGGCAGACTTCCCAATCTGTTGCTACAGAAGAGAAAGGGCCCAGGCAACAGAGCCTCCCCTCCTGCCCCTGTGCACTAGGGCATGCAAGTGCCACCACGAGAACCCCACACCAAGATGCTTCCTGTCCCTGGAGCTCAGGCCACTGGTTCTGCACCTCAGAAGCTTTGTTGTGGGCTGGCAAGCAGGCAGTGGGCCGCACTGGTCCACAGTGCCAGCCCTGAAACCTGGAGGGGCACTCAGCTCTCTGGGGCCTGCCCTCTAGGCCTCAGCATCC
Source organism: Macaca fascicularis (assembly GCF_037993035.2). Taxonomy (NCBI): domain Eukaryota; kingdom Metazoa; phylum Chordata; class Mammalia; order Primates; family Cercopithecidae; genus Macaca; species Macaca fascicularis. Next base: position 33,671,430 of record NC_088384.1, read on the forward strand.
ACTTGCTGTACTCCCTGCAGGTGCTGAGAATCATGCTTAGTGCAGAGCAAGCCCTCACAGATGGCAGCTTTTTTCTTGGGGCTGTTTACAGTCTCCCCAGGTTCCAGGCAGTTCTGGGAGTAGCCAAGGCCTCGCAGCTGCCTGAAGGGAACCCCCCGCCCCCACATCCTGACCTCCAGAGATGCCAGCCACTCACTGCACACCTGCATTGAGTCCTGTCCCTGTCCCTCTCCAAAGGAAGGGGCTGAGGCTGCACTAGCTGAGAGCAGGGTGTAGGATGGCATGGGTCTCCATCCTCCCTGGACCCCTGCCATTCTCAGGGTCACCTTGTTTATGCTTTGAATCACAGGACAGACATCAGGTAGCACAGCCAGAAATGTTGATCGAGCTGGGTCTGAGTCCCTTGGGGCCACGAGCATGGAGGAGCTACCTACTCTGGTAGATAGAACCCACACTGTAGGCTGCTTCACACATTCCCTCAAGAAGTAAGCAGCCTCCAGTCTTGGGGCTGAGACCCAAGGGGAAAGGTGTCTGTGCAGGAAAGAGCTGGAGGCTGGAGAGGCAGGCAGGGGCCTGGAGGGAGCCAAGTTGCATTTTTTTTTTTATAGAGTCTCGCCCTGTCGCCCAGGCTGGAGTGCAGTGACGTGATCTCAGCTCACTGCAAGCTCCACCTCCGGGGTTCACACCATTCTCCTGCCTCAGCCTCCTGAGTAGCTGGTACTACAGGTGCCCACCATCACGCCCAGATAATTTTTTTTTTTTTTTGTATTTTTAGTAGAGAAGGGGTTTCACTGTGTTAGGCAGGATGGTCTTGATCTCCTGACCTCGTGAGCCACCGCACCCGGCCTGCCAAGTTGCATTTAACCAGACTGCAAAGAGGAGGCTTGCAGCAGGGAGTAGCATAGACTAAGAACACTGGGGCCCCTAGGGGCAGAGGGGCAGAGACATGTGGATGGGTCTCCAAGCTAGCCTGCAGGCAGAAGGGTCTTGATTTCTAGCGTGATGCTCCACGTCTCCCCACTAACCAGGACACTCGGCCAGTGCTGGGGAGAGCCCCAGGAGGTGGCTAAGTGCACATTGGAGGACTGGATGAAGACTCCAGGTCACCATGTCCTGCTCCAGCCAGAGCCACAGTGGCCAGTTAAAGTCACAGTCTGGAATCTGAACCTTACCAACTGTGCCCAGAAGGGACAATGGCCTCACAGAAAAGGACGAGGGAGCAGGTGAGGTGGTGACTACACCTAGGGCAGGGCATGGCTAACCTCCAGCCTTGTCCTCACCACTGTGGGACTGAGGCCTCCAGGCAGCTACCCCGCTCCATCCTCCCGCTCCCCAGATTCCTTGACGTTCCCCTCACACACTGCTGCGTGCCACCTCCTCCACACTGGGCTTTCTGTTCCTGTGTAGATGATGAATGGCAGTCAGAGCTTAGTATTCAAAAAAGCCAATGACTCCTGTCAGTGGGTCTGTCTCCTCTTAGCCAACAAAGAGAATGCTGGTTTGGGGGTTGTGTCCCTCTCAGCACTCACAACAAACACTATCTTGGTCGAGGATGAAAGAGTAGTATTTTCCTCACTTTTTATTTCCTCTGTGTTTTCACAGATTCCCTGCACAGGGTCTTAGGTAAGGGGCACAGAACCAGGGGCCACCTCGAGACCTGGGAACATGGACTGAACAGACACACAAGGGACAGGGGCAGAGATGATGCAGGGACATTGGCGAACTGAAAGCACAGCCTGAAAGGGGTGCTGGGAGGACCACAGAGAACACTGAGGATCACGGATAAACATGACAAGGCCAAAAACATGGGTGACCCATGGGAAACATGGTGGCCCTGTAGTTCCACTCCACCCATTCCTACCTGACAAGTATCCCTGAGAGCAGCCTCCCTTCTGCTCAGGTTGGGCCAGGCCCTGACCCCTGACCCTCCCCAACATGGCCCTTATTACACTGTTGTCACATTTGTCCCCTCTGCCAAACCACACTCATCAACCACCCATCGCCCACTTAATTCTCCACTGACCAGGCCTGACCTGGGAACAATGACCAGCTTTTAGCTGTATCTGGCAGGCTACACTTAGCCACAGGAGTGTCATCTCCTGAAGTGACCTCAAGAGATGCACCATCTCATCCCTCTGCCTCCAAGCTCTGCTTATATCCCTGCCGTGGCCGGTGGCTCACTAGCTCCAAGCAGCGCAAGCTCTGTCTCACAAGCGCGGCTCCTGGAGCTCCTGGGTCCCGGGGCACATTCCATGCGCTGGGGGCTACGGCCCCCGAGGCTCGCGGCCATCCTGCCAGTCGCCCCGAGGCAGCCCTATGCAGGCCCCAGCTGCCGCTGCCGATGGCCCTGGCCAGTCACCCCCTCCTCTCGGGGCCCCGGGGACTCGCCTGGGGTTGTCATGGAGGAAGGTAAATAAAATGCCAGCGACCGTGATCCGGGGGCTCATCCAGCGGGCCGGCCCAGGTCACGGGAGAGGCGCTGTGCCCGGCAGGGCCAGGATGGGGGTCGCCTGCGCTGAGGGGCGGGGGCCACGGCCGCAGATCACCCGGGCCCCGCTCAGTGCCCAGCCACACCGAGAGGCTTCCTGGGGCCCATTTCCGAAAAAGGAATGGACTTCCTCAGTCTCGCGGACCGGCCATCCAGGCAGGTAGGGCCGCCGAGGCGGATCGCGTTCTCGGAGCGCACAGGCTGCGGGGACCGCCATGCTTGCGCTCGGAAGTTGGAGCGGCGCGCGCTGATGGCGTCACGAGGGCGCGCCCAGTAGCCCGGGGCTGCGCACGCGCCCTGCCGGGGCTGCTAGGTCTGGAGCCGCGCTGCTCAGACCCCGGCCGCCTGCACCGCCGCGGGCTCGACGCCTCGTCCGAGGTTGATTGGGCGGCCTGGAGGTCCCTCGCGGTTACTGCCACCAGCCCCTGACCTTCGGGTTTCATCGCGAGTCCCCGTCCTCGCCTGCAGCCCCTGGATTCTCGCCGGCCCAGCCATATCATCTACCCTCCCCGAGCCTCTGACGGCGCCTCCCGGGACCAGCGGAGGCCCACGCTGGAGGCTGCCTGGGCCATCCTGACTCACCAGCCTGAGGGGACACTCCCTGGCCTCCCGCTCCTCCCGCCCCTCCTTTCCCCTGCCTAGAGCTGGCCTGCGTGTCCCAGAACTGGGCTTCTCCCGCCTCACGTGCTCCCCACCACACTCCAGATCGCTGCGGGCGCGGCTTCCTCGCCCTGGAACACTCTTCCTCTCCCCCCTCCTTTCCCCTGTAATTCACACTGCCCTGCAGGCCCTGCCTGGCTCATGTGCAGGTGGGGTGCCTGTTTCCCTTTCCAGAACGGCGCCCTCCCATCCGGTTGTCTAACTGTGTCCTCGGACCCAAGCTCCCAGAGGGCAGAGCCTGGGCCTGTGGTTCACGCCTGTGTCCCCTCCACCGGGCTTGGATGGTCCTTGGTCACTGCTGAAGGAACAAAGGGAGGGAGGGAGGTGAGAGGGAAGGAAAGACAAATGTACTTATGACTGCCTCTCTTCCTCCACTTGTGACTTTTTGTCCCAATGTCCCTAGTCTCAGCCATGGGAAAGAAGATGGGGAACCAGAGCGCTCCACTAGCCTCTCCTCTGCTACTGCCCACCCCATCCTGCCTGCCTGGCCAGCTCCAGTCCAGCCACTTACTGCTGCCTGTAGGCTCATGTAAGGCACGGTGGCCTTGCCACATCCCCATGGAAGAGGAGGCAGGTGTAGGCACACCCCTCTGAGCCGCCTACTCTGGGGGCCTGTTGGCAAGAACAGGAGAAGGAGTCTGGGTTGGGGTTGTGTCCCCACAGAAGGTGGCAGTGAGCACAGGCCACACACCATACTGGCACATCCTGGCTGGGCCTTTCCTTAGCCGGCTCCATTCCTCAGATAGGAAAACTCAGGCAGAGACAAAGGACCTACTTGGGACCTGTGGAGGCCCAGTCCTTCCCTCTGCCACCTAGTGATAAAAGACTGAAGATGAAGAGTGAGGCTGGATTGAGAGCAGGTGGTGTCACTTCTGCTCTGTCAGTGAGTTAGTCAACAGAGGCCTTCAGGGGGCTGTACCTGGACAGGGACCCCAAAGGGAAGATGGAGGGTCTGCAAGGGGGCTGCTAGCTGCCCTCAGTCAGCATCCACCCAGTCTGCAGGCTGCCCCCTGATCCTGCTTGATGGGGACAGGTGTGTCACGCATGTTGCCATGCAACCCAAGCTTAGTGTGTGGGTGGCACCCAGGGCAGCACTGGCGATCAGGGTCCACAAGTGGTGTGGGTCGGGAGGGGCAGGAGCATCCTTCTCTGAGTTCCCTGATCACCCAGGAAGGCTGGCAGGGGCGGGGGATCCACTCATCCAGACCCGTTGGCCAGCCCACCAACGTGCGCATCTCCCTTTTGGCTCCAGGGCCCGCCTTGGCCAGGTGATAGCTGGGGAAACTGATACCAGCTCATAGCTCTGGACTGCCGGGTGGCAAGGCCCTGTGGTCGCTGGGAGCCAAGTTTCCTCAGCCCCGCGCGTACGATGCTGACAATTGAGCGACCAAAGCAGATTAACTTGGGTGTTAATGCCCCCCTTAATGGCTTCAGAATCCCCGGCTCCAGGAGCTAAGCCGGCCTTTCTCCGTGCGCGGCCGAGCCCTCCGCGGCTTCAGCCCCGCAGCGGCGCCGATGCTATCTCCGCCTGCCCGGCCGCGGAGCCGCGCTAATCCCCGGCGCTCCTTTCTTCCCCGGACCGCCCGAGATCGGCCGATTGGAGTTTGATTATGGCCGCTATCGAGGGCCCCTTTGTGTGACCGGCCCTAAATCCCCTAATTCCGTGATAAAGGAGGCATTAGCAGGCGTCTGTGGCTGAGAAAGGCACCGGGATGAAAGAAAGCAATCAGGGGATCCGGACGGCCGCGCCCTCGAGGCGGGGTGGCCTCGACCCAGCGGGGAATGGCCTGGGCCCGGGCTTCCTCCACCCCAACCAGCCCTGAGCGGGGCCAGCGCCCCCTCCCCACCTCCATGACTGCCCCTCCCCACTGTTCTGGCTGCCACTTGGCTCGGGAAGCCCCTGGGCTCACATGCCGAGGGACCACTCCCCTACTTCAGCCTCACTTTTGCATGTGCAGGACCTAAGGGATCTAACCCCCCAGCTCCCTGGGTCCTAGCTGCTCCTGCGTCTCGGCCCTGACTGACCAAATCCAGTGGTCTGTCCGTGCGCACCCAAAGCTCCATTCCTCTGTGGCCTCTAATTCTCCCCCAGCCCCTCCAGATCCCTGCCCCCTTCATCTGTCTCAGCTTCATCCAGTCCTGGAAACAATCAGGTCTGTTCTTTAATCGAGGAAAGAAATGGTGGCAGCCGCAAGCACTGGGATTGTCTAGGGAGGTGCAGGTGGGGACAGCAGGGAAGGCCCCTTTGCAGAGGTGCCGGGAGCCCCAGGATAGGGTATCAAGGAGCCAGGGTGGGTGCGAGCTCCGTGCATTGGAGGAGCTGACCAGGGGCCTGAGCAGCTGAGAGTGAGGAGGGAGGGGACAGATGGGAGAGGTGGCAGAGTCCAGGGCTTCCAGGCACTGAGGACCACTCACTCTGGGCATCTGAAGTGAGGGCGCCATGATTGCACTTGTGTTTGTGGTGAGCATTGACGCCTCTCTGGGGGAGGCTCACTTTGGGGAGGAGGACAGGAGAGAAAAGTGGCTGAGAGTGGGTTCAAAAGCCAGCCACTATGGGGGTGCAGGTAGCAGACATCTGTGACTGGCGCCAAGGCGGAGGCAGTGCACAGGGACAGGCATGGGCAATGCCAGCTGGATCTGGAGGTGAACGATGAGATCCAAGGTGGGAGTGGGGAGTGTTAAGCATTGCCCACCAGCTGAGCCTTGAGCGGCCCCAGAGGCAGGTGAGCGCTGTGCAGGTGAGTGAGTGAGGCATTTACCTGGACGGACAGGTGTGTGTTTACCAAGGTGCACAAGAGTCGAGGTATGCATTTACCCAGGTGAGTAGGTGGGGCGGTGGGCCATTTACTGGGAGGACAAGGGGATGGGTGTGCACAGATGACTCTGTTCAGATCCCCTTTTGAGGTCAGCCTACTGGTCCCCACCTGCTGACTGTTGCCTCCTGGTGGCTCATGGCCTTGGTCTTGGAGAATTGTCCTGGGGAATGACAGCCACCCACATAGCAGCCCTCCAGACCCAGAGGTAGAACCCTGACAATGGCTGATACATGGGCGTCCCTGCTTTGCCAAAAGGTAGTTCAGATCTGTGAAGTTCTCAGTGTCTTTCATGTGGAATGATGGAAACTGACCTCTAACAGAGACAGACTTCTGCTCAGCAGTCTCCACTCCACCACCCAGCCCTGTCCTACTTCCACAGTGACCAGGCATCTCAGTTTTCCCAAGACTAAGGAAGTTCTTGGAAAGCAGGGCTTTCAGCACCAAAACCTGGGAAAGTCCCAGGCAAACCAGGATGGTGAGTCCCTCTAGGTTTCTGTTGTGTCCCCCAGAGATGCCAAAGTCCCAGCTTATCGTACCTGTGAATGTGAAGTTATTTAGAAATCAGGTGTTTGCAGATGTAATTAACATTTAAATTAATTAGCTGGGCATGTTGGTACACATCTGTGGTGCCAGCTACTTTGGAGGCTGAGGTGAGAAGATTGCTGGAGCCCAGAAGGTTGAGCCTGCACTGAGCTTTGGCCATATTACTGCACTTCAGCCTGGCCAACAGAGCAAGACCCTGCCTCTTAACAAAGCAAAACAACAACAACAAAAACCACGTAAATGAAGATGAAGTCATACTGGAGTAGGGCAGGTCCTTAACCCAGTAAGACTGATGAAGTCCTCAGAAGAGAAGAGCTGCATACAGGAGAAGGCCATGTGATGACCGAGGTGGAGATGGGAGGGGGCATGTGTGAGCCAAGGAATGCCCAGTGGGTCCAGCAATGCCAGATGCTGGGAGAAAGGCAGGGGGTAGACTGTCCCCTGGAGCCTTCAGAGAGCATGGCCCTGCTGACACCCTGATCGGGGTTCCTGGCCTCCAGAAGTAAGAACAAGTAAGCTTCTCTTGGAAACTGTTCAGGGCTCAGCACCACCGGAAGGCAGCACGGACTTCCCCACTCTCCTGAGCACACGCTCAGCAACAGCCCGAGAACAAGAATCCTCGCTTTCAGGCTTTGCTTCTAGGGAACTTGACCTCAACAGTGGGTGTCTGGTGGGTGGCCCTGGGAAGCCCACCTGAAGGATAGCACTCCGCTATTGGATCCCGCACCAGCAGGGTGGCAACGGGGAGCCGTCACTCTTCTCGTGTTTCCAGCATTTTGTGGTGTTCCGTCCTTGTAGATGCCAAGGTGGCAGGTGGAGAACTGAGAGCCCCCGGCCTGGGTCGCAGTATGACAGTAAGAACTGTCACCAGGGGGAATGGGATGGGAGACATTGGGAGGCAGTGTCACTGGTGCAGCGCCCTGGGCACCTGAGAGGTGGGGAGGAACTCCAAGAGCCATGGGACTCAGAGGCTGTTGCTAAGCACTATTGATTCCTTGGGGAGAGAACATGACAGATCCAGACACACCCATCAACAGCATGAAGCAGAGTGCCCCGTGTCAGAGCCCAGCTGGCACACGCAGAGACTGGCCGGCGGGTGGACAGAAATGAAGATGAGACCCTGGGGGTTAGTGGAGCACAGCTGAACTGCAGGCAAGGCGGGGGATCTTAACTTAAACAAGGCTCTGGTAGCAAAGTGACAGCCCTGATGGTGAAGGGGTGGGACGCCGATGTGTGGGGTGGGATATCGGAGTGGATGGCCTTGCGCACTTTGGTTTTTTGTTTTAATTTTTTTTTTTTTTTTTTTTTTTTGAGAGGAGTTTTGCTCTTATTGCCCAGGCTAAAGTACAGTGGCACGATCTCGGCTCACTGCAACCTCTGCCTTCCGATTTCAAGCGATTCTCCCGCCTCAGCCTCCCAAGTAGCTGGGATGACAGGCACCCGCCACCATGCCCAGCTAATTTTTTTGTATTTTTAGTAGAGACGGGATTTCATCATGCTGGTCAGGCTGATCTCGAACTGCTGACCTCATGATTCACCCACCTTGGTTTCCCAAAGTGCTGGGATTACAGGCGTGAGCCACCGCGCCTGGCCTTGAGGTATTTATTTGACATGGAGTCTTGCTTTGGTGCCCAGGCAGGAGTGCAGTGGCATGATCATAGTTCACTGCAGCCTCCAACTCCTAGGCTCAAGTGATCGTCCCACCTCAGCCTCCTAAGTAGTTGGGACTACAGGTGTGCACCACCATGCCCCGCAAATTTTTTAAAAATTTTTTAGAGACAAGGTCTCACTATGTTGCCTAGGCTGGTTTCAAACTCCTGGCCTCAAGTGATCCTCCAGCCTCAGCCTCCCAAAATGCTGAGATTATAGGCATGAGCCACCACGCCAAGTCCTTTATACCTTTTATATATTTTTCTTGCTTTATTGCACTAAGACTTCCAGGACAATGTTGAATAGAAGTGTCATGGATATCCTTACTTTACTCTTGATTTTAGGGAGAAAATAACCAATGTTTTGCCAGAAAGTATGATATTAACTGTAGGTTAACTATAGATTATTAATAAAGTTGTTCATTACATTCCCTTATTATCTTTTAATGTCTGCAGAATCTAGAGTTATATCCCTTCTCTCAGTCCTGATGTTAGTAATTTGTGTTCCTTTTTTCTGATTCAGTTCAATTTATTAATTTTGTTTATCTTTGGCTTCATTATTTTCTCTATTTTTGCCTTTTTATATATTATTGACTCTATACAAAAATACCTTCTTTTACTTGCATCTTTTTTTTTTTTTTTTCCCCGAAATGGAGTCTTGCTCTGTCACCCAGACTGGAGTGCAGTGGCATGATCATGGCTCAATGCAGTCTTGACATCCTCAGGCTCAGATGATCCTCCCACCTCAGCTTCCTGAGTATCTGGGACTCCAGGTGTGCACCACCACGCCTGGCTAATTTTTGGAATTTTTTGTACAGATGGAGGTCTCTCTATGTTGCCTAGTCTGGTCTTGAACTCCTGGGCTCAAGCAATCTGCCCTCCTTAGCTTCCCAAAGTGCTAGGATTTTTTTTTTTTTTTTAAGATGGAGTCTCACTCTGTCGCCCAGGTTGGAGTGCAGTAGTGTCATCTTGGCTAACTGTATCCTCAACCTCCTGGGCTCAAGCGATCCTCCCACCTCTGCCTCCGAGTATCTGGGACTACAGGCATGTGCCACCATGCCCAGCTAATTTTTGTATTTTTCGTAGAAATTCAAGTGGGATTTTGCCATGCTGCCCAGGCTGGTCTCTAACTCCTGAGCTCAAGTGACTTGCTTGCCTTGGCCTCCCAAAGTGCTGAGATTACAAGTGTGAGCCACCATCCCACCCCAGACTGGATAATTTCTATTATCCAGCTAGTCTCACACTGACTCTTCCGTTATTCTGTTATCTCTCTTCTGCTGTCAAGCCTATTTAGGGAATTTTTTATTTCTGATGTTGCATTTTTCAGTTCTAGAATTTCCATTTAGTTATTTTATTTATTTATTTGAGACAGAGTTTGGCTCTTTTTACCCAGGCTGGAGTGCAATGGCGTATTCTCGGTGCATTGCAACCTCTGCTTCCTGGGTTCAAGCAATTCTCCTGCCTCAGCCTCCCGAGTAGCTGGGATTACAGGTACCCACCACCACACCTGGTTAATTTTTTGTATTTTTAGTAGAGACAGGGTTTCACTATGTTGGCCAGGCTGGTCTCCAACTCCTGACTTCAGACGCCTCCACCCGCCTCGGGCTTCCAAAGTTCTGGGATTACAAGCGTGAGCCACCACGCTGGCCCATTTAGTTATTTCGTTATTTTAGCTATTTTTAAAGTTTCTTTTTCTCGGGTGTGTGCTAGGATGCTAAAACAGTTACCAGATGACTACACAGAAATGGACTGTATTTTTATATACCATTGGCAGGCCACTGAAAGATTAATAAAAACAATCCTGGCCTGCTGCTGTGACTCCCGCCTGTAATCTCAGCAATTTGGGAGGCTGAGGCGGGAAGATCACGGTAGTCCAGGAGTTTGAGACAAGCCTGGGCAACATACCCAGACCCCGTTTGTAAAAATGAAAAGACGAATGCATACATAGTGATAAATCAACTATAGCAAAATATTAATCACTAAATAATCTAGGTAGTGAATATCCCTTCAAATTATCTGAATATTGGAAAATTTTCATGATGACATATTGGAAAAAATAATATAAGTAAACTCAACAACAACCACAAACAAACAACTGGCTGGGCACGGTGGCTCATGTGATCACTTGAGTCCAGGAGTTTGAGGCTGCAGTGAGCCGTGAATAGCCACTGCACCCCAGCCTAGCCCACAGAGCAAGACTCTCTCAAAAAAAAAAGAAAGAAAGAAAAAAGAAAAAAAAAACATAAAAATGAGCAAAGAGGACAGGCATGGTGGATCACCCCTGTAATCCCAGCACTTTGGGAGGCTGAGGCGGGCAGATCACCTGAGGTCAGGAGTTCGTGATCAGCCTGGCCAACATAGTGAAACCCCGTCTCTACTAAAAATACAGAATTAGCTGGGTGTGGTGGCAGGCACCTGTAATCCCAGCTACTTGGGAGGCTGAGGCAGGAGAATTGCTTGAACCCAGGAGACGGAGGTTGCAATGAGGTGAGATCGTGCCAACTGCACTCTAGCCTGGGGGCCAAAAGTGAAACTGAGTCTCAAAAAAATAAATAAACGAAAATTGAAAAAATAAGCAAAGAGGCTGGGCACAGTAGCTCACACCTGTGATCCTAGTACTTTGGGAGGCCAAGGCTGGCCCATCACTTGAGGCCAGGAGTTTGAGACCAGCCTGGCCAACCTAGCGAAACCCATCTCTATTAAAAACACAAAAATTTGCTGGGTGTGGTGGCAGGCACCTGTAATCCCAGCTATTCAGGAGGCTGAGGCACGAGACTCGCTTGAATCAGGAGGTGGAGGTTGCAATGAACCAAGATCGCACCACTTTGACTTCAGCCTGGGCGACAGGGCAAGACTCCGTCTCAAAAAATAAATAAATAAATAAATAAGAATGAGAAAAATACTTCATCCCCACTAGGGTGTCTATACATTTTAAAACCAGAAAATGACAAATGTTGTTGAGGACAAAGATAAAGTAGAACTCTTACGGGAACCTAGTGGGAATGTAAGATGGAGCTGCAGCTATGAAAAGGTTTGGTGGATCCTCAAATCCCTAAACATAGAATTACCATGCACCCCAGCAATTCCTCTCCTCAGTGTATACCCAGAAGGGCTGAATGCAGGAACTGAAGCAAGCGCTGTACACCCACGTTCACAGCAGCGCTATTCACAGGAGTCAGAGGGCGGAAACAACCCAGGGACCCTGGAGGAATAAGTGGATAAACAAAATGTGGTCTGCACATGCGCAGTGCGGTGTTATTCAGCAGTAAGCCCCCCTCGCCGGGCGCTGGGAGTTCAGGGAAGGGCAGTTACTGTGCAATGGTTACAGTTTTCTGATTAGGAAGGCTCTGGGAACGGTCGTGGAGAGTTACATAGCTTTGTGGATATCCTTAACGCACACTTGTATTGCACACGTAGAAAAGGTTAAAATGAATCTGGGCAAATACGTGAGACCCGGTCTCTACCAATATACAAAAATTAGGTGCGCATGGTGGATGCCTATGGTCCCAGCAACTGGAGGCTGAGGTGGGAGAATCGCTTGAGCCCAGGAGGTCGAGGCTGCAGTGAGTCATGACTGCACCACTGCACTCCAGCCTGGGCGACAGAGCAAGACCCCCCTCTACAAAAAACAAACAAACAAAAAGGTTAAAATGGTAAATGCTATTCTGTTTTTATTTTAATTTAAAAACATAAGTAAAAATAATAGAAGGGCAAAAGGCTGAGGTCACCTGCCCACTGAACTGTCTCAGTGCTTCGCCCAGTGTCCAGCCAGTTCTCAGGCCCAGACCTCCTCTGTTGAAGTCTCCTTCCCAGGAGAAAGGAGCCAGTAACACCATGAAGGGTATTTCTTTATTTTATTTTTTTTATTTTTTATTTTTTTGAGACGGAGTCTCGCTCTGTCGCCCAGGCTGGAGTGTGGTGGCACGATCTCCACTCACTGCAAGCTCCACCTCCCGGGTTCACACCATTCTCCTGCCTCAACCTCCTGTGTAGCTGGGACTACAGGCGCCCACCACCGCACCTGGCTAATTTTTGTATTTGTAGTAGAGACGGGGTTTCACCATGTTAGTCAGAATGGTCTCAATCTCCTGACCTTGTGATCCACCCATCTCGGCCTCCCAAAGTGCTGGGATTACAGGCGTGAGCCACCGCGCCCGGCCCATGAAGGGTATTTCTATTGGTGATCCCCCTCATCCTTCCTTGAAGGGGCCTGTGTCCGCTTACTCAGGTAGCTGTGTGCTGGGGAAAGGGAAAACTCAGATCTTTTTAGTGCTATTAGATACTGGCTCCAAGTCAGCACTGATTCCTGGGACCCAAAGTGCCCTCATGGCCTCCCTGCTAGAGCAGGAGCACAGAGAGTCAGGCAGTAAGCAAAGTCCTGGCCCAATTCCATCCCACAGTGGCCCCAGCAATGCATGAGCTACCCACGGGTTATTTCTGCAGTTTCTGAATGCATAATTGGAATAGACATATTTAGTATTTGGCAGAACTTTCATAGTGATTTCTAACCTTTAGAGTGCCAGCTGAAAAATCACACAATTTATAAATTTAGAAAGGAGACTTTATTTCTTTTCTTTTCTCTAGAGACAGTCTCACTCTGTCACCCAGGCTGGAGTGCAGTGGCACAATCATAGCTCACGGCAGGCTCAAATTCCTGGGCTCAAGAGATCCTCCCATTGCAGCTTCCCAAGTAGCTGAGGCCACAGGTGCACGTCACCATACCTGCTAATTTTTTTATTTTTTGTAGAGATGGGGTCTCACTATGTTGCCCAGACTGATCTCCAACTCCTGGCCTGATCCTCCCACCTCAGCCTCCCAAAGTGCTGGGATTATGGGGTTACAGGCATGAGCCGCTACGCTTTGCCAACTTTATTTCTTATAAAGGGTTACAGCCCACAAGGCGGCCAGGCTGGGAAGTGTAGCCACTTGCAGAGACCAAAAGACAGGCATGTTTAGGATGACAGCAGTGAAACAGGAATTTATGCTGAATAGGATAGCCAAGTATGCATTTTTTTTTTTTTTTTTTTTTTTTTTTTTGAGATGGAGTCTCGCTCTGTCACCCAGGCTGGAGTGCAGTGGCACCATCTCGGCACACTGCAAGCTCTGCCTCCTGGGTTCACGCCATTCTCCTGCCTCAGCCTCCCGAGTAGCTGGGACTACAGGTGCTTGCCACCACGCCTGGCTAATTTTTTTGTATTTTTAGTAGAGACGAGGTTTCACTGTGTTAGCCAGGATGGTCTCGATATCCTGACCTCGTGATCCACCTGCCTTGGTCTCCCAAAGTGCTGGGATTACAGGCGTGAGCCACCGCGCCCGGCCAGCCAAGTATACGTATTTAACAGGATCTGGGAGGAGTTGTGAATATTCACGAAGGGGGAACATGTGCATATGTGGTAAGCAAATATGCATGTTACATGCAGCCACGTTTACTTTGGGGTGGAGACTTCACATTTAAATGCATTACAATTAGACCCTACACGTCCAAAGGTGAAGCAGGGACGGACGTGAAGGCACGCAAGTGTGCAGCCTCTGTAACCAGCCAGAGCCAGTCTAGGTTGGGTGGTCTTTTTATCAGAAGACAGTTATTAAATCCAGTCTCTTGTCCTATCAAAGCTGTAGTTGTGGCTTGTAAGAACAGGAGGGTCAGTTAGTGTCCGGCGGTAGTTGAGTTGTAATTGTTTTAATATTGTTTATCTCGAGGTGAGTGCTTGTTTAACTGTTACAGGAAAAAAAAAAAAAAACAAACCAACCGCCCGTGACAGAATATAGTTTCTTCTTTAAGTATGGGGATGCGTGACTTAACCCTTGCCTAGCATGGCCTTTAGTCCTGTTTATAATTTGGTATCTTTTTGCCACAGTCTCTTCTGTCAGTTTTATGATCTCTATTTTAACATTAATGTTGGTCAGTTGTTGTGTTTAAACCACAAAAGGGACAGGGTTCAGCAAGGCATGTCTGACCTTCTGTCCTCTCACGGCTGTTAACTCAGTTTTTAAGGTTTCTCTGCGGTCCCTTCGGTCAAGGGGGATCTTTTCAGTTGGTGGGAGTGCTTAGGATTCTACTTTTAGTTCTCAGGAGTGAGACCTATTTTGCAATAAAGGCTACATGAAAGTTCCTGAACTGCCCCCACCAAGATTAAAAAAACAGTGCTGCATCCCAGGAAGTATAGCAGAGCTTAGAGGTCTCAGTTGAAGATTGAAAGGATGGCCGGGCGCGGCTGGTCATGCCTTGTAATCCCAGCACTTTGGGAGGCTGAGGCAGGGGGATCACTTGAGTCTAGTAGTTTGAGACCAGCCTAGGCAACATAGTGAGGCCCTGTCTCTACAAAAAAATACGAAATTTAGCCAGGCATGATGGTGCATGCCTGCAGTTCCAGCTACCTGGGAGGCTGAGGCAAGAGAATCACCGGGGCCCAGGATGGTGAGGTTGCAGTGAGTGTTGATTACAGCACTGCACTCCAGCCTGAGTGACAGACCAAGACCCTGTCTCAAAAAATAAATAAATAAAGATTGAAAGGAGGTTGCAATGTGGTCCTTAGGAAATCCCAGTTTAATACATTATCGGGCTCCTGCAAAAACCAGTGGATCATGTTGTTTAATCCCAAAACTAGAAGGACATGCTGGGTGCGGTGGCTCACGCCTGTAATCCCAGCACTTTGGCAAGCCGAGGCGGGCAGATCATGAGGTCAGGAGTTCGAGACCAGCCTGACTAACATGGTGAAAGCCCGTCTCTTCTAAAAATACAAAAATTAGCTGGGCTTGATGGCACACACCTGTAATCCCAGCTACTCGGGGTGCTAAGGCAGGAGAACTGCTTGAACCCGGGAGGCAGAGGTTGCAAGGTTGCAGTGAGAGGAGATCATGCCACTACACTCCAGCCTGGGCGACAGAGTGAGATTCTGTCTCGAAAAAAAAAAAAAAGGACACTTCCACAACTTGATAAAGGGCGCCTATGAAAAATCCTCAGCTAACATCACACTCAGTGGTGAAGACCGAATCATTTTCCTCTAAGATCAGGAACAACACAAGGAGGTCCACTCTCTCGCCACTTCAATTCAACACTGTATTGAAAGCTGGGCACGGTGGCTCATGCCTATAATCCTAGCACTTTGGCAGAACGAAGCAGGTGGATCACCTGAGATCAGGAGTTCAAGACCAGCTTGGCCAACATAGCGAAACTCCATATCTACTAAAAATATACAAAACTTAGCCAGGCATGCTGGTGCGTGCCTGTAATCCCAGCTACTCGGGAGGCTGAGACAGGAGAATCACTTGAACCTGGGAGGTGGACGTTGCAGTGAGCCACATTCGTGCCACTGCACTCCAACTGGGCAACAGAGTGAGACTCTGTCTCAAAAAAAAAGAAAAGAAAAGAAAGCTCTGCAATTAGGTAGGAAAATGAAATAAAATGCATCAATCGGTATTGGCCGGGCGCGGTGGCTCATGCCTGTAATCCCAGCACTTTGGGAGGCCGAGGTGGGTGAATCACGAGGTCAGGAGATCGAGACCATCCTGGCTAACATGGTGAAACCCCATCTCTATTAAAAATATAGGCTGGGTGCGGTGGCTCAAGCCTGTAATCCCATCACTTTGGGAGGCCGAGACGGGCGGATCATGAGGTCAGGAGATCGAGATCATCCTGGCTAACACGGTGAAACCCCGTCTCTACTAAAAAAATACAAAAAACTAGCCGGGCGTGGTGGCAGGCGCCTGTAGTCCCAGCTACTCGGGAGGCTGAGGCAGGAGAATGGTGTAAACCCGGGAGGCGGAGCTTGCAGTGAGCTGAGATGCGGCCACTGCACTCCAGCCTGGGCAACAGAGTGAGACTCCGTCTCCAAAAAAAAAAAAATACCAAAGTGTAGCCGGGTATGTTGGTGCATACCTGGAATCCAGCTATTCAGGTGGCTGAGGCACAAGAATCGCTTGAACCTGGAAGGCAGAGGCAGGCTGCAGTGAGCCAAGATCACGCTGCTGCACTCCAGCCTGGGCAACAGAGTGAGACTCTGTCTTGGAGAATAAGGAGGAGGAGGAGGAGGAGGAAGAAGAAGAATGTTAGGAGATGAGGACATCAAGAGAGGCACTTGAAGCTCTGGGGTGATGCGTGCTGCTTCCATGGGTGAATGCGCTGGTCTGAGCCCCAAGGGCGTGCTTTGCTCCCCAGGACTCCTGGTAATCCCCCTGGGGTAATTCTGTTCCCAGCCTCACAACTTTAGGTTCTGGGTCCCTTGGGGTGGGAGGCGGGGAGTGCCGTCACCAGGGTCATGGTAAGGGTTGTGTGAAACATAAATTATGACAATTGCCCAGTCACTCTAGGCTCCTTGTGCCAGCAAGCAAAGGAGTCCCCAGGCTGGCCCAGGTACCCAACCCAGCTCATACTGGGGACCGGGAGGAATGTTCCATCTTCCGGGCATCCCTTGGGTGTCCTGTGATGCTCCCATGCCCAGCCCTCCCTGTCAATGGGCCACTGGAGCATTGCAGCCTGCCACAGGCTGGCACCCAGGGGATCAGACCCCTCCAGGAGGAGGACCTGGATCAGCCTGCCAGGTGAGCCACCCAGACCTTCAGAAGTGCTTCCGGCTCCAGGAGAGGGAGCCCTGAAAAGGGGAGGAATGGGGAGGAGATGATCCTCAGTTACAGCCTCAGGACCAACTCACGCAGCATGGGCGGCTGCTGGCCCCACCAACCTTCCTCCTCTACACCTGCACAGCAGCTGTGACCAATCAGACTTCCTGTTCCCTGCATCTGCATGGAATGGACTTGGCCCAAGAAGCCAGGGGAGCGGAGCTCTGCAGGGCTATGGGAACCATCCTTGGCCTCTCCTGGAGCCCTTCGCCTGCAGCTGACTCGAGAAGATCACTCACAGCAAACCCCTTCTCCGGAGCACTGGCCAAGTGGGAGCCGCCTTGGAGCGGGGAGACTGTGCACCCCGACCCTCTGTGGGCTACAGTGGAGCTTCTGCAGTATCACCTGCCCTCCCCTGGCACCTCAGGAAGCCCTGGTGCCCAAATCCCTGTCTTTCGCTGCAATTCCAGGGAGTGATACTAAGAGAGGTGGGTGGGTATGGGATTAGGAAGTGGGTGGGTGGGCAGGTGGGCGGTTTCCCGGCTCCAGCTCCTCTCCAGCCCTCCACACAGAGGCAGAGTCTCTTTATGCCCCTCCCTTGAACCTGGGGGCCCCTTTCTTGAATTTGTCAGGAACTCCACTCCCTTGCAGCCCCACAGCTGGACCCTCTGGTCTGTTGGAAAGTGTCTGTGAAACAACCCTTTATGTTCTGGTATTTTGTTTTGCTTTGTTTTAGTTAAAGACGAGGTCTTTCTGTATTGCTCAGGCTGGAGTGCAGTAGTACGATCATGGCTTCCTGCAGCCTCAACCTCCAGGCTGAAGTAATTCCCTGCCTCAGCCTCCTGAGTAGCTGGCACCACAATCCGGGGCCACCACCAAAACTAATTTTTACAATTTTTTTTGTAGTCAGTCGAGGTGGCTCACGCCTGTAATCTCAGCACTTTGGGAGGCTGAGGCAGGCAGATCACCTGAGGTCAGGAGTTCAAGACCAGCCTAGCCAACATGGAATCTCTACTAAAAATACAAAAAATTAGTTGGGCATGGTGGCACATGCCCGTAATCCTAGCTACTCGGGAGGCTGAGGCACAAAAATTGCTTGAACCCAGGAGGCGGAGGTTGCAGTGAGCAGAGATTACACCATTGCACTCTAGCCTGGACAACAGAGCAAGACTCCATCTCAAGGAAAAAACATTTTTTTATAGACATGAGGATCTTGCTATGTTGCCTAGGCTGGTCTTGAACTCCTGGCCTCAAGCGATTCTCCCGTCTCAGCTTCCCAAAGCATTGGGATAACAGGAGTGAGTCTCCATGCCCGGCCCTAACTCTTGCTTTTTGAATCATATCTTCTTTCTTTTTATTATTGGTAGCTAGAAGAAGCCAAGCAGCACCTTGAACCTTCTCTCTGGGCATCTCTTTAGCTGGATCCTCTTATTCTTGGGTATACTGTCTGGCTTCTAGTTCCTATTTGGCCACAGGTGACAACGTTGCTAAACTTCCTGCCGCTGCATAACAGTGGTCTCCTTTCCTCCGTCCTCCAGTAACATTTTCTTCACTTTCCTCTAAGTTCCCACTGTCAGCCTCTGCAAGATCCTCCCAGCTCCCGGATCCTGCCCCATCCCAAAGCCAATGTCACATGATTTAGGTTTTGTATCAGCAGCACCCCACTTCCACTACCAGATCCCGTTCTGCTTATCTGTAGCTATATAACAAACCACCTCAAACTTGGTGCAGTAAAAATGCACAGCATCATCTATTTTATTATCTCTCATCGTCCTGGAGCTTGACTGGGCTCAGGCAGGGGATTCTCAGTTTTGGTATCTCCTGTGGTTGCAGTCCAATGGCGGCCAGGGCCAGAGCCATCTGGAAGGCTTCCTCACTCACTTGTAGGTGCCCCGTGCAGGGGGTGGGTGGGTCCTTCAGCTGGCGCTGCTGGCTGGAGCACTCCTATCCTCTCCCGAGGCTGCCTGTACCCCTCACAGCATAGTGGCTGGGTGCGAACAGCAAGCATCCCGAGATGTGACAGAGAGAAGGAGCTGGGTCGCTGATCTGTGTGACTCTGTGTGTGACTTGGCCTCAGAAACCACATGATGTCAGTTCTGCTGCATTCTGTGGATTAGAAGCAAGTCATTGAGGCCAGCCCATGTTCAGGAAGAAACCCAACTAAACTCCCAAAGGGAGGGGTGTCAGAAAACCTGCCAGCATATTTCAGAGGCACCACAGTGGCCAGGCACAGTGGCTCACACCTATAACCCCAGAGCTTTGGGAGGCTGAGGCAGGTGGATTGCTTGAGGTCACGAGTTCTAGACTAGCCTGGGCAACATAGATCTATATTGTTTCTTAATTAGCCAGGTGTGGTGGTGTGTGTCTGTGTTCCCAGATACTCAGGAGGCTGAGGTGGCAGAACCTCTTAAGCCCAGGTGTTCGAGGCTGCAGTGAGCTATGGTCACCCACTGCACTCCAGCCTGGGTGAAAGAGTGAGACCCAGTCTCAAAAGTGAAAAAAAAAAAGGGAGGGGGGGCGGTGGGCAGGCCAGGCAGGCACAGTGGCTCACACCTGTAATCTCAACACTTTGGGAGGCTGAGGCAGGCAGATTGCTTGAGCTTGGGAGTTTGAGACCAGCCTAGGCAACATGGCAAAACCCCCCAAAACCAGAAACATTAGCTGAGCATGGTGGTGCACCTGTAGTCCCAGCTACTTGGTAGGCTGAGGCAGGAGGATCACTTGAGCCCAGGGCACCAAGGCTCCAGTGAGCTGTGATTGCACCACTGCACTCCAGCCTGGGCGACAGAGCAAGACCCTGTCCCAAAAAATAATACAAAATAGAAAATATTTTGAAAAGGTGCCACAGTGGGCCATTTACCAAGGTGGACTGGTGATGAGGCAGGGCACACGCAGAAGCAGACAGGTGGAAGAGAATAAGCCCTGGAGGTGGACAGGTGGGCAGTGGTCCATTTGTAAAAGTGGGGAACAAGAAAGGGATTTTGAGAAGACCTAGAGTTCCTTTCTGGCATGGTGACTGGGAGACCTTTATTGGTGGTGGAGATGGAGATGTGGAGCAGGCTCTGGAAACAAGAGCCTGGAGCAGAAAGAAAGGCCAGGCTGGAGGTGCACTTGTGAGTCACTGTCACAAAGATGGTGTCTGGATCTCCAAGGCTGGAATAGGTATCGAGGGTGAGAATGGGAAGGGATGAAGCAATGGCCAGGGCTAGGAGGAAGAGGGCTCAGCAAATGTTCGGGTGGCTCTCATGACCAATGACCCTGCCTCCCCTATCATAGCAGAGTTCTGATTTTCGAGGATGGTCCAGATGCAGTTCTGTGAGGGAGGTCTGCTGGGGTAGAAGGGATCCATGGCCATCCAAAAGGCCATGGGAGGAGACGAAAAGTGTGGGGCTGTGGCAGCCATTCTACCACCAGGAGGTGGGTGTGGGGTTGGCAGAGCCACTCACGGAGGTGGCAGCTCCATCACTGAGCCTCCAGACTAACAACCCCTGGGAATCCTATGTGGGAGCTCTTGTGACAGAAATTAAATCAGTAGGTTCTGTCACAGCGATGTCCACAGCACTTTCACTGATAGCAGAGCGGGGATGGCAGAGTCTTGCAGAGGGGCTGGCGGCGGGAGGAGCGCAGGAATACGCATTGCCCTGTGGAGGCGGCCAGCTTCTAACCGTCTCACGCCTAGTCACTACAGTTTACAGACTGGGAGAGTCAAGCCCAGAGGCTGAAGGCACCTGTGGAAGTCACACGGCCAGAAAGTGACAACTCGGTATGAGCCAGGCCGTCTGTTTCTCTGTGCTGAGTCCCATACTGTATTTTCGGAGGTCAAGAGGAGAGGGTCTTAAGCTGAAGTGACGGTCCCGCTGTCCGAAGCCACTTCACTGAGGGTGAAACAATGCAGCCAAGTGCCGGTCACCTGCGCTGTGGCAGAAGGGACCGAGGACGGTGTGGCCAAAGTAGGACTGTCCTGGGCGGAGAGCGAGGAGGGGGAGCCCACAGCTCCTGGGGGCAGTGACAGTGCGAGGAAGGGCGGGGTGCAGTGTTGGATGTTTCTGCGGGGATTCTGGGTCCAGTGGGAAAGCTGGAGGACGGACGGCTGTGGAGCACCGAGGAGGGGCCTTGAAAGGAGCAGGGAGGTCTCCTTGACGCAAGTGAGGAGACGGAGAACTGGGGGCACCCGGCAGCCCAGGTTTCCTGCCGCGCTCCCACGTCCTCTAGGGCCATGAGACCCTGGCTCCGAGGCGGCGGGCGGGTTTGGAACCCAGCGCGGTGGGACCGTGGGGTTGCCGGTGGTGTTGGGCCCCATGGAGGCTGCGGTCCCGGAGTTTCGGGTGGGCGGCTAGGCTGGGCTTCTGCAGGCGTGCTGAGCCGCCACGGTAGGGCCCCAGAGGGGACGAGGAACAAGGCCCGGCGGAACGAGGCGTGGGGGGGCCACCAGAGGCTAGGCCGGGAGGCACCGCCGCGCTCTGGGGGCCGCCAGGGTCGGGGCGCCCTCCGGGCGGCTGCCAGGCCCAGGGGTTGGCGGGGAGGCGGTCATCCGACCCTTCCCCGCAGGTCGCCCTGACCGGGCGAGCGGTGGGCCCCGGCGGGACAGGAGGACGCGGGCGGTGGGGGGGGGGAGGCACAGGGCGCCCTCCCCGCAGCGCCGCCGGCCCCCGCGCGCCGAGGCAGAGCCGCCGCAGTCGAGGATTAGCGCGCTCGCGGCCGGCGCTGCGGGATTAACCCGCGTGGACTGGGCGCCCGGCCCGGGGATTACTGCGCGCTCCCCCCCTCGACGTATATATTTCAGCGGCGGCGGCGGCGGCCGGGCCGGGCAGGGCATGGCGGCAGCGGCGGGGGCCCCCGGGCGGCCCTGCCCCTTCTCCATCGAGCACATCCTCTCCAGCCTGCCCGAGCGGAGCCTCCCGGCCCGGGCCGCCTGCCCACCGCAGCCCGCCGGTGGCCAGAGCCCCACCGAACCAGAGGAGCCCGGGGCGCCAGAGGCTGCGCCCTGCGCCTGCTGTTGCTGCTGCAGCCCCCGCGCGGGGCCCTGCGGGTCCCCAGAGGCGGCAGCCGGGCTGAGTGAGTAGGCGCGGGGCGGGGCGCGGGGCGGGGCGCGGGGCCCGGCTGGGGAGCCCGGGACGCAGCGCGGTGGGTGCCGAGCTTGGCCCCAGCCCCGCGCCTCACCGCGCCCTCGCTCCACAGACGCTCGTCTGGCGTGGCCGCTGAGGCTGGGACCCGCGGTGCCCTTGTCCCTTGGTGCGCCAGCTGGAGGTTCCCGGGCGCTCCCGGGCCCGGTCGGCCCGGGTTCGCAGCGGCGCACGCGGCGCCACCGCACCATCTTCAGCGAGGAGCAGTTGCAGGCGCTCGAGGCGCTCTTCGTGCAGAACCAGTATCCTGACGTGAGCACGCGCGAGCGCCTGGCCGGCCGCATCCGCCTTCGCGAGGAGCGCGTGGAGGTGGGTGCCCCGCCCAGCCTCTCCCCAGAGCGCGCGGGCCGCGGCTACACTGCACTGGGTCCTGGCGGGCGGGCGCCCTTTGCAAAAACGGCCTCGGCCCAAGCCCTACCCTGGCGCGCCGGAGGTCCCTGGAAGGTGCTGGGCGTCCAGGGGGACGAGGAGCGGGTGAGGGCGGGCAGGTGTCGCGGGAAAGGGACGGGAGGGCTACTTTTGTTTTACACTTTATCCTGATGACGAAAGAGGCGCGCCTTCACGTCCCGAATTTGGGATATTCAGAAGGGCCCTGAACCCAAGAAGGGGCGTCCTGTTTGCCGCCAGCTGGAGGCTGGGGCGGGTACGAAGGGGGTTCCCAGCTCGCGTTCAGACCCACCGAGTCTGTCCGCAGCGAATAAGAGCAGGTGGCGCGCAGCCGCTGCCGGTTGCCGGCTCTGCAGCGCCGTCCGCCCACGCCCCTGTCGCGAAGCTCCCTTGTCGGTCCCTGTGGGAGCCTCGGGAGCCGGTGGGACGCGGGACCTGGGCTGGGGCTGAACATTCTCCCCATTCCCAGGTCTGGTTCAAGAACCGCCGGGCCAAATGGCGACACCAGAAGCGCGCGTCGGCTTCCGCGAGGCTCCTGCCCGGCGTCAAGAAGTCCTTCAAGGGGAGCTGCTGATGACTCTAGGAGCTGCCCCTGGGCTCGGCCACCCTTTTTGGGGTCTTTGGAGTTGGCCCTGGGAGAAGACAGATCTACCCGAAAAGGAACTGGGAGAGTATACCCGTCTGCTCCGCCCGTCTCCACAGCCCTTGCTTCCTGCAGCTTGTACCCTAAAGACAGCTGTACCCTAAACACTCCTCGCTGGGAAGGAAGGACCCCAGCCCAGGGCCCCTGGTGCATGGTGTTCCACGGTAGTGGGAGTGGGGAGTCCCTTGGGGGGTGGGCTGGGGCATAGAGCAGCTTCCTCACCCCCTCATCACCCCAAGAGACACTAACTCCACCCCAGGAGGGGAACCACTCCGTATCAACACTGGACCCAGAATCCTCCGCAGCGGAGCCTCTCTCCGCACCCTGGGACATGCTGGCCTCCCTCTTCTCAATGTGAACATTGACCCAACTTGACCTGGCCCGCCCTCCCGCAGCGGGAAGCGGGGTGGGGTTCGTGTCTGTACAGTCCTGGGGTTGCAGGCTTCCCAGGCCCTGGGCTGACTCTTGGTATCTGGACCTGTAGGATAAGAAGGTCGCAGGAGCGATTCCAGGAGCCCCTCCCCAGTCCCTTCACCTTCACCTTCACCTTCGAGCCTCACGCTGATACTGAGAAACAAGCAACTTCAGATACCACAGAAGCCGCCCAGAGTCTAAAGTCCACCTTGGCTCCACCCTCACAACCAACAAGGAGCTGTCCCTTCTTCCTTCCTTCGCAGCGAGGGGAGTTTAGGGTACAGCTGTCTTTGAGAGGAGCACAGCTTTGCGAGGCCTCAGTCTCTGCACCAGGGTGCTCCCCAGCAGAGGAGACTGCTCCATGGATGGTGGCCTTGGGCCCCTGGGGTCCAGCCCTGGCCTCTGGGCTACTGTGAACCTGCCCATGGGTGGGGGTCCCCTGCTTCCTCCTGGGGTTTTCATGCTGTGGGGTCGGCCTCCCTCACAGCAATCTCTGCCATCCTAGGGTAGGGCAAAAGGAGATTGGATTGGGGAGACCCCACCCCTGCTGCCTAGGAAGATGCCTGCCCTCCCCTTCTTTGTCCTGGCCCATGGCAAAAGGCGCCCTGCGAAGAAGCCTTCGATTCTCCAAGTAGGCCCTACAGTGGGTCCAAAGCATCTCACATCCCCTTCAGCTGGCTTGAGCACCTCGCTCTGTCACCTTACAGGCCGTGCAGGAAACGGGGCAGTTCTCCCTGCAGGAAACGAAATCCATCTCTAAAAGCAGGACTGCAGAAGCCAGGGCTGCAGCTCCTCGGACACCCCAAGGCTGGCCAGCTTGGATAACACCAACCAAGCATGGTGTCCCCAGTCAGAACTGCCCTGACACTGCTGGGTGTCCCTAGCATTCCCGCCTCCACCCCTAGCATGCACACTGCTGGTTGTCACAAAACCCTTCTCCCTGAACCCTGGTCTTGCCCTCGGGGACTGAACAGACGACCTGTGGACATGCCCGTGTCCCGGTCAGCTCCCTTGCAGGTGGGGACACTCCCATCTGGCGGGTTCCAGGCCCCTCGCACTCCTTGGTTGAATGGCCATCTGTCATTGTGTCGGGAGCCCTGATCAGAGCTTGTGGAGCGCCACCTTCCAGGGCTCAGTGGCTGTGTTGCTCTCCTGAATTTGCTCCTTGAGCTCTAGCTGCTCCTTGGCAGGCTGACCCCCCTCCAGCAGGCTGTTAACATAGGCATCCTTCAGGCTCACACCCAGGCACTCACTTCTCATCTTCACCCTCTCCCCGGTTTATCTTTTACCCTCGGACTCCAGTTCCCATCTTTCTGCCACATTTACATCTCAAGCTCAGGCCCTTCCCCTGAGCCAGGTATTTATCTCCAGCTGTCTGCTTGAAGCCCACAGACTCCTTAAGGTCACCTTGTCCACAGTGAGCTCTTCTGTGCAAACCAGGCACATGAGCCAAAGAGCCAGCAGTCACTGGACCCCTCCTTCTCCTGATCATCCACTATACCCAGGCTGACAGGAAGTCAATTTTACTGTTTATCAATAAATTCCAGAATCTCTTCAGCTCTTAACTGTACCAGTCTGATGTAAGCCACCGTCACCTCTCACCTTGACCACTGCCAACTGTTTCCAGTCTTGTCCACCTGCACCCACACTGGCTCTGCTTTTTTGTTGGTTGGTTTGTTTGAGACAAGGTCTCGCTCCGTCACCCAAGCTGGAGTGCAGTGGTGCAATCACGGCTCACTACAGCCTCCAGCTCCTGGGCTCAAGTGATCCTCCCGCATCAGCCTTTTGAGTAGCTAGGACCACAGGTGGGCACCACCACACCTGGCTAACTTGAAAAATATTTTGTAGAGATGAGGTCTTGCCATGTTGACCAGGCGGGCCTCAAACTTCTGGCCTCAAATGATCCGCCAGCCTAGGTCTCCCAAAGTGCTAGGATTATAGGCATGAGCCACTGTTCCTGGCCTGTCCCTTCAATTCAGAATAAAGACAAACCACCTCACCATACCCCACGAGGCCCCGTGCAGCCTGGCCCTGCCTCTCTGGCATCATCTCACACCTCACTGCACTCTGCATTTCCAAAGGACTTCTTGGGAACTTGCCTTGCTCCCTCCCACCACTAGGCCTTTGCACATGCTCTTTCCACCTGACCACTGCCTGTTTGTTCATCTTTTGAATCTGCAATCACTTTCTGCCTGGGGAAACTTCTCTGACCTCCCAAACTAGGTCAAGATTCCCCGAGTACAAACTCTTTTCTTGCAAGGACACAGCTGCAATTTTACACCTGTTTGTGTGATGATCTAACAAGTGTCTCTGTCTCCCCCATTGCCCTGTCACTTGTACCAGGGCAGCAGCAGCACGCTGCACTTCAGTGAATGAAGGTATGCTTGTATGTTGCAAAAGCAAAATTGTATTAAATTGTTCCAGGGCAGAATTTATTTGTCTGACATAATTCACATCTTCCGTTTGGGGAGAAATTCCTTAAATTTTCTGGTCCACTTGAATGTTAATTTTTTTTTTTTTTTTTTGAGACGGAGTCTCGCTCTGTCGCCCAGGCTGGAGTGCAGTGGCGCAATCTCGGCTCACTGCAAGCTCCGCCTCCCGGGTTCACGCCATTCTTCTGCCTCAGCCTCCCGAGTAGCTGGGACTACAGGCGCCCGCCACTGCGCCCGGCTAATTTTTTCTATTTTTAGTAGAGACGGGGTTTCACCATGGTCTCGATCTCCTGACCTTGTGATCCGCCCGCCTCGGCCTCCCAAAGTGCTGGGATTACAGGCGTGAGCCACCGCGCCCGGCCAATTTTTTTTTTTTTTTTTTGGACAGAGTTTCACTGTCACCCAGGCTGGAGTGCAGTGGCACAATCTCTGCTCACTGCAGTTTCCGCTTCCTGGGTTCGAGTGATTCTCCTGCCTCAGCCTCCCAAGTAGCTGGGACTACAGGCACCTACCACCACGCCCAGCTAATGTGTGTGTGGCTGGAGTGCAGTGGCACAATCTCTGCTCACTGCAGTTTCCGCTTCCTGGGTTCGAGTGATTCTCCTGCCTCAGCCTCCCAAGTAGCTGGGACTACAGGCACCCACCACCACGCCCAGCTAATGTGTGTGTGTGTGTGTGTGTGTGTGTATACATATTTTTTTTTAGTAGAGTTGGAGTTTCACCATGTTGGCCAGGCTGGTCTCAAACTCCTGACTTCAAGTGATCCACCTGCCTGTGCTTCCCAAAGTGCTGAGGTTACAGGCATGAGCCACTGTGCCTGGCCTTGAATGAGAATTATCCCTCTTCTGGGAAGCCCACTATGGCATTTGGGGGCCCAATAATCTCTTTTATTTTTATTTTTATTTTTTGACAGAGTTTCACTCTTGTTGCCCTGGCTGGAGTGCAGTGACGTGAACTCAGCTCACTGCAACCTCCGCCTACTGGGTTCAAGTGATTCTCCAGCCTCAGCCTCCCGAGTAGCTGGGACTACAGGCACCCGCCTCCACCACCATGCCCAGCTAATTTTTTGTGTGTGTGCGTGTTATTTTTTTATTTATTTATTTATTTTGAGACGGCGTCTTGCTCTGTCCCCCGGGCTGGAGTGCAGTGGCACAATCTCGGCTCACTGCCATCTCTGCTCCCGGGTTCACGCCATTCTCCTGCCTCAGGATTCAAGTGCCTCCTGGGTTCAAGCAATTCTCCTGCCTCAGCCTTCCGAGTAGCTGGGACTAGGCGCCAGCCACCATGCCCGGCTTATTTTTTTTTGTATTTTTAGTAGAGACAGGGCTTCACCATGTTAGCCAGGATGGTCTCCATCTCCTGACCTCGTGATCCACCCGCCTCGGCCTCCCAAAGCGCTGGGATTACAGGCGGTGAGCCACTGCGCCCGGCCTTTTGTGTGTTTTTAGTAGAGATCGGGTTTCATCTTGTTGGCCAGGCTGGTCTCGAACTCCTGACCTCAGGTGATCCGCCCCTCTTGGCCTCTCAAAGTGCTGGGATTCAGAATAATCTTTAGACATTTCTTAATTGATCCACTGTCTTGTTCTTTCTTTTATCTTTTGTTAGATAGCTATAAAAAAAGATTGTTTTGGCCGGGCGCGGTGGCTCACGCCTGTGATCCAGAGACCAGCCTGACCAACATGGAGAAAACCTGTCTCTACTAAAAATGCAAAATTAACTGGGCGTGGTGGCCCATGCCTGTAATCCCAGCTTCTCGGGAGGCTGAGGCAGGAGAATCCCTTGAACCCGGGAAATCCGGTGAGCCGAGATCGCACCATTGCACTCCAGCCTGGGCAACAAGAGCGAAACTCCATCTCAAAAAAAAAAAAAAAAAAATTGTTTTAAGGCCCTTTTTTTGCATAAAGCTTGAAACTCCTATATAAGCACATTTCCTCGTGTGTATTTTTGTTGAATAATCTCGAAGCATACATAGTTCTTACTTGTGGGAAATTAGAATTCTAAGGCCTTTGGGCACCGTAAAGCTAGAATTTTTCGCGTGAAGAACACGCCCCATAGCACCCGCCCGCCGCCACCTCCACAGCACCACCTCGTGTTCACAGCATTGACAAGCATGAATAGCGCGGGGCAGGACAAAGACTACAACTCCCATAATGTCTAGCATTTATAGTGACGTCAGTACGGAGCGCGGGCTGGCTTTCTAGAGCCACAGCTTTTCCATTGGCCAACTATTGGAGGCGCCTGCGCAAATGATGCAATCCCGCCCCCTCCACCCTGTGACGCGCCTGGGGCGCCCGAGCTTTTCCCTGGGATAGCGATGGAGACTCCGGGCGCATCAGCTTCGTCCTTGTTGCTCCCCGCCGCGTCCAGGCCCCCGAGGAAGCGCGAGGCGGGAGAGGCTGGGGCTGCGACGAGCAAGCAGCGGGTCCTGGACGAGGAAGAGTATATCGAGGTACGACCTCGGTGCGGACGCCGGCGACTTCTGGGCCCCTCCCCTGCTTCACGCTCCCCTCGGGTTCCCTCTCTCGGGTCTTGACGCTCCGTCTCCTCTTGGAAGTGGAGGAGCCGGAGTCCCTGCCCTTGGGGTGTGGGTGGTCCCACGAGTCAAGTAAACAGGGCAGAGGAAGACGTCTGTGGTGGAAGAGGCTGTAGCAGTGTTGTCAGGGAAAAGAGGGAGCGGCTCTCTTTCTATGGGACGGGGGTTAGGGAAATAAGATTTTCTGTTAAAGTGTAAGAGTTTGACACACTGGAAGGATGGTGGCAAAGAGGGCTTTCTAAAGAGCGGTGGCATCAAGTATGAATGCTGGGGTTCCAGGAAAAAGCCTGCAGTTGTAACAGCATCTCGAGTGAGTGGACCTCCGTCGCCCCACCACAAGCTCACAGAAGGAGCTGAAACGGGGATTGGCGGAAGTCAGTTTGGTTTTAGACCTGTTTAATTCGGGACACCTTTTGGGATATGTAGATGAGTGGCTTTAACGGGCGGTTGGGTGCCCAAATTCGCAGCTCGGGAGCAAGGTCTGGCTGGAGGTGCAGACTTGGGAATCTCAGCCGGTGCTAGTGACTGGCTGAAGTTACTCAGGAAGAAGGTTTATTTTTATTTTATTTTATTTTAGTTTAGTTTTTTATTTTATTTTATTTTATTTTATTTTGAGACGGAGTCTCGCTCTGTCACCCAGGCTGGAGTGCAGTGGCCGGATCTCAGCTCACTGCAAGCTCCGCCTCCCGGGTTCACGCCATTCTCCTGCCTCAGCCTCCCGAGTAGCTGGGACTACAGGCGCCCGCCACCTCGCCCAGCTAGTTTTTTGTATTTTTTTTTTAGTAGAGACGGGGTTTCACCGTGTTAGCCAGGATAGTCTCGATCTCCTGACCTCGTGATCCGCCCGTCTCGGCCTCCCAAAGTGCTGGGATTACAGGCTTGAGCCACCGCGCCCGGCCTTTATTTTATTTTTTGAGGCGGAGTCTCGCTCCTGCCTCAGCCTGCCGAGTAGCTGGGACTACAGGTGGCCGCCACCACGCCTGGCTAATTTTTGTATTATTATTTTTATTTTTTATTTATTTATTTTTTTTTTTGAGACAGAGTCTCGCTCTGTCGCCCAGGCTGGAGTGCAGTGGCCGGATCTCAGCTCACTGCAAGCTCCGCCTCCCGGGTTCACGCCATTCTCCTGCCTCAGCCTCCCGAGTAGCTGGGACTACAGGCGCCCGCCACCTCGCCCGGCTAGTTTTTTGTATTTTTTTTTAGTAGAGACGGGGTTTCACCGTGTTAGCCAGGATGGTCTCGATCTTCTGACCTTGTGTCCGCCCGTCTCGGCCTCCCAAAATGCTGAGATTACAGGCTTGAGCCACCGCGCCCGGCCAATTTTTGTATTTTTAGTAGCGGCAGGGTTTCACCATGTTGGCCAGGCTGATGTCGAACTGCTGACCTCAGATGGTCCACCTGCCTTAGCCTCTCAAAGTGCTGGGATTACAGGCCTGAGCCACCATGCCCCGCCAGGAAAAAGGTTTAGATTGGAAATAGAAAGTCATGTGTGGAATGAAAGTGACAATACCCCCGTTGGTCTGGCTGGTGGGCAGCCAGCAATGGAGAATGAGAATGACCAGTTAGCAAGGGCGAGAGAGAAGAGTTTGACGGACATCAGAAGAGTGTTTAGTGATGTTAGAGGTTGCAGCGTGGCAACCATATGGGATGCTCAACCTCGCTAGAAAGTGCCCTCAAGCGCCCTCAAGCCAGTCCCAATCACTGGGGAAGCGGAATTTGAAGGAGTGGGCTGTGAGGCAGGAGCGCCCAGACGGCAACTCCAACTTTCTTTTTTTTTTTTTTTTTTGAGACAGTCTTGCTCTGTCACCCAGGCTGGAGTGCAGGGGCATGATCTCGACTCACTGCAACCTCCACCTCTCGGGTTTAAGCGGTTCTTCTGCCTCAGGCTCCCAAGTAGCTGGGACTACAGGCGCCTGCCACCACGCCAGGCTAATTTTTTGTATTTTTAGTAGAGATGGGGTTTCACCATGTTGGCCAGGCTGGTCTGGAACTCCTGACCTCGTGATCCACCTGCCTTGGCCTCCTGAAGTGTTGGGATTACAGGCATGAGCCACTGTGCTCAGCCTCTGACCTTCATTCTGATCTCTCCTTGCAGGGCCTCCAGACAGTCATCCAAAGGGATTTCTTTCCTGATGTGGAGAAGCTCCAGGCACAGAAGGAGTACCTGGAAGCCGAGGAGAATGGAGACTTGGAACGGATGCGCCAGATTGCCATCAAATTTGGCTCTGCCTTGGGCAAGATGTCCCGGGAGCCCCCGCCGCCCTGTATGAGGACCCTGTGGGTAGTGGAGAGGGGAAAGCCTGCTGAACTGTTGCTTCAGGCTACTCTAATTCTCATCCCCCTCTCTTCCCTTAGATGTGACTCCAGCCACGTTTGAAACCCCTGAGGTGCACGCGGGCACTGGAGTGGTGGGCAATAAGCCCAGGCCCCGCGGCCGAGGCCCGGAGGATGGTGAGTGAGGATGCCCTCTTTCAGTCACCTGGTCAGGATTGCCTGGGAATCTTAGCCAGTGAGGCCCTGAGGGGGTGCTCCAGAGGGCTGCAGGTCACATCTTGTTCCTGAGGGGTCTTGCCTAAATAGCAGCCTGTGAAGTCAAAGGACGTTGGTCTAACTGTTAAACATTTGGGTCCAGCTCCCACACGTGACTCGCCTCTGTGAAATGGGACTCTCACTAGCTCTCACTGGCTTTTCGGCTGTGTTCCAGCCCTGCCCTGTGGGCTTCATGGATGTTGGAAGGCCCCTTTTGTCACTATCCTGAAGACGCCTCAGGGCCTCTCCATTTGTTTCCTTCATATTGGTTGCTTCCCAGATAACTGCATGGCTCGCTGCTTTTCTTCCTATAGATCTCTGTATAGATGTTACCTGTTCAGAGAAACCTTTCTTGACCTGCCACTGTAAAGTCACAACACCACTGGTGCTCTGTGGCTTCCAGCCTGGCTTTGGTTTTTCATCACAAGACATTTCATTTTATTTTATTTTATTTTATTTTACTTTATTTTTTATTTTTTGACACAGAGTCTCACTCTGTCACCCAGGCTGGAGTGCAATGGTGTGATCCCAGCTCACCGCAACCTCCACCTCCTGGATTCAAGCAATTCTCCCTGCCTTAGCGTCCCAAATAGCCGGGATTACAGGCTCCTGCCACCACACCTGGCTAATTTTTGTATTTTCTAGTAGAGACAGGATTTTGCCATATTGGCCCTGCTGGTCTTGAACACCTGCCCTCAGGTGATCTGCCTGCCTTGGCCCCCCCGGAGTGCTGGGATTACAGGTTTATACCTTAATATACAAGGCTTACGCCACCGCGTCTGGCCGAGACATAACATTTTAAAGGGATTACTATTTATGGTCTCTTTCCCTAATTGGCATCGCTTGCATAAGAGCAGAAGCGTTATTTTGCTTTCATCTGTATGCTGTGTTGGGAACAGCACACGTGGTATTGTGGGCCTTGCACAGGTACACGTGGAACAGATGAAAGTTGTCATCTTCAGCATGTTTGCTGGGACACACAGGTCTATATGGTAACATCGTGATTTGATGGGGGAGTCCGTTTAGGAAAGGGCACTCCGAGTCCTGTTGAATGTAAGTGTTCTGCACGCCATGGGACTTCCGCATGGTCAGGCCCTCTTTTAATCAGTAGTAGAACATCAGTGCATGTATGGACGAATGAGACGCTCTTTCCTATCAGTTTCTAGACTCCAGTGTGCTGGAACAGCACAGATGTGTTGTATGTTTGCACAAACATGATATTTTTTGCTTTACAATTCAGCTTTTTCGGCCATTAACACAGTCCTTGTTGTCCTTGAAACTTGATTATCTGTTGAAATGTAGCTTGTGCATCACAGGACAATTTGTAGATTTTTTTCTTCCTTTTTTTCCCTATAGAGATGAGGTTTCATTATGTTGCCCAGGCTGGTCTTGAACTCCTGAGCTCAAGTGATCCTCCCACCTCAGCCTCCCAAAGTGCTAGGATTACAAGTGTGAGCCATCATACGTAGCCAATTGGCAGATTTTCAATACCTATACACCTACATGCCAGTAAATACAGGAATCCTTTTCAGAACCTAAGTGGTAGGAGTCATCATCGCATTTACAGGTGAGGAAGCTGAGGCTCAGAAAGGGAGTCACTTCTGCAGGTCTCAGCGATGGTCAGGGTTTCACTTCTTATCTCTCTGAGATGAATGGGGTTTCACTTCTTATCTCTCTGACCCCTGTCCTCATCCCTTGGGTCTTGAACTTGTAGCCACTGTGCCTTGTGCATAGCCTCGCGTGTAGCAGGTGGTCAGGACTGTCACTAGACTTGAAGGCAAAGCTCTCTAGGTGGCCCCACTGAAGTTTGCACCACCACACGCAGCACCAGGGCACCACCTCAGTGGGGGTACCACTTTCCATGGTGGCAGGCTTGGTGTCGAGGTGTTTGGGGTTGTGGCTTAGCACCTGTGAGGCCCCATCCAGAGGACCGGGTCATATGGGGTCCCTGGAATTGGGGCTGGCTCTCAGGTCAGGATGATTAGGCGATGACCACCCACCTGTAGTACAGGTACTGGGAAGAGAAGAGTGGTTAAATTAGTAAGGAAATCCTAGGAAGTGAGGGAGAGCCCCCGAGGATTTGGAGGTACATCCCACAGGGCTGGCACCACTTTGGTGGGGGAGGAGCCTGCCTGTGATCATGAGCTCTTACTCTAACACCTGTGTTGCTCCCTCCAGTCTGAATCAGACTATGTAATTCCCTTGGCATCCAGCACATGGGCGGAGCTAGCCCTGCATCTGTAGAGCACCACCTGAAGGCTCTCTGGGCAGTCAGAGTGGGTGGATTCTGCCCCCATGGGGAGTCCTTGGCAGTGTAGGCTCTCATGGGCAGAAGCCAGGACCAGGGGAGAGGATTCCAGCACTGCATGTTGGGGGCTGTGATTCCTGGGCCTGGGTGTCGTCCTCTTTCCTGACTGCAAAGGGTGCTGTGTTCCTCCTCCCGCAACCCCTAAGCAGGAGAGGCTGGAGAGGAGGAGGAGAAGGAGCCACTGCCCAGCCTAGATGTCTTCCTGAGCCGCTACACGAGTGAGGACAATGCCTCCTTCCAGGAGATCATGGAGGTGGCCAAGGAGAGGAGCCGGGCACGCCACGCTTGGCTCTACCAGGCTGAGGAGGAGTTTGAGAAGGTGTCTTTGGGGTCTTGGGTGTCACATAGGCGTAGGCACTCTCTGTGGTGGTTGGGGGAGCCCCAGGGCCGTGGGTACAATGCCCAGGGGCATCTCTGACCATCAGTTTTCCCCATGTGATTGCAGAGGCAGAAAGATAATCTTGAACTCCCGTCAGCAGAGCACCAGGCCATCGAGAGCAGCCAGGCCGGTGTGGAGACCTGGAAGTACAAGGCCAAGAATTCCCTCATGTACTATCCAGAGGGTAAGCAGCGGGCCTGGCAGCCAGATGGGGAGGTGTTGGGTAGAGCTGCGTGTGTCTGGCTCTGTGTTTGGAGCAGGCTTCCAGGTGTGTATGTCCGTGCCCCCTTGCAGTTTGGGCCTCCGAGGGGTACTGGTCTGTCTCAGAGTGGACAGGTCTGTGTGAGGTCAGCAGTGAGTGAGGCCCTCTCCAGCAGCACCAGGGCCTGCGTTCTGCTCAGTGCTTCTGTTCATCTGGGAGTGACTTGGCCGAGAAGCGAGCTCCTCATGCTCCTTAGGCTGCTGCCTTTCTGACACCTGCTGCTACCTTTGCTTCCTCTGCCAGGTGTCCCTGATGAGGAGCAGCTGTTTAAGAAGCCCCGGCAGGTGGTGCATAAGAACACGCGCTTCCTTAGGGATCCCTTCAGCCAAGCCCTGAGCAGGTGCCAGCTCCAGCAGGCAGCCGCCCTCAATGCCCAGGTGAGTGGCGGGTCAGCAGGGTCACATGCGCCAGGCGGGGCAGGGCTGCCTGGGGGTAGGCACGATCTCTCCCATGTCCTTGAGCTTGGCGGAGCTCAGTGAGTGGAACCATCTGCGGCCCTGTGTGGCAGGGTCCTGAGTCTTTCCTCAGCCCCAGTGGGCTTCCATTGAACACTGCCTTGGTCACACACGTTCTGTAGGTCCAGATCTGTGCCAGCTCCCTTGATGGCAGGGGCATGAGAGAAAAGGGGCTGCTGGGAGCGAGTCCAGGCTGGCCGCTGCATGCGCACACGCCAGGCAGGGAAGCCAGCGAGTAGCAGAGGGAGCCCAGGCCCCAGGGGTGGCTGGGGTAAGACAGGGCCTGGGTTGGCAGAGAGCAGAGGCTGTCTGAGTCTGGGGACAAGATGAGTGGACACTCTGACAGTGACTGTGGCAGTCACACGGTTGAAGTGGAGGAGGCAGGAAGAGACTAGAGTGTAAGTCCTGTCTGTCGTCAGCATTGCCCCCTGCAGAGGCCTGGCATCAGCATCCTCTGGAGTCGCTGGGATAGGCGCAGCTGGAGCTGAGCCCTGGCACCTCCCTGGATGGGAGGAGGGGCTTCCCTCGCTCAGGTGCCCACTTTGACAGGCCCTCAAAGTCTTTGGGGTGGTTGGGGCAGGGGCCCTCCCTCTCTTTCTCCAAGAAGGCCGCCAACCTCAGAGCCCCAGCCTTGCCTTGAGGAGAGGAAGTGTTTCCAGCATGTTCCTATGTGTTTGCCCACTAGCCCGCTGTCGAGCGTGGGCTGCAGTCCCCCTGATGCCAGCCTCTCTGCTTGTTCCAGCACAAACAGGGCAAGGTGGGCCCTGATGGCAAGGAGCTGATCCCCCAGGAGTCCCCTCGAGTGGGTGGATTTGGATTTGTTGCCACTCCTTCTCCTGCCCCTGGTGAGAAAAGTGCCCACTGGCAAGTGGCCTACTGCTGGGACTCCCTGGGAGAGGTGGGCTTCTCAGTCGGCCCTGGCCACTCTCGGCCTCCACCTGGCCTGCCCCACACGTTGTGTAACTCAGGGACCTGGTCTCCTGTCTGTACAAGGCCTTAGAGGCCAGGTGTCCAGGCTGCTTGGGGCCATGGGCGGGCTGGACTCTCAGGCAGACCTGACCCGAGACGTCCTGGGGTGATGTGTTCTGTCCTGGTCCTTGCTGTGATGTCAGCAGGTGGGGGTGTGTGCACAGTGCTTATGAGTCTAAGTCTACCTAGCACTGCAGGGAGGGAGGCTCGGCACCTCAGGGGGCAGGTGACACTCAGGTGGTCCCGTGGCATGCATGGGTGCCCCTCCTGCAGTCTGGCCTCTGTGCTTTTGGGTGCTGGTGCTGTGTCACAGGCCAGGGCATGTGAAGGCACCACAGGTTTGTCCGGGGTTCTAGGAGGTTTGGGAGCCCTGGAAGGCCTGAGTGTCTCCTCCCGCATGGCTGGGGGAGACCTCCCAGAGGCTCGTAGGCTAAGCACATGGCTGTAGGGCCTTGAGCCTGCCTCGGGCCTGCTAGGAGCTTGGCATTTCCCTTTCGGAGGATGGAGGTGCCAGGGTTCCAGAGTCCTGGGAAAGGAGAAAGGGCTAGCTGCCTGTATTCATGTTAGCTGGGATGCACACTGGGTGAACAGGCTGTGACTGGAGGGGAGGGTGGTGGGGAGTCCTTTGGCCTGAGACGGTTTTGGGCTCTTTATTTGCAGGTGTGAACGAGTCCCCAATGATGACCTGGGGGGAGGTTGAGAACACACCGTTGAGAGTTGAAGGGTCGGAAACCCCCTACGTGGACAGGACACCGGGCCCAGCTTTCAAGGTGGGTCGTGGTGATGGGGGAACCGTGTGTGACCGGGGTGGACACCTCTAGAGCCCTGAGTGCCTGTGGCTCAGGACTGAGCACTGGAATCGGCCCCCAGCTGCTGACAGGCAGAGTGCTGGCTTTTCTGAATGCCAGGGCACCGAAGGCAGGTGTGGGTGGGTGGACCTGTCACAGAGGGATTTGGGGGTGTGAGGGCTGAGACACCAAGGCAGGGAGTGGCTTGGGCCCTGTGGATCCTGGAGGCCGGGTGCTGTTCACGAGTGAGGGAGGATAGTCACAGACACGTCAGGAGCTCTGCAGGCCTGAGGACCACGGGACGCGGCTGTGTGCTTGCAGAGGAAGGCCCCTGGTTACAGAACGTGACTGGGGCACGCTGGATGACACGGCTTAAGCCTGGTGTTGTAGGAGTGGTCGGGGTGGAGTGTGTGAGAGCCGGCACAAACCAGGGGAGGCTCTTCGTGGGCTGGGTCAGGTGCAACAGGCCTCCCCGTACCACTGCGGGGCTTTCCCCAGAGTACTTAGTAGAGGTAACCCATGTCCAGACAAAACATGGGGAGAGGTTTTGGTTACTTTGGTTCTGAATTGTCTGGGATGCAAGGATAACTAAGGCAGGCATGCGAGAGGGATAATGAAGAGGATGCTATGCTGTCAAATGTGAGAGCATAAGGCAAGGGCTGAGGTGCTTCCAAGGTGCGCCTGCCACTGCTTCCCGAGTCTCCAGGCCAACGGAAATTGTGAAATCATGAGTCAGAATTTAGGGCTCGATAAAGATGGCAACTCAAATTGCACTGAATAGCAGAGTATTTAGAAATGAAGGAAGCTGGGTCCTTAGGATGTGTAGCAGCATACATTCTGGAAAGGTGAAAAGGTTACATGTAAAAACAATAACCATAAAACAACTAGAAGAAAATAGTGGCGAGTATTTAGTTTGATTTTTTTTTTTTTTTTTTTTTTGAGATGGAGTCTCGTTCTGCCGCCCAGGCTGGAGTGCAGTGGCCGGATCTCAGCTCACTGCAAGCTCCGCCTCCCGGGTTCACGCCATTCTCCTGCCTCAGCCTCCCGAGCAGCTGGGACTACAGGCGCCCGCCACCTCGCCCGGCTAGTTTTTTTGTATTTTTAAAGTAGAGACGGGGTTTCACCGTGTCAGCCAGGATGGTCTCGATTTCCTGACCTCGTGATCCGCCCGTCTTAGCCTCTCAAAGTGCTGGGATTACAGGCTTGTGCCACTGCGCCCGGCCTAGTTTGATTTTTTTTTTTTTTTTTTTGAGATGGAGTCTCGCTCTGTTGCCCAGGCTGGAGTGTGGTGGCGCGATCTCGGCTCACTGCAACGTCCACCTCCTGGGTTCAAGTGATTCTCCTGCCTCAGCCTCCCGAGTAACTGGGACTACAGGCATGCGTCATCATGCCCGGCTTATTTTTGTATTTTTAGTAGAGATGGGGTTTCACTATGTTGGCCAGACTGGTCTCGAACTCTTGACCTTGTGATCCACCCACCTCAGCCTCCCAAAGTGCTGGGATTACAGGTGTGAGCCACCGTGCCTCGCCTTTATTTATTTATTTATTTTAAACAGATAGGGTTTCACTGTGTTGTCCAGGCTGGAGAACAGTGG
This sequence comes from Macaca fascicularis, assembly GCF_037993035.2. Classification (NCBI taxonomy): domain Eukaryota; kingdom Metazoa; phylum Chordata; class Mammalia; order Primates; family Cercopithecidae; genus Macaca; species Macaca fascicularis. The sequence goes on from NC_088384.1 coordinate 33,708,962, forward strand.
TGCAATCATAGCTCCTTGTAACATTGAGCTCCTGGGCTCAAGTGACCCTCCAGCCTCAGTCTCCTGAGTAGCTGGGACTAACAGCACACACCACCACACCCAGCTAATTTTGTGTATGTGTGTGTGTGTAGAAAAGAGGTCTCGTCATGTTGCTCAGACTGGTCTCCAACACCTGAGCTCAAGTGATCCTCCTGCCTTGGCCTCCCAAAGTGCTGGGGTTCCAGGTATGAGCCACCACTCCCAGCCTGTAGTCTAATCTTAAGTTAGGGAGGACTCTCTAAACAAAAGCAAAGGAAGAAATCACAAATGAAAATAACAAATACAGCAGAAAATGTTATAAGTGAAACAAGGGCAAATAACTGAAAACACATATGCACGGTGTAGCGCAGTTGACTTGACACAGGGTCTTGGCGAGGGTCTTCTGAGTGACAGCAGCAGAAAAGGAAAATGAGCCCCTTGAGAGTAAAATAGGCCACAGACACGTGGGGAAGCGCCCAAAATACAGAGTGCCGATAAGACAGAGATGTTCACGCCGATAATCAGGGAAACGTTAAAACAGACCTCTTGTTCCTGAGAGGTTGTCAGAGGTCATGGCTTTGGGAGGAACAGGAAGACAGGTGAGGAGTGCTGGGCCCTGGGCAGGTCAGGCGGGGTTGGGGGCTTTCCAGGGGCTTTTAGTGGGAGATGATGGTGGGTTGTGGGGGTTTTGTAGGCAACAAAGAGAGGCTGGCAGCCACCACAGTGGCTTTCTGTGTGAGGGGCTGCCTGGCATGTGGCAGGCCTGGCACAGCTACCCACACGCCTGCTACCTTGTAGATCTTGGAGCCGGGCCGCAGGGAGCGACTGGGGCTGAAGATGGCCAACGAGGCTGCCGCCAAGAACCGGGCCAAGAAGCAGGAAGCCTTGCGGAGAGTGACGGAGAATCTGGCCAGGTGAGGGGCCGCCTGGCTGGTGGGGAAGTGTGAGGGTAGCTCTGGCCTGCTCCTGCTTGGCCCCTGCCCTGACAGTGTGGAGGCATGGCCCATGCGGCAGAGTCCAGGGCAGGTCTGTGGGGTTCTGCAGTGGGTACTGTGGCAGCTCCTCTATCCAGAGCACGGCCACACATGGACAGGATGAGAGGCCCCCTCCATCTTCTCTTTCCTCCACGTCCTCTTTGGCCCGTCCCTAAGAGGCATCTTTAGGCATGTGGTCCTGCTGGGAGCTTTCATCAGCCCTGTGGAGACGGCCATCGTTCCCCTTGGAGAGGGGTGGGGACTCCAACTCTCAGAGGCCTGGGGGTCCACCCCAGCCCCCACAGCCAAGGGCAGTGCTACTGAGTGCTACTGTTTGACCTCAGGTTTTTCTTTTTTTTTTTTTGAGACGGAGTCTCGCTCTGTCGCCCAGGCTGGAGTGCAGTGGCGGGATCTCGGCTCACTGCAAGCTCCGCCTCCTGGGTTCACGTCATTCTCCTGCCTCAGCCTCCCGAGTAGCTGGGACTACAGGCGCCCGCCACCTCGCCCGGCTAGTTTTTTTTTTGTATTTTTTTAGTAGAGACGGGGTTTCACCGCTTTAGCCAGGATGGTCTCGATCTCCTGACCTCGTGATCCGCCCGTCTCGGCCTCCCAAAGTGCTGGGATTACAGGCTTGAGCCACCGCGCCCGGCCTTGACCTCAGGTTTGACCTGAGTGCTGCTGTTTGACCTCAGGGATCCCCCGCATTTGCCGCCATGCCGGCAGTGCCGTCCTCCTCAGCTCAGAGTGACTGTGTCTCTGTCCAGGCTCTTCCTGGGAGCCGAGGGAGGCCCTGCTGCCGGCAGCTCTCAGCCCACCTAACCCTGCCTCTCTCGTCCATCCCTTCACCCCAGCCTCACTCCCAAAGGCCTGAACCCAGCCATGTCCCCAGCCCTACAGCGCCTCGTGAGCAGGACGGCCGGCAAGTACACAGACCGAGCCCTGCGGGCCAGCTACACACCATCCCCAGCACGCTCCACCCACCTCAAGACCCCGGCCAGTGGGCTACAGACCCCCACAAGCACACCAGCGCCTGGCTCTGCCACACGCACCCCTCTCACGCAGGACCCGGCCTCCATCACGGACAACCTGCTGCAGCTCCCTGCCCGGCGCAAAGCCTCGGACTTCTTTTAGAGCTAGGCCTGGGCTGGGCCCATAGACGCTTCATGGAGCCTGCAGGGCAGCTGTACACCCAGCAGAGGACTCCAGCCTTCTCGGGGCCCAGGCCTGGGCCAAAGCTGTTTACTACGCCAGGAGCCACTGGAGAAAGGGGCTGCGCTGGGGCCAGGCTGGCACAGGACGCACAGGCCCACGCCACATCCCAGGGCCTTGCCAAGCTGTTTGCTGTTTAATTGGCCCCTTGAAGTGTCATTAAAGAACACCTGGTACAGTCTGGGGGTTGCCTCTCCATCCTGCTCCCCACACAAGCCCTAGCCTTGCCCTGGGGCCTACATCGTGTCTCAGGACCGCAGGGCTTGAAGCGAGGGGCTCCCCAGGTGAGGAAGCTGCAGGTGGGGTGGCTGTGGGGGCACCGGATGACTCTGGCATCGCTTTCTGCAGCACCCGGAACCTGTGTTCTGAGCTGAGCTCACATCCTCCTGTGCTTTCTGCTCCTCTGGGGGGATGTGAAGGAGAAATGGAGCCCTTGGAAGTTGTACTCTCAGGTTCACCTGCAGTTCTGGGCCCAGGTCTGCAGCCTCCACTCTGGGCTTGCCTGCTGTGAGGTGCACTGGTTATAGGACTGTGTAGGGGCTGCATATCAGGTGATCTCAGCCGTCACCTTCTCCCAGCCCTGGCTTCCAGCTCATGGGGTGGGACTGTCCCGCTCACCTCTCTGCCGTAGGCACTGCCCATCTTATGCTGCTGGCCCTGGCCTCACCTTGTCTCTCCCACCAACAGGAGCTCCCAGATAACAGTAATGTGGGCCCCAGGCTCCATGCAGACCTGGCAGGTCCTCTGTGCACTGCGGGCACACTTGCCCATTGGCCAAGGATATGGGTGTCTGACCCTTAGGAGTCTGGTGGCCTGACGGTCCTGTGCCTGCTTTCTGCAGAGGTAGAGGGGCCCAGGTGGGCCCAAGACCAAGATCTGGCCCCCAGACCTCAAGTGGAGGGCACAGATTGTGCATTCAGGGTGGGGGTCTCACTGCTCAGGGACACACCTGGCCTCTGCTCACACTGGGATCCTTCTTGCTTTGAGTGTACATGTACCCAGCCTGTGCTAGGCGATCTTCTCTGGTCCTCTCACGCCTTTCCTAAGTGCTGAAGTTCTCTGGAGGCTGGTGCAGGGCCTGATCTCTGCCACCTACCTGGGGCCACTGCTAACCTGTGTTCCTCGATAGTGAGTTCCTGCAAGTTCCTGGGGTGGCTGAGCTCCAGATGTGCCCTGGGACCTGCAGGTGGATGTAGGGTTGCTGGACAGGTAGGATGGGACTCTTAATGGGTGGGGGATGTGGGGCCTTTGGTGCTTTATCCCATAGGAAAGGGTGCATGTTGTCCTAAGGGAGTCCCCAGGAAGTGGGGAGGGAGAGGGAGGAGCACTGTCTAGGTGCTGACCACCTCGAGCACTTGGCCAGCAAGTGGGCCGCATGCTTTGGGAGCAATGGGTGACACAGCAGGAAGCACAAAAGACAGGCCAGTGCACCATCACCAAGGGCTGCTGAGCAGCTTGCAGAGCCACTGGGTGGGGAGGGCACACCGGGAGGTCTCAGCTGGGGCTGCCCCTGGAGGACTGGGCAGGGAACTTGAGGGCTGAGGACAGAAATCTCAAATGACTCTGGGAAATAGAGGAAGAGGAGGATGCTGAGCGAGGGGCTCTGAGGGAGTGGGGGTAGGTTAGAGTGGGCTGAACTGCAGGAGGCCAGGGGGAGTCGTGGACCCCTGGAGCTGGCCAGCCCCAGGGCATTGAGGAGGAGGCCAGGTCAGAGGGAGACAGTGTGGGCCTGGCAGGTGGACCCTGGCAGAGGCCCTCTCGTCCCCCACAAGGCCAGGCCACACCACGAGTCTGCCTGTACCTGAGCACCTGTCCTGTGCTCCTAGGCCGGAGACCACTGTGTGTCAGGTGGGGCGGTTGGCTGAGTCCCAGAGAAAAACACTCCTCACTGGGCATTCTTGATGCTTGTACACACCCTGTGGTTTATTTGGTGGTCAGTAAAGAACGTCTTTGCTACTAAGTGGAAGAAAGCTAATGGAACGTAATCAAAATAGTGGTTTAATTGACGAATTTTACTTGCACCTGTGCCTTCTTCAGATCCTACCTGCCTACTTAGTTAATGTGAAGGCCGACTTCGCCATGCCCCCCCCACCACGACCCCCACCACACACGACGGGGTCATCATCATGCTAGGTGCTTGCTTTCCCCACCTCAGCTCCGGAGACGTGATGGTCTTTGGCCCTGGAGGTCTCGGCCAGCCTGTCCTCCACCTTGTCCTCGTTCTCGGGCACCACCAGCAGCCGGTGCTGGGTTTTGGCTCCAAGCTTGTGGTCGGGTCGGTGGTCGGGCCGGTGGTCGGGCCTCAAGCCTGGCTTGGTGTCCAGTTTGCACTCGGCGCGGTACTTGCCCTCCCCCTCCCTCTTGAAGGAGGCAGAAGACATGGCTTTGGGCTTGGGGGGCTGCAGCCACGAGTGGCTGAGGATCTCATCAATGTGGAGCCGCTGGCTGACGTCAGGCTGCAGCATGCGGTAGATGAGGTCCTTGCACTCACAGGTCAGGTTCTTGGAGCGTGGGAAGTCCACACGGTGCTCCTTCTGGATACGCAGCATCTTCCTGATGTCGGAGTCGTCGTAGGGCATGGAGCCGCAGACCATGATGTAGAGGATCACACCCAGGCTCCAGATGTCGTACACCTTGGGCTGGTAGGGGATGCCCTGCAGCACCTCGGGGGCTGCATATGCCGCTGACCCGCAGAAGGTCTTGCTGAGGATGATGCGCCCATTGCTGTCCCGCAGGCAGCGCTTGGAGAAGCCGAAGTCAGACAGCTTGATGTTGAAGTCCTTGTCGAGGAGAAGGTTCTCGCACTTGAGGTCCCGGTGGACAACGTCCAGGTCGTGGCAGTACTTGACGGCCAAGGAGAGCTGTCGGAACATCTTGCGCGCCACGTCCTCGTGCAGGGCTCCCCGGCACTTGATGAACTCGAGGAGGTCGCCCTGGACGCCAAGCTCCATGATGATGTAGATGCGCCCATCAGAGGTCTCAAAGATCTCGTAGGTCTTGATGATGGAGCCGTGGTTGACAGTTGCCAGGATGTCCATCTCCCGAGGAAGGAATCTCTCCACAAAGTCAGTGGGTGTTTTTTTGCGGTCGATGATCTTGACAGCCACATTGAACTTGAGGCGCTCAGAGTAGGCAGATTTGACTTTTGCGTAGGAACCCTTGCCAAGATTGATGCCTACGATGTAACCCTTCTTCCTTAGGACTGTGGCATCGTCCATGGTGCCAGGAGCGACTGGCGCCGCTGCCGTCTACATCCCCCCGTCACGTGGGCCAGCGGGCATTGTCCTCATTTACACTACCGGGAGGTGTCTGGCTGGGCTGGGCTGGGCTTCAACTCAGGGGTGGAACACTCAGCATTGTCTCTGGGTGACTTCAGCGAATGAACTCATAAAGCCAAGGAGTGGGGGCGGGGACTGGGCTGAGGGGGAACAGGGTTCCTGGAACCATGGAAGCCAGGCTGGTCTGGCAGGAGCGCCCGCTCCCCACCCGCTGGAAGGAAGCCTGTCCCCAGACAGGACTGTGGTAACCCTGCTGCTGCTGCTTGCATTGGTTTCCCTGTCTGTCACACAAGTCAGGCCGGAGGGGAGGCGGCCCACGTCCAGCCTGTTTCCATCACCTGGCTGTGGGGACCGACCCTGCGTTGGTCTTTGTCTCACTAGGGTGGGTTTCCTGCAGCTTCTTTGGGCTATGAAAAAAAGCCCCCCTTGGGCTGTGTCCTTGGTGTGGCAGGACAGTTCTCCCTGACAGTCACCCAGACAGGCCTGCATAGCACCCCGGTTACACAGACAGATTTCCACAGCACTGCCTTAACATTGAGCACATAGTTAAATCTAGGGAAATTAGTGCCCAAACATCGAAGCTAGAAATGAAACATACAGTCAGTAGGAGCCTTGCATGGGCTTCTCTCTTGCTGGAGCCAGCCAAAATAATAGGAACGGTTTTACATTCCTAGTGCCAGGACCCATCTCGGGTCGACAAAATCTGAAGACAAGTCAAGGTAACAGGCAGCTGTTTGAATAGATTCATTGAATAGTCTAAGGCAGCTCTCTGGACCAAGCTGTAAAGGAGATAAAATCGAAATAATCACACCCGTACCACAGTAGACAGGCCTTGAAGACAGTGGGCCCCTTTTGATCAGACTTAGCAAGCTTTTTTTTTTTTTTTTTGCCTCTGACCTACTTGAAACAAAATCAGTTACCAGTAGACTTAGGTGATTGCTAGCACGTAGACATATAACCCCAACCTATATAAACACTAAGAAAATCGTAACACTTGGAGTTGGTCTGGTGGAATTATCTCCAGCCTTCTCCCTGTATGCAGTTACAGTAATAAATTCCCTTCTTTCCTAGTTTGTCTGCTGCTTGTTATTGGGCCTCAAGAAAATGCAGCTGGACCTGGCTTGGTTCTGGGAACAGTGGTACCTGGGAGGGACTGCCCTGGACCAGTCCGGCTGGCAGTGGTGCCAAGCCTGGTAGACGAAAGCGGCCCTGTGTTTGGGAGCGGAGGCGGCAGGCCCCTCAGGGTAGAGAGCCGGGCAGGTGAGTTGCTGCTGCTCCAGCGAGCAAGGGCCTGTGTATGGGTGGGTCAGGGCTGCAGTACATGCCAACTGGGTGTCCAGGGTCCAGGGCAGGTGCCTGCATGTCTGAGGGGTGGGGCAGGGCCTCCCTTGGGTAGAGGCGGCAGGAAGGCACCTGGGCAGCAGAGAGCTTGGGAGAAGAGAGGGCTTTTTCTGAGAGTGGCTGGGAAGGAGGAGGGAAGTGAAGGAGTCGGGGCTTTTTCTGTAAGTGGCAGGCCGCCGCCGCAGGTGCAGGAGAGGAGAAGGGCCGTCCCAGTTGTGTTTTAAGATGGTCAGTGGCAGAGAGAGAGACAGAGTAGAACTGGCTTTGCCATGAAGGTGGGGGCCAGTGCCTTCGACCAAGTGAGAGGAGGCTGGGCCAGGGTGGGCCTCGGGATCAGCAGGAGACAGAAGGTCAGGTCTGTCTGGTTTGCTAGTCTGTCAGTGGACGGGCCCTGGTGCTGGGGAATCCTGGAGCTGATAGCACCCAGGCCATGCACTGGGAAGAGCAGGCACCTGGGTGAGGAGGGAGTTCTGAGTCACGTCAGTTTGGGCCTTTGTGTGGAGTGAGCAGCAGTCGCCTGTTGGAACCCTGACACTGAGTATCATTTGCATCTTGGGCTGCCTTTTGCACCTGGAAACAGTGTGAACATCCTGTGTCAGGGCTGGTGTGTGGATTTGTGCTTTCGGAAATGTGGCATCCTGTACATGTCTCCTCAGGTGCTTTGGACGGATGTTCATTTGTCATCCATCACAGGCATCCTGGGTCCACAGGGAGTGGCTGGGACAGACGAGCTGTGTGCTCAGCGTTCAGGGGAGAGGGAGGAAGGCCTGCTCCCAGGTGGGGTTTAGTCCTGGAAGGTTTCAAAGAGGAAGTGATGTTGGAGCTGGGGTGCTGGGAATCAACAGACTCCATGGGGTTGACAAGAGGGGCAGGACATGTCAGGCAGATGTGACATCTTGGCCCTGACATGGCTGTGTGAACCCACTCTGTCTGGAGTACACAGGGAGCACCCTGTGTCTGGAGGTCACTAGGGAAGATTGGAGAAACAGGGCAGCCAAAGTCAGGATGCCAAGCTGAGAGGCTCAGATGAGCAGGATGGGCCGATGTGCCCACAGTGACTGCCTTCCAGCAGTGACAGCCTCCCAGAGTCCCACCCGAAGCTCTTTGTAGCATCGGTGGTTAATAGCTTTAGTTTGATGCTTTCCTTTCTCCTGGGAGTCTCTATGGCTGAAATGACCAGCACTTCACTCCTTTTTTTGTCCTAGAAGGGGCTGGCTATGAAAATTTGTAGGCCAGGACCCAGGAGCATGAGAATTCCCACTTACCACCCCCTGACCCTTTCCCTTGCTCCCCTAAATGCCCTATCTGGGGCATTTCTCTGCATATCTGCTTGCCCTGCCCTTGCCCTTGCCCTTGCCCTTTCCTTTCCTTTCCCCTTTCCTTTCCCCTCCCTTTCCCTTTTCCTTTCCTTTTTCCTTTCCCTTCCCTTTCCCTTCCCTTTCCCTTCCCTTTCTCTTCCCTTTCCTTTCCTTTCCTTTCTTTTCAATGGAGTCTTGCTTTGGCACGATCTCAGCTCACTGCAACCTTCACCTCCAGGGTTCAAGCAATTTTCATGCCTCAGCCTCTCCAGCAGCTGGAATTACAAGCACGCACCATGATGCCCAGCTAATTTTTGTATTTTTTAGTAGAGATGGGGTTTCACTCTATTGCCCAGGTTGGTCTCGAACTCCTGGCCTCAAGGGATCTGCCTGTCTCAGCCTCCCAAAGTGCTGAGATTACAGGCATGAGCTACCGTGCCCTGGCCAGATATCTGCCTTCTTGCTAGACTCTACCAATGCCTTCTCCCTCTTTTTGTGCATTCTACTTCACCCCCCGAGTGCCTCTCTGGTCCTTGGGGGACGTGCCAGAAGAGGCAGGTGTCAACATTGCAGAGGCAGAGCTGCCCAGGCATGGAGTGGGCTGCTTCATCCAGGAAGTACACACAGGGCCGGGACTCCTGGTGTGTTTGACGGAGAGGGTTGGATTGGATCTGGGGACCTCCAGCGTTGCTCCTAGGGATGCAGTCCTGTGAGCCAGGTACCTGCACACTCTGAGAAATCCACTTCCCTCTGAACCTTCCTTTCCTTTATAAAGTAGATACCTGTTTACCCATTTGTCCCCCAGGCACTGAGGGTCTGCCCTGGGTGCTGAGGTACACTGATGAGCTAGACCACCCATGCCTTCCTGGAGCCCAGAGGCGAGGGAGGCTCAATCACACCAAGTGTGTATGCACGATGGTGGCTGTGCCACGCCTCAGAACCATGGTGCTGTGAGGACAGGGAACTGGGGATTGGACTTTGGGAAGCTGGGGAAGGCTGAGGTCTGAGGAACGAGCCAGGTGGAGGGGGATGAGGATGGCTATTACATGTGATGGTTTGAAGGGATGTGGCTTGGCAGGAACATGGACAGGCCATGGAGGGCCTTGTTGAGGTCCTGGTCCTAGCACCTCCGAGGGTCCTTGAAGGGGTCTGAGCCAGGGCTGAGCCACCTATGGGAGTCGCCCGGCATGGCGAGGCCACCTGTGGAGGGGTCACCTGGGCCTCCTGCCCTGGGCAGTGTGATCTCAGACACACTCTCTGAGCTGTTTCCAGCTGTAAAGCGCAGAGCAGGAACTCCTCCCGCAGCCCCTCCCACCCGGGCTCACCTGGCTGAGCTACAGTGAAGCTCCCAGACCTGCTTGCTGGCCACTCCCCTGAGGACCAGCGCAGGTCTGTGGGGATAATTGGGGAGGAGGGCCCAAGAGCCATTCCTCAGGATGTCCCACCTGGGCCCCCATCCCGGCACTCTGGGCTTCCTCTCCACCATGAGTTTCTTGGTGGGAAGAACAGGGTGGCCCCTCGAGGCCTGTTGGCAGAGTACAGAGTGGCAGGCTGCTGAGAACCCCTAGAAGGCTTTATGGAGGCCTCAGCCCCTCAGCTGAGCCTGGAGAGCTGGACAGAGTCTGCAGGGGCAAGTTCCCTGTATGATTATGGGCCATGTGTGTGATGGGGGCACAGTGGTGAGGCCTGGTGCCCAGAGGCCAGGGGAGGATGCATTGGGCCACAGGAGGACCCCAGAGGCCAGGGCAGGTTTCTCCCCGCTGGGCAGTGGGAGCCAGGCTGGGTGGGGGATGGCTCTGGACACTGTTGGAGGTGGTGGGAGGGTTGGGGTGGAGGCCTGAAATTAAACCACGTGGAAGGGGGCTTTGGGAGCATGAGGAGGCAGGTGGACTTGAGGAGTGCAAGGAGGGCCGGTCCAGGCTGTCACTGGACCCTACTTCTCCAAGGGGACTGAGGTTGGGGTCTTCCTGAGGTAGAGAAGTGACCATAGGTAGACTGTGGACAGTGATCATGGATGCTGCTGGCAGTGGAGCTCCTCTGCTCTGACATTCTCTGTGTCCAGCACCTGCTTCAGGCCCCGCCCCGGGGGAGTGGGAGTCGCACGACTGTCCTAGCCTTGGGTTTGACTTTGGCCCCATCCACTTAGAGGCCATGGGAAAGGTGATTCTGAAAGCGCTTGTCCTTTGTGTGTGTGTCAAGCCTTAGGCCCACATAAGGTTGTCCACAGTGGGGCGAGGAGAAAGGGGCCATGGGGAGGTAGCCCTGCCTAAGATATGCACAGGCCATGCAGCACACTTAGCCAGTGGTGCCAACTTTAGGCTCATGACCCCTGTGGGGCTCCGATGGTCAGCATTCCCTGTCCTCAGGCCAGGCATGCATTGTGGTTGCCTGGCCTATCCTACTTGCCAGTGTCAACTTCTAATGCTGGCAGGGGTGTCATCCCTGGGGACAGGCTGGGATGGGGATAAGATGTGGTCAAGAGCACACACGACTGTGGGACATGCTTGGGCTGGAGTGTGGTTGGGCCATCCAGCAGAGCCTCCTACTTCTCCTGGGCTGGAGAGTGACCACAGGGTGGGGTGACCCCGGCACTGTTGAAAGCTGGGTGCTGGCTGGACACGGGGCCTGTGGTGGACAGAGCACAATGAACGAGTTGCCCAGCAGGGTAGGGAGCTCAGGAGTGGCTGAGAGGCTGGCCACCTGTCCTCTGCAGCCTCCTGCAACCCCCACTGGCAGCCTTGTGGGGCTGCAGAGGGCAGGTCTGCCCAGACCCTCAGTCCCAACTGTACACAGAGCCTGCGCTCCTCTGCAGGGGTGCCTCGGCACACTTCTTGGTCCTGTCCTCTCCCTGTCCTTTCCTGACCCCAGCACCGCACTCGGGGGCATCCCTTCTGAGGCAGCAGCTTCCTCATTCACCTCTCAGCTCTGGCCCCTGCCCCTCCAGGTCTCTCCCAGCCCCAGCCCCAGCACGGGCTTGAGGTCATGGTCTGGGCTGGGCACGCTGGGATGTTTTCCCAAGTGAAGAAGGAATCATAGCACAATCTGAGTGGGAAACCCGTGGAGGGGAGCCCAGGACTAGTCAGCTGAGGCAAAGACATTCACTTTGGCATCTGCATTAATATAGTGATTTATTGCTCCTTTAGCAATGTGGTTATGAAGTTCAAGGGGAGAGAGAAGAAACTGATGAAAACAGCGGCTCATCCGGGACTCTCTTCCTTCTCTGGTTTGTGCCTTGACTTCTTCAGAGCTTGGGCCTGAAGGTGTGAGCTCCATCTCATTCACTGCTGGCATACTGGGCCACAAATGCTCACTGGATGCGAATCTCTGGAGGCCTTTGGGGGGGCCCTTCCTCTTTCTCTCTGGTTGACGGCTTGCTGGGGAAGCCTAGGACGTCCGACTGCCTGGACATTTGCATTGCCAACCCCTCAGGTTTTGTCTCAGGTTGTCTCTTGGGCTGTGCCTCTTCCCCAGACTCCAGCTTGGTGGCAGACCTCTTGGCAGAGCCAGGTTCAGGGGTCCACAAGAGTTCAGTTCCCCGGGAGCTTTCCCCCTCCATGTTGATGACCATAGAGGGCAGTCCTTGTGCCTTGGGCTGCACCCAGCATTGGCTGAGAATGTCATGGATGTGGAGCTGTTGGCTGATGTTGGGCTGCAGCATGCACTAGATGAGGTCCTTGCACTCGTCTGTCAGGTTCTTGGAGTGTGGGAAGTCCACATGGTGCGCCTTCTGGGTACACAGCATCTTCCTGATGTTGGAGTCGTCCTAGGGCATGGCGCTGCAGACCATGATGTAGAGGATCATGCCCAGGCTCCAGATGTCATACACCTTGGGCTAGTAGGGGATGCCCTGCTACACCTCAGGGGCTGCATATGCCACCGACCCACAGAAGGTCTTGCTTAATCTCTGTTGGCCATTGTCATCCCGCAGGCAGAGCTTGGAGAACCTGAAGTAGAACAGCTTGATGTTGAAATCCTTGTGGAGGAGCAGGTTCTAACACTTGAGGTTCTGGTGCACGATGTCCAGGTCATGGCAGTACTTAATGGCCAAGGAGAGTTGGTGGAACATCTTGCACGCCATGTCCTTGGGCAGGGCTCCCTGGCACTCGATGAACTAGTTTTTTTTCTCAACCCTGGCTGGGCTCCCAGGGCAGACCTGGGGCTGGGGGCCAAAGGCGGGGCCTGGATGCCACCCTGAGCACTGGTGGCTGCTCTGAGGACAGTATAAGCAGCAGGGGCAGCACTGGACAGTGGCTATTGTTTCTTCTGGCAGTGGAGCCCTGCTGCTGTGCCAGGCTCTGCGTCCGGCACCTGTTCCAGGCTACGCCCTAGGGGAGTAGGGGTCACACGACTATCCTAGCCTTGGATTTGACTTTGGCCTCATCCACCTAGAGGGAGTGAACACCCCTTCCTCACAGAGCCAAGTGGAACCCTGGATCCCTCAGGGATGACTTGGTAGTGCAGGCTGGATGTCACTCAGGTTGGGTTGGGTTCCTACCTGCCATGGCCCTTCCCCCTTTTCTCTGCTCCTTCACCTTCTTCCCTAACCCTGACTGCCCACTGCCAGGACTTTGTGCGTTCTGGGCGCTCCTTCTTCCGGACAGCCTCCTTCTCCTTCCTGCTGGGGACACCCCAACTACTGTCTCCTGGAAACCAAAAATAAAATTCTAAGCTCCCTAGCCATCTGAATGGACCCCTCCTCTCCACCAAGGGCATTCCAAACTTAACCTGAAAAACTAGTTCAGGCTGTGATAGGAAGTGGGAGTCAGGCCTCATTATCCCTCCTCCCTTCAGGTTTCAGGCACAGCTAAGCAATGGTAACATCGACACAGAGACTTGAAGACTGACAACAGACTCTGTGGCAGTAAGATACCAGCATGACAGCAGGCCCGGAAAGAAACAAGTATTTTACTGTAAAACAGATTTCTTTCACATATTTTGAAGTCACTCTGCAAAGCTGTTTCTTGTGGGGAAAATCTACATTCTGTAGAGAATCCCCATCCCTTTCAAGGTCTTTTCTCCTGAGAGAATTAACTAGAGTCTGGCACCTTTTATTTATTTTTCCTTTTTTAATTTTTTTTTTTTTTTGAGACAGAGTCTTGCTCTGTTGCCCAGGCTGGAGTGCAGTGGCGTGATCTTGGCTCACCGCAACCTCTGCCTCCCTGGTTCAAGTGATTCTCCTGCTATCAGCCTCCTGAGTAGCTGGGATTACAGGCGTGTGCCACCATGCCTGGATAACTTTTGTAGTTTTGGTAGAGACGTGGTTTCACCGTGTTGGCCAGGCTGATCTTGAACTCCTGACTTCAAGTGATCTGCCCACCTTGGCATCTCAAAGTGCTGGGGTTACAGGCGTGAGTCACTGTGCCCAGGAGTCTGGCACTTTTTTTTTTTTTTTTTTTTTTTGAGATGGAGCCTTGCTCTGTCGCCCAGGCTGGAGTGCAGTGGCACAATCTCAGCTCACTGCAACCTCTGTTTCCTGGGTTTACGCCATTCTCCTGCCTCAGCCTCCCGAGTAGCTGGGACTACAGGCGCCCGCCACCACGCCCGGCTAATTTTTTGCATTTTTAATAGAGACGGGGTTTCACGGTGTTAGCCAGGATGGTCTCGATCTCCTGACCTCGTGATCCGCCCACCTCGGCCTCCCAAAGTGCTGGGATTACAAGTGTAAGCCACTGCGCCCGGCCGAGTCTAGCACTTTTTAATAAGAAACATTAACAGTTTCTTCTCTGTGAAGCCTGATACCTGGAAGCTTCATCTGTCTAAGAAGCTTGGTCTCCACAATCCCTTAATCCAGACAGTCCCTTTTATTGATTCCACGTCTTTAGATAAACTCTTTGAACCAGCTGCCAATCCGCATGACCTGGAAGCCCCCTCCACCCCCACTTTCAAGTTGTCCCGCCTTTTCCGACTGAACCACTGTATACCTTACATGACTGATGTCTTGTCTCCCTAAAATGTATAAAACCAAGCTGTAGCCCTACCCCCGTGGACACTTGCAGGATCTCCTGGGGCTGTGTCCCAGGCTATTGGTCACATACTGGCTCAGAAGAAATGTCTTCAAATATTTTACAGAGCTGGACTCTTTTTGCCAACACTGCCCTCCAAGGTTCACCCTGTTGGTGATGACAGGTGAGAGGTGGCACTTGGAGCACTGTTCGCAGGGGCGCTGAGCCTCCTCTTTGCCTAGCTTTCCTTCCTGCACATGTGGCCTTCCCTTCGCCATTGTGCAGGGAGGTCCTCCAGGGAGCCGGCTTCGCTGCAGTCTCCAGGATCTGGCCTTCCCAGTATCTCTTTGCCTGACACTCTCTTAGGCCATTCCTGTTCCTTACAGGGTGACCCTCTTTCCCCACCCTTAGAACCGGCAGGCCCTCCCTCCTCCACAGCGGTTCGGCCTTAAAAAGACCCCTTTGGGGCGCACTTTTGGGCTGCTCACGGGACCTGAGCTTGCAGGTGTTAAGACCCTTGGAGTCTCAGCCAGGTTCCCGCTTCGTCCTCTCCGCTCCCTACCCGCGCGACCCCACGGTGCCCAGCCCCATGCCCCGCGCCTTTCGATGTCTGTCCTTGTGGTCCCGCGCCCGCCGCCCCTACCCCGCGTCCAGAGACCCTACTCCCTTCCGAGGCCGCGTCGCTCAGGCCCCAGCCCCGGCTCTGCCTCTCTGCTTAACCAATGGCACGCCTCACTCCGTATGGTCCCGCCCTTCCCTTAGAGCCCGCCCCTCAGTCACCGCCCTTAGGTCCCCGCCCACCGCCGTCGTGACCTTAGGCCTCACCCCCTTCGGGGGGAAGTTCTGTGGCTCTGGCCCCGCCCCCTGCCTTGGCGTTCATTGGCCCGCGCCGGCGTCGAGGGCGGGAGGCGGGGCGGCGCGGCGCGGAGCCGAGCAGGACGGCAGCCATCTTGCGCGGAGCTGGAGTCGGAGCCTGAGGCTGCCGCCGAGAGTGCGCGCCAGCCCGCGGCCCAGCCTAAGCTCTTTCCCGCCGCCTCTCCGCGCCTCGCCCAGGTCCAGCCCCGCCTGACCCTCCTCTTGGCACGGTCCCCTGACCCTCAGTCCGGCTCGGTCCGGCCTCCCAGCGGGGTCACGCAGCCGCCCCGGGGACGATGAACGGAGGATAAATGGTGCCCAAGGCAGACAGCGGCGTCTTCCTACTGCTCTTCCTGCTCGTGCTCACTGTCACCGAGCCGCTGCGGCCAGGTGCGCCGCGCGATGGGGGCGGTGTGGGGGCGGGGCGGCGAGCGGGGCCGGGGTCGCCCCAGGACCTCCTTTCACCCGCGGCGCCCTTCTGCAGGGGCCGCGCCTGGGGCAGGGGCGGGCGGGGCCTGGCTCGCGGGCCGCCTGGCACTGTCTGCGGACGCCTGCTGGAGCTTACCTGGGCTCGCGGCGCCTCGGACTTCGTGCAGCTGTGCTGCCCGGGATGTTGCCTCTGGGCCCTTCCTGGGAGCGGCGGCGGCCAGGAGCTACGCCACGGGCGCGCCCTCCCGCCAGCCCAGCGTCGGAGTCGGGCTGGGGACAGCGGCTCTCGGGGGCACCTGGTTTCGCAGAAGTCCTCCCAGCAGTGGCCTAGTGCCAGCCTCTCAGTCCTGGAAACTCCTCGCCTGGACATTGGTGGCTGTGGCAGACTGTCATTCAGTGAGACGTTGCACTGAAGAAGTCCTCAGCTCACACCCGGTCCAGAGGAGGCACCAGGAGTCAGCCTAGCGTTGTGTGGCCGGCGCCAGCGTCCCGCGAGCGGAGACCTCGCCACTGTGCGGGGCCCTTAGGCGTGCTGCGTGTATGTGATGAATGAGTCCAGGCTTTGGAACTCCCCTAGGAGCTAGTGTGTTCTTAAGTCTGTGGTGGGGAATCAGAACCCGGGCAACCTCCTAGGAGACCCTTTTCTACCTATTTCAGTGTACCTCTCCTTCCCTTGAACTGCCCCAGAAAATCAAACCCCCTAAATACAGGACCGATGTATCCATCAGGCACAGGAATTCTGATATCACTGGCCCACGGTACTTTTAGTGGCCTGCGAATGTTATTTTATTTCATTTTTTAAGTCAGCAGGAAAAAACAACTTCTGGTCAAAGGAAATGTTTTCTTATGTATATTAATACAGTTTTCTTTATGCCAATACAATGAAAAAGCATGACTCTTAATATTTCTTAGTGGAGGAAAGGTCCCATGAAGGCAGAAGTGCCAGGGCCGTCTTCTCTGATGACCTGGGTGTGGGAGCACGGGGTGTGTGGCCCTCTCCTCTGTCCTAGCCAGGCTCCCAGCCCAGATACACCGCACCTCTTGGCTCTGCGCTTGTGTCATCTGTATGGAATGTCTGCCTCCTCCCTGGTGCCTACCTGGTGGCCAAGGCCCTGACCCATGCTCAACCTGGACAGATTCAGTGATGCTTCTCTGGTCTCCCCATGCAGAGCTAGTTGCTCACTGCTTTTGGCTGCTCTCTGGGCAGCGGGATGACTGGTAGTGGGGTGGCCTTGGTAAGAACAGAAGCCAGGGCCGGGCGCGGTGGCTCACGCCTGTAATCCCAGCACTTTGGGAGGCCGAGGCGGGTGGATCACGAGGTCAGGGGATCGAGACCATCCTGGCTAACCCGTTGAAACCCCGTCTCTACTAAAAATACAAAAAATTAACCGGGCGTGGTGGCAGGCACCTATAGTCCCAGGTGCTGGGGAGGCTGAGGCAGGAGAATGGCGTGAACCCGGGAGGTAAAGCAGGGGGGCGTCACAGGAGACCTCACACTGAGACTGAGGTCTCAGTAGGGCATGGGTGGGGTAGCTCTGGTAGAGGGAACAAACATTCTTTTCGATTCCATGACTCTCCAGATGAGAACATTGCAGCTACCCCTGGAGGCGTCTTGAGTTGCCGTGCAGAAGCTGGGAGCTGCAGTTGGCTCCCTGGCTTTGGCTGGGCAGTGAGGGCAGGCCTCTGGGCCTGATGTGTTCCTTGTATGCCCGCGTGTGCCTCTTCACACATTCACCCTATGTCCTTCCTGAGAGAGTGCTGCAAGGATCTGCCTAGCTGGTGCTTTCAAGAGGCTGGGGCTTCTCTGGTCTTAGTCGGTGTTCTTTCTGTGGGGATCCCGGCCTTAAAAGCATACTTGGGTATGAGGAAGGTACCAGTCAAAGCCCACTTCTCAGGAGTGTGTTTTCTGACTCCTGCCTGGTGGGTTCCCTGAAGATGAGGCCAAGCCACTTGGGTCTCCTCTCTGGTACAGGGCAGGGTGGAAGGCCTTTCATGGAGTTACAGGGCAGCAAGTGCTTGCTGTACTTGACCTTTCACCAATTTTTTTTTTTTTTTTTTTTGAGACAGAGTCCTGCTCTGCTGCCCAGGCTGGAGTGCAGTAGCGTGATCTTGGCCCACTGCAACCTCCACCTCCTTGGTTCAAGCGATTCTCCTGCGTCAGCCTCCCGATTAGCTGGGATTATAGGCACACACCTCCACGCCCAGCTAATTTTTGTATTTTTAGTAGAGATGGGGTTTTGCCATGTTGGCCAGGCTGGTCTGGAACTTCTGACCTCTGGTGATCCACCCACCTTGGCCTCCCAAAGTGCTGGAATTACAGGTCTGAGGTACCATGCCCAGCAATTTTCTTTTAAATGCACATTTGAACTTGATTTAAGATGTGTCATGTGCCGGACACTGTTCTAAGCACTAATATGTATTAACTCTCAAGAGGTCCCTGCTGGATGCTATTTTTAGTCTCATTTAAAGATGGGGAAGCTGAAATCCAGAGTGCTTGTGAAGCTAAGTGGCTGAGATGAGATTTCATTGTAGGAGTCTGGCCTTCCCCCCATTGTGCACCCCGACTGGGGCTTGTGCACTCCAACTGTGTCTCCAGCCCAGCCACAGGAGTACCTCACATTATGCTCTGAACAGCTTCCTTAACCCCAGGTGGAGCCACAGGGGACCTATCTGTCCCCTGATAGGTCCTGGGGTCCTCTAGGTGAGGGTGCAGAATCTTTTTCCATGTGGATACTCCAGTCTGAGGGACAGAACCACCCACTCCCCCAAATCCCTTCTGTGTTTGGCCATGTGACCACTGATGATGTGTGTTATGATCACTGGGGGTGTGATGAGGAAGAAGGGTTGGAGACTACTGCTAAGGTAACTGACAGCGAGACGGTGGGGGATTTGGGGAACACTGATAATGTCTCATTGGCCCTTTCTCCATCTGTATAGAGAAGGCAGCATTGATTGCTGATTCTAAAACTGTTTTTCTTTCTAGCTTGAATTGTGAAACAAAATTATATCACAAGCCACAGCTCTATCCAGGTTGAACCTACCATACATAGCTGAGAAAAAATTGCCTTCTGAGTACTGGTGCACCCTGGTCCCTTCCTGCTGGTTGCTGGTCCTGTACAGGGCTTGTGCTCAGCCAGGCCCCTTGGTGAGGTATAGGATGAGAAGATCGTCTTCCTTCTATTGCTGGTACAGCTAGCTGGGAGAGGCAAATGACTTGTCTAAGGTCACACAGCTGGTGAGCAGCAGAGCGAGGGTTCAGACCCAGGTGGAGCTGGCTGCTAGCTTAGGGTTCTTGCCCTTTTGCTTTCAGTAGGCAGCTGTGCTGAGCTGATAAAATCTCAGGGAGCTGTGAAGGGAACACAGCACCTTGGCTCTGGAGTCCAGAGTTGTTTTTTTTGTGACGGAGTTTCTGTCTGTCACCCAGGCTAGAGTGCAGTTGTGGGATCTCAGCTCACTGTAACCTCCGCCTCCTGGGTTCCAGTAATTCTCCTGTGTCAGCCTCCAGAGTAACATTACGGCGTACGCCACCATGCCGGGCTAACTTTGTATTTTTAGTAGAAACGGGGTTTCACCATGTTGGCCATGTAGGCTTTCCTCAAATTCCTGGGCTCAAGTGATCCACCTGCTTTGGCCTCCCAAAGTTACGGGATTGCAGGTGTGAACCACCTCACCCGGGCTGGAGTCCAGAGTTTTCTATCGTGTGAAGTAGCACAGGGGTTTGGTGAATAGGGAGAGAGTGCATATTTTCATCACAAGGAAAAGTGACTGAGGCTCAGAAGTAGCTGGAGAGGTGAGCTTGCACCTGGCCTTGCCAAAACCTCCTGAGTTTGGAGTGCTTTCCTCTATAGCCTGGTACTGTGACACTTTGTAGAGTTTGTCCACTGGTAGATTTGGCTTTTGGGTTAACAGGTTCATTTTTTTTAGTTGGAAAGTGGTGTAATATACTTTCTAGCTTTACTAGCTAATGAATTTTCCTTTCTTTTCTTGACAAAAAGAAACCTTTTACTTGGAAATAATTTCAAACTCACAGAAAATTTGCAAGAATAAAATGAGTGCAGAGAACACCTGCATATTCTTTGCTGAGGCTTCCCTACTGTTGGCGTTTTACCTTATTTGCCTTATCCCCCGTCCTCTGTGTGTATGTGCATATCGTGCATTCACACACGTTGCTTTTTTGTGAACCATTTGAGAGTAAGTTGCATGCGCCATGGCCCTTTATCCTTGTACATGTTAGCCATTGCAGAGAGTAGAGGCTGCTCCCACTTAGCCCCTCCCCATTGTTCTCCCTAACACCTGCTATGTGCCAAGCCCTGTGTCACGTGGGAAGGTCTCGTGGGTGCACGAAGCCCTGTGGTTAAAGCCCAGGTTGGCTCAGGTGGCAAGCTGGCATCACTGCATGTCAGGGTTATTATTTTAGTTGGCGGTTCTAGATTCGGGAATGAAGATTGCTGTTGTGGAACATTTGTGCTCTGTTAGGCTCTGTTAAGCTAGCTTATGGGCACTTTTCCCACCCCTTCCTTCCCAGAGACTTCCCAGAGTGCTGAGTGATTATATCCTCTTAGCAGCGGTGGCCGGTGATTTGTTTGTGCAAGTGTCCTTCTAGCAGTGACAGCAGGTAATCTTGTTATGCACGGATCCTCTTAGCAGTAATGGGAGGTGATTGATCCACGTGTGTCCTCTTAGCAGTGAGGGCAGGTGATCTAGCTGTGCACGTGTCCTCTTAGCCATGGTGGGAGGTGATCTGGTTGTGCAGGTGTCCTCTTAGCAGTGATGGGAGGTGATCTCAGTGATGGGAGGTGATCTTATTATGCATGTTTTCTCTTAGCAGTAGTGGCAGGTGATCCGGTCGTGTGCATGTCCTCTCAGCAATGATGACAGGTGATCTAGTAGTGCATGCATCCTCTCAACACTGATGGCAGGTGATCTGGTTGTTGACTCTCCCCTGCTGGACCTGAGCCTTTGACGGGCAGGGAGTTCCTCTGCTTCTCTTGGTTGTTGGCATAAGGAAGGACCCGACTGGCATTTAGTAGTTTCTTGACTCTTAAGTGGAATGCATCAGTGACAACATTAAGGACCCCGTAGAAAGCTCATGACTGATTAGATGTCTTTTCTTTGGTGTGCTGCTAGATTTTCCCTTATCACATGTGCTGTTATGTTTGGGTGCTGAGGGTTTGGTGACCGTCCTCTTTCCTTTCTTTCCCTGCCAGTCTGCAGAGTGGGCTCGGTAATCCAGAGAGACCAGTTTTGGGCCAACAGTTCATTGAGCAGCGTGATGCATGGGCTTGGGTATGGTTATTATGTGAAAACTGTGTACCAACTGTATTTGTGTTTCTGGCATGATTTACCAGTTGTCCTGGGAGCTTTAGTCAAAGCCATTCCATCTCATCCTGCCATTTCAAGCTGTGTGTCCTGTCAGTGTGGACATGGTGGGCTTGGCAGGGTAAGTCTAGGTTGAAGGGTGAATGGCCTGTGGACCCAGATGTCCTGGACCTTCTGGGCATCCACTTGGGAGGTGGGGAAGCTCAGGTCTGGTTTGACCTCAGATGAGCTGTCTGTAAAAGTAGCAGCTGGGATTATTAGATCAAGCCTTCTCCTCCCGGTCCATGGCAGCAGTTGGGTATGGTGGCTTAAGAGCATGGGCTCTAGAGCCACACTGCCTAGGCTCAGTCTGCTCTGCTGCTCACTCTGTGACTTCTGCTTCAGTCTCCTCATTTGGAACATGGACATCATAACAGAACTTCATGGAGACGTTGTGAGGATTAAAATGGGTAAGCATAAAATTCTAAAAAGTGTCTGATGTAAAGCAAACTCTTCATCAGGCAAAATGTTAGTATTAATCACAGATAGACTTCAGGAACCCTGAACTGAAATGTGAAATGTGAGGTTGTGTGTGCACAGGGCGTATTGGTCGGGAGAGGGCTCCCTCAGGAGGTGGCAGAGTGCAGTGGCTCTGAGGAGTGTCTGCGCACAGAGAGTGCGCTTTGCTGTTCTGATGGGATCAGAGGGACTGCGTATGACTCTCTGAGAGCCCCTGAAACAGCCATGGTGCTTTGGACAGGGCGAGGATTGTTCATACACGTTTTGCTCTTCGTCACATTCATGCTGTGTCACCTGGGCCTGGTCAGGCACAGAGTAGGCACTCAGAAATCAGTTATTGAACAAATGCACAAATGCCTATTTATATTTTGACATAAAGAGCAACAGCTACTTTAGCCAGCAGGCCTTGCAGCTGCCTCTGGTGGGGGTGGCGAGGAGGATGAGAGCCTTGTGGCAGTCCTGCAAAAACCCCTTGGGAGGATGGGATGGGGGGTAGGGGACATGGCTGTGGAGCCAGCTGGCCTGGGCCCCACCCTGGTGGGAGCTTGCTCCTGTGATGGGAGCTGAGCTGAGAGGTGAGAGCAAGTGCGGCTTCTCATTAATGTGGATCCTCACTGAAGCTCACCAGCTGCCCAGCCTGGGGTGGAGGGTTGAGGGGCCCCCCAGAGGGAGGGACCCCAGCAAGCCAGTGCAGAGGGAGCACTGCCTCTCTGATGGACTTGCTGGCACCTGGCTTTGAGAACTGGACTGCCTTGTGTGAGGATGTGGCCGGACCTTCCCTGGGTCATTTGCACAATGCAGGGCTTGTTTCTGGTCAAGAGCTGGCTGGGTGCATGGGCTGTACATGCTTGCCTCTTGGCCTTCTCCCCTCCTCTGCCTGGGGTAGCTGTTGCTTCAGTCACTCTGGGCTGGTCATTGTTCTCAGTGCCCTTGTCCCCTACAGGTCCCTCCCTGTAGCCTGACTTCTGGCTGACCTCTGGCAAAATGGCAGACAGCTATCAGTTTGGTTAGCTTGTCTTCCTTGGTTAGTCTGTCATCCTTCAGCTGTTGGCTGCTACCTGTTAGACAGGACAGTACTGAGGACAGTACTCTGGTGAGTATGCTGGACTGAGGGTCCCCCAGGTAGACCCTGCCCTCTTCCTTGCCTGGGAAGTCTCATTTTCTGGGAAACCTTCCTTAGGAGTTCATAGTTGTGGAGACGATTGTTTTTGGCTGGCCAGGGCACTGGATGAGGGGCAGGAGTCACAGCAGAGGGACCCAGAAGGTCAGCACAGGGGTGGTCAGCAGGAGACTGACCATAGGACCTGGCCGGGTGCTCCACTGAAACTAGGTCTGCTGATGCAGAGGTCTCTCCGGTGCCCCTGGCTGCTGCTTAGGGCCTCCAGGTAGATTAGTTTACCTACAGAGCTCTGTCTGTGGTCTTAGAATAAGAGGACCCGGAAGAGCTAGAGGCTTGTTGGGGCCCATGGCAGGCCTTTGCTGCAGCTCTTGGAGGTTTCTTGGCCACTCCTGACAGTAGGAGCAGCTCTTAGGATTTCCCCATCTACCCTATTTGTGAAGGATGCCTGCTAGACCAGCATGGTAAGCCATGGGGCATGGAGAGAGCCCAAGGGTGTAGAAGATCTTGTCTGCACAATCTAGAAAAAATAAAGTTGATATTTTTTCACATTTGGTAACATTCATACATGGAATATTTTACATAAATGGAATTATGTTTTTTATTTAATTTTTTTCATTTGTTTTCAGATCTTTGTAGATCAGTACATATATAACCTCATTCTTTTTTTTTTTTTTTTTGTAACAAAAGATGGAGAGGAGAGGTGGGAATGGGTTGGGGCAGGATTGTCTAACTCATTCTTTTTTTTTTTCCAGACGGAATCTTGCTCTTGTTGCCCAGGCTGGAGTGCAGTGGCGTGATCTCAGCTCACTGCAGCCTTCACTTCCTGGGTTCAAGTGATTATCCTGCCTCGGCCTCCCAAGTAGCTGGGATGACAGGCATCTGCCGCCATGCCTGGCTAATTTTTGTATTTTAAGTAGAGATGGGATTTCGCCATGTTGGCCAGGCTGGTCTCAAACTCCTGACCTTAGGTGATCTGCCTACCATGGCCTCCCAAAGTGCTGGGATTACAGGTGTGAGTCACCACACCCAACCAACATGGATATTTTTAAAAGACTACAGGCCAGTGCTTATAGAATATATTGCTCACGTGAGGTTTATCAGGTTGTTTCCTTGTGGTAAGATTGAGTCTGCTCAATTTTGGGAGGAGCAACACTGCAGGACATTCAGTCCTCAGTGCATCCCATCAGGAGGTGCCTGCTGCTAGCTTGTCCCAGGAATGGTGATGTTCACTTTGACCACTTGGTCAAGTGCTATCTACAGGGTTTCTCTGCTGTAAAGGTGCTTTTTCCCCATTGTGATTGGCCAAGGACTCTGTGGGAGGTAGATAGCTTTGTCAGGTGGTTTTAAGCACCAATTCCTGCCTGAATCGGTTACCATTATGATTGTTGCTAAATGGTGATTTTATCTTATTCTTTCTACTTTTATTGGTATTCTATAAAATAGAACCTTCTCCTGCAGAATTCCTTTTTATTTACTCTCCGTATGGACTCATGGAGTCTTCTTTTTATTTAGTGTGTTATAACCTGTTATGGTCATAGTTCACATTGGGGCTCATATTATAATTGAGTTGGCAAGGGAAAACCCCTTCACCTGGTCCCTTCAGGATGGGAATGTTGCCTTCTGACATGTGTTCATCAATTGGAACATTCCTTATTGCCAGGCTCATCTTGCACCTTACCTGCCCCAGACTGGAATGGGGCATTTTTCCACAGAGCGCTGGTTCCTTTTGGTGGGAGATGGTATTTAGAAAGCAGGATTTTGGTGGTAGGTGTGTTTATTGCTAGCTACTAGAGCATGCTGCAACTCCATCTTTTCAGTCTAGCCCAAGAGGTATGTCTCTATGTGCATGTGTGTGTGCGTGCATGTGTCTGTGCCTGTGTAAGTTCATACTGGTTTTTTTTTTTTTTTTTTTTTTTTTTTTTGAGACGGAGTCTCACTCTGTTGCCAGGCTGGAGTGCAGTGGTGTGATCTTGGCTCACTGCAACCTCCGCCTCCCAGGTTCAAGCAGTTCTCCCCGCTCAGCCTCCCTAGTAGCTGGAACTACACGCATGTGCTACCACACCCAGCTAATTTTTGTATTTTTAGTAGAGATGGGGTTTCACCATGTTGGCCAGGATGGTCTCGATCTCTTGACCTCATGATCTGCCTGCCTCGGCCTCCCAAAGTGCTGGGATTACAGGTATGAGCCACTGTGCCTGGCCCATACTGTTTCTTTAGTTCCAATCCAGCATTACAGGGTCTTGCTTTCTCTGTTTCAAGTTTGTTTCTCTTTTTTTCTACAGTGAAAACCCTGGCTCCCAACAGCATCAGTAGGTTTACTCATTTGCTTAGTCTTACACTGCACACAGAATCGTTTCAGAAGTGCTGCGTTCACACCACTAGTAACAGCAGACCTACTAAGTAGAGTTTAATTTTTTTTTTAACTCTTTGTGTTTTCAGACTGATGGTGTATACTCAAGAGTCTTGGGTTCAAAAGCCACTTGGATTAATTCTCTTACACAATTAGGTTCAAAACTGTGTTGTGGCAGGGCAGGGTGGTTCACACCTGAAATTTCCAGCACTATGGGAGGTTGAGGTGGGTGGATTGCTTGAACTTAGAAGTTCAAAACCAGCCTGGGCAATATGGCATCTCTGCAGAAAATAGAAAAATTAGCTGGGTATGGTGGCGCACGCCTGTACTCCTAGCTACTTGGAGGGGACTGAGGTGGGAGGATCATTTGAGCCCAGTGAGCAGAAGTTGCAGTGAGCCGAGATCATGCCTCTGCACTCCAGCCTAGACAACAGAGCAAGACCTGCCTCAAAAACCAAAACCAAAACCAAAACCAAAAAAAAACCTGTTTTGGTTTGAAACTGTGTTTATTAAATAATATTGAGAGTGGTATTTACTGTAACCTCAGTATTATAACAAGCCCCTCTTTCATTACACTAATTGGTAAGGAAGCATCTCAATTTTGAACAGGTTTTATTATTTTCCTAGGTAAATTTTTTTCCTTTCTTTTTTTCTTTTCTTTTCTTTTTTTTTTTTTTTTTGAGATGGAGTCTCGCTGTGTCACCTGGGCTGGAGTGCAGTGGTATGACCTTGGCTCACTGTAACCTCTGCCTCCTGGGTTCAAGCGATTCTCCTGCCCCAGCCTCCCCGGTAGGTGGGACTACAGGTGCAAGCCACCATGCCCGGCTAATTATTGTATTTTTAGTGGAGATGGGGTTTTGCCATCATGGCCAGGCTGGTCTTGAACTCCTGACCTCAGGTGATCCACCTGCCTCAGCCTCTGAAAGTGCTGGGATAACAGGCATGAGCCATCATGCTTGGCCAATAATTGGATATTTTAAAAATAATTATTTTTCATTTCTGAGAGTCCTGAGCCTTGGTTGACGTACTTTTGTCGAAACTCTTGGCAAATCACTTTTTCAGTTTCAGTTTCTTCCTGGAGACCAAAAAAAAAAAAAAAAAAAAAAAAAAAAGTGGGGGTTTAGATGTTCAAGGGCTATTTGGGCCCAAGTGCTGACATTGTGAGCTTGTTGGTGTAATAGGGTCTCAGTTCCCCCAGCCATCACCCTTTGTGTTTCCTGTCCGTCTGATCGCTTGGGTTTGTGCTCTGATAGTCTTTGGGCATGCAGTGGTATGGGGGAGCTGTCTGAAACAGGGCCTGAGGTTGGCCTGGGAGTTTGGGTGTAGTTGTGCACACCCTTTACCTGACAGACTCATTGTGGAGGGGTGATGAGTGGGGCAGGTGGTAGGTCCATTTTGGAGATTAGGATGCTGAGGCCCGGAGAGGTTAATTAGCTTGCCTGGTGGCATCACTTAGCTTTTAAGTAGAAGCAAGAACAGGAAACTCAGGACTGCTGTCCTGAGCCCCGTGCTTTGCCTCCTGCACCATGATTCCAAAAGCAGATGAAAGAGCTGTATGGCAGAGGGAGCTAAGTGGAGCGCCACCACCTGGGGCCTCCTGCCTAAGAACCGGGCACCTTTTCACCGGGTTGAGCATCGCTAGTGTTCACAGTTCTGACTGCACCAGCATCTTGTGTGGACAGTGGTGCTGTGATGTCTCTTTGGGCTTGGGTGATCAATTCAGGCCAGCTGGTGACCACCCTCTGTGATCTCACCATACAGTAATTGCATTCAAAGCGATCTGTACGTTTCCAGAAGCTTGGGAGGCTTATTAGAGAGTCACCTTCTTTTGTATGGATGGACTTTGTGGATTTTCAACCATGTGGTTGTATTACTTCTTAAGAAACACTCATGAAAGTAAAAGATGAGGAAAAGGTATTTTAAAGGGAAAAAGTTTCGTATAACTGAATATAAAACAGATATTACTTAACAGAAAAAATAGATCTAAAATGCTTAGAACCAACAAAAAATTTAATGAAATTCTAGCTTAATGCTGTTGCATATTTCTGCTTTATAATTGCAGCATGAGATGTGATGATGCCTTTTTATAGGAAGTAGGTACTCATATTAACCTCATTTTACAGATGAAGAAACAGAGCTCGGGAGACTAAGTGACTTAGCTAAGTCACACAGCTTTTAGAGTCATGGAGTGGGTATTTGAAACCTGGGCTGCATAGAGCTCATGCTGTGGTATTGCACAGCTTCAAGAGAAGTCTTCGGCTCGTTTTCCATCGACTCCTTGTCTTTCTCCTTCCTCCTTTGCTTTTTTTCTTTTTTTTTTCAAATTTAATTTTATTTTGCTTTAAGTTCCGGGATACATGTGCAGAACGTGCTGGTTTGTTACATAGGTATACATGTGCTATGGTGGTTTGCTGCACCTATCATCTAGGTTTTAAGCCCCGCATGCATTAGGTATTTGTCGTAAGGCTCTCCTCCCACCTTTTCAATGTGAACCTCCCCACCCTGCTTTTCTTGTCTTCTTCCCATTGCTTCAGCAGGCTACAGGTGCCGCAGCCCTGACTCCTCAGTGCCCACCCCTGCTGTGTCCACGCAAATGCCCCCAGAAAGCTGACACTTCCCCGCAGCCTGTTCCTGCAGTCCCTGCCTTGGTTCTTAGCTGATGCTGTCATCATTATCAGCCCCACCCCATCCCCGTTTTTGAGCATCAGGCACCCTGATCAGCACTTGGCACACAATAGCTCCATTAACCTTACCTGTAACCCCACTTTTTGGATAGAGTTTTTGGTGTGTTAAATCTTGTGCTCAATTTAGGTTTTGAAATAAGCGCAGGAAATGAAGCTTTCAGACTGCACATGTTTCTTTGAACGTTCTTTAAAGACCCCGTATGATAGGACATGTGCTTTTTGTGAGTGTAACTCCCTGTGGTGATCACACTAAAGTTTGGACCCACTCTGCTAGACAAGGGAGGAACTGGGCAGAGCTACCTGCCCATGCTGGGCTGTAGGCTCAGTCTCCTTTTAGATGCCTCAGATTTCTAGTCTTGCTTTCTTGCAGGAGTTACTTCGTTCAGTTGTAGTATTATCCTTAGGACTTTAAAATCCCTCCATATTTTATGTGTGCTTTTCAGGGTTAGGTGACCCCACTGCTACCCCAGTTTTTTTTTAAATAAAATATAGTAAAATATACCACCATGAGCACTCAATTCAGTGTTCAGTTCATTCAGTGTTCAGTTCGGTAGTGTCAGAGTATGTACCTTGTTATGCAACAGATCTCTAGAATGTTTTCATCTTGCAAAACTGAAACTCCGTACCCATTGAGTAACTATCCTCCCTTGTATCTCTCTCTCCAGCCTGGCAACCACCGTCCTACTTCCTGTTTCTAAGAGTTTGACTACTTTAGATACTCCATATGAGTAGAATCATGCAGATTTGTCTTCTTATGTTTGGCTTATTTCACCTCAAGGTTCATCCATGTTGTAGCATGTGTCGGAGCTTCTTTTTGAGACTGAGTAGTGTTCCACTGTGTGTGTGTACTGCATGTTGCTTATTCAATGTGCGCTTGGATTGCTTCCACCTCTTAGTTACTGTCAGTAGCTCTGCTATGAGCATGGGTATATGAATATCTCTTTGAGACCTTGCCTTCAATTAATATGGGGTATATATCCAGAAGTGGAATTGCTGGATCATGTGGTAATTCTATTTTTAATTTTTTAAGGAAACTCCATGCTGTCTTCCATAGTGACTGTTCCATTTTACACTCCTACCAATGATGTGCAAGAGTTCTGATTTCTTCACATCTTTGCCAACACTTGTGGGTTGTTTTGTTTTGTTTTTTTTGACAGTGGCTATCCTAATGGGTGAGGTGATAGCCTATTGTGGTTTTGGCTTACATTTCCCTGATGATTAAGGAAGTTTTTTTTTTTTTTTTCCTTTTGAGACAGTTTCGCTCTGTCACCCGGGTTGGGGTGCAGTGATATAATCGTAACTCCTTGAGGCCTTGACCTCCTGGACTCAAGTGATCCTCCTGCCTCAGCCTCCCATGTAGTTGGCACTACAAATGCGTACCACCACAGCCAGCTAATTTTTTGTTTTTTGGTTTTTTTGGTAGAGATGAGATCTCGCTTTGTTGCTCAGGCTGGTCTTGAGCTCCTGGGCTCAAGCAATCCTCCCATCTGCCTCCCAAAGTATGAGGTTCATTTTCTGATATGTGGAGTCCAATTGTCTAGTACCATTTGTTGAAAGGTTATACTTTCTCCATTGAATTGTCTTTGTACCTTTGTCAAAATCCATTGACTACATTTGTGTGGGTCTGTTTCTGATATCTGTATTCTGTTCTGTTCTGTTGGTCTGTGCATCTTTTTTTTTTTTTTTTTTTTTCCAGATAAAGTCTCTGTTGCCCAGGCTGGAGTGCGGTGGTGGGATCACAGCTCACTGCAGCCTTGACCTCCCTGGCTGAAGTGATTCTCCCACCTCACCCTCACTGAGTAGCTGGGACCACAGGTGTGCATCATCATATGTGGCTAATATTTTTAATTTTAATTTTTGTAGAGACTGGATCCCTATGTTGCCCAAGCTGGTCTCCACCTCCTGGGCTCAAGTGATCCTCCTGTCTCAGCTTTCCAAAGTGTTGGATTACAAGTGTGAGCTACTGTGCTCAGTGTGGTCTGTGTATCTTTACTAAGCTTTTGATCAAAGACTTTTTTAATTTTGAAGAAGTCTGATTTATCAATTTTTCTTGTTATGGTCATGCTTTCTGTGTTTGTCTAATAAATCTTTGCCTACCCCAAGGTTACAAAGATCTTCTCCTCCCCTAGTAGAATATGAGCTTCGTGGGGCGGAGGCACCTTTTGTTTCTCATCTTGCTCTTCTCACTTGTGTCCTGCACAGCACCTGGCCCCTAGGAGGTACACGGCAGTGTTCATGGAAGGAGCAAATGAGTTGTCTTAAGGATTCATAATAATGTATTCTAAGCACTTGATATACTGCCTGGCACATGCAAAATGAGCATTCAGGAATCTGATTTGGCTACAGCTGTTCTTTCTCTTAGAGAAATTGGCTGTGCTATCCTGTAGCTATGATCAAAATGTGGTGTGAATGTTGGATGAAACTGCTGGCTGATGCTTACATCAGATGCGAGATAACTCTCACTCCAGTTCTGTCCCACCTTCCTGCCCTGGTCTTACTTCCAAGTATGTAGCCTCTCCTGCCCGAACCCCCATGAAATAAAGACTGATTGCAGGTTGCTGTTCTTTTCTTGAAAGTGGCACTCATGGAATAGATATGCTTGGCAGACTTGCCTTTCTCCTCTTTCATCTTATATGATCACTTCCTTTTTCTTAGGACCTTCCCTTCTTTTCAAGGATAACTTATTTTAAACAGGGCCTTCTTCCCCAAACATCTGCCTGAGGAGAAGCCACAGGGCAGAGCAGCTGAGCCAGTGTTTTGGTTGGACGGCATCTACAGATAGATGGTAGCAGGTGATGGTCCCTTCATCTCCTGGAGGTAGAAAATGCTTGTTATTTATGAGAAGTAAATGCTGAAGCATAGGCCTTGTCCCTTTGTTCTTGTGTGGTGTTCCCCAGTGTCAGTGTTGTGACCCCTCGGGCTGTGGGAGAAAGTGGCTGGCACTCCGCTAGCGCTTGGCAACCCTACTCCCTCTCCACTGTCACAGGAGAGCTGACCACCTGCCTCCAGTGATGGTGATGGGGAGTCAGGAGCTCCAAGGTCCAGAGAAGGAGTGACTGAGGGTGGAGCCTTCACTTAGAGATTCCACTTGGCCCAGGGGCTGTATGGAAATGGGTTTGGTGGTTATGTGTTTGGGGAGCTACTGCCATTTAGGGAGCCATATCAAAGAAGTTGTGGGCATATTTCAAAACTACAGCAAGAGTGTTTGCAGATTTAAAATATTTCATTCTAGTAACTGGCCACTGGTAGGGAAAAAAAGTACAACATGTTGATACATCCTTGGCTTTGTGCCAAACTGGTGGTGGGGCTCTGGTATCCCTGGGCTTTGTGTAGCAAGCCCCCAGAGGCTCCACTGGCTACTGTCTCAGTGAAGGAAATGGCTCAGAACTGGAAAGTTTGGACCTGGTCCTCTGAGGAGTCAGAACGCAGAGCCCCAGCCAGGGGCTCTGCTGGCTTCAGGGATGGGGATTTGGGTGAAAGAGCCCACAACCTGGCCTCTGATGCCCATTCTGCTGCTGCCAACTTGATGTGGGACACTGAGCAGGTGGGTCAGCCCCTCTGAGAAGCGAGCTGACTGGACTAGATGGGAGTTTCAATACATAGAACAGCTTCAGGCCCTCCTTCACATTTTGCTAATGAAACTTCCAATCCTATCATTTTCCACGAGCCATGCATGTCTTGCTCCCCTTTGAACTCTGGGCCCTCGTGGATGAGGAGCCGGCTGGTCCCTGAGCTCCTTGTGGCTTGAAGTTCAGATGCTGGCATTCTTTGTGCTACAGCTTGGTGGCTGCCAGTGCAGAGGATACCCAGGCCTCCAGGTAGCAGCAGTCTTCACTGCACCTCGCTGCTGCGACGCAGTGGCAGGTCAAACTGCACAGAGCCCCCGGCCATGGTTCCTGCCTCCCGTCCTCTCTTTGCCCCTATGGGTCCCTCTCAGAGCATTTCAGAGGACCTCCCAGGATTGTTCCTAGGGGTGGCGTATGTGAAAGTTCAGCAGCTGAGCATTGTTGGAGTGATTTTCTCCTTTGGCCTCATGACCTCCGTGGAAGTCAGGAGGGATAGGCAGGGCAGGATGATCACCTCCATGCTTTACAGATGGAGGAAGCAGCCTGGCAAGGCTGAGTGGGATTGCACGGGCCAGGAGCTGAAGCCTGCTGTTTGTCTTGCGACAGATCTGTGGGGCCTCTTTCCAAGCCAATCTCCCTGCGTGGTTCCAGGAAGCCACAGAGGCGGGGAGGTTGCTGCTGGCCTGCTGGTGC
Source organism: Macaca fascicularis (assembly GCF_037993035.2). Taxonomy (NCBI): domain Eukaryota; kingdom Metazoa; phylum Chordata; class Mammalia; order Primates; family Cercopithecidae; genus Macaca; species Macaca fascicularis. The sequence goes on from NC_088384.1 coordinate 33,740,536, forward strand.
TATGGGGCAGTGGCAGTGACAGGGAAGGAGCTAGATGGGCTGCAGGGGAGAGCTGCAGGGACTGATGAGCCAGGACCCCCAAGAACCTGGGTGTGGGGCTTTGAGGGAAGGCTAGAGGTGGCCCTTGGACCCCGTAAAAGGGCAGATGGCATTTAAGCACTGTAGAGAAGGCAGGGAGTTTGTGATATGATCACAGTTGGTTCTGGAATGGTCTGTGCACTGTTTGGAATGCCAGGTCCTGCCTTTCCTCACTTCCTAGCTCTGCCCTCCCAGGTCTGCTCTCTGTGTTGATGCAGATTGGTATTCTGATGATCTGCTCCTCCATCGCCAGCTGTGTCGCTTTCTGGAGTTACAGCACATCCCGTGAAGCTATCTGGTCCCAAAGTCCCTTAGGGGCCCTGGAGTACAGTGTGTCTTCCAGAGCACACGTCGCTCCCTTCCCCCGTGGGCAGCACTTGTTCAGGATGGATGCTTGCCGGAGGCTTGCCCTATGGCCCCTGGTGGCTCAGATGTTGGCCATCTCTGAGTCCCCATTCAAGGCCCTTATTATTCACTCTCTTGTCTCAGGACAGAGGTGACCGCTCCATTTAGAAGGTCACTGAGCAATATGCCCTCTGTTTTGTCTTTTAGTTATTTTGCTATCAACAGTGCTCTCTGTCCTCTTTCTATTTTTTTATTTTTTTGAGATGGAATCTCTCTCTGTCACCCAGACTGGTGTGCGGTGGCACAATCTTGGCTCACTGCAACCTCTGCCTTCTAGGTTCAAGCAATTTTTCCCACCTCAGCCTCCCAAGTAGTTGAGACTACAGGTGTGCACCACCACGCCTGTCTAATTTTTGTATTTTTAGTAGAGATGGGGTTTCCCATACTGTCCAGGCTGGTCTTGAACTCCTGACCTCCGGTGATTCACCCGCCTTAGCCCGCCAAAGTGCTGGGATTACAGGCGTGAGCCACCGCGCCCGGCCCTCTGTCCCTTCTTGAGGGCATCTGGAGAAGAGATGGCTGGCCCAGGGCGGAACCCAGCATCCACAGCTCTGGTCTCCTAGAGCTGCATGGTCACCTTTTACAATAGCCCAGCCAGCCCTTGACTTTCAAACCCTCTCCCCTCTGCTGCTGCTGCTGCTTTGAAGTGCGGTGCTGGACAAATCTTCCTTTCCTAGTAGCAACTCGTATGGAGGGTGAAATGACCTGTGGGAAAGCCCCACTGGGAAGCAGCTGCCAGCTCTTTCCAAGGCAGAATGTGCAGTGAGGCTTTCCTGCCCAGGTGTGAGCAGGCCTGCCAGGGATGCTGGAACCTTCTGGGCACTCCAGCAGGGCATGGTTGTCCCCTGCCCCAGGTGTGGGAGCCTGTGTCTGATGGGTCTCAGACTGCTCTGGTGGAGACCTATCCTAGTGGGCTGTGAGTAGTGCAAGATGGGCTGGAATTTCTCTTGCATTTCTTTGCTGGAAGTGTTTTGATTTTCTTAGTGATGTAGCTGTGGACATGTGTACTTCTGCTGGTACTCTGTCTCCCTCTTGTTCTTTGTGGGCACATGTTGAGGAGAAATCAATTTTAAACAATTTATGCAGCATACTAAATTTCACACAGTAATTTGAGACAGCTCAGTTTACATAATTTAAAACAAGGCTAAGACTTGCTGACAAAGAAGAAATTGAATCTAGAGAAAGAATCTGTATTGCAGAGACACGTGGGTTTCTGCAGGGCATGAATCCACTAATTCCCAAGCTTTGCATAACCCAAAGCAGTAGCTCTCTAAGTGTGCCCAGGGGTCTCTGGGGGGGTTCCCTGACCCTTTTAGGGGCTCCGTGAGGTCAAAACTGTTTTCATAATAATACCAAGGTGTCATTTGCCTCTTTCTCTCATTCTCACAAGCATAAAGTAGCATTTCCAGAGACTGTTTGATGTGTGATGACATCATTGCTCTGACAGCTAATGGGATGTATGCTTGGGATTCTCTTTCTTGCTCGCTCGCTCTCTCTTTTTTAAGAACGGTGCCTCACTCTGGTGCCCAGGCGTGACTGCAGTGGCCAGGTCGCAGCTCACTGTAACCTTGAACTCCTGGGTTCAAGAGATCCTCTCGCCTCAGCCTCCTGAGTAGGTATTACTACAGACAGACACCACCACAACTGGCTAATTTTTATTTTATTTTATTTTATTTGTAGAGTCAGGGTCTGGCTATGTTGCCCACGCTGGTCTTGAAATCTTGGACTCAGGTGATCCTCCTACTTGGCTTCTCAAAGTGCGGGGATTATAGGCATGAGCCACCACACCTGGCCTCTGTTTTAAAAAAAAAAAAAATTTTATTGTGGTAAGATACACATACAATTTACCACTTTTTAAGTACACAATTCAGTGGCTTTAAGAACATTCAGAATGTTGTGCAGCCAGCACCACTACCCATTTCCAGAACTTTTTTTTAATCCCAAACAGTAACTTGATACTTTTTAAACAGTAACTCCCCAGTTCCCCTGCCCACAGCCTTTGGCAATTTCTGTCTGTATAGATATGCCCATTCTAGACATTTCGTACTAATGGAATCATGCAATATGTTGTCCTTTGTGTCTGGCTTCTTTCTCTTAGCATTATGTTTTCGTAGTTCATCCATGTTATAGCATGTGTCAGTATTTCATTTCTTTTTTAAATTGCGGTAAAATATATATAACAAAATTTACCATTTTATCTTTTTTTTTTTTTTTTTTTTCCAGAGACAGGGTCTTACTGTGTTGCCAAGGCTAGAGTGCAGTGGTGCAATCAAATCATAACTCACCGCAGCCCTGACCTCCTGGGTTCGAGCGATCCTTCCATCTCAGCCTCCTGAGTAGCTAGGACCATAGGTGCATGCCACTATGTCTGGCAGATTTTTCTATTTTTTTGTGGAGATGAAGTCTCACTATGTTGTCCAGAGTGGTCTCAAACTCCTGGCTTCAAGCAATCTTTCTGTCTTAGCCTCCCAAAGTTTTGGGATTACAGGAATGAGCCACCATGCCCAGCCCCATTTTAACCATTTTTAAGTATACAGTTATTTCAGTGGCGCTAAGAACATTCAGAATGTTATGCAACGAGCACCATTACCCACTTCCAGAACTTTTTTGTTGTTCCAAACAGAAACTCTATACCCATTAGACAATACTCCCTATTCTTCTCACCCCTAGTCCCTGGCAACTGCCATTCTACTTTCCATCCTTACAAAATTGACTACTCGGCCGGGCGCGGTGGCTCAAACCTGTAATCCCAGCACTTTGGGAGGCTGAGACGGGCGGATCACGAGGTCAGGAGATCAAGACCATCCTAGCTAACACGGTGAAACCCCGTCTCTACTAAAAAATACCAAAAACTAGCCGGGCGAGGTGGCGGGCGCCTGTAGTCCCAGCTACTCAGGAGACTGAGGCAGGAGAATGGCGTAAACCCAGGAGGCGGAGCTTGCAGTGAGCTGAGATCCGGCCACTGCACTCCAGCCTGGGCGACAGAGCCAGACTCCGTCTCAAAAAAAAAAAAAAAAAAAAGAAATTGACTACTCTAGGTACCTCTTATGAGTGAAATCATATATTATTTGCCTCTTTTGTGTCTGTCTTCTTTCACTTAGCATAATGTTGTCCAGGTTCATTCATGTTGTAGCATGTGTCAGAATTTTCTTCCTTTTTATGGCTGATGGATGATCACATTCACTTTTGTGTTTTATTTTTTGCCTCACTCTTTCACCCAGGCTGGAGTGTAGTGATGCGATCTCGGCTCACTGCAACTTCTGCTTCCCAGGTTCAAACAATTCTTGTGCCTCAGCCTCCCGAGTAGCTGGGATTACAGGTGTGTGCCACCATGCCTGGCTAATGTTTGTATTTCTCGTAGAGATGAGGTTTCACTATGTTGGCTAGGCTGACCTTGAGCTCCTGGCCTCAAGTAATCCACTTGCCTCGGCCTCCCAAAGTTCTAGGATTACAGACAAGTGTGGTGAGCCACCGTGCTTGGCCCACATTCACTTTTTGTTTTTTTTTTTTTTTTAAAAAACAGAGTTTTGCTCTTGTTGCCCAGGCTGGAGTGCAGTGGCACAACCTCGGCTCACTGCAACCTCCACCTCCCTGGTTCAAGTGATTCTCATGCCTCAGCCTCCCAAGTAGTTGGGACTACAGGTATGTGTCACTACACCTGGCTAATTTTTGTATTTTTGGTAGAGACAGAGTTTCACCATGTTGGCCAGGGTGGTCTTGAACTCTTGACCTCAGGTGATCCGCCCAACTCAGCCTCCCAAAGTGCTGGGATGACAGGTGTGAGCCACCGCGCCGGGCCCCACATTCACTTTTGAAGCGACACAGTACACCATTACTTGGTTGCCCATGGGGTACTACATGCCTGCTTTTTTTATGGCAGAATAATACTCTTTTGTATGGATATACCGCATTTATTTATCCTCTCATCTGTTCTGGCCACTTGGGTTGTCTCTGCCTCTTGGCTGGTGTGAATAATGCTGTTGGGAACAGTGGTGTGCCAGCATCTGTTTGAGTCTGCTTTTAATTCTCTTGAGTACATGCTTATGAGTGGAATCATGAGCATTTGATAATTCTAATAAAAGGTTAAAACCTTTGAGCAGGGGCTTGGGATTCTTGTGTTTAAAAAAATTCTCAAGTGTTTTTTTTGAGACAGGGTTTCGCTCAGACGCCCAGGCTGGAGTATACAGTGGCGCAATCTTGGCTCACTGCAACCTCCATCCACCTCCCAGGTTCAAGTGATTCTCCCACTTCAGCCTCTGGAGTAGCTGGGACTGCAGGAGCGTGCCACCACGCCTGGCTGAGTTTTATATTTTTTGGTAGATACAGGGTTTCATCATGTTGGCCAGGCTGGTCTTGAACTCCTGACCTCAAATGTTCTGACCACCTTGGCCTCCCAAAGTGCTGGGATTGCAGACGTGAGCCACTGTGTCTGGCCAAATTTCTCAGTTTTAATTTCTGATACAGTAAATATTGACAGATATAACCCACATAAATAAAAGCTCTTTGGGGTCTTCAATAATTTTAAGTGTATTAAGGTATCTTAGAATGAAGAAGTCTAGGAACTGCTGATGTGGCAGGTTTTTGTTTTTGTTTTTAAAAACGGAGTCTCGCTCTGTTGCCCAGGCTGGAGTGCAGTGGCACAATCTTGGCTCACTGCAACCTCTGCCTACCGAGTTCAAGCGATTCTCCTGCCTCAGCCTCCTGAGTAGCTGGGACTACAAGCACAGGCTACCACACCCCGGCTAATTTTTTTGTATTTTTAGTAGAGACAGGGTTTCACCATGTCAGCCAGGATGGGGCCGTTCTTATTTTGGTACTGCAGCTGGCATGTTGTGGGCATGGATCGTTTCATAAAGTGTCAACAATCCATTGGCTAAGAGGAGCTGGCCTGCCTCTGCCATGCTACAGCAAGGTGACAGTCATCACCAGAAGGCCTGGGACAGGACCTCATAAAGCCATTAGTGGAAAGGGGTGACCTTTTTTTTTTTTTTTTTTTTGATACAGAGTCTTGCTCTGTTGCACAGGCTGGAGTGCAGTAACGTGATCTTGGCTCACTGCAACCTCGCCTCCCCTGTTCAAGCGATTCTTGTGTCTCAGCCTTCTGAGTAGCTGGGATTACAGATGTGTGCCGCCACACCCAGCTAATGTTTGTACTTTAGTAGGAACAGGGTTTTGCCTTGTCCAGGCTGGTCTCGAACTCCTAACTCCTAACCTTAAGTGATCCTCCTACCTTGGCCTCCTAAAGTGCTGGGATTATAGGCATGAGCCACTATACCTAGCCAAGGGTGAATTTTTTTTTTTTTAAGATGGAATCTTGCTCTGTCACCCAGGCTGGAGTGCAGTGGTGCAATCTCGGCTCACTGCAACCTCCGCCTCCTGGGTTTAAGAAATTCTCTGCCTCAGCATCCAGAGTAGCTGGGATTACAGGCGTGTGCCATCACGCCCAGCTAATTTTTTTGTATTTTTAGTAGAGTCGAAGTTTCACCATCTTGGCCAGGCTGGTCTTGAACTCCTGACCTCGTGATCCACCTGCCTCAGCCTCCCAAAGTGCTGGGCTTACAGGTGTGAGCCACCACGCCCGGCCAAGGGTGACTGTTTTTAAGCAACTCTATATGTCGCGGAAATTGCACTTAATGCTTTACAGAGAGACTGTGGAGGATATTGAGAAACGACAGGCAGTTATTTGTTGGTGGTGGTGTTTTGTTTTTTTGAGACAGGCTGGAGTGCAGTGGAGCTATCATGGCTCACTGCAGTCTTGGCTTCTCAGGCTGAGGTGATTCTCCCGCCTCAGCCTCCTGAGTAGCTGGGACTACAGGCCTGCACACCACCATACCTGGCTTATGTTTTGTATTTTTAGTAGAGCTGGGATTTCACCATGTTGCCCACGCTGGTCTCGAACTCCTGGGCTCAAGTGATCCACCTGCCTTGGCCTCCCAAAGTGTTGGGGTAACAGGCATGAGTCACCATGCATAGCCGTGGAAACGCAGTGTTGACGTCCAGCTAAAGCAATGCCAGTTTGACCTGTCGGAGTTACCATCTGGCATGCTGTGCTGGATGCAAGCTCTGTCATGTCCTGGAGTTGACTTGCTTTGTTCATTACCACAGCCCTGTCACCTGGAGAACTGCCTGGCACAGAGTACGTGCCAATGTTAATGAGTGATCCACATCTTCAGTTGCTTCCAGAATAGACCTGGCTTGACAGGTGGATCAAGAAGGGAGAAAACCTTCCCTATTGGAGAACTTTTGACACTTTGTTGTCTGCTAGCAGAATATGGGAAGATTTTGAGCTGTGCAGTTTATCAGGCATTTAGTGAATGCCTTCATGTGTGGGGTGTTGGTGATATGGAGTATGGGGCAGCAATAAAGATGTGTCTCTTGGCCAGACACAGTGGCTCATGCCTGTAATCCCAAAACTTTGAGAGTGTGAAGTGAGAGGGTCGCTTGAGCTCAGGAGTTCGAGACCAGCCTGGGCAACATAGCAAGACCTTGTCTTTACTTAAAAAAAAAAAAAAAAAAATTAGCTTGGTATGGCGGTATGTGCCTGTAGTCCCAGCTACTCGGGAGTCTGGGGCAAGAGGATCACTGGAGCCCAGGATGTCTGTGCTGCAGTGATCTGTGATCATGCCACTGCACTCCAGCCTGGGTGACAGAGTGAGACCCTGTCTCAAAAAAACAAAACATTTACATGTATGTGAAATGTCCTTATCTGTATACTCCAGAACAGGGTTTGGCAAACTACACCTGCAACTGGCCCCCCTTTTTTTTTTTGTTTTTTGCTAATGCTTTATTGGACATGGCTATGCCCAAGCATTCCCATATTATCTGCGGCTCCTTTAGCTCCACAGCAGCAGGGTTGAGCAGCTGTGGCGAGAGAGGGTGACTGCGATGCTGGAAATACTTATCTGGCCCTTGAGGGAAAAGTGTGCTGACCCTACTCAAGGTGTGAAGAAAAGAACAGAGAAGAGCTGCTTGGGAAAACAGGGCTAGGCCAAGGAGGCAGACTAAGGGGAGTTTAGGGAGGGGTTCCTGGTGTGTCTTGAGACCTGGGGAGAGGGGGTACCATGGACTAAGACCCAGCAGTGGGGAGCCCAGCTGTGTTGAGGATGTAGTAAGACAGTCATTCTGCTGATAGCTTATTTTTCCTCTTTTGATAACTATTTTTTAAAAGTATTTGGAGAAAGAAAAGAACAGAAAGTTGGTATGGGGGCTATTTTAGCCAGAGCCGTCTGGTTGTAAGGAGTAGCTGTAGGAGGAACTTTTCCCTGAGCCCAGGGAGGAAGCACAGCCATCCTTGGGGTCATGGGACTGTGAAGGGTGTTGTCCCCTTTCTCAGCCCTTCTGGTCTTACCCCTTTCCTCTTTCTGCCTCAGGGTGCACAGAACTTCAAGTGACTGTCTCAGTCTGGCTAGCGTGGACTTTCCCACTCCCATCACCTTACAGACTCTTCTCATTGGCCCAGCCTGGGGCAGGGCAGGTGGCACTCATGAAGTGGCCAAATGGGCACTTCTCAAAGAGGAAGGCTGTTTGGGCCTTAGGAGCCTTTCCCAGACATGCATAGATTAGAGAGTGGAGAGAAGAAGTATTCTTTGAGTGTGTTTGAGTTATGGACACTAAGTGTGGTCTGCTATGCTCTGGGAACACAGGAGTGAATAGTGCAGACATGACCTGTGCCCTCAGGAAACTACTTGTTGCCCAGGCTAGAGTGCAGTAGTGCAATCTCAGCTTACTGCAACCTCCACCTCCTGGATTCAAGCAGTTCTCTGCCTCAGCCTCCAGAGTAGCTGGGATTACAGGCACCCGCACCACACCTGGCTAATTTTTGTGTTTTTAGTAGAGATGGGGTTTCACCATCTTGGCCTGGCTGGTCTTGAACTCCTGACCTCATGATCCACCTGCCTCAGCTTCCCAAAGTGCTGGGATTACAGGCGTGAGCCACTGCACCTGCCTGCTTCACTTACATATCAATATATGTATATATAGGTTTACTGTATACCAATATATAGGAAGCCAGGAGTGACAAGTACTACTTAAAAGCGGCCAAGGCAAGGTGGCTGTGGTGCGTAGGGGAAGGGGCCTTGTTTGCCAGAGAAGACTTGGCTGACACCAGGACATTTGCTTTTGGAGGAGATATGGGTATGGAGAAAGAAAACCCACAGGGTTGTTACTTATTACTTCTTACTCAACTATTTCAAAAATAATTTAAGGTAGTGCATTGAAGTTTTTCTAGGCCTAGGGTATGATGTGTTAGGGCGTAGATTTGGAGGGCTGTGATGTGAGCTATGAATTTACTTTGAACAAAACCATAGTTTTTTTTTTTTTTTTTTTTTTTTTTTTTTTTTTTTTTTAAACGGAATGGACACTGTTAAAATGTTCTGCTGGGCGGAGTAGCTCAGGCCTGTCGTCTAAGGTGGGAGAGTCATTTGACTTTGAGGCACCGTGATTGTGCCTGTGAATAGCCACCACTGTACTCTGGCCTGGGCAGCATAGTGAGAGTCCATCTCTAAAAAATAAAAAAGAATGTTCTGTTGCTAAATTTCTATTCAGTTAATGAACTCTTTCTCAATATAGTTTGGGAAATTAGAGGGTTTTTTTTTTCTTTCTTCTGCATTAGTCTTTAAAAAATTTTGTTTTAAACTTTGTGGCACAGTAGTTACATGTATGGGGTATATATAATATTTTGATACAGTCATACAATGTGTAATGATCAAATTATGGTCATTGGGGTATCTGTCACCTCAAGCATTTATCACTTTTCTTGTGTTAGGAACATTCTGATTCTACTCTTTTTATTTTGAAGTATGGAATAAACTATTATTAACTATAGTCATACTAGACCTTATTCCTTATTTCCTTTAGCTATGTTTTTGTACCTATTAACCAAGCTCTCTTTCTCACCTCTGCCTTTCCCAGCCTCTGGTAACCACCATTCCACTCTAGCTCCATGAGTTTAACTTTTTTTCAGCTCCCACACATGAATGAGAACGTGAAGTTTGTCTTTCTGTGCCTGGCTTATTTCACTTAACATAATGTCCTCCAGTTCCATTCATGTTCCATTTTTATCGCAAAATAGTAAGAAATTAGAAATTTTTACCATAAAACTGAAGACCTAGAATATGTTGAGGAAGAATGGAGGGTTCCAGATTCTTGATCTAATGGTTAGTTGTGGCTGAGGGAGACAGACCTGGCCTAAAGGCCAGAAGAGCTTGTGCCAATTGCTGATTCACTCATCAGATAGTTCTTCAGTACCAGTCATGGGGCAAGCCCTGGGTTTATAATTACGAAAAGGACCTAACTCCTGTATGGATGGCGGAGGTGAGATCTGGTAGGCCAAGGCTGTCTTTTCTAGAGGAGCAAGCATGTTAGATGGGCCATGATTCAATTTAGTTCTTCAGTTCCAGGCATATCTAGTCCTAGAACACAGGGTGCCTGGATTTTTAGCCTTGGGGTCAGTATCTTTTGACCTCAAGATTGTTTCCTGTTTATTTAAACAGAAATCTGTTTCATGATAGTTACTATTTTTTTTAAACAGCCTTATTGAGGTATAATTGACTTATAATAAATTATACATAAAGTGTAAAATTTGAGTGTTTTTTTTTTCTTCTTTGAGACGGAGTCTTGCTTTGTCGCCCAGGCTGAAGGGCAGTGGCGCGATGTCAGCTCACTGCAAGCTCCACCTCCATCTCGGCTCAATGCAAGCTCCATCTCGGTTGCCGGCATTCTCCTGCCTCAGCCTCCTGAGTAGCTGGGACTAAGGCGCCCACCACCACGCCCAGCTAATTGTTTGTATTTTTAGTAGAGATGGGTTTCACCATGTCAGCGAGGATGGTCTCGATCTCCTGACTTTGGGATTTGCCTGTCTCGGCCTCCCAAAGTGTTGGGATTACAGGCGTGAGCCACTGTGCCTGACCAAGTTTTTTGTTTTTTGAGACAGAGTTTTGCTCTTGTTGCCTAGGCTGGAGAGCAACGGCATGATTTCGACTCACTGCAACCTCCGCCTCCCAGGTTCAAGCGATTCTCCTGCCTCAGCCTCCCAAATAGCTGGGATTGCAGGCATGCACCACCATGCCTGGCTAATTTTGTATTTTTAGTAGAGATGGGGTTTTTCCATGTTGGTCAGGCTGGTCTCGAACTCCTGACCTCAGGTGATCCACCTGCCTCAGCCTCCCAAAGTGCTGGGATTACAGGCATGAGCCTCTGCGCCCGGCCAAATTTGAGTTTTCATGTATGTATAAACCTGTGAAACCGTCACCACAGTCAAGGTAATGAACACAGCATATCGTCACCCCAAATGTTTTCTCGTGCTCCTTTGTAATCCCTCCCACCCCTGTCCCTTTCTGTCATGACAGCTGCAAGTGCATTTTTTAGATTTTTATATAAATATTGTCATACAATAGGTATTCTTTTGAGTACATGCTGGCTTCTTCACTCAACATAATTATTTTGAGATTCATCCATGCCGCACAATGTGTTAATAGCTTATTCCTTTTTATTGCTGAGTAGTAGTCCATTGTATGGCTGTACACAACTTACCGATTTGCTTCTTGATAGACACTGTTTGTTTCCAGCTTTTGGATATTACAAATAAAAGTACTATGAACAAGTCTTTGTATGGACATTTGCTTTCATTTCTCTTGGTTAAATACTTAGGAATGGAATGGTCAGGTTATATGGTAGGTGTATATTCAGTTTTTAAAGAAACTGTCAACTTGTTTTGCAAAAAAGTTGTACCATTTTACATTTTCACTGGGAGAGTTCCAGTTGCTTCACACACTTGCCACCACTTGGTATGGTCATTCTTTTTCATTTTAACCATTTTAGTAAGTGGTTTCTCTTCATTTTTTTTTTTTTTTTTTTTTTTTTGAGACGGAGTCTCGTTCTGTCACCCAGACTGGAGTCTAGTGGTGCAATCTTGGCTCACTGCAACCTCTATCTCCTGGGTTCAAGCAATTCTGCCTCAGCTTCCTGAATAACTGGGATTACAGGCGCCTGCCACCACACCCATGTAATTTTTGTATTTTTAGTAGAGACGGGGTTTCATCTTGTTGACCAGGCTGGTCTCGAACTCTTGACCTCACGTGATCCACCCACCTCAGCCCCCCAAAGTGTTGGGATTACAGGCGTGGGCTGCTGTGCCCCACCTCTTCATGCTTTAATTTGCATTTCCTTAATGACTACAGATGTTGAGCATCTTTTCATGTGCTTGCTAGCCGTCTGTACGTCTTGTTTGGTTAAGTGACCGTTAAGATATTTTGCCTATTTTATTTATTTTTTTCTGGAGTTGGGGGTGTCTTGCTGTTGCCTAAGCTGGAGGGCAGCATTGCAATCCTATTTCAGCACAGCCTCCAGCTCTTAGGCTTAGGCAATCCTCTTGCCTCACTTAGGCTTAGGCAATCCTCTTGCCTCAGCCTCCTGAGTAGCTGGGATTACAGGCATGTGTCACCAAGCCCAGCTAATTTTTTTTTTTTTTTTTTATAACGTAGAGATGAAGTCTTGTTATGTTGGTTTTGAACTCCTGGGCTCAAGTGTTGCTCCCACCTTTGCCTCCTAAAGTGCAGGGATTACAGGTATAAGCCACCGCACTTGGCCCATGCCCATTTGAAAAATTGGGTGGTTTTCTTACTGAAATTTGAGAATGCTTTATATATTCTGGATACAAGCAAGCCCTTTATCAGATCCGTGATTTGCAAATGTTTTCTCTCTGTGTGTGGTTTGTCTTTGCATTATCTTAACATGTCTTTTGAAAAACAAAAGTTCTTGGAAAAAAAACAAAAGTTCTCAATTTTGATGAAGTCCAATTTATCAGCTTTTTCTTTTATAGATTGTATTTGTGGTAGATATATTAAAGGTATTTGCCTAAACCAAGGGTGCGAAGATTTTCTTCTTGTATTTTCTTCTCTGAGTTTTATAGTTTTAGGCTTCACCTGTAGGCCTATGATCTATTTTGATTTTTTTTTTTGGTGGAGTTTCACTCTTGTTGCCCAGGCTGGAGTGCAATGGCACTGTCTTGGCTTACCACAACCTCCGCCTCCTGGGTTCAAGCAATTCTTCTGCCTCAGCCTCCCTAGTAGCTGGGATTACAGACGTGCACCACCACGCCCGGCTAATTTTGTATTTTTAGTAGAGACAGGGTTTCACCATGTTGGTCAGACTGGTCTTGAGCTCCCGACCTTAGGTGACCCACCCACGTCAGGCCCACCCGAAAGTGCTGGGATTACAGGCGTGAGCCACCTCACCTGGCTATTCTGAATTTTTTATGCGGTGCGGGGAATGGATCAAAGTAGTTGTTCTTTGTTCCTCTTTCTTCCTCCTCCTCCTCCTCTTCTTTCTTCCTCCTCTTCCTCCTCCTTTTTTTAACTTCATTTTGTAGATGAACTCCTTCCTTCTTCCTTTCTTTCCTCCTCCTGCTCTTCATTTTTCTTCCTAGTTTTCCAAGTACCATTCTGTTGAAAGGACTGTTCTTTCTCCAGGGAACTGCCTTTGCACTTTGTCATAAATTAGTTGGTCACATATGTGTGGGTTTGTTTCTGCACTCTGTTCTATTCTCTTGATCTTGATGTCTGTTTTTATGCTTGTGTCACACTGTCTTGATTATTGTTCCTTTGTAGAGGCCTCCAAGTTTGTTCTTTCAGTTCAAAGTTGTTTGGAGTATTCTAAGTCTTTTGTCTTTCTATATGAATTTTACAGTCACTCAGTTTCTACAAAAAGTCCTGCTGAAATATTGATTGGGGTTAAATTGAATCTGTAGGTCAATTTGCGTAGAATTGATATTAATCGTTTTGAATCTACTAGTCCATGAACACTGTATGTCTCCCTAAAGGTTTAGGTCTTTAAAAAATGTTTTTTTCTCAGCAATGTTGAAAAATTTTCAGTGTGCGGGACTTCACATCTTTTGTTAGATTTATACCTAAGTATTTCTTGTTTTTGATACTATTGCTAATGGTAATTTTTAAATATCTGAACTTATGGTAGAGTTTGTATAGAATTGACATCGATTCTTCCTTAAATATTTGGAGGAATTTTCCATTGAAACTATTTGTGCCTGGAGTTTCCTTTGAAGATTTTTAACTAAAAATTCAATTCCTTTTAGGGCTGTTCAGATTGTTTATTTATCTTAGAGTGAACTTTGCATTTCATCTTTCAAATAATTTGTGTATTTCATCCAAATTGTCAGATTTATTGACATAAAGTTGTTCATACTATTACCTTATTCTTCACCCCTCCTCTGTTAGCCTTTTTAATTTCTCTGGAATCCATAGTGATGACACCTCTCTTCTGATAGTAGTTTTTTTTGAGACGAAGTCTTGTTCTGTCGCCCAGGCTGCAGTGCAGTTGTGTAATCTTAGCTCACTGTAACCTCCACCTCCCAGGTTCAAGCGATTCTCCTGCCTTAGCCTCCTGAGTAGCTGGGACCACAGGCATGCGCCACCACACCTGGCTGATTTTTGTATTTTTAGTAGACGGGGTTTCGCCATGTTGGCCAGGCTGGTCTCGAACTCCTGACCTCACATGATTTGCCCACCTCAACCTCCCAAAGTGTTTGGATTACAGGCATGAGCCACCACACTTGGCCTGGTATTTTGTATTCTTTACTTTTTTTGCTGATCAGACTGTCTAGAGGTTTATTAATATTACTGATCTCATAAAAACAACTTTTGTTTTTCTTCATTATTTTTCTGTTTTCAATTTCAGTAATATCTACTCTCATCTTTATTATTTCTTACTGCTAGGTTTCATTTGCTCTTCTTTTGTGATTTCTTTTCTTTTTTTTTTTTTTTCCAGGTTCAAGTGATTCTCCTGCCTCGGCCTCCCAAGTTGCTGGGATTACAGGTGTGCATCGCCACACCCAGCTAATTTTTGTATTTTAGTATTCACCATGTTGGCCTGGCTGGTCTCGAACTCCTGACCATTCACCATGTTGGCCAGGCTGGTCTCGAACTCCTGACCTCAAGTGATCCACCTGCCTCAGCCTCCCAAGATTCTGGGATTACAGGCATGAGCCACCATGCCCAGCCCTTGCTGGTTTTCTATCTGCTTGTTCTATCAAGAGGGTTATTAAAATCTCTGACTTTAATTGTGGATTAGTCTATTAGCAGTTACAATAGTTTTTGTTTCATGAATTTTGAAGTTTCTTTCGTACATTTTTTTTTTTTTTTGAGACGGAGTCTCTCTCTGCCGCCCAGGCTGGAGTACAGTGGCCGGATCTCAGCTCACTGCAAGCTCCGCCTTCCGGGTTCACGCCATTCTCCTGCCTCAGCCTCCTGAGTAGCTGGGACTACAGGCGCCCGCCACCTAGCCCGGCTGGTTTTTTTTTTGTATTTTTAGTAGAGACGGGGTTTCACCGTGTTAACCAGGATGGTCTCGATCTCCTGACCTCGTGATCTGCCCGTCTCGGCCTCCCAAAGTGCTGGGATTACAGGCTTGAGCCACTGCGCCTGGCCTTGTAAATTTTAATAGATACATAAACATTTAGGATTATGTCCTTTTGAATCAATTCCTTATCATTATTAAATGACCTTCTTTATTCCTGGTAGTATTTGCACTGAAGTCTACTTTGTGTGATATTAATACACTCCAGCTATCCTTTTTTTGAGACAGGGTCTCATTCCCGTTGCCCAGGCTATAGTGCAGTGGCACAATTATAGCTCACTGCAGCCTCAACTCTCCCGGTTCAGGTGATCCTCCCACCTCAGCCTCTCGAGTAGCTGGGGCTACAGGTGTTTGTCCCAATACCCAGCTAATTTTTTGTATTTTTGGAGAGATGGCGTTTCGCCATGTTGCTCAGGCTGGTCTCGAACTCCTAGGCTCAAGTGATCTCTCTGCATCAGCCTCCCAAAATGCGGGGATTATGGGGATTACAGGAGTGAGCCACTGTACCCGCCCTTCCAGCTATCCTTTGATTAGTGTTATGGTGTATCATTTTTTATTGTTTTATTTTCTCTTATATATGCCTATATAAAGTGAGTTTCTTTTAGGTAATATGTAGTTGTTTCTTGCTTTTTTCCCTATGTACACATTCTGCCTTTCAGTTGGAGTGTTTAGATCATTCCGTATGCTTATTGATTAGGCAAGTTTAATTAAAATCTACCATATTACCATTTGTTTTCATTTGTACCATCTGTTTGTCTCCTTTTTTTTTTCTTCTTTTGGATTATTTTTTGTTCTCTTCTATGTTGGCTTGCTTGCTACAACTCTTGCGTTATTTTATTGGAGTTCATCATTAACTTATCACAGAGTACCTTCAAGTGATGGACCACTTTACCTGTAGTATGAGAGCCTTAAAACAGTGTGCTTCTGTTTCTCTCTTCCCAGCTTTGGTGCTATTATTGTCAACATTTTTCTTCTGTGTATGTTATAAACCCCACAATGTAGTATCTGTGTTTTTGCTTTAAATGATTGTAGGCCAACAGGTTTTTCTTTCAGAACTTTAACATGTCACCTTACTGTCTTCTAGGCTGTGTTGTTTCTAATAAGAAATCTGCTGTCATCTTGATCTTTGTGTTTCTGTGCATGTCTTCTTTTTCTGCCTGCTTTTAAGATTTTATCACTGATTTGGCCGGGCGCGGTGGCTCACGCCTGTAATCCCAGCACTTTGGGAGGCCGAGGAGGGTGGATCACGAGGTCAGGAGATCGAGACCATCCTGGCTAACACGGTGAAACCCCGTCTCTACTAAAAATACAAAAAATTAGCCGGGCCTGGTGGTGGGCGCCTGTAGTCCCAGCTACTGGGAGGCTGAGGCAGGAGAATGGCGTGAACCCGGGAGGCGGAGCTTGCAGTGAGCCGAGATCGCGCCACTGCACTCCAGCCTGGGCGACAAAGTGAGACTCCGTCTCAAAAAAAAAAAAAAAAAAAAAAAAGATTTTATCACTGATTTTAAGCAATTCAATTCCAATGTGACTTGGAGTTGTATTCTTTGTATTTCTGATGCTTGCAGTTCATTGAGCTACTTGGATTTGTGGGTTTATAGTTTTCATCCATCCGGGAAACTTTCCCCATTGTTTCTTCAGATGTTTTGTGTGTTCCCCCATGTATTACGGTGTATGAGGTTGTTCCACAGCTTACTGATGATTTGCACTTTTTTTTCTGGTATTTTTTCATTCTGTGTTTTAGTTCAGAATGTTTCTTTTTTTTTTTTTTTGAGACAGAGTCTCGCTCTGTCGCCCAGGCTGGAGTGCAGTGGCGCGATCCTGGCTCACTGCAAGTTCCACCGCCTCCCGGGTTCAAGCCATTCTCCTGCCTCAGCCTCCCTAGAAGCTGGGACTACAGGCGCCCGCCACCACACCCGGCTAATTTTTTTGTATTTTTAGTAGAGACGGGGTTTCACCGTGTTCGCCAGGATGGTCTTGATCTCGTGACCTCGTGATCTGCCCACCTCGGCGTCCCAAAGTGCTGGGATTACAGGCTTGAGCCACCGCGCCCGGCCTTAGTTCAGAATGTTTTGATTGTTATGTCTTCACGTCACTAATCTTTGCTACTACAAAATCTAACCTGTTAATGTTCTGCAGTGTATTTTTCATCTTAAGTGTTACAGTTTTTATCTCTAGGTAATAGGTTCGTAAAGGGCCAGGCATTCAATGTTTTCAGCTTTGCAGGCCATATAGTCTCTCCTGCAGCCACTCAGCTCTGCTGCTGTAGCTTGAAAGCAGCCATAGACAATACATATTTGTGGCTGTGTTCTGATAAAACTTGATTTTAAAAACAGACGGGGGCCGGGCACAGTGGTACGTGCCTGTAATCCTGGCACTTTGGGAGGCCGAAGCAGGCAGATCACTTGAGGGCAGGAGTTCAAGACCAGCCTGGCCAACATTGCAAAACCCTGTCTCTACTAAAAATATAAAAATTAGCTAGGCATGGTGGCACATGCTTGTAGTTCCAGCTACTCAGGAGGCTGAGGGACGAGAATTGCTTGAATCCGGAAGGTGAAGGTTGCAGTGAGCTGAGATCGCACCACTGGCACGCCAGCCTGGGTGACAGAGTGAGACTGTGTCTCAAAAATAAATAAATAAATACATTCATAAAATAAACAAATGGGAAGAGATTGATCTGGCCCGTGGGCTGTGGTTTGCTGACCTACTGCCACTTCCTCAATGGCCTCTCACCCTTTGGTTCCACAGAGCTGCGGTGCAACCCTGGGCAGTTTGCCTGTCGCAGCGGCACCATCCAGTGTATCCCCCTTCCCTGGCAGTGTGACGGCTGGGCAACTTGCGAGGATGAGAGTGACGAAGCCAACTGTCCAGGTGAGTATGTTGCGTAGGCCGGGTACACACCACCTTGTCTCTTTGTTGTAGCTGGGTGACTGTGCCTCTTGTGAGGGGTGGAGGTGTGTGCTGTCTTAACATATTGGAAAGTTAGTTTGAGCCGACCCCTTCCTCTCTCTCTCTCTTTCTATCTTTTTAAAAAATAGGTGCCCAACCTAGGCAGATCCCAGAACTTACAAGATGGCAGGACTGTGGGGAGGCCTGTGAGATGCCCAGGAGGCCACACTTAAGGAGGCGCTGCACTCCCTGGACTTGCATGGTCTTGAGTGTGAACCCCTCCTGAGGGGTGGCACCCTGGCTGCCTCTGACCTTATCCCCATCCTGGCTCTGGATGTGGCTGCCTCTTGATCCCGAGTGTGCTCTTTTAGACTGACCTTGGCACGCCCTCCCCTCCTGCTCACTTATTCACCTGGAACTTTGCACTTGTGGGTTCTCTCCTGGCCATATGTAGCCTCCTAAAGATGTATGTAAAGGCCACAAAAAGGCTAAATCAGAGAACCAGGTTCTTTAGCCCCAGCACCCTCAAGGAATACAGGGTACCCCATGAGTAACAATGTTCACTGGATCCGTTGTTCTCAACTTGTGTTGGGTGGGAGGTGTAGTGAGTACTTATGCATGTGTGTGTGAATGTGTGAGACATACATATACATGTATCCACGAATTTGTTTTTAAGAGTAGGTGGTGCTGATAAAGCCACTAAGGGGAGAGTGTGTCTTACACCAGCTTGAGAATCACAGGCCTAAATGCTTTGGTCAGGCATGCAAACTCCTTCACAAACTGCTTTGCCAGCCTGATTTATCACTACTTCCCCTTCAGTGGCTCAGCTGGGCTGTTGTTTCCTGTACCCACCCCCATTAATAATCTGCTAGATGCGTGCTTCCTTTA
Source organism: Macaca fascicularis (assembly GCF_037993035.2). Taxonomy (NCBI): domain Eukaryota; kingdom Metazoa; phylum Chordata; class Mammalia; order Primates; family Cercopithecidae; genus Macaca; species Macaca fascicularis. The sequence goes on from NC_088384.1 coordinate 33,759,160, forward strand.
TGTTTTCCTGGAATTCCCTTGTTCTGTTTCTGCATAGACAAGCCCTGCTGTCCTTCAGGCTGTAGCTCAGATGCTACCACAGTGGGAGAATGTCTGTGGTCCCTCCTTTTATAGATTGGCTTCTTCCAGTCCCCCACTCGTCCCTCTCTTACAGCATCAGAACCATTGGTAATTCTCACCATGCCTGGTGCCCAGGCTTGATTTTTCCATCCAGACTATGAGATCCCAGAGGGCAGAGACCTTTCTCCTTCCTTAGTGGGACTTGGCCTAGGACATGAACGGTGTGCCATAATTCCTGTAGGCTTAGTACTGAAGGAAAACTAATTCATTCCAACCAGGGTATTAGGTAGGGCATTAGGTGACATTTGAACTTGAAGGAGAATCACTTGAACCTGGGAGGTGGAGGTTGCAGTGAGCTGAGATCATGCCAGTGCACTCCAGCCTGGGCGACAGAGTGAGATTCTGTTTAAAAAAAAAAAAAGGCCGGGCGCGGTGGCTCAAGCCTGTAATCCCAGCACTTTGGGAGGCCGAGGCGGGCGGATCACGAGGTCAGGAGATCGAGACCATCCTGGCTAACATGGTGAAACCCCGTCACTACTAAAAATACAAAAAATCAGCCAGGTGTGGTAGCGGGCGCCTGTAGTCCCAGCTACTCGGGAGGCTGAGGCAGGAGAATGGCGTGAGCCCAGGAGGCGGAGCTTGCAGTAGGCCGAGATGGTGCCACTGCACTCCAGCCTGGGTGACAGAGCAAAGACTCCGTCTCAAAAAAAAAAAAAGAAAAGAAAAGAATGCTGTTTAGAGGGGGCCTCTCCTGATCATCCCTTCATCAGATTATGCATGTCTCCAGTGGAGGTGTTTGCCTTTCCAATTGGGGGTTTGGATGGTGTTGGCCCTGTCAGGAGCCTCTGGGACAGCCCTTTGACTGGGAGCCTCTCTGGTGGGTCTTTAGGGTCAAAACCCAGAGAAAGTGGATTCCCAGTCGGCTTCCCAGTGCTTGGGCTCCTTTGGTTGCTGGGTTCCCTGGTTGGTCAGCCTGGGGACGACCATGTGGTTATGAGTGGGAGCCTCCCCTTGTCTGACTCATAGAGTGAGACCTTATATCCAGCCTCTTGGAGAATTCCTGAAGAGAGAACCAGATGATTCTTGATTCACTTTCAAATGGAAGCAGAGCTTATTTGCTGTTCTCCAAGTGCCATTTGGCTTTGCTTTTGTGGTTGTTTGTAATAACTGTCCTGGTACGCACACTGAACATAATAGTATCCACTCTCATAGTTGCCGCCTTGTTCATTTTTCCACGCTCTGAAGACTTGTTGAAGGCAAGGTTTGATTTCCCTTTTTGACCACATGGCCTGGCATGGAGGAGGCATCAGCTTTGCACTTGAGTATTGGCTTGAAGTTACATTGGTTGCTATATGTTTTCCCTAGACAGAAAAATAAAATCTCTCATAGAAGCCGAGAGTTATGAGTGGTGGCCTGCACCAGGACTGAGCAGTGAAGGCATGACAATGAGGACCCGTGTGTGCAAGCCCGTTGAGACCCGGTAGGGCCTAGGAGTGTTCCAGGTGGGCTGAGGAGGCCACTGCCCTGGCAAGGCTCACTCTGCTTCCCCTTGACTCATGGTCCTATGATTGTCCTTGTATAGTGCTGTGTCACAGTCTGGAGGGTGAGCAGATTTATTTATTTTTTTTTTTTTGAGACGGAGTCTCGCTCTGTCGCCTAGGCTGGAGTACAGTGTTGCGATCTTGGCTTACTACAAGCTCCGCCTCCCGGGTTCATGCCATTCTCCTGCCTCAGCCTCCCGAGTAGCTGGGATTACAGGCACCTGCTATCACACCTGGCTTTTTTTTTTTGTATTTTTAGTAGAGATGGGGTTTCGCCGTGCTAGCCAGGATGGTCTCGATCTCCTGACCTCATGATCCACCCGCCTTGGCTTCCCAAAGTGCTGGGATTACAGGCATGAGTCACTGTGCCCGGCCAAGCAGATTGATTTCTAATTGTTCTTAAAGTTGAGATTCTGAGCAAATTAAGTCATTAAAATGTACAAAGAAAATGTAATACATATTTTCTTCCCTGAATTAATAACTGCTAACATCTTGTGATTTTTTTTCTAGTTTATTTTAAAAGAAATTTTTAAAAAATCATGGATATAGAGTCAGGTCTCCATTGACACTCTCCCTTCCCCCAACCCTCTCCCCCTGCAAAAAAAGGAAACTCTGTGTTGGTGGGGGGAGTAGAGAGTTAGCTAATAACCACATTTGCTCAAAAGCTGTGACCTTCCTTTGTATGAGGAGAGTTTTAGTAACCCTTTGGGAAGCCCTGGCCATGCTCAGTCAGGTTGCTTTTGAGCGCAGACTTCAGGACTTCTGGAGTTACCATGTGAGGTTACTTCATTGCCCTGCTAAAAGCCTACTAAAAAGGAATATAAAAAATGTAAAACCAAAGGGGATGAAAAAAGGGGAGAGATGTAACAGTAGATCAGTAATTTCTGCATGTTTTTGAAAAGAGGGAAATGGCATGTTAGGTACAACCTGGGCATTCAGTACCTTCCTGCTCCCTTCTGGGCTTGTCCCTGGGTTTCAGAGGCTGGAATACTGGAGCAGTAGCACTCAGAACCCTCTGGCAGCAGGCTTCTGTGTGTCATTTGCTCTATCACATGTGTCTTGGGAAATGTGGCAAGTGGAAAGGAGGTGGAACCTTTCTTCCTCAGGCCATAGTGTATGTGGGGGGATGTGCCTGAGGGCTTAGATTTTGTGGTGACTTTTTGCAGTGGCTTCTGCCTTCCCCCACTGGCCAGCTGTCTCAGGGCTGCAGAGCAGCTGCATTATTGGCAGCAGATTTTTGCAGTTTCTTAACCTATAGATGGCAGTGGTAGCTGCCTGACTCTTGACGATGACTGTAGGAATTAGATGGAAGAGTTAGCCCACTTTACTTTTGCTCACACTATATAGCCTTGCCAGTTGTTTTGAAAGCACCTATTTTCTATATTAAACCCTTTGAGTTTGAAATGCCTTAGCATGGTTTCTGTTTTCCCAATAGAACCGTCTTTGATATAAACGATTAACAAAAGATGTGTAAAATTTTTGAGGGAGAAAAATTTGCAATTTTATTAAGAGACATTAAAGAAGACAAATAATCCCAGAACTTTGGGAGGCCAAAGCGGATGGATCACGAGGTCAGGAGATTGAGACCATCCTGGCTAACACGGTGAAACCCCGTCTCTACTAAAAATACAAAAAATTAGCCTGGCGTGGCGGCAGGCGCCTGTAGTCCCAGGTACTTGGGAGGCTGAGGCAGGAGAATGGTGTGAACCCGGGAGGTGGAGCTTGCAGTGAGCCGAGATCGCACCACTGCACTTCCGCCTGGGCGGCTCAGCGAGACTCCGTCTCAAAAAATAAATAAATAAATAAATAGAGGCAGAATGTTCTTGCCTAGGAAGACTGAATATTTTCAAAACTCATATTGTTCTGTGGATTCAGTGCCTCTTTAAACCTCCTTGAGTTTTTTTGTTTGTTTGTTTGTTTGTTTTTTTGAGACGGAGTCTCGCTCTGTCGCCCGGGCTGGAGTGCAGTGGCCGGATCTCAGCTCACTGCAAGCTCCGCCTCCGGGGTTTACGCCATTCTCCTGCCTCAGCCTCCCGAGTAGCTGGGACTACAGGCGCCCGCCATCTCACCCGGCTAGTTTTTTGTATTTTTTAGTAGAGACGGGGTTTCACTGTGTTCGCCAGGATGGTCTTGATCTCCTGACCTCGTGATCCACCCATCTCGGCCTCCCAAAGTGCTGGGATTACAGGCTTGAGCCACCGCGCCCGGCCAAAACCTCCTTGAGTTTTATGTGAAATGTGATAAGTTGATTCTAAAATGTTGAGGAGAATTAAGTCCTAGTATTGAGAGGTCATTGTGAAGAAGAATAAGGAGGGAGCACTTGCCTTGCCCGTATCAAGACTTACTTCAGAATTGGCTCAGGGAAATCCAAATTGGCCAGTGAGACAGAAGCTGTCAGAAACAGACCTAAGAAGTTTGAATTCCAGAGGTGGAATTCCTATCGCTGTGCAAAGGACAGACCCTTCAAACATAGTGCTGTGACATTCGGAGAAGGATGCAGTTGGATCCCTAACTCACAACATACGGGAAATTCAGTTTTGGGTAAATTATAGGAGACTATCTTTAAGACCTTGATAGGGAAGTATGCCTTTTTCTTTTCTTTCTTTTTTTTTTTTTTTGAGACAAGGTCTGGCTCTGTCACCCAGGCTGGAGTGCAGTGACACGTTCTTGGATCACTGCAACCTCTGCCTCCTGGGCTCAAGCCATCCTCCTACCTCAGTCTCTCGAGTAGCTAGGACTACAAGCCTGCACCACTATGCCTGGCTAATTTTTGCATTTTTCGTAGAATCAGGGTTTCGCCATGTTGCTCAGGCTGGGCTCTAACTCATGAGTTTAAGCAGTCTGCCTCCTTCAGCCTCCCAAAGTGCTCGGATTACAGGGGCATGAGCCACTGCACCCAGCCACCTTTTTCTTTTCTTTTTTCTTTCTTTCTTTTTTTTATTTTCTGGAGATGGAATTTCGCTCTGTTGCCCAGGCTAGAGTGTAGTAGTGCCATCTCAGCTCACTGCATCCTCCGCCCCCTGGGTTCAAGTGATTCTCCTGCCTCAGCCTCCCGAGTAACTGGGATTACAGGCATGCCACCACGCTCGTCTAATTTTTGTATTTTTAGTAGAAACAGGGTTTTGCCATGTTGGCCGGACTGGGCTCGAACCCCTGATCTCAGGTGATCTGCCTGCCTTGGCTTCCCACAGTGTTGGGATTACAGGTGCGTGAGCCACCATACCCAGCCTCTGGCCATGTTTTTCCTAATCGCAGAAAATGTTCACTTTAAAATAAAAATGACCGAATTTGCTAGATTAAAATTAAGGTCTCTTGTTTATTGCAAGACACCAATAGGCCATGTGCTTATGCCAGGAATCCCAGCACTTTGGGAGGCCGAGGTGGGCAGATTGCCAGAGCCCAAGAGTTCCATACTAGCCAGGGCAACTTGGTGAAATCCTGTCTCTATGAAATAAAAAGAAAAAATTAGCCAGCTGTGGTGGTACACACTTGTAGTCCCAGCTCCTCAGTAGGCTGAGGTGGGAAGAAACACCTGAGTCCCCGAGGTCAAGGCTGCAGTGAGCCGAGATTACACCACTGGACATCAGAGTGAGACCCTGTCTCTAAAAAAAAAAAAACCAAAACAAAACCCAAAACAAACAAAAAACACCAGTAAAGACTGTGAAAAGACAAGCCGAAGTAGGGAGAAGATATTTGCAACACTTACAGCCTGTAAAGGATAAGGATTCTAATTCAGTGTATATAAAGAACTCCTATAAAGCATTTCATAGATGGTGATTCAACATGGAAAAAGACATTTAACCTTGTTAGTATTCTAAGACTACATGCAGTGAGATATACCACTTTACAGATGCTTAGACTTTCAAAAATTAAGATGTTGGAGAGGATGTGGATAGTGTGGAAATTTTATGTGCTTCTTTACACCCACTCTAGAATAGAGACATTATCTTGCAAAGCTGAACATTCTTATTTTCTGTGATTCAGGATTTCTATTTAGGGAAACTCTGGAAAAATTCTTGCAGAATTGTTTGTACAGTTTTTCTAGAGTGAGTGTAAAGGAGCAGATAAAATTCCAAGCTATCCACATCCTCTCCAACACTTGGTTTTGCCAGATATCTTAATTTTTGCCGTTGATACAGGTCTTGGAAATAACCCTCATGTCTGTGCTCACATGATGGAATGTTATACACCAGCAACAGTAAGTAGGTGTTAGGTTTATGCAGCAACATGGATGAATCTTGAAAACAGAACATCATCTAAAAGCAAGTTGCTAAAAACGGCATATGGCACAATGTAGAGAAGCAAAACAGATCATTTTATTACTTATAGATACATACACATGTGGTAAACTAAAAGAAAAAAATAAGTGCAATGATACACAAAATTCTCGTTGCTGGTGGGGACACAGAGGGGAAGACTGGGAGAAGCAAAATGGAAGTTCATCTACAGATGACGCTCGGGTTCCTGAGTCAGGTGTGGGGAGGTCGCTCACAGCTATGCTTTCTTATTAGGCTTATGAATCTTACATATGTGCTACATACATTCTTTGAAATGTTTCACATATTATACAGCTTTTTTTCTTTCCAAAGAACAGCCAACAGGAGAGTTACAACTGACTTGGCATAGCAGAGCAGCTGCAACCATGGGCCTGCTTGAGTGAGAACAACAAGAAATGAGCAGTTTGCCCAGCAGCCCCCCAGAAAGACTCAGTTCTTGAAGGCTCTGAGTGCCAAGGGTGGCAGGCATCAGGCATGGGCATGGGAGTGGGATAGGGATTGGTGGAATTCTCTCTTGGCACCCGCATTCCCTTCTTCACTTTCCATCACTGGGTGACTCCTGCTGCTACCAAAAGATGTGGGGTTTCATTTCTTTTTTTTTTTTTTGAGATAGAGTCTTGCTCTATTGCCCAAATGGAGTGCAGTGGTGAAACCACAGCTGACTGCAACCTCGAACTCCTGGACTCAAGTGATCCTCCCACCTCAGCCTCCTGAGTAGCTGACACTACAGGTGTGCACCACCATGCCCAGCTAATTTTTAAATTTTTTGTAGAGACGAGGTCTCGCCCTGTTGCCGAGGCTGGTCGTGAACTCCAGGGCTCTAGCAATCCTGCCCTCAGCCTCCCAAAATACTGGGATTACAGGCATGAGCCACTGTGCCCTGCAGGAGTTGATTTTCTAGACCAACACTGTCCAGTGTAGTAGCCGTGAGTCACATGTGGCTGTTTTGAAGGAAGATGTGCAGCAGGTGTAAAATACACACCAAATAGGAAAGACCTAGTACAAAAAAAGAATGTAAAACATCCCATGAATACTTCTTTATATTGATTCCATGTTGCAATAATAGTATTTTGAATATGTTGGGTTAAATAAAGTATTAAAATTAATTTCATGTTTGTTTCTACTTGTTGACATGTGGTTTGCATTGTGTTTCTATTAGATAGCACTAATAGAAAAGTCTGTAAAATAAGTGACACCAGGTACAACAGAGGGGAGTCGTGGAGGTTGAAAATAGAGGAATTAAGAGAAATTCTCGATAGTGACAAGTAGGACGCTCAGGCCTATCTTCTGCCCTGCCCCCCAGATGTCAGCAGCCAGGTGTTTTCCCAGACAGGAGATTGGAGGAGTCTTTCCTGGAGACACTGGCACTTCACCGAAGAGGTAGAAAAGGTGTCAACATAATGGAAGATTTCCAAGTGAAAGACTAGCTCTCCCACCGTGGTCCCTGACAAGCGTCTGGCCCACTAGTGCTCACAGAGCCTCTGGCTAGCTGGGTCACCTTCCTCTTATGATGAAAGACAACCAGTGCTGACCAGATCTAGAAGAAAACATCCACTATGGATATTCACCAGACTCTGAACAAAGCACCCCACCTGAAGGGCCAGAGCAAAGTGGCCTGAGGCAGTCAACTCTGCTATATGTCATATCGTGGTTAAATGTGGGGGCTTGGAACCAGGGACTAGGGCTGCTCCCCTGCTTTTACCACTTAGTGGTTGTGATCCTTTGGGCAAATTACATCCATAAAATGGAGAAAATAATAGTGCCCATCACTTGGGGTTGTTGTGAGGATTAAATTACATGCTGCATGTAAAGGAGTTAGACAAGAACGTAGCACACAGTAATCCCTCAATTAGCAGTTATTTTATTGATGTAATAAAACTTTAAAAAATTTTTTCTGACATTGGTAAAATGGCAGTCTAGGAAGCTCCAGGCTCTCGTTCCACCATAGAAACGTTAATAAGCAACTAGGGACTAGACGAAATCACTTTATAGAAGCTCTGGAAAACAGTCCGAGGTCTATACCAGCTAAGAAAATGCCTAATAAAGAAAAAGCCACATTCAAAATACAGATTGAGTATCCCTTAACTGAAATGGTTGGGACCAGTGTTTTGGATTTTGGTTTTTTTTCTGATTTTGGAATATTTGCATTATACTTACCAGTTGAACACCCCCAATACGAAATGCTCCAATGAGCATTTCCTTTGAGTACAACGTTGGCACTCAGAAGTTTTGGATTTTGGGCTGGGCTCATACCTATCATCTCAGTGCTTTGGGAGTTCAAGGTGGGAGGATTCCTTGATGTGAGGATTATAAGAGAATACTGCTAAGAACTATACATGAACAAATTGCTTAACCTAAATGAAGCGGACACATTCCTGGAAACATACAACCTGCCAAGACTGAATCATGAAGAAATAGAAAATCTGAATAGGACTATAATTAATAAAGAGATTGAATCAGTAATCAAAAACCTCTGAACAAAGAAAAGTCCTGAACCACATGGCTTCACTGCTGAATTCTCCAGACATTTAAAGAATTAGCACCAGTCCTTCTCAAGTGAATTCATTCTGTGACTCTAACATGCCCTGATACCAAAGCCAGACAATAATACTACTAGAAAATTACAGACCAGTATCCTTTGTGAATATTGATACAAAATCCCCAGCAAAATACTAGCAAAACTAAGTTTCACAGTCTTTCAAAAGGCTGGGACCAAGTGTAATGCAAGGATGTCTCAGCAAACTAAAAGCAATCAGTGGTCAAAGACTGAAAGCTTTTTCTCTAAGATCAGAGACAAGACAAGGATGTCTGCTTTCACCACTTTTATTCATCATAGTATTGGGAGTTAATTGCCCACAGTAATTAATCAAGAAGAGAAAGCTATCAAAATTGGAAAGGGAAAAGTCAAGTTATCCCTGTTTGTATGTGTGATGACGTGATTTTATATGTAAAAACCTTAAAGATTTCACAGAAACATTGTTAGAACTAATAAATGAATGCAGCAAAATTGCAGGACACAAAGTCAAAACACAAAATCAGTTGTATTTATATTTATGTACACTAAGCAATCCGAAGAGGAAATTAAAAAAATAATTCCATTTACAGTAATAGTACAAAGAATAAAATACAGATATACCTCACCTTATAACAGATTTGTCTTAAACCTATTGTAAAGTCGAAAAATGTTTTAGTCAAACTATCATAAGTTGGGGGTCTGTCTGTACTTAAGAATATACTTGGCCGGGCATGGTGGCTCACGCCTGTAATCTCAGCACTTTGGGAGGCCGAGGCGGGTGGATCACCTGAGGTCTGGAGTTCGAGACAAGCCTGGCTAACACAGTGAAAGCTCGTCTCTACTGAAAATACAAAAAATTAGCCGGGTGTGGTGGCGGGCGCCTGTAGTCCCAGCTACTCGGGAGGCTGAGGCAGGAGAATGGTGTGAACCCAGGAGGCGGAGCTTGCAGTGAGCTGAGATCGTGCCACCGCACTCCAGTCTGGGCGACAAAGCGAGAGTCTGTCTCAAAAACAAAAGAAAAAAAAGGAATATACTTAAGTACAGATGAAAAACTTAAACACTGACAACTGCAAAATGTTAAAAGAAATTAAAGAAGACACTGGGTGCGGTGGCTCACACCTGTAATCCCAGCATTTTGGGAGGCCAAGTCGGGTGGATCACTTGAGGTCAGGAGTTTGGGACCAGCCTGGCCAACATGGCAAAAACTCATCTTGGCTAAAAATACAAAAATTAGCTGGGTGTGGTGAGGTGCCCCTGTAGTCCCAGCTACTCGGGAGGCTGAGGCAGGAGAATTGCTCAAACCCAGAAGGTGAAGATTATAGTAAGCTGAGATCGCACCACTGCACTCCATCCTGGGTGACAGAGTGAGACACTGTCTCAAAAAAAAAAAAAAAAAAAAAGACAAAAATAAATGGAGAGACGTTCCATGCTCATGGACTGCAAGATGTAAGATGTGACTATTACCTAAAGCAGTCTACAGATTCAATCCCTATTAAAATGCCAACAAGTTGTTTTTTTTTTTTTTTTGCTGAAATAGAAAAATTTATCCTAACGTTCATAGAATCTCAGCAGACTCCAAAGAGCCAGAACAGTCTTGAAGAAGAATAAATGTGAAAACCTCATAATTCCTGACTTTAAACCTTTAACTACAAAACTGCGGTAATCAAAACATTGTAGTACTGGTATAAAGACAGACATATAGACCAATGGAATAGAATACAGAGCCTTAGAAATGAGTCCTTGCATACAGTGGTCAAATTATTTTTCACAAGGATGCCAGTACCATTCAGGGAGGAAAAAAGTGTCTTTTCAGAGTGAATGGTGCTAGGAAAACTGGACATACACATCAAAAGAATAAAGTTAGACCCTTAGCTAATGATACACAAAACTTAACCCAAAATGGATCAGACTTAAGACCTTAAACCATAAAATTCCTAGAAAAACAGAATAAAGTCTTCATGACATTGAATTTGGCAATGATTTCTTACATAAGACACTAAAATCACAGGCAACAAAAGAAACAATAGATAAATTAGGCTACATCAAGATTTAAAACTTCTATTAATTAAAAGAAACATTCAACAGAGTGAAAAGGCAGCCTACAAAATGGAAAACATTTGAAACTCATATCTGGTAAGGGTTAATATTTAAAATACAAAAAGAACTCCCACAGCTCAATAATAATAAACATCCTGGTTAAAAAATGTGCAAAGGACTTGAGTAGACATTTCTCCAAAGAAGTTAAACAAATGACTGATAAGCACATGAAAACATGCCCAACATCACTAATAATTAGAGCAATGCAAATCCAAACAGAGTAAAACATCTCACAGCCATTAGATGTCTGCTGTCGAACAGAAAATGACAAGTGTTGATGAGGATTTAGAGAAAGTGGAATCCCTCTGCAGTTTTGTTAGGAATGAGAACTGGTGCAGCTACTAAAACAGTCTGACAGTGCCACCCAAATTAAAAGTAGAATTACCCGGCCGGGTGTGGTGGCTCACGCTTGTAATCCCAACACTTTGGTAGGCCAAGGTGGGCAAATCAGGATGTCAGGAGATCGAGACCATCCTGGCTAACACGGTGAAACCCCGTCTCTACTAAAAATACAAAAATTAGCCAGGTGTCATGGCGCACACCTGTAATCTCAACTACTGGGGAGTCTGAGGCAGGAGAATTACTTGAACCCGGGAGACAAAGGTTGCAGTGAGCTGAGATCACACCACTGCACTCCAGCCTGGGCGACAGAGCGAGACTGTGTCTCAAAAAATAAAATAAAATAAAATAAAATAATTACCATACGACTTAGCAGTTTGACTCAAAAGAATTGGAAGCAGGAACTTGAAGAGAGATTTATACGCCTGAGTTCATAGCAGCATTACCCATAGTAGCCAAAAGGTGCAAGTAACTCAAGTGTCCATCCACAGATGAATGGATCAACAAAAAGATAGTCTGTCCATCCAGTGGAAGGAATATATGGTTTACCTTAAAAAGGAAGGAATTCTGACACATGCTACAGCATGGATGGACTTTGAGGACATTATGCTCAGTGAAATAAGCCAGTCACAAAATAACAAATACTGTATGTTTCTATTTAGATGTGCTGTCAAGATATTCAAATGCAAATATACAGGAAGTAGAATTGTGGTTGCCAGGGGCTGGGAGGAGAGAAAAATCGGGAGGTAATGTTTAACGGATACAATGTTTGGTAAGATGAAAAGAAGTTGTGGAGATGGATGGTGGTGATGGTTATGGAACTAATGTGAAGGTACTTAATAATGACACTTAACTGTATACTCTTTTTTCTTTTTTTTTTTTTTTGAGAGGGAGTCTCGCTCTGTCGCCCATGCTGGAGTACAGTGGCGCGATCTCAGCTCACTGCAAGCTCCACCTCCCAGGTTCACATCATTTTCCTGCCTCAGCCTCCCGAGTAGCTGGGACTATAGGCGCCCACCACCATGCCCAGCTAATTTTTTGTATTTTTAGTAGAGATGGGGTTTCACCACGTTACCCAGGATAGTCTTGATCTCCTGACCTCATGATCTGCCTGCCTTGGCCTCCCAAAGTGCTGGGATTATAGGCGTGAGCCACCACATCCAGCCCAACTGTGCACTCTTAAGTGGTTAAAAATGAGTTCAGAAAATCCAATATCTGATTAATACAAATTCCTTGAAAGAAAATAGAGGAGATGGAGTAGGAGGGAATTAGCAAAGAAGTTATGTAAGAAAATCTCCCAGAAATGAAAGATTGCAGCCTTGGACTGGAAGGGCCTAGCACAATAATTTAAAAGAGGCATGTACAAATTACCTCCTTGTGCAGTTGCGGAACATTGGTAATGCAGAGGACATCAAACCCTCTAGCGGGAAACCTGGGTCATAATAAAAGGATCAGGAATCAGAGCAGTAGACCCCTCAGCGGCAGCTCTGATGTGAAAAAAAGGTGGGGCGGGGCCACCCAGATCCAAAGAGGAACTGATTTTGATTGTCTACTTCCAATTTTTAGTTTTATCTTTATTCAAGTTACTTATGCATACAATTTGAATATTCAAATAGTTCTGTAAATCTTTTTTTTTTTAATGGCAAACCCAATGAACCCCTCTAATTTTCAAGGCAAACATTGTTTTAGCTGTTGCATTTGGTATTTATCTGCGTCTTTAAATTCCATGGTTTTAGGCCTTCTCTGCTGATTCTTCCCTAAGCCTGGTGGCTCAGTCTGGGCCCTGTGCTCTGTGAGGTCTTGCCTGCTTTCAGTGCTGCTGCTAGCTGGGCCACGCAGGAGCACTCCATTTTCTTTTTATTGGCACAACATTTTGTTTTCACTTTTTTTTTTTTTGTCTCACTCTGTGGCCCAGGCTGGAGTGCAGTGGTGTGATCTCAGCGCGCTGCAACCTCTGCCTCCCGGGTTCAAGCAATTCTTCTGCCTCAGCCTCCCGAGTAGTTGGGACTACAGGCGCCTGCCACCACGCCCAGCTAATTTTTGTATTTTTAGTAGAGACGGGGTTTCACCGTGTTGGCCAGGATGGTCTTGATCTCTTGACCTTGTGATCTGCCCACCTCAGGCCTCCCAAAGTGCTGGGATTACAGGCGTGAGCCACTGCGCCTGGCCTAATTCAAGATTTATTCAAGGATTACATAAGTATTTTATTGCCGTATTGCTTTGTTCTTTAATCTAGAAGTATTCCCAGCCCTCTTTTGCAGGGGGCGTGGGATGTCTTTCATGACATTGCCATATTTGAAGAGTCCAGGTCAGTTGTTCTGTAGAATGGCCTTCCATTTGGACTTGTCTCTTTCTTCATGATTAGCTTCAGGTGAGACTTTACTTTTTAGTTAGCAATACTATGTAAGTCATCAATTATCAAATCACGAGGCCCAAGGTCATTTTGTCTCATTATTGGTGATGTTATTTTTAATCACTGTTGTGAATATTTCTTTCCCTTTTTGTGACGAAAAGTAATTTGTGAATAAATAGTCTGTGGAGTGGTATTCCAGGTATTCTCCCTGATTCTGTTTCCTTGTTGAACTTGTTCTCCAGTGTGTTCCTGTGCTGGGGAAGCAGCAGCCTGGCACTCCAGTGGTGCTGGAGGCAGAAGGGGCACATATGCTCCGAGCTGCACAGGTCATGGGGCCTAGAGTCAGAACAGATGTGGCTCTGGGTGCTGCAGTGACCCCTGCACCACGTCCCCAGCTGGGCTGTGAGGTGGGGCTGCTAGGGCCCTGTGGCCCTGGTGGAAGTGGAGGAGGCCCCCCAGCACACCAAAGGCTGGCCCTCCACAGGAAGAGGGACATTCTCTACTGTCAGAGGCAGTCCTGAGAGGTCTGTAAGGGTTCTGTCCTGTGCTGTGCTCATTCCCCAGCCTGGCCCCCAGACTCTTCCCCAGGACACTGTCTGCCATCAGCATCATCTTGACAGCCAAGCTCTTCCCCTTCTTGCTGGCAAAGGCCTGTGTCTGTGCTGGCATTTTTCCATGGTGGGCCCAGAATGGGCATTGAATAATAATGGGGGTGAGGGGATGAATGTGAGCATTTATATATAAAGACACATGATGGAGAAAAGAAACGGCTCACAATCGCCACCTGAACCCAGAGGAGCCTGCTCAACAGAGTATTATCCTTTATCACCATTTGTCTTTCTGGTTATGTGTCTGAAATATTTCACCTGGTCTCCCACCCCAGGGGACAGATGGCTTCACTCAGTCAACATGTAACAACCTGGTCTTTGGCATCCATGTGAACTGGCAGCACTCTCCCTCTGTTACCTTTTCTTTCTCTTCCCTTTCCTCTGCCCTTAATTCATCTTGTCTTTCTGTGAGCAGTTTTACCAGGTACTGTGTTTGGCTTGGGGAAGAGGCCACGATACAAAGTGGAGCCACAGGTCTTACCCATTTAAGCAGAGGGAGATGTTGAATTTAAGTTCAGTGACATTCTCCAGCGACACCCAGGCCTGGCCTCAGGTTTGTCCCAGATGTGTCTGCCTTTGCCCCTTGCCAAAGCTGCTCCATCTGCCAGGAAGCCCCTCGGTTCTTTCTCAGCTTCCAGTCTCAGGTCCAGCTCCTCAGAAGCTCAGGTGGCTCTTCCCTTCTCCACTGCGTGCTGATGCCCCATCCCAGTGGCTGCATCCCTGCGAGCCCTGCCCTGCATCGGAGCTACCAGCGAGTCTGTGGGTCGGGTCTCCTGCCCAGAGTGTCGGGTGCTGCAGGTAGCATGGCTCAGGACATGGGACCAGTCCTGAAGAGCTGATGGTCCCCCAGTACTGCGTGTTTACAGCATCAAGCCTGTCATGGTGCCAGGTACTGTCCCACACTGAGGTCCTTAGGTTGTATTTTGGAGTGGTAAAATACCCCAAAGGCACCTCTACCAAAAAACACAAGCCTTGAAGATGCTTCTCCCTTTGAGGTCTTCACTTTGTGTTGAAGGTATCTTGGACACAGGTAGCGTATTTTGTATTTTAGTGATTCCCAGTCGAATAACAACCCATCCCCATCACATGCCTGACAGGAGCTATGGAACTATGCTTATCAAGTACTGAGTGAGTATCCAGAGTCTCAGAAATAGGACTACATACAGACTTATGTACAAGGTGTTCAAGGCAGCCTTTTGTAGAATAATGAAAAAAATGCAAACAGCTTAACCTTAAACCATAGAGATTATGGGAACGAAAGAAATCCATTCATGGAATACTATGCAGCCATCAAAAGTCATGTTCCTAAACCCATTTAAAAATATAGAAAGCTGTTTATAATCTTAAGCTTACAAAGCAAGTCGTGAAATGGAGTGTCTGATGTGATCCCAGTATTCTTAAAGATTTGTGTAGAAAAGAGACTGGGTGAGGGGGCAGATGCTCACATAGTTAAGTATGGCCTTTGTTGTTTATTGTCTTTTCAAACTTTTGTATATTTCAAGCATTTCACATTGAATGTTTGTTACTTTATCGTGAGAAAAAAAAGCATGTAGATTTTTTATTAAATAAAAACCACTGCAAAGTCTATGACACCAGCAGAACCAACCTGCTGGAGAGGGGTTTGTCAGGTGAGGCTGACCGCCGGCTCAGGGTCAGGGAAGGAGGCTTTGCAGGAGGCCTCCTAACCCTCCCTGTGACCTCCTTTGGGGAGCTGAGGCCCCACTCAGCCATCTGCAGTCAGAGCGCACTTGCTGGCAGGCGTCTGTCTGTGTGCAGCCTTGCAGACCAAGTTTGTTGCCCATCTGACCTGACCTTGTACCCAGTGCCCTTCATGATGCATCAAGGTACACCTGTACAGACAGAGTGGGAGGTGGGTGGGCCCATGAGGGCCCTCTTCCCTGTACCATGACCTTGTGTAAGTCACTTCCCTTCTCTGAGTCTGCCCCTCACCTTGTGAGACAGGAGGAGTGTGGTTCTCCTTTTTCACAAGGGGGTTGGAGGACAAAAGAGAGCGTATGTGGATGGAAGGACTGGTGTGCAAATTACTATTAGATCATGCTGCATGAAACTATAGTTATTTCCCCATCTTCAGCTGCCTGTTCACACCTTCTAACCATGCACTGAGACCTGCTGCACACCAGGGCCTGTGCCAAGCACCAAAGAGCCAGACAGGAACATACTGAGGTCCTGGCCTGGAGGCTTTCACAGCCTTGGGGGACCAGCAGGCAGGGGGACAGACAGGCAGCTCAGGCCCCAGGACAAGGGCTGCAGAGGAAGGTTGCACATGTGGGTCTCTGTACTGGGAGAGAAGGCCCTCGAGGAAGGGGCAGGGGCAGCCTGGGCTCTGGAGAGAACTCCTTCGTGGGCCATCCCCACAGGACTGGAGCTGCTGAGGGATTTTAATTTATGCAGGACCCTTTGCTGTGCTAGCAATGACATGTTAGAAAATGCAATGAAGAGGGCCTCCATTTCACAATAGTAACTTAAAAAACAAAAACTACCAGGGCATAATTTTAATAAGAAGCACAGGGGACCCATTTGATGCGAGCAGCAGCGTTTCATAGGGCTCTAAAGAAAGCCTGCATTGCTGGACTCTGTGCTACAGGCCCTCCCTCCAGCCTTGCAGCCCTGAGTAGTCTGAACCGTGCTGGCCAGGGAGGCTGCGACTGCACAGACAGGACTCACAGCACACATCTCCTTTCGCTTTCAGAAGTGACGGGGGAGGCGCGTCCTTACCATGGGAA
Source organism: Macaca fascicularis (assembly GCF_037993035.2). NCBI lineage: Eukaryota > Metazoa > Chordata > Mammalia > Primates > Cercopithecidae > Macaca > Macaca fascicularis. The sequence goes on from NC_088384.1 coordinate 33,775,694, forward strand.
GGAGGCTGTGGATCCGCGGCAGGGGCGGACCAGAGGAGGCGACCCTACGCACTTCCACGCAGTGAATGTGGCACAGCCCGTTCGCTTCAGCAGTAAGTTGCAGACCTGCCCTGACTGGGACACTGGGGAGTGCAAGCCTGACACGACCCCTGCCTCTCCAGCGCTACTGTGCTGCCTGAGAGGTTTCTCAAAACAGCCCTTGGAGGCCAGTGGGGGGAATGAATGACCCACCAGCAGTTGCCCAGCTTTGGAGTGGTGGTATGTGACTCAAGGCCCTGGGAAATCAGCCGGCTCTGAAACCAGGCTGCTTGTTCTCACAAAGTGACTGCCTTTCAGGGCCAGAAGGCACTGGCCCTTGGAAATTCCAAAGTTGTATTATTCCCTTTTATAAATGGGGAAACCAGCTCTGAGTTTAGGTACAGCTGATAGAATGGGAAGGCTTGACTCCTGATTGATTGATTGGTTGATTGATTGATTGATTGATTGATTTTGAGACAGAGTCTCGCTTTTGTCACCCAGGCTTGAGTGCAGTGGCTCAATCTCAGCTTACTGAAACCTCTGCCTTCCAGGTTAAGTGATTCTCCTGTCTCAGCCTCCCGAGTAGCTGGGATTACAGGCACGTGCCACCATGCCTGGGTAATTTTTGTATTTTTAGTAGAGACCGGGTTTCACCATGTTGACCAGGCTGGTCTTGAACTCCTGACCTGAGATGATCCACCCACCCCAGCTTCCCAAAGAGCTGGGATTACAGGCATGAGCCACACTGTTCCCGGCCATTTTAAGAAAAATTTTTAAGATGATTAGTTATTTAATAAATTACCTATGACATTGAAATTTTAAAGGGGCGTAAGATCATCAAGGAAGGTTGAGGGGAGGAAAAGCCACCGCTGAAATGGCCCTGAACAGACCCACTCAGGCGTGAGGTGCCCAGGTACGCTGAGCAGCAGCTGTGGGCCAGGCAGGACTGACACTGGCTGGGCCTGCTGCCCTGCCTTGGGCCTGTCTGCTAGTGTTACTCCGCAGCCCCCAGACTCTCAGCACTGGGGAGCACCTCAGAGGTGACCAGGTAGGCTTCTGGCAGAACCCCCACCAACCCTGGGTGCCCAGAGTGGGGCCAGGTGTTTCCAGGTGGTCATGCATGTCCGTGCAGCTGAAGCAGGGCTGAACAAAAGTCCTGGTGATGCACATTGTCCCCAGCCTATGCCCACAGCCCGAAGGGGTCCCCACAGTGGAAGTGTGGTGCACAGGCTTGGTGTGTGAGGACACTGAGACTGAGAGGATGCCTGTAGGGAAGGGGCAGTTCACAGTGCAGCCCCAGGGGGTCCTGATGCTTGGCTCCCTATTCTTCCTTCCCCTTGCCTGTCTGTTCAGTGTTGAACAGGCAGCACTTCTGCCTGGGTAGTAAGCAACTCCTCCAAGTTCCGAACATAAAGAAGATGAGTCAGTGCACAGGAGCACTTCCTCCCTCCATGCCCCAGCCAGCTGGCTCTCTTCCTGGGAGGTCTCCTTCCCTCCATGCTCCAACCAGCTTCCCTCCCTACAGGACTTCCTCTCACCTTGCATGAAATAGGGGCCTGGCCTCTGCCTACCTCGGCGTCCTCACCTTTCCATGGAGACGGTGCAGAGCCACCTGTGGGGAATGTGGTCAGGCTACACGCTTTGGTGTGGCACCCAGGAAACACACAATGAATGCGCAGCACACCTTCTCGAGAGCTGATGCCGTGGGGTTTTTTATTGTTTTGTTTTGTTTTGTTTTGTTTTGTTTTGTTTTTTGTTTTTGAGACAGGGTCTCACTCTGTCACCCAGGCTGGAGTGCAGTGGCACACTTTTGGCTCACTGCAGGCAGCCTCTGCCTTTTGAGCTCAAGTGGTCCTCCAACCTCAGCCTCCTGAGTAGCTGGGACTACAGGTGTGCCCCACCACACCTGGCTAATTTTTTGTATTTTTGTAGATAGGGGGTTTGCCTGTTGCCCAGGCTGGTCTCAAACTCCTGAGCTCAAGCAATCTGCCCACATCGGCCTCCCAAAGTGCTGGAATTACAGGCATGAGCCACTGTGCCCAGCCCTCTGATTCCTTGTCTGCACCTAAATAGCTTCCCTGCACACTCAGGTGTACCCTTCACGGTGAGCAGATCATGCTGTCCAGCTGTGGCCATGCCTAGGGGCCAGGGCTGCCCCTCCTTTTCTGTAATCTATGTGCCTTTGTGAAGACGTCACACACACACATGCTTACATAATAAATACATGACGATATGTCTCTAGAAGTTTTACTAGTGCCAGAAGACATAGATGCACTTTAAAAATGGCATTTTTAATTTTACAGCTGGCTTTGCTAACAATTGTTACTCTTCTCCAGTATACTAACATGAGGTACCCAACATTTGAAGGTTAAAGATTCTGTAAAACAGATCACTGATGTTACCTAGGGTGAGCTGTAAATTACCAGGCATTCCCATGTGTAGGTGTAGGAGTCGGAAGTGATGGGTGGGGGAAGTGAGAAGACGCTGGCCAGACTCATTGGTACTCAAGTGCTGGCTGGCTCCTCAGCTTTGTCAGCTGTGGCATCGCCCACACCTTATTTTGTTTGCCTGTGGGAGGCGGGGGCGGGTTACACAGTGTCATGGCCCTCCCAGCTGTTATCCTTTGAGCTGCTGTTTTAGTGGAGGGTTGGCCAGCCCCCACTGCAAATGCTCATGTAAGTAGAAAAGGAAGAGAGGGGAGTGGGCTAACTGGCAGCGGAGGCCAGGAGAGCTGGGCAGTGGAAGCAGGGCCCAAAGTGAACTGCATGGGTGTTGTGCTGTGTTGTTAACCCAGAGGATGAAATCCGCTTTACAAGACATAATTCAGCAGCCATTCTTGACTAGTGAATAAATTAAAAGATCTTACAGAAATGGGAGGAGTCACCAAATGTACTTGTATCATTGAATCTGTGTTTTAGAGAAACTTGAGCATTTCTGCAATGTGGTTTCAGAAGCAGAGCTTGTCCTCTTGAGCCTCAGTTTCCCCACTTTTCTAGGGTGATTTACAAGGTGTGCCTGTCCCTGATGGAGCACATAGAATTTGCGTTTTGGAGCTGGATCCTAACTTGGGGGACAACTCCCCTTCTGTCCTTTATGTTTCCTAGGGAAGTGCCCGACAGGGTGGCACCACTACGAAGGCACGGCCAGCTGCTACAGGGTCTACCTGAGCGGGGAGAACTACTGGGATGCCGCGCAGACCTGCCAGCGCCTGAATGGCTCTCTCGCCACCTTCTCCACTGACCAGGAGCTGCGCTTTGTCCTGGCCCAGGAATGGGACCAGCCAGAGCGGAGCTTTGGTTGGAAGGACCAGCGCAAGTGAGTCCTGGATTGGGGACCTGGGGAGCCTGGAGTCAGAGTCTGATGACTACTGAGCACATGGCCTCTGACCACTCAGTAAACTCCTCTCCTGGGGCACAGCTGGCAGACAGCAGGTTGGGAAGACCAGCTCGCCCACTGGAAGCCCAGGAGATCCATGGGTTGGAGTGTGCATTGAGATCGGTGGAGGGGCCTGGGGGCAGGGGCGGGCTGGACTCTGCTGCTACTTTGTGGGACTGTGGGGTCGCCCCTTTCATTGGTCCCCCTGTGTGTGTACAGCTGCAGTTGCTAAGGGCAGGCAGGGGACCTGGGGTTGCTGGCTTGTGTGGAGAGAGCTGCTTGGTGTGGGGCTTCTGGGCCTGGTGTGAGGGGTGTGCAGTAGGTGGAGGTTCCCCCTGAGAAAGCAAGGGGTCCTTCGCTTCAAGACCTAAGCTGGGTTTTGACTCCACAGTTGTGCCCTGTGTGACTTTGGCAAATCACAAGACGGAGTTGTTTCTCCTTCCGCAGCTACAAAGGGCGGAAACTAACTCTTAGCTCACAGGTTGTTGTACTGACCCCTGAAGACAGACCTGTGAGTCCAGTGGAGAAGCAAGAGGGCATATCCCAGAGGGCAGGGCAGCCTCGTCTCTGAGGACAGCCGTGTGGTTGCACAGCACAGGCCAAGGGCTGAGTGTGCCATCCCTGGGCTCCTGCCATGCAGGGAGACCTGCTGATGGGCATCTCCAGGCTTGGGGCTGGATAGCTGAGCCAAGGGGCGCAGACTAGGCAGGAGCTTATGGCAGTCAACCAGCTCCCAGTGCAAGGTCCCTCCAGTCATAGGCCTGCGTGCTCAGGAGCAGGCTGCAGGCCTGCGGTGGCTGGCTCTGAGCAGGAAGCCATGCAAGTGTTTTCAGCCTCCATGGTAGTAGATATTTGCAGGGGCTTATGTCTTTATTGAGATGCAGTTCACATGCCATGAAACTCACCCATGTGGAGTGCCCTGTTCTGTGGTTTTAGCATAGTCACAGAGTTGTATTCATGGGGTTTCATGTCTACCAAGAATAAGATTGTTCTTGCTTAAATTGTGAAAGCTTTATCGGTTCAGCTCATAGAAACAGTCTTGGCAAGAGTTCCCTGAGATAAAAGTTTTCCTGCCCTGTGAACTTCCTTGTTTTGAATTTTAATGCATTGTGACATGAGTGTCTCTTGTTAGAAGCTCAGTGTTTTGGAGGTCAGTATAGCTATTAAAAAACAATCCCAGCACTTTGGGAAGCTGAGGCGGGTGGATCATGAGGTCAGGAGATCGAGACCATCCTGGCCAATATGGTGAAACCCCATCTCTACTGGAAAAAAAAAAAATACAAAAATTAGCCAGGCGTGGTGGCGGGCACCTGTAATCCCAGCTACTTGGGAGGCTGAGGCAGGAGAATTGCTTGAACCAGGAAGTCAGAAGTTGCAGTGAGCCGAGATCGTGCCACTGCACTCCAGCCTGGCAACAGAGCAAGGTCGGTCTCAAAAAAAAAAACAAAACGAAAAACAGAAAACACAGTCATTGATGGCTGCATCCCTCCTGCCGCTGAGATCTCTGTCTCTGTCTGTGCCCTGCAGGTTGTGGGTTGGCTATCAGTATGTTATCACCGGCCGGAACCGCTCCTTGGAAGGTCGCTGGGAGGTTGCATTCAAAGGTGAGACCTTGTGGTGTGTGGGAGTGTTTGAAGCTGGGCAGAGTCACCCTGATTTGGGGCCTCCCCTCCTCCCTCTCACCCAGTGCTGCCTGGCCTGTAGGGGCGCTGTGCAGAGGACATGGAGAGGGTGAGCCCCAGTTGCAGGGAGGGCTGTGGTCATGGGGCCAGTGCAGCCTGCAGATCAGACCCTGCATTGGGCTGTGGTCATCTCTGGAACCCACTGTTGCATCTCACTTTGGCCAGCTTTTTAGATTGTCCCCTCCTCCCTTTGAAGTTAAGGACCTTGGAGTATAAAAATGAGCATGCAGAGTATGCCCCTGGCAGGCTGGAGGTGAGGACAAGCTTGCCAGGACAAAGAAGGTCAGAGGTAGAATCCAGACCTGAAGGAAGCTATCAGGCAGATAGACTTAAAATAGATCGTGTGTGTGTGTCCCCTCCTCTCTTTGAAGTTAAGGACCTTGGAGTATAAAAGTGAGCATGCAGAGTATGCCCCTGGCAGGCCGGAGGGGAGGACAAGCTTGCCAGGACAAAGAAGGTCAGAGGTAGAATCCAGACCTGAAGGAAGCTATCAGGCAGATAGACTTAGAGAGAGAGAGAGTGTGTGTGTGTGTGTGTGTGTGTGTGTGTGTGTGTGTGTGTGTAAAGATGTTACGCTGCCTGCTTGGAAATACCAAGACGATGTAAAGGAAACATGGCTGCTGCTTCCTTTACGTTGGGGGCTCGGACTTGGCTTGCCCCTCCTGTCCCATTGCCCTGGCACTGGCGAGCTCCTCCTGGGCATACTCCAGCAGTGCCCTCTCCAGCTGCCGCCAGGGCCACACTCCCTCGCCCTGCCCCTTGTCAGGCCTGTGTGTTGGGCTGTGCTTTGTGCCTGTGGCTTGAGCTAGGATTTGGGTTCTTTTCATAAACACATCCCAGTCCTGCTGTTGATGTCTTGAGTATCTCTGACAGGGTTGAAAAGAGTCACGGCCTGGGTGGCTGGCTTCCCTGGAGAGAAGAGGGCCCCACAGAGACAGGGCCATGCCTGGCTGCTGGGACAGGGCGGGAGCAGAGGTGGGGGCTGCAGAGCCCAGCAGATTGGGTCCACACCTGCTGTCCCGCTCCTGCTCAGGACAGGTGCCACCCTGTTCTCATGACCACCAGTGCCCTCCTGAGAGTCCCAGCCACATTTGCATTCCCCGGCTTTATGAGTGCATTGTTTAGATTGCTGTTGACTAATCAATGGCGTCTGGGTTTCCAGGCCCCAGTGTCAAAATTTGCCTTGTAGAACATGATTCTCCTGGTAGCTTGTCCTCTTCACGCTGGTGGTTGAAGAGAGGACATGATTCTGAGTGGGATGACAGCACATTCAGAGTTGGGACTCAGGACCCCATGCTTGGTGTGAGAATGGCAAGGGTCCTGGGTGGGATTTAATGGCCAGGTGCAGCTCGGTGACTCCATTGGAGCATCAGGCAGGAGAGTGAACCTAAAATTTAGAAAAAGATTGAACATGTGTGTCGGTGCTGGCAGCCGCGGCTGGCATAGAGCTCCCTATTCATGCAGCTCAACGTGCAAGGGGCCCCACAGCATCCCGGAGCTTCGCGGGGGTGACCATGTGCCGCTGCCTTCTTGTGCCCAGTTAAATGGATTTGGGAACTCTGTTAGCAGATTTAAATAGTGGTCACAAAACAAATAGTAAAAATAAGTTTTCTGCTGCAGGATAACTGGCCCTTGACGCAGCTCAACATCATGAGTGGTTCTGGGCTTAAAGAGATTAAAGAAACATAAAACCAAATGTGGCACATGAACCTTGATGGCATCCTGGGTTGGGAGGCTTATAAAAAACTCCACAGGACAATTCAAGAAATGTGAGTGGGGACTTGTGGAAGATTCATTTTCTTAGGTGCAGCAGTAGGACTGTGGTTATGTGGTTTAGGAGCCAGTATCCTGGAGTCTGCAGGAGAGGGGCTCCCAGGGTGGTAGGGCAGAGAGGAGCCAAGCAGCAGGGTATGGTCAGCGCCAAAGCAGCTTGGGTGTATGCACTCCTGTCTCCATAGTGGCATTGTTTTAAAAATTCCCATACCAAAAGCAAGCTGCAGAGTGAAGTCAGTACTGGGCATAAAACAAGCTAACAAGAGCACGTCCAGCCCAGCCCAGCCCTTCTCCTGCCCAGGGACATGGTGCAAAACAGAGGGCTCATTGGGGTCTGAGGGGTTGGCCCCCCAAAAAATACCCAAAAAACTATGGGAAGTGGATGTGAGTCTTTTGTTATTCATTCTGAACCCTTCCCTAAGAAAATACTGTACCTGAGAATATTAGCCAATGTTGGTGGGAAGGCCTCACATTAAGATGTTGAAAAATGTTTCTTTCATCTACATGTTGTCCATCTTTTCTGTGTTGTATAATATGTTCTGGATTGGGGTGTGAGTGATACCATGGTACATAGACGCTTACTATGCCCATATGTCGGCACCCAGCACACACATTTGAAGTTGGGAGCTCGTTTCCGCGGGGCTCCTATGCGGCTTGGTGGAGCGCTCTCTGGGTGGGGCCCACACCAGCCTGTGAGCCCCATCCAGGGGCCAAGACCCTGCAGGTTTGACAGCACCAGGTCATGGTATGCCCTGGAGATAGAACTGCCGCTGCTGCTGCCAGAAGACATGGGGCCAGGATTTCTGTAACATTTGTGCAGAAAGGTTGAAAAAATACAGATCCTTGTCTAGGGAGAATCATCCACACCGCCCCACGTGCTGCTCCCAGGGCCTTCCTGTCAGCACCAGCAGTGTGGCTTCTGTCTGGTGAGTCATACTTGATATTTACCTTAAAACATAAAAGTGAAAACACCATGTGTTTAATGTGTCCACACGTGTCACTTGCTCATGTAAGATCACTTGGTGCCTGGCCCTCATTTGTCCCCCATGGTGTCTCAGCACGCACGTTGCAGGTTGGCTGAGGTCGGGAGGTGTGTAACTGAGTAGAAGCCTTCTTTTCTCTCCCAAGATCTTGTGGCCAGTCCTTCATGGTCTCCATCGTCTTCTTTCTCTGGTGCTATACACGAGGGATTGTAGGGTGCTGCCCCCTGAGGCCAGCAGTCAGGGCTGTGGTCCTGGGCCAGCCTGCGGGACCTGGCATCTGGAAACCTCAGTCAGCAGTGAGGAAGGGGCCAGGCTGGCCTAGCAGCCACTGGAAGGTGCATTGTAGAGACCCTGCCCTCTGGGTGAGGTGACCATTGGGCTAGGATGGGGTCAGCTGGGGTCGCCGCAGTTCCTGGAGGGGAGACAGCCCCTGAGTGGGGCAGCTGCCACCGTGGTGGGGCATTCGGGAGCATCTGGACAGCCCCTGGTGGGCCCTGAGTAGAGGCTCACTCTGTGGCTGCGGAGGTGGCGAGACAGGAAGGGGAGGTTCTTTGAGGGCTCAGAAAAGTGAGTGAAGGTCTCCCCACCACAGGAACAAGGGGGCCGGGGGGGGCCGGGGAGGGTTCTCCAGGCTTGGGGAGCAGGGGCAGACATGGAGGTGGCAGTGGTTGCTGGCATGCATGGGAGAAGATGTGGTGGCAGAGGTAATCAAGTGACATTCAGATGCCCTCGTGTATCAGTCTCTGGAGCAGGGTGTCCTCCGGTGGCTGGTGATGGCCCACCCCAAGGCTCCTGTCAGAGCCTTGCCCACACCTCATGTGTGGACAAATGGGGGGGCACCTGGAAACTTGCTGCTGCCCTGTCAAGGTGAGAACTGGATCTGCTGGGGTGGCAGGGGTTGAGGAGGAGTGTCTTGGAGGGAGGCTTGGGAGGAGGGCTCTTCGCGAGGAACTGCTCCCAGTCACTCTGGTAGCCAGGGCGGCTCTGCTCACAGGGCCTTTCTCCAGGATGAGGGTCCTTCAGGAAGAGCGGGATGTTTGAGGTAAGGGGGCGTCCAGGAGGAAGTGGGAGGCCCTGGAGAAAAATCTGCAGAACTCATCCCCAGTGCAGTATAGGGAAGCCTCCTGGCTCCTCTCACACCTTTGGAATACGTCCAGGATCTCATCACCTGGCACCAGTCTTGCAGCCCCCACCTGGACCTGACAATCATCCCTCACCTGATTGTGCTAGTGGCCTCTATCTGGTCTCCTGGCCCCAGCCCCACCGTTCCTCACACAGCTGCCGGGGGTCCTTTTCACCTCTGCTCCCTTGCACAGCTCTCGTTTCTCATAGAAATCACAGTTCCATCAAAGCTAGCAGTCCCTTCCCTCACTACCCTCATCACCTACCACTCTCCAGCGTCTTCTCCAGCCCCACAGGCTGCCTCATTCATGGCTGTCACTGTGACGCCCTTCCAGGGACGCTCCAAAGACGAGCACCTGCCCACTCTGCAAGGCAGCACCTCGGGTAGGCGTGCAGTCCCCGCACGACCAGCCCCCAGTCAGCACCTGGATGCAGAACCACCAGCAGCTTTCCTGGGCAGGGGCGTTGCGCAAGTACCCATGCAGCTCACTGCCAGGAGGGAGCACTGTGTGGCTTACTGGGCCTTGGCCTAGAGTCCCACATGAACCCTGTTTTGCTGGTTGCCTGACCCACTCTCCGACTTGGCTGTGCCCCAGTCCAGGCAGCTTTTGGGGGCAGATGCTGGGTCCCAGGACTCTGCCCAGAGAGGTCATTTGTGGCCTTGGTCTCGGTCTACCGTCATGTACTGTAGTTGTGGTCAGGAGCTCTGGGCTGGCAACTAGCTTCAGTACTGAAGATTTTTTGTTTGTTAAAGGTTGGAAGGAACCCATTTGGTTTTCATCCCATGGGACAAGAAGGCAAATAGTGAAGAAAACAGGGTTTAAAAGGGGAGGGGCTCTACTTAGGTGAGAGGGCATCTGTGGGAGATGAGGAGGGTGTGCAGGGGCTTGGGGGCCTGGAGAAAAGGTGGGGTGGTGCGCAGCGTGATGGTGGTGGCACCCACTGTCAGCAGTGGAGATGAGCGCTTCAGTTGGTATGGGGAGGCGACTCCATGACAGTGGGCCTCTTTCCTGCCCTGCTGTGGGTCTGATACATGCTGATGAGGCAGGCAAGATGCTAGGCCTGTGTGTCTCTGGGAAGGGGGCGCAGCTGTTGCTGTGACTGCCTGCTGGCCCGGCACAGGTCTTTCAGGTCTCAGCTTCCTGAGAGCTGTCCTGCCCATGGCAGGGCACCACTTGTCCGTCCACAGGCCCACAGCATAGGCCTGCTTCCAGACTCACTGGTTCTTTTGAGGCAGAGCCCCGTGTTTAGTGCTGGGTGTAAAGGGAGCTCCAAAAGAGGCAGGTGAGCATGCTGGAGGCTTATGAAGGGGTGAGCTGCACTGCTATCTTAGGAGGGGAGAGCGCCAGGTGTGCCTTCATTATTCTGCTTCTTGGAAAGGTTGCTTTGTGTTTCCAGTGATCCTGGCTGCGTAAGCCTCAAGGAATCTCGGCGGCCCAGACTGGAAGGGCCGTGCCGGGGAGAGAGTGGGGCCTAGGGCTGGCTGTGCTATGCCCTGGGTGTGGCCAGAGCCCATCTGGAAGCTTGCAGAAGAGAGGCTTGGAGGTTAGCAGTCCCCAACCCTCACGCTGTCTGTGGCGAGGGTACATGGTTTCTGACTGCCTTGTGCCTGGCTTAGACAGGCAGGAGCTGAGTGGTGACAGTTTCCCTTGAGCTGAGAGAGGTCCCTGGGAACCAGTGCTTCCTAAGTGTTGCCTGCAGCCAGCTGGTGGTAGTGCTGGCCAGTGCCGATGCTGCCTGATGGTGCCTTCCTCATGGGTGCTGGGTGGACTTTGTGACTCCTCTGTTTATGACTGGGTGTTCTGTCCTAAGGGAGAACTTTCCTGCCTTTTTCCCCTGCCCATTCCCCTGTTTGCATTTTAATCCAGTGTGCTACAGTCCATTACTTTGTTATTCATGCTGTTGCTCTAACTTTAAATGCTGCCCACTAACCCTGATCCAGCACCCTCTTTTGGTGCTCAGGCTGGCACTTACTGCTACCCAGGGTTTGTGGCCTGTGTGCTTGCAGCCCCCACAGAGTGGCTCCTGCCAGGCCCAGCACCTGGGGTGACTCCCAGGAGGTTGGGGAGTCCCGAATGAACACCTGGCCACAGTGACCACCAGCACTTGGCGGCCCAGGCCCTGTGGTTGATGATCCTGTCTGACGCCATGGTCCCCTTGAGGACTACACAACTTGTCCTCTGACATGATGTTGTCCAGCCCCACCTTTTGTCTCCCCAACAGGCTCTTCAGAGGTGTTCCTGCCCCCAGACCCCATCTTTGCTTCGGCCATGTCTGAGAACGACAACGTGTTCTGTGCCCAGCTTCAGTGCTTCCATTTCCCCACCCTGCGGCACCACGACCTCCACAGCTGGCACGCCGAGAGCTGCTACGAGAAGTCTTCATTTCTGTGTAAAAGAAGTAAGCCCCCTTGAGCTGGCGTTCTTGGGGATGTCTGGGCCCTTGTGTCACTTTGTTGGACCCTGAGTTCAAGGTTTCTGAGGCAGAACCTGATTTGCCGTGTTGGGGTGGGCGCCCCTCACCAGCTCACACCTTGTTCTTGGGGCCTGTCTGCAGCTCTGTGACCAGGGCAGCTGGTCAGCATCTTAGAGCCCACTATTCTCTTTCCCACGAAAGAGACAGTCCTCCCCGTCCTCCCTGCTGCAGTGTTGTTAAGAGAGTAGATGGGAATGAGGACCCAAGGACTTGGCGTCTCTGGAGCATCTGAGTCCATCGGTCACCTCCCCACCCCCGCTTCTGCCATCCTTCTCTCTGCTTCTCAGTTTACCTTGCCAGTCTATGGTGTGTTTATTTTATTTTATTTTATTTTATTTTATTTTATTTTATTTTAGCCAGCTAACTCTATTGCTTTTGGGGGGCAGGGGCCTCAGGAGCTCTTGGTGGGACAGGTCCCCTTCCTCTTCATCACAGGCTTCTGGCTTCGCGGGGTGGCGCTGGCCCTGGGATGGCAGCTGTGTGCAGGTTGAAGAGAGGCTTTGTTCTTGTGGATCATGTGTCTGATGTTGCCGAGCGTGGTGCAGGTGTTCTTGTTGACATTGGTCCTCTTTTTTTTTTTTTTTTTTTTTTGAGACAGAGTCTCACTCTATTGCCCAGGCTGGAGTGCAGTGGCATGATCTCGGCTTACTGCAAGCTCTGCCTTCCCAGGTTGAAGCAATTCTCCTGCCTCAGCTTCTCCAGTAGCTGGGACTACAGGCACCTGCCACCACACTGGGCTAATTTTTTGTATTTTTAGTAGAGACGGGGTTTCACTGTGTCAGCCAGGATGGTCTCGATCTTCTGACCTCGTGATCCACCCGCCTCGGCCTCCCAAAGTGCTGGGATCACAGGCGTGAGCCACCACGCCCGGCCAGTATTTCAATTTTACTACATTTACTTTATCATTCACTTCTCTGCATATTTTTTCTGAATCACTTGGGAGTAAACTGAAGATACTGTGGACCTTAAGCCTTTTCTACTTCAGTGTATATTTCCTAAGAAAAAGGACACTCTTTTATGTACCCATACTGTGTGGATCAAAATCAGGACACTTAACATGGATACAGTACCATACAATAATCCACAATCCATCATTCCAGTTTTATCAGTTGTTCCAATAATATCCTTTATAACTTTTTTTTTCCTGGTCCAGAATCATGCATTACATCTAGTCATCATGTCTCCTGGATTCTTTTAGTCCTTCAGTTTGAGTAATTTCTGTTGACCTGTCCTCAGGTTTACTAATTCTTTCCTTGGCTGTGTCAAGTCTGCTTATGAGCCCGTTGAAGGTATTCTTCATCTGTTTCATTGATTTTGTCTGTTTTTTTATTTCTAGAATTTCCATTTGATTCTTACAGTTTCCGTCTCTCATCTGAATTTCTCATCTAACTTTGTATATTGTCCAGCTTTTCCATTAGAGCCTTTAACAAATTAATCACAATTATTTTAAATTCCCTGTGGGAAAGTTCCTTCATTTGTGTCATATTTGAGTCTGGTTTCTTGAATGTTCTGTCTCTGGAGCATGGTACTTTTTTCTAGGCTTTTCATTGGAAGTCTGACATCTTGTGTGGGACAATAGAGACTGAGTTCAATAGTTTTGTGCTTGCAATGGCTATGCCTTTACTTCCACTGGGCCTTTCTTGTGGGAGGGTCTTTAGTACGGTGAAGGGCATTGATCTGGGTGAGAGTTGGGCTGGGCTTGGGGTTTGTTGGCACTGTAGTTGCTCTGAGTGCACCTCAGGCTTTCGTATTCAGCAGGATTGTTGTTCTGGGTGGAGGCTGGTTTGCCAGAGGGTTTTTCTTCATGTCTCCGCCACCCTCCACTTTAGGTTATCCCTTTGGGCCACATCTCTAGAGAGTCTGTCTTTTGCAGCCCGCCTAGCAGTAGTCCACTGTGTGACTCAAAGCTGGTTAGCATGCTGATAGTAGGGTCTGATGTTCTAACTGCATCTCAGCCTTAGACAGGCCCAGTGCCCTGAGTATCCAGGGTTGACCCTTCACAACTGCTTCTGACCCTCCTGCAGCTGGAGTTGGGTCCAGCACAGTGGCTTTTCACCAGGGCCCTAAAGACTCCAGGTATGCTCTGATTAGAGGCAGGCTGACTAGAAGCAGGGCAGTGGAGTTGATTGGTTTGGGGAACATATTTGGCTTTCCCTGGTGGGTTTTGAGTTGGAAGTATGGACTCAAAATAGAGAAGCTGGTGGCCATTTTCCAGATCCTGACTGCCCTAGACTGGTTGCCACAGAAGTGGTAGGTCAGAGGCCTTTGCTCATTTGTGGTCTGGCCTTTGTCAGGTATTGTCGTGAGGCAGAAATGTTCTATAAATGGAATCATATAGTCAGCAACCTTTTGGAGTTGACTTTTTCACTCATAATTCCCTGGAGAGTCATCCACATTGTCATTTTTATTAACAATTTATTCCTTTTTTTTTTTTTGGCGACAGGGTCTCTGTTACCCTATAGTACAGTAGTGTGATCACTGCTCACTGCAGCCTCAACCTCCCGGGCTCAGGTGAACCTCCCGCCTCAGCTTCCCAAGTAGCTGGGACCACAGGTTCATGCTGCTGTGCCCAACTTATTTTTGTATTTTTTTTTTGTAGAGGTGGGATTTCGCTATGTTGCCCAAGCTGGTCTCAAACTATAGGCCTCAAGTGTTGAAGGACATCTGGGCTGATTCCAGTCTTTGGCTATTACAGTGAAAGCTGCCATGAACATCTGCATACAGGTTTTTGTGCAAACATGTTTTCTTTCTTCCTTTGTGTGTGTGTATGTGTGTGTGTGTGTGTAACAGAGTCTTACTCTGTTGCCCAGGCTGGAGTGCAGTGGCACAGTCTTGGCTCACTGTAGCTTCCGCCTCTTGGGTTCAAGCGATTCTCATGTCTCAGCCTCCCAAGTAGCTGGAATTATAGGCATGTGCCACTATGCCCAGCTAATTTTTGTCTTTTTAGTGGAGACGGGTTTCACCATGTTGGCCAGGCTGGTCTTGAACTCCCAACCTCAGATGATCCACCCGCATCGGCCTCCTAAAGTGCTGGGATTACAGGCATGAGCCACCGCACCTGGCTGCAAATGTGTTTTCAGTCCTCTGTGATAGATGCCCAGGATTACAGCTGCTTGGCTGTAGTGTAGTTGCATATTTAGTTTTTAAAAAAACAAGCAAATTGTTTTCCAGAGTGGCTGTACTGTTTTATAGTCCCACTAGCAATGTAGGAGTGATTTCATTTCTCCATGTCTTCCCCAGCACTTACCGTTTTCACTATTTTTCATCTTAGCCCTTCTGTTAGGTATGCAGATATCTATGTAGACATGTAGCTTCTTGTGGTTTTAATTTGCATTTCCCTGAGGCTAATGATGTTAAAACCTTTTCATGTTTCATATGCTTATTTGCCGTCTGTATATTGTTTGTTGTTCATGTTATTTTTCCATTTTCTTTTTGCATTGTTTGTTCGTTTTGGTTTGAGAAAGGATCTTGCTCTGTCACCCAGGCTCAAATGCAGTGGTGCAATCATAGTTCACTGTAACCTCCAGCTCCTGGGCTCAAGCAGTCCTCTCACTTCAGTCTCCTGAGTAGCTAGAACTGTAGGTGTGCACCGTCATGCCTGGCTAAGTTTTTTATTTTCTATGGAGATACGGTCTCACTACGTTGTCTAGGTTGGCCTCAAACTCAACTCCTAGGCTCAAGTGATCCTCTTGTATTGAGATTACAGGTGTGAACTAATGATCTGTTTTGTTCTTGTTTTTTTTAAACTGTTGATTTTCGAGGTTCTTTATGTATTCTAGATACCAGTCCTTTGTCGGATATGAAATCCGACTAGAAATATTTTTTCTAGTCTGTAGCTTGCCTTCATCCTCTTCAAATGAGATTTCAGGAAAGAAAGTTTTGTTATTGTTTTTCCCTGGCAGTATAAGTTTACCCAAAGAAAAAAAGTTCTTAATTTTAATGAAGTCCTGGTTATTCGTCTCTCCTTTTATGGATTGTTCTTTTTTTTTTTTTTTTTTTTTTTTTTTTTGAGACAGAGTTTCACTCTGTTGCCCAGGCTAGAGTGAAGTGGTACAATCTTGGCTCACTGCAACCTCCACCTCCTGGGTTCAAGTGATTCTTGTGCCTCAGCTTCCCAAGTAGCTGCGATTACCAACACGAGCCAGCACCACGCCTGGCTAATTTTTGCATTTTTAGTAGAGACAGGGTTTCACAATGTTGGCCAGGCTGGGTGCAAACTCCTGACCCCAGGTGATCCACCTACCTCTGCCTCCCAAAGTGCTGGGATTACAGGTGCGAGCCACTGAGCCCAGCCTCCTCTTATGGATTATTCTTTTGGTTTCAAGTCCAGGTACTCTTTGCCTAGCCTTACATTTCTTCTGTGTTTTTCCCTAAAATTTTAATCATTTTCCATTTTACATTTAAGTCTAGGACGTATTTTGAATGAGTTTTTTATTAAGGTGTGAGACTTAGGTCAAGGTTCTTTAGTCCAGTATAGCTTTGCTCCCACATACCACCTTTGTGCCATTCTTAGCAAATCTTAAGTGTGTTACATTTTGGTATGTTATAGACCCAACACTACATTCCATACATATTATTTTATACAATTGCTTTTTAAATCAGCTAAGAGAATAAAGGAGGAAAACTATGCATATAGGCTGTAATTTATAATCACATGATTGCCTTTACTGTTGCTCTTCAGTTTCTTGTTAGTATTCAAATTACTATCTGGGGATTGCATACTTTTAGCCTGCAAAACTGCCTTTCGTGTTTTATACAAGGTGAGTCTGCAAACAACTTCTCACTTGTTGTTTGGGAAAGTTTATTTTACTTTTATTTTTCAGAAGATATCTTTGCTGGATTTGGATCTCAGTTGATGGTTTTCTGTGAGCAGTTATCCCACTGCCCCAGCCTGTGTTATTTCTGCTGAAAAGTCAGTTGTTTGTCTTTTTGGGATTCCCTTATAAGTAACAAATCATGTCCCATTCGCTGCTCTTCATATTTTTGCCTTGTCTTTCACTTTCAGCATTTTCACTCTGATGTGTCAGTTTGTGGCTCCTTTGCGTTTATCCTATGTGGAATTTGTTGAGCTTCCTGAATGTGTAGGTTATTGTTTTTCAGTGAATTTGAGTAGTTTGCAACTGTTAGTTCTTCGAGTATTTGTTTTGCCTCTTTCTCTCTCTCCTCTCCCTCCTCTGCATTTGTTACTCCTGTTTCACATATGTTGGTGTGCTTAATGGTGTTTCACATTTCTCTGGGAGCTCTGTTCATTTTTCTTCATTCTTTTTTCTCTGTTTTAGCCAGGGAATAATTGTATGTGAGTATCTTGCCCTGGGAGTTCCTGACCACATGGGTGACCTAGATTTGATCCCAATCCTTTTTTTTTTTTTTTTTTTTTGAGACAGAGTCTCACGCTGTCGCCCAGGCTGGAGTGCAGTGGCACAGTCTCTGCTCACTGCAACCTACACCTCCTGGGTTCAAGAGATTCTCATGCCTCAGCCTCCTGAGTAGCCAAGGTTACAGGCGCATGCCACCACGCTTGGCTAATTTTTGTATCTTTAGTGGAGACAGGGTTTTGCTAGGCTGGTCTCGAACTCCTGACCTCAGGCGATCCGCCTGCCTCGGCCTCCCAAAGTTCTGGGATTACAGGTGTGAGCCACTGCGCCTGGCTGACTGCAATCTTAAGTGAGGCATAGACCTGTGGTTGTGAAATTTCGGAAGAGTCTTTTTCTAGACATCCTTACCCCATTTGGAGACTGTAACAAGCTACCTTCTCATGTCTCTTTGCCTTTCACTGAGGGTAGCTCTCTTGGAGGCTCCTTCGTCCCTTTTCTCTTCCTCCAGGCATTCGCAATGTCTGCCTACCAGTTGAAGACTCTGGGTTTTTAGCCATGGCCATTCCTCTTACTCTTGTCCCAGGTCAGCTCTGTGCAGAGTGTGCCTCAGGTCCAGTGGACTGTCTTCCCAAGCAGAACTGGCAGCTTCCTTAGACACATTCTGATTTTGAAATGGTTAATACTCATAGCAGCTGCATCTTAGAATTGAGAAAATCTCGTAAGTAATCTACTTTGGCAACCTCAAGGCAAACACTTCTGTCGTGACCCTGGAGTCTGGCACTCTGCTCCATCCTGGCTCTCTGGCCTCCATTTGCCCTGGCTGGATGTGCTTTGTCCTAACAGTGTGTTGTAGTGACTGCTCTTGGACAGCTACTCCCTGTGCCATGTGCCAGATCCATGACATTCCAGTCCTAGGAAGACTCTCAGCACAATCTGGCCAAGTCTTCAGTTGCCTTGTTGGTTCCCCAGGCCCGGGAGGGAAGGTCAGCTCATGTCAAGTGGTGGAGCGGTGATGGCAGCATTTGCTCACAGAGCTGTCTCAGAGGCTTTGATGCCACTGCTCTAGTGGGCATGTCTCACATGACCCCTCCAGCTGCCTCATTCCCATTCTAAGGTAGCAGGTAGCATTCACAGGCCCATATGGGGAGGCTACCTTTTTTGGCAGTGTATACATCTGTACACAATGTATGCTCATTGCAGGTCAAACATGTGTTGACATCAAGGACAACGTGGTGGATGAAGGGTTCTACTTCACCCCTAAGGGGGACGACCCATGCCTGAGCTGCACCTGCCATGGAGGGGAGCCTGAGATGTGCGTGGCTGCTCTCTGTGAGAGGCCCCAGGGCTGCCAGCAGTACCGCAAGGACCCCAAAGAGTGCTGCAAGTTCATGTGTCTGGACCCAGGTGAGACTCTTGATAGTAGGTCCCAAGTCAGCCTCCCTATTTGGGGCTGGAGGCTAGGCGTCCCTTTGCTTCCTCAGTGGTGAGGACTCAGGGCAGTTTACAGAGCATGGCGCAGCAGCAGTGGCAGCGTTTGTCACGGAGATGTCTCAAAGACTTTGATGCCACCACTCTAGTGGGCGTGTCTGACACGACCCCTCCAGCTGCCTCCTTCCCATTCTGGGGTGACAGGCAGCAGTCACAAATGAACTTGAACTTGAGTGTGGCTGTTTGTTCACAAATCACCACTGACAGCTTCAAACCTATCTTCAAATCTCTGCCTCTAGGGTTTAAGCCATTCTTCTGCCTCAGCCTCCTCAGTAGCTGGGATTACACGCGTGTGCCACTATGCCCGACTAGTTTTTGTATTTTTACTAGAGATGGGGTTTCGCCATGTCGTCCAGGCCAGGTCTTGAACTCCTGACCTCAAGTGATCCACCCACCTCAGCTTCCCAAGGTGCTGGGATTACAGGCATGAGCCACCACACCCAGCCTAGACTTCTAATTTATGTCCACATTGGAACTCTTCCTGTTCTCTAGTATGATACGGAGGGTAGTGACAGTTGTCATTGCTTACGGTCATCCATTTTTACCTTAGAATCTTCAAGAAAAAGATGAAGTATTATTCTGAGTTTCGAGATCAGACTCCTCACCACCAGGCGGTAGACAGTACAGGGAATCTGATCTCAGGGTGATCCTCTTCCTTCCACTTGCGAAAAGAGAGGGGCAGATGGGTCGCTGCTCTCTGAGATGTTAACACCCCTCACACTCCAGGGGCATGCTTTGTCATTCTGCACACCATTGTAGCTGTAGCTCTGTGTGAATTCAGATCTCAAGAGAAATGTAAATCAAAAGTATGAGTTTCTTTCTTTCTTGGGTGCCACAGTAAGAATGAAATGATGGGGACTTATTGAAGTCCCTGGACTTGTGGACCCTGTAGAAGAGCAGCTTTGGCAGGGTGTGATGGCCATCTCCGTCTCCAGGGTCCCTGTAGAGGAGAGGCTGCAGCTAGAGGCTGGGCCACAACAGTGAAAGCTTCCCCTGAGTGGAATGTTGTCAGTGTCCCTCCACACCAGGAGGCTGCTGGGTGGGAGGACAGAGCCGGCCTCCAGAGGCCGTGTCTGAGGCTGGGTGAAAGTGGGCACTCTGGCATGCACCATTAGACATGTGCAGTTGACTGTGGTGAGCACAAGGCTACATTTGCAGCCAGGCCCACCAGAGGACCTAGAACTAGAGGGTGATGCTTGGACCCCATTCTACAGGGCAGTTTCTCCTCGTATCAGGTGCATGTCTGTTTAAGGCCATGAGAAGCACCAGTTGAGTGCTTACCAAGTTCCCTGTGCCCAGCCACATAACTTTAAACCTCCAACTTAGTGACGGGCTACAAGAGTCAAACTGTTCACAAGCCATGCTACCTGGACTCCTGGTTCCATTTCTCAGGAGTCTACCAATGCTGCCTTGCCACTATGTCCAAGCTTTGTAAGAATGCCCAGATGTGTACAAGGATGACCCATTTGTGGACATGTATGGCCTAAAGAGCCTGCCCAGCCCCAGGGACTTCTTAGCAGAGCAGGGCCCTTAGTGCATCTGGGTGGGCCCAGAGCAGCCGCAGCCCTCTCTCCTGCACGGCCAGAGCAACTTAGCTGGGCCCTGCTCTGCCCACCCTGTGGCCATGCTTCCATGGGCTCCTGACTTTCCTAGGGGCCTTCTCCTGGGAAGTGCTCATACTACATTAAGAACCGAGACACTATCACCAAAACTGGAGACTCTGGGAATAGGATGTCATGTGTTAAGCATCAGAATGTCCCCTTCAACAAGCTGAGAGTGTCTACTTTTGCCACCCTGTCATCATTGTGCTCGAGGTCAAAGCCAGTGCCAGAAGGCAAGAAGAAACGAAAAACCGTCCAGGCCAGAGGGGAAGAAATGAAACCATCTCCTTTTACAGATGACTTGGCTGCATAGAAAATCCTAGGGAATCTACAGGAAAGTTACGAGAACTAATAAGTGTGTTTAAGCAAGGTCTCCAGATAGAAGGTCAACTTAACAAAAATTCATTATATTTATATAATCTACCTGTAACAGTTGAAAATTGAAATTTTTGAGAAAAGTACCATTAATAATAGCACCAAAAAACATGAAATACCCAATTATAAATAATATAAAATATGTGCACATTCTGTTTGCTGCAAACTGTAAAACCGTAATGAAAAAAAATCAAAGGCTTAAATAAAAGGGAAGACACCATGTTCATGGATCAGGTGTCTCAATATCATTAGGAGGTTAACTCTTCCCAAATTATAGATTCATTATAATCCCAACCAAAATTCTAGCAGACATTTTTGTAGGTATTGAAAAGCTAATTCTAAAAGTTAGGTGGGGCCAGGCGCGGTGTCTCACACTTGTAATCCCAGCACTTTGGGAGGCTGGGGAGGGTGGATCACTTGAGGTCAGGAGTTTGTGACCAGTCTGGCCAACATGGTGAAGCCTCATCTCTACAAAAAATACAAAAATTAGTTGGGCATGGTGGCTCATGCCTATATACCAGCTATTCAGGAGGCTGAGGCAGGAGAGTCACTTCAACCTGGGAGGTAGAGGTTACAGTGAGCCGAGATCATGCCACTGTACTCCATCCTGGGTGACAGAGCGAGACTCCATCTTAAAAAATAAAAATAAAATAAATAAAAGTTAGGTGGGCTGGGTTCAGTGGCTCATGCCTGTAATTGTAGCACTTTGGGAGTCTGAGGCAGGAGGATTGCTTGAGGCCAGGAGTTCAAGACCAACCTGGCCAACATAGCAAGACCCCGTCTCTTAAATAATAAAAAGATGGATAAAAGTTGGTAGAAAAGCAAAATAACTAGAATAGCCAAAGTAGTTTTTACAAAGAACAAAGTTGGAGGATCCATGCTACCTAATTTATGAATGTGGTACTGATGAAGGAATAGACACATGGATCAGTGGAACAGAACAGTCCAGAAATAGTTCCACACTACATATAATCAAGTGATCTCTCTCCTTTTTTTTTTTTTTTGTTTGTTTGTTTAAGACTAGTCAAGTGCAGTAGTGAGAACGGGAAAAGAGTAGAACAAGGAGTTTGATCTGTTAACTGACTGTGAACAGTCAATTGAGATAACTCACTACCTTCAGACCAGCCTCATCTTTGACAAAGGTGCAAGGATGGTTCAGTGGAGAAAGGAGAGTCTTTCAATGACTAGTGCTGGGACAGCAGGACATCTATATGCCAAAAATACGAACTTGCACTATCCCTCCTTCTGTATGTAAAATTTACTCAAAATAGTCATAGACACAACTGTAAAACCTTGAACTATAAAACTTCTATAGGAGAAAACATAGGAGAGAAATCTGTGACCATGGGTTATGCAACATTTTTAGCATGATCCTTAAAAAAAACACAAATTCGACTTCATCAAAATTGAAAACTACTGTTCTTTGGAAGACACTGTTAAGGAAATGAAAAGATAAGCCCCTGACTGAATCAAAACAAATATTTGCAAAACACACACCAAAGGTCTATATTCAGAATACACCAAAACTCAATAAGAAAACAAAACAACCCTATTGAAAAATGGCTTTAGAAGAAGATTTACTTTATTACACTTCACAAAAGAAGATACAGGATGGCAGTCAGGCACCTGAAACGATGCTCAGTATTGGCCGTTAGGGAAGCAAACTAAATCCACATGGGGTACCACTCGTGCTCGAAAGGCTGAAATAATGAAACTGACAGCACCAAGTGCTGGCCAAGATGCAGAGCAGCTGAAACTCATGCTGCCCTCTGCCCCTGCTTGCTCTGCTGCTGTTGGGCAGCCCTGATATGATGAGGTTCCCAGAGGCATGTTGAGGTGTTTGGCTGGTGCAGCTGCCAGGCACAGAGCCCACATTGGGTTCCTGGTCTCAGCTTCTGATCCCTGCTGACCTCCTGCTCCCCCTGCCGTCTCTGATGGAGATTTTGAAACTGTTAGAAGGTAACCAAGCTCAGTGAAACAGTGAGCTCCTTGTCATTGGAGTTCTTCATGCACAGGCTGGATCCTCTCTCTGGGAGCTACAGGATAGCTCAGAGACAAAAGACAACCCCAGCCGCGCAGCCCAGAGCTCCATGGAGGGAGCAGCCCTATCAAGGGGCCTCTGGGGTCCCTGGGCTGGCCTCTGGCTTCTGGGGCAGGCTCTGTTCTTTGTGCTTAACTACAAGTGGCTTGGTTCTGAGAGATGATTATTTCTGGTCCCCACCTTGAGGGACAATTGGGACCTTGACCATGTCCTTGGGTTTATTTTAGAACTGATTTAAGAGTTAGTCATTGCAAAGGGGCTGCTTCCTTAGGAGCTCCCCTGGTATCTCTGAACTGGCCTCCAATGAACAGGCACATTGCCAGTCCCTGGGCCACTGGGCTTTCGCCCACTGATGAGAGTGCCCTTGAGACTGGAAGAGGGTCAGAAGCATCAGAAAAAGCAGCTAATTGGTGAGAGGATGTATCCTTCTCACATGTTCACTTCATGTGTTGTCAGCAACAACTGCAGCTTTTAGAGATGCTTCCTGGCCCCGTGGGAGGAGGGCAGGAGCTGGCGCTGCTATCTCTGTGGGCATGGAGTGTCCTGGGCTAGCAGGAATGACTTGAGGGCTCTGGGAGCCCAGCCACTCACATGGGGGTTGTGAAGTGTCTCCTTGGGGCAGGCAGTGGGAGTCCTGCCTGCTGAGATTGTTGCAGAGGTGGGAGTGGCCATTCCTAGCTTGGCAGGCTCCCTGCTGTTGCGGGGGTCCTTCTCCTTCCAGGAGCTGATGGGTCACTCCTCGTTCTGAAGTCTCCCTGGCCTTCACTCTTGGTCTGTGGAGGCAGCTACTTCTGGGACCACTTCCTGGTTCCACTATTCTGTGACTTCTGTGAGTTGCCATTTTACATAGGTCAGGAGTGCGTGGAAGTGCCAGCATGTTATAGATGCATGGCTGGCACAAATTCTCCCTTCATGCCTGCTGCCACTCACATCATCTCTGCCTCCCCATGGGCAGCTCATAGCGAGCTCCTAGGCCAGTGTGCACTGCACCAGGGCAGGGTGTCTCACTCTTGGCGCTGTTGACATTTGGACCAGATATTGTGTAATGGGGGCTGCCCTGGAGAATGTTGAGCAGGACCCCTGGCCTCCACCTACTGAATACTAGTAGCATCCCAGCCAAGTGGTGGCCACGAAAAGCATGAAAGGGTCCAAGAAGAGCAGAGGAAGGTGCAGCAGCTTAGACCCGGTGCTCCTTGGTGTCTAGCCTGGCTGGGACTCGGCTTCATGGCCCCTCCTGCCCACTCACCCAGCAAAGAGGTGGAGTCGGGTCCACCCAGCCTTCCTACACCTACGCCTGGTGCGTGTGTACCCAGTGTGTGGGTGTGGCTGAGCCAGGAGAGCATCTCAGCGGGGAGCCTGTGGGACCCAGTGCTGTGTCCAGGTGTCATCTGCACGTGTGTGCTGGAGCTGGGTGCATCAGGGGATGCACATTTTCTCTGCCATTGCTTGTTAAGGATTGAAGTGACAGGCTTCACTCCCAACCACAGCAGAGACTCATTTGTGAAACGATACCTGAGTTGACCGTGCGGCTGCCCACAGGGACTCACTGTTCCCCTACACAGTCCATCAGGGAGTTGTGGCAATCTGAATCCCAAGTGTACCTTGTACTGTCGCTTCTCCCAGTCTGTTGCTACCCGGTCCAGGCCTCTGTCATTCCCTTCTCTGCCGCAGCAGGTCCTCCTCCTGGCTTCCTGACGCTCTATGCTACTCTCTTGCAGCCTGTCCTCCCCACGGCAGCCACCCGAGCCATGCTCCACAGGGACGCCACCCCCACTCCAAACTGCCAGCAGCTGTCATGAGACCCCTGCCTACCTGGCCAACCCTGGCCTCCCACCAGGACAAGGCTGTCCCTCACCTCCCCCTGGCTCATCTTGTTGGGCAACTGAGCACCTTCCTTCCAAGAGCCCAGGCCTCAGACAAAAGGAAATCTGCTGTTGGACGGATATGGGTGGTGGCCTGTGCACAGCCCTGGCCCCTGGGAAAGGATGTGCACCTCTGCAGGAGGGCCACTCCCCAGCCGCACCTGGGGCATGCAGTGCGTGAGCACAGCCTGCTAGGAGTGCTGGTCCTAGGACAGGAAACCCCACTTTGCTCCAGTGATAGTCAGATGGGCGTTAGCACACAGCAGCCCCGGGGGCCATGGTGAGATGCTCCTCCTGACCTGAGATTCGCTCTTCTGCTTCTGTGCTGTCACCATGTTCTTGATTTTGAGTGGCCTTATTTCACAAGTATCCTGAAGACGGTTGAGTGCAGGGAGACACTGCGTGCCTTGTCCACACAGCCCACCTGGGCAGGAGGACGACAGCATCCCCAGCCCAGCACGAAGGTGGTCCCCCTTCTCAGATCGGCCATTTCCTTCCCTCCCGTTCAGATGGCAACAGCCTGTTCGACTCCATGGCCAGCGGGATGCGCCTGGTTGTCAGCTGCATCTCCTCCTTCCTCATCCTGTCCCTGCTGCTCTTCATGGTCCACCGGCTGCGCCAGCGGCGCCGGGAGCGCATCGAGTCCCTGATTGGAGCAAACTGTGAGTGCCCTCTGAGGGCCACAGCCCTGCTCCCCATCCCCACCCCAGGTCACCCCTGTCTCTGTGAGCTCCCCAGCCCTGGACAGAGAGGGCAGAGGCAGGTGGAGGGCCCCCTGGTCAGATTTGAATGCTGCATGTTGTGGGGTCTGTGTCCTTACCTGTGGGCCAGGAAAGTTCTTGCCAAGACCCTCCTTACTCCTCCCAAACCACAGGGTGGGCAGAACTCGGAGGCCTCTTAGGATCAGAGGCCTGGATCACCCCCTTGCTGGAGGGTTGTGGGCAGCCAGAGGCTGGGTCTGGCAGAAGTGTCAGCCCAGAGGGACAGATTGGTGTGGTGAGGGTGGGACGTGCCATGGAGCACACCAGGGGTCTTACGGGGATGCCGAATGTGGCTGAGGGGTAGGCAGTGGGGCCAGGTGTGTGCACTCAGGTACGGCAGGCCCAGCCTGAGGGTGGGGCGCTCAGGAGCCAGGCAGCCTGCCGCCAGTGACTTGTCTCTGTTCCCGTTCCACACTTTTGATGGCCCAGTGCACCACTTCAACCTCGGTCGCAGGATCCCTGGCTTTGATTATGGCCCAGACGGGTTCGGCACAGGTCTCACGCCGCTGCATCTTTCTGATGACGGAGAGGGTGGGACTTTCCACTTCCACGACCCTCCACCTCCCTACACGGCATACAAGTACCCGGACATCGGCCAGCCCGACGACCCCCCGCCGCCCTACGAGGCCTCCATCCACCCGGACAGTGTGTTCTATGACCCTGCAGGTGCCTGACTCCCCAGGGAGAGGGAACACCTTGTCAAGTAACCTGGCACATGGGGCCAGGCCCAGCACTCCTGCCCAGCTGCAGAGGCCTGGGGCCTCACTTCTTTCTGGTTTTGTCTTTGGTTTTTCCTTTAAGGCTCCTCCTGGGGCTGCCCGTGCAGAAGGGATCCTGATCTCCCTGCCTGGCCGCCCCTGGCTATCTGTGCAGAGAGCTCTAAGGAGGCCTGAGACCCCTCCCTCCCTCCCTTCTGTGAGCACCTGTCAACTGGGCAGCCCTCAGGGCCCTCAGCCCAGCTCTAGAGACCTGGAGAGCCAGGCACTGGCAGTTGTGAGGACAGGGCTGGCCCAGACCCAGGAGCGAGTCACTTGTCTGGAAAGACACGTGAGCTAGAGACACCATGGTGACAGACCCTTATGTCAGGAGGCAGCTCTGTGAGGTGGGAGGAAAGCGCGGCTTCCGTGCCACTGGCCCATAGTCGGAGTCTGCCACCCATCTGATAGTGGCACCATTCCTCAAGGCTGTGTAGCTAAGGAGAGGCAGGCTCCCGACCCCTGGCCTGTCCCTGTCTCTGGTGAGCAGTGCAGGTGTTCCTTCCCCTCTCCCTGTGCATTAGGCCCCCTAACACACACAAACCTGTAGTGTACTTGGCAGGCACTGCCACCCCAAGGCGGCTGTCTCCTTGCATGCCCGCACATCTCAGCAGAATGGGCATTGTGAGGCTGGTGCTGCTGTGCCAAAAGGTCTGAGTCCTATTTGTTTGTTTGGTCAGCTGTCACAGCTCTTGCATGATCTGGGGATGCGGAAAAGACTTGGATTTGACCCCTGCCCTCAGGACACAAGATTGTCACAGTCTTTCAGGGTAGGACTAGCTTCCTGCAAGGGATGCCAGTGGGTGGCAGCAGATCCCAGATACCTCAGTGGGCCAGGTTGCAGAGCAGGGTGGGGGCTGTGAGGGGCTGACCAGGGGGGAGATGCGTCACTGGGGCCTTGTGCTGTCAGCTTTCAGACAGCACGGCCTGTGGTAATGACAAGCAGGCAGCCCAGGCACAGTGGCTCACACCTGTAATCCAGCACTCTGGGAGGCTGAGGCGGGAGGAGGGGTCTCACTATGTTGCCCAGGTTGGTTTGAGAGCAGCCTGTGAGACCTCCATCTCCACAAAAAATTCAAAACTAGCCATGCATGTGGGCACACCTGTAGTGCCAGTTACTGGGCAGGCTGAGACTGGAGGATCACCTGAGCCCAGGAATTCTAAGCTGTCATGAGCCATGGTCATGTCACTGCACACCAGCGTGCAATCTTTTAAGATCCTGTCTCTTAAAAAAAAAAAAAAAAAAGCAAATAATAAAGATCGGGCAAAACAAAGCGAGTGGACTCCTTACCACACAGCCTACCTTGAATCAGAGCTTCCTGCAGACACCTGTGTGGTTTCCAGGCCGCTCCCTGCAGCCCTGTTGCCCACATGACGGTTGTCACATTCCAGCTGCAGTCTTGAATGTTGTTCCACCCACCTGGGACCAGTGCCTCCCTGATGACAAATACCCCTGACTTCCCGCTGAGCCGGGTCTTCACCCGTACTGAGTCTCAGACAGTTTCCCTTTGGGCCCCTCTGTTCTAGTGACTGCTGGTCAGTGTGTCTCCCCGACCTGACACCGATGGTGGGACAGGCGCGTGTCTGCCATTTGAGATGTGTCCTGCACCTTGCATATACCAGGTTCCCAGCCACAGGGAGCAGTAGGTACAACAGGGGTCATGTGGGGCAGGCTCTTCCTTCAAAATCTGAGGCACGGGGAGCCACCCAGGTGTTGCTCCACCCAGCTTCACAGGGGTGTTCAGGCAGGAGGAGTGTCTCCTGGTTCTGCCCAGCTCCCCTGCATCCTCTGTGCCAGGCCTATGTCTGTCTCTGACACCCTTCTGTCTCTCCCTGCAGACGATGATGCTTTTGAGCCCGCGGAGGTCAGCCTGCCAGCCCCTGGGGATGGTGGGAGTGAAGGTGCATTACCCCGGCGCCTGGAGCAGCCTCTGCCCACTGTGGGCGCCTCTCTGGCAGACCTGGAAGACTCTGCCGACAGCAGCAGCTCCCTGCTCGTGCCCCCTGACCCTGCCCAGAGTGGGAGCATCCCAGCTGCAGAGGCACTGCCAGGGGGCGGCCGCCACAGTCGCAGCTCCCTCAATACTGTGGTGTAGACGGCCCGGCCTGTACCCCAACGGTCTGGGAGCACCTGTCTGTTGTCGAAAACGCCGGTCCCTGGGGAGACTTGAAAGGCCCCTGTCCCAGCCTGGACGCCGCGCACTGCCGCACATCACAGGTGGGCATGCGTGTGTACATAGAGACCACAGCCCGCCTCCTGCCAAAAGACGTGGTGGCCTGCACGGAGCTTCCTTGAGGGCTTCAGAAACATGCTTAGCTTTGGATCACTGTCTTCGCCTTTATAAATGGCAGAAGAGTGACAAAATTCGTTCAGACCACACATTTTAGAGGCAGGGAATGAAGAAGGTACTGTGGGCCATGGCCACACCCAACGCGTCTGTGGTGGGCCTGCTCACTGCAGTGTGCTGTCCAGAGACCTGCTGACCCAGTCGGGGATGGGCACAGCGGGGGTTGCCACGGTGCCCCTTGCTGGCCGCCCTCAGGAAGGGCCTCTGGACTGTCGGTGTGGTGTAGGCAGTGGGTCTGCTTCAGGGAGGCAGCCTCTTGAGTTTGCCACAGTGGCTGCACTGAAGACGGCCCCACAAGCCCGGTTGTGAATATCAGGGTGGCCCTGCCCCTGGCTGGCAGCTCCCTTGGGACTCTGGAACCTGAAGCCCTGAGAAGGAGAGCTTGGAAGGAGGTTGAGCTCTTCTCTGTGTCTTTCCATCTGGGCGCTCTGCAGCCCAGCTCTGCGGCAGGAGGCCTGACCCCACCCCGTCAATCCCTCCCAGCATTGCTGTGCATGGCTGCCTCAGGAAGAAGCTCTGGACTGGGGCTGTGCTCTGCGGGCTCTGGAGACTGAGCTGCCTCCTGTCTCTCCACTCTGGAGCCCTGGGCTCTTGCCTCCTGTTGAATTGCCCCTGGGCCTGCCCCCGACCCTGTTTGTGCCATAAAGGGTTGCTTCATTGCAGGAGGGGTGGCTGAAACCACCATCCTAGGCTGCATCTTTCTCCTTCAAGTCCACTCTACATCACCGCCACTGCTGCAGCTCAGTGCCCAGCAGCCGCATGCACACCTCCGGGCCCCTCCTCCGCAGCGCAGGGGCTGGGGGCCCTGCCTGGGACCCTTCTGCCTGAAGGACCCTGTTGCCTGCTCCTGGGCAGTGGTCTTGTTGCCTGATACAGGGCCTTTAACATTTTTGAGGTTTGGAGATTAAGCGGGTTCTGTGCGATTTTTAGCACATCCATCTTTTCTACGTTGAATGTCTGGATCTTTCCTTTATATGTTTGTCTCTGTGTGTGTATGTGGCCAAGCGTTTGCAGGTGAGGGTGGTACATGGAACTTTGCAGGTCAGTGGGGGCCCACTCTTCTAGGGTCATCGACATCCTGGGCTGTGCTGCGGCAGGGCTGTCTCACTCAGTCTTTCCAGACCTGCGGGGGCAGCACTTGGGAGGCCTGGCTGAAGCATGCAGTTCTGTGGTGCTGCTCGGGGACGGACTCCATGCACAGTCCACTTGACACATTCTCACACTGTGGCTGGAGACCCATTTTTTCCATCCCGTGTGGAATGAGAATCTTGAGTTACCCATAGACAGACTTGACCTTTGTGCCAGAGCTGTGAGTGAGTTTTGTCACTGAATTGCCTGTCCCTGAGCTTGGCCTGCTGGAGCATGATGCTAGAGGCTGTGTGCGGGCAGGTTTGCGCTCCTCTTGGAGAAGGGCTGCTACTTCTTGAGAAGGAAGTCCTGGCCACAAGAGTCCCCCGCTGGCTGCAGAAGACAAAGCAGGAAGCACGTCATGTATCCCACATGCACTGGGGCATGGCAGCCAGGTTCCAGAGCAGCAGGCATGTGCATTATGGGTGCCAGGTGGCCAGTGAGGGCCCGAGGACCACACAGCAGAGTCCCCCACGGGCCTGATCCTGAGAGCTTAGAGGGTTCCTGCTTGGCCTCAGAACTGTGTGTGCAGGACAGGGTAGCTGGCACGAGATGTGTGGGACTGGGACGCTTCCTTTGGGGACCAGAGGAACATTAGGGCCAGTCAGACGTGTAGGGGGCAGCGAGGCAATGGGGTAAAGTGGACCATGCAGGCTGCAGAGGGTGGGCCTTGGGCT
The DNA here is from genome assembly GCF_037993035.2 of Macaca fascicularis. NCBI lineage: Eukaryota > Metazoa > Chordata > Mammalia > Primates > Cercopithecidae > Macaca > Macaca fascicularis. The sequence goes on from NC_088384.1 coordinate 33,805,473, forward strand.
GGCCAGGGGTTACTGGGTGGCCCCTTCCCCATGCGCCTCCACAAGCACTCAGACCACTGGCACGTCAGGCCAGTCAGAAGGTCCACATAGCAGAGCTGCCTGGAACACCTGTGGCTCCAGGAGGCCCTTGGGGGCATGAGGAGAGCTGGACTCGCTCATCTATCCTTGCACCGCCATCCAGAATGCCCCCGTTGCAAGGCCTGCTGCAGCCCCCAGTCTGACCAGCAAGTCCCGGGGCTACCCTTGCCGAACCTTGTGCTCCAGGGGTCCTCCTACCCCAGGACCACCTTGCCACAGTTTCTCGGAGACCAGGTGTCCTCTGACCTGCCATGTGGAGGTGGGATTTGATACTGTACATTGTCTTGATGCCTGTTTTTTTTTTATGTTTTCCTTTCATTAAGGGTTTTTAGTTTCTGGTTGGGTTGACACTAACTTTTCTTAAGATGCTGTGAGAACCATTTCATCCAAATGCCAAATAAACTTGTGTTCTGGAAGAAGCATGGTCAGTCCTTGGTGTGACCCCCACAGCTGCCACAGGCTAAGGTGGAAGAGACTGGGTACCCACCTTTCAGCAGAATGCTCCTAGGGTTTGCAGCCCTTGCAGGCGTCCAGCAAACCCCCTGAGGACCAGGCAGAGCTGAGCCTGGAGCCCCCAGGTAGGGTGTGCAGGGAGAGCAGCAGCCCTGAGCTGCCTACAGCTATCCTGCAGCACCCAGCCTCGCTCGAGGCATTGGCTGCTGCCTTGGCAGGTGTTGCTGACTTGCACAGGATCCACATAGAGGCTGCTTGACACCATCTGGGAGCCAGCATGGGACGGGGTGTCGGCAGGGCTTGGAACCGGGCCGTCAGCCCCATCTGCTCTAAGCTCCCCTCATCATCCAGGTGGCTGGAAACAGCCCCTCCCTCCAGTCCAAGCCACCTAGTGTTACAAAGTAGCCTAGGTCTTCTGCAGCCTCTTCACACATGTCCAGCAGTGCCATCTCTCGGTGTCAGAGGGTAGGGGGCCCAGGAAGTGTGATTGCATGCCCTGCTCTGGGGGCATTCCAGGTGTGTATACTTGCGGGAAGTCCGGCGGCCGGACGTGAGAGGGATCAGGGTTAGGAAAGGAGCTGGTAAGTCCCTTGGCAGGGATGGGAGCCTCAAGGATGCGGCCCCTCATTTTTTATCCAATCTTCTGGGGCAGGAGTGGAGTGGTGGTGTTGAGTCCTGGGCACACAGGTTGCTGTCAGCACCCTGGACAGAGCCCCGAGCCCTGCATCTGGGTAAGGGCCGTCTTCCCATCCCCAGTGTGGGTAGGGCCCTGCCCTCTGGCGATTGGAGAGAGGCGTGGGGTGTAAAGAATTCCCCTCCTCTGACCTCCTGTCTTGGCCTGGATCCACAGGGGGGTGCTGGGTAGGAGGCAGGCTGTGGTCTTGGGATGGGGTGGCAGTTCCAGGCCCACAGTGGGGCAAGAGACGTCCTACACCTTCCTCCTATCCTTGCCCCAAAAGTCATGGGTGCTGGGGTCCAAGGTGCCCTCACTATTTGACCTTTCTTGCTGGTGGCTTTGGTGTGTCATTTGGGTCCCCAGCCTCTATTTCCTGGACTGTAAGTGGGGATAATAATAGGTCACCCCTCTCCTGCAGGATTAACCTCAGCGATTGTTGCTGCACTCAGTGCAGCCCTGGGACCAGAGCGCACCTGGGTGAGTTTGGAGAGCTTGCTGTCTTCTTGGTGGCCCTGCCTGGGGACTGCCTCCTCCCACCCTCTCCTCAATAGCCATGCCCCTAGCCCACCTAGCTAATGAATACATACATAGCAGCCAGGCCAGCAGCCTGGCCACTTTCTAGTCTTTCCTAGCTGCGGCTGCCACTGAGCCACATGCGCCCCTGGCATTGTGCTCGCCTTCCTTGTGGTGCAGCTGGTGTGGCGCAGACTCTGAGAGTGGGCACCAGGACTCTGCCTGTCTGGTTTCCAATCTACCCTCTCTTGCCACGCTCCACCACCCCTTAGGTCTTGCCACTGGGGGTGGGGAGGGACTGGGGGCAGAAGATACTGGGGTAGGGGTGACAGGAGAGAGGGTTCTTCACTGGCCTCCCCTGGCCTACTTCATTCTTGGACTCCAGCTGATGGCATGGGGCTTAGAGAGGGCCCAGACGACTGGCCTCTCAGCTCAGCCCCCTGCCCACTGTCTCCATAGGCACCTGCTGCTACGACTCCCAGGACCCCAAGTGTGGTGAGGACAGAGTGAGGCTGTGTGAGATCAGTCTGTGTCCTGGGACCACCAGAGCATGTGCCTGTGGTGCAAGAGTGGCCAAGAGACAGTCTGCACCCTGCACTCTGTGGTTTTTGCAGGTTTCTGTCTATAGTCCTCTGCCCCAGTGACTGGGCATCAGTGCAAGTGTGTGACTGTCCCCCTGTGCGTGAGTCTGGGCCTGCTGTGACCGTCGGTCCTGAGTCAGTCAAGGCTGGTGTGCCACTGTGGCCAGCCCAAGCGTGTGCAGGTGATAGAGGTCCCAGTGTGGGTGTGCAGCTGTGTGCCGGAGACCCTTCCGCCTTCATCTCACCATGGGGCAGTCAATCCTAGATGGCTAGGTCAGATGCAGGGTACAAGAGAAGGGGGGCGCTGTGACCTGTTCAGGTGTGGGGCAAGCAGGGAGCTGGGTTTCCTGAGGCTGGGCTATCCTCTGGGTGTATGGGGGCCACCCTCTGCTGCACCCCCAGGCTGCCTCCCTGACCCCCCTACCCCAAAGACCCCAGTCCTTGTTCTCACAGGCCTCACCCACTGGAAGAAGCTGGCCCCAGCCTGTGGGGGCCCAGGCCAGTCCCCCATCAACACTGACCTTCACAGGGTCCAGCGGAACTCTACCCTCGAGACCTTCATCTTCCAAGGCTATGACTCAGCACCTTGAGGGCCTTGGACCCTGGAGAATGACAGCCACACAGGTCAGCACCCTGCGGTCAGGATCCCTCCTAGGCAGGGGCAAGAGCCCCACACAGGGCATGAGAGCTCCTGCGTGTACATAGGGACCAGGACCCCCTACACACGGGAGCTGAGACACCCTACAGGGCCAGAAACCCTCCACAGGGGCTAGTTCCACAGGGAAGGAGCATCCTCACACAGCAGTCCAGATGCGCCCTCTGTGTAGGCGCCAGGCCCCACCCTACAAACCACAGCCAGCCGTGGCCCCTGAGGACCAGGAGTCAGGGTCTCTGGCAGGACCAGGATCCCTGACCACACACAGCTGGGCTCAGCCCCACCCCAGGAGGGCTGCCCTCTGCCCTCTTCCTTGCCATGCTGGGTGTAGGCGGGGAGGGTTTCCCCTGCAGTCTGTGGAGCTCTGCTCTGCTGACCAGCAGGAGCCCTGGACACCATGGGTCCCATTCAGTGGAAGCAATGGGGCCCCACTGGGAAGCAGCCTGGCCTGAGGAAGGGCTTCTGCCCATACCCTGCGTCCTAATGGCACAAGGTGGGCAGGTGGTGAGGTAGAGAGGGTGTCATGTGCCTCCTCCCCGTCATTGCTACTCTGAATGGACGCTGATCCTCAGAACCACCTGGAGATTTGGGGGGCTGGGCTGCTGTCGCCTGCCTACCGCACACTGTAGCTGCACTTCAACTGAAGGGGGGCTGGAGCTGAGCAGACTGGGAGCACGGCCAGGACAGGCAGAGCCAGGCTATGGAGGTAGACTCGGGCACGAGGTGGGGTGGCCGGAGTGCTCCCACGGAGGTGAGAGAGAGCAAGGTGGGGGCACCTGGGTGTCTTGCCCCATACCGCTCATGTATAACTTCCGCCCACAGCAGCCTCTTAAGGGGCACGCCGTATTGGCCTCCTCCAGAGCCTGGGTCCCAGCGACAGGCCCCTGCTCTTCCCCCACCCTAGCAGGTGTGCACTGGGCTCTGATGGGCCTGGGGCTCAGCTTGTGCTTCTGTCAACCGTGGGCGACCCTCCATGTGAAATGAACAATGAAATAAACAATGCACAGAGTGACCTTAGCCTAATGTGGCGTAGTCGGGGGGGTGTGTGTGACCTGGCGCGGTCCCCTACTGCAAGAGGAGCATTTCCTGCCCTAATCCCACTGAGGCCTCAGTGTGCCTGTCTGTTCTGTGGGAGCCCTCTGAGTGACCCTCTCCTACCTCACCAGAACCCGGGATTCTCCAGGTTCCTCTCAGAGGGGGAAGGGCCCCCACCCTTATCCTACACATTGTGTCTGACTCCCCTGGTCAGATGGAAGGAGAAAATCTAGCAGTCAGAAATTCCACGGTTAGGCCAAGATTACATTATTTTATTTAAAAAATAAGCTGGGTGACCAACCCAGGGACACTGTGCTCGGCTAAATGATGACTCCAGCTACATTTCCCAAGGCCAAGAGATGAGAAGCTGCTGGCTCCAGGCTCCGCTGCAGGCTGCCCTGGCTGAGTGGGTGCTGGGCACCACAGAGGGCTGCCTGGTGTTCCGAAGCCATGGCCCAGTGCTTCCCTGGGAGTTCTGCTGTGGAGTCTGCATGGAGGGTGAGTCTGGAGAGATGTTCGTGTCCAGGTGGCTGCCTGTGGTCTGGCTAAGGGGTGAGTATTCTTGGTGTCACCGCCCAAAGTAAAGCTGGGTCCACGGGACACGGACTGGGTGAGGCTCTGTGTCCAGGTGATGCTGTCCAGTGAGAAGGGTTGCAGTCAGAGTGAGGGTGATCGGAGGCCGCTGTCCAGCTGGTGCCGTGTGGAATGTGATTACATACTGGTTGACACCGTCCTGAGGGACATCACCAGCTGCGTGTCTCAGCTGTCCTGTGTCCCTGGGATCTGTGCCCTTGTATGTGGGTGACACTATTCCAGTGCGTGGAGACCCTGCCTCCTCATGAGACCTTGAAAGAAACAGAACCTGCAGTCACCCCCAAGGAAGGGGAGTCTCAGCTGTTCCCTGACCCAGCCCTGACCCAGACCCAAGGCCCAAAGGCCCCACTCTAAGGTCCAAAGGGGCTCCACCCTGTTCTCTAACCGGACTCAGTCTCTGGCAAGGACCCAGGCTGCCATCCGCACTCCCCAGATGCACGTGGCCCACCCTCCGCCCGTCCCACGCCCACCCCCTCCCTCCAGTACCAGAGCCCTAGCCGGCGGCACCCGGGCACCCTTCTGGCTCAGAGCCACGCTCCACGAGGGGGACCGATCTGTTCACTTGCCCCGTCCTGGGGGTACCAGAGTAGCCAGCGCGACGCCTTCCGCACCTCGCCTAGGCCGCCCTTGTGCGGCCGTCCTCAGTCCCTGCCACCTTGCGGGACCCCAGGAGGCACCGGCATCTTCTTGTGGTTCTTCCCGGCCGGGGTTTGGTGCGCTCCACCGTCTGCTGGGCCGTCCGGGGCGTCATCTGCGGTCCTGGAGGCGGCGACCAGGGCGCTCATGGCGCCGAGCGTCCGCAGCAGGGTCGGGTTGCGGGGCGCGGCACGGAGGACCGCGCGGGGCTCGCGGCTGGCAGAGGGGGACGGCGGCGGCGGCGGCGGCAGCAGCGCGCGCAGGGCGTCCAGCTCCGCTCGAAGCTCGGCGCGCAGCGCCTCAATCCCGGCGCCCAGCTCCGCGGGCACAGCCGCCAAGCCCTCCTGCAGCCGCCGCTCGCTCACCTCCAGGACCCCCGCCGGGTAGGTGGCCCCGCCACGCGGCTCCCCGCACACCGAGCACACTGAGTCGCGGCTGTGCGCCCCGGTCCTCTCGCCCACGCCCACCGTCCCGGCCCCCGCACGCTCCACCAGCTTCAGCAGCCGCGGCACCTCGGACCGCGAAGTTGCCTGGGCCCGGAGCTGGCCGCGCAGGCGAGCCAGCCGGCCCGGGGCTCGGGCGTCTTCCCGGCCGGGCCCATTGGATTGTGGCCCCGGGTCCCGCCAGCGGCCGGCGCCGCGCCGCAGCACCTCGCTGGCTCCGTACGCACTTTGCGCCTGGGCCCCAGGCTCCGCCATCCGCACTGCTGCCTCCACAGCCGCCAGCGCCCGGGATGGCCGGAAGCCTCAGGCTGCAGCCTAGCGACCGCTGGGGCCCAGGCGACGTACCGTGGAGGGGGCCCTCGGGATGGCTGTGGGAACGACCAAAGCCCTGGGGGATCCGGCCTGGGGCGCGGTGAACCCCGGCAGGGCAGGGTCCTGGGCAGCCGGGTTCCCAGGGGACCCTGCCGGAACGACGGCGTTGTGGGCAGGTTCTCACCAAGAGCATAGCCCAGTTTCTGGGCAGAGGTGACATGGAGCATCGCCAGCCGAAGCCCAGGCACCACCCGCTACACACAAATCAGGAACTGAGCTCACATTTTCCGCTGGAAGCTATGGAGACAGTTCTCCATCATAGTCAAGGGAAGACCAGGAGTGGTCATGGACCCCACAGCCCTTTTCAGTGGCTCAGGGCGACCTCCTTCCATGTAGTCCAGGCCATTATCTCCTCACCCTGTCCGCTAGTCCACACAGCTGGAAGAATCCATCCAGGTGGCATCTCCAGCCCCAAGCTGCTGGCCCTTCCATGCGAGCTCTTCAGGGTCTCCCTTACTCTCCAAGGCGGCCCACCTAGGGCCTCTGGAAATCCCTGGCCATCTCAAGCTGGGTTTTTTGTTTCGTTTTGTTTTTATAAACAGGATTTTGCTGTGCTGCCCAGGCTGGGGTGCAGTGGTGCAATCAATCATAGCTCACTGCAGCCTCCACCTCCTGGGCCCAAGTGATGCTCCCACCTCAGTCTCCTGAGTAGATGGGACTATAAGTGTGCACCAGCATGTCCGGCTAATTTAAAATTATTATTATTATTATTATTATATTTTGTAGAGATAGGGTCTTACTGTGTTTCCCAGGTTGGTCTTGAACTCCTGGCCTCAAGTGATCCTCCTGTCTTGGCCTCCCAAAGTGCTGGGATTACAGGCGTGAGCCACCATGTCCAAGCCTGTCTGTGCCTTTAACCTCCTCTAATCCAACAGTCTTCTTCATCCTTCTGGGTCTTTGCATAGTTCCTCTCCCCCCCACCACCCCCCTCCCCACCATTTTCCTCGTGGCTCTCACTTTTCCCACTTGGGTAGGGAAAAGTTCCTTGACCACCCCATCCCACACCGGGGACCTCGAGCCCCTTCTCCACAGCACCCTTCACAGTTCTATTTAAATGACTCTTCTCCTTCCTCCCACAGTGGGGTCTCTGAGCCCAGGGCTGCATCATCTCTCCTGGGCTGAGTGTGGCACTAAGCATGCTGAGTGCTAGCCTGCACAGAGGCCAGACCTGGGTGGGTCCCAGGACACAGCTGTCAGTGGCTGTCTTGCCATGGAATGAGTGGATGAATTAGTGGGGCTGGGATCCTCTCCCCTTTTACAGTAGGAGGCTGGGGGAGAGGAGCTGGCCAGCCTGTCCACCTCTGCAGCCTGGCATCTGAGGCCCTCATGGCATCTCTGCTGGCCTGCCTTCCCCTGCAGCCCTTCCACCCTTTGCGGGACCCTCGCCACTGCACCCCATTCCTTCTCACCCCAGTGCCTTTGCATAAGCAGTGCTGCCTGTGGCCACCACAGGGCCCTAGGTATGGGCAGAGGGTAGTATCTCCCACACAGCACGTTGTTCTCCCTGTACCCCCAGGGGCTAGTTAGCACTCTGGGTGCCCTGGACCCTGGGGCCTCCCTCAGCAAATTGTGGAGGCTGGCCTGGCACGAATCCAGGCTGATCTGGGAAGGGACATAGCAAGACAGTCCCTGGAGAATGTGTCCCCAGGTCCACCGGGGTCTGGCCCCTGCAGGTCAGTGCATGTGTGCGTGTATGGGTGGGGGGATTGAGGGGATCGCTAATGCTGTCCTTAAGCAGCTGCTGAGGAGAAGCTAGGTCCCTCTAGCCATGTTCATTCACGCAGTCACTCCCTGCAGCCCGTCTCTCTGGAAGGTACAGGAGGAGGTGAGAATTGGGTATTCCGTCAACCCCTCAGACTCCCCCATTCCTGCTGAGTCACCTGTGCCCTGGGACCTCCAGCAGCTGGCTCTACTGATCCCTAGAGCCTCATTAGCCATTCTCTCCCTCCCCCGCGTCATTAAAACACTGCCAGCAAAAGAGCCCTGGGTTCTTTCCCCAGCCCTGCTGGAGACCCAGGGGCTCTGCCCTCTCTGAGCCAAGTCTTCACCTGTGAAATGAAGAGATCTCTGAGGTCCCCAGGAGGGATGACGGGGAGGCCTGGATGGTGGAGAAGGTGCAGGAGAGAGTCCAGATTTGCTGAAAGAGCTGTTAGTTTTGTGATCTCCGCCTGGAGGTTTATGGACGGGCTGAAAAGAGAAGCTGAGCCTTTGCAATGAGTCCAGATCAGGGTTTGTTCCTGCAGGGGCTCCAGATGTGGGGGCAGGGGCTCCAGATGTGGGGGCTGGCACTTGTGACAGGGGGTCCCAAAGCCATAGGCATAGAGAAGATAGGTTGGCAGGAGCAAGGGCAGAATGGGAGCGGGGTCCTGGGGACCCTGTTGGGCCCTGAGGAGGACTGCGGAGGTGTCGGTGAGGGGTGGACATGCAGGCGTGTCAGCAAGACCCTGAGTCCCTGAGCTCAAGTGCAGCGGTGGCCGTGAAGCAGGTTGTGGGGACCCTGGCTTGAGCTTCATTGGTAGCAGGGCTGGGGTGGAAACCGGGGACTGGCGGAGAGGAGATGGAGTGGGGGCTGGCCAAAGCAGTGTGTCCCTCAGGGAGCGTGGCAGAGCGGCAGAGCGGGACGTGCACACAAGTCTGCTCTCCACTTCCTCTAGGAAGTTCCTCAAATTCAGCCAGCCACAGCTGCCCCGGCACCGAGGAGCTGACTGCGGCTCCAGTGCAGGGCCTGCTCCTTCCGCTCCTGTTCCCTTCAGTGTGCCCTGGGCCAGGGGCCAGGAATGGTGGGGGTGAGGAGGCTGGCTGTGCCTGTGGGAAGCCACCAGCTCCGGGGGCTGTCCCTGGGCCCAGGCTGTAGCTCTGTGCATTCAGGCATGCAAGCTGGGTGGGTGACTAGCCACCTTGCCCCTTAGTAATGCATTCACAGTGGAGGGGGCGGTCAGAGGAAACCCCAGGGCTCCTCTGCTTAGCTGGGCCAGGGGTCTCGATGGGGCAGTCTCTCCGTGTGACTCAATTGTCATCACCTCTGTGCTCTATGGCTATTAAATAAAACTTCGCGGCCGGGCACGGTGGCTCAAGCCTGTAATCCCAGCACTCTGGGAGGCTGAGACGGGCGGATCACGAGGGTCAGGAGATCGAGACCATCCTGGCTAACACGGTGAAACCCCATCTCTACTAAAAAAAAATACAAAAAACTAGCCGGGCGAGGTGGCGGGCGCCTGTAGTCCCAGCTACTCGGGAGGCTGAGGCAGGAGAATGGCGTGAACCCGGGAGGCAGAGCTTGCAGTGAGCTGAGATCCGGCCACTGCACTCCAGCCTGGGCGACAGAGCCAGACTCCGTCTCAAAAAAAAAAAACAAACTTGGCAGCCACCTTGGCTGGAGGTTTTATGTCCCAGAGCCCAAGGGCAGTTGGGAGCCAGGGGAGCGCTCAGACGGCAGGGCCAGGCGAGCTCTGTGTGTGGGAGGGAGCTATGGGGGCCTCTGAGGGCTGCTGCAGGGACCCAGCAGGGCCGGGGTGGAGGCAGAGGGTGTGACTGTGGCTTCACCGTCATCAGAGTGGAGGTAGAGATGCGGGCAGAGTCCTTGAAGCTGGCTCAGGGGTCTGTGTGGGGACAGGGCACACCCAGCAGGGGCCTGAGGGTAAGCTAGGGAGGCAGCAGGGTCTTGGAGCTGTCTCCCAAAGGTGGTGGGGAGCCCCAGGAAGGGCAGGGAACAGGAGCAGCCAGCAGGTACAGCTGATCTGCCCTGAGGTCCTGGACACACTGGTCGGGACAGGAAGGCTCATCTTGGAGCTGGTCCTGGAGGGGCCATGTGGGTCACGGCCCCTGGCCCTCTGCTCAGACCACAGAGCACAGGACACCTGTCCGTCCTTTGCTGTGACTGTGCTGCTTGCTCTGGTAGCAGCTGCTGCTGGGCCTTTGGAGGAGGAGGGAGGTTGGCCTGGCTGGGGCCCAGCCCCTGCGTCCGGGCTCTTAGAAGGGAAGGTGATGGTCCTTTTAGGCCCCAGGAGTGCAGGCTGCGTAGTGGGGCCTCAGTACACGTAAACTGGCAGGTCTGGCTTGGGCTTTGCTCAGGACACTGGCTACTGGGTTCTGGGTTCAGAGGCCTCATGAAAACACCTAGCCTCAGTTTCCTCATCTGTCAGGACCAGCGGCTGGCTGGGAGGTGTGTGTGACCATTGGTATCAGCCGGCTTAGTCTACTCCAGGAGACCTTGCCTCCCAGACCCCTGAGCTGACCTCTTCTTTGAGAGCTCAGAGAGGAGAATGACTTGCTCCAGGTCTTACTGCAGGGTCTGGGGCTTCCTGTGGGGACTCAGGCACACCTTGTCCCTGAATACCCGTGCCCTGCCCACTGGACCCTGGAACTGTGCCCCGGCCTCCTGTAGCACTGGCTAGCCAGATCTCTGGGAACCACCCCAGGGCAGGTGGCTCAGCAGGAGGCCAACTCATTAGCCAGCCATGGCCTTGCCTGATGTGGGTAATGAGCTTATGACCTGGTAATGACCTTGTTTGTCTGTTCCTGGCATCAGCAGCCTCAGTTCTTCTTGCAAAGAATGTCTGGACTGGGGTGGGTCTGACCAGTCTGTGCCGCAGGCCCCAGCATCCCAGTCTGCCCTGCATGGGGTGTTGGGCCTGCCAGTATCTACCTGTGTGTGCCCTGAGGGCCCAGACTCAGCCCCCAGTGGGAAAACTCAGAGCTCCTGACAGAGCCCTCCCAATTGCACAACCTGGGCAGGTAATCCCTGACCCACTCTGGGCCTCACTCTCACCACAGCTGATGACAAAGATTCTCTGCTAGGTCAAACTTTATTTAGGCTCCTGAGCCTTCTCCTGGGCACATCTGAGCACTTCCTTATAAACTCCAGTTTTAGCAAGAATCCTGCAAAGTCAGTTTAGCGAGAAGCCCTCATCCTTGACATCTGATCGGATTCCCCCTCTGTCCCGAAGGTGCGGTCTGACCATCCTGGCCGGCCTTCAGCAAGAATCCTGTTAGGGGAATTTAGCCAGAATCCCTGCCGGCTGACGTTTCCTCCTAGTCACTGTCCATGCACCGCCCCCACCCTGCTCCTGGACTGTCAGATCCCACTTGCCCTTGCGGTCTTTGAGACTGAGCCTTTGAGACGAGCAGAATCTCATCTCCGTGGTCCCTTATACCTAGTGAGATAGTCCTGAATAGTCTTCCCTACAGAGCTTTAGCAAGTGTCTTCTTTTTTTTTTTTTTTTTTTTGAGATGGAGTCTCACTCTGTCGCCCAGGCTAGAGTGCAGTGGCACCATCTTGGCTCACTGCAGTCTCCGACTCCCTGGTTCAAGCAATCCTCCTGCCTCAGCCTCCCAAGCAGCTGGGATTATAGGCACCCACCACCACGCCCAGCTAGTGTCATTTTTCATTGAATTTTTTTTTTTTAACAATGGGGACAAAAGAGGGTCTGCAAGCAGGGCTGCTGCTGGGCACCGTGGGAGGGCTGCCTGGCGGGACAGGCCCCCGCATGCAGGGGCCCTTGGGGGCTCCCCTTCCCCTGCCAGCTGGGCTGGGGTCTCTGTGTCTGGATTGTCCTCCCCACCACTTGGGGATGGACCTCCACTGTTATCCTAGGGAAGGGGCCGGGGAGGGGAGTCTGCATGCTGAGTGGGCCTGCCCGAGGCCTCTGCTATCCCAATGCAGCCCTCAGTATTTAGACCTGCCCCCAGTGACCTGCTCCCTCTTGCCCATCATTCCAGGAACTTCCTGCTCCATGCCCGCGCACATCCTGTCCTGAGGCCAGCTTCCCCTGCTCAGCCGCAGGATGCAGCCACCCACCCTCCCAGGAGGCCCTTCCCTGCCCCTGTGGCTTCCTGCTGGCACTCACTGCACTGGGTAGTTCCTCCTGGTGTGTGGGGCCCCAGTCTCTGTCTCCTGTTGGATTTGATTTCTACCAGAGCAGGGACCTCCCTGAGTCTTCACGGCCCAGCAAAGTGCCCAGCATGCTCCTGCACACCATAAATACCTGTCCACGATCACTGAGTGAAGACATCTCATTAAAGATGACATTAAAGAACAGGGCATAGGGCTTGGCATTCAGTAGGCACGCAGTACATGATGGCTTTGTTATTTCCAGTCTGGGGTTGTGTTCGTGCCTCACTTTCCCACCTGGCCTGACAGGAGGGTCTCAGCTGCTGGGCTGGCTGTGTCTCTGTGCCCCTTGCCTGGAAATGCCTGAGGAGGGGCAGGGTCCTCATCCCAGCTCCATCCCAGGGGTTCCCAACCCTCTGACCTTGAGGAGCTTTGGGAGGCAAAGGCTGCAGCCACCCTGCAGCACTGCAAACACAGGCTGGGGCAGGACGATGGGGACAGAGGGTGTGCACATGAGGTGGGAGGGAGGAGAGGGTGTGAGCATGAGATGGGAGGGAGGAGAGGGTGTGCACATGAGGTGGGAGGCAGGAGAGGGTGTGAGCATGAGGTGGGAGGGAGGAGAGGGTGTGAGCATGAGGTGGGAGGGAGGAGAGGGTGTGCACATGAGGTGGGAGGGAGGAGAGGGTGTGAGCATGAGGTGGGAGGGAGGAGAGGGTGTGAGCATGAGGTGGGAGGGAGGAGAGGGTGTGTACATGTGGTGGGGGGATGGAGAGCGTGTGCACATGAGGTGGGGAGGGAGAGGGTGTACACATGAGGTGGGAGGGAGGGAGGGTGTGAGCATGAGGTGGGGGAGGGAAAGGGTGTACACATGGGGTGGGGGAGGGAGAGGGTGTGCACATGGGGTGAGGGAGAGGGTGTACACATGGGGTGGGGGAGGGAGAGGGTGTGCACATGGGGTGAGGGAGAGGGTGTACACATGGGGTGGGGGAGGGAGAGGGTGTGCACATGGGGGGAGGGAGAGGGTGTGCACATGGGATGGGGGAGGGAGAGGGTGTGCACATGGGGTGGGGGGCGCCAGGCTGCGGCCCCACCTGGGCCCTTACCACTCCCGCCCACCCCATGGAACCCCCTCTGAGCCCTTATGCCTCAGCAAGTGGGGGTGAGGGGCTTAAGTGTAGGTCTCTACCCAAGCTTTGCACCAAGTCATGTCAGTCACTGGTATACATCCTTGGAACTGACACCCTCATCAAGGTCTTTCCTCTACATCTTCCTGTCTCAAAATGAGTACGCCTGATGGTGGTTAATTATTCTCTTATGTTATATGTTTACTGGGAGTGTGTGATAACACATGAAATAGTATGTAACATCTATGTCAGCCAAAAGCATGAGGACTGCCTGTCTACCCAACCAGTATTTATCCCCGAATCAGCGCAGTGCTTCACTCCCTTCTCTCCAGATGGGCCTGATTTGTATGTTTCTCTTGCTTTTTATAGATGTTTTCCTAGGTATATGGTATCTTGGAACAGTATGGTTTGTTGTCTGTAAGTGTTATAAATAAAAATGGTAGGCTGTATTTTTAAAAAATTCTTCTAGATCAATATGCTTAAGTAAAAAATGGTATTCTGTGTACGGGCTGGGCTCAGTGGCTCACGCCTGTAATGCCAACAATTTGGGAGGCTGAAGTAGGCCGATTACTTGCGGCCAGGAGTTGGAGACCAGCCTGGCCAACATGGTGAAACCCTGTGTCTACTAAAAATACAAAAATTAGCCAGGTGTGGTGGTGCACACCTGTAATCCCAGCGACACAGGAGGCAGGGGCAGGAGAATCACTTGAACCTAGGAGGCGGAGCTTGCAGTGAGCTGAGATCGAACCACTGCACTCCAGCCTGGGCGACAGAGCAAGACTCTCTCAAAAGAAAAAAAGATATTCTGTGTATGGCTTGTCAAGTTACACACACACACACACACACACACACCCCTTGCTGAATTTTTTATTTAATTTGCATTAAATCTGTAGAACAATTTGGGGAGAATCGACAACTTTATAATATTGAATCTTCCAATCCACAGAGTAGATTATATATTATCTCTCTTATTTAGAATTTTTTAAATGTCTTTCAATCAAGTTTTATAATTTTTTTTTTTTTTGAGACGGAGTCTGGCTCTATTGCCCAGGCTGGGGTGCAGTGGCCAGATCTCAGCTCACTGCAAGCTCCGCCTCCCGGGTTCACGCCATTCTCTGCCTCAGCCTCCCGAGTAGCTGGGACTACAGGCGCCCGCCACCTCGCCCGGCTAGTTTTTTTGTATTTTTTAGTAGAGACGGGGTTTCACCGTGTTAGCCAGGATGGTCTCGATCTCCTGACCCTCGTGATCCGCCCGTCTCGGCCTCCCAAAGTGCTGGGATTACAGGCTTGAGCCACCGCGCCCGGTCAAGTTTTATAATTTTTCAATACAGGTCTTGCATAGTTTTTGTTAGATTCTTCAGTTACCTTTGTTCCTCTTGTTATTGCAAATGGTAAATGTAATGGTCTGGGACTGGCCATTTAATCCCAACATTACTTGTAAGCTTCATCCAGTCTGTTGTGCAGCTGTAGTTGATTCAGTCTGACCACTGTATAAGAAGATTCCAACTAATGAATTCATTCTCCTGTTAATGGACATTTGAATCAGTCTGGATTTTTTGTTGTTGTTGTATTACGGTGTTTCTATGGACATTTTTGCACCTGCCTCTTGGGGCTCCTATGCAAGAGTCCCTCAAAAGAACTGGCCGGGTGCGGTGGCTCACGCCTGTAATCCCAGCACTTTGGGAGGCCGAGATGGGCGGATCACAAGGTCAAGAGATCGAGACCATCCTGGCTAACACGGTGAAACCCCGTCTCTACTAAAAATACAAAAATTTTGTATTTTTGTATTTTTTGTAGTCCCAGCTACACAGGAGGCTGAGACAGGAGAATGGCATGAACCCGGGAGGCGGAGCTTGCAGTGAGTGGAGATTGCGCCACTGCACTGCAGCCTGGGCAACAAGAGCAAAACTCTGTCTCAAAAAAAAAAAGGAAATACCCAAAGTGTGTTTTTCTCGCTAAGAACCAGTAATTGCTTTTCCTGATTTCTGTGTTGTTTTTGAGACTCTATTTTATTTAGTTCTCCTCTGATCTTTATTATTTTTTTCATGGGCTGATTTTGGTTTTGCTTTGTTCTTGCTTTTCTAGATCTTTAAGGTGCATCATCAGTTTATTAATGTGTCATCTTTCTACTTTTTGGATGTAGGCATTTACTGCTACACACTTCCCTCACAGCACTGATTTTGCTGAATCCAAAAGCTTTTGGTATATGGTGTTTCCATTTTCATTTGTTTGAAAACATTTTCGGATTTTCATTTTAATTTTTTCATTGAACCAGTGGTCATTCAGGAGGGTGGGGTTTAATTTTCTTTTTTTTTTTTTTTTTTTTTTTTTTTTTGAGACGGAGTCTGGCTCTGTCGCCCGGGCTAGAGTGCAGTGGCCGGATCTCAGCTCACTGCAAGCTCCGCCCCCCGGGTTTACGCCATTCTCCTGCCTCAGCCTCCCGAGTAGCTGGGACTACAGGCGCCCGCCGCCTCGCCCGGCTAGTTTTTTGTATTTTTTAGTAGAGACGGGGTTTCACCGTGTTCGCCAGGATGGTCTCGATCTCCTGACCTAGTGATCCGCCCGTCTCGGCCTCCCAAAGTGCTGGGATTACAGGCTTGAGCCACCGCGCCCGGCCTAATTTTCATATATGTGTATAGGTTCTGTAGTTTGCCTTGATATCCATTTCTAGTTTTATTCCTCTGTTGTCTGATAATCGGAATGCTATGATTGTGATTTCTTAAAATTTGTAGGGACAGCTTTTGTGGACTAACAAAGGATCTGTTTTGAAGAATGTTTCATGTGCTGATGAAAAAAAGTATATTAATTTATCTAAAAATAGCACACCGATCCTCAAATAACATATATTTTGCAAAATTACAATAGTCTTCAAAACAAACAAAAAAAAACAAAAAGAGACCGAGTGGCTTCGTGTGACATTTTTGCAAAAGAGAGGACACTTGAGTCCTCCTGTCTCCTTCTGCATTCCGACTATCTCATAATCTTGTTAGGTTGAAATACACAAAGAATACCCGGCCTCCCTCAAATAGGTCTGTGTAAAAGAAGGAGTTTGGTTTTGGTTTCTCTTGGTCAATTGCACAGAGATGAAAGCACTGGGTCCTGTGGAAAGTATGTCCCTCCCAGCCTGCCCTGGCCATCACTCCAGCTGCCACTCCAGCAGGATCTGGGTGTCCCAGGCACTTCTGTTCTGAGCAACTCTCCACTCCAGATTCCTAGGAGAAGGGCAGGAGGACACTCAGATATGAATCCCAAAGCTGTCACCTCCTGTGCCAGCTGCTGGACCGGGAATCCAGTTTCCCTGCAGTGACCTATTTGCTGGGCCAGAACCAGGCCTTGGACAGAGTCCGGATAGCTCTTGGGGCTCCAGGCCAGGGAGAGAAGGGGACACTACAATGCATGGACCATACAGTCCTCCAGCCCAGCAGCCTCAAGCCTCAGCAGGAGAGCAGGAATCTTCAGCCATCCACAGGAGGATCTGCAGCCATTGTGCACGCCTGTTCTTCCCACGCGCCTCTCCCTCCAGTACCTATTGTGTGCACCACCCGCCCCCACCAAGGTGTTGCCAGCAGGTGCCTTGTGTGCATCCCTGGCCGCGCCAGTCCCTTAAGATCTCCCTTCCTACGAAGATCTGTGACTCGCACCGTCTTTGCACGCATACCCACTCGCTCAGGTTGGAAAGATGCATTGCTCGTCAACAGGGGAAACTGCTCATGTAGCCTTTGGCTGAGTTGGCAGCTAAGGCAGATGCTCAGAGCCCAGCTCTCGAGAGTTGAAGCATCCCACGGTTCCCCACTGCTCCCAGGAGTGGTTACCTGGGCACTCTCTGCCTGTCACCCCTCTCCTGTCCCGGGGGCTGAAGACCTGCCAGTAGGGCTCAGTTGCCTGGAGCCCGCTCACCCCATCCCCCAGTTCACTTTGCGTGTGGGATCTCCCTGTTGCCACTGCCCCTGGACGGAGTGAAAGGCCATCCTACAAGTACCCAGACACTTGGCATCAGTGGTGTGTCAAAACAACTCCAAGGGTTTTCCGTGATCCTGCAAGCCCTGTGTTCCTTGCTGGCCATTCTGCCTTCAATTTGAATGCACAGGTACCACAGCAAGCCAGCGCTTTGTGCTCCCAATTCCAGGGTGTCCTGCAGCTCAGCCAGTGCACTGAGCACAAGGACTCTCTGTGGGGCCCAGAAGCAGGGAGTCACCCCTTTGGGGCCCACAACACCCGGCTGTGCTCCAGACTCATGTCCAGAGAAGATCATGTTGAAGGCCCTTAAGGAGAAGGGGGCAGGGATGCCTGAGCAGGACAAGGACCCCAGGGTCCAAGAGAGTCATGATCAGAGAAGGGTTCCCGAGAGCACCGGGGATGCACGGTCTACATTTAGGTCCCTGCGGGACGATGGAGGCCTCTCTCCCTTCGTGCCCAGGCCTGGACCTCTGCAGAGAGACCTCCATGCCCAGATGTCAGAAGTCTGGGATAGGCCGGGCGCGGTGGCTCAAGCCTGTAATCCCAGCACTTTGGGAGGCCGAGACGGGTGGATCACGAGGTCAGGAGATCGAGACCATCCTGGTTAACACGGTGAAACCCCGTCTCTACTAAAAAATTCAAAAAACTAGCTGGGCGAGGTGGCGGGCGCCTGTAGTCCCAGTTACTCGGGAGGCTGAGGCAGGAGAATGGCGTGAACCCGGGAGGCGGAGCTTGCAGTGAGCTGAGATCCGGCCACTGCACTCCAGCCTGGGCAACAGAGCGAGACTCCGTCTCAAAAAAAAAAAAAAAAAAGAAGTCTGGGATATACCCAGAGATCTCAGTCCTCCTGGATGAGCTCATGCCCCAAACGAAATGCCATCTTGAGCTCCTACAGCTCCCCAGAAGGCTTCCCGTCACTAAAGAGGAGGAGAGGGCCAGCCTCATCCCACTGTTGGCTGCCCCTGAAGTCCTCAAAGACGGTGAGTGAGGACCGGCCTCAGGCTGTTTCTTGGGGTCTCGCCCAGTGTGAAAAGGTAGCAGATGCAGCACCAGGGCAGACACTTGCCCCCAGGAATGGCTCCCTGACATCCCAGGCCTCTAGGCCCCGTAGACACAAGTTTCCCCTGCTGCCGCTCAGGCAAGGGGAGCCTCTGATGCTGCCACCTGCCTTACAGCTGGGGTCCGGGTCACTGTTGAAGACCTGGACCTCGAGAAGGAGGTGGCATTCCGGTGCAACAGTGCACTGTGGGATGAGGCTAAGGCCCTCTGGGACTGCAGACCCTCACGGCCTTCCCACACTTTGTCCTCACTTGCAACAGGGACTTCTCGTCTGCCTGTTGTACATAAAGCACCCAGCCTGGATGTACAGCAGAAGAGACACAAGTCCCAAGACTTTGTGGCTGTCTTTCTGGGCTCTCTTATCTGTGCCATTGATCTATGTGTCTAGTTTTATGCTAGGACCGTGCTGTTTTGGTTAGCACGCACTTGTCAAAAATTTTGTCATTCTAATTTGCAGTGAAATGGGATGCCTTTAGTTTTGTTGTTTTTGGTGAGGATGACTTTGGTTCTTTGAGCTCTTTTTTGGTTTCATATGAGTTTTATGATTTTCCAGTTCTGTGAGTGATGATGTTGGTATTTTGGTAGAGGTTGTATTGAATCTCTAGACTGCTTTGGGCAGTGTGGTCATTTTAGTGCTATGAATTCCTTCTGTGGGCATGAAATGATTGTCCATTTCTTTCTCTCCTCTTAAACATTTTCATCAGTGTTTTCTAGTTTTCCTTGTAGAAATCTTTCACCTCCTTGGTAAAACTTTTTCTGCGGCGTATCGTTTTCATTTTGTTGCTGTTGTACATGGGATTGCCTTCTTAATTTCTTTCCCAACTGGACCATTATTGGTGTATAAAATGCTGCTGATTTTTGTATGTTGATTTTGTATCCTGCAAATGAGTGTATTAATTTATTTATCAAGTCTAGAGTTTTCTGGTGGAGACTTTACGTGTTTCTAAATCCAAGATCACATCTTCATCAGACAAGGATAATTTGATGTCCTCTTTTCCAATGTGGGTGGCTTTTATTTTTCTCTCCTGCGTGATTGTGTGATTTCAAATAAAAGTGGTGAGAACGGGCATCCTCCTCTTGTTACTGTTTACACAGGAAATGCTTTTAACTTTTCCCCATCCTGTAGTAGGTTAGCTATGGCTTTGTCATATACAGCTTTTATTATTTCTAGGTTTTGTTTTTTTTTTTTTTTAATAGACGGATTCTGGCTCGTGTCACCCAGGCTGTAGTGCAATGGTGCAACCTTGGCTCACAGCAACCTCCACCTCCCAGGTTCAAGCAATTCTCCTGCCTCAGCCTCCCGAGTAGCTGGGAGGCGCTTGCCACCCCGCCCGGCTAATTTTTGTACTTTTGGTAGAGATGGGGTTTCACCATGTTGGTCACGCTGGTCTCGAACTCCTGACCTCAGGTGATCCACCCACCCCAGCCTCCCAAAGTGCTGGGATTACACGCGTGAGCCACTGGGCCTGGCCATTTTCAGGTATGTTTCTTCTATGCCTAGTTTGTTCCTTTTTTCAAGACATGGTGTCACTCTGTTTTTCATGCTGGAGTGCAGTGACACCATCATAGCTGTAGCTTTGAACTCATGGGCTTAAGCCACTTCAGCCTTTCGAGTAGCTGGGACTACAGGTACATGTCACCAGAGCTGGCTAATTTTTATTTTAATTTTTTTGTAGAGATCTATGTTCCTCAGGTTGGTCTTGAACTGCTGACCTCAAGTGATTCTCCCAACTCAGCCTCCCAAAAGCACTGGGTGGACAAGCATGAGCCACTGCCTGACCCAGAGTCACATTTTAACATCACATCCTCACCGCTGGGCTCAAGTTTTGGCAGTGACTCAAAACCCTAAGGGAGAGTTTCTGGTCAGGCCCCGCCCAGTCTGTGCATAGGAGGGGAATGGAGAAATGGCCTGTGGATGATTCTTTTGGAGAACTGGCCAGACAAGCGCTAAGATGCCGTTTCCTGGAAGACAGGGTCATGTGATGTCCAGTCCAGCTGCCAGGTCCAGGGCCCTCGGCACCATCTAGTTTGGGAGCTCGCCCAGAAGCAACCTCGGTTGCCCAAAGCAGCTGGTCTCCCTTCCGATCTGGTCCCATTTGAGAGATGCAACTGGGCTGTCTTCCAGGAAACCATTTCTGTGCATGCCTGTCTTTGTCCCCGCACTGGCTGGCCTCTCTGTACCGTGAGAACTTGGGTTATGCAAGGCTCTGCCAGTCAGCTGAGCATCACGAAGCAGCTCTCTTCTGTTCCAGTGAGGCCGACAGGCTCCAACACCCCTGCCCCGGGTCTGACCGTTCTCCCCCTCACCCAGAAGTGACCCCCAACCCGATCCTGCTTCCTGTCTTCTGGCAGCTGCTCTGGGGAAGGGCATTTGGGCCTCAAGGGCTGAGCGTGTCATTTTCTGTTTTCTGTTTTTCTTTCCAGAGCTGTTTGGGACAGCCCATGCGTCAGTCCATGTACTGCTTCTTTGGAAGGCAATTGGGGCTAAAAGTTCTTGTGAGATTTGTGGATGAAATCTGCCTTCACTACATGGATAGAACCAGCACGCTTCCACTGCACAACTCTGCAACCTTACTACATTTATTTATTTTTATTTTTTATTTTATTTAATTTTTTTGAGATGGAGTCTCACTCTGTTGCCCAGGCTGAAGTGCAGTGGCTCAATCTCAGCTCACTGCACCCTCCACCTCCTGGTTCAAGCAATTCTCCTGTCTCAGCCTCCGGAGTAGCTGGGACTAGGCACATGCCACAATGCCCAGTTAATTTTTGTATATTTAGTAGAGACAGGGTTTCGTCATAGTAGTCAGGCTGGTCTCGAACTCCTGACCTTGGGTGATCCACCCGCCTCAGCCTCGCAAAGTGCTGGGATTACTGGCAAAGTTTATTTATTTAGAGACAGGGTCTTGCTCTGTCGCCCAGGCTGGAGTGCAGTGGTGCCATCTCAACTCACTGCAGCCTATGCCTCCGGGGTTCAGACGATTCTCATGCCTCAGCCTCTTGAGTAACTGGGACCAGAGCCGCACGCCACCACACAGGGCTAATTTTTTCTTTCTTTCTTTCGTTTTTTTTTTTTTTTTTGTAGAGACAAGGTTTCACCATGTTGGCCAGGCTGGTCTTGAACTCCTGACCTCAGGTGATCTGCCTGCCTTGTCCTCTCAAAGTACTAGGCTTACAGCTCTGAACCACCGTGCCCAGCCTCTCAGTACATTTAAATGATGCGATAGCTCGTGCCTGTAATCCCAGCACTTTGGGAGGCCGAGGCAGGCAGATCACCTGAGGTCAGAAGTTCGACACCAGCCTAGCCAACGTGGTGTTTTGGTTGTTTTTTTTTCCAAATGGGGGGACAGGGGACCTGAATCTGTCCCATAAGACTCCAATGCCATATACAATAAATAGAGACAATAAAGGGTGTTGGGCAAAAACATAATGGGGATATTGTGATATAAAAATCCAGATTCTCAGAAACTCTATAGGTCATTTGACCAGCTTCCACAAAAATTAAACTGTAAGAATCAGGTTAAACCTATAGATTTAAAAAAGATTTAAGAGACGCATCAGCCAATTATATATGGATTTATGTGAGTCCTGATCCAAACATAAAAATAGACAGTAAACAAAACAGAAATATTTATAAGATTGTTGGAAATTTAAATACTCATTGAATAAGGTATGATTTAAGGAATGATTATCAATTATTTTAAGGACTGATAATGGTATTATGATTATATTTTTAAAAGAATCTTTCTCGAATGGCGTGAACACGGGAGGCAGAGCTTGCAGTGAGCAGAGATCTGGCCACTGCACTCCAGCCTGGGCGACAGAGCGAGACTCCGTCTCAAAAAAAAAACAAAAAAAAAAAGGAGAATCCTCTTTCCAAGATAATAAAATATTTATGGATGAAATGATATGATGTCTGGAATCTGCTTCAGAATAATAAGAGGGGAGGGTGGGTATCAGGGAGTTACAACTGGCTGTGAGTTGATAATGGTGATGAGTGTGATGAGCGTATTGGGCTGAAATATCAATCCATCTACTTTTGTATGTCGAAAATGTCCTGTAATGAGATGGAACACTGTAAACACCAATGCATCCTGCCTATTCCAACAAAAACGCAGTTGAAGTCTCAAACTGAGTGTCACTCATACCTGTGCTAATCTTGGATTTGTTCTCCACGGTGGTCACGGCAGGGGCAGATGCTGAAGATGCCACAGATGGGCAGGTGCTTTTCTTTCCTTTAACACCATTAGTCACTGTTACCCCTCTGGCCATTCCAGCTAAAAGGTCATCACTGCTCTTGGTCTAGAAGCAACAGAAAATAAAAGCAAATTTACTAGATGAAGCAAGATTAGATATTTTGAGACTCAACAATGCTCCTGACTATTTTTTTTTTTTGAGACGGAGTCTCGCTGTGTCGCCCAGGCTGGAGTGCAGTGGCGTGATCTCAGCTCACTGCAAGCTCCGTCTCCCAGATTCATGCCATTCTCCTGCCTCAGCCTCCCGAGTAGCTGGGATTACAGGCGCCCGCCACCACGCCTGGATAATTTTTTGTATTTTTAGTAGAGACAGGGTTTCACCGTGTTAGCCAGGATGGTCTCGATCTCCTGACCTCGTGATCTGCCTGCCTCGGCCTCCCAAAGTGCTGGGATTATAGGCATGAGCCACCACGCCCGGCCAGCTCTTGATTTTTTTTTTTTTTTTTTTTGCCAGTTATACATTTATAGAAAGATAATCCCCTGGCTTTAAATAGGTATATACATACAAATATGAACAAACTTAAAAAAAATACAAACCCTTGGATCACATGGGGGCTTCTGGGAACCCCCGTATCCTTCCCCCTCACCCAAGGGCATTGGGCATGAATCTACTTTTTTAAAATGATTGGGCAACGCGAAGAGAGGAGCGGCAACATGGCGGCTTCGGGAGCTGGTGACCCTCTGGATGCTAAGCGTGGAGAGGCCCCTTTCGCTCAGCGTGTCGACCCGACGCGGGAGAAGCTGACACCCGAGCAACTGTATTCCATGCGGCGGGCGCAGCTTGCCCAGTGGCAGAGGGTCCTACCGCAGCGGCAGACCCGGAACATCGTGACCGGCCTAGGCATCGGGGCCCTGGTGTTAGCTATTTATGGTTACACCTTCTACTCGATTTCCCAGGAGCGTTTCCTAGATGAGCTAGAAGACGAGGCCAAAGCTGCCCGAGCCCGAGCTCTGGCAAGGGCATCAGGATCCTAATCTGGATGGGTATTGATCATGTCCAACCTGCTGGAGCCCCTTCAGATGGTGGATGATGCCCCATGACCCTGTAGAAATTGAATCCTGCTCACAACATTGTTGGCCTTCTTACTAACCTTGGGCCATGATTGATCCCAAGAAACCAGGGACTTAAGCATTTGGCTACTGTCAAAAGAACAGAACTTTGCCCACTGCACACTTGCTGTGTACAGTGACTGAGCCCTTTCTTGTAGTTTGTTTCCTTGAGAGATGTGCGTGCGACCGTGGCTTTTCCCAGTGTTTCTGACTTTGTGGTTTACCCCGTTCACCTTCCAGGGATGCGATTATTATGAGGTTAGGCATGGCAGCTCTGTACAGTGTTTGAGCCTAAAGTGGTATAGATAGGGTCAAATTGAGATAATAAACTGAGTCATTCTCCTGGAAAAAAAAAAAAAAGATTAATTTTGGCCATCCTTGCAGAAAAGAGCCTAAAATTGGGTGATTTACCCACAAAGTGAAAGTCGAGGGAAAATTCCGTTTCCATTCTCTGAACTCTGAACTCATACCGCATAGGTAACCTCCTATCATTAGGGCTGAATGCTTTCTTGTTCTGTCTTTTAAATGTTGTATCAGGGTAAAGGAGAGGGCTCCCTCCTGAGATGGGTCAAGAAAGAAGATAGACTTGTGGCTTTAAAAGGGTGGGAAAAAGTCTCATCTGCCCTCAAAAGCAAATGGCATGACAAAGGCATAGAGACCCCAGGGAAATACCCAGTTCCCACACCTAAAGGGATATACTGTCCAGCCCAGGTCCAGGCCCTGGGTTCTTTACTCTAGCTACCCCCTATTTCTTCGGTGTTTTCAAAAGACAAGATTCAGGTCCGGCGCGGTGGCTCATGCCTGTAATCCAGCACTTTGGGAGGCCAGGACGGGTGGATCGCCTGAGCTCAGGAGCTCGAGACCAGCCTGGGCAACATGGTGAAACCCCGTCTCTACTAAAAATCCAAAAAAGAATTCGTTGAGCCAGGTGTGGTGGTGCGTGCCTGTAATCCCAGCTACTCAGGTGGCCGAGATGGGAGAATTGCTTGAACCCAGGAAACAGAGGTTGCAGTAAACCAAGATCACACCACTGCACCCCAGCTGGGCAACACAGCGAGACTCTGTCTCAAAAAAAAAAAAAAAAAAAAAAAAAAAAAAAAAAAAGATTCAGTTCCTAGGTGTTGGGGGAGGAGGGAGAAATCAAACTCCATCCTGCGCTGTACACAGTCCTTTCCACTCCCTGACATTGTTTTGAGGAAAGAGAAGGGGCCTTCAACGTTGGAAGGGCCTCCTCACTTTCGTCCGCCGCGTCGGTTTCGTTTCTCCCTTGGGTACTGTGCGGTTGGGCTTAGAGGCTGCAGTGGCTCCGGGGGCAGGCTGAGGAGCTGCAAAGAAGTTCCCACTGGGCGTCTGCGCTGGGTGTACTTGGAAGATCCGACTCAAGAAATCCTGAAGATCAGCAGAAGGGGCGTCCGGGGTGGCTCTCTGCCGCCCTCTGGTGCCTGGAATCCGAGAACCAAATGAGAGATGTGAGGGGACTCTGCGGGTCTGGGGAGATATGTAGGACGCTGGCCTCCAGCCCACTGTGTGTTGTCATACACCTTTCCATCCATCAGTGCTAAGTAGGTGATCTTGAGGCCCAACAAGCTTGACTCTGCCCAAAAGTCTCCTTCCTTAGCGGGACGCAGCCTATCACACGCAGCATAGTATCTGGCACTCTTAGGTTCCTGGTTCACCTCAAACCTCCTATGCTTTCCTTGGCATCGGCCACACATCAAAGTATTCACTGCCTCCTTGAGGTCATCTTGCAGCTTGGACAGAAATTCATTTACTGACCGGCTCAGCTCATTCTCTGCCATTCCTTTCATCTCATATTCCTTCCGCTTTTCAGCATTGCTGACAATGTCCCAAGCTGCGCGCAAAACCTTGAAGGCCTCCTCAGCCCGGGGGTGATGAGTTTTGTCGGGATGAACCATCACTGCCAGCTGTCTATAGGCCTTCTTCAGTTCAGCGTCTGATGCTGTGGCCTCAACGCCTAGTACATGGAAAGGGTTTAACTCATCCTCAGGAACCCCAGCCAAGGTCAAGAGTTGAGCCACTTCCTCTTCAGGCTGGCAGTAGCGCCCAGTAGCTACAGGTGCATTCCCCTGCCTATTAGTATTCTGCTTGACCCAAGGCAACTCCAGCCAACCCCACTGAATTATTCTTTTTTTTTTTTTTTAAAGACAGAATCTGGCTCTGTTGCCCAGGCTGGAGTGCAGTGGCGCAATCTCAGCTCACTGCAAGCTCCACCTCCCGGATTCATGCCATTCTCCTGCCTCGGCCTCTGGAGTAGTCCGGCCTTGGGACTACAGGCGCCCACCACCACGCCCAGCTAATTTTTTGTATTTTTAGTAGAGATGGGGTTTCACCGTGTTAGCCAGGATGGTCTCGATCTCCTGACCTCATGATCCACCCGCCTTGGCCTCCCAAAGTGCTGGGATTACAGACGTGAGCCACCGCACCCGACCCCCACTGAATTATTCTTACCAGCCACTGCCATGACCTGCTATCTCTCAGCAGAGTCAAGCAACGCTGCGAGGCTGGAGAATCCAGCCAAGAGAAAAGCCAGGTGGCCTTATCCCTCCAGCCTAACCGGTCACCTAGTCCCTCCAGAAACCACCATCCCAACTGTAGAAAGCCCAAAAAGAGGGCCAGAGCCCGGGGCAGTAAAGCACCCAGCAGCTTAAGAAAATGGGTAAACAATCCTACTCCACAGTAAAACCCCTGGCTTAGAAACTGAAACGTGGCGGGGCGCGGTGGCTCAAGCCTGTAATCCCAGCACTTTGGGAGGCCGAGACGGGCGGATCACGAGGTCAGGAGATCGAGACCATCCTGGCTAACACGGTGAAACCCCGTCTCTACTAAAAAATACAAAAAACTAGCCGGGCGAGGTGGCGGGCGCCTGTAGTCCCAGCTACTCGGGAGGCTGAGGCAGGAGAATGGCGTGAACCCGGGAGGCGGAGCTTGCAGTGAGCTGAGATCCGGCCACTGCACTCCAGCCTGGGCGACAGAGGGAGACTCCGTCCAAAAAAAAAAAAAAAAAGAAAACAGGTAAACAATCCTACTCCACAATAAAACTCCTGGCTTAGAAACTGAAACATGACCTGGGCCCAGCCCCCAGCCGCCCTGTCCAGACTCCCATCCAAACTTGAAAAAGGTCCGAATCACTGCTTTTCAGCTGCCTGCATGCATAGATGGTGTGCCCACAAGTTTCTACATACTCTCCCACCAACACCAGCAGTTCAATGAGCCACGAAAAGCCTGCCTGTCCAAGTTGACATAGTTCCTCAGCTCCCCACAATCCCAGGCCTCTGCGCTTATCTGCCTGACTTCATTTCTGGCCCAGTCGATGTTGACCAGGGGACCTGGGATCCCTACGTCCACCCTCCCGAGTATCCGCCTTCGTTGGAAAGTGGTGCCGCTGTCTCCGGAATAGGGCTTTCTTTCCGCTGGACACACGTGAAAAATCACTGGGGAACTTAAGAGATTCTTCATCATCATATTCCTCTTCCAACTCTTCATCTTCCCCCAAGGCTGGAGAGGCATAGAGGTGGCAAGAGTTGCTAGAAGAGCCATTTCCTCCCTCAGAGTAAGGCCCTTCTGGAATTCCGGGTGTTCCCTGGCAGCTGCAAGCAGATGGAATGGAAAGAAAAGAAGGGTTCCCATCCTCCTGGTACCCAGCCTCGTTTTCTTTTAAGAGTTCCTGGTCCACTCCTGACTCTTCTTCTGAAGATGTCTCACTCTGGTCAGGGTCCTCTGCATCTCTAGGTGGTCCTGGACCCCTTGGGGGGCCATGGCTTGGGTCCAACCAATGAGCTGGGTTTGGGTGCTGTGTGTACTTAGGACCAGAGTGCTCTGTGAGGCAGCGGGTGCCATTAGGAGCAGTCCCTGCTGAGTCTGTAAGTCCTGAGAATGAAGGTGTTTCAGGGTCCACGGAGGGTCCTAAAGTCCTGAGGGAGGCACCACCACTGTGGTGGGCTCCACACAACTCTCTTTCTCCAGGGTGCTTCTGGGCCATGACCCCGGGGCTTCCTGAGGGTCTCAGGTAACAGGCGTCATGGTGTGTTCTGATGCCGAAGAAGGGCGGTAACTCCTCCCCCTCGAGCCACCAGGCCTGGTACCAGCCAGCTCTGGATTTTTTTTTTTTTTTTTTTGAGATGGAGTCTTGCTCTGTTGCCCAGGCTGGAGTGCAGTGGCACGATCTCGGCTCACTGAAACCTCTGCCTCCTGGGTTCACGCCATTCTCCTGCCTCAGCCTCCTGAGTAGCTGGGACTACAGGCGCTTGCCCCTATGCCCGGCTAATTTTTTGTATTTTTAGTAGAGACGGGGTTTCACCGTGTTAGCCAGGATGGTCTCGATCTCCTGACCTCGTGATCCGCCCGTCTCGGCCTCCCAAAGTGCTGGGATTACAGGCGTTGAGCCGCCGCGCCTGGCCAGCTCTTGATTTTTATACTGAGTTCAAGAGCCCTATTACCAAACCTTTCTGACAGGGAGTAAGCAGCACACCATACTGTGCTACAGAAATAAAACTTTATAGGTTTGTAAACTATCACGTACTTCTTTTTATTTTTATTTTTAGATGGAGTCTGGCTGTCACCCAGCCTGGAGTACAGTGGCGCAATCTCTGCTTACTGCAATCTCCGCCTCCCCAGTTCATGCGATTCTTCTGCCTCAGCCTCCAAGTAGCTGGGATTACAGGCATGTGCCACCACGCCTAGCTAATTTTTGTATTTTTAGTAGAGACAGGGTTTCACCATATTGGCCAGGTTGGTCTTGAACTCCTGACCTTGTGATCCCCCTGCCTCGGCCTCCTAAAGTGCTGGGATTATAGGCATGAGACGCTGCACCTGGTCAAATCACGTACTTCTTTTTAAAATAATAAAATCATACATGTAATCAAAGACTTTATGGAAGCTGCTATGTGTCCACACATGCCGGATTCAGATGATGGGGGCTAGCACATAAGCTATCTTGGGAAAATCCTATAATGCCACAGGAAGTGTCATCTTGCAATTTCTAGAAAGAAATATCATTGAGAGTCAAATAATCTTCATTGCTCTAAAGTGATTCCATGATGAGGCCAGTATCTAAAATAATTTATTCTGGGCCGGGTGCAGTGGTTCACGCCTGTAATCCCAGCACTTTGGGAGGCCGAGACGGGCGGATCACGAGGTCAGGAGATTGAGACCATCCTGGCTAACACAGTGAAACCCCGTCTCTACTAAAAATACAAAAAAAAAAAAAAAACTAGCCGGGCGAGGTGGCGGGCGCCTGTAGTCCCAGCTACTCCGGAGGCTGAGGCAGGAGAACGGCGTAAACCCGGGAGGCGGAGCTTGCAGTGAGCTGAGATCCGGCCACTGCACTCCAGCCCGGGCTACAGAGCAAGACTCCGTCTCAAAAAAAAAAAAGAAAAAAAAAAAATTATTCTGAAATTTATATTTTTTGCCATATAATTCTGTAGTAGTCAAATTTCAGTCACCATTGAAAGGAGGTATTTTCTAAATCATGTATAATATATTAATAAAAAAACTAGAGACTTTACAGTTTGAGCAAGGGTTAAACTGTGTAAATGATCATATTTGAGAAAGACCAGTTGAAATATTTATATTTTATAAAGACAATTTTTAAAATATGAGCTTTAAAAAACTATGGATAATAAACTGGCTGTAAATTTATTATTCTAAAAAGTAGTGAAGAAATGTTTTCACTTCCCCTAGAAATGAAGGGAACACAGAGGAGTTAAAGATCTGTGGGGGAAAAAAAGAAAAACTACTTTTTAACAAAAGAACCCAAAAGTTTTCTCTCTTTGGCATGAGTTAGCCAATCGATTTACACTGTCTTCTATCTGGAACCGTGCCCTCTCTCAGATAATCATGCTGAATTCATTGCTACAAATTAAAGAGTTTATAAATAACTGGCCGGGCGCGGTGGCTCAAGCCTGTAATCCCAGCACTTTGGGAGGCCGAGACAGGCAGATCACGAGGTCAGGAGATCGAGACCATCCTGGCTAACACGGTGAAACCCCGTCTCTACTAAAAAATACAAAAAACTAGCCGGGCGAGGTGGCGGGCGCCTGTAGTCCCAGCTACTTCGGGAGGCTGAGGCAGGAGAATGGCGTGAACCCGGGAGGTGGAGCTTGCAGTGAGCAGAGATCCAGCCACTGCACTCCAGCCTGGGTGACAGAGCGAGATTCCGTCTCAAAAAAAAAAAAAAAAAAAAAAAAAGTTTATAAATAACTAATCTCTAAAGTCTCTTCCAGTTCTAAATGTCAGTGATTCCATGTTATTCAATTATGAAAGTTCTGATACAGTACCATTAGGTTAAGAAGAGGCAGAAAATTTTTGGCACAGTGGCTCGTGCCTGTAATCTTAGCATTTTGGGAGGCCGAGGTGAATCACTTGAGCCCAGGAGTTCAACACCAGCCTGGGCAACATTAGGGAGACTCTGTCTCTACAAAAAATTTAAAAACTAATTACCTGGGCAAAGTGGCACATGCCTGTAGTCCCAGCTACTGGGAAGGTTGAAATGAGAGGATCACTTGAGCCCAGAAGGTCAAAGCTTCACTGAGCTGTGATCACGCCACTGTACTCCAGCCTGGGCAACAGAGTGAGACCCTGTCCCCGCCACTGCTGAAAAAAAGAGGCAGAAAAAGGGATCAATATTTTCAATGAATTAAACAGAATTCAACTCTGGTAATTTAGGGCTGTCACTTTATGAAATCTAGAATATATAAAAATAGAGGGAGACACTGCACTAATTTCATTAATTTCAAGGACTGTTCATATTCTTTTTTTTTTTTTAGATAGAGTTTCACTCTTGTTGCCCAGGCTGGAGTGCAGTGGCGCAATCTCAGCTCACTGCAACCTCCACCTCCTGGGTTCAAGAGATTCTCCTGCCTCAGCCTCCCAAGTAGCTGGGATTACAGGCACACACCACCACACTCAGCTAATTTTTGTATTTTTAGTAGAGATGGGGTTTGGTTTCAGTGTGTTGGCCAGACTGGTCTCGAACTCCTGACCTCAGGAGACCCACCCACCTCAGCCTCCCAAAGTGCTGGGATTACAGGCATGAGATACCATGCCTGGCCTGTTCATATTCTTTAAGACTTGTTTCTGTTCACAAAAACTGGCCATCAACTATGATGTCAAAAAGTCACACAATGAAAGTCATACCCCTTTCCTGCCAATTTGTCCCTCCTCTGTTAGCCAGTAAATAAACTCGACACATTCTTATATTTTCAATCTACTTTTATATCCTGCTAATAAAAGTAAAGTTGTCTTTGAACTAATCTTTCTTCCTCCTAAGTTAAATATTCTTTCCTTTGATAATAATTACATCGAAAACCATGCTACATTGTCATGTCAACGTGGATTACTCATCACACTTCTCTGGTTACAATTTGCCTTTGGGTAAGGACAAAGTTAAATATACACAAAGGCACCAAATCACAAACTTTGCACTTATAATAATTAAGACAGTGCAGCACTGGCACAAGAATAAACTAGTGAAACAGAGTCCGTAAAGAAGCTGCATATTTATAGACACTTGATTTATAAACAAAGCAGCAGCGCAGAAAACAAGAGTCTTCCAGCAAATGGTGCTAGGCCAAGTGTATACACAAAGGGGGCAAAAATAAATGCTGAGACCTGTTTCACACCATATCAAACATAAAGTCCAAGGTTTTGTAACTACGATTTTAAATCCGAAATTGTAAAACAAGGACTTGATCGATGTGACTATATACAAATTAAAATCTTAAAAATAAAAATGCTTGTAATTAAAAATATGTGAAAATGTTTTGCGCGGCCCAAAAACCATCATAAACAGAATTTAAAAACATAAAAAACTGTGAAAGTATATTTGCAATATCTCACAGATAAATGGTTAAGGTTCCTAGTACATACAAAATGCTTTAAAATTGAAGGGAAAAAGACCAAAAGAAGACAGAAAAATGAGCAAAATGAATGAATCACACAATCAATTTACACACACACACACACACACACAGACACAGAAAATGATGATCAACCTAATGCATCATGAGAGAAATGCAAATTAAGCAGCACTTGTCACTTAACAGATTGGTAAACACGCTCTTTTGGGAAGAATATGGGGAAACAGGCACTCTCCTTAGTAGCTGATGGGATGCACCTTGACAGTCTTATGAAAGGAATCATGCAATATCTAACAAAGCTACACATGTATTTACCTTCTGCCCAGCAACTTCACTTCTGGGAATTTAACCTGAAGATACACCTCCAATAATACAAAAATACATATGCACAAGGCTAATGATTCATTGCAGCATTGTTTTTCATTGCACAATACTGGTACGCCTTAAATGCCTATATACACAGGAAAGCATACGCAGTACACTTTAGTGAATACAATGAGGTAGTAAACAGCAATAAAAAATAAGAAAGACTGCTACAAATTGGTGTGGAGAGAGATTTCCAGAGTACAATAAGTGAAAAGATTGACAGAATGCAAAAGAATATATTTTGCCACCTTTTGTGTAAGAAAGGGTAAGTAAAAAATACATGTGCATTTGCTCATTTACGCAAAAGGAAACATGAGAAGAATAAATAAAAGCTAAATTGCCTGTTAACCTCTGGGGTGGGTGGGAACTGCATGAGAGGGAATGGGGGAGGGGAGGGGTGCTTTTCGGAATATATCTTCTTATATAGTTCTGACTCGTGGAGCCATGTTAGTGTTTCCTATGCTGAAAATAAGCAAATAAATAAAATTTAAATAAAGATAGGAGAAGCCTAAAATGGAATAGGATAGGAACAAACAGACTAACTGTATTTCAAATGAACAGCATAACCCGAGTATTTTTTCAACACAGTAGTATTTTGACCATAAATCCTCAAACTCTCAAGACAAAGACAAAAAAAGTGTATGCAAATATTGAACTTCAGTTGACACATTTGTTTTTCACAGTGGTATGGGTAATTCTAAAACTATTATCTGTGCATTCTAGGGTAGAGAAAATAAGTAAATATGTGTGGTGGAAACCAGGTGTTTCAGTGTTGGATAAATGGATTACAATTATAGGATGTGGAAAGGTTGTTAGGAACCTTTTAAGTCAATGAATTGGAAGTATCAGTGTGAACTCATACATTGTAATATAGAGAGAAACAGGTACAGAAATTGATATAGGGGTGTGTGTGTGTGTGTGTGTGTGTGTGTGTGTCTGTGTCTGGGTGAGTATGTGTCCTCCTTGAGGAAATGGCTGATTCTAGGGCTGGGGCTGGAAAGGTACAAAACATACTATGCCAGAAATGAAGGAAGTGCTCAAAGAGTAACAGGAACACGTCAAAAGGACACAGGAACCAGCCTGACCGGGCTCCCACTGGCCAAATCAGGGATAATCTGAGCATAAAACGAAATGATCCTAACAATTTATACCACACCAAGTAAGAATCTATGAATTCACAATAATATAAATGAATACATAAACCAGGGAAAGTAAAAACTCTTCCTCGCAGCAAAATGCCAACTAATACACATAGAAGGAATGATGGAATTAGAAAATCACCATGTGACAAAATCACAGTACTAACTGATTTGGCAAAGAACTAGCCAAAAAAAAAAAAAAAAAAAAAGCTAAAATCAGGGTGAAAAGTCTGGTGAAAAAGAGAATAGATATATGTACAGAGTTTCAAAGTATCTCTGACAAGCTACTGACTTATTAATTACAAGAGGGAACGGTAACCTGACAGTGGAGAAACCTAGCCAAAGGAAGTTAATATCCCCCACAATGGAAAAGATAGAAGTCATGTGTTTCCATACACTTCTGTGGTATTCCTGCCTAAAATGCATAACCCAAATCTAATCACAAGGAAATATTACCAAATCCAAATCTGGAGGGCAGTCTATCAAATAACTGCCTTTCACTCTTTAGAAATGTCAAGGTGATAAAAGACAGAGTGAGAAACTATTCCAAATTTAAAAAGGATGAGGAGCATAACAACTAAATGCAATACATAATCTGGATTGGATCCTGGGCCAGAAAACAGATTTCTTTTTTCTCTTTTGCTATATCTGAAATTAGCACAATTGGTGAAATTTAATGAAAGGCTATACATTAGATACTAGCATCCTATCAATGTTAATTTCCTGATTTTGCAATTTACTATGGTTATAAAAAAGAATGTCCTTGTTTTTCTGGAAATACACACTAAAATATTCAGCAGTAGAGAAGCATTATGTCTATAGTTCATGCTCAAACAGCTCCCCCCCCAAAAAAACTATGTGTGTATACATGTGTATATGCAGGGAAGTGATAATCATGACAGGTTAACATGTGAGGAATCTTAGACTGTACTAGAATTCTTTGTACTAGTCCTTCAACTTTCTGTAAGCCTAAAATTATTTCAAAATAAAAAGCTTTTACATAATTATTTCCAGACAGATTGAGGACCTAAATATGAAATTTAGAAAAACACTTAAAAAAAAGTAGGGGTCAGGCATGGTGGCTCATGCCTATAATCCCAAGGCTTTGGGAGGGTGAGGCAGAAGGATCTCCTGCGATCAGAAGATTGAGACCTGCCTGGGCAGCATAATGAGACCTTGTTCCTACAAGAAGAAAAAGAAAAAAATATAGGAAATTATTTCACTTGACCTGGGGACGGGTTAAGATTCCTTAAAACAAACACACACACACACACGAACACGAACACACATACACAGACACACATACCCCATGAAGAAAAGATTAATTGGCTGGGCACAGTGGCGCACGCCTGTAATCCCAGCACTTTGGGAGGTGGAAGCAGGCAGATCACAAGGACAGGAGATCGAGACCAGCCTGGCCAATATGGTGAAACCCCGTCTCTACTAAAAAAACTACAAAAATTAGCTGGGTGTGGTGGTGTGTGCCTGTAATCCCAGCTACTTGGGAGGCTGAGGCAGGAGAATCGTTTGAACCCCGGAGGCAGAGGTTATAGTGAGCTGAGATCGCACCATTGCACTCCAGCCTGGGTGACAAAAGCGAAACACTGTCTCAAAAAAAAAAAAAAAAATCATTCAATCATAGAAAGGAGTGAAGTACTAACACATGCCTCATGGAAGAACCTCAAAAATATGGTACGTGAAAGATGCCAGGGACAAAAGACCACAATGATTCCTGTTACATGAAATGTCTGGGACAGGCAAACCTACGGTGGCTGCCTAGGGCTGTAAGGTGGTGAGAATATTCTAAAATGTATTGTGATGATGGTTACACAACTCTGTGCATATATTAAAAACCACTGAACCGTCCAACTTGGCGAATTGTATGGCATGCAAGTTATAAAAAAAAAAACACAACTAAATCCTAGAAACCCAACTTTCAGGAGATAACTTTATAAGGTATCATCTGTGGTAGCCCCAGAAGCTGTTGATGTCTTAATCTCTGGAACCTATGAACATGTTTATTTACATGGCAAGAGAGTTTGCAGATGTGATGAAGAATTTTAAGGAGAGGAAGATGATCCTGAATTGTCCAGGTGGACCCAATCGAATCACACAAGGCCTTAAAAGCAGATAACCTATGGTCAGAGTGATGCAATGCGATGACTTGACCAGTTGTTGTTGGCTTTGAAGATGGAGGAAGGGGCCGCAAGCCAAGAAACATGGGTGCCTCTATAAGCTGGAAAAGGCAAGGAAATAGATTCTCCCCTAAAGCCTTGAGAAAAGGACACAGCTCTGCTGACACCTTGATTTTAGTCCAGTAAGAGCCATGTTGGACTTCTAACCAACACAACTCTAAGATGAAAAATACATGTTGGTTTAGCTACTACATTTGTGGTAATTTCAATAGTAATAGAAAACCAATACACTATAGTATAAATTATGTGTTTTATATAGAAAAGAAAATGAATCTAATGGATCTTAATAAATCATCTGGAATGAATGAAGAATAAAATATCAGAAATGTGACATAAAAACCTCAAAACCACCGATAATTGGGGCAACAACATTCCTGATAATACCAACAAATTTTTAATTAATTTTTCCTGAAGTATAATATGCATGAAGTACCCAAATGACAAGTACAGCTAAAAGAATTTTCACAAAGTGAATACACCATGTAGCCGCCTCCCCCAAATCAAGATACAGAATGTAACCAGAATCCCAGAATCCCAGAAAGCATCCCTCAATTCCCCTAAAGATAACCACTATTCTGACATATTATAACAGATTAATTCCCACCACTGTTTTGGCTTCATTTAAATGGAATCATAGTTTAGACTCCTGTCCATCCGGCTGCTTCTGCTCAATATTACATGTGTGAGATTCATCCATGTTGCTGCATGTTGCAACAGTTTATTTATTTATTTATTTTTTTGCTGTTTTGTAGTACCTTATATATCACAATTCATTTATGCATTCACGTCTTGATGATTATTTGGGTTGTTTCCAGCTTTTGACTCTTATGAAGACTATTCAAATTCAGCAGATACTGCCAAAGTTTTCCAAACTGGCGAGAACAGTTTACAGCACTCTCAGCAGGGTGCAAGTGTTCTTGTTTCTCTGCTTCCTTGCTAACACTTGGTATTATCAGCTTTTAAAATTAGGCATTCTGTGTCTAATCTGCTGCAGGCATAGCAAAGTCTGGCTGTACTTAATTTTTTAAATGTTAACAAAAATTAGATCCTGAAATTTTTTCACTTGCTATTAATTCTCATATTTTACATGCTTATTTGTTAGTATTTCCTACATCATAATCATGTCTGCAAATAGAATTTTATTTCTTTTTTTTTTTTGAGACGGAGTCTCGCTCCGTCACCCAGGCTGGAGTGCAGTGGCACGATCTCGGCTCACTGCAAGCTCCACCTCCCGGGTTCACGCCATTCTCCTGCCTCAGCCTCCCGAGTAGCTGGGACTACAGGTGCCCGCCACCACGCCCGGCTAATTTTTTGTATTTTTAGTAGAGATGGGGTTTCACCGTGTTAGCCAGGATGGTCTCGATCTCCTGACCTTGTGATCTGCCTGCCTCGGTCTCCCAAAGTGCTGGGATTACAGGCGTGAGCCACCCTGCCTGGCCTAGAATTTTATTTCTTTCTTTCCAAGTATTATACCTCTTCTCTCTCTTTCTGCCTTTCTGCCCTGACTAGAACTTTATTTTTTACTTTTTTGTAGAGATGGGTGTCTCACTATGTTGCCCAGGTGAGTCTTGAACTCTTGGCCTCAAGGGGTCCTCCTGCCTCAGTCTCCCAATATAGCTTTACATACAACACTGAATAGAAGTGATGAGAGCAGGGTCTTGTCTCTTTCCTCATCTCTGAAAGAAAGCTTTCGATAAGTCACCATTAAGCTTAATGTCCACCATAAATATTATTTTGTGTAGATGCCCTTTGTCATCTTTTTAAAAGTCCCTTTATTCCCAGTTTGTTAGAAATTTGTTGTGTGGGATTTTTTTTTTTTGGAAACTAATAAACAGGTGTTGAATTTTATCAAATGCTTTTGTTCATCACTTTGATTAGATCACATTTTTCCCTCCATTTTGAGAACTTACTCTGAAGGACTTTAATTCATTGAAGTGTTTTGAGATTGCATGTGGCCAATTCTGATGAATATACTGTGGCCAATCACAAGGAATGTGCAGGCTGGGCACAGTGGCTCGGGCCTGTAATCCCAGCACTTTGGGAGGCTGAGACAGGCGGATCACTGAGATCGGGAGTTCGAGACCAGCCTGACCAACATGGAGAAACCCTGTCTCTGCTGAAAATACAAAATTAGCCAGGTGCGGTGGCGCATTCCTGTAATCCCAGATGCTCAGGAGGCTGAGGCAGGAGAATTGCTTGAATCCAGGAGGCGGAGGTTGTGGTGAGTCGAGATTGTGCCACTGCACTCCAGCCTGGGTGACAGAGCAGGACTCCATCTCAAAAAAAAAAAAAAAAGGAATGTGCAATTCGCTGTTGTCTGGTGCAGTGTTTTATGTATCAGTCAGGACAAAGTAGTTAATAGCATTACTTACATGTTCTACAACTCCACTAAATTTCATTTGCTTTTTCTATTCGCTAATGAGAGAAGTGTGTTAAAATTTCCAAATATGCCTATTTCACCTTTTAGTTCTATCAGTTTCCCTTTATATTCTCTGGGGCTGTGTTTCTAGATACATATGAATTTGTGATGTGCTGTAAGTGCCTTTAAAGTGTTACTGGGCAGCGTGAAGTCTTCCAATGTTGTTTTCTAAGAGTGCCTTGGCTATTGTTATTGTTTTAATCCTTTATCATTATGGACAATCTCTATCTCTAGTAATATTTCTTTCTGAGAAATGATGCTTTGAAATTAGTATAGCTCTGCCAGCAGTCCTTTGGTTAGTGCTCGCATAGTACATCTTTTCCAACTCTTTTACTTTTGGTCTTTCCATTTAAAGTGGGTCTCTTGGCCGGGCGCGGTGGCTCACGCCTGTAATCCCAGCACTTTGGGAGGCCGAGACGGGCGGATCACGAGGTCAGGAGATCGAGACCATCCTGGCTAACACGGTGAAACCCCGTCTCTACTAAAAAATACAAAAAACTAGCCGGGCGAGGTGGCGGGCGCCTGTAGTCCCAGCTACTCGGGAGGCTGAGGCAGGAGAATGGCGTGAACCCGGGAGGCGGAGCTTGCAGTGAGCCGAGATCCGGCCACTGCACTCCAGCCCAGGCGACAGAGCCAGACTCCGTCTCAAAATAAATAAATAAATAAATAAATAAAGTGGGTCTCTTGTACAAAATCATGGTTGGGTCTATTGTTTTTAATACGAAAATCTTTGTCTTTTAAATGGAATATTCAGCCTATTTACCTATAATGTGATTTGTACATATTTGGGTTTACATCTATTCTATAACCTTAGTTCTTTGTTCCTTGTCTCTCCTGTCCTGCCTTATTTTGGATGAATCAAGTATTAATATTCCATTTCTCTTCTATTAGCCTCTTATTTTCCATTCTTTTTATTACTTTGTTAACAATATGTGATTTTAAATATTATAGTAGCCACATTGAAAAAGTTAAAAATATATTTTAATGTGTCTTATTTAATCATATATATTAAAAATATGATCATTTCAGCTTGGTGCGGTGGCTCACGCCTGTAATCCCAGCACTTTGGGAGGCTGAGGCAGGCAGATCACGAGGTCAGGAGATCGAGACCATCCTGGCTAACACGGTGAAACCCCGTCTCTACTAAAAATACAAAAAAAGTTAGCCGGGCGCGGTGGCGGGCGCCTGTAGTCCCAGTTACTCTGGAGGCTGAGGCAGGAGAATGGCGTGAACCTGGGAAGCCGAGCTTGCAGTGAGCCGAGATGGCGCCACTGCACTCCATCCTGGGCGACAGAGGGAGACTCCATCTCAAAAAAAAAGATCATTTCAACATATAATCAGTATTTTTTAAATGAAGTATTGTACATTCTTTTTTTTCTTTTTCTTTTTTTGAGATGGAGTCTCACTCTGTCACCCAGGCTGGAGTGCAGTGGCCGGATCTCAGCTCACTGCAAGCTCCGCCTCCCGGGTTCACGCCATTCTCCTGCCTCAGCCTCCCGAGTAGCAGGGACTACAGGCGCCCGCCACCTCGCCCGGCTAGATTTTTGTATTTTTTAGTAGAGACGGGGTTTCACCGTGTTAGCCAGGATGGTCTCGATCTCCTGACCTCATGATCTGCCTGTCTCGGCCTCCCAAAGTGCTGGGATTACAGGCTTGAGCCACTGTGCCCTACCCATTCTTTTTTTTCTATACTAAGTCTTCTAGGTGTTCAAAATCTGGTGTTTATTTTATAATCAAAGCACATCTCAATTCAGAATAGCCACATTTTAGTTCTCAATAACTCCATGCAGCCGACCTCAACTGTAGCAGAGTGTAGCCCTAAAGACTGACAATTTGCAGCCCTTCACTTATTCAGAATCTACGACAAATTAATTTCCTAACCTTCTGAACAATTCAAGGACCTTGCAACACCTTAATTACATTTACTGTCCCCCTCCTAACTTCTGAACCATTTTATCTTAAATTTTCAACCTACATGTATCTTTAAATAAGACATTTTTATTACACTGCAGTCAATACTCATATATATTTACCTTCACATTTACTCTTCCACTGTTCTTTATTCCTTCCTGAAATTTTGTTTCCCTATGGGATTATTTTCTTTCTGCTACGAGAACTTCCTTTTTCTTTCAGAATAGGCCTGCTGGTGACAAATCCTCTTTTTGTTATCTATTGAGAAATCAGCTGCCAATCTTATTATTCCTCTTAACCTAA
Organism: Macaca fascicularis; assembly: GCF_037993035.2. Taxonomy (NCBI): domain Eukaryota; kingdom Metazoa; phylum Chordata; class Mammalia; order Primates; family Cercopithecidae; genus Macaca; species Macaca fascicularis. Next base: position 33,844,992 of record NC_088384.1, read on the forward strand.
TATCTTTTTTTTTTTTTTTTTGAGGCGGAGTCTTGCTCTGTCACCCAGACTGGAGTGCAGTGGCCGGATCTCAGCTCACTGCAAGCTCCGCCTCCCGGGTTTACCCTATTCTCCTGCCTCAGTCTCCTGAGTAGCTGGAACTACAGGTGCCCGCCACCATGCCCAGCTAATTTTTTTTTTTTGCATTTTTAGTAGAGACGGGGTTTCACCGTGTTAGCCAGGATGGTCTCGATCTCCTGACCTCGTGATCCGCCCGTCTCGGCCTCCCAAAGTGCTGTAATTACAGGCTTGAGCCACCGAGCCCGGACCCTAACATGTTTTTTCTCTAGCAATTAAAGATTTTTTTCACTGTCCTTGACTTTTAGCACTTTTATTATGACACTCCGAGCCCTCTCTTTTCTCTTAGTAGAACCCAACTGTATGTGTCTTAGCCCTTCTGTTATGTCCCTTGTCTCCATTACACTCTGTTTTTTTCAGCCTTTCATTTCTCAGTGCTTCACTGTGGATATTTCTTACTGATCAATCCTCTAATTCACAAATCTTTTCTGTATTGAGTGGTTGTAAAACACATGTATGGGAGTTCCTAACTCAAGCTAGTGTACTTTTTAGTCCTAAAATTGTCATTTGGCCAGGCGCAGTGGCTCATGCCTGTAATCCCAGTACTTTGGGAGGCCCAGGTGGGCGGATCACCTGAGGTCAGGAGTTCGAGACCAGCCTGGTCAACATGGCGAAACCCCGTTTCTACTAAAAATACAAAAAAAAAAAAAAAAAAAAAAAAATTAGCTGGGCCTTGTGGCAGGTGCCTGTAATCCCAGCTACTCAGGAGCCTGAGGCAGGAGAATCGCTTGAACCCTGGAGGCAGAGGTTGCAGTGAGCCGAGATTGCGCCATTGCACTCCAGCCTGGGCAACAAGAGCGAAACTCCATCTCAAAAAATAAAAAATAAATAAAATAAAATAAAATAAAATTGTTGTTTGATTCTATTTTATAGATTCCAGTTCTCTGGTAAAACTCTCCATCTCTTCATCTGTTTCCTTAAACTCATAAATCAGTTATTATAAAAGCCTATCTAAGAGTTCCAATATCTGGATCACCTCAAGTTCTTTTCCTGTTACTCATTCTTCCTCTTGATTTTCATTCACTTGATCCTGCTTATGGGCACGCCTGGCATTTTTATTAATTAATTAATTAATTATACAGACAGGGTCTCACTATGTTGGCCAGGCTGGTCTTGAACTCTTGGCCTCCAGTAATCCTCCCACCTTGGCCCCCCAAAGTGCTAGGATTACAGGCATGAGCCCTGGGCCTGGTATTTTGATGGAATGCGGGATACTATGTTTCAAAGAGTATAGAGGCTAAGTTTCTCCTGGCAGGTACTAGAATAAGGGCTGATCACCTCATCCAATCAAAGTTTTGAAGCTGGATTTCAAGCTGATAACTTCTGATCAACCTTTATCTGTAGGACATAATTCTTCTGAGATCTCAACCGAAGGCCTGGAATATTTCCCATTGTCATTGGGAAATACTCTTTGGCTGGCCTTGAAATCTAATTTTTTGTCTACCTACTCCTGTGAGAACAAAAGCTGTGCTTAAGTTTTTTAGGTTTTGGTAATAACTTTCTACCGAATTTCTCCTTCTGAATTTGAAAAATACCTTAACAGCAAAAGCTAAGTCAGATGTTGAGTTTATACCCTCTTTCTCTCTATTTTCCCGAAGAGATGGGGTCTCACTCTGTTGCCCAGGCTGGAGTGCAGTGGTGTGATCAATGCACACTGTAACCTCAAACTGCTGGGCTCAAGCAATCCTCCTGCCTCAGCCTCCCGAGTAGCTGGGACTACAGGCATGTGCCACCATGTTGGCTGAGTTCATTATTCTTGAGGTTGTCTTTTTCCTAGGATCTTGAACCCTCAAATCTTGGCTGCCTTAGAATCCCTCAATTCAAATTTTACTCCCACTACTCAGTGATTCCAAAACAAACTCTGGACCACCGCTTTGTCTGGCCTCTACCCTATGTGTAGAGTTGGCCACCACCCTAAGGGAAAAAAGCAGGGGTAAATATGGCTCAACTCAACAGGATTTTTCTCTACAATTTTGGCTCCTGCCAGATTTGACCTGGCTGCTTTCGTTAGTCCCCAGTGCCTTCAAAGATATTTATTTTTGTATTTTAAACAGTTTTTACAGTAGTCTCATCAGAGATTTGGTCCGATACTCTGTTGTAACCAGAAACAAAAGTTTTACTTTACTGAGTTTTAATGACTGATGTATTTTTTGCTGACTATCTATAAACTTCCTGAGAATAGAAACTATTTTTATTCCCTAACTTCTATTTAAACACTCAGCACACTACCTGACACAGAGGTTACTAGTTGATGAATCATTAACTTTTATATTAGGAAAAAAACGCGGCCGGGCGCGGTGGCTCACGCCTGTAATCCCAACACTTTGGAAGGCCGAGGCGGGTGGATCACAAGGTCAGCAGATCGAGACCATGGTGAAACCCCGTCTCTACTAAAAATAGAAAAAACTAGCCGGGCGTGGTGGCGGGCGCCTGTAGTCCCAGCTACTCGGGAGGCTGAGGCCGGAGAGTGGCGTGAACCCGGGAGGCGGAGCTTGCAGTGAGCCAAGATTGCGCCACTGCACTCCAGCCTGGGCGACAGAGCCAGACTCCGTCTCAAAAAAAAAAAAAAAAAGGAAAAAAAGCTTAGAATGCAAGTAAAGCATAACACATACCTATGTGCCTGCTAAACCATTCCGGCCCATTAATTCTTTTAATTCCACTCATCTCCAGAAAGAAACAGCCAATCTTTTCTTCTGTGACCCACATATTAATGAAGTACATCCCCTAATAAAACTGCATTCTCAATGTTAATCTGAGATTAAATTACCTCAGAGAGTAGTACTAACATCTGTTGTTCATTTATTAAAACTATTTTGTACTAGATTAAGTGATTTCATTATTCTTTAGATTTAACCAATCCATTTCTAGGTCTAGAGTTTTATCAGGAAACAATGAGATTTTTCATTCAAAACAAAGCTCTCAATTGAACCTTTAGAGACATCTGGATCACATGCAGTTAGGGTTTTCCAGAGCAAGAAAACAATAACACAACCAAAGCTCATAGATAGAAAATCTAAAACCAAAGAAAAGTTTACTGAACGTATAAATATTTTCTCTATTCCGGTTGGTTATTCTTGTATTATCAGTCTTGCACCATCAACCCCTAAATACAGCAGCTAAAAAAATTAAAAGTGGTTGTCTCTGGACAGTGAAATTTTAGAGGTAAGGAAATGGAACTGGATTACCACTTCTTACGATAAGCATGTAAAAATTATAAGAGTTAGTTCCATACTTAAATTAAAAACACAATTGTGTATAAGCAGAGGCACTGATTTTTTAAAAAGAGAAAAAAAGGCAGACCCAACCCTTACAGCAATAGTGCTGAAAGCTGGTTACATAATGTCCTGGACTCACAAGACAGCCTTGAGGCAGCCATTTATCCTTGTGGGGGTTTCAGTCCCAGATCTGTAAATCTGATGATAAACCAGAATGCCAAGATGTTTTCAACACGAATATTCTACTATTCTAAAGCTTCAATGGATGATAAAGGGCACAAGTTAAAAGAGAAAAATGTATTTGTTAAATAAAAGCTAAGCTCATAAGGGCTTGCTTTGTAATGGATGCTTAATGAAATTACAGTGATCAGCACAGTAATTTTAGGGTGACTCTTAAGAGAGTTAACGAAAGATGATATGGGTATTAGGGAATCTATCTCCGTTGATTAGATGGCTTCTTCATAAAGCACGCACGTTCCAAGCATTAATGATCCATCTGGGGCCTCTGGAAGCAGTATGTGCTAAGTGTCACGTAATAGCTTCTGCTCTCATAAACCAGTCAAGTGTCACAACCTGCTCTTTCCTGCAGACTGTGAGTAGTCAGAGACCAAAGTACTGAACCAAAACTGCTGGCTCCAAAGGATGGGCATGATCGTCCATTTATAGCTAGACAGGGAAAGGGCGCTGGCACTTCTTATAAGATTCTTGACAAATTAAGAGCGCTATTAGATATGGCTTTCAGTTTTAAAAGATTATGCATTTCAGACCAGGTGCAGTGGTTCACGCCTGTAATCCCAGCACTTTGGGAGGCTGAGGCGGGCGGATCACTTGAGGTCAGGAGTTCGAGACCAGCCTGGCCAATATGGCGAAACCCTGTCTCTAAAATTAGCCAGGCATGGTGGCAGGCACCTGTAATCCCAGTAACTATGGAGGCTGAGGCCGGCAAATCACTTGAACCTGGGAGGTGGAGGCTGCAGTGAGCCGAGATTGCACCATTGTACTCCAGCCTGGGCGACAGTGAGACTCCGTCTCAAAAAGCAAAAGATTATGCATTTCAGATTGTCCAATTTTAACTTACAGATCTTGCAATAAAATAACCAGTATTCTCTTTGCTTCTAAAGGGAAGGAACAGATATCTATGGAACTTAGATATCTGTCTTACAGGAAACAAAAGCCAAACGCCTCCCCCAAGCCATACATATATATCACCAAAGAAGTGTCCAAAGGAAGTGAGAAAGCAGAGAATTGGATTTGTAGCAAAGACTGTCAAGTGTACAAAAAGAATTTTCCTTATGTACGATTAACCATCCTATATCATATTTCTCCTTGCATTTTTAAGTACCAAGTAAATGGAAAAAAACTTCAAATTATTAATTGAAATAATTAATTTGTGTGCATATATATATTCTCTCTATATATTAAGGTAAATATCTTAAGATCATAGAATCGTAGAACTTAAACTAGAAGAACACAAGAGGCATTAAATACTTAATGCCTGAATTATCTCCATTTAATCAACTTGATACATCGCAAAGTTCTATAATCAAAGGGAAGTAATTTTTTTTTTCCCCTTCGGAGACAGGGTCTTGCGCTGTTGTCCAGGCAGGAGTGCAGTGGCGTGATAATGGCTCACAGCAGCCTCAACTTCCTGTCTCAAGGAATCCTCCTGCTTCAGCCCTCCAAGTAGCTGGTCTGAGGTGGGAGGATTGCCACCATGCCTGGCTATTTTTTTTTAAATTTTAGTAGAGAGAAGATCTCACTATGTTGTCCAGGCTGGTCTCAAACTCCTAAGCACAAGTGATCCTTCAAGGGAGAAGTAATTTATAATGTTCTCAAATTATTTAAGTTATTGTCTAGGAAAATTTAAAACGTAGGTTATAAGAAGACACCTAATGACGTGGAAGAAAATGCAGATGCACCTCAAATTGTACTTCACCTTCTTGTGCTTCATGGATACTGTGTTTTTTACAAATTGAGGGTTTGTGGCAACCCTGTATCAAACTAGTCTGTTGGTACCATTTTGCCAACAGTATGTGCTCACTTCAATGTCTCTGGGTCAATTTAGGTAATTCTTGCAATATTTTAAACTTTCTCATTATTGTTATAACTGTTATGGTGATATATTACCAGTGATCTTTAATGCTACTATAGTAATTGTCTTGGGGTGCCATGAACTGTGCCCATATGAGACAGTTTGCTTAATCTATAAAGTTCTGTGTGTTCTGAATGATCCACTGACTAGCCATTCTGTCTTTCTCCTTCTCCTTGGGCCTCCCTATTCCTTGAGACATAACAATATTAAAATTAGGCCAATTAATAACCCTACAAAGGCCTCTAAGTGTTCAAGTAAAAGGAAGACTCGCACATCTTTCACTTTAAATCCAAATCTAGAAATGCTTAAGCTAATTGAGAAAGGCATGGCAAAAGCCAAAAGGCTGAAAGCTAGGCCTGTTAGCCAAGTTGTGAGTGCAGAGGAAAAGTTCTAGAAGGAAATTAAAAATGCTACACCAATGAATATACAAGTGATAAGACAGCAAAACAGCCTTATTGCTGATATGGAGAAAGTTTTCATGCCTTGAATAAAAGGTCAAACCAGCTACAACATTCCCTTAAGCCAAAGGTGAATCCACAGCAAGGCCCTAACTCTCTTCAATTCTACGAATGCTGAGATTGGTGATGAAGCTGCAGAAGAAAAGTTTGAAGCTAGCAGAGGTTGGCTCATGATATTGAAGGGAAGAAGCCATCTCCATAACATACAAGTGCAAGGTGAAGCAGCAAGTGCTGATACAGAAGCTGCAGAAAGCTACCCAGAAGATCTAGCTAAGATCACTGATGAAGGTGGCCACACTAAACGACAATTTTCCATGAGGATAAAACAGCCTTCTATTAAAAGAAGATGACATCTGAAACTTTCATAGCTACAGAGGAGAAGTCAATGCCTGGCTTCGAAGCTTCAAAGGACAGGCTGTCTCTGTCATTAGGGGCTAAGTAGCTGGTGACTTTAAGTGGAAGCCAATGTTCATTTACCAGTCCCACAATCCTAGGGCCCTTAAGAGTTATGCTGCACTACTCTGCCTGTGCTCTGTAAATGAAACAACAAAGCCTGGATGATAGCACATCTGCTGAGAGCATAGATTATTGAACTTTTTTTTTTTTTTTTTGAGACGGAGTCTTGCTCTGTCGCCCAGGCTGGAGTGCAGTGGCACGATCTCGGCTCACTGAAACCTCTGCCTCCTGGGTTCACGCCATTCTCCCGCCTCAGCCTCCAGAGTAGCTGGGACTACAGGCGCCCGCCACCACACCCGGCTAATTTCTTTTTGTATTTTTAGTAGAGACGGGGTTTCACCGTGTTAGCCAGGATGGTCTCGATCTCCTGACCTCGTGATCCTCCCGTCTCGGCCTCCCAAAGTGCTGGGATTACAGGCGTGAGCCACCGCGCCCGGCCGATTATTGAACACTTTAAGCCCACTGTTCCTTTCAAAATATTACTGCTCCTTGAAAATGTAACCAGTCTGCCAGGAGCTCTAATGATGATACAAGGAGATAAAAGTTGTTTTCATTTTTGCTAATACAACATCCATTCTGCAGCTCATGGATCAAGGAGTGGGCTTAAAATGTTCAATAAACTTGGGGTCTTGCCTCTTCAAGCCAAGATCATGGCCTGATCTCAAACTCTTGACCTCAGGTGATCTGCCCGCCTCGGCCTTCCAAAGTGCTGAGATTACAGGCATGAACCACCGAGCCCAGTCAACCCTCTTTCTCAGAAGTGTTTACAAGTTGTCCCTTGGAGGACAAGCCTCGTGTTGGGACTGTCAGAAATGTTTGAGTGGGAATGAACAAGTCAGTGGGGGCTGAGTTTAATGGGTTTTCTCCGGGTCAATCAGGCCTAAAGGTTTTCAGGCAGAGGGAAAGGCAGCGTGGATGTGTGACAGCTTCCAAAACTGTTGGCTGCTCATTTACAGAGGAATTTACAGCGCTGTCATTTCCAGTAACCTCCTAAGGAACGTGGATGGAGTCAAGTCTTCCATATCAAAAGATGCAACTGTGTAGTGAACTGAGCAGTGATGGGGTCACATCAAGCCTGGCCCCACGGTGGCGGTGTCAGAAAGCAGAATGGAGTCTTCGCCCCATCCGCACCAGGGAGCACCAGGTCCCTTTGTAAACCTCAGCACAGCGCCCCCTCGGGCAGCTGCAGGCTTATTATCACTGCTTCATTCATGGAATGTTGTTCAAGGGATCTGCAACCCTCACCAACGACGTAAAACCAGGTCAGGAACAAATCATTTAAATTACAGTGGGGGTGGCCGATTAAATATATAAAGATATTAAATATAACTACAAGTTGTGAACTGTTACTATGGCCTACTCATCTCTATGAATCTCAAAAATATTTAGGCGGGACATGGCGGCTCATGCCCATAACCCCAACACTTTGGGAGGCAGAAGCAGAAAGATTGCTTGAGCCCAGGAGTTGGAGACCAGCCTCAGCAACAAGGTGAAACCCCGACTCTACAAAAAATACACGAAATTAGCTGGGTGTGGCGTCCCATACTTGTAGTCTCAGCTATCTGGTTGACTGAGGTGGAAGGATTGCCTGAGCCATGATGGCACTACTGCACTCCAGCCTGGACAACAAGGTAAGACCATGTCTCTCTCTATATATTCATTTTTAAATTAGCTACAGTATTTTTGACTCTTTTCTTTCTTTCTTTCTTTCTTTCTTTCTTTCTTTCTTTCTTTCTTTCTTTCTTTCTTTCTTTCTTTCTTTCTTTCGTTTGTTTTTGTTTTTGAGACGGAGTCTTGCTCTGTTGCCCAGGCTGGAGTGCAGTAGCGCGATCTCAGCTCGCTGCAAGCTCCACCTCCCAGGTTCACGCCATTCTCCGGCCTCAGTCTCCTGAGTAGCTGGGACTACAGGTGCCTGCCACCATGCCTGGGTAATTTTTTTTTTTCTGTATTTTTAGTAGAGATGGGGTTTCCCCATGTTAGCCAGGATGGTCTCCATCTCCTGACCTTGTGATCCACCCACCTCGGCCTCCCAAAGTGCTGGGATTACAGACGTGAGCCACTGCACCCAACCGACTCTTTTTTTTTTCTTACACTTAGTTGAGGGGAAAAACAAGCCAACAGTAAATTGCTTCTTTCAAATCACTGATTGGCAACAAAACCAAAGGGAAGAATCTTCCTTACCAGACAGCACTAAAACATGACCAGATGTCATCTCCCCTTACTTTATTTTATTTTGTGATTTTATTGTACATATTTTATTTATTTTTTGAGACCGAGTCTTGGTCTGTCACTCAGGCTCTAGTGCAATGGTGTAATCTCAGTTCACTGCAATCTCTGCCTCAGCAGGAGAGCAGGAATCTTCAGTGATCCACGGGCAGATCTGCAGCCATTATGTTATTGTGCGCACCTGTTCTTCCCAAGTCCTTTGTGCGCGTGCCTCTCCCTCCAGTAGTATTGCGCGCCTCCCCCTCCCTACCCCCACATTGCCAGCAGGTGACTTGCGTGCGTACCTTGCCGTGCTAATCCGTTAAGGTCGCTCTGTCACTTGCACCCGTTCTTTGCACACGCACCCACTTGCTCAGGTTTAAAAGATGCGTTGCCTGGCAACAGAAGAAACTGCTTGCTTAGCCTTTGACCTAGTTGGTAGCTCCACAAGGACGCTCAGAGCCCAGCTCTGGAGAGTCTGAGTATCCAATAGTTCCCCACTGTTCCCAGGAGCGGTTACCTGGGCACTCTGTGCCCCTCATTCCTGTCCCGGCCCGGGAGGCAAGGACCTGCCAGTAGGGCTCAGTTGCCTGAAGCCCGCTCACCCGATCCCCCAGTTCACTTTTCATGTGGGATCTCCCCATTGCTCCCGCCCCTGGACGGAGTGGCAGGCCATCCTACAAGCACCCGGACACTTGGCATCAGTGGTGTACACTTGGCATCAGTGGTGTGCCATGACAACTCCAAGGGTTTTCCGTGATCCTGCAAGCCCTGTGTTCCTTGCTGGCCATCCTGCCTTCCATTTGAATGCACAGATACCACAGCAAGCCAGCACTGTGTGCTCCCAATTCCAGGGTGTCCTGCAGCTCAGCCAGTGCACTGAGCACAAGGACTCTCTGTGGGGCCCAGGAGCAGGGAGTCACCCCTTTGCGGCCCACAACACCCGGCTGTGCGCCAGGCTCCTGTCCAGAGAAGATCGTGTTGATGGCCCTTAAGGAGAGCAGGGCAGGGATGCCTGAGCAGGACAAGGACCCCAGGGTCCAGAAGAATCCTGATGATTAGAGAAGGGTCCCTGAGAACACTGGGGATGCACCATCTGCATTTAGACCCCTGCGGAACAATGGAGGCCTCTCTCCCTTCGTGCCCAGGCCCGGGCCTCTACAGAGAGACCTCCATCCCCAGAGGTCAGAAGTCACATCTAACCAGAGATCCCAGTCCTCCTGGATGAGCTCCTTCCCCAAACGGAATGCCATCTTGAGCTCCTACAGCTCCACGAGACAGGCTCAGCCGGTCTACCCAAAACAAACCCCACAAGTGAATCCTGCTGTCAGGAGAGGCTCAGCCTGTCCACCCAAAATTCTGGGCTGGCAGAAACCTTCCAAATACATCCTTGGCTTATGCAAAACATAAACACATCTCCATTGCAGGTGCACGCAGTGCTTCTTGGGCTTTCACTTAATCCCATCCTGGACTTATTCTTTTGGCTGAAAGACCTACTCCCGCTTTACAAAGAAAGTGGGTAATTGTGGTAATACAACATGAATGTAATCTCCTTTGTTCAGCAAAACCTTTTACTGAGCACTTATTATGTGGTGGGGGTTCTGATAGACCTGCCAAGGGCGTCGTTTCATATCATCCTTAGATCACAGCTATGAGGAGAGTGCGAGTGCGACCCTCATCTTCCAGGTGAGAAAATCAACGCTTGCTTAAAGAAGCTGAACAACTTGCCGGAGGTCACAGAGCTGGGCAGGGGCAGAGCTTCAGGTTTCAGTTATGCGGACTGGCAGGCTCAATGCTTCAGATTGCTATGGCGCTGGTCATCTGCACCCTTCCCATCCGTTCTGTTTTTCCTACTTATCCCGCAATATGACGTGTTCTATCATTATCACCAGTGGATGGATGTCCTGTGCCAGCTGCACATGTCTCTATTATAGCTCATTATATGGTCTTACTTTTTAAATTCCAGATCCCTTATTATTTTGAGACAGGGTCTGGCTCTGTTGCAGAGGTGCAATCTCAGTTCACTGCAACCTCCGCCTCCTAGGCTCAAGCCATCCTCCTACCTCAGCCTGCCAAGTAGCTGGGACTACAGGCATGCACCACCATGCCTGGCTAATTTTTGTATTTTTGGTAGAGATAGGGTTTCGCCATGTTGCCCAGGCTGGTCTCAAACTTGTGAGCTCAAATGATCTGCCCATCTCGGCCTCCCGAAGTGCTGGGATTACAGGTGTGAGCCACCACACCCAACCTTATTATGCATTTCTTATGGGTAGTGAACATGTCTTTAAAAAACAGTCCAGGCTGGGCGCGGTGGCTCAAGCCTGTAATCCCAGCACTTTGGGAGGCCGAGACGGGCGGATCATGAGTTCAGGAGATCGAGACCATCCTGGCTAACACGGTGAAACCCCGTCTCTACTAAAATACAAAAAAAATTAGCTGGGCGAGGTGGCGGGCGCCTGTACTCCCAGCTACTCGGGAGGCTGAGGCAGGAGAATGGCGTGAACCCGGGAGGCGGGGCTTGCAGTGAGCTGAGATCCGGCCATTGCACTCCAGCCTGGGCAACAGAGCTAGACTCCGTCTCAAAAAAAAAAAAAAAAAAAAACAGTCTGGGTGCAGTGGCGCACACCTGTAATCCCATCACTTTGGGAGGCCGAGGCAGGGGGATCACCTGAGGTCAGGAGTTTGAGATCAGCCTCGCCAACATGGTGAAACCCCATCTCTACTAAAGATATAAAAATTAGCCCGGCACGGTGGCTGAAGCCTGTAATCCCAGGTACTTGGAAGGCTGACACAAGAGAATCACTTGAATCCAGGAGGCGGAGGTTGCAGTGAGCCAAGGTTTCACCATTGCACTCCAGCCTGGGCAAAAAGAGCAAAATTCTGTCTCAAAAAACAAAACAAAACAAAACAACAAAAAAGGAAAGTTGTGCTAAAATATACATGACATAAAACATATCATCTTGGCCACTTTGAAGTGCACAGTTCAGCAGTATGTATGTTCACATTGCTGTGTTTCCTGTGCTTTCACAAACCAGGACACTTGTCCAGGACCCAGGCCCCTGGGGAGTTTCTGCATTTGGGGAACGACAAGCTCTGGTTCTCTGGTAACTTCTGGAAGGTGTTGCTTACCATGTGGAACTATGAGCTGGGAAGGCAAGATCTGGCTGAGCCAGGGAGGCCACGTGCTCATGGCCCTGGGCCTGGAACTGCCCCTCCTGAGGCCCCTTCAATGACCTGGACCCTGGGCCAGCAGCAGCACCACAGCCTCCCTCCACTGGCTCGGGGCTGTTCAGAGACCGCTGGCTTTGGGGCACCGGGGCCATGGGAGCCTCAGACTCCCACTCCAGCCTCCTTCCTTCTGCCTCAATTTCAGCTTCCTTGGCCCAGATGTCACCTGGCATCCTGGCCATGAGACAACCCCCAACCCCGCCCATGCATGAACAAAGTCCACTAATCACTGACCCCTCTCCAGGTGGGTCCTGCTGGGGAGCGCCATCTGCCCATGAGACGGCGGCACAGGCGGGGCAGCTTCACCTGCACATTGCACAGAAGGCCACAGCCCTCCTCTAGCCCTGCCCCAGGGCTGACTCACCCTTCCAAGAATATGACAGAAACCAGGGCCACTTCATATCAGAAAGCCCTCTGGAGGGACAGTGGCCTGGGCCCTTGAGCTACAGCACAGCCCCAGGAAGGGGCCAGGGGAGGCCACCCAGGCCTCTGGTTCTGACTCCTAGACACCGGGTCCCATGTAGGCCACGCCCAGGCTGGCTCCCATCCACTTCCTGGCTGGATAACAGAACAGCACTCGGTCCACTCCCCAATTAATCTGCAGGCCCACAATGGCCGACTCACACTCCCAGGCTGCTTAAAATGCCGGAGGTTAAACATCAGCTGCCCAGCCTTTTATCCTGTGGCCCTGCATGTGGCCCTGAGGGAGACCACCTACCATCCCCGGCAGCTGTCACCTTCCTTACGATCAAAGTGGTCAAAGCGGTGGATAGCGGCACCGTTGCACAGACCAGCTCTGAAGCGAGGGGCAGACTCCAGGAGCTCCTTGGAGCCTGAGTTTTGGGTCTGCCATCCCAGGGTTTAATGCACAACCAGGGCTCTCTGAAAACCCTTGTAATGGCGCTTTGTTATGGAAATCATCAAAGACTCTGGCCGATCCTGGAATATATTTTTTTAATCAGTTAATTTGCTTTGTTCTAAGCGCTTAGAATGGAAGATGTAGATTGAGGAGGGGCAGGTTTGGGGGTAGGCTCAGTGAGCATAGTGGCCACAGGAGGATGCCCACCTCATACCTGGAGATGTCCATGAGCACCTGGAAGCTGGCTGTGTGGCTGCACTGGCATGCAACGTGTGTCCAGTTCCAGGACAGGAGCTCAAAGTCCCGGGCAGACCGCCCTCCCGTCCCACTGACACTGCACAGAGAAGAGAGAAGGGAGAAGGGGCGGGGGAGAGACAGTTCCCTCCACCCATGAGTCTGTTGGGGGCAGTCTTTGCCCAGCCCTGGGGACTCCCAGGCCATCCTGGCCAAACCAAACAGCAGGTAACATGAGTGCTGAAAGCCCGGCACTCTCGCATTCTGCTCCCCATCGTGTTCCTCACTGGCCCCCTGCACCAAACAGCCACCTGGCTGCAAGAACAGCAGGCTTGCTGCCACAGAGGCAGGACCATGGGAACAGTCTCCCTTCCCTTTTGTGTCTGGTCAGGGCCTCCAAGGAGCACCCTCTGAAGTTCAAGTTCTATGTGTCATCTAGCAGCAAAACTCAAACGTGGTCCTCTCGCGTCCACCACATGCCCTGCTGCTGGAACCACCACCCGGGGTTCACACGGCTGCAATGCACTCCTGTCTCCTTCTGAGGGCAGATCTTTCAGAAATAACATCTCACCTTCCTCTGACACTTCCATCTTCAGATTGCACAATGTTCTATGGGAACTGCCCAGAAGCCAGGGCCCCATGATGACTCCCGCCTCACTGATGGGAAGGCCCAAATAACAAGCTGTTACGAGGTGTTTCTCAGCTTCAGACAGGGCCCTGCCCCCCGCCGGACTCTAGGAAAGTCACGTAACCTCTCAGATCCTTAGTTTGCTAATCTGTAAATGGGATGTGAACGTTAGTACTTTTGCCACCAACTTTACAATCTGGAAATAATAGGTGCAACATAAAGCAGAGAGCAGGTCATTAGAGCTGGAGCTAATTGCCAGAACAAAGATGGAAACCCGGGACAGAGAGCTGGGCCTGATGTCCCTCGTGGTGAAAGGGGTTCCTTTATTCTCTCTTTTATAAGACAAGCGCCTATTACATTCCAGGTACCGTGCTGGTTGCTTATTAACTAGAACTTGGAAAGCACAGAAGCAGGAGGAGAACGAGGCTGGGCTGAACGAGCTCCTGGCGTGCGCTCGCTCACCATAGCACAGTGCCCAGGACAGCCCCCACTCATAGCTCTCCACTGTTGCCAGAGGAATTGTGATGGGGAGAGTGTTCCTGCTGCACGGGCACCCCCAGATGCACAACGTTCAGCAGATTCGAGCCTGGGGGTGCTCACGCTCTGACTCCCTGTCTGGTGCAGCGTCTCCCCTTCCTGCCACTCCCTCCTGGTATGTGGAGGGACAGCAGGTCTTCCCCTCCCAGATCGTGCTCCCATCCTCCTACCACACCCCAGTTCTAATGTTTTCTTCTAAACAGAGACAGCAAACGTGAAAACAAACCAGCAGAGAAAAAGCAAGCTCCCTGTAAAGACAGAGTAACTCAAGTAAGTCCACACCTCACATAAACCGTGCAGCACATCTGCGTCTCCACATGCAGGTCTGTGCGTGTCTGTGTGGGGGCCTGTGTATGTGCATGTCTGTGTCTCCCTGTTCAGGTCTGTGCACGTCTGTGTGTGGGCATCTGGGGGCCTCTGATGCTCCCACAGAAGCAGAGCAGGAGGCTCACTGCCCCATGGGGGGCTGAAATGGGAGACACAGACCACAAGAGACTGTCCCTGTGGGACGCTGTGCAACTGAGCCTCCGACCCTGCAGGTTCTCTCTGCCTTGGCAAAGCCCTCACATAGAGACGCAGGGCTCCCGGCGTCACACTTACACCAGGGAATTATTCCAGAACACGCAGACGGGCTTGGTTCGCTTCTCCATCTCCAGCAGGGTGAACTCTACCAGGACACGCCTCTCCAGGGGTCTCGGGACCAGAGCCCGTTCACTGTATACCAGCATGCTCACCATCGGGGTATTAATGATGGACCAGTGAGGCAGCCTGAGGTCAAGAAGCCAGAGCACAGGGACGAACATGATTAGGAAACATTTGCTTAATCCCACGCACAACGGAGTATTACTCAGCCTTCAAAAGGGAGGAAAGTCTGACACTTGCTACAACGCAGGTGAACCTAGAGGACATTCCGCTCAGTGAAATAAGCCAATCACAAAAGGACAAATATCGTGTGATTCCACTTCTAGGAGGTCCCTAGAAGAGTCAAATTCAGAGACAGAAACAACGGTGGGCACCAGGGGCTGGGGAGGGGAGTTGGTGTTTTGTGGACTAGAGTTTCAGATCTGCAGGCTGAAAAGAGTTCTGGGGACCGACTGCTTAAACATGAATGTATCTGATGCCGTTTGGGTGTCTAACCCTCCAAATCTCATGTTGAAATGTGATCAGTGTTGGAGGTGGGCCTGGTCGGGGTTGTTTGGGTCATAGGGGTGCCCTCCCCTTGGTAATGAGCGAGTTCTCACTCTATTAGTTCCAGAGAGAGCTGGCTGCAATGGAGAGTCGGGGACCTCGTCCTCTCAGTTTCAAGCATGACCCCACATCAGAGTCACCCCTCTTTTTAAGACACATGAGGGCCGGGCGCGATGGCTCACACCTGTAATCCCAGCACTTTGGGAGGCTGAGGCAGGTGGATCATGAGGTCAGGAGATCGAGACCATCCTGGCTAACACGGTGAAACCCCATCTCTACTAAAAATACAAAAAATTAGCTGGGCATGGTGGCGGGCATCTGTAGTCCCAGCCACTCGGGAGGCTGAGACAGGAGAATGCCGTGTACCCAGGAGGCGGAGCTTGCAGTGAGCCGAAATCGTGCCACTGCACTCCAGCCTGAGTGACAGAGTGAGACTCCATCTCAAAAAAAAAAAAAAAAAAAAAAAAAAAGACACAGGCGTTAACACCATATACCTGACAAAATCCATTTACTACCAAGGTTTCCAATTTTAAACTGTCCATTATGGAGTTTACCTTTTCATGTCCTTTTTATTTGGGGAAGTTTTTAGTAACTGTCATGGATCTGTAAAAAAGCACCTTAAGAAAGTTCAAATTCTTCAAACTGTTTTGTGTCATAATCTCAACCTGGGATTGAAGATTTGTACATACACAGACAGCATTCTGGTTTGTTTTTGTTTGTTTTTTGCAGGGAAGGGAAGGTGATTCTAAAATTTCTATTTCTATTTAGAAGCAGCTTCCCCTGACTCCCCCCCACCTAGACAGGTTCTTGCTCTGCTGCCCAGGCTGGGCTGTAGGGACCTAATCACAATTCACTGCAGCCTCATCTCCTGGACTAAAGCAATCCTCCTGCCTCAGCCTCTTAGTAGGCCGGACTATAAGCATGTGCCACCATGCCCAGGTAATTAAAACAAAAAACTTTTTTAGTATAGATGGGATTTTCCTATGTTGTCCAGGTTAGTCTTAAATTTCTGGGCTCAAGTGATCCTCCCCGTGTCGGCCTCCCAAAGTGTTGGTGTTACAGACATTAGCCATCGCACCCAGCTAAAGTGTTGGGGTTACAAGTGTGAGCCATCATGCCCGGCTAAAGTGTTGGGGTCACAAGTGTAAGCCATCGTGCCCGGCTTAAGTGTTGGGATCACAGGCGTGAGCCATCGCGCCCAGCTAAAGTGTTGGGGTCACAGGCGTGAGCCATCGCGCCCAGCTAAAGTGTTGGGGTCACAGGCGTGAGCCATCGCGCCCAGCTAAAGTGTTGGGGTCACAGGCGTGAGCCATCGCGCCCAGCTAAAGTGTTGGGGTCACAGGCGTGAGCCATCGCGCCCAGCTAAAGTGTTGGGGTCACAGGTGTGAGCCATCACGCCCGGCTAAAGTGTTGGGGTCACAGGTGTGAGCCATCATACCCAGCTAAAGTGTGGGGTCACAGGTGTGAGCCATTGCGCCCGGCTAAAATGTTGGGGTGGGTCACAGGTGTGAGCCATCACTCCCGGCTAAAGTGTTGGGGTCACAGGTGTGAGCCATCGCACCCAGCTAGAAGCAGCTTTTCACTGCACGTCAAAGACAATCAGCTCACATACAAATTTCAGTTCTCTTTTTCTTTCTTACATTATCAGTTACACGACTGAGTATCCCTTAGCTGAAATGCTTGGGAACATTCTGGATTTTTTGCAACCTCCACCTCCTGGGCTCAAGTGATTCTCATGCCTCTGCCTCCTGAGTAGCTGGGATTACAGGGACCCACCACCACAGCTGGCTAATTTTTTTTATTTTTTAGTAAAGGTGGGGTTTAACCATATTGGCCAGAGTGGTCTCGAACTGCTGACCTCAGGTGATCCCCCTGCCTCGGCCTCCCAAAGTCCTGGGATTATAGGCATGAGCCACCGTGCCCGGCCTAGATCTTTTTTTTTTTTTTTTTTTTTTTTTTTAAGTATCGTTTGATACTTACGCTCCAATGAGCACTTCCTTTAAGTGTCAGGCTTGTGCTCAAGAAGGTTCAGATTCTGCAGCATTTCAGATTTCAGGATTAGGATGCCGAACCTGTACCTAAGCACCGGACGAAACAACCCGCTGTCACCAATAGGACCTGGTGCCAGTGAACACTCAGAACACTCCGGCCGGATATTCAGTGCGGGGAGTATGGCGTGTTCATCCTCCTGGGATGCCGCAGGAGGGGACCCTTCCCTCTCTGAACGCTGGGGACTTCGAGGGAAGTAGCAGGTTTCTAAGCAGTTCTACCTTTTTCTTCAGGTGGTTTGAGGAAGTCAGCTGGGAAGGAGATGGAGGACTCCAGGTCCCCGGGGAACTCTTCGTGAAGGGCGTTGAACCGCAGGACACTGGCTCCCATGAAGCTGAACTTGTCAAAGATGTCGACAGCAAGAACTAGGGGGACAGTTCCTTTAATCAGACGTAATTCCCAGGGCTTTCTTGAACACTTGCTGTTTTCAAAATGACCACAACTGTCACACTGACACTGGCTGGCCATATTTATGTATTTATTTGTTTACATTTTATTCTTAATTTTTTTGAAACGAAGTCTCGCAGTGACTTCGTTTCAAGTCGCCTAGGCTGGAGTGCAGTGGTGTGATCTCTGCTCACTGCAACCTCGGTCTCCCAGGTTCAAGCAATTCTCCTGCCTCAGCCTCCCAAGTAGCTGGGGTTATAGGCATGCACCACCACGCCCGGCTAATTTTTTGTATTTTTGGTAGAGATGGGGTTTCACCATGTTGGCCAGGCTGGTCTCAAACTCTTGACCTCAAGTGATCCGCCTGCCTTGGCCTCCCAAAGTGCTGGGATTACAGGCATGAGCCACCGTGCCCAGCCTATTTATTTATATGTTATTTTTTGAAACAGGGTCTCACTCTGTCACCCAGGCTGGAGTACGGTGGTGCAATCTCAGCTCACTGTAGTCTCAACCTCCTGAGCTCAAGCGATCCTCCCACCTCAGCCTCCTGAGTAGCTGGGGATACAGAAGCATGCCACCACCTCTGGCAATTTTTTTTTTTTTTTTAATAGAGATGGGGTCTCACTATGGCACCTGGGCTGGTCTCAAACTCCTGGGCTCAAGCAATCTACCCGCCTTGGTCTCCCACAGTGCAGGGATTACAGGTGTGAACTACCACATCCGGTTGACTGACCATCTTTAGAACAGAACTGACTTCCAACTTCCTGCCTCCCACCTGTACCCACACCTGTCTGCAGTGAGCCTGGAGCGAGGCAGGACCCTCGACATTTACCCTTCTAGAGTCTCACACCTGAGGGTCTGGAAGGGCTGCCGGACCCCCAAGATCATGGCCCACCATCTCCCAAGCCCAGGACCTGTCCCTGGGAGTGATGGGTGTGTCATCGCGGACTGTCTTCCCAAAGGCTCCATTTACAGATGAGGAAACGGAGGCCTAGCTGCTGATTTTTTTTTTTTGACAGAGTCTCGCTCTGTCACCCAGGCTGGAGTGCAATCTCGGCTCACTGCAACCTCCACCTCCCAGGTTCAAGTGATTCTCCTGCCTCAGCCTCCCAAGTAGCTGGGATTATAGGCACACACCACCACGCCTGGCTACTTTTTGTATTTTTAGTAGAGACGGGGTTTTACCATGTTGCCCAGGCTGGTCTCGAACTCCTGACTGCATGTGATCTGCCTGTCTTGGCCTCCAAAAGTGGTGGGATTACAGGCATGAGCCACCGCACCCAGCCTCTGAATCATTTTTCTAAAAGCATGGCCAAGCGGGGGCCAGGAGCCTACCTGCTCCACCCATGGGGTCCCAGCTCCTGGGCGCACCCCTGAGGGTTGCAGGCCTCCAGCCCCCACGCAGCCTGTGCCTTACTCATGTTGACGGTGACGATGACAAACGGCCACAGGTACGTCCGCTGCATGTTGCGTGCCACGTTGCTGAAGTAGCCCTCGAGGCGCCAGAGCAGCTGTGCCGTGCCACCCTCACTCTGCTGGATCTGCTCCCACGCCGCCCTGGTGGCCGGGGCAGGAGGGCGCTGCCCGAGTGGATGACGTCCTGGTCAGACAGCGCTCAGTGCTTAGCCTGCGGAGGCCTGGCTCACAGGACTGACGGACACCTGCCCTGAAAGCCTTTGCTCGCCTAGAGGGTTCATTCATTCATTCCACCCCTACACTTTAGATTGTGCTCTTTAATATTAGTTTCCTTTTTTTTTTTTTTTTTTTTGAGGCAGACTTTTGCTCTTGTTGCCCAGGCTAGAATGCAGTGGTACAATCTTGGCTCACCGCAACCTCCGCCTCCTGGGTTCAAGCAATTCTCCTGCCTCAACCTCCCGAGTAGCTGGGATTACAGGCACACATGTGCCACCACACTGGCTAATTTTTGTATTTTTAGTAGAGACAGTGTTTCACCATGTTGGCCAGGCTGGTCTTGAACTCCTGACATCAGGTGTTCTGCCTGCCTCGGCCTCCCAAACTTCTGGGATTACAGGCGTGACCCACTGCACCTGGCCTAGTTCCCCAATTTTTTTTTAAGTTTATCTTTTTTTTTTTTTTTTGAGACGGAGTCTGGCTCTGTCGCCCAGGCTGGAGTGCAGTGGCCGGATCTCAGCTCACTGCAAGCTCCGCCTCCCAGGTTCACGCCATTCTCCTGCCTCAGCCTCCCGAGTAGCTGGGACTACAGGCGCCCACCACCTCGCCCGGCTAGTTTTTTGTATTTTTTTAGTAGAGACGGGGTTTCACGGTGTTAGCCAGGATGGTCTCGATCTCCTGACCTTGTGATCCGCCCGTCTCGGCCTCCCAGAGTGCTGGGATTACAGGCTTGAGCCACCGCGCCCGGCCTTAAGTTTATCTTAAGAGGAATAGAAAAATGTTACTAAGCTCACAAAGTATATTAAAATCCAGAGAATTATTAAAGATGCTTCACATTTTTTGGTTAATTTATTAGATTTACAAGCACGGTTTAAATGCTTGGAAGGTCTGTTTGCTAGCCAAACAACTGATATATGAAAAGAAAAATCAAATCTATGATGTATATTAATCTCATTTAAAATACTTAAGGGAGGCCGGGCGCGGTGGCTCACGCCTGTAATACCAGCACTTTGGAAGGCCGAGGCGGGCGGATCACAAGGTCAGCAGATCGAGACCATGGTGAAACCCCGTCTCTACTAAAAATAGAAAAAATTAGCCGGGCGCAGTGGCGGGCGCCTGTAGTCCCAGCTACTCGGGAGGCTGAGGCCGGAGAATGGCGTGAACCCGGGAGGCGGAGCTTGCAGTGAGCCGAGATTGCGCCACTGCACTCCAGCCTGGGCAACAGAGCGAGACTCCGTCTCAAAAAAAAAAAAAAAAAAAATAAGGGAATTTCATGGTCTGAGTTAATAAATAGGATCAAACATTAATCAAAGTTGAATTCAAAGAGATAATGAAGTCATTTTTTAATATATGATTTTCATAAATCCCGAACCCTACCATGTAAACTAGAGAGGCTGTGGATGATTCAATGTCAGAGGCCGGGACTCTGTCGGAGTGAGCCCCACCAGGGGTTTTTCCACGTACACCCCAAGACGCTAAGGCGGGGAAGACATGTGGAGACATTCCTGTTATATGAGAATTCCTCCTGAACCCCACCGCGTAAAGCAGTGATGGAACCACCACACCCTGGGCTAAGCAGAGGAGCCACACTGAGGCCGCCATGGACATGTGGACAGCTCCTCCGAGGGCGACCCTCCGCCTCTGTGCACCCCAGGGTCTATGTGAATGACTGGGTGGAGGCGTGGGGCTATGCTCAAGAGTTTGGGGACCACACCCAAGACAGAAACCGGGGCCGGGCACAGTGGCTCACGCCTGTAATCCCAGCACTTTGGGAGACTGAGGCAGGTGGATCGCCTGAGGTCAGGAGTTCGAGACCATCCTGGCCAACATGGTGAAACCCCATCTCTACTAAAAATACAAAAAATTAGCTGGGCGCATGGTGGTGGACACCTGTAATACCAGCTACTTGGGAGGCTGTGGCAGGAGAACTGCTTGAATCCTGGAGGTGAAGGTTGTAGTGTGCCAAGATCAGACCACCGCACTCCAGCCTGGGCAACAGAGCAAGACCATGTTTCAAAAAAAAAAAAAAAAAAAGGAAACCAGGAGGGAAAGCTGCTTGCAGAGTCACACATGGAGAACAAACACCACTGGCCCAACTCTCAGGCTGGGACTCAAATCCCAGCGAGGGGACCCTTCCTGGTCTCTGGGGGCCTTGTGCAGACCAGAAGATCTCATGGGGGCCCTGCATGGACTGGAGGCCCTGTGGGGGCCCTGCGTGGATGACACAACCAGGTTTAGTGTTGGGAGCAGGAGACCAGCATGGGCTAGCTAAGTCCCACCTCCTGAACAGAGAGGCTGTGATCCTCCAAGCTACCCAGGGAAGGTGCCACCTGGGTGCGCAGCTGGTCCCAATGGCCAGAATGTATGGAAGTCCAAGCGTGGTGGCTCATGTCTGTAATTCCAGCACTTTGGGAGGCCGAGGTGGGTGGATCAGGAGTTCAAGACTAGCCTGGCCTACATGGTGAAACCCTGTCTCTACTAAAAAAATACAGTAATTAGCCGGTGGGGGCGGGGGGTGCACCGGCCTGTAATCCCAGCTACTCAGGATGCTGAGGCAGGAGAATAACTTGAACCCGGGAGGCAAAGGTTGCAGTTAGCCTAGATTGAGATGGTAACACTGTATTCCAGCCTGGGTGACAGAGCAAGACTCCGTCTCAAGAAAGAAAGGAAAGAAGGAAGGAAGAAAGGAAGGAAGGAAGGAGGGAGGGAGGGAGGGAGGGAGGGAGGGAGGGAGGGAGGGAGGGAAGGAAGATGTTAGCACAAATGGA
Source organism: Macaca fascicularis (assembly GCF_037993035.2). Taxonomy (NCBI): domain Eukaryota; kingdom Metazoa; phylum Chordata; class Mammalia; order Primates; family Cercopithecidae; genus Macaca; species Macaca fascicularis. Next base: position 33,867,045 of record NC_088384.1, read on the forward strand.
GAAAGTTAGCTTAAGCCTTGAGAGCAGGCAGGCAGGGAAAGGCAGGTCTGGGCGCCCTTCTGGCCCAAGTGGGCTCGGAGGCCCTGCATACTCTGGTGGGGGGTGCTCTGAGGGGCAGCAGGGGTCCTGGTGGAGAGTGCTGGCAGGAGGAACCCCAGAGCCATGGAGCCTGGGTGTGGGATCGGATCCCCTCGCATTGCCTGCTCTGCTGGCTCAGAACCCAAATCCCTCAAAGCGAGGAGTCCCACTCACTGAAAAGCAGTTTTTGATTCAGACTTCCCACAGGCCCTGGAAAAACATCCTTAGTTGTCCTGAAAGCTGTGCAGGGTGAGACCACTCCTTCCCTCCCACCCCCAACTGTACACAGTAGGTGCTCAGTCCATGCATGACAGCAAGTGACGCTGGAGCCCCTGGGGCTTAGCAGCCCGAAGCCCAGGAGTTCTCTGCCTGGTGCATGTGGGGCTCACCCTGGGAGCAGGACTGGGGTGTGCCAGCTGCTCTCCCAGCTGTGGACGCTCACACACACCCTAGGTACAGGCTGGCAAGGGCTGCCAGGCTGGGGAGGCTGTGGCTGGGTTTTCCCTGGGGTACTTCGAAGTAAAGGGTGTTCTTTTCCTGTGCACCAGTAGACGCTTTGGTCTCATTCATGAGGTTTGATTTTTTTAAACATGCAATCCTATACTTTGGGAGGCCGAGGCAGGTGGATCACTTGAGGCCAAGAGTTCTAGATCAGCCTGGCCAACCCCATCTCTAGTAAAAATACAAAAACACAGCAGGGTGTGGAGGCGCACACCTGTAATCCCAGCTACTACAGGGTTGAGGCAGGAGAATCGCTTGAACCCAGGAGGCAGAGGCTGCAGGGAGCCAAGATTGTGCCACTGTACTCCAGCCTGGATGACAGAGCGAGACCCTGTCTCAAAATGAACAAATATGCAATTCTTTTTTTGTTTTGTTTTTGAGATGGAGTCTCGCTCTGTTGCCCAGGCTGGAGTGCAGTGGCACGATCTCGGCTCACTGCAAGCTCTGCCTCCCGGGTTCACGCCATTCTCGTGTCTCAGCCTCCCGAGTAGCTGGGACTACAGGCGCCCGCCACCATGCCCGGCTATTTCTTTTTGTATTTTTAGTAGAGACAGGGTTTCACCGTGTTAGCCAGGATGGTCTCAATCTCCTGACCTCGTGATCCACCTGCCTCAGTTTCCCAAAGTGCTGGGATTACAGGCGTGAGCCACCGTGCCTGGACAGTTTGATTTTTGAGACAAAGTCTCACTCTATCACCCAAGCTGGAGTGCAATGGCACGATCTCGGCTCACTGTAACCTCCCCCTCCCAAATTCAAGCGATTCTCCTGCCTCAGCCTCCCGAGTACCTGGGATTACAGGCACCCTGCCACCTCAACCAGCTAATTTTTGTATTTTTAGTAGAGACAGGGTTTCACCATGTTAGCCAGGCTGGTCTCAAACTCCTGACTTCAGTGATCTGCCTCCTTAAGCCTCCCAAAGTGCTGAGATTACAGGTGTGAGCCACCACACCCAGCCCCAGTCTTTCTCCTATATGTGATTTACATTGGTTTTCTCAAAAAATTTGTAGCTAATTTTTTTTAATTTTTAAATGTTTTGTAGAGGTGGGATCTCACTATGTTGCCCAGGCTGGTCTTCAGCTCCTGGTCTCATGCAGTCCTCCCACCTCAGCCTCCCAAAGTGCTGGGATTATAAGCCTTTGCCACTGTGCCGCTGTGCCTGACCCTGCATTTTCACTTTTCATTACTTTTTCAGCACTCCTCCCTTAATTCCTAGTACCTCCTAAGACTTCTGTTGAAGCTCACTTGCTTAATTCCTGTTTGTGATTACACGATTTTATTTTTTGGAAAGGGTCATTGCCAGGGCTAAGCATAGTGGTTCACACCTGTAATCCCAGTATTTTAGGAAGCCAAGGCAGGAGGATTGCTTGAGCCCAGGAGTTCAAGACCAGCTGGGCAACATAGGGAGACCCCATCTCGTAAAAAAAAAAAAAAAAAAAAAAGGAATTGTGGCACATGCATGTGGTCCCAGCTAGTTGTGAGGCTGAGGTGGGAGAATTGCTTGAGCCCTGGAGGTCAAGGCTGCAGTGAGCCATGATTGTGCTACTGCACTCCAGCCTGGATGACAGAGCAAGACCCTGTCTCAAAAAAGAAAAAAAGCCTGGGCGTGGTGGCTCACGCCTGTAATCTCAGCACTTTGGAGGCCGAGGCAGGCGGATCACGGGGTCAGGAGATCGAGACCATCCTGGCTAACACAGTAAAACCCCGTCTCTACTAAAAATAGAAAAAATTAGCCGGGTGTGGTGGTGAGTGCCTGTAGTCCCAGCTACTCAGGAGGCTGAGGCAGGAGAATGGCATGAACCTGGGAGGTGGAGCTTGCAATGAGCCAAGATTGCACCACTGCACTCCAGCCTGGGTGACAGAACGAGACTCCGTCTCAAAAAAACAACAAAGAAATAGGAAAAGAAAGAGTCATTACTTGGTGTTCATTTTTCACTTTTTAAAGAGTGGAGAGTAGTTTTTAATGTATTTAAAACATTTCTCAAAATGGAACAAACTAGGTAATGTTTTTTTAGTTGTTATTTTAACTAGGGGCATTTCTTCTTTCCTCAGTCAAGCACCAAAACTTGGAGACCAGATGGCAGATTTGCACCTTTACAACCAGAAGCTCAGGGAGAAGTTGGAGGAGAACACAGTGGGTATGTTCAGATTGCTTTTGGGTACCTTGACCCAGCCACATTGTCTACCCTAGATTGGTGCTCATGGTACTTCTTGGTGGCATTTCAATAATAGGTTCAGTTGTATACCGTCTCCCTTTACACTACATTATGAAAATGAGATTTTTTTTTTTTTTGAGGCGGAGTCTCGCTCTGTCGCCCAGGCTGGAGTGCAGTAGTGCGATCTTGGCTCACTGCAAGCTCCGCCTCCCAGGTCCACGCCATTCTCCTGCCTCAGCCTCCCAAGTAGCTGGGACTACAGGTGCCCACCACCACGCCCAGCTAATTTTGTGTATTTTTAGTAGAGATGGGGTTTCACTGTGTTAGCCAGGATGGTCTTGATCTCCTGACCTTGTGATCCGCCCACCTAGGCCTCCCAAAGCGCTGGGATTACAAGCGTGAGCCACCGCGCCTGGCTGAAAATGAGATTATTAAATAAGAATTTTGATGGAGCTGATAAGCTAGTAGAATTGGCACATGATCCCTTTTATGCCTAGCCCTCTTGTCTGGTGTGCTTGAGGTAATAATAACCCCTTTTATACCCAACCCTGCTGTCCAGTGTGTTTCAGGTAGGTATGTCCTGGCAGATCCATATATTGACTAATTGCCACTGTATGTAGTACATCCTTAGACCACCTATATTCTAGCATGTGCAGCCCAGGCTTGTACTGATGCTCTGCTGAGGTCTGACATTTAAGAGAAAGACAAATAGCTCCTTCAGGTCAAGGATCTCTGTCAACAGGCTGAAAAGGTAAGGTTGCTGAGCTTCAGTACGTGACCAAGTTTGGCTTCCACATGGTGATGTGCTGTGGCTTCATCCCACAGGTGAGTGCCTGGGTGAGGGTGTTCCCTGATGCTCTAATGCTGGTCACCCACTCTTTATATGTGACAGAATACCAGTCCCCTAGGCACCAGCAAGATTGACTACCTGATTTCTGAAAGCAGAATACAAGCTGTGATACCTGGAATGGGGAGAGCAGAAGCCAAGGGTCACTGAGCTGAGCCGGGCAGGCTCATGGGACATGCTGGGGCAGGTGGATCAGCATTCCAAGCAGAGGGAGCCTCAAGTGCAAAGGTGGTATTGCACAAGGCTCCTGATGAGTATGAGGGACTGGAGACAGTGGGTGACAGGTAGTGTGCAAAGTCAGGGATTAAGTCCTGATTATCAGCTCCCCTCCTGAGGCCTTTACCAATTATTTATTTAGATACAATTGAGATATAATTCACATAAGATCCACCACTTTAGAGGGTAGAATTAATTGGTTTTAGTACATTCACAATGGTGTGCAATCATCACCCCTATTTAATTCCAGAACATTTTTATTATCCTGAAGCAGAACCCATTAGCAGTCACTCCCCATTTCCCGTTCCCTGGCCCGTGGCAGCCTCTAATGTACCATCTGTCTCTTTGAATTGACCTGTGCTGGATATTTCATATGAGTGGAATCGCATATGTGACCTTTTGCGTCTGGCTTCTTTCACTCAGGATCATGCTTCAACGTTCTTCCATGTTGCAGCAGGTATTAGAATGTTATTTTTTATGGCTGAATAATAGCCCATTGTATGGCTAGGCCACTTTTTGTTTAGGTATTCTTTTATATGGCTGAACAGTACTGGGGCCTCTTGAACCATCATCTTTCAAACCTGTGAAGTTCCAAAGGCGGTTTTGGACAACCCAACTGCCCTGTGCTTCCCTCAGAGAAGCCATTATTGGACTATATTTTGGTTTCGTTAGGGACACACTGCCCATTATATAAGAACTAGTCCAGTTTAAAGCTACTGCTTCCTGAAGGGAGCATACTTTCCAATCTGTCTCCTCATCGAAGCCCGTCCTGACTAGTTGGGTCCTGCGGACAATGACCAAGCTCTCCCTGGTGTAGGTGGAGGGCGATTCCCCAGCTGGAGGTCACTCAGGGCAAGATCCTCACAAAGCCCAAGCAGATCTAGGGTTCCCGGCCAACAGGCAGTGCTCACATCTGGGCTCGCTAGAACTGCACATGGAGTTTACCAGATTTACCAAGACCCCCAAGATCTCAGCCACAGCTGGCTCCCCTGGAGTCAACAGCTGTCCGGAGCCAGTGAGCAGCACCATCCTCATTGTCTGGTGAGCACGGCTGGGTGCAGTTTGTGGGCCTGTTGTGGATGCTGAGGTCAAGGGGTGCAAGTGGTGGGGTCTACAGGACTTGGCTGGCCCAGCAGAGTGGTGTTTCAAAGAAATGAAGCGAGATCTTACCCAGAGCCCCTGTGTGTGAAGCAGATGAGAAGAGGGCTGGTCTGTTTGGAGCACAGGTAGCCCCTCAATGTCCCTTCAGACTCCGGAATCAAGGAACCACCTCAGATCAGCTGCAGCCTGGCTAGGAAGCAGGAGGGGCCAGGGAGGACACCTGCCCTACTTCCTGCATGTTGTGCCTCGGACAGTGCCAGGTTCCGGAGGCTTCCCTCTCCTTGGGAGGGCTGAATGGGTCATGGGGGAGTGTGTGCTGCAGCCACCGGGAGGAAGGGCCGAAGTGTGGGCTCCTCAGACACCGGGGGCACTAAGGCCCACTGGGGCCACCAGCTAGGTCGGCTGCAGTGATTGCCGCATGCTCTGTACACTGCCACATACCAGGCACCGTTCTAAGTGCTTCATCAGACTTAACTCACCCACTTGCCCTAGCAGGTACCCAGGCAGATAACGTCATTGATCTGTTTTATAGATGAGGAAACTGATGTGCAGAGTGACACTCCTGAGACCATGAAACTTGTCGGTGGGGCAGCTGGGCTTTGACCCTCAGTCTGGCTTCGGGGCACAGGCCCTGACCATGACACGGCCCTGCCCCTCTGTCAGGGGGAGGCCTGACCATTGGGACCAGCTGTGTACCCAGGTGGCACCTTCCCTGGGTAGCTTGGAGGATCACAGCCCCTCTGTTCAGGTGGTGGGACTGGGCTAGCTCGTGCTGGTCTCCTGCTCCCAACACTAAACCTGGCTGTCTTCCAGAAAGAGGACAGAGCTCGGACACTGAGAGCTTGGACAGGCAAATGGGAAATGGCGGGAGGCTGCACGGTGCACCTCTGTGCTGGGGGTTTGACAGCCAGGCTGTGGGGAGGGGACCTTTCCATCCTGCTCTTGATGTACACACAGCACCAGAGGGTGAGCCCAGGGGCCGAGTCACCACAGCACCCACGTGCTGGGAGAGTCTCGATGGTGGGGGCCGTTGACCAGGATGGTCCTCCTCAAAAGAGTTTTACAAAATAACTCTTTGCGTAAAATAAGCATTGTATTTTTCTCTATTGAGGTGTAATTGACATAAATTGTGCCCATTTAAAACGTATAATTTGGTACATTTTGACATGTTTGTACCTGTGAACCTCTTATCACAGTCGAGGTGAGTATACTGATGACCCCCAAAAGGTTCCCGGTGCCCTTCCCTGCCCCTGGGCAACCATTCATCTGTACTGTCACTGTAGATTAGTTTGCATCTTGTGAAATTCAATCTAAATAGAAACATACGGTATGCACTGCTTTCTGTCTGGCTTCTTTCACTCAGCACAATCATTCTGATATTTATCCATGTCTAAAATCCTTTGATATTCATCCACGATACACATCCATGCTTCATGTGTCATACAGTTATATCCATCCACTGTATGAATATAACACAGCCTGTTTATCCATTCACATGTGGATGGACTTCCAGGTCCTTTCCAGTTTTTGCTTATACAAATAAAGCTGCTATAAACCTTTGTATACAAATCTTTGTCTGGACAAATGCTTCCACTTACCTTGGGTAGATACCTAGGAGGGAAATGACTGTGTCATATGGTAGGTTCATATTTAACTCTTCAAGAAACTACCAAACTCTTTTCCAAAGTGGTTGCACCATGTTATATTCCCACCAGCAGCATATGAGAGTTCCAGTTCCTCCACGTCCTTGCCAACACTCGGTATTTTCTGTTTTAAATTACAGCCATCCTGGTGGGCATGAAGTACTATCTCACTGAGGTTCTATTTTGCATTTCCATAATGACTAAAGATGTGGAGCATCTATTCTTGTGCCTGTTTGCTGACAAAATGTCTTTGGTGAACCAGTTGTTCAATTATTTTGCCCAATTTGTGAATAGGTTTTTTTCTTATTATTGAGTTTTGAGAGTTCTTTGTATATTTAGGATATAACTCTTTTACCAGATATATGATTTGCAAATAGTTTCTCCTGGCTTGTTGTTTGTGTATTCTCTTGAAAGTGTCCTTCATAGGCCAGGCACGGTGGCTCATGCCTGTAATCCCAGGGAGGATGAGGTGGGTGGATCACTTGAGGTCAGAGTTTGAGACCAACCTGGCCAACATGGTGAAACCCCATCTCTATTAAAAATACAAAAAAATTAGCTGGGCGTGGTGGTGGGCACCTGTAATCCCAGCTACTCAGGAGGCTGAGGCAGGAGAATTGCTTGAACCTGGGAGGTGGGGAGGTTGCAGGGGCCGGCTGTGGTCACAGACCAGGGATGGAGGCCGGGTCTGAGGCTGGCCCTCAGTGAGGAGTGAAGGGGATGGACCGGGAGATGGGGTGCAAGTTTGACACAGATTTTGCCTTTGGGGATGGGTAGAGGGAAGAGGCTGGGACTCCGGGCTTGGACGTTGGGTACGGAGAATGTGACACTAGCGGATGGGCTGGATCTGGAGGTTCAAGGTGTGCAGTGGGGGGAGCTGTGTGTGCCGGAGAGATGCGGAACTGCCGGGGCACTAGGGAGCCTGAACCCCTGCTCCAGTGCACAGACCTGGCACACGGCAGGGAGGAGGCAGTCACCGTTCCCTGACCCGCCCGGGCCTGGGAGGCAGGGCAGAGCTGGTGACAGGCCAGGCTGGGGCCTTGGAATGACATCTGGCATGTAGCAGTGGGAGGGCGTAACTGGGGACTGTGGACTCCCAGCTGGAATCCACCTCCACCTTCCACATCCATACACTGCCTTTCGGTCTTTACTGAGCACCTGTTGTGTGCAGGGGCTGCCCTAGGCCCTGGGACCACCAAGGACCAGCCCTCCACAACCCCAGCCCTGCACTCAGCCCCCGCCCACTTCCTCCAGAGCCCCACACCCCACACATCGAGGACTCCAGGCGTTTCCCCACTCTTGAGGGCCCTGAGCTGGGAACACCACCTCTGGCTACCAGCCGCGGACTGCAGATGAGGCCTACGGTGACCAGGAAGGGTGGAGCTGCCCAAGGTCACACAGCAAGCTGACACTGCACAAGCTGATCCCACGGCTGACCAGCCTTGGGGAATGGGGCACTTCCGGCATGTCCCCGAGCTGGCCTCATCTGGGCCCTGGCAGAAGGCAAATAAAGGCAACATCTCAGCAAGGTTGTGACAGCCGGGGATCCAGGCAAGAAAGGGACAACCCAGGAAGGCTCCCAGGAGGAGGTGAGGGGCCTGAAGCCCACCCTGGCCTGAGCCCCTCCTCAGCACTCCAGCCTGCCTAGCCCTACCTCCTTCCTCGACAGGCCCCTCACCCAGCCTCAGCCTTGGCCTGACATTTCCCGTGACATTTGCTGCAAAGAAATAGAGTCATAAATCCAAAGGTTAAATTTGCACATCGCCTCAAATTGCTAGGAGAAGCAGTGATGGATCAGACCCTAGATGAGTCATGTGGCACTGGCCATCAGTCTGAGGACAGCCCCGGGGTGGACCAGGCTCCAGTCTTGGGCTGCTCTGTGCTTGCAGAGAGCTTTGAAAGGACACTTCCGTGCTTACTACGCAGGCGTCACTTCAGTTATCAGTGACCCAGAGTGGCCCACTACAGCTGAAGATTGTGAGCCCACCCCCTCCCATAGATTTAAAGCCCCTCCCGCCCCTCCTGCAGCAGCTGAAGTGACCATTCTGGGGCATGGAATGGGCATGGGGGAAAATGGGGAGCTGGGGCTGCCCTGGAGGCTTCTGGCACCGGAATCCTCTCCAGCCACCAAGCCCGGCTGTTTCCGGTTGCTCTAGGCTGGGGCCTGGGCCTCCACTTCCCCACAGGTCTGTGCAGTGCCCACAGAGGGAGCGCTGAGGGACTGGCCGATTTCCTATGTCCGCCACTAGGTCAGCACCTTGGCCAGCGCCCTCCCCACTGGAAGCTGAGTCCACTCCTGGGTGCTGGCTGGGATGGTTAGGTGTCGAGCGCTGATAGGGAGTTATGTGGGTGCAGAGGCAGAGTTGAGCAGGGCTAGGCAGCTGGTCGGTCTGCTGCCAGCAAGGCACAGCCCACTTCTCAGGCTGCACATGTGGGAGGGTTTGGTAAGCCACATTTTGCAAGGTGTAGCCAGGTTGGGGGCAGCATGGGGAGTGGTGTACTCTCTGGGCAGGCGACTGCGGAGCCATCACCCCCCAGGGCCCAGTGGGCAAGGGGGCGAGGGCAGCAAGGGAGGGCTGGAGCCCCTGGTCAAGGGGCACAGCCAGTTCTATGGGGTGACCTCGTGCGAGGAGCCACGGACCCTGTGGGCAGATCCTGGCCATCTGCTGCCCAGAGTCTACACCGATCAGTCCCTAGGAAGCCCCAGCAGGGATGCTGGAAGGACAGGCCATCTGTGCCCAGCTGATCCGAGCTCCCAGGCTTTCTGGACACGTGGCCCTGGGGATCAGGAGTGAGCTGGAGACTGCAGACAGCTGTGCCCTCAGAGCCGTGCAGACCTGTCACACCTTGCCTGGACTGGGCCAGGAGGGCCACACAGGCATCTGCCTGAATCGCTCCCCACCCCACACCCACCCTGTAGGGCACATCCTTTGCCAGCTTGCCCAGTCCACCACCCCCTTCCAGTGAGGCCAGGAGCTGCCTCACCTCCCACCCCACCCCCAACCTGGGGCTCGGCCTCCACCACCAGCATGCCGGTCATGAGGGCCCTGCCCAACTGTGTGACCTCGGCCCAGCCCCTTGGCCTCTCTGAGCTTGGCACAGCATGTGGATGAGGCAGACGCTAATGCCTCCGGGCCTGGTCAGCTGATCACCCTCCCTCCTTTGTTCATCCCTCCTGTCCCCTGAGAGGATCATGCAGGGTTTTCACTCAAAACTCCAGGCCTAGGGCCGGGCGCGGTGGCTCAAACCTGTAATCCCAGCACTTTGGGAGGCCGAGGCGGGCGGATCACGAGGTCAGAAGATCGAGACCACAGTGAAACCCCGTCTCTACTAAAAATACAAAAAATTAGCTGGGCACGGTGGCGGGCGCCTGTAGTCCCAGCTACTCAGGAGGCTGAGGCAGGAGAATGGCGTGAACCCAGGAGGCGGAGCTTGCAGTGAGCCGAGATCGCGCCACTGCACTCCAGCCTGGGCAACAGCGTGAGACTCCGTCTCAAAAAAAAAAAACAAAAAAAAAACTCCAGGCCTGCCCATAGAAGCCAGCTTGAGGTGAGGCGACCTTTCACAGTGGCCTGTCTTGGGCTGACAGGGACACGGTTCATCCTCCTTGGAAGGTCACTGCTTCCCAGGGCTTCGGGAGGCTCATCTCCCGCCTGGAGAGACAGGCGTGCCACGGCTTTGCTTGGCATGCCTGTGCGGCACTCATGGACATCCAGGCCCTCGATGCCTCCTGGGGAGGGATGGGGCAGCAAGGAAACTGAGTCTTTGCTCCACACATTCTGGGCCACTCCAGGCCAACGCAAGGAGAGACCGGGAAGGAAGCGCGAAGGTCATGTGGAAAGCGCGTGCCTGCTGCCCAAGTGTGTCAGTGTGACCGACCCTTCCCTGCACTCTGAGTAGGCGGCTGGGGATGTGGTCCCGGTGCCAGGGAGCTGGGGGGCGCCAGCCTGCCATCTGCTGTCACCACAGAGGGCGGCTGCATGCCCAAGGCCTGAGAGGACTCTATGCCAGGCCTGCTGAGTGAGTCATCCCATTCAGTCCTGCAGTGTAGACACTACTACCACCACCCATTTTCCAGACGGGAGAAAGAGGTCTGGGGAGCTTAGGTGGACCCACATTTTGGCAGCCCCTCTCTGCCCTCTCTTTGTCCACAGACTCTGCCTCCTCCAGAAGCCTCTCACCATTCCCCATCTCCGGGGCTGCAGAGGGTGTCCTGGCCTTCCCCCATCAGCTCTGCACCCTGAGGACTCCCGTCCCTAGGAGTCCCTCTGCCCAACTTTGCTGCCTATTAAGCCAAAATTAATCTGCTTCCTCGTCTCTTATTCACCAAAGCCACATGCAGCAGCAAAGGGGGCTGGTACAAGGAAGGGACCGACAGCCAAACCCCAGCAGGGGCCCCAAGAGTCCCACTGGGCCTGCCCATCTCCGAATGCCTCTGACTTCTGTACTAGCAAGGGCCTCCTCCCACAGAATGGCATCCTGGATTGTGGTCAGGCCCCCCGACGGGCCATGCGCATCTCTCACCACCCGGAGGCTGCTGGTGACCGTCAATGGGACGTGTGCATTGCACAGTGATGGCCCTTACCTCTGCCTCCCCCAGCCCTGGACTGGATCCGTTGTGGCCCATCTCCAGGATGGGAGCCTGAAAGGAGATGAACAGGCACTCCGCCAAGTGAGACACGCAGGGCTGGCACCTGGACCCCTGGTCCGCCACTCTTCCTGGTGCCCAGAGGAAGGGGTGAGTGAGTCCCCAGGGCTCCTGGACCTTGAGATGAGCTCAGGCCACTTGTGTTTGCCAGCAGATGGGCTCAGGGTCTTCTCTCAGTGGGCACAACCGAGTTGGTGGCCTCTCTCTGGGGAGGCCGGCTGGGTGGGGCTGGGGAGTAGGAAGCTTCTGGTCCCTGAAGGCCCAAATCTGGTGCAGGGGCAGAGCTCTGGAAGGTGGGGGTCCCTGGGCTGTGCCCAAGGCATCCGCTGTGGCTTCACGCCCCTCCCCCGCCCCTGCAGGGAGTGCGGATCCTTCTAGAGCCACCCACCTGGCAGTGACAGCTAAATTGGGAGCCGCTGTTCACACCAGAAGCCCAGCGGGCAGTCAAAACCGGGTCGGGGGGGAGGGGTACCTGTTGAAAACACCCACGAACTCCCACGAACAGAGAGAGGAGGCGGCACCCACTGGGGCTCCAGCAACCATCCCGGCTACCCCCGCCCCGGCCCGCCAGGAGAGGAGGGAAGCCTTGAAGTGCCAGGCCTTTGAATCGCCCATCTCCATGGCAACGCGTGGGCACAAAGGGCCGGGCGAGCAGGCGGCGGCTGCGAAAGCTGGAAGGAGGGAATCTTTTATTTATGGGGAGGGAGAGTCGGGGAGCCAGGCTGCGCCCACGCTCAGGGCCAGGCCGCAGTCTTGAGGCTGGGCCCCCTGCCCCATAGCCAGGGCTTCTGAGCAGCACCCACCCACACACCCCTGACCCTCCGGGCCTGGCTGGGTGGACGGAGCATGGGCAAATGGAGGGCAGAATGGAGTGAGTGTCCAGCATGCACCCAACCTGGAGAGCGGCCCCAGAGGGTCCCTGGGAGCCTGCCATCCTCCATACCCCAGTCTCTGTGACGCAGGCACCCGGGCAGATACCAGCTGAGAGCCAGCTGGGCCTGCAGTGAGGAAATGCGGCCCAAAGCAGACTCCGCAGAGCTGGAACTCAGGTGGCGCTGCTTCCACAGGCTCTGAAGGCCTCACGGGACAGGAGGCCGGGATGGGTCCCCAGTGCCAAGGCCCTGAGGCAAGCTGGAGCTGGGAGCATCTGAGGATGGGCATTAGCACAGGGCTCCAGGGTACAGCTGGTCCACTATAGGTAGCCTGGCCTCCCCAGAGACCCAGCTCCTCACCTTGGACCGGGGTCCTGGGCCTTGGGCATCCAGGGACCCGCCTGCCGTGGTGGAGGCACGGCACCACACCAGGATGCTGGCCCACAGCCTCCAGCTGCCCATCCCCACCTTCCCAAGCCCCTCCCCTCATGGCTCACACCCTGTTCCCTGAGCCCGCAAACACGGGAAATGGCACCTATTGTGCCCCAGCGGGGGAATTCTGACCCCAGGCCCTGGGGGCAGTGCAGAAACCACCACTGAATCCGATTTTATTTCATCTAAAAAATATCTGAGCCAGACTGAAAGGAGCGGGGAAAGGGTCCCAAGGCTGCTGCCCCCAGCCCCACCTCCCACAGGCCCTGGTCCCTCCCAGACCCCATTTCCTTTCCTTGAGAGTGTCTAACGTGGGGCAATATTTTGTGAAATTGGAGGCACCGCGTTGGAAATTCCAAACCCACGTCTACGATGAGCTGCACACGCGTTTCAAACCTGCCCTGGTTTTGAGCTGAGGGAAGCGGAAGATGCAGGAGTTGCCCACTCCAGAGGCCCTGGGTGTGTGTGAGGAGCCCTGAGGCTGGGCAGAGCCGCTTGTGGGAGGCACTGTGCCCCTCCACCGGAGATCGGGGCCTGGGTGCCCAGGACACTACAGGCCTTTTGGGGAGCCTGGGGCTTGGGGAGCCTAGAGCTGGGACCCACAGGCCAGAGTCTGAGCTTTCATCCCCCCACCAAAGATGCTCCCCCAGCCACTGCCTGCGCATCGGGGGAGACAAACTCCCCCCACGCCCACCTTGCCTCCAGCAGGCCTGTTCCTCCCCTCGTCTGCTGGAATCAGTTTTTTTCTTTAACTCAGCCCCACAGTGGGGAAGGGAGAGCTCCAGGGGACCATGCAGCAGAGAGGGGAGGGGAGAAGCCATCAAACAGGCCGGGGGGTTGGGGGCCATGCACTCAGCACAGAGCCGCACACAGCACAGAGGGGCCTGGGCAGCCGGCTTAGAGCCCATTCTCTCGGCCCCTCCGTTCCAAAGACGGGACCCTCCAGCCCAGGGACCCCAGATAATGGCCCCCAAACCACCTCTCTTCCCAGACCTCGTCAATGGCAATGAATGGTGCATCCTGGCTGCGGCCGCCGCCCCTCACTGCGGGACTTCAGCCCAGACGAGCGCCCAGCCCCTCCTGGGGTCTCAGATACTCAGAATGAAAGGCTCACAGCTGCCATGCACTTCCACGGGACTCTGTGGGTCCTGCTCCACCCCTGGTGAGGCTTTCATCCCTCCCCAACTCTATTCCAGAGGCCAGAAAGCCATGACGTCTGGGGTCAAAGAGCTGGGAGAGGCAGTTGGAACTCAGGCCAGGCCCATCTGACCGGACGGTGATGAGACTGGGACCCTGCTCCCCTACACGTGCTGTCAGGGCACCCTCGATGCTCCCCAGAGCCTGCTGTGCCCCGATAGCCCCTGCATGCCCAGTGTCCCTGGCACAGGATACCCTGGGGTGCCATGTCTGCAAGAGCTCACACCCTTCTCTCCCCAGCCGCTGCTAACTGCAGCCAGGGGTGGGTGTGCGGAGGGCTCGGGTCCTCTTCTCCACCCTCCCTTCACCAACTCAGCTCCAGAACATTCCCAGCAGTGAGGAGAGGGTGGCCACTGTGCTGCAGCCTTGAGGGATGGGCAAGGCCATGCCAGCTGGAGTCATGCATGTCCCCTCGGTGGCCTCATTCAGAGGGCGCCATGGAGGAGGGTGCAGTGAGGGCGGCTACCAGGGACAGTGGAGATGAGGCGGTCAGGAAGCCCAGTGATGGGCCTGGAGGGGAAACACGGCCAGCCTGGGACAGGGCACGAGGCCTTTGTTCTGTGTGCTGTGGCATAGTGTGCTGGCTCTGGCCCATCTTTTGTTAGTGGTAGGTAGGTTCAGCTCTGTTCCTTGGGACTCCCTCAGCCCAGGGGCCCACCTCCCCTCTGGGCAGCCCCAATCAGCGCGTTCTGCTTCAGCCACCTGCAGCTCCTCCCTCATCGCACCACCCTGGAGCATCACGGCCCCGGGGCAGGCTGCGGAGACCTGGCTAGCCCGTGGTCTGCTCATTCCTCACCCGCTGTTGTGGCAGAAACAAGTCAGCGCCGCTGAGCCGAGCCGAGCCGAGCCGACCCGGCTGCAGCCCTCACCTCGGGAGAGGGTCCGGCCCAGCCAGGCCTGGTGAGCAGGTGCGGGGACGGGTGCTCACGTGCGGGAGGGTTCTCAGGAGTGGTGGAAGGAGGCCAGACAATGAGGGCCCAGCAGATAGGGCGGGGAGGCAGGAAGAGGGGACAGAGAAGGGACCAGTGAAGGAGAGTGGAGGGTGCCGCCCCCGTGGGGCAGGACGGGTGGGGCTGGTGTTAGCTGGGTGTGTGGGTCTGGCAGGGAGCTGGGCCTGGGAGTGGGTCCCGAGGAGTGCTAGGTTGGAGCCAGGACCACGGGCCTCACCATAGAGGCCTCACCTTGGGACAGAGGGGGCTGACCGACTGGGCTGACGGGAAGGGGGCTTCCTGTCACCAGAGGACACAAAGGGACCACTAGTGACCCGGGCCATGAGGCTCTGCGGCCCTCAAGGTGCTGGGCTTGAGGTGGGCCCAGCCTATGGCTGCCTTTGTGGGGACCCCCCAGGGAGAGGCCGGCCCCTGAGGATGCTCAGGCCTGGTTCATCGTGGCCAGGGCCTGGCCCAGCCCGAGGTCAGCTACCCTGGGGGCTGAGTCTCTGTCTCGCCCTGTGACATGGTGCCCACACTATAGGCCAGTGTCAACCCTTTGCCCACACCCCGGGAGGCTTGTGTGTCCATACTCATGGTTGAAGGCCTGCGGTGGGGGTCTCTGCGTTGGGGGAGGTGGGTCCAGGGTGCGTGGCCCTGGGATTGTTCATCGTGTGTGCCACCTGGAAGGTGCTGGAGCCTCACCCTGTCCTCCAGGGCCCGGAATGTTTTGGGGAGATCCGGTGCTGGCATCTTGGCTGGGCCAGGATGGTGTCTAGGAGGGACCCATGGGAGGGAAGCAGGGGCATCAGGGGCCCGGTGCTGGGGTGGATGGCAGGAGAGGCCTGGAGGGCGGTGGCTCAGGCCAGTGGCTGGACAGGTGTCAAGAGAGAGGGGGGTGAGGCCTGGCCTCCCTGCTGCAGCCGAGCCAGGGCCTGGGGTGTCCTGGGGTGTCCTGGGGTGGGACAAGGCCCAGGGCAGAGGCAGAGCCAGAGCTGCTCGCATGCAGGGTGGCCACATCCCCACCTGATGAGTGCCGGCCGCTCAGTTCTGTGGCGCTCTGCTGCCCTCTGCCGGCCGCCTCTGTCCCTGCAGGCCCAGCCATCTACCTGCAGGTCTGGACAGACCCTCAGAGGCCAGGCTGGGAGGTCTCAGGAGCCAAGACAAGGTGGAATCCCATTTGAGGGCATCTGAAGGAGTGAGAGCCTATGTCAACCCCCTGCCCAGCCTTGCCTTGGCCAGCGGCTCCCAGGGGACTCTGGTGGGCCGTGGCTAAAGACGACAGAAGGGCTCAGAGAGCTGCTGTGTGAGGTCGCACAGTGAGCAGGGGCCGAGTGGCCTTGGGAGAGGCAGCAGCAGGAGGGTCCTCGGCATGGCCACAGCCCGGGGACAGGAAACCCCTGCTGGGTTCCCCCACCAAGTAGCTTCCGTTCCCAGCCCTTAGGGCATCTCAGGAGAGGCTCCAGGGAGGGTCCCACCTGCCTCCTGCCTTCTCCCCCAACCCCATCCTAAATGGGTTCCTGCTCCCCAGTCGCTCCCACCAAGAGCTCACCCGCCAGGGCCCAGGGAGAGGCCCCTCAGGACGGCTGTTTCTCCACGTGCTGCCGTCCGCTGGACACTGAAAACCAATCCCATCCATCTGAATGGCATTTAATATGCACAGTGAAGTCGGCAGCCACAGCCATGGGAGTGTGCTCAGAGCAAGGTTTACACGCGGATGATACCAGGCTTAGCCCACGAGTGGCCTCCTGGGTCCCAGGAGATATGTGGGGTGGGGGTGCAGCTGGGTGAGCCATAGTAGCAGAGACCTGGGGAGGGGATATGGGAGGTAGGAACTGGGCTAGGCAGGGATTCAGGGGAGGCTGAGGCCTGGAACAGGGAGACTGAGACCTCAAGGAGGCTGGGACTTTGGGAGTCAAGACTTGGAGAAGCTGGGACATGGGCAGGCCGAGACCCAGGGGTTTAAGAATGAGGGACTGGTGCAGACCTGAATTGGAGCCCAGCCGCTGCTGGCCCCACGTGGCTGGAGAGTGTGCTGACCCCATAGTGACTGGAGAATGTGCTGTTGATATGGAAGGGAAGTGCTGGGAAGGGAAAAGTATGGTCCATTTAAATGACACAGAAGGAGGGGAAGGGAAGTGCTGGGTAGAGGAGGGCGTGATCCCTGACTAGGGCTCCAACTCCATGGACATAGGTGAGAACAGGCATTTCCTGCCCAAATGTCGCATTTCTCACGACCACCCTGACCTGCCACGCCCCCATCCTGTGCTTGTAAAACCCCCCGAGACCTTAGCAGGCAGACACAGGCAGCTGGACGTGGAGAGGAGCACGTCACAGAGGCACACACGGGCGGCTGGACGTCGAGATGAACACACTGATAGGCACCGGCATGCTGGCAGGCCACCGACTGGCAGAACCACGCGGAGTTTGGCTGGGCAGCCGGAGGACAGCCTGGGCGCTCAGTGACCCCACTCCAGGGAAAACCTTCCCACTCCACCCCCTTCTGGCTTCCACTCAATACAACCTTGCACTCATTCTGCAAGTCCACATGTGACCTGAGTCTTCTGGTGCACCAAGGCAAGAAACCCAGGATGCAGAAAGCCCTGTGACTAACACAAGTCGCCCTGTGGACGGCAAACTAAAAGAGCCCCCATAACACACGCCCACTGGGGCTTCAGCTGTAAACATTGACCCCTAGAGACTGCTGTGGGGTCGGAGCCCCAGCCTGCGCATCTGTCAGCTCCCCTAGAGGTTTGGGCAGCGGAGCACTGAAGAAGCGAGCCACGCCCCTTGTCACACACCCTGCAAGGGCAACGGGAACTTTTTCCATTTCACTGGCCCACGGTGGCTGGACAGTGTGCTGGCCCCACGGTAGCTGGAGAGTGCGCCGTGCTCCCTGGCTTTCCTCCTGATGTATCAAATGGGTCAGCGGGTCCTGGGGGCTGTCCCCACAGCGATGTGGTGGAGGCTGACCCTGACGCCCACCCCTGCCGAGCACTCGGTGAATGGTGGTCACTGTCAGGAAGCACCATTGCTGTCCTCCATCAGTGTCTGTGGGGCTGGGTGACTCTTGGAGGATGCCTCCAGCAACATGGCACTGCCAGGACAGGGGCCATCCACCTGACTGGGCTTCCTGGTGTGAACAGATGGATGGACGGGTGGGCCTGCTGCATGCAGGGAGCTGAGGCTGGATCTTCACCTATGGGCAGGAGGCTATGCAGGGCTCAGGGAGGGACAGCACTGTGGCTGGGACAGAGCCTGTGTGATGAGAAGCCCTTGGTGCCCTGGGCCTCCCTCCTTGCTCCTGTCCCTCCAGAACATCACCCAGAGCCCCCCACCCTGCTCTTTTGGGGAGATGTCTGGGTGTCTGCAGTTGCTGCCACTCTTGATCCCACCCACCCCTGCAGGTTGCCGGTGGGACAAGTGCAGGAGGCATCTCAAGGCTTTCCCTGGGGTCTCTGCACCCTCCAAGAGCCGGGAGCCGCACACAGCCTGCCAGCGTCCTGGGAACTCACCCTGTTGCTGCCACTTGTCCTGGGCAATCCTGGGGCTCACTCCTTGCCATTCAGACCCCTGTGAGGAGAGCACTGGCTGTGAGTTGCTCTGTGGCTAGTGATGGCGAGGCAGGGCCTGGAGTAGATCCATCACGAATAATTCTTTTCTTTTTTTGAGACAGAGTCTCGCTGTGTCACCAGGCTGGAGTGCGTGATCTCGGCTCACTGCAACCTCCGACTCCCTGGTTCAAGCAATTATCCTGCCTTAGCCTCCTGAGTAGCTGTGATTACAGGCACAGGCCCCCACGCCTGGCTAATTTTTGTATTTTTAGTAGAGACGGGGTTTCACCATGTTGGCCAGGATGGTCTCGATTTCCTGACCTCGTGATCCACCGGCCTTGGCCTCCCAAAGTGCTGGGATTACAGGTGTGAGCCACTGCGCCTGGCCGAGAATTCTTAATGAAATGGGAACGTGTCTCCCAGGAAATGCACAGGGGCCTGGAGTGACACAGTGGCCTCAGGTGTGTGCACAGGTGTGAACATGCCTTCCACAAAGGGCAGTGGATGTGCACATGCCTCACACACACTGCGGGGCAGAGCAAATGTCCCACATGTGTTCGTGCCTGTGCACACATGGGTGGGCTGCATCTGCACGTGTCCACATGATGTGTGTGTGCACACCTGTGTCACGCTTGCAGCGAAGACAAAGGAGAGAAATACACCCAAATCTCCCCTCTGGATCCCTGCCCTGGGTGCTGGGATGTCAGAACAGGTTGATGTCCTTTTTATCCTTCCCCATATCCACCACACGGTCTACCAAAGCACGCCTTAGTTTTATTGATTGATTGATTGATTGATTGATTGAGATGGAGTCTCGCTCTGTCACCCAGGCTGGAGTGCAGTGGCGTGATCTCAGCTCACTGCAAGCTCCGCCTCCCGGGTTCATGCCATTCTCCTGCCTCAGCCTCCCTAGTAGCTGGGACTACAAGCGCCCGCTGCCACACCCAGCTAATTTTTTTGTATTTTTAGTAGAGATTGGGTTTCACTGTGTTAGCCAGGATGATCTCGATCTCCTGACCTCATGATCCACCCACCTTGGCCTCCCAAAGTGCTGAGATTACAGGTGTGAGCCATGGTGCCCAGCCCAGCACACCTTAGTTTTATAATCAGAAATGAAATGTATGGTTTCAAGAAAGCCATGGGCCAGCTCCTCTGTGCCCTGGTGTTGGCGGGGCCAGAGGGGCGGGATGTGTAGGGGGAGATTAGCTTCATGCGGCCATGGGGCCAGGGAGGCCAAGGTCAGCTTGCTCAGCTCCTGGAGGTACAGCGAGTACCAACAACACAGCCTAGCTTGACCGCAGAAGGAAAATCAATGCTGGGCACAAGGACCGACCACCGACGTCAGTGGTCACTGGGAACACTGTCCACTGACGTCAGAGCTGCTCACAGGGCACCCGGGAGCTTGCCAGGGAGCCCGGCTGTCTACGTTTGGAACAACCTGGTAGGCAAGCTGACCCCTGATAGGCCCTTCATCTGACTCCACTCGGAGCCCTTCCCGGAGGGGAGACAAAGGCCTTGAACAGCTCTGGAGGTGCTCCCTGACAGTGCACCCCAGGCTTGGCTAAAGAAATCTCAAATTCCCCAAAGCTCCAGTGGCCCTGCTACGGGTCAGCCTCAGGGCGATGCTCGTCTCCAGTTGGTCCTGACTGATCCACATTACGAGATAAACTGTGGCGTTATCTCATGGCGTTATTACTTTGCGAGAAATGATGGTGAGTCTTTATACAAGAGTGGTCGATGCAAAGACATTACCACATAAGATGGGAGTCCTCTGAGTCCTGTCTTCCTCCATTCCGTGTCCTAGCCCCCCATCCACGTGTGGCCTGCCTGGACAGACAGCTTCGTACACTCAGACTCTTCCCTCCCCGCGCATCAGGGATGTGTGTCCCTGTTACTGACATGCAGGGAGGGCTCATCATCTTGGGCACACCCCATGGTGCTCTGAGCCCGTCATCACCTGTGGTGGACATTGAAGGAATCCCCAGGTTTTCCTTTTCAGGAGCCATGGCTTGGGCCAGTGCCTAGGAGGTCAGAGGTTGGGGGCTTAGGGAGGGGTCACTGCCCAACGGTGCCACCTTGGACTCAGAGTGCCAGCCCAGGGAACCAGGTAGGCCCGGCTCTGACCGTGCTGCTGGGCAACCACTGGCTGAGACCTGGGGATAAAACGCCTCCCACACCAGCCGAGGAGACAGGCTCTGCGTGAGGCCTGAAGCCCATGAAGGGCTCTGAAACAGGAGGAGAGCCGGAGCCTTCAGCTGTGATGGGCACAGCACCGTCTGTCCCTGTCCTCCACCCAAGGGAACTCACCTTGGCAACTCTGCTGGAAGGCACAGGTTGCTGACAGTCTGACACCTGGGAGGGGGCCGGTGGGAGCCCCCGATATCCCCCCATGCCCGGGCCTCCAGCAGAGCCTGCAGTCTGAGACCTGTGGTTCAGGAGCTGGGACTGATGGGGCCCTTGGGGATTCCCGTGCTGCTGGAGGAAGATGGGGGCATGGGGGTGTCCATGGCAAAGAAGCGAGAAGTGGAGGCTGCCAGCCCCCGGCCCCGACCTGCCCTGGCTAGAGTGGGGCAGGCTTGGGGGTGAGTCCGGGGTGCTGATTTCACGCTCCGGGGCCGACGTCTCCCTGTGACTTTATGGACTGTCCTTCTGTCCCCCTGACACCCTGGTTCTCCCTCACCAGCCTGGGTCCTCCTCATCTCAGCTCAGTTGTCACCGCCTCTGGGAAGTCCCCAAGCCCTCGAGTGGGTGCCCAGGAGGCACAGTCAGTGCTGAGGCTACAAGCCCTGCTGGCACCCGGCAGGGCACACAAGGCCAGGTCAGGCTCTGGGGACAGTAGACAAGCTTATCCCGCACACTGGGGACTGCCCACCTGGGGAAGAGAGCTAGGTCGGGCTGGAGGGACCTCAGGGGATGGCCGGGCACCCCTCCCTGAGGAGAGCTCCACCTGAACGAGGGTGTCACTGGGTCCACTCCAGACGCATGTCCTGCCTTGGACGGGCTGGAGAGAGGGTGTGGCCAGGCCATGGGGTGAACCATCTTGGGTGGTTGGTTGGCCTGGCATCACCAGACATGTGGCTCCATTAATCATCTTGACTCCACAGGAGCCCATGTGGCTTGTCCTCTGACCTCCCATCCACCTCTGAAAGGGGCGGCCCTCTGAGATTCTGTCTGGAACCTGTCAGCCCTCCTGACGAGGTCTCTGGTGCCGGCTATCACAGGCACCTAGCCACCCTACAGAAAGGCTCTGGGAGGCTCAGCCTTGTCTGGGGCCCCAAGACTGATGCCAGCTGGGGCATCTCACAGGGAGCACCCCTACCTGTAAACCGCCCAGCTCAAGCTCCACCTCGACCTCTCCAAGTCAGCAGCCGACCTTCCCCAGGGTCCCTCCCAGCCTGCAGGGAGTCTGAGGCTCTGAGGCTTTTCTGCAGCCTCTCAGTCCCCCACCCCACTACCTGCTCAGGCAGAGAGATCACGGCTCTGCGTTATCGTGTGCTTAGTGGGGGCTGGAGCTTGTGCTAAACAACTTGGGTGCCCCCTGAATCTTGACAGTAACCTGAGGGGGCATTATTACCATTCTCACTTCCGCAAGGAAGAAGTCCCAAACCCCATCTGGCACAAAGCCAGGGCCTGGAGTCTCCCTCTGCAGTCCACCTGCTCCCACGTGGGGCACGCCTGGGACGTCACAACATCTGGGGTCAGTGCTGCTGCTGCTGTCACTGTGGCATTCAGCTTTCCCAAGGCTCACACCTGCTCCATCCAGCAAAGGGGTCGTGCACCCCAAGCCTGCCTCATCCTTCACACACACAATCCCACTTCACCAACCACAAAGATGCCCGTGTTTACCTGGCCTCAACCCCATCAGCACCTCCCCTTCCAATTGCTGGAGGGCTTGGGTCCCTTCAGCTGGGCTCCCACATTCCTGATCCCTGACCCGCAGGCCATCAGGACAATGCCAGCCTGGGCTCACCTGGTGCCAGTCACCTGCATCTCCCTGGGGTGGGGGTGGGGGGCAGCAGGCTCTGTGGACCTAGCACACATCTGACTCTTGGAAAAAGGAAATGTCTCTGAGGACAGAGACCTCAGCTTCAAATATTGCTGTGGGCTCTTGGGCAAGTCCCTCCTCCTCCTGAGCTTCAGTCTCCCCTGCATAGAATGGAGCGGTGATCGTAGCTCCTGCATGGGAAGGTTGTGAACACCATGCTTGTCAGCAGAATATACCCTAAATTTGCAAGGAAACTGTTGGAAACAGGCCCCCCAAAATCTGGCCATAAAGTGGCCCCCAAACTGGCCATAAACAAAATCTCTGCAGCACTGTGACATGTTCCTGATGGCCATGACGCCCACGCTGGAAGGTTGTGGGTTTACGGAACGAGGGCAAGGAACACCTGGCCCACCCAGGGCGGAAAACCGCTTAAAGGCGTTCTTAAGCCACAAACGATAGCATGAGCGATCTGTGCCTTGAGGACATGCTCCTGCTGCAGATAACTAGCCCAACTCATCCCTTTATTTTGACCCTCCCTTTTTTTCCCATAAGGAATATTTTTAGTTAATCTATAATCTATAGAAACAATGCTTATCACTGGTTTGCTGTCAATAAATGCGTGGGTACATCTCTGTTCGAGGCTTTCAGCTCTGAAGGCTGTGAGACCCATGATTTCCCACTTCACACCTCTATATTTCTGTGTGTGTGTGTCTTTAATTCCTCTAGTGCCACTGGGTTAGGGTCTCCCCCACTGAGCTGGTCTCGGCAAGCGGTGCCCATACATGGGGGCTCGAATCCAGGTTGAAGAGTTGCTGGAGCAACGGTTGGAGAAAGTGGAACTAAGCTGGAGGACACCCAAGTACTCTTAAAGCAATCCCCATGGTGAGTAAGAAAGGGAGCTCGGAAGCATCAGGGTAACAATGGGACAAGTGTGGGCTCTGGTTCCTTCCACCTTGGAACCTTTTCACACTAGTGATGAGGAGGAAGGAGAGTATAACGAAGTAACAGAAGAGGTTACAGAGCAGGTTTGTTTGCCAGCTAAAGCTAAAGTGGCAAAGGAGGGAGAAGTTCACCCCTACCCTTCTGCATCCCCTCATTATTATTTTGAAGAAAAAGAGTGGCCCGCCCCTCCAGATCTTTCTTTTCTGGAGGACACTGGGTGAAAAGTACTTGCCCCAGTGACTGTTCGAGCAGCGCCTCAAGCAACCACTCTCAGTTCTATTCAGGCAGGAATTCAGCAAGCTAGACGAGAGGGTGATATAGAGGCTTGGCAGTTCCCTGTTAGAATACACCCCCAAGATCAACAGGGAAATAGTATAGCTACATTTGAGTCTTTTCCTTTTACATTTGGGAAGGCATATTTAGTTGATTATATCAAGGCCTATGATGGTATCGGAGGTAATTTGCATAAAGCTACTTTGTTGGCACAGGCAATGGCAGGACTAAGAGTGGATAAAGGAAATACTGTTTCCTGGAGCTTGTTTTAACTGTGGGAAGCATGGTCATACTAAAAAAGAATGTAGAAAAAATCAGCGAGTCAGGCCGCCAGATAGGGGAAAAAAGAAAACTGCTGAGTCTGAAATATGTCCAAAATGTAAAAAAGGAAAATGTTGGGCTAATCGGTGTCAATCTAAGTTTGATAAAGATGGGAACCTGATTTCGGGAAATGCCATGTGGGGCCCATTCCAAACCGGGGCATTTCCAGCTCAGGCCATTCCCTCGCCCCCGTGCAATGTCTGTCCCCCGCCACTGCCAGTAGTGCCGCAGTAGATTTACGCTGCACAAAAGCTGTGAGCCTTCTATTTGTGGAACCCCTGCAAAATGTCCCAACAGGAGTCTGTGGACCCTTGCCAGCGGGGACAATAGGATTACTTCTAGGAAGGTCTAGTTTAAATTTAAAAGGGGTACAAATACGGCCAGGCACGGTGGCTCACGCCTGTAATCCCAGCACTTTGGGAGGCCAAGGTGGGCGGATCACAAGGTCAGCAGATTGAGACCATCCTGGCTAACAAGGTGAAACCCCGTCTCTACTAAAAATACAAAAAAAATTAGCCAGGCATGGTGGCAGGTGCCTGTAGTCCCAGCTACTCGGGAGGCTGAGGCAGGAGAATGGGTTGAACCTGGGAGGCAGAGGCAGAGCTTGCAGTGAGCCGAGATCGCACCACTGCACTCCAGCCTGGGTGACAGAGAAAGACTCCCTCTCAAAAAAATAATAATAAAATAAATAAATAAATAAATAAATAAATAAATAAACAAACAAATAAATAAAAGCAGTACAAATACATACAGGAGTCATTGATTCAGATTACAATGGGGAAATTGAAATTGTTATATCTACTTCTGTTTCCTGGAAAGCAGAGCCAGGAGAGTGCATAGCACAGCTCCTGATCGTGACGTATGTGGGAGTGGGGAAAAGTGAAATTAAACCAATAGGAGGAGGATTTGGAAGCACAAATAAACAAGGCAAAGCAGCTTATTAGGTGAATCAAATTACTGATAAACATCCTACCTGTGAAATGACTATTCAGGGAAAGAAATGTAAAGGTTTGGTAGATATAGGAGCAGACATTTCAATCATTTCTCTACAGCACTGGCCGTCCGCATGGCCAATTCAACCCGCTCAATTTAACATAGTTGGAGTTGGTAAAGCCCCTGAAGTATATCAAAGTAGTTATATTTTGCATTGTGAGGGGCCCAATGGATAACCTGGGACTATTTAACCAATTATAACTTCTGTACCTATAAATTTATGGGGGAGAGATTTATTACAACAATGGGGAGCAAAGTTCTAATTCCAGAACAATTATATAGCTCTTAAAGTCAACATATGATGCATGAAATGGGGCATGTCCCTGATATGGGACTAGAAAAAAATTTGCAAGATTTGAAAGAACTGCTTCGGCCAGGCGCAGTGGCTCATGCTTGTAATCCCAGCACTTTGGGAGGCCGAGGGGGGGCAGATCACGAGGTCAAGAGATCGAGACCATCCTGGCTAACACGGTGAAACCCCATCTCTACTAAAAATACAAAAAATTAGCTGGGCGTGGTGGCGGGCACATGTTGTCCCAGCTACTCGGGAGGCTGAGGCAGGAAAATGGCATGAACCTGGGAGGCGGAGCTGGCAGTGAGCCCAGATTGTGCCACCACACTCTAACCTGGGCGACAGAGTGAGACTCTGTCTCAAAAAAAAAAAAAAAAAAAAGAAAGAAAAGAAAAGAAAGAAAAAACCGCTTCAAGTGGAAAGTTAAAGGTCCTGCCAAAGATTAGGATATCATTTTTGATGGTGGCCATTGTTAAGCCTCCAGAACCCGTGCCTTTAAAATGGTTAACAGATAAGCCAATTTGGATAGAACAATGGCCACTAAGTAAAGAGCAACTTGAGGCTTTAGAGGAATTAGTTATTGAACAATTAGAAAATGGGCACATAGCTCCAACATTTTCCCCTTGGAATTCTCCAGTTTTCATAATTAAGAAAAAGTCAGGTAAATGGAGAGTGTTAACTGACTTAAGAGCCATCAATTCACTTATACAACCTATGGGAGCATTACAGCCAGGGTTGCCTTCTCCTGCTATAATTCCAAAAAATTGGCCTTTAATAGTCATAGACTTAAAAGACTGTTTCTTTACTATCCCCTTAGCTGAGCAAGACTGTGAACGGTTTGCATTTACAATTCCTGTGGTAAACAACCTGCAGCCTACTAAGCGTTTTCATTGTTTCACAGATGGGTCTAGTAATGGTAAAGCTTCTTATTCTGGCTCAAAAAGTAAAGTTTTCCAGACGCCCTATACTTCAGCTCAAAAAACGGAGCTCTAACTGAGGTGTTGACTGCTTTTAATATGCCTATTAATGTGATTCTGATTCTTCATACGTGGTTCATTCCACACAGTTAATTAAAAATGCTCAGTTAGGCCGGGCGCGGTGGCTCAAGCCTGTAATCCCAGCACTTTGGGAGGCCGAGACGGGCGGATCACTAGGTCAGGAGATCGAGACCATCCTGGCGAACACGGTGAAACCCCGTCTCTACTAAAAAATACAAAAAAAAACTAGCTGGGCGAGGCGGCGGGCGCCTGTAGTCCCAGCTACTCGGGAGGCTGAGGCAGGAGAATGGCATAAACCCGGGAGGCGGAGCTTGCAGTGAGCTGAGATCCGGCCACTGCACTCCAGCCCGGGCGACAGAGCCAGACTCCGTCTCAAAAAAAAAAAAAAAAAAAAAAAAAAAAATAAAAATAAAAAATACAAAAAACTAGCCGGGCGAGGTTGCGGGCGCCTGTAGTCCCAGCTACTCAGGAGGCTGAGGCAGGAGAATGGCGTAAACCTGGGAGGCGGAGCTTGCAGTGAGCTGAGATCCGGCCACTGCACTCCAGCCTGGGCGACAGAGCGAGACTCCGTCTCAAAAAAAAATAAAAATAAAAATAAAAAATAAAAATGCTCAGTTACTATTTTGTACAGATAAACAACTGATGACAAAAACAAAAAATGCGGAGAAATAGGGATTACAGGACAGCCCATACACAATTGAATCTAGCATTATTAACTGTAAATTTTTTGAGCCTGCCCAAAGGCCAGATGTTATCAGCAGCTCAACAACATCTACAGAAACCAGCTGCAGATAGAGAAGCAGAACAACTGGTTTGGTGGAGAGATCTGATAACAGAAAGTTGGGAAATAGGTTTGGGGTAGAGGTTATGCTTGTGTTTCTCCAGGACCAAATCAACACCTGATTTGGATACCATCAAGACACCTGAAACTTATCATGAGCCAGATCCTGAGGAAGAGATTCCGGGAAGATCCTGAGGACCCCCCGGTTGTAGCCATGTGGAGACTGACGCTGAGGAGGACCCCAACTGTCACGAACAACACCCGTTGAACACAGGCACCCACCTGGGGACAGATCAAGCAGCTGTCACAGATGGCAGAAGAAAACCTGAGGAAAGCAGGACGACCAGTCACAATGAGTAATTTAATGGTAGCTATGATAGCGGTGACTACCACTGCCGTGAATATTCCTTCACCAAAGGCTGACACAGAGAACAATTACACTTATTGGGCATATTTATCAATCTTGGCTGGCAATAATGCCTGATGTAATCACTCTATGACACAGTTACACATACTTTCTGATCTCAGTGTTTACCATAATGAATCTGCTCCTATAATTGAGGCATACCGCCCTTAAAAACCTCTTTGTAAACAAAACAGAACCTGGCCAGAAGTAATGAATGTACTTGTCTGGGAAGATTGCATTGCAGAACAGGCAGAGGTGCTTCACAACGATTCCTATGGAATCATTATTGATTGGTCCCCTAAGGGGACGTTTAGCTTAAATTGCACCTCTCAGTCTGTGTGCCACGGCCGCACTACGTTCAGCTGGTCTGAACAAAATGGTCAGATGGCAGAAATGGTAAGAAGTGTGGCAAGAGTTCCCGTTATCTGGAACCATGGTGGTATAGTGGCACCTCAACCTCCAATGATATGGCCCACTCTAGGAGCTTAACGTAAGGATTTGTGGAAACTATGAATAGCTCTTAATAAGATCAAAATTTGGGAAAGAATTTTTAAAAAGCATCTAGAAGGACATTCTACAAACTTGTCTTTGGATATTGCAAAATTAAAAGAACAAATATTTTGGCCAGGCGCGGTGGCTCACGCCTGTAATCCCAGCACTTTGGGAGGCCGAGGCGGGCGGATCACAAGGTCAGGAGATCGAGACCACGGTGAAACCCCGTCTCTACTAAAAATAGAAAAAATTAGCCGGGCGCGGTTGTGGGCGCCTGTAGTCCCAGCTACTCGAGAGGCTGAGGCAGGAGAATGGCGTGAACCCGGGAGGCGGAGCTTGCAGTGAGCCGAGATCGTGCCACTGCACTCCAGCCTGGGAGACACAGCGAGACTCCGTCTCAAAAAAAAAAAAAAAAAAAAAAAAAAAAAAGAACAAATATTTAAAGCATCCCAGGCACACCTGACCTTAATGCCAGGAACTGGAGTGCTTGAAGGAGCTGCAGACAGATGAACGGCTAGCAACCCATTAAAATGGAAAACACTTGGAAGCTCTGTGATTTCAATGATGATTGTGCTTTTCATCTGTGTTGTTTGTTTAGTCTGCAGATGGGGATCCTGACTCCTGCAAGAAGTAGCTCACCATGACAAGGCTGCCTTTGCTTTTATTGCTTTGCAAATCAAAGAAGGGGGACATATTGGGAACAGGTCCCCCAAAATCTGGCCATAAACTGGCCTCAAAACTGGCCACAAACAAAATCTCTGCAACACTGTGGGGTGTTCGTGATGGCCATGACACCCACGCTGGAAGGTTGTGGGTTTACCGGAATGAGGGCAAGGAACACCTGGCCCACCCAGGGTGGAAAACCTCTTAAAGATGTTCTTAAACCACAAACAATAGCACGAGCAATCTGTACCTTAACAACATGCTCCTGCTGCAGATAACTAGCCAAACCCATACCTTAATTTCGGCCCATCCCTTTGTTTTCCATAAGGAATACTTTTAGTTAATCTATAGAAACAATGCTTATCTGGCCAGGCGCAGTGGCTCATGCCTGTAATCCCAGCACTCTGGGAGACCGAGGTGGGTGGATCACGAGGTCAGACCATCCTGGCTAACACGGTGAAACCCCGTCTCTGCTAAAGATACAAAAACTTAGCCGGGCGTGGTGGTGGGCGCCTATAGTCCCAGCCACTCGGGAGGCTGAGGCAAGAGAATGATGTGAACCCGGGAGGCAGAGCTGCAGTGAGCGGAGATCACACCACTGCACTCCAGCCTGGGTAACAGAGCAAAACTGTCTCAAAAAAGAAAAAAAAGAAAAAGAAACAATGCTTATCACTGGCTTGCTGTCAATAAATATGTGGGTAAATCTGTTAGAAGCTCTCAGCTCTGAAGAGTGTGAGACCCCTGATTTCCCATTCCACACCCCTATATTTCTGTGTGTGTCTTTTGTTTTTTTTTTTCTTCTTTTTTTTGAGACGGAGTCTCGCTCTGTTGCCCAGGCTGGAGTGCAGTAGCACGATCTCGGCTCACTGCAAGCTCCACCTCCAGGGTTCATGCCATTCTCCTGTCTCAGCCTCCCAAGTGGCTGGGACTACAGGCCCCCGCCACCACGCCCGGCTAATTTTTTTTGTATTTTTAGTAGAGACGGGGTTTCACTGTGTTAACCAGGATAGTCTCGATCTCCTGGCCTCATGATCCACCTGCCTCGGCCTCCCAAAGTGCTGGGATTACAGGCATGAGCCACTGTGCCCAGCTGTGTGTGTGTCTTTAATTTCTCTAGCACCACTGGGTTAGAGTCTCCCCAACTGAGCTGGTCTCAGCAGGAAACAATCTGGTAGGGATGGTGGGGGGGGCTCTAAATACCTTTCCTCACACGTGCATTGAAAATGATTATATATAGGCCGAGCGCGGTGGCTCACGCCTGTAATACCAGCACTTTGGGAGGCCGAGGCGGGCGGATCACAAGGTCAGGAGATCGAGACCACGGTGAAACCCCGTCTCTACTAAAAATACAAAAAATTAGCCGGGCGCGGTTGTGGGCGCCTGTAGTCCCAGCTACTCCGGAGGCTGAGGCAGGAGAATGGCGTGAACCCGGGAGGCGGAGCTTGCAGTGAGCCGAGATCGCGCCACTGCACTCCAGCCTGGGCGACAGAGCGAGACTCCGTCTCAAAAAAAAAAAAAAAAAAAAAAAAAGACTTTGCCAGAGCTCCTATGTCATGCTCACGGCTGAGGAGAAACAATGATCTCGCTGGGAATGAATGCAAGTGGCAAGTGGGGGAACAGGAGTCCTGAGCGGGGCTGACTGCAGTGTCCCCAGGGGGCCGAATGGGCAGCACAGCAGCCTCTCTACCCTCAAAAGTCTGTTTCTTGTCTGCTTTCTCATTGGGAGTGGCAGGCCCTGGTGACCGGCCCAACCTCGGGGGCGCCCAGCAGCTGGGTCCCCACCACATGCCCAAGACTGGCCCCTCAGATCTGCCCATCTCCTGAGCTGGAGAACAGAGCCCACCCCTCTGTCCCCGGCGCTCACCTCCCACCCAGCCCATCTCCCTGAGGACCCCCCGCCACCAACTCCCACCTGGATCCTCTGGCCCTGGCGGGGCATCATTCTTTCAAAATAATCCACGACTGGGCGCAGTAGCTCACGCCGGAATCCCAGCACTTTCAGACGCCAAGGTGGGAGGACTACTTGAGCCCAAGAGTTTAGATCAGTCTGGATAACACAGCCACACCCTGTCTCCACAAAAAAATATTTTAAAAAAATTAGCTAGGTGCAGTCCAGCTCGTAGTCCCAGCTATTTGGGAGGCTGAGGCAGGGGGATCACTTAAGCCCAGGAGTTCAAGACTACAGTGAGCTGTGATCACACCACTGCACTCCAGCTTGGGCAACAGACAGAAAGACCCTGTCTCTTAAAAAAAAAAAAAAAAAAAAAAGCCATCAGCTGGCTCAGGGTAGCCACCTGCCAGGAGTCCCCAGCTGAGCATAAGACTTGCTTCCCAGTTGTCTCACATGTCTCCATATGATGAGACCACCAAACAGGCTTTGTGTGAGCAACATGGCTGTTTATTTCACCTGAGTGCAGGCTGGTTGAGTCTGAAAAGAGAGTCAGCAAAGGGTGGTGGGATTGTCATTAGTTCTTATAGGTTTTGGGATAGGCAGTGGAGATAGGAGCAATGTTTTGTGGGCAGGGGGTGGATCTCACAAAGTACATTCTCAAGGGTGGGGAGAATTACAAAATACCTTCTTAAGGGTGGGGGAGATTATAAATAATCTTCTTAGGGGTGGGGGAGATTACAAAGTACATTGATCAGTTACAGTGGGTCAGAAACAAATCACCATGGTGGAATGTCATCAGATAAGGCTATTTTCACTTCTTTTGTGGATCTTCAGTTGCTTCAGGCCATCTGGATGTATATGTGCAGGTCACTGGGGATATGATGGCTTAGCTTGGGCTCAGAGGCCTGACACTAGTGTTAACAGAGCTCCTGTGAATCTCAGTTGTTTCACTGATTGTCATACGCAACCAGTGACTTTCAGGCCAGTCTTGTTCCCACAGGCGCCCTCACAGGTGGGCTCTCCCATGGGCCTGGGCACCCGGCGCTAGGCCTGCCCTGCTGTGGTCTGGACATGAGTGGCAAGCTCTGTGATCCCTGCACCCCTCACCTCTCCCGCTGCCCTCTCTGCAGCCCTGCCCCTGGCAGCCCCTGGCAGCCCCTGCCCACCTTTGCCTCTGTGCAGGGCCACAGGCTTCCTTGAAGCAAATGCTACAACTTTGCTTTGTAAAAAAATATAACAGCTTTATTGAGATATAATTCATTGTACTATTCACGTATTACCTTTTGCACTATACCATGGAATTTTTCCCATTTCAATGGCACAATTGAATGGTTTTTCAGTGAATACACAAGGATGAGCAAACATCACCACTCTCTAGTTCCAGAGTATTTCCAGACCCCAAAGAAACTCCGCAGGCCTTGACAGCCCCTCCTACTCCTCCAGTCCCCCACCTCCAGGCACTCACCAGGCTACACTATGGGCTTGTCTTCGTGTGACTTCTGTCTGTATGGGTTTGTCTACTCTGAACTCTTCATATAAACCGAACCATACAACTTGTGGCCATTTGTGTCTGGAATCTCTCTGTCTTTAAAAAAAAACAAAATTCGCTGGGCGCGGTGGCTCACGCTTGTAATCCCAGCACTTTGGGAGGCTGAGGCGGGCGGATCATGAGGTCAGGAGTTCGAGACCATCCTGGCTAACACAGTGAAACCCTGTCTCTACTAAAAGCGTAAAAAATTAGCCAGGCATGGTGGCGGGCGCCTGTAGTCCCAGCTACTGGGGAGGCTGAGACAGGAGAATGGCGTGAATCCGGGAGGCGGAGGTTGCAGTGAGCCGAGATCTCGCCACTGCAGTCTAGCCTGGGCGACAGAGCAAGACTCTGTCTCAAAACAAAACAAAACAAAAATCATTTTTATTTTTGAGACAGAGTCTCCTTCCATTGCCCAGGCTGGAGTGCGGTGGCATGATCATAGCTCACTGTAGCTTCGACCTCCTGGGCTCAAGCAATCCCCTCACTTCAGCCTCCTGAGCAGCTGGGATTACAGACACACACCACCATGCCTGATTAATTTTGTATTTTTTTGTAGAGATGAGGTCTTATTATGTTGCCCAGACTGGTCTGGCCCTCCTGGGCTCAAGTGATCCTCCTGCCTTGGCCTCCCAAAGTGCTGGGATTGCAGGCGTGAGCCACCACACTCGGATATTTTTATTTTCTAGTTGACACATAATAATTGTACATATTTGTGGGGTATGTAGTGGTGTTTCTATACATGCAATGTGCAGTGATCAGATGAGGTAATTAGCATAGCTGTCATCTTAAACATTTATCATTTCTTTGCATTACGAACACTCAATAATCTTCTAGCTATATGAAAATACATGATTTTTCTTTTTTTTTTTCTTTTTTTTTTTTTTTTGAGATGGAGTCTCACTCTGTCGCCCAGGCTGGAGTGCAGTGGCGCGATCTGGGCTCACTGCAAGCTCCACCTCCCGGGTTTACGCCATTCTCCTGCCTCAGCCTCCCGAGTAGCTGGGACTGGCTAGTTTTTTGTATTTTTTAGTAGAGACGGGGTTTCACCGTGTTAGCCAGGATGGTCTTGATCTCCTGACCTCGTGATCCGCCCGTCTCGGCCTCCCAAAGTGCTGGGATTACAGGCTTGAGCCACCGCACCCGGCCGATTTTTCTTTTGTTTTGTTTTGAGACAGGGTCTCACTCTGTTGTTGTCTTCATGGAGAGCAGGAGCAGAGGCTTTGGGAAGCCAGTGGGCCTTGGCCTCAGCCCTGCCGGCAGAGGGTCCCCACCATGTAAATGAAGTGCCAGCGTGCTTGTCAAGACTAAGCCTTTGGCATTTGTGGGGAATATCGGGCGAGGCCTCCGGGACCAGGCGGGGCGTGGCGGGGCGGGGCGGGGCGGGGCGGGACCAACAGAGCATACTTAAGCGGCCCGGGCCGGTACCGGCCTTCCGCCATGGCTCTGAGGCGCGTCCTGCCGGTGCTGCGCCCCTACATTCCCCGCTTCGCCCCATTGTCCACGGCGCCGGCCGTCCGCGAGCAGCCCACCGCGGGCCCAGGAGCCCTGCCGGGACGTGGGTCGGCCAAGGCAGTGCGGGCACCGGTGCCCGCCGTGGACTTCGGCAACACGCAGGAGGCGTACCGCAGCCGGCGAACCTGGGAGCTGGCGCGCAGCCTGCTGGTGCTGCGCTTGTGCGCCTGGCCCGCGCTGCTGGCGCGCCATGAGCAGGTGCGCGGGGTGCAGGCGGGGGCGCGGGGCTTCTGCCGGTCAGCCTTTATGGAGCTTCCTGGCGTGAAAGGGGTGACTCCCAAGCATCTCCTGGAGCGAGGGAAGCCAGGAAGGGAGGCGTTTCCTGCAGTGCCTTTCGAACCTCGCAAATTTTCCTACTTGTCGATGTCTACCAACTAAAAACAATTATCGTTTTAATATTTACGATATATACCACTTGTGGAAATACAAAGTTATCACTTGGAATTTAAAATGGAGTATTCTTCATGTTGCCACAAGAGAAGCCTGGTGTAGGACTCCAGAGTTAAATCCACGGGACCCAGCCGCTTCCCAGACAGGGCCACTCTGAGCACACTGTTGGGGAAAAAAGGGAAGCCCCTCAAACGCCCAGCTTTGAACTCACCCATGGTAACTTTAAAAAGTGTGAGGACTTTTGGTGGGGGTGGGGGCGGGGGCAACAAGCAGAACGCTGTTGTAGCCGCATTGGCCTAGGGGTATTAGAGATGAGGATTATCTCCAGGTGACCCTGGGAAGAGTTTGCAAGTTTCGTTCCCTTTGTTGGCGCCGGGGTTCTGGTGGTGTTGATTACTCAGATGAGACTCGGAGGTCGGGGGCTGCACCCCTGGCCTCACCAGGAGGCGGGGGGAAGGCGGGGAGTGGTGTGAGATGAGAAGCACTGAGCCACACTTGAGCTTAGGTGAGGCCTCGGCGGGTGCGAGGTGAGGGCAGAGGTCCACGAAATCAGAGTCAGATGCTGTTGGCCCGAATCCCATGGGGAGCGCCACGGTCAGCCGAGGACCAGTGGTGGCAGGGGTGCGGAGGATGGTGGAGGAAGAAGGAGCTGAACTGGACAGACAGTGGCCTCTGAGAGGCCGTTGCTGTGCTTGTGTGCATAAAGATGCCTTAAGGTCAAGCCGTGGCCGTGGAGAGCAAGAAGGTGAGAAGGGACATCCCAGGTAGAGGAACTGGCAGGGGGAGGGACGGTGATATGGAGGCTTTGGGGAGTGCCCACATCTAAGGGGCATCCAGAAAGAGCAGCCAGTGCTGGTGGTGCTGCAGTAGGAGGAGGAGGCAGCAGGGCAGGAATGCCAGGGGAGGGAGTGGCCAGTTACAGGTCCCTGCCCAGGGCAAGGATGGGCATCCTAGGTGGCAGCTGGGGCCAGCTGTGCAGAAGCCGTGCCCACCTTGTGGCCGAGATGGAGAGAGGGCTAGGAAGGCACCAGGTCAGGTTTCTCTAGGCACAGCCCTAAGCTTTCTTGTCTAGACCAGTTGTTGCACAGAGAAGCCAGAAGAGCTGGGTGTGGGGTTTGGTGCCCAGTCCGCTGAGGGGAATGCCAGGTGCTGTTCCGTGACCGTGGGAGGAACGTGTCGGCTCCGCCGTCCCTTGGGTGCCTTCTTAAGGCAAGTGCCAGGGCTCAGGGATGGTGCTGTGGGTACCTGGAAGAGGCAGGGCATCCAGAGGCGACCTCTCCCAGGCTCCCCTAGGGTCCTGCCTGTGCTCTGGGAAGCCCCTCGGTGGGGTCTGTGCTGTTGTCTTATTAGTGGTCCCGTGGGTGTTGGCAGCCTCAGCACTGGACGAAGGCAGAGGTCAGGTCCTGGGCTTGTGAGCTGCTCACTAGAACCTGGTCCTGTGGGTAGGCCAGAGCAGGGGGGCCTGCCCTCACCCTCTGGGCTGTGGCTGTGGGGAGATTCCTTCTGCTGAGCCAGCACAGGTCTGTGAGGCGCCGGGGCAGTGGGGCCATCACACCTGCCACAGGAGTGTCAGGTTGCAGGAATTGATCTTTGAGCTGCTGCCTTGGATGCGGACAGCGTTGGGGCCCGCCCTTGCCTGAAAGCAGGGCTTTTTGAGGAGGGTTTAGGAAAGTCCCGGGATTTCCATGACAACAGCACTGAGGTTAGGTGTGCGCCCTCACAGAAGGGACAGGACCCATGGTGACGGTGGTTCCCTGAGGAGGGGGAGGGGAGAGAACCGGCTCTACCAGTGTTGCTCTGCACACATCTGATCGAGTCTTTCACAGAGGGTACAAGTGTATGTGTTACTGGTGCAGGTTTCTAAATCCTCGAAGGCCCTCCTCACCTGAAGATGTGGGGCTGCCCTGGTCTCAGGTAGTGCCATGCGGGGGCATCAGTGACATCAGGATGGTGTTACAGTGGTTGCTTTGCTCTGCTCATACCAGCCCTAGGCTGGGCATGGTGGCTCATGCCTATAATTCCAGCACTTCAGGAGGTCAAGGCAGGAGGACCACTTAAGGCCAGGAGTTCAAGACCAGCCTGAGCAACATTGTGAAACCCTGTCTCTACAAAATATTTTTAAAAGTTAGCAGGGGCCGGGCGCGGTGGCTCACACCTGTAATTCCAGCACATTGGGAGGCCGAGACGGGTGGATCACCTGAAGTTAGGAGTTCAAGACCAGCCTGGTCAACATGGAGAAACCCCAATCTCTACTAAAAATATAAAAATTAGCCGGGCGTGGTGGTGGGCACCTGTAATCTCTGCTACTTGGGAGGCTGAGGCGGGAGAATCGCAAAAAAAAAAAAAAAAGTTAGTTGAGCTGGTGGTGCATGCCTTTAGTCCCAACTACTCTGGAGGCTGAGACAGGAGGGTCACTTAAGCCCAGGAGTGAGACCCTGCCTCTAAAAATAAATAAATAAACTTGCCGGCCCTGCCTGTGTGCTTCTGTAGCCCTGTGCAGGGAGCTTTCAGCCTCAGCCCGGACCCAGTCCCTCAGCCCCCCGATCTTTTGAAGAAGCATCCCTGGAACCAGTGCAGCCTGGAACCAGCTCCCGCCTCTTCATTTAGTGCTGGCTGTGCAGAGGCGAGCGGTTAGGTAGAGGGAGACTGCGTGGCCCTGTGAGGCAATCGTGCCAGCCCCTACAGCAGACAGTTGCCCACCCTCCCTCCTGTTGGGTTTCTGATGGTTCTCTCAGAGCGGATGTGGATGAGCTCAGTGATGGTTTTCAGGTCCCCAGTTCTGCCCCGCCTGCCACTTGGGTGTTCTTTGATATGTTTCAGACCCATCCTGTTCTCCCAGCTATCCCTGGGTGCTGCCGGCAGGAATGAGGCCTGGCTCCCGGCTCAGGCTCAGGCTCAGTGGGAGACGGAGAACATGTCAGCATGTTCATTTTCCAGTTTCTAATCCTCTTTATGAAAGAACAAAATGCAGGAAAGTCAGATTCTGTGTGGAGGCTGCAGGAAGGCAGGGGTGAGTGCCTGGGAAACCCTGGTCCTTGGGGCTGCCCCATGGCGTGCCCAGGGGTGATGGTCAGGAGGCATCTCCATGGGGCACCAATGTTCAGGGTAAGGCTGTGGGGCCATGTCTGCCTGTGGGCAGGTGTGTGGGTGCTCAGGGCTGGCTTGGGTATAAGTGTTTGACTCGCTAATGCTTTTGTTTAGACTAGAAGTTGTTCCTGAAACTATGGTTTCAAGAGATGCTCCCCACATAAAAGGAGTTCTAGTTTCCATTGGGTTTGAGAAATCTCAGGCTCTTCCTGTGTCGGTGCTGAGACAGCAGGGGTGGCAGACACGGGGCAGAGGTGTGCTTCTGAGTATCACACTCGGCCCTCCTCTCCCAGTAGCCTCTTGTTGTCCCTGTCTTTTCTGCCCTGGCTGTCCCCCGTGCTGGAGCTCCCCCAGTTCTCCATGCCATCTCCTTGCCTTGGCAAGCCCCACTCCTGGGTCTAGGTTGGTAAACACCCCTGCCCCACCCTGCAGGCACTGCCCCATCCCCTGTCCTGAGTGACAGGCAGAGTCCCTCCTTCCCCTTTGGGGTTCGTTTACCACCAGGATGTGAGATCCTTGTCAGTTTCCTTTGGTTGTTTCCAGTCTATAAAAGGTGCTTGGTGCATGGGAGCTTGGGACATGTGAATGAGCGATGTGGTGAAATATGATTGGAGGAGACAGCCGAGAAGTTCCCGGGCAGCCCCAGATGAGCCTGCAGAGCCTATGGGTCATGGGGAGGGAGTCATCTCACAGGCCTCTGTGGACTGTCACCTAGCTCATTGTCCTTGTCGCCAGGGCATGCTTCCCTCCAGCTGGACACAGACTCAGCCTGAGTTTCACACGTTTGTTATTTAGCATCCATTCGGGGGCCGGCCTCGTGCCAGTCACACTGTTTTAGGGACTTGGGATAAGAGGGAACAAAACATTGAAAAATCTGGGCAGTCAAGTACTAGAAAGTCAAGTTAGATCCTCCTCTTCCCCCGCAGAACTGCCAAGATGTGGGTACAGAGGATGGTCTCACAATGCCCGCTGCTGTCCCCACAGAGGCTGGCCATTCTCCTTTTGCTCCACCAAGCAGTGGTCAGGCACCCACTGTGTGCCACTGGAGTGACTCATGGGTGGGGCCCTGAAGGGGCAGAGTCCAGGTGGGAACAGTGTGCCCAGGCCAAGCAGGCGGCACCTCCTGTGGTCTCTTTGTTCTGGATGGGAACTGGAGTGATGGACAGAGTGGAGAAGCAAGCGGCTTCGGCTGGTCTTCACCATGAAATCGACACTGAGGCCGGGCGCGGTGGCTCAAGCCTGTAATCCCAGCACTTTGGGAGGCCGAGACGGCGGATCACGAGGTCAGGAGATCGAGACCATCCTGGCTAACACGGTGAAACCCCATCTCTACTAAAAAATACAAAAAACTAGCCGGGCGAGGTGGCGGGCGCCTATAGTCCCAGCTACTCGGGAGGCTGAGGCAGGAGAATGGCGTGAACCCGGGAGGCGGAGCTTGCAGTGAGCTGAGATCCGGCCATTGCACTCCAGCCTGGGCAACAGAGCGAGACTCCGTCTCAAAAAAAAAAAAAAAAAGAAATCGACACTGAAAGCCCAGTCACCAAGAGACCATATCAGGGACCCACGGCTGGGGTTAAGTGTTGTGGTCGGGGATGAGCAGCGGGGCCCTGCTTGGGGAAGGGGAGTTCGGGCAGCCCAGGACAGCGGCTTCCCTTTGCCTTTCAGCTGCTGTATGTTGCCAGGAAACTTCTAGGGCAGAGGCTATTCAACAAGCTCATGAAGATGACCTTCTACGGCCATTTTGTAGCCGGCGAGGACCAGGAGTCCATCCAGCCCCTGCTTCGGCACAACAGGGCCTTCGGTGTCGGCGCCATTCTGGACTACGGAGTGGAGGAGGACCTGAGCCCCGAGGAGGCAGAGCACAAGGAGATGGAGTAAGGCCTGCCCAGTGTCTGCGGGCATTCTGATCATGACCCGGGAGCACCCAGTGGGAGCAGGTGGGACGTGTCCAGCTGCTGGGCTTCAGCCTCAGCTGGGCGGAGGCCAAGCCTAGGAGAGCTTGGTCAGCCCAACTACTGACGACCCTCCTGGGTTCTGCCTGGAGTTCTTGCATTTTTGCTTAATGTAGATGACAGCTCTCAGCTTTCATGGGAGGCCTGGTGTGCGTGAGGCCTGAGGAAGCCAAGCACAGAATGGCCCTTGGCCCTATCTAGCCCACGACCTGGAGGGGCACAGGCACCAGCATATGGACCAAGCACTCTGCAAAGAGTGGTTGGTCTTGCCTGGATCTCCCATGAGCCAGGGACTGCTCCAGGAAGTGGAGAGAAACATGGTCTTGTTCTGTCCTGATGCCCAGGAGGGCGGGTCAGGGTGGTACCAACTGCCCTCTACACTCACTGCCCAGGGAAGGGGCTCTGTGTCGGGTTAGTGACCTCCAGGAGCCGACTCCAGGCCGGCCTGCCACTCTGCTCCTGGCTTCAATTCCCTTCTCCACTGACACTGGGGCAGGGGCCAGGCCTGGGAGGTTCCACACCTGCAGGGCAGGCTGAGGCCAGGCAAGGGTCAGGCAGTGGGACCCGCCTGTGGGTCAGGAATCCCTGCAGAAGAGAGGCTGTAGCAGAGCCTCCCCCATCAGGTCAGCAAATGTTTGTGTAAACAGCCAGGTGGCACAGACTCTCAGTCTTGCGCCAGACCCTCCCTGCTACAGCGGCTTCACTCTGCCTCAGTAGAGCCATGGTAATTAGAATTTCATATAATTTTCTTGTGTCATAAAATATTATTCTTGTTTTGATTTCTTTCAACCATTTTTTTAAAAGTAGGGTCTTGCTGTGTTGCCCAGGCTGCAGTGCAGTGGTGCCATGGTTCACTACAGCCTCAGCCTTCTGGGCTCAAGTGATCCTCCCATCTGAGCCCCTAAGTAGCTGGGACCATAGGCATGCACCATCATATCTGGCTAATTTTTAATTTTTTTTTTTTGTAAAGATGGGATCTCCCTGTGTCTCCTTATGTATTTGGGTCCCCTGCACCCAGACAGCAGCTGAGCCTGGCCCACATGAGGCTTGGGACAATCCCTCTGTGGACCTTGTCAGGT
This sequence comes from Macaca fascicularis, assembly GCF_037993035.2. Lineage (NCBI taxonomy): Eukaryota > Metazoa > Chordata > Mammalia > Primates > Cercopithecidae > Macaca > Macaca fascicularis. The sequence continues at coordinate 33,906,801 of NC_088384.1, forward strand.
CTTGTTTGCTATGCCCCGCCCTGGTGGCTGGCCTGAGAAAGGGAGGGAAAGGCAGTCACATGAGGCCTCCAGCCCTGGGAACGGAATGTCTGTGCCTTGCCTTAGCATGCCGGCTGCTAGTTGCCCGGAGAGAGAAGCCCAGCCCCTGCCTTGTGATTGGCTGTTTTGAAGGTGGGGTGCTCCAGCCCCAGCACTCCACTGTGTTCCTAGCAGGCCCTGTGGGCCTCACAGCTGCCTGAGCCCTTGGCTGCAACCTTTGCTGAGCTGCCTGTTGAATAACCAATGGCCTGTGTGTTCTCAGAAGGAGTCTGGGTGGGGACTTGGTTTCACAATGGGGTTTTCTTCTCAGGCACCTCTGGTATGAAAAGACTCCTTTCCCAGGGTGGTCCTGCCTGGCTTCCTCCATGCCCTGCAGGCTGTGTGTCTGGAGGTGGGCTGGCCTGCACTCTGCCAGGGAGCTGGGCACCCGTCCCCTTAGGAGCCTGAGTCCCTTGCCCTGCAAGGGCTGCGCCTCTCTTGCTGCTGGTGGCTGCTGTCTGCAGGGGCCCTGCTCCAGCTCTGGGAAGTGAACAGGGTTCCCTCCTGTCCTCACGGGGGTGCGTGGTGAGGACACCTACCCAGCTCAGCTGCTCTGTGCCTTCAGAGGGGCCTGAGCCATGGGGATAGGGCTGGGTCTGCAAGCACTGGTCTGATGTCCACACGGCAGCATGGCCTGCCTGGCCGGGAATGACCAGTTATGCAGACCCTAGTGCAGGGAACTGCTGAAAGATCTGTATTCCTAACCTACCTTCCTGTCACAAGGGCCATGAGCTCTACTCTGGGGAGAGACGCTGAGGCCACCGCCCCACATGAAGGCCATGGCGGGTGGTGCTGGCCTAACCGTGAGAGGCCCAGGGAGGATGGAGGCGTCTGAGTGCATGGCAAAGCGAGTCCCAGCAGTGCTCTGGAGCACGAAGGAGGAGGTGGGAGGCTGGAGGTGCAGGACAGCAGCGCCCACACAGAGGAGGAGTGGGACCATGCTTCCCAGAGGCCAGGGCCCTACCTGATCCCAGGAGAGAAGTCCCAGGGATCCCCTAAGCAGGCTGAGGTCTTAGGGATGGGGAAGGGGCCAAGCATCTTCCTGACGATTGGGCTGTGAGGGGACACCTAGCGGATGGATGGGGGCATCAGTCGGGCTGTGCAGGCCCAGGGCTGGCTGGAGGCGGGGTCTGGGACTTGGTCTCCAGGCTGGGGCAGCTCACTTGGGATATGTGTGCAGTGTGTGTCCTGAGCAAGGGGCTGGGGAGGCAGGGGCTGGGGGAGCTGGGGAAGGGGGTACAGGTAGGAAGGGGCTTGCCAGGCTTCCCTCCAGGGGAGAGTTGGGCAAGGGCAGGGCGTGGACCCCTATGCTCTGCTTGTTTCAAACAGGCATCACGTCCCCAGGAACAGCTACCCAGAGCTGAGCTCGGTAGAGGCTGAAGGGGTGGTTAGGGTCTTCCTGCTGTCTCGGAAGACCCCCTGGGGACTCGTGCTTGTCCTCCTCTGCCCCATGTCCCCTTGTTGCTCTTCCCTTCTCTGTGTCCCGGGCCGTGCCCATGTGTGTGATCATGTGCCCTTCCATAGACTATGCCCTGGGCATGATGAGGGGTGGGGCTGGGGGAGCACAGGGCGGGTCCCGGCTTTAAGCAGTCATTGGGATGTGGTCCTCACCCTGATCAGGGCCTCACATCCACCAGTTCACCCTTCCTCCTCTAACACCCCACAGTTGCCAGTGCCACGTGCCCCCCTCTTCCCTGTGGTGCCTTGAGCCATGACGTGGCAGCGTCCCAAGTGGGGAAAGCCAGATTTCCCATGTGGCACCAGCAGTTCTGAATCAGCTGCTCTGAGGGTGCGTCCTTCCTCCCCTCCAGTGGAAACAGGACCCTGACCTGCCTGGGAACCACCATTTGTGTCTCCTTGTGACTAACCCATGATGCCTGTTGGAGAGTGTGGCCCTGTCCTTGCCACGTAGCTGTCCACTCTGAGACCTGGTTGCCCCTCTGGCCACTGCACATGCTATGCGGTCATCTTGGCCACTGTGCTTGGCTGTGTCAGCCTGGTCTGTGCTCTGAAGGTTCACGGAGGGAAACGGGGGCAGCCTATGGTGTTCTGCTTCTGAGCGTGTCAGAGCAGGAGAGGGAGTGGCCCTGGCTTCCCCAGCCTCTCCTGCCGGGCCCACCTCGGAGGATGAACACAACAGCTGTGGGAATGCTTAGCCGGAACTCATCTGCCCGGGGACCTGTCAGATAACGATCCTGTTTCATGAAGGCAGGCTGCCTCACAGGCAGACACCTGTCTGGTTAAGTCTCGTGTTATCCAAACTGTGGGCTGTGTGGTTTCAAGATGGGATCTTCTCATCAGGGTCATGGAGGCCCCTGAGGCCCCATCCCCACTGTCTGCTGTTCCTTGCCATGAGGGTTTCTACCCTGGGCGGGGCTCTGGCTGCCGCCCCAGCCTTGGCAGAGTGAGTCCCCCTTGGAGATGGCTTTTGCCTGGTTGTACCTGAACCTCGGCGTGAAAGTCCTGGGATTGACCTCACGACTGGTCTTGAGGTTCCCAAGCCAGGGACCCGGGAGCTCCCTGTCGAAGGCAGGGGGTCACGTGCTGCCTGCCTGTTCGTAGTCACAAGATGGCATTCCACCTTCTTCTGTCACATCTCTGTCAGCACAAGGCGGCCAGCACATATCTGCCTGCCAGCCCCGTCCCTGGGCCAGCACATATCTGCCTGCCAGCCCCGTCCCTGGGCTGCAGCCTTAGAGGACCTGGAGGCACATGAGGAGTCCCTGGCCCATGTGGGGCAGCCCAGGAGTGGGTGGGAGGGAAGGCCTCCTGGTGGGGCCTCCTGGCCCAGGGCTTGCTCCTTGAGCAGGTGGAAGGTAGAAAGCAGTCAGCTGAGGCTCCTCGATGTGGAGGCCTGTGGGATGCGGCTCACTGACCACTGCTCTGCCTTTACCCTTCCCGGCACCTGAGGGGGACCCTGTCCTTTCCTGTGAGTGTGGACAGAGCTGCCCCCCGAGGGTCCGAGCGCCGCCTCTGGGGAGCTTCGGGAAGGCTCTGGATGCTGTTGGTTATGCAGCCAACCTCTCCCCATGGTCACTGACTTAATCAGGCTTTGAATATAAAGTCAGATGACCACAGAGCTGCTCCCGGGGCCAGGGAGAGACCATGGTCACTTTGTCACAGTAGACTTAACAGCCACAGCAACTCTTGCTAGCCCTAATGACACAGCACCGAAACCACATGCCAGGAAGCAGACTGTGGCGTGAGGAGGAGGAAGAGGAGGGTGTTCACAGTGGCTCTGGCAGGGGTGCAGGGCTGGTGGGGGAGGGGAGCCAGGTACCCTAGAGGACGGAGGGGCCAGTGGGAATGGGGGTGCAGGCCAGACGGGGATGGAGAGGCACCTGCAGGAAGGACAGGGGCTTGGCTGGGCAGAGTGTGGCCAGCCTAGCAGGGGACAGCCAGCATCCTGGCCTCACTGGTCTTGAGGTTCCCATGCCAGGGGCCCAGGATTTTGGGTATTACTGGGAAATGATGGGAACCTGGAGCGGGGTGGCATTAAGCAAGATGAGATGGTAAGATCTGCTTTCACTTTAAAGGAACATTTCTGGTTGTTGCTTGGAAAAGAAGTGTCAGGGGCAAGAATGCTGCAGGAGGGCCGGCCTGGAGGACAGGGTGGGACTGTGGGCTGGCTGCGTGGGGGCAGGAGCCTGCACTTGCAGCAGAGGTGCCTGGGAGACCCTGGCTCTAGGACAGAGGCCTGAGTAAGGGGGCCTCGTTGGGGATTTAGGGATCTCTGTGTGCTTGTGCCTTCCCGCCTCCGTTCCTCTCAGCCCTGACTTGGAACCAGCTAACTACCTTCATTCAAGAACTTGCTGCAAGGCCTGGGCTGTTCTGAGAACTCAGGCATATCGTTCTGATTTCTCCACCCACAAGGAGCCCCGGGCTTCCTGAGCCCTTGGGACACAACAGCCCCATAAAGTGCTGCCCCTCCCAGGCCCAGGTGTTCTCCCCAGGCTGGGGCGGGGCTGGGGCTGCACCTTGGAATCTACCCTCCACCGGGGTTGTGGTGGGGCCCTCTGTGCAGCCTCAGTGGGAACTTGGCTGTCACCTGAGGCTCAGGTGGTGTGACAATGACCTTTGCCTTCCCCCTCCTTCCCACAGGTCCTGCACCTCAGCTGCGGAGAGGGATGGCAGTGGTGAGTGAGAGGCCGCCGCACGTGAACAGACACCCTCCCCACTCCACGCACCCCCTGGTTTCTAGGAGAGTCTAGGCTGGAGCACAAGTGGGCCTTGGGGTGATGTCGGAGTCTGGGATCCTCCCTATGTCCAGGGCCCTTCCTGTGTCCAGGGCACCTGCTCTGTCGCTCTGGGCTCTGACATACTCTCAAGTGTCTGGGGAAAGCGATTCCTTGCTGCTTTTTGATGGCCTCCTGGTGGACCCAGGCTTTTGTTGAGGAGGCTCTGCCGTCCTGGCCTCATGAGGAGGTTTAGCCAGGGGGATGCAGCACTCCAGGTGGAAGAGCTGCAGTGCAGACAGGAGGGTGGGTTTGGGGATGGGAACCATGGGGCAGCACAGTGCCCAGGCCAGGCTGGCATGGCCACTACGCTTGGAGCCCTCCTGAGGGCAGGGGCCCTGGGGCTTTGGCGTGTGGGTGCTGGGAGTGGGTGTTTGGAGCTGTGCTCAGGCCATGCATTCACCATTCCAGGGACAAATAAGCGAGATAAGCAATACCAGGCCCACCGGGCCTTCGGGGACCGCAGGAGTGGCGTCATCAGTGCCCGCACCTACTTCTATGCCAACGAGGCCAAGTGCGACAGCCACATGGAGACATTCTTGCGCTGCATCGAAGCCTCAGGTGGGGCCCCCTCTTTGCTAGCTATACCCCCACCATGTCCCAGCCTGAGTGGACCCCTGGGCTCACGGAGGTGCTGGTGGGTGAACACCAAGCTGGGGCAGGAGCCAGAGGGCTGGGTTCTGGTCACACTTGGGTGCCTCACTGTTCGGCCCCTTCCTGAGGGGTCCCACTGCCTCCCAGAAGGCATCTCCTGCCCCCGCCCCAGCCCCCTGTTCCCTGATCCCACCTCATGCTCCCCACCCTTCTCCCTGGCTCGGGGCCAGGACCAGGAGCTGCAGGAAGTTGGTCCATGTCAGCTGCCGAGCCACCCTTAGCCCAGGGTGGAGGTTCCGTTCAGGGAGCTGGTGTCGCATCTTCTGCCTGGGAATCCCTCCCTGACACAGCCTCTGGGGGCCAGAGGTGGGGGGAGCAGGTGCTTCCAGGGCTAGAGAAGCCAGAGGTCACCAAGGCCCCGTGTCCTTCAGTGTTAGAAACACCCGAACCTGCACAGCCCCATGCTAGCCCCAGCAGCCCTCTGTCAGGGGCAGCAGGTCCCAGGCCTGTTCATATTTTTGTTTGTTTGTTTCAAATGAGACTGGATCTTACTCTGTTGCCCACGCTGGAGTGCAGTGGTGTGATCATAGCTCACTGCAGCCTAGACCTCCTGGGCTCAAGCCATCCTCCCACCTCAGCCTCTTGAGTAGCTGGGTCTACAGGTGCACGCCGCCACACCTGGCCAAGTTTTTGTTTTTGTTATTATTTTTGTAAAGAGGAGGTCTTACACCCAGGCACAGTGGCCCACGCCTGTAATCCCAGCACTTTGGGAGGCCGAGGCGGGTGGTTTGCCTGAGGTCAGGGGTTAAAGACCAGCCTGGGCAACATGGTGAAACCCTGTCTCTACTAAAATACAAAACATTAGCCAGGAATGGCAGCAGGTGCCTGTAATCCCAGCTACTTGGGAGGCTGAGACAGGAGAATCACTTGAATCCAGGAGGCAGAGGTTGCAGTGAGCCGAGATTGTGCCACTGCACTCCAGCCTGGGCGACAGAGTGACTCCATCTCAAAAAAAAAAAAAAAAAAAAAAAGAGAGATCTCACTATGTTGCCCTGGCTAGCCTGGAACTCCTCCTGGGCTCAAGTGATCCCCCCACCTTGGCCTCCCAAAGTGCTGGGATTACAGGTGCACACTACCACACCCAGCTACTTTTCGTATTTTTTTGTAGAGATGGTGTTTCACCATGTTGCCCAGGGTGGTCTCAAACTCCTGGGCTCAAGCGAACCTTCCACTTTGGCCTCCCAAAGGGCCAGGACCACTGCACCTGGCCCTGCCGAGCAGTGCTTGGAAGCCGCCTCCCGACTGGGGCTGGGGGTCAGAGTGGCCAGCTGAATGCTGGGCCACCAGGGTGAGGGGCGTCTTCTCGCCCATTGCCTGTGCTCCCGGGGCAGATGGAAGGGGAAGGCCCTGCATTGGGGTGACATTAAACAAGATGAGATGGTAAGATCTGCTTTCACTTTAAAGGAACATTTCTGGTTGCTGCTTGGAAAGAAGTGTCAGGGGGAAGAATGCTGCAGGAGGGTCGGCCTGGAGGACCGGGTGGGACTGTGGGCTGGCTGTGTGGGGGCAGGAGCATCAGAGGTGCCTGGGAGACCCTGGCTCTGGGGCAGAGGCCTGAGCAAGGGGGCCTTGCTGGGGTGTCTCTGCCTTAGCCATGCTCGGTGTTTCTGGATTCTGTGACCCACGGGTGAGCAGCCTATGGTGCTGGTGGCACAGGGGAGGAAACTGAGGCAGGGAGCCTGTGGGGGCTGCTTGGCAGGGGACAGGCAGCTCCTGTGCCCACTGCTGTCCCGCACCTGCATGGCAAACACAGACCCCGCCACGGAGCCCCCTTCCATCTCTACAGGACCTCCAGAGCGCCATGTGCGGGGACTTCACGGGTGGGGTGGGGTCAGGAGCCTGCTGTAGGCTGGTGAGGTCCCAGCCCTCCCTGTCCCACCCTGCACTGCCTCCATGCACCTCTCAGGGCCGTCATGGCTTTTCCTGTGGCTTCTGACAGGTAGAGTCAGCGATGACGGCTTCATAGCCATTAAGCTCACGGCACTGGGGAGACCCCAGTTTCTGGTAAGTGCTAGAACCTTCCACCTGCAGAGTCTGGTGCTGTGCAGCTGTGGGCATCCACTGAAAGCACAGGTGCCTGTGCCTTAGAGGCCTGAGCTGGCCACAGGGGCTGCGTGGGGGACTGGGGCGGGCAGGGGCGTGTGCAGATGGCATTCAGGCCTGTGTTTGCAGCTGCAGTTCTCAGAGGTGCTGACCAAGTGGAGATGCTTCTTTCACCAAATGGCTGCGGAGCAAGGGCAGGCGGGCCTGGCTGCCATGGACACCAAGCTGGAGGTGGCGGCGCTGCAGGTGGGGCAGCCCTCCCCTTCCCCACTCCCGGGGCTTGTGAGGGGGTGGGCACCATGGGGGCGCACAGGGGGCATGGTGGGCAGTGGTCTGAGGCGGTTTGGGGAACTCATCCAGGGCATGTGGCTCACTCTGCAGCTGCTGGGGTTGGCCTTGTGGGGAGGAGGAGGTCAGAGGGACGCTGAACAGAGTGGGGAGATGCTGGTGGGAGGGCTGGGGACCAGCCCTGCAGGGCATGGGCGAGCATCAGCAGCAGGGTGGGAATAGACCTGTCTATGCAGTAGAAACAAACCAGAAATGGATCCCGTTCTCGCTAATGATGTAATAAAGCCAGAAACAGCACCAGAGGCCAATGGGTGGGGGAAGGATAAAATGTGAACGAATGGGGCTGATCCAGGCCTTCTCACTTCTCAAGGAAAGTGTTGCAAAGATGGGCATCGCATCCAAGGCTGAGATTGAGGACTGGTTCACGGTGGAGACCCTGGGAGTGTCTGGGTGAGAACAGCCCCCAGGCTGAGAGGACACAAGCATCAGCCATGGTTCCAGCCAAGCCCCAGCGGTGTCTCCCAGTCCTGACTGCCCTGCCTGAGAGGGTGGGCCTTGGGATGACAGTGCTGAAGGACCTGCTTTTCACACAGCAGGACTTGATGGCTTCAGGAGTCCCTGGGGCCCCATAGAGGGCTCTTTATAGAATTATCTGGGTCCAGAGCAAAGGTGGCACTCTCAGCCCCCCTGGAGCCCACGCTGGCAGGTGAAGGATCAGAGCCCCACGCCCCATCCTTGGGGTCAGGGGCTGGGACCGAGGTCACCAGGAGCCCCCAGTTGAAGTGGGGAGGTGACTGGGGTGGTGCAGTAGTGAGCCATCCCCTCACATACTGTCAGCTTTGCCCACTGTGTCCTCCCTGGCCCCTGGAGCTGTGTCCACCTCCTGCCTGGCTGCCTATGCTCGGCCCCTCCACAAGCCCAAAACAACCCTAGGGTACTCAGTGTTTTCAGAGCCGCCTAGATACAGGACTGTTTGTGTTTTGGTTTTAAATTATTTTAATTAATTTATGTTTATAGAGACCAGGTCTCACCATGTTGCCCAGGCTGGTTTCAAACTCCTGGGCTCAAGTGACCTGCCCACCGTAGCCTCCCAAAGTGCTGGGATCACAAGTTTGAGCCACTGCACGCCACTGGTTTTAAATTTTTAAACAGAGAACAGTATTTACATTTTCTCTGTCTTTTTTTTTTTTTTTTTTCCCGAGACAGAGTCTCGCTCTGTCGCCCAGGCTGGAGTGCAGTGGCACGATCTCTGCTCACTGCAAGCTCTGCCTCCTGGGTTCACTCCATTCTCCTGCCTCAGCCTTCTCTGTCTTTTAAAACTGCACACCGAGGTGGGTTTTGTGGTGGTTGGTGAACGGACAGGTTTGGGCCTGGATCCCCCACCCGACCCCAGCACCCACAGGTGGGGTCGCCCCCTCTGCTGATGCGCCTCCTCCCTCAGCACCGTGGACCTGCTGGACTGGGGCAGCCTCATCGACAGCAGGACCAAGCTCTCCAAGCACCTGGTGGTCCCCAACGCTCAGGTAACGCCTCCGCTCCTCGGTGAGGCCCTGCTCAGCAGGGCGCTGGGCTGAGAAGGGAGTTCAGCCTGCCACGCGTGTCTCTGGTTGCCCACCCTGGGAACTTAACATGACCAAGATCACTGCACACTGTGGCCCCACAGACCCCCTATGGTCCAGGGGGAAGGAGACAAACCCACTAGTGCCCACAGAGTGCTTGGTGGGACAGAGACCCACGCAGAGCCTTAAGACACCACAAGGAGAGGGGGTCTGGGCCTTCCCCCAGTCATCTGTCTTGTGCATCAAGTCACCCCAAACTTCAGAGGCCTGAAACGCAGCAGTCACTCTGCTTCTCCCTCATGGTTCTGGGGTTGACAGGGCTCAGCCGGGCAGTCCTCCCTTGGGGTCTCCTGGGTAGCTGTCCTCACAGAGTGGTGGGCTGGGACCTGGTGGAGGCGCCCACTCCCTGGAAGTTGGTGCTGGCTGTGGCTTGGGCTTTATCCCAACACGGCAGCTGGGCTCTAAGGGCCAGTGTCCCCTGAGACGTGAGAGCCAGGCAGAAGCTGGGTGACCTTTTCCTGCCAGTGTCCCCTGAGACATGAGAGCCAGGCAGAAGCTGGGTGACCTTTTCCTGCCTCACCTCAAAAGTCACACGGTGTCTTTTCTGCCGAGTTCTGTGTGTTAGAAGCATGTCACCAGGCCAGCCTGTGTACAGCGGGGAGAGGAATGAGAGTCATCTGCCTGTGGGAGGGGGGCCCAGGACCTGGCAGAATGCTTGAAACCACAACCTAAGCTGGGATTCGAAGAAAGAACAGAAGCACCTTCAGAAAACATCCCACAGAGGCAGCTTTCCGTGACACATCCAGCCCCAGTCCACTAAGGGCCCAGCCTCACACTTAGAGACCTCGACCCAGAGGCTCGGGGCGCCGTGTGTACAGAGCGGCTGTGCACCAAGGCCACCAGCTGCTGGAGACTTTAGCATGGTGTAGCAAGGGCTAGAGCGGTACTGTGTGTGCTCAGTGAGGCAAGGCTGCTGGGGCAGCAAAGGGGTGAGCGGGAGGCCCTGCGGGATGGGTCCCCATGGCCTCTGAGCACCAGCTCCTTGAAGGCCTCATCCTGGAGGTTGCCCTGGTCCCCAACCATGTGTCAGCATGTGCTGCACGACCGCCCTGTCAGCCTGTAGCCAGGGGTTCCTCCTCCTGGGTCCTCTCCCTGCTCCGGGCGGAGCCTTCTGTTTGACGATTGGGTGGTCAGTGTTCACTTCTTCAGTGTCACATGGGAGCTGCAGGGGGCCCTCCCACAACAGTGGGGCCTCTGTGGGAACTGGGGAGGCTGCTAGAGTACACACTTTGGGGTACAGGCCTGGACTGAGCCTGGGGCCCACTGACATGGCCAATGAGCTCCCTCATGGTGCCACCAGGCCCACGTAGGGCAGTGCACTGGCTGCATTGGAGGTTCCCGGGCGCTGTGTTGCTGTGTCCAGGTGGCCCTCCCGGCCCTGCATGGGCAGATCAGAGGGTTCCCGTGGGCTGGGAACACTGAGAAAGGTTTAGCCTGGGCCTCAGGGTGGCACTTTCCAGCCCTCGCTTGTGGCCTGACCATGTGCTGCACCCCCAGACAGGACAGCTGGAGCCCCTGCTGTCCCGGTTCACTGAGGAGGAGGAGCTACAGATGACGAGGATGCTACAGCGGATGGATGTCCTGGCCAAGGTGAGCTGCCCTGCTCGGGCAGAGGGCTGGGGCCTTGGGGACCTGGGACTCGTGCAGAAGAGGGCACCTGCCTCACCTGAGCAACAGTCGCTCCCACTGCTCCTCCCTCTGCACCTCTCAGAAAGCCACAGAGGTGGGCGTGCGGCTGATGGTGGACGCCGAGCAGACCTACTTCCAGCCGGCCATCAGCCGCCTGACACTGGAGATGCAGCGCAAGTTCAATGTGGAGAAGCCGCTCATCTTCAACACGTACCAGTGCTACCTCAAGGCAAGCTCCCCGCTCAGCCCCTCCCTGCCTGCCTTGGGGCTTGGAGACACCACAGGCGGGGCTCCTCTCATCTGAGCTCCCTGGCATTTGCCTGGCTCTACACTCAGCACCCGCCAGGGAGCTCACGGGATGGAGGAGGGAGTGGGCCGTGCCCCCAAGGGATTGCTGGGGTCTTCTGCAACACAGCTCACCCAGGGCGGGCCCCAGGGCCCAGGAAAGAGCCCCTTAGGTGGTGGCCACAGCCAGGCCTGCAGAGGAGGCCGAGGCCAGGGTGACTGGCTCAGAGTAGGAAGAAGGGCCCGCTGCCCGCAGCCTCTCCTGTGGTTCTCGGAACCCGCCGAGTGTCTAAGGAGCAGGAGGAAGACAGCGATCTCTATGAGGGTCCACTAGATGTGCCTGACGCCCCAAACGTGGAAGGCGCCACACGACCATTTCCTCCAGCGTGTTTTCAGTTCAACGCCCCTAAGAACTTGGATGAAAGCTTTGGGTCCTCCCCGGAAAGACTCACCCAGGATGTCACATGTATTCAGGGAGCCCACCCTAGCCTGTGGGCCCCAAACTGCTCAGGGATGTTAACAGGTTCAGAGCTCTCAGGGGTGAGCCGGGTGCCCGGAGGACACAGGGCGGCATGGCGAGGGGTCCAGGCAGGAGCCTGCAGTACACACCCATCCCCCCGTCAGCCTGGGAGTCTAGGGCACATGATGGCTGCTGGTGCCTGAGCTGCTCCCACAGGGCTGTCCACGGGCCACACAGGAAGCTGCAGACATCCCCATTGCCATTGCTCCTTGGGGACAGATCCTCACCCACACCTGCTCCAGGTGCCCTGAGCTGCACCTCCCCAGGCAGCTGCTGCCCAGCCCTGGTGACTGCACCTGGGCCCAGGAAGGCCCCATCCTGCTGTCACTTGGGCTTGCCCAGGCTCCCTGTGACTTTTGGCCCTGGCCCCACAGGATGCCTATGACAATGTGACCCTGGGCGTGGAGCTGGCTCGCCGTGAGTGCTGGTGTTTTGGGGCCAAGCTGGTGCGGGGCGCCTACCTGGCTCAGGAGCGAGCCCGTGCGGCAGAGATCGGCTATGAGGACCCCATCAACCCCACGTACGAGGCCACCAACGCCATGTACCACAGGTGCGCAGCTCTCCCGCGCCTCCATCTTCCCAGGGCAGGGTGCCAAGAAACCGGACCTGAGGGAGAGGCTTGGAGACTGACCCTGTCCCACCCTGCTGGGGCCAGAAGACCCCAGCAGGAGTGGCAGCCTTGTGTGTCCCCAGGTCAGAACTGGTATTTCCTCTGCTTTTGTGTCATGTGTTGCTTTTTCAAAAACATTAAGGTTATTCTTTTACAAATATAGAAAAGCCCATTGAACAAAGCAAAATAGGCCACAGTTCCCTGAGCCGGCTCCTGCAGACACTTAGATCCAGAGATGTACACGAGCACCCGGCCCTCCCCGCCCCGCAGGCTCAGCCTGTTTGCTTTTCAGTTCACACAGTGGGATCGCCCATCAGCTGTTCTGCACCTGCTTTTACTGCTCTAGTTTCCTGGTGATCTTTTCATGTAGCACAGGTTGGCCAACCATGAGCTTTTCCTCTTAGAGGCGTGTGTGCTGCAAATTCAGAGACCCCAGGTGTCTCCTGGTTGCCTGCAGCTCCCCTCCTGCAGCCGCCGTGCCCATCGTGCCGCAGCGCACACATCTCCGCCATTGTTGTTTGCGTTGTAGTGTGTTCTCTGCCCAATGTGCTTTTCATTTCGCGTTCCATCTGGGTCCCCTTGTGTGGGCTTGCAGAGTGGCGCTGTTACCAGCCGGCATGGGGTGCCCGGGACTGTGTGTCCAGCATCTTTGATCTTACTGGTTTCAGTCTGGTTATTGTAACAGGGACTCGCTGGACACACCGTCACCCTCTATGGTACACACGGGCCATCAGGGGTTTTGTGTCTGAGGATGCAGCTGTCCTAGGTTCCTGGAACTGGAATTGCTGGGTCAGAGAGAATGTGCGCGTGGTCAAGCCTGCTGTGTCCTCGCTGCAGGAGGGTGGTACTGCTCGGGCTTCCTGGTGCACCGGGATGCCCACCCCCACTGTGCCCTATAGGGACCTGCTTCCCTTTTATTTCCTTGCAGGGCCGGGGGGCACTGTAGGATCCCTCCCCAGAAGCAAAGCTGTGTCTGTCATGAGGCTCATGGCCATGTTTGGGCTGGTCCCCAGCGTCACGGCACGTTCGATGCAGGGACGCTGCACCCCAGCTGGTTCTGCATGAATTGTCTGGTCCCAGACATCGCTCACTTCTTCTTGGTTGCCGGTCTTTCTTTTTCATGAGGTGCTGGGAGGGGCAGATGCTGCTCCTGTTCCTCCTGATCCTGTGGGATCCTGTGGACACCCTTGGAAAGAGCCAGCTCACTGGATGGCCCTGGGCCTGCCCTCGGCCTCCTCTCTGTGCAGCTGGTAATGAGAGGCGCAGGCGACCACAGGCTGGAACTGGGCTCACGTGGCACTCTCCACAGGTGCCTGGACTACGTGCTGGAGGAGCTGAAGCACAACGCCAAGGCCAAGGTGATGGTGGCCTCCCACAACGAGGACACAGTGCGCTTCACGCTGCGCAGGTAGGTGCGCCCCACCCTGCACCGACACCCCACCCGAGCCGTTGGCTCCTCTGGCTGGGGAGAGGTGGCAGCAGTGCAGAGCTCAGGGTGGGCAGAGCAACCTGCTGGGTGCAGGCGGACGGTTGTGGGGAAAGGTTGGTGAAATGAACTGGAGGGCAGCTTCAGTGCCCTGCAGGCCCAGGCCTGCCGGCCTTCTGGACATTGGACTGTGAGAGCACAAAGGCTCTTTGCAGTTACGTTGGTTTTTAAAATTAACATCTTTTTTTGAGACAGAATCTCGCTCTGTCACCTCGGCTGGAATGCAGTGGCATGGTCTCGGCTCACTGCAACCTCCACCTCCCAAGTTCAAGCAATTCCTTATGCCTCAGCCTCCCAAGTGGCTGGGATTACAGGTGTGCACCACCATGCCTGGCTAGTTTTTTTTTATTTTTAGCAGAGACAGGGTTTCACTATGTTGGTCTCAAACTCCTGACCTCAAGTGATCCTCCCTTCTTGGCCTCCCAAAGTGCTGGGATTACAAGCATCAGCCACTGTACCCAGACTTTTAAAAATTAACATCTGACTTATTAAACTTCCAAAGTAAAAACCTAAGTTTCATTAGGGGATTCGGAGGGCTGCTGAAAGGTACAGATGCAGTGCTGGAGCCCAGTCCCTCAGGAGGCCTCCACAGCGCCGCCTCATTTATAAGCAGTTCCCTTAACATTTTTACTACATCTGGAATGTAACGGTCTGTTTTCCCTTTAAACATGTGTCCCATGGAGCACAACTTTGGTAGAATTCTAACAAGTCAAATGCAGCAGTTAGGTGAAGTCAGTTCTTGGATATTCCAGTACTGTCACCCTGGTTTTATCTCATGCCTTAGCCCAAGCTATGCACACAATGGGGTCCTAGGTCCCCCTCCCCTCCCAGATTCCACCTTCCCAGGGATGGGACCCCTAGAACCCTCGGGGGCCTGGGCAGTGGCCTCGCTGGCTGTCACCTTCCTAGGAGCTGAGCAGAGGTTCCACTCCACAGCAGGGCAGGGTGTTCCAGATCCAGGGCTTGTGGCACGAGGGGGCTCCCCAAGGAGCTGTGAAGCCACAGGGCCAGGCTTGGGGCCAGGGCTGCAGCCAACAGGACACATCCTGGTGCTGCTCGGGGAGCTGACTCATGGCTCTGAAATCATTCACTTATGTCCACATTCAGCCTTTGTTCACGATGCTGCTGCTTTTTCATGGCCTGAAATCGCAGCACACTCGCTTTTGTGCCCTGACCCTCTGCTAATTGTCACAGATGTGTTGGTGATGGGACAGACTCACTGTCTCCACACGCACAGGCCTGGCGGCCAGCAGGAGCCAGCACTCGGGAGCTGGTGGGTCCTCTCAGCTTGTAATCAGGACTCCTGGCCTCTGCGTGGACTCTCAGTGCTGGTGAGCTCACAGCCTGACTAGACACCTCACCATCCAACTCCAAAAGGACAGCCTGCCCTCAGCAGGGCTTCCTCTCTCCAGCTTCCCCCCGGCACCTGTCTGTCCCCACTGTCTTGCTGTGGCAGTGGCTTCCCCACTGGACACAGCTTCCCCCTCCCCTGAGTGGCAGCTGGGCTCGCTCCTCATGGCCCCAAGGGCCGTGTGCCAGGTTCCCCCAATACCATGCTCACAACCCTGCCTGAGGCTGGACCCCTGCAGGCTTCAGCTCTGTGCCCCTGCAGTGGGTGGCTGGGGAGCTCTGGGGAACTGGGGCCCCCTCCCCTGAGTAAGTGCTTCTAGACTATGGCAGCTGCTCTGTCCTATGCCGGGCCCAGACTGCCACACCACCCACCCTCAAACAACCCGCGTTGGCTTTGGCCGAGGAGCCAACCCGCCCCAAACTTAGAGGCTGAAACAGTGGCATGTTCTGGAGGCCTGGGCAGGCTGGCTCAGCTGATGCTTCTGCCGCTGGCCGTGCCTGTGTCCCTCCTGCATCTGTGATCTGGGGCCGGTGGGGCCTAATGAGCTCATTCGTGGCTGGGGCAGTAAAGGAGGCTGTACCCAGGTCCAGTGTCTCACAGGCCAGCCCAGGCTTGGGCATGTGGTGGGCTCAGGCTTCCAGAAGGCCTGGAGAGGGCAAGCCTCTGCTTGTGTCACCTTTGGTACCTCCCTGTTGGCCAAAATGCCTCATGAGGCCAAGCCCAGATGCCAGGCGGAGTGAGTTGCTGCCCGGCGCTGGGGGGAGCTGCAGTCACGTGGCAGAGGCCATGCACACCACAGGGGAGGGGGCAGCCAGCAGTGGCAGCCCAGCTCTCGGGTTCTTGTCCTGGGGTTGAGGGAGACACACGATGGAGACCAGGGCGATGTGGCAGAGACGGGTGCCTGCTTTAGACTGGGTGGTCCCGACACTGGAGCCCAGCCCAGGGATGGAGGGAAAGGGCCTCTGGCTGATGGGTACTCTGGGAGCCAGGGCTGGGGCGGGGAGAGAACAGGGGAGGTGAGGCCCTCGGGGAGGGAGTGGGAAGCACAGCACAGGCCCCGCCAGTCACCCAGGTGATGTGTGAGGAACAGGTGGAACTTGGCCCAGGGTGGGGGCCCCAGTGCTGTGCAGACCGGCTAAGTCAGGATACCTGGACATAGGAAGCTGGAACTTTGTTTGTCTCATGTTTCTCATGAAACATGAGAACTGTCACTGCATGGATATTTCAAACCCTGAGAATCTTTGTAAGACCCTGTCAGGGGTGGTGTGAAGACAGGACAAAGTTGAGGGCCTCACCCCAATATCTGAGCAGTGCTAACAGATATATAATACAAGCCACATCTGCAAAATTCTTTAGTAGCCACATTAAAAAAGAAAATGAATTTCAAGAATATATTTTAATTAACCCAAAATATACAAAATATTACTTCAAATCGTATTCCAGCTGCTTTTAGAAAAGCAACGCAGCATTGAGTATTATGTTTCTACAAAGTCTCCTAAATCCCGTGTGTATGTGACATGTGCAGCACATCTCGGTTCAGGGCAGCCGCCTTCCGAGGACTCAGGGGCTGGTGGCAGCTGTGTGGGACAGAGCAGCTGTGGGGATGGGGCAGAGGAGCAGCCCACAGAGGGCCAGAGACCAGTCATACCGCAGAACCCTGGAGGGGCTTGAGGAAGGGATGGCAGGAGAGCCGAGGAGCTTCCCTGCCCTGTGGGGCAGGCTGCTGGGTGGGTCAGGGCCCCAGGAAGGGCTGCACCTCCAGGAAGGGAGGTAGAGGAGAGGTGGCAGAGGGGAGGGTGGGGAAAGCAGGAGGAGGATCTTGTTGGCTAAGGGCTGAGGCCTCCCCAGGGAGAAGAGTAGGGCGGCCCAGCAGAGTCCTGCTGAGAAGAGACCTCACTGGGGCAGGGCCAGGCAGAGCCCACACCCCAGCCCCACCTTGCAGGGGATGAAGTCTGGAGAGTGTAGATGGGGGATCTGGGGTAGTAGGATGGGCTCAGAGCTGGGACAGGAGCCCTGTACCCCTGTACCGGGGACAGTGTCCTGGAACTGGCCCTCAGCTCCTGGCTCCACTTGCATAGGATGGAGGAGCTGTGCCTGCATCCCGCTGACCATCAGGTGTACTTTGGACAGCTGCTAGGCATGTGTGACCAGATCAGCTTCCCGCTGGGTGAGTGGGGCCCTCCCTGGTGTGATGGGGTGCGGTTCTGGGCCTGTACCTCATGGCCTATCTGCCCCTTTGCAGGCCAGGCTGGCTACCCCGTGTACAAGTACGTGCCCTACGGCCCCGTGATGGAGGTGCTGCCCTACTTGTCCCGTCGCGCCCTGGAGAACAGCAGCCTCATGAAGGGCGCCCGTCGGGAGCGGCAGCTGCTGTGGCTGGAACTCTTGCGGCGGCTCCGAACTGGCAACCTCTTCCGTCGCCCTGCCTAGCACCCGCCAGCCCACCCTCGGCCTCCAGGCCCCCCCGCGCCCACCCCAGGCCGTCACCACAGTTGTAACCAACCCCATCCTCACATAGACTCACCTTTTTTCACTCCACACTTGCAGAGCTGCTGGAGGTGGGGTCAGGTGCCTCCCAGCCCTGCCCAGGGTCTGGGCACTCAGGTGTGGGCCAAACCTGCTACCTGCCTGGGATAGCTGCAGGGAACGGTTGGGAACTCTCCCCGGATGTGTGGGCCCAAGGCCCCCACCTCTGTGACCCCCATGTCCTTGGGCCTAGAGGATTGTCCGCCTTCTGCCAGGGCCAGCCCACACAGCCCGAGCCCCTCGGGGAGCAGAGGCCGGGCTGGGGAGGCCCTGCCTGGTCAATAAACCACTGTTCCTGCAGCTGACAGCCCTTGCCCTCACACAGGGTCAGCTCTGGGCAGCAAAGAGGGAGTGGCTCAGACAAGGTCAGGGAAGTCTCACCCCAGACTCTGGCTTCCAGCATCATCTGTTCCTGGAGGCCAGGCCCTGCGCAGACCTGGACACCCCCAACCCTGACTCCACAAGGACCCAGCAGGGCCCATGGGCCCAGGCCAGCATGGAGGGGACTCATGCAGATGCAGAGGCCAAGCTCTCTACGTGGGTCTGGCACGCCTTCCCCCGGGGCTCCTCCTCAGGCCATTCCTGCCACCCGGAGTCCTCTACCCCAGTGACCTGCATCAGGCGCCTCCTAGTGGTTCCCACAGGACACTGACCAGGCTGCGGCAGGCGCACAGTTGCACCCCGGGTCTTCTCCCACGCTCTCCAGCCCCCAGCCCCACAAAGCAGGCTGGATGTGGTCCTCATGCCCTGGGGCTTGGATGGGGGCCCCGTGCAGATGGCAGTGACAGCATCCTGGGAGCAGGGCTGGGGCAGGAAAGGCTGGAGGGTCCCAGTCTCCGTACAGGGGGAGGGGTGGCGGGCTGGGCACACAGCCCAGGAAGGGGCCCCCAGGCAGAGGCCTCTGCTGCAGCAGAGGCGGGGGCCCTACTGGGGCCCTGGTTATGGCAGAACCTGCAGCTGTCACACAAGCCACACGCGGGCCACACTGAGGCATCTTTATTTCTCTGGGTCACACAGAGCTTGGGCCTCGGAGCCTCTTCTGCATGGGGGCTGCAGCTGCCAAGGGAGCGGCTGAGACCAGAACAAGCACTCGGGTGGCCCGCGGTGCAGGCTGGGATGTGCCCCGTGGAGTGAGGTGTGAGAACCCCCGGCCTCACTCTCTGCCGGGCCCTGAAGCAGACAGCGGCAGGCTGGGCCGGCCTTCCTTTTATGAGACCAACCTAGCGTTTGGCAGCAAGTCCCAGACGCAGGGGGACAGGCAGCCGGGTTCACCCGGCCTCTCCTCAGCAGGGGACCCCTGTGGGCAGCTGGGAAGGCAGTGGCCAAAGGTCAGAAGATTAACTCTGCCCAGACTTCTGCTGCCTGTGGCTATGGTGGGACAGGGCTGCCTTTCTGGGCACACTGGGCAGCAGGTGGCTGCCAAGGACCTCCCAGTCCCAGGGCTGCCTTCCCTGCCCGGCAGCCCCTCTGCTGCAGCTTCCGGATGAGTTCCAGCAGGTTCATCTGCAGCATCAGCTCCTGGGATACAGAGGGGCACTGTGAAGGCCAGAGTGACCCCTGGGCCCCTTTCACCCCGGCCCAAGGGTGCCAGGCAGTGAGCCCACAGGGCGGCCATCCTGTGAAGCCTGGTCATGGCCTGCCAGGACAGGGTAGAATCTGAGCCTCTGCCCCCAGCAGGGCCACTCGGAATGGCATGTGGGAGGGGAGCAGAAGAGGGCCCTGTGGGGCACAGCAGGCCTGGGGAGGGTGGGCAGTGCCCCGTGGCTGGCTGGCTCACCCTCCTGTAGGGAATGGGCCTGGCCTCCGTGCTGGGAATGGCAGAGAAATCCTTTCCAGAGTCTCAATCCTTCCACTTCATCCCCTATACCCTGAGCCTGGCTCCCCAGGGACCAGCGGTGAAACCCCAGATGGAATGGGGTCTGTGGGGCCCAGGGGCACTCAGGCTAGGGCGGAGCAGGCCCAGGCACTGACCTGTGGGTTGGTGGTCACATAGAAGCCAGCCACCCCCGCCTTCTCCAGTGTGCTCTGCTGGTCAGCCACCTTCCGGTCCAGCTCCAGGACGATCTTCCGGTCCATCGCCCGCTGCTCCTCACGGATCCGGTGTTCCACCGCCTGCCGTGGGGGGTGGGGCGGGAGGGGGAGGGCAGCTCAAACACATGCTCCTGCTGCCGTCCCCAGCAGCACCAGCTCTGACACCACCGATGCATCCTCAGCACACCCAGGCCTCTCCTCGGCCATGCGAACTCCTGAAGGGGGCCCTAAGGGGCTTCCACAAATGCCCTAACTTGGGGCTGCCTTGGGACCACACACACATCTCCGCAGGCACACCCTGCCCCATGGCTTGTTGGTTACATGCCAGTCTCTGGTTGTCCCTGTGCTCCCTGGGAGAAGGATGGGCCCCTTCCTGGCTGGCCCCATCACCCCACCATTGCCCTTGTACCCCCTCAAGGCCACCTGCTCTGCGGAGGCCCCAACCCACGAGGAGCTGCTATCCAGGGGAGCAACGGTGGGCCCTCACCCTCCACCCAGCCCCAGCACACCTGGCACCCTCAGGGAGGAGCCACCTGGTGGGACTCACTAGGCCTCCAGTGGCCCACTCAGGCCCAGGGTAGCCACCCACGCCTGAGGCCCCCACACCCCTTCAGTACAGCCCAGTCAGCAGAGCCAGGTGGTGCCCACAAGAGACCTGGGCTGGCCACCCTGCCTGTGCCCCCCATACCTGTAGTTCTTGCTGCTGAGCCGCCTGAAGCACAGGCAGGTTGTGGGGCCGGCAGGCCTGCTGGGCTTCCTGGTGCTTCTGCCGCAGCGCCTGCCTGAGCACTGGGAGGGATGAGAGCCGGTCAGCAGGTGGTGGGACTCGGCAGCAGCCCTCACCCATGGGCACCTGCCTTGCCAGCCCAGCGGAGCAGCCAGGCCAAAGGGGTATCTGCACTGGGGACGCCGGCCTCCTCCATCCTCCTACCCCACTGTCACCCAGGGCCGGGCCCTCCAATGGCAAGTCTCCAGGGGACTCCAGAAGGTACGGGGGGACTGAAAGAGGGTGGGGTGGGGAAGACTGGCCAGGTGGGGCCAAAGCTGCAGCCGCAGACCCAGGGCAGCTGGAGGAGGCGGGTGGGAGGGAGGCTGCAGTCTGAGGGCTTCAGGGCCCCCATGGCCACAGGCCATGGGACATCTACTCAAGAGTCAGAGACCACCTCAGACAAAAGCACCGGAAAGGAGCAGGAGGAGCAGGGTCGCTGAGCCTGAGTGTGGGGCCTCTGCCTACCTGTCCGGAGCTGCACGCCCCGGCCATAGCGAATAATAATTGAGGATTAAACGCCTGAGCTATATTCATTTCCACCCCACACCTTCTCCCTATCTTTGCCTTTTTTCCCCTGTACTAATACCTCATTAAAGATGGCGCTCTTCCTGCTTCTTCTTCACTCACTTTTCCTGCGCCCGGGAAAATTGTTACTTAATAGCGCAAGCGCAACATGACGTCCGACCGGAGAAACCGAAACTAACCTGGCCACGCCCTCGGCAATGAGATCATTTCCGCCTTAGCCCAACCCCTTCCCTTCCAAGTGTATATAAGGCAGTGCATTACCGCCATTAAACGAAACTTGATCAGAGCACTGTCTTGTCTCCATTTCTCGTGTCTCTTGTTCCCCAAATTCCCACCCCCTCCTCCAGGGCCTGCTCTGACTATCCCGCGGGCCGGGATACGTGGCGCCCGAACAGGGACCTGGAAACGAGGGACTCCGTGAGGAAGAGGACGCCAAAGGACGGTCGACCGCTAACGAAGACAAAAGGAGTCAAACTCTTCCGATCACCGCGGGAACCTGCCGCGTCAGGATCGAAGGTAAGTGACGCGTCCGAAATGGGACAAGAATTAAGCCAACATCAAATATATGTAGGACAATTAAAAGAGGCTTTAAAGATACGAGGAGTAAAGGTTAAAGGTAATGATTTGTTTAAATTTTTTGATTTTGTAAAAGATACTTGCCCTTGGTTCCCACAGGAAGGAACTATTGATATTAAAAGATGGCGTAGAGTAGGGGATTGTTTTCAGGACTATTATAATACTTTTGGGCCAGAAAAAATTCCTGTAACCGCCTTCTCTTATTGGAACCTCATTAGAGATTTAATAGATAAGAAGGAGGCCGATCCGCAAGTCATGGCTGCGGTCGCTCAGACAGAGCATATTTTAAAGGTTAGCTCCCGCTCTAACCTCACAAAGCCTCCGCAAGATACGGAGGAAGATCTCATTTCCCTCGAAAGTGATCATGAGGAAATCAAGTCTCCTTCTGTAACATAAAGAAATACCACACGAAAACAAACCAAAAAAATACCCAATTTTACAGATGCTTCAAAAGGAGGAGGAAATTAATAAGCCTAATCAATCGGATATAAATTGGGATGATTTAGAGGAAGAGGCGGCTAAATATCATAACCCTGATTTGCCTCCCTGTTCTTCATACCCACCCCCATATAATAAGACACATAATGAGGCTTCTGCGCCCATTGTTGTGGCAGCAATAGATCCCAAAGAAGAGTTAAAGCAAAAAATTGCTCAACTAGAAGAACAGATTAAACTTGAAGAGTTACATCAATCATTGATAATTAGGCTCCAAAAGCTAAAAACAGGAAATGAAAAAATACCTAACTCAGACGCTATGGAGGGTTCCTTGCGCCCACTTCAGCGGCCTGGACAACATGTTCCAAGAGGGGGGTTAGTTGCTAGCCGACATAGAGAAGACTCCTCCCCCAAAGACGTTTTTCCGGTCACTGAAACCATAGATGAACAGGGACAGGCTTGGAGGCATCATACTGGATTTGATTTTACTATTATAAAAGAGTTAAAGACTGCTGCCTCTCAGTATGGGGCTACTGCTCCATATACTCTTGCTATAGTGGAATCTGTAGCTGAGAATTGGCTCACTCCTACAGACTGGAATACCTTATTCCAGTCTTTCTGGGGGCAGTTCTTTCTGGGGGAGACCACTTAATTTGGAAGTTAGAGTTCTTTGAAAATTGTAGAGATACAGCTAAAAGAAATCAACAGGCAGGAAACGGTTGGGATTTTGATATGTTAACTGGTTCAGGTAATTATGCAGACACTCAGGCCCAAATGCAATATGACCCTGGACTGTTCTCACAAATCCAGGCTGCTGCTACAAAAGCCTGGAGAAAACTTCCCGTTAAAGGAGATCCAGGGGCCTCGCTCACAGCGGTTAAACAAGGACCCGATGAGCCATTTTCAGACTTTGTGCATAGACTTATGACCACGGCAGGTAGAATCTTTGGAAATGCAGAAACGGGTGTAGATTATGTTAAACAGTTAGCTTATGAAAATGCTAACCCCGCCTGCCAAGCGGCAATCAGACCTTATCGAAAGAAAACAGATTTAACAGGATACATTCGCCTTTGTTCAGATATTGGGCCCTCATATCAACAAGGCCTAGCAATGGCCGCCGCTTTTAGCGGCCAAACAGTAAGAGATTTCCTCATTAACAAAGGTAAAGATAAAGGGGGATGTTTTAGATGTGGTAAAAGGGGACACTTTGCAAAAGATTGCTGTGAAAACCAAAATAAGAGTCCAGAAGCAAAAATCCCAGGCCTTTGCCCAAGGTGTAAAGGAGGAAGGCACTGGGCAAACGAATGTAAATCTAAAACTGACAGTCAAGGAAATCCTTTACCCCCCAGGCAGGGAAACGGGATGAGGGGCCAGCCTCAGGCCCCGAAACAAGCATATGGGGCAGTCAGCTTTGTTCCAGCCAGCAACAGCAATCCATTTCAAAACTTAGTAGAGCAACCCCAGGAAGTGCAGGATTGGACCTCAGTTCCACCTCCCACACAATACTAACACCTGAAATGGGACCGCAAACCTTAAATACCGGAATATATGGACCCTTACCACCTAACACTTTTGGGCTACTTTTAGGAAGAAGTAGTGTCACCATGAGAGGCTTACAAGTCCTCCCTGGAGTTATCGATAATGATTATGAAGGAGAAATTAAAATTATGGCCAGAGCTATTGACAGTATTATTACTATCCCTCAAGGAGTTAGAATAGCTCAGTTACTCCTGCTACCTTTGGTTAAAACAGATAATAATATCCAATATTCTAATAGAAATATAAAAGGTTTCGGATCATCAGATATATATTGGGTGCAACCAATTACAAATCAAAAACCCTCTCTAACCTTATGGTTAGATGGGAAGGCATTCACTGGACTAATAGACACTGGGGCTGATGTAACTATCATTAAACAGGAAGATTGGCCCTCTCATTGGTCTACCACAGAAACTTTAACTCACTTGAGAGGAATTGGACAAAGCAGTAATCCTAAACAAAGTTCTAAATACCTAACATGGACAGATAAAGAAAACAATTCAGGCCTCATTAAGCCATTTGTCATCCCTTACCTACCTGTTAACCTTTGGGGGCGAGATCTGCTCTCTCAAATGAAAATTATAATGTGTAGTCCAAATGATATAGTTACTGCACAAATGTTGACTCAAGGATACACCCCTGGTAAAGGTCTTGGAAAAGGAGAGAACGGTATCCCACAGCCTATACTGGTTTCAGGACAATTTGATAAAAAGGGGTTTGGAAATTTTTAGCTCAGGCCACTGACATACCTGCACCCCAAAGGTGCGCTGACCCCATTACTTGGAAGTCAGATGAGCCCGTTTGGGTTGATCAGTGGCCTTTACTCAATGATAAACTAAGTGCTGCCCAACAGTTAGTGCAGGAACAACTAGCAGCAGGACATATTGAGGAAAGTAATTCCCCTTGGAATACACCTATTTTTGTTATTAAAAAGAAGTCTGGTAAATGGAGACTCTTACAAGATTTAAGAGCAGTAAATATCACTATGATCCTTATGGGTGCCTTACAACCAGGATTGTCTTCACCGGTTGCGATTCCTCAAAAATATTTTAAAATCGTTATTGACCTTAAAGATTGCTTTTTTACAATTCCCCTTCACCCTGCTGACCAGAAAAGATTTGCCTTTAGTCTTCCATCTACAAATTTTAAACAACCAATGAAGCGCTATCAATGGAAAGTCTTACCTCAAGGTATGGCCAATAGTCCTACCTTGTGTCAAAAATATGTAGCTGCCGCTATAGAGCCAGTCAGAAAAACATGGGCACAAATGTATATTATACATTATATGGATGATATTTTAATAGCAGGAGAAATTGGCGAACAAGTCTTACAGTGCTTCGCCCAACTCAAACAAGAGTTAACAGCAGCCGGACTACAAATAGCCCCAGAAAAAGTACAATTACAAGATCCATACACTTATCTTGGTTTCCAGATTAATGGACCCAAAATCATTAATCAAAAGGCCGTTATACGTCGTGATCATTTAAAAACTTTAAATGATTTCCAAAAATTACTGGGAGACATAAATTGGCTTCGACCATACTTAAAGCTCACCACAGGAGAGTTAAAACCTCTTTTCGATATATTAAAAGGAGACTCTAATCCAAAATCCCCCAGGTCCATTACTAAAGAAGCATTAATAACACTCCAACAGGTAGAACATGCCATTGCAACACAATTTGTTACCGGTATTGATTATTCTCAGCCATTAATATTCCTTATTTTTAACACAACAATAACCCCTACTGGCCTATTTTGGCAGAACAATCCCATTATGTGGGTACACCTGCCCTCCTCCCCTAAAAATGTTTTGTTGCCTTATTATGATGCCATAGCTGATCTAATTATCTTGGGAAGAGAGAACAGTAGAAAATACTTTGGAATAGAACCCTCTACCATTATACAGCCCTACACTCAATCACGCGTCCATTGGCTGTTACAAAATACGGAAGCCTGGCCAATTGCTTGCGCTTCTTATACTGGCGCGATTGACAACCATTACCCACCTAACAAACTTATTCAATTTTGCAAACTTCATGCGTTTGTATTTCCCTATATTACCAGTAAAGAACCTCTCAATGACGCATTACTAATTTTCACTGATGGATCCTCCACAGGACTTGCCGCTTACACTTACAATAATGTAGTCGTTAAATTCCAGACCACTTATACATCAGCTCAGCTGGTCGAATTGCAAGCTATAATTGCAGCACTATCAGCTTTTCCTTGTCAGCCACTTAACATTTATACAGACAGCGCCTACCTGGCTCATTCAATACCCCTCTTAGAGACCGTGTCTCAAATTAAACATATTTCAGACACAGCTAACCTATTTTTGCAATGTCAACAACTTATCCGAAAAAGGACTACTCCCTTTTTTCTTGGGCATATTAGAGCACATTCAGGATTACCGGGACCTCTAACACAAGGTAACGCAACAGCTGACACGGCAACAAAAACCACAGCCACAGTCACTACAGACAATTTGCAACAAGCGCAAAAAGCACATGCCTTACATCATTTAAACGCCCAAACCTTAAGACTTATGTTTAAACTTACCAGAGAACAAGCTCGACAAATAGTTAAACAATGCGCCAACTGCATAACATATTTACCTGTTCCCCATCTAGGAGTTAACCCCCGAGGACTCATCCCCAACGAAATTTGGCAAATGGACGTTACTCACCACTCAGAACTCGGTTAACTAAAATATATCCATGTATGCATAGACACCTATAGTGGATTCATCAGTGCAACTCTCCAAACAGGAGAGGCCACCAAACATGTCATAGCTCATTTATTACACTGCTTTTCTATTTTAGGAATACCCAAACAAATCAAAACAGATAATGGCCCCGGTTATATAGCCAAAACCTTCTTACAATTTTGTAATACCCTACAAATTAAACATACCACAGGCATTCCCTATAATCCCCAAGGACAAGGTATAGTAGAAAGAGCTCATCTGTCATTAAAAACTATTATCACAAAATTAAAAGGGGGGAGCTGGTACCCCGTGAAGGGTACCCCCAGAAACATACTCAATCATGCCCTGTTTATCCTTAATTTTTTAAATTTGGACAGTCATGGAAAATCGGCTGCCGACCACTTCTGGCATCCTGAATCTCAAAAACAGTTTGCAATGGTAAAATGGAAAGATCCACTTGATAGTTCATGGCATGGCCCCGATCCAGTTTTAATTTGGGGAAGAGGCTCAGTATGCATCTTCTCACAAAAAAATGATGCAGCCAGATGGCTGCCTGAAAGATTGGTAAGACAAATAAATCATAACCATTGTCAGTCCAGGGAAGATAAATCTCCCTGAGAAGTTCTTTCCTTCTTGTTTTTCAGAAAATGAAGCCTAACATGAAATTCCTTTGGAGAATAATCGCTCTATATAACATAGTGACAGTCTATGCAGGTTTTGGTGACCCTCGTAAGGCAAGAGAATTATTACGAAAACAATACGGCCAGCCTTGTGACTGCAGAGGGGGACAAATATCTGAACCTCCGTCAGATAGAATCACCCAGGTGACCTGCACGGGCAAGACAGCTTACCTAATGCCAAACCAGTTATGGAAATGTAAGTCTACCCCAAGAGATACCTCACCTAACAGGCCACTCCTAGAATGCCCTTGTAGCTCTTTCCAATCTTCTGTACATAGTTCCTGTTATACATCCTATCAACAATGCAAATCAGGCAATAGAACATATTATACGGCCACGTTACTAAAAACACAAACTGGAGGCATTAATGACGTACAAGTATTAGGATCCACTAATAAACTTGTACAATCTCCTTGTAACGGCCAAAAAGGAAAGCCTGTTTGTTGAAGCACTACCGTCCCCATTCACATTTCTGATGGAGGAGGCCCATTAGATATTACAAGAATTAAAACCGTCCAGAAAAAATTAGAAGAAATTCATAAAGCTTCTTATCCTGAACTTCAATATCACCCTTTAGCCCTGCCTGAGCTTAGAGATAATTTTAGGCTCGATGCCAAAACCTTTGATATCCTCAATGCTACTTACAATTTACTTCAAATGTCCAATACAAGCCTGGCCCACGATTGTTGGCTTTGTCTTAAAATGGGCCCCCCTATTCCTCTAGCCATACCTAACCTTTCATTGCCCTATGTCAATTACTCAAATGAATCCTTAGTAAATAATTCCTGTCCTATTACCCCCGCCCTCTTAGTTCAACCGATGACGTTTTCTAATTCCCCTTGCCTCTTTTCACCATCATATAATAACACTAAAGAAATTGATTTAGGCTATGTTGTGTTTGGCAACTGTACTTCCATAATCAATGCCACCAACCCTTTGTGTGCTATAAATGGCTCGGTTTTCGTTTGTGGAAACAACATGGCATATACGTATCTACCTACAAATTGGACAGGGCTTTATGTTCTGGCCACTCTTCTCCCCGACATTGATATCATCCCTGGAGATGAACCTATCCCCATCCCCGCTATTGAACATTTTATTTATAGACCGAAACGAGCCATACAATTTATTCCCTTGTTGGCTGGACTAGGAATCACCACTGCTTTTACTACAGGAGCCACAGGCCTAGGAGTCTCACTAACCCAATATACTAAATTATCCAATCAATTAATCTCAGATGTACAGACCTTATCCAGTACTATACAAGATTTACAAGACCAAGTAGACTCGTTAGCTGAAGTAGTTCTCCAAAATAGAAGAGGTCTAGATTTGTTAACGGCAGAACAGGGAGGGATATGTTTGGCTTTACAGGAAAAGTGCTGTTTTTACGCCAACAAATCCGGAATCGTCAGAGATAAGATAAAAACTTTGCAAGAAGAACTAGAAAAGCGCAGAAAAGGCCTGGCCGCCAATCCACTATGGACTGGACTCGATGGACTTCTCCCCTATCTCCTGCCATTTCTTGGTCCTTTACTCACTCTTTTACTCTTCCTCACTCTCGGGCCTATAATCCTTAATAAGCTTATGGCATTTGTCAGACAACAAATTGAGGCCTTCCAGGCCAAACCTATACAGGTTCATTATCATCGCCTTGAGATGACTGAAAATGGTGAGTCTTATTTACCTTAATAAGACCACCTCCCCTGTGTGCTGAACTGGACAGTCAATGACGGGTAAGAGGACACTATCCCCATCGGAGCCTAAGACAGGAGGGCCGCCCTTGCTGCTGCCTTATCCCATGACGGGCCTAGAAGGTGGGGGTGAGTTGACCCAACCTAAGACAGGCGCAGTTCCCGAGGGGTTTTCTTATCATAAAAATATAAAAAGGGGGACCTGTCCGGAGCTGCACGCCCCGGCCATAGCGAATAATAATTGAGGATTAAACGCCTGAGCTATATTCATTTCCACCCCACACCTTCTCCCTATCTTTGCCTTTTTTCCCCTGTACTAATACCTCATTAAAGATGGCGCTCTTCCTGCTTCTTCACTCACTTTTCCCGCGCCCGGGAAAATTGTTACTTAATAGCGCAAGCGCAACATGACCTCCGACCCGAGAAACCGAAACTAACCTGGCCACGCCCTCGGCAATGAGATCATTTCCGCCTTAGCCCAACCCCTTCCCTTCCAAGTGTATATAAGGCAGTGCATTACCGCCATTAAACGAGACTTGATCAGAGCACTGTCTTGTCTCCATTTCTCATGTCTCTTGTTCCCCAAATTCCCACCCCCTCCTCCAGGGCCTGCTCTGACTATCCCGTGGGCCGGGATACCTACCAGGGGTGTGCTCGGCCCCTCCACCCTTCAGGGTGGGCAGCCGCCTCCCCCATCTGCAGCTCCCAGCCCCTGCACAGCGTCAGACCGAGAAGGGTGAACTGACCTGGCAGGCCCAAATTTGGGATGAACCTGGGGTGCCATAAGCCTGTGCGGCTCTGGGTCAGGGAGTCTGTGTGGCTTTGAGGGGCTCACCCTCGGCCACCAATCAAAGCTCCACGGTCCCTGCTGAACTGTGCACAAACACAGATGTGTGCAAACTCTAGTCTGAAGAGAATGTACAGAGGAAGCAATCATGGGACATAAACCATCATGGCAAAAATGGAACATGCAGCACCCCGCAGCTGGCGCCACTGCAGTAAGTGCCAAATGGCTACAGCTCCCCAGGAAGGAGGGGTCCCTGGCCACAAGAAACGTGAAACCCAACACTCTGTTCCTGGGAAGAGCCCTGATGTTGCAGCTCTTCTCTGGTGGCAAGTTTCCAGGGAACTTCAGGGTCCCTGAGGCTCCCCTGCGGGTAGCCTGGCTTCCACTGTGCCTACAGCCTTCCCCGATCTCCTGTTTCTTGGCATTCTGTACACACCTCAGTGATGGCATTTATCACATGAAATATGTTTCAAACCAAGAGCTCCCTCGAGACATCTCCATAACACAGGGAAGCAGGGAAATGTCATCTCCTTCACTCTACTGATCAAACATTGCTACAAGTGCCAGGCCCACTACCAGATTCCACTAGGTAGGCAACAAAAAGGGAAGAAGAGAGCCACGCCGGCTGCCTGTGTAGAAAGGGCCTGGCCTTAGACATGCCCAGGGAACACAAAGGAGGCAGGAGCAGCCAGTCACCCCTGCCAAATCAGAAAGGAGAAGGAGAAAGTCAACGCAGGCATGCCTGCTGCTGGTGGAACCAGGGCCTGGCCCAAACCTGAAGCACAAACAGCACTGGGCCCAGGCAGTTACTGAAACTCCCCATCCTGCTAGAAGGAACCACAGCTCTATGGAAAAATGGCGGATTCCAGGACTGAGACAGGGAGAAAACAAGAAAAGATGAGCATGAACATGTACCTGAACCAGAAAGCAAGGAAGTACTCACAGAATGACGGGGAAGCATCTAAAGGAGCCTGGAGCGCCCCCACTGGCCACACATGGCACAGTCTGAGCAATAAGGAATAATGAGCCATGCCCTTGGGATTAAACTGTATGCCTCTTACAGCTCAATAAAAAATTTTAAAAAGACAAACGCCCAAACATTTAGGGGAAGAAGTAATGCCAATTACACACAAACTCTTCTGGAAAACTGAAGAGGAGAGAACACTTCCAAACTCATCCTATAAGGCTGGCAAAAACCCTGATACCCAAACCAGATATTACATGAAAACTATAGACCACATTTTGTCATGAACATAGACAAAAAAATTCTTAACAAGATTTTAGCAAATCAAATCCAGCGTACATAAAGAGGATACTACAGCACGACCAAGTAGGATGGAATTCAAGTAACTGTAATTCACTGTAGTCATAGAAAATGATTCACCACGTGATCATCTCAAGAGCTGCCAAACGGGTCTACCAAAATCCGACATCCATTCTTGATAGAAACACGAATCCTGGAGCAGATGGACAGCGCCTGCCTTCTGGGGAAGGGCGCCTTGCTCCGCTAGGAGGAATTTTTGCCACATTAAACCTGCTTCTAATCAGGCTTCTACCAGCAGTCCAGTGTACAGGAAACCCAGAGAGTGGAGAAGCAGGTTAAATGCACGAGGAAGCAGCCTGATAGATCCACAGCAGGGCATTTGCCCTGGACTCTACACAAAGTCAATGCCACAATAAATGCTGGGGACTGTTCCAGAAGCAAAGAGACCAAAGTAGCCAATTGTAGTATATGAACTTGGACTGGATCCTTACTTATAAATCAACAATTTGCCACAAGTTAGGTAGCATGATGTGGCCGTGCACTGAAAGTCAGGAGTCACCCGGAACAGTTAATTTCTCTGGGGGCTACCCTCGGCAGCTGTGTAGGAGACCGCTCTTGTTCTAGAGAACTTGCTCCCAATCCGAGGCCAAGGTTGACCCCACCCCTCGGTTGTCTGGAGGCATTCTTGGTTTTCCGGACTAGGGAGGGTACCCCTGCCATCCTGCAATGCGCAAGACAGCATCTCACCATAGACTTACCCAGCCACAAATGTCAACATTGCTGGGTTTAAAATCTTGGTCTCCAGGAACGCTGAAGACTCTAGGTGAACCGCTATGCTGTCACA
Organism: Macaca fascicularis; assembly: GCF_037993035.2. Taxonomy (NCBI): domain Eukaryota; kingdom Metazoa; phylum Chordata; class Mammalia; order Primates; family Cercopithecidae; genus Macaca; species Macaca fascicularis. The sequence goes on from NC_088384.1 coordinate 33,937,973, forward strand.
TGCACGCATTTTGGGATATCAAACACTAGAGCAGAATGTTCACTACTGAACTTTCAGCGGCGAGCACAAGCGCACGCAGTAGACTATCTTTTCAGCTTTTCTAAATGTTTCAACTTTTAAAAGAAGTTTGGGAAAAATAAAATAGCGAAGGTTGAAATCTGATGGTGCAGGGGCACCTGGCCTATATAATTCGCAGGAAAGAACTCCCAAGCGCACCAAGCATGCGGCTCAAGTGGGAAGCTCTTCGGGTTTGCGAGGGCGCCACAGGAGACAGTGCTTAGGAATTTGATGTGCATGCAACTGGAATGAGGCCCTGCGAGGTCTGAGAGAGAACTGACCCTGAAGGGCGCTCGCTGCACAGCTGTCAACAGACCTCCAATTACGAAGGGCAACCAGTCAGAGCCACCACCAGAGTCTGCCTGTAGGCCAATCAGGCACCGAGGCCTAGGGCCGTCCCGCCTGGAAGGGGCTGGGGCAGAGGGAAGCCCGAGCAAGGAGTTTCTGCTAAGAAGTGGGGGCTGCAGCAACTGAAAACAAAACTAGTTGGACCCACTGGTCACTAAAAAGGCACTGTCTCAGTCTCCGCGCCCATGGGTTTTGTCAATCTCGGGGACCTTTTCCGAACACTCCCAGGGAAGGAGCCGATCTGCACAGATATCAAGAGCTGCCGGGAGGCGCCGACCCCGAGGAGGAGGCACCTCGTCCCGCTGCCCCCGCGCACCTCGGTGCTCGTTCTGTAGGCGCAGGCGCTGGTTGTACAGGCTCTTTTCAGTGAGGTGCTGGATCTCCAGTAGCCCCTGCACGATTTCGAACACGGTGCCGTCGAGAAGCGCCAGGGCCAGGTCGCTGAGCGTGGTGTAGGACAGGCGCTGCTGGAAGGAGCTGCGGGGTAGGGGGGCGCGGTGAGCCCTGGAGGGACCCGACACCGCCTCGGCAGGCCGCCGCCCGCCCGCCCGCATACCTGGGCAACTCCTTCACAAGGCTCTGCAGCGCGGACAGCAGCTGGTAGTGTCGCTCCTGCTGCCGGGCACCGTCCGCCACCTCCTCCAAGGCGCCCGCATAACGCTCCATGGCGCGAACGCCCGCTAGCCGCCGGCAACAGCGACAGCGCCCCCAGCTTCACGTCATCCCGAGCGCGGCGCGACCGCCCCTTTTACGACAGTTCCGAACACAGCGCGCCCCGCCCCTCTTACGACAGTCCCGAGCGCGGCGCGCTTGGCCGCGTGCCCCGCCCCGCGCCCCACCCCCTGCGTCATTCGGGAGGAGAGGGGCCCCGCCCCTCCGCGGAGGCTCCTAGGAGGGTTTCGCTCAGCCCAGCCTCGCACCTGCCTGCTGCCGCGCGACCCTAGAGGCGAGATTCCGCCGCCTGGATATCGCAGGACCATGGAGAATCCCACCCCTCCCTGAGTCAGTGCGGGCTGAGGTCCCGGCTCCGCACGGGCGCGCCTGCGAGGCGGACTCCTCCCAGTCACCGGCCTTCCCCCAGAGTGGGGGGCTCCGGCCAGAGCCCACAGGACCTGGGTCTAAGGCACCATCCGCGGCCGAACAGTGGCGCTGGGGTCTGTCTGCGTCCTCCCCGCCCCCGGGGTGAGACAGACAGGACCACCCTAGAGCCTCTGGGCCAGGACGGTTGGAGCCGGAGTCCCCATTTGGGCCTGCATGGTCGCCCCAGGCTGCCCGGCCCCCAGCGCGAACTGAGCCCAGACTGCGCTTTCCCTGTTCCCAGGCCAGCTGCTGGGCCGGGGCTGGGGGGCTTCTGGTGGCTGAGGCTGAACCGGCTAGGAACAGGCTTTAATAGGAGGGGCTCGGGTGGAGGAAAGGCTCCTGCAAAGGTTCTGCCAGTATCAGGTCAGGTGGAGGGAGGAGAGGACCGGTGTGGCCAGGCTGCGGAAGCCAGCGCAGGAAACAAGGGCGGGGGCTGCTCATTACAGAGGCTGCTGGAGGCTTGTCCGAAGAGCAGCAGGCGGCACGGAAAGGCTTGGGGACACAGACACGCTCAGACTTGGCGTTTCACCAGGCATTCTTTAGCTGCCTGCGGGGTGGCTGGGCTGTGTGAGATGACCCTGCTTTCACTAGGTTAGGAATTATGACTGGTTTCCAGAGAAAACATTGGTTAGTGATTGGCTATGGGGGAGAGGGGGCGTTGAGCCAACTGGGGTCCCCCTGAAGCGCCAGCAAAGTCTCTGGTTTTCTCCAGGATCTGTTTCCTCAGTCCCTGGCAGGATTGGCTCCGCTGCATGCCATGTCTGTGTGATCCCTTCCAGCCAGAAACCAGGAGTTAATAAAGTGAGTAATGACAAGCGCTCAGGCCACTGCCGTGGAGGGCGGGCCACAACCCAGAGCTGCTCATGCGCAGGGCACCCTGGCCTCCAGGTCCCTCGGAATGGCAGGAGCTGGAGGTGGGAGTGGAGACTGTGGGGGCTGAGCCTGCAGTGAGTGGCCAGGAGCCAGCTGGGGCTGGGCCTGGTCGGTCACTGTTAACCTCCCCCGGAGGTCGTCAGTGGGATAAGCACCTGGGTGAAGACGCCTGCCTGTTTCACCAGTGTCCCTGCCCTCAGTCCCCCAGTCCATGAAGAGTATCTGTGTGAAGACTGGGGTATATAGGGCAGCGCCATGTGATGATGATACATGCTGTGGCCAGCTGGGCAATGCTGTTTTCAGCTCCACAGTCTGCCAGGTGGGGTGGGGGCTGTGAGCCACAGCAGGAGCAAGCCAGGCCTGGGTTTGGACACCTGCTGCTCTGCCTCGTCCGGGTGCTGATGCAGGAACGCCCCTTCTCCCACCCTTGGTGCGACATCTGACCTGAACCAGCTTCCCCAGCCCAGCAACACTGCTCCCCTAATGTGGATGTCAACCTAAAGAAAGAAACTGAACCACAGTTCATATAGAGAGTTTGTCTGGGCCAAGGCTGAGAGAGCTGCCCAGGACACACCAAGTTGCCCTGGGAGTGCTTCCTTCAGCCTTATCACAAGCAAGTTTTTAAAGACTGAAGGGGACAGGGAGTGGGCTGATATCAAATAAGCAGGATTTCTGACTGCTTTCCAGAGAGAACCTTAGTGACTGGCTATACAGTGTTGGACTACAGGGTTATGGTGTCCAGCGCATGGCTTTTTATGTCTACTTGGCGTGTTTGGAACTCACAAAGGATGTGGCTTCAAGAGGTCTTTAGCTCAAGTGGGAGTGGGATGTGACTGCTGTTTCATTCCAGTGCCTCTGTGAGCCAGATAATTAAAGGGGGCTCCCATTCCTCAGATAAAAAGTTCCTTTTCTAACAACTGGCCGGTTAGCTCAGTTGGTTAGAGCGTGGTGCTAATAAAAAGTTCCTTTTCTTTTTCATGGACATGAGCAGTGGGTCACTCAGGCATGAGGACTCCTGGGCCACCTGTGGGTCTTTAGGGAGGGGTCTCATCCTCCAGAGCCCCAGGGATGGGTGATGCGTGTGTAGGAATGGGGGAGCTGGTGCACAGACGTGTGTGTCCCTGTGTGTGGACACGGTGGGCGCCATGGCTCTTCATGTCGGGTGCTATCCACCGAAGGCCTTTGCTCTGCGGCCACTGTCCACCTCCATTTGGCCTCCCAAGTCCTCCAGGCTGGCTGGTGACACCTTGGGTTAGTGTGGGGTGACTGGTGTGTGTTGGGGAGCTGCAGGTCCCGTCTCTGACACAGGTGTGTCTGGGCAAACACCAAGGTTTGAAGGGATGGGCACCTGTGTGTATGTGTGTGTGCACGTGTGGCAAAAGGCTTTGCTGCGTGTTTTGTGTGGGTCTGTCTTTGAGTGTCACATGTGCCTCTCTGGTGTCTCTGTGAGTTTCCGTGTGTCAGGTTGTGTGTCCGTTGTGTGGGCGGAGAGACAGCTCTGCCGTGGGGCCCTGAGCCATTGCAGGATCCCCACAGGCCACACAGAGGTGCGCACAGCAGCTGACCTAAGCCTGCTCCTCCCAGAACATCAGGCTGCACCCAGGCCACCGCTCACTCCGTCTGTCTCCCGAGACTGCTCCTCACTGCCTGCCTCGCCAGCCCTGGTGAGGGGGAGGCTGCCTGCCCCCGGCCCCCATAACAGAGCCACAGATGAGGATGCCGCCCGGCGCAGTCTCCAGGGGCTGCTCCGCAGTGGGTGTCCCACAGCGCGTGCTCTCTGACCCCTTTTGTTTCGGTGCTGTCCTTTTTAGTGTGTGGCACCAGGATGGCAGGGAGCTGCCATCTCAGGCTTCTCTTATTTTCACTCTGTGAGTAATCAGCTCCGAATGAGAGGGGCTCATTGTGTCTTTACTGTCCAATCAGTCAGGCCTTGGCCTTGGCGTGTCTTGCATGTGCTTGACCAATGTACTGCCCGTGGGGTCTGGTGGAGGCACAGCACCCTTTTGGAAGACAGGATCTGTGCAGACCAGTTACTGGTGACATTTCCTGGGCACAGCTTTTGCCTAAGTGGTGTGGGATGGGAGGAGGGCAGGGCCTCCCACTGTCCCACCAGCAAAATGGGCAGTGTGGCCAGCTCCTCAGGACCCCAGAGCATTTGCTCCAGGTAGATAAAATGTTGCGGTGTTGGGTGCAAGAGTAGGATTGAAACCAGCCACCCAGTTGATGCTTTGTTACCATCAGAAGTGTTTGCTGAGTCAAAGCAAATGGCCACTCAAAACCGAGTGGGCTGAGTGTGGCGACTCACACCTGTAATCCCAGCACTATTGGGAGGCCAAGGTGGGCAGACGGCTTGAGGCCAGGAGTTCAAGACCAGCCTGGGCAACAGGGCGAGAGCCTGTCTCTACAAAACGTTTAAAAAATTAGCTGGCAGCCGGGCGTGGTGGCTCAAGCCTGTAATCCCAGCACTTTGGGAGGCCGAGGCGGGTGGATCACGAGGTCAGGAGATCGAGACCATCCTGGCTAACATGGTGAAACCCCGTCTCTACTAAAAATACAAAAAACTAGCCGGGCGTGGTGGTGGGCGCCTGTAGTCCCAGCTACTCGGAGGCTGAGGCAGGAGAATGGCGTGAACCTGGGAGGAGGAGCTTGCAGTGAGCCGAGATTGCGCCACTGCACTCCAGCCTGGGTGACACAGCGCGAGACTCCGTCTCAAAAAAAAAATAATAATAATAAAAAAATTAGCTGGTGGCCGGGCGCGGTGGCTCAAGCCTGTAATCCCAGCACTTTGGGAGGCCGAGGCGGGTGGATCACGAGGTCAGGAGATCGAGACTATCCTGGCTAACATGGTGAAACCCCGTCTCTACTAAAAATACAAAAAACTAGCCGGGCGTGGTGGCGGGCGCCTGTAGTCTCAGCTACTTGGGAGGCTGAGGCGGGAGAATGGCGTGAACCCGGGAGGCGGAGCTTGCAGTGAGCCGAGATCACGCCACTGCACTCCAGCCTGGGAGACACAGCGAGACTCCGTCTCAAAAAAAAAAAAAAAAAAAAAAAAAATTAGCTGGCGTAGTGGCATGTGCCTGAAGTCCCAGCTACTTGGGAGGCTGAGGTGGGATCGCTTGAGCCCGGGAGGTCCAGGCTGCAGTGAGCCGAGATTGCATCACTGTACTCCAGCCTGGGTGACAGAGCAAGAACCAAATAATAAATAAGTAAGTAAATCCATCCATCCACCCCAGAGTGAGTCAGCTGGGGCTGAGAAGGCATGCCTGCTGCTGCGTTGCTCCTCCTTGAACGACAGGATTCCCTGGTTCCAGCCAGGAGACGATGGTCAACAGCCACTGCTATAGTGGTGCCCAGTTAAAACTCTTTAGTTCCTGTTTCTGTAAAAAAAAAAAAAAAAAAAAAAAAAAAAGTGCCTAATTGCATTTGGGCACAAACCTTGCAGTGAAGAGAGAAAAAGAGATGAAAGCGACCTGTGAGGGAGGCTCGGGTTGGCATGCAGCAGGTGCTCTGTGAGTGTGGTGGGTGTCGGTTTGCGCTGTAAATGCTCAGGAAGTGAGGAGCTGTGGAGTGCTGACTGTGTACATGACGCCTCCGCTGGCTGACCCAGGAGAGTTTCATGAAACAATGTTGGTGGACTCAGCCCTGAATCCCTCAGGCAGTCAGAGAGCAACCTCTGTCTTTTTTTTTTTTTTGAGACAGAGGCTCGCTGTGTTGCCCAGGCTGGGATGCAATGGCGTGATCTCAGCTCACTGCAACCTCCGCCTCCCGGGTTCAAGCAGTTCTCCTGCCTTGGCCTCCTGAGTAGCCGGGATTACAGGCGCACACCACCGTGCCCGGCTAATTTTTTTGTATTTTTAGTAGAGATGGGGTTTCACCATGTTGGTCAGGCTGGTCTTGAACTCCTGACCTTGTGATCTCAGCCTCCCATAGTGCTGGGATTACAGGCTTAAGCCACCACGCCTGGCCTTCTCTGTCTTATTACAAAGTAAAGAACTTTAGGCCCGGAGCAGTGGCTCACGCCTGTAATCCCAGTACTTTGGGAGGCTGAGACGGGCGGATCACGAGGTCAGGAGATCGAGACCATCCTGGCTAACATGATGAAACCCCATCTCTACTAAAAATACAAAAAATTTAGTCAGGCATGGTGGCAGCTGCCTGTAGTCCCAGCTACTCGGGAGGCTGAGGCAGGGGAATGGCGTGAACCTAGGAGGCAGAGCTTGCAGTGAGTTGAGATCATGCCACTGTACTCCAGCCTGGGGGACACAGTGAGACTCCGTCTCAAAAAAAAAAAAGAACTTTAGGTTCCTCATGCCAAATCGGCAACTCCTGTAAAAGTAGGTGTGTTTGTTTTGCAGAAAAGAGGTCACATGCCTCGGACAGATCCATGCTGTTGGATCTTTCATCTCCTCTCTTGGAGATTGATCCCATCATAGTGCTCTTTGGAAAAACGACAGGTGAGACCCTGCAGACCAACCAGCTAGGTCGGAAGCAGAGCCCTGGTGGCAGCATGGGCCTGGTTGCTGAAGTGTTTGGTGATGAGGGGCGGAGGGATCTTTGCTGTGCCAGAGACTTCCAATGAGTCACACTGATGGCTAGTTAGAGATAATGCAGAGAAGACCCAGAAAGCTCAGGAAAGCCATCCACAGTTGCTGCTCATCGTCTGCGCCACTGGGAAAGTGAGATTGCTTCCTTCTGCCTGGTGGGTTGTAAACATGGATAGAATTCTCCTTAGACCCCATGGGCAGTCAGTAATACATGCACGTTCTGAGGTTTGCCCTTAGAGCCAATGAGAAGAGGAATGTTGCCGACGGGCTTGGGCAAAAGCCCAGTGAGACTCCAGGGGGCTGGTCCTCTGGCTGGCACATGCAGGATGAGAAGGAGTGAATGTCACTCAGGTGCCCAATGGCCACCCCCATGTCCCAAGCTGGCCAGGCCATGACCACTGTGCCAGTGATGTGAGCGTGAGGAAAAACTTGCAAAGACCCACCAGGACTTGTGCAAAGGGTCTTCAGCTCCACAAGGGAACCGACCTGCCCAGATTTGTTTCCTCATCTGCTTAGCGCCATGGACAATACGAGGGGCAGCTGTATCTTCCCAGGCCACTATAACCCCAGCCGCGGTTTAGAATGGAAAACATGCCTGCCCAGATGATGAGATGTCACTGTGTGTGTGTCTATGGGCTACCGTAACAAAGGACCACAGACACGGCCAACAGGAATGTGTTTTCTTATAGTTCTGATGGCCAGAGGGCTGAGATCAAGTTATTAGTAGGGGTGGTTCTGTAAACCAAAAATAAAATTCTAAGACCCCTTCTCTTGGCCAAAGGCATTCCAGAGTTAGCCTGAAAAGCTAGTTCAGGCAGTGATGAGAAGCAGAGGTTGGACATGTCTTGTTTTACCCTCCTCCCTTTTGGAATTCAGGAAAAGCTGACCAGCATTAACATCAATATAGACCTTAAGTCTGATCAGAAACATTTACAGTCTACTGTCTCTGAAGCCTGCTATCTGGAGGCTTCATCTGCATAAAACTTTGCTCTCCATAATCCTTCATCATCGTAACCCAGACATTCCTTTCTATTGATTCCAGGTCTTTAGATAATAACTTAACTCTTTCAACTAATTGCCAATCAGAAAACCTTTAAATCTACGTATGACCCCAAAGCCCCCTGCTTTGAGTTGCTCCGCCCTTCCAGACCCAGCCGATTGTAAATCTTATCTGTACTGATTGATGTCTCATGTCTCCCTAAAAAGTATAAAAGCAAGCTGTACCCGACCACCTTGGGCATATGTTATCAGGACCTCCTGAGGCTGTGTCATAGGTGTATCCTTAACCTTGGCAAAATGGACTTTCTAACTGGATTGAGACCTGTCTCAGATACTTCTGGGCTCACAGTTCCTTCTGAGGGCCGTAAGGGAAGGATCTGTTCTAGGACTCTCCTTGGTTTGTCGATGGCTGACGTTTCCCTGTGTCTTCACAATGTCTTCCCTCTGTGTGTCTTGTTAAGAGATAAATTTCAGCCAGATTACATTTAAAAGAGTTTGAGCAAAGAACAATTCATGAGTTGGCAGCCTCCCAAGCCAGAGTAGGCTCAGAGACTCCAGCGCAGGCACGTAGTGAAAGATTTATGGACAGAAAAAGGAGAGTGACCTACAGAAAACAGAAGTGAGGGACAGACACAGCCGGATTGGCTACGGCTCGGCATTTGCCTTATTTCTACACAGTTTGGACAGTTAGACATATTTAATTGGCCAAAACTTAGTGATTGGCACAAAAGTAGGCTAGAATCTGCTTACAGTTCCATTTAGGTTATAGTTTACAACGTGCAGAGAAATCTTTAGGCTGAACTTAAAATATGTAAGGAGGTAGTTTTAGACTACACTTGATTTAACAGTCTGTTTCCAAGTTTACTCTGATAAAGACACCAGTTATAGAGTGGGATTAGGGTTCGCCCCAATGACCATGAGCTCATTTAACGTAATTACTTCTGTAAAGAGCCTGTCTCCAAATACAGCCACCTTCTGAGATAACCGGAGGTCAGGACTTCAACATATGAATTGGAAGGGGAGATGAAATTGAACCCATCACAGTCACGAGGGTGAGATTGACGAGTTTGTTCTATCAGTACCTCCAGGCTGTTGGGGAACATGAATCTTCTCTTGGCCCCATAGTCAGCCTTTGGGAAACTCTTCAGTTCCTGGCAACAAGCTCCTGGAGTGGAAGACTAGACCCAGGCCAAGGGAAATGCCCTTCTGTGTAAGGCAGAGAAAAGGACCACAATGGAAGATCCAGACTAGGCTGGAGGACCCTGTGGGCCTGTCTGTGACACCAGGGTATTCCCAAAGAGATCGGTGATCTGCCCACAAGGGAGGTTCTCTCCCTCCCAGGCCACAGAAGGATAACACATTTAAAGATCCCCATCTCGGCCAGGCGCGGCAGCTCATGCCTGTAATCCCAGCACTTTGGGAGGCCAAGATGGGTGGATCCCCTGAGGTTACAAGTTTGAGACCAGCCTGGCCAACATGGTGAAGCCCTGTCTCTACTAAAAGTACAAAAATTAGCCTGGTGTGGTGGCGGATGCCTGTAATCCCAGCTACTCGGGAGGCTTAGGCAGGAGAATTGCTTGAACCCAGGAGGCAGAGGTTGCAGTGAGCTGAGATCATGCCATTGCACTCCAGCCTGGATGACAAGAATTAAACTCCGTAAAAAAAAAAAAAAAAAAGTAAATAAAAATAAAGATCCCTGTCTCCCTTGGTGTTTTCTGGGCACTATCAGAGGCCTGGAGTCCTAGACCCCTCCTGAGGCCTGTGCTGCTCTGACTGGTGGCTGCCCCCATCCAACACCTTCACACCTCCCTCCCCAGGCCTGAGAACCAGGGGAGCAGATGTGGAAATGCCAGTCTGAGGGCAGGAGAAAATGAGATGAGATGTCCAGCCCCAGAAGTGAGGGAGGGAAAAGGGAAGTGAATTCTCCTTCCCCAGCCTTTGTTCCACTCAGGCCCTCAGTGGATTGGGTGATGCCCATCACACTGGGGAGGGCCGTCTGCTTTACCCACTGGCTCACATGCTAAGTGCACCTGGAAATGCCCTCACGGGCACACGTGGAACAGTGTGCAGTCCGGGCACGCCGTGGCCCAGCCAGGATGGTCAACATAAAATCAACCATCGCAGGACCATGGGGGCTGATGAACGATCTCTGAGCTCACTGGAGAGAAACCTCCAGTGAACAAAGAGGAGGCACCGATACTCGAATTCTGATTTGCTTGCTCAAGTATTGGCGGCAGCTCACGCCTCACCCGGAGACCTTGCTCAGCTCATTACGTAAGATCTTCTAAAAGGCAGCCACTTTTGCGTGGCAATTCAGCCAATAAGCCTAGAAACCATCCAGCAGGCCGTGCGTGTGGCCTTTGTGCTCGGCCCGGGCCTGCTATGCACTGGCTGTGCACCAAGCCTGGTGTGGGAGGGGGTTTCTCCTGTCAGCCCCACCACGTAAAGCCTTTGTTATTGCCTGTGGTCAGGACTAACAAATCACACACAGGAGCCGGGCTCAATTATGACACTATGTGACACGTGGCATTACAAATAGTCAAAACTAGGGACACAGACCTGAGACACATTACACTGCTATATAGCATACCTGTTGTGAAAGCAGATAAAATGTAAAAGCTGCTGGGACCCCCCAGACACTTTGAGCCTTGAGAGAGATGTGACTGATCTGAGCCACGTAAGTGGGTAGCTGCAACTTCAGCTTCTCGGATCATACATTCTCTCTTCCTCACTGTTCATGTTCTGTAAATGACCAGGAGAAACCAGAGACCAGGCCTCCCCTCCTAGTCACTGGTCTTCGTCATATTTTATTGTCCTTTATTGTCCTGTACCTAACTCAGACAAGACGGTACAAAAGACCACGTTTCACATCTTCATTGTGGTTTTTTTTTTTTTGAAACGGAGTCTTGCTCTGTCGCCCAGGCTGGAGTGCGGTGGCGTGATCTCGGCTCACTACATGTTCCGCCCCCTGGGTTCACACCATTCTCCTGCCTCAGCCTCCCACGTAGCTGGGACTACAGGCGCCTGCCATCACGCCCAGCTAATTTTTTGTATTTTTAGTAGAGACGGAGTTTCACCATGTTAGCCAGGATGGTCTCGATCTCCTGACCTTGTGATCCGCCCGCCTCGGCCTCCCAGAGTGCTGGGATTACAGGCGTGAGCCACTGCGCCCGGCCGTGAAATGTTCAATATGCCTTTCCCATAAAGGAATACTGCCTTGACTGATCAGATTACTGTAACTGCATGCTAGCCTTGAGGGAATGTTGAAACCCTGCTAAGCTTCCCAAACCTCATTTATGTAAATGAGCCCCAAAACTTCTCCACTTTGGGGCACTTGAATTCCATTCTTTGGAATCTGTGTTCCTGGGTGGCTGTCGCCAAGGTTTGTGCTCAAATAAACTCTACATTTCACCATATTTCCTGAAACTTGCTATGTAAGGTTGACAATATCATATGGCAACCAAGAGATGGCCTGCAGATGTGAGTCACATTATATCACTGGATGACTTATTTTAATTTTCTTATTTTTGAGGCAGGGTCTAGCTTTGTTGCCCAGGCTGGAGTGTAGTAGCACAATCTCGGCTCACCGTAGCCTCTGCTTCCTCGGTTCAAGTCATCCTCCCACCTCAGCCTCCTGAGTAGCTGGGAATGCAGACACACACCACCACGCCTGGCTAATTTTTGTATTTTTAGTAGAAACAGGGTTTCACCATGTTGCCCAGGCGGGTCTTGAACTCCTGAGCTCAAGCGATCTACCCACCTCAGACTCCCAAAGCGTGGGGATTATAGGTGTGAGCCACCATGCCTGGGCCACTGGATGACTTATGATATCATATGTGACATTGTGACATCATGTCAGTCAGGGATGTACCCTGTTCTCAGCTGCTATATGCTGTTACACTGACAGAATGAGAGCGAGGCATGTGTCCCACTCGCTCAGCTGTTGTATTATATCATACAAGGTGCAGTGACTAAGTGTGTCAGCTGTGTCCTCATCCTACATAGCATGTGAGTATGTGTGACAGGAGATAGGATGCAGATCTGAGGAGCGTTACACGCCTAGGCAATAAAGGCGCCAGCATCAGCTGAGAGCGCAGGCAGACCTCAGTCACATTTGTCACTATGTAACTAAAAATACAAAATTAGCTGGGTGAGGTGGTGCACACCTGTGGTCCCCGCTACTCAGGAGGCTGAGGCAGGAGAATCGCTTGAACCCAGGAGGCGGAGGGTGCAGTGAGCTGAGATTGCACCACTGCACTCCAGCCTGGAGGACAGAGTGATACTGTAGCTCAAAAAATAAAATAAAATAAAATAATAATAATAATCTAGGACAACCAAGAGAGGGACTCAGACTCACCTTACTGTATGTCACATATGGTATTTAACACTTGAGGGGGACACGTACTTGTCACTTTGTATCACTATGTCCTATATGATAGCCAATGATAACCCAAGAGGGGGAGGCAGCCCTGTTCACACCATGTCACCATGTCACTTATGATATTATATGACATCAAGGAGCCCAGACCTCAGTTGCATTATGTCACTATGGCACATACAGTATCATACAACAACTGACAGAAGAGATGCAGGCCTGATTCACAGTGTATGTGAGTCACAAATGTCACTATGACATCATACAGCAGGTGAGGGGATAGTCATTACTCACCTCGGGGCACATTGTCACACATGATGCCATATGATAGCAGAGGGCGGATGCAGAACTGAGTTGTATTATGTCACTATGTAGCCTGTGACAGATGATAGCTGATGGGGGTGAAGACCAAAGTCACATTTTGTACCCACATTATATGAAATACACAACATGCACGAGGGAGATGCAGACACAAATCACACTGTGTGCTGTGTCCCATAGACATGTTTAATTCCTGTGTTGAAGAGAGCCGGGTTCATGAATGAACTTAGTCACTCACCTTGTATGAGATAACACAGCAGCTGAGAGTGGGACACATTCCTCCTTCCCATTCTGTCGGTGAACGACCACACACTGTGTTACTGTCTGAGCCACTGTGTTTAGCCGTGTATAGCGCACGTGGCACACTGTTCACTGATACATATTTGCTCCGTATTGAAGTGAGGCAGATGCGTGAGTGATTGAGAATAATGCTACCTCTGTGAAGCACTGCATTCAGAAGCATGAGGTTCATGTACTACCATCTACTGTGATACATATTTAAATGTTAAGTTTAACAGGTCTACCATGAGTGAGTGAGCCTCACGTTATCTTTGAGAATCAATGTGTTTAGCAGGGTGTGGTTCATCTAATATAGCTTTCTTTAATACATGTTCATCATCTGTGTTTATTAGAAATAGGTTTGTGAGTGACTTAGCATAGTGTTTTCCCTATGAAACCCTGGTTTTTTTCTTTTTTTTTGAGACGGAGTTTTGCTCTTGTCGCCCAGGCTGGGGTGCGATGGTGTGGTCTCGGCTCACTGCAACCTCTGCCTCCCAGGTTCAAGCAATCCTCCTGCCTCAGCCTCCCGAGTAGCTGAGATTACAGGCATCTGCCACCATGCCCACCTAATTTTTGTATTTTTAGTAGAGACGGGGTTTCACCATGTTAGCCGGGCTGGTGTCGAGCTCCTGACCTCAGGTGATCTGCCCGCCTCAGCCTCCCAAATTGCTGGCATTACAGGCATGAGCCACCATACCCAGCCGAAACCCTGTTTTAAGAAGTGTGTGGGCCGGGCGCGGTGACTCAAGCCTGTAATCCCAGCACTTTGGGAGGCCGAGACGGGCGGATCACGAGGTCAGGAGATCGAGACCATCCTGGCTAACCCGGTGAAACCCCGTCTCTAGTAAAAAAATACAAAAAAATAGCCGGGCGAGGTGGCGAGCGTCTGTAGTCCCAGCTACTCGGGAGGCTGAGGCAGGAGAATGGCGTAAACCCGGGAGGCGGAGCTTGCAGTGAGCCGAGATCCGGCCACTGCACTCCAGGCTGGGCGACAGAGCGAGACTCCGTCTCAAAAAAAAAAAAAAAAAAAAAAAAAAAAAAAAAAAAAAAAAAAAAAAAGAAGTGTGTGGTGGCTGGGTGCGGTGGCTCACGCCTGTAATCCCAGCACTTTGGGAGGCCGAGGCTGGCAGAGGTCAGGAGGCCATGAGGTCAGGAGATCGAGACCAACCTGGCTAGCCCGGTGAAACCCCATCTCTACTAAAAAAATACAAAAAATTAGCCAGGCGTGGTGGCAGATGCCTGCAGTCCCAGCTACTCGGGAGGCTGAGGCAGGAGCAGGAGAATGGCGTGAACCTGGGAAGCAGAGTTTGCAGTGAGCCGAGATCACGCCACTGCACTCCAGCCTGGGTGACAGAGCCAGACTCCATCTCAAAAAAAAAAAAAAAAAAAGGCCAGGTGCGGTGGCTCAAGCCTGTAATCCCAGCACTTTGGGAGGCCGAGATGGGCAGATCACGAGGTCAGGAGATCGAGACCATCCTGGCTAACACGGTGAAACCCCGTCTCTACTAAGAAATACAAAAAACTAGCCGGGCGAGGTGGCGGGCGCCTGTAGTCCCAGCTACTCAGGAGGCTGAGGCTGGAGAATGGCGTGAACCCAGGAGGCGGAGCTTGCAGTGAGCTGAGATCCGGCCACTGCACTCCAGCCTGGGCTACAGAGCGAGCCCAGGCTCAAAAAAAAAAAGAAGTGTGTGGTGCAGGTACTACTTTCTTTGTTGTTCAGTGTTCAAACCCTGCGTTTAACAGAGATAGGTACAAGATTGCCTAGGTGTAGTGCTGACTCTTGGAAATACTGTGGTTAGCATTGTGTGTTTTCTGTAGTATAGTTTTTCAGTGATGCCTGTTTAGTTTATCAGATCTAGGGACTATTGTTGTCTCAGTGAAACACTGTTTAGCTGCATGTGATGCATGTAATACTTCGTTCATTGATATTTGTTTAAATCAATCAGTGTTTACCAGGAGTAGATACGTGAGTTACTGAGAATAGCCTAATCTCTGAAAATGTTTTTCAGCATATGGTGCATGTAATATGCTCTTCTATGGTACCTCTTTTCAATTTTTTTTTTTTTTTTTTGAGATGGAGTCTAACACTGTCGCCCAGGCTGGGGTGCAGTGGTGCGATCTCGGCTCACTGCAAGCTCTGCCTCCCAGGTTCACGCCGTTTTCCTGCCTCAGCCTCCTGAGTAGCTGGGACTGCAGGTGCCTGCCACAATGCCTGGCTAATTTTTTAGTAGAGACGGGGTTTCATTGGGTTAGCCAGAATGGTCTCGATCTCCAGACCTCATGATCCGCCTGCCTTGGCCTCCTAAAGTGCTGGGATTACAGGCGTGAGCCACTGCGCCCAGCCTCCAATTTTTCTATTGTGGCAAAATATACATAACAGATTATACCATTTTTAAGTGTAGAATTTAGTGGTAGTAAGTATAGAGAGAATCTTGAAAGCAGCAAGAGAAAAGTGACTTCTCATGTGCAAGGGAGCCTCTACAAGATTATTAGTGGATATTTCAGCAGAAACCTTGCAGGCCAGTAGGTGGTGGGATGATATATTGAAAGTACTGAAAGAGTGAGGCCTGCCAACTGAGAATACTATATTTGACAAAACTGTCCTTCAAAAGTGAAGGGTAAATTAAGACATTCCCAGATAAATAAAACCTGAAGGAGTTTATTACCACTAGACCTGACCAATAAGAAATAATAAAGTGGCCGGGCACAGTGGCTCATGCCTATAATCCCAGCACTCTGGGGGACCGAGGCAGGTGGATCACCTGAGGTCAGGTGTTCAAGACCAGCCTGACCAACATGGCGAAACCCTGTCTCTAATAAAAATGCAAAAATCAGCTGGGTGTGGTGGCACGTGCCTTTAATCCCAGCTATTCAGGAGGCTAAGGCAGAAGAATCACTTGAACCCAGGAGGTGGAGGTCTCAGTGAGCCAAGATCACACCACTGCACTCTAGCCTGGGTGACAGAGTAAGACTCTAGCTCAAAAAAAAAAAAAAAGAAACAATAAAGGGAGTCCTTCAAGTTGATATGAAGGGATTCTAGACAGTTGCTCAGCCTGATGAAAATATAAAGGTAAATGCATAAAGATTAAAACCTGTATCATTATAATTTTTGTTCATAACTTAATTTTTAATACTTTAATGGAATTTAAAGGACAAAAGCATAACAATAACTATAAATCTACATTAACGGATACAAAGTATACAAAGTTTAATTTGTGACATCAGTAACTTAATAGTGGGGCAAAGATGTAAAGAGTATAGTTTTTTTTTTTTTTTTTTTTGAGACGGAGTCTCGCTCTGTAGCCCAGGCTGGAGTGCAGTGGCCGGATCTCAGCTCACTGCAAGCTCCGCCTCCCGGGTTCACGCCATTCTCCGGCCTCAGCCTCCCGAGTAGCTGGGACTACAGGCGCTGCCACCTCGCCCGGCTATTTTTTGTATTTCTTAGTAGAGACGGGGTTTCACCGTGTTAGCCAGGATGGTCTCGATCTCCTGACCTCGTGATCCGCCCATCTCGGCCTCCCAAAGTGCTGGGATTACAGGCTTGAGCCACCGCGCCCGGCCAAGAGTATAGTTTTTGTATGTGGTTGAAGTTGTTATCTGTTTAAAATAATAAGATAACTTTAAGATGTTCCATGTAATTCCCATAGTAACCACAAAGAAAATACCTACAGAATATATGTAAAAGGAAATGAGAAGGAAATCAAAGCACAGCACTACAAAAAAATCAACTGTAACACAATGGAAGACAATAAAGGAGGAAAGAAGGACAAAAAGGCTCTAAGACATACAGAAAACAATGATCAAAATAGTGATAGTAAGTCCTTCCTAATCAATAATTTCATTAAATGTATATAGGTTAAACTCCCAATAAAAAGACATAAATTGGCTGATTGGATTTAAAAAACAGGAACTATACATGCTGTCTACAAGAGACTCATTTGAAATCCAATACAAATGGATTGCAAAATGAGAGAATGAAGGATATTCCATGCAAACAGTAATCAAAACAGATCAGGAATGGCTGTACAAGTATAGACAAAATAGATTTTAAGTAAAAAACTATTACAAGAGAGGGTTCTGGGAAGGAAGTGGAGTAGGAGGCACAAGGAATTCATCTCCCCACCTAGGAAATAATCACACTGGCAGAATCTGTCTGATACAACTATTTTGGAACTGTAGGCTCTATCAAAGGAGGCTTGCAACCTCCAAAGGAAGGCTTAAACTATAATTTTTACTTAATTTTGGTCAATTTCAGCTCTTAGCTCAGCAGTGGCTACCCATTCCCCATGCCCCAGCTTCACGGAAAGAAGCTTTGCGTGTATTCCTGAGGTAGCTTGTACCAAGCTTGTGGGAACAATCGTGGGCAATAAGCTCTCTGTCCTCCAAATGTTGGGATCTGTGTTCTAGTTTTGATTGCTACTTTTGATTATGGAAGTGCAAACACAGAGGCAGGCGGCCATTATTGCTCACAACTCCCTACTCCATTGTTGCGAGCCCTTACCAGACTGAAGCAACTTCTAGGAGATAGAAAAGGCCAGAACCCCATTTCCCTTCCCCTTCGTTGTTCTCTTTTCCACTTTTGGGAGCCAAACATTAAAGACTAGGACACTCAGAAACAATGGCATACACAGAGGAAATTAAAGTTACCGCACATACTTGGAGAGAAGAGTGTGTGCCCAGGCAAAGGAGCAGCTTCAGACCTGAGAAGACCTTAAGTTTACAACTCAGGTTGATCCTCGGCATGGAGACAACCTACGACAATGTAAAACATAACAAAACCCCCAAAACAGCAAACCCTGAGGAAGAGGAGAGCCTCATCTCCAGCGTTACCGAATGATTAGATTCAAATATCCAGTTTTCAATAAAAAACACAAGGCATACGAAAAACAAGAAAGTATGGTCTTTCAAAGGAAAAGCAACAGAAACCGTCCCAGAGAAAGACCAGATGGTAACCGACTACACAAACACTTTAAAAGAACTTTCTTCAAGATGTCAAGGAACTAAAGGAGATGTGGACCTAAAAAGAAAAATAAATAAATAAATTCTGGAGCTAAAAGTGTAGTAATTGAAATAAAAGTTCACCAGAGGGATTCAAAGGCAGATTTGAGCAACAGAAGAAAGATTCAGCGAACTCCAATATAGGACACTTGAAATGATCAAGTCAGAGGAACAGAAATAAAAACGATTGTTGAATAGCAAACAGATATGCATTGTGGAAGTCCCAAAAGAAGACAGAGAAAGGGGCAGAGAGATCATTTGAAGAAATAATGGCTGAGGCCGAGTGCGGTGACTCACATCTGTAATCCCAGCACTTTGGGAGGCCAAAGTGGGTGGATCACAAGGTCAGGAGTTCGAGACCAGCCTGGCCAATATGCTGAAACCCCATCTCTACTAAAAATACAAAATTAGCCAGGTGTGGTGGTGCATGCCTGTAATCCCAGCTACTTGGGAGGCGGAGGCAGGAGAATCGCTTGAACCCAGGAGGCAGAAGTTGCAGTGAGCCAAGATTGTGCCATTGCCCTCCAGCCTGGGCAACAAGAGTGAAACTCCATCTCAAAAAAAAAAAAAAAAAAATTAGCTGGGTGTGGTGGCACATACCTGTAGTCCCAGCTACTCAGGAGGCTGAGGCAGAAGAATTGCTGAATCCAGGAGGCAGAGGTTGCAGTGAGTCAAGTTCGCACCACTGCATTCTAGCCTGGGCAACAGAGCGAGACTTTGTCTCAAAAAAGCAAAAAATAAAATAAAATAAAATAAAAGGCTGAACACTTCCCAAATTTGAAGACAGACATGAAAATAAATATCCAGAAAAGTCAATGAACTGCAAGTAGGATGAACTAAAAAAGACTCATACTGAGACATTATAATTAGCCAGTAGGGACTCTTGAAAGCACCTACAGAGAACCAAGTAGTCACATGCTAGGAATATACAATAGGATTATAGGTAGATTTCTCATCAGACACTTTGGAGAACAGAAGACAATGGGATGACATATGTAAAGGGCTACAAGAAAAACCACCACTACCTCTCAACCAAGAATCCTATATTCAGCAAAACTGTCCTTCAAAAGCGAGGAAGAAATTGGGAAATCCCCAAATAAACCAAAGTTGAGAAGTTTGCTACCATTAGACCTGCCCTGCAAGAAATCTTAAAAAGAATCATGTAGGTTGAAAAGAAAGAACACTAGATAGTAACTCAAAGCCATATAAAGAAATAAAGATGCCAGTAAAAGTAAATATATGGGAAAACATTAAATCTAGTATTATCATAACTTTGGTTTAAAATTCCATGTTTTTCTTTCTACATAATTTAATAGATGAATGCATTAAAAACAATTATTAGTTTATGTTTACGGACACACAATGTACAAAAATGTAGTTTTGTGACATCGATAACTGAAAGAGGAAGGGCAAAACTGTGAGGAGAGATTTTGTATATTATTGAAATTTAGCTGGTATAAATTCAAATTAGAGTGCTATAACTTTAGAATGTTAAGTGTAATCCCTATGGTAACCACAAATAAAATAATCGTATAACATACAAAGAGCAAAGGAGAAGGGAATTAAAACACTTTGCTACAAAAAAATCAACTAAATACAAATGAGATCATGCAGGAAATGGACAAAAAAGGTGTAAGGCACATAGAAAATGAATGGCAAAATGACAGAAGTCAGTCCCCCCTTATCAGTAATCACTTTATTACTTTTTAAACCATTTTGTTGCAGAATGATTTACATAAAAACTGTATATATTTAATGTATACATCTTGACAAATTTGTACCATAAAACCATTACCATCATCAAGCCCATAAACATATCCATCACCTTTTAAAATTTCCTTCTGCCTCTTTATTACTGTTTAAAAAATGATTTTAATGGCCAGGCGCAGCGGCTCACGCCTGTAATCCCAGCACTTTGGGAGGCTGAGGCGAGCGGATCACCTGAGATCAGGAGTTCGAGAGCAGCCTGGCTGACATGGCAAAACCCCGTCTCTACCATAAATACAAAAATTAGCTGGGCATGGTGGTGGGCACCTGTAATCCGAGCTATTTGGGAGGCTGAGGTGGGAGAATCGTTTGAACCTGGGAGGCGGAGGTTGCAGTGAGCCGAGATAGCACCATTGCACTCCAGCCTGGGCAACAAGAGTGAAACTCTGTCTTAAAAAAAAAAAAAAGTTTATAATTAAAAAATTTAAGAATATAGGTCTGGCACAGTGGCTCACGCCTGTAATCCCACACCTTGGGAGGCCGAGATGGGCGGATCATGAGGTCAGGAGATCAAGACCATCCTGGCTAACCCGGTGAAACCCCGTCTCTACTAAAAATACAAAAAACTAGCCGGGCGAGGTGGCGGGTGCCTGTAGTCCCAGCTACTCGGGAGGCTGAGGCAGGAGAATGGCGTGAACCCAGGAGGCGGAGCTTGCAGTGAGCTGAGATCCGGCCACTGCACTCTAGCCTGGGCCACAGAGCGAGACTCCGTCTCAAAAAAAAAATAATAATAAATAAATAAATAAAAGAAATAAAATACAGTTTTGTTTTGTTTGTTTTTTTTTTGAGACAGAGTCTCACTCTGTCACCCAGGCTGGAGTGCAGTGGTGTGACCGCAGCTCACTGCAACTTCTGCCTCCCAGGTTCAAGCGATTCTCCTGCCTCAGCCTCCCGAGTAGCTGGGACTTGTACAAGTCCACACCACCATTCCTGGCTAATTTTGTGTATTTTTAGTAGAGAAAGGGTTTCGCCAAGTTGCCCAGGTTGGTCTTCAACTCCTGACCTCAGGTGATCCGCCCACCTCAGCTTCACTCCCAAAGTGCTGGGATTACAGGCATGAGCCACCGCGCCCAACCAAGATACAGGTCTTTCAATCAAGGATCAGCAGAAAGAAAAGAGAAAGATCACTTATTGAAAGCTCTTAGCTTCAATGTGTCAGGCATGGTGACATGTATGTCATTTAATCTTCATAAGATCTCTTTCCAATAGATATTATCTCCATTTTTCTAGTGAGGAAACCAAGACTCAGACTGGTTAAATAATTTGTACAAGTCCGGGCACAGTGGCTCATGCCTATAATCCCAGAATTTTGGAAGGCAAAGGCTGGTGGATCACCTGAACCCAGGAGTTTGAGACCAGCCTGGGTAACATGGCGAAATCCTGTCTTCCAAAAAATACAAAAAGTTAATCTAGCGTGGTGGCGTGCACCTGTGGTCCCAGGTACTCTGGAGGCTGAGGTGGGAGGATGGCTTGGGCCCAGGAGGACAAGGCTGCAGTGAGCTGAGATCCCGCCACTGCCCTCCAGCCTGGGTGACAGAGGGGAGACCCTGTCTCAAAAGTGAAAAAATATACATTTGGCATTGCACATCTAAAAGGAAAACTTGACCCCAGGACAGAATGTTTCCTTTATTTCCCTGTTTGGACTATAACCAGGAAGACTGCTAGATACACTAAATAATGTTTTCAGAAAGTGACCATGGATAATCCTGTTTTATTAACTGGGAAGGCTATGGACCCTGGCAAGGCTATGGACCTGAGGACTGCCCATAGGGGATTTACCGATCAGATCCATGCTCCAATCAAGTCCCCTCTTTCTTTCAATGACACCCAGGCAAACCTGGATCCAAGAAGCCAGTGAAGACCATCCTGAAATATTTTTTCTGAGAACCTTGTAATGTCTCAGCCCCACTCCTATCCATCCAATTTCTATTACCTGCAAGATTGTAGACCAGGCTCACTATGGATGCAGTCTCACAAGGGTGACACACAATACATAGCTATTGAAGCTGAGACAGGATGTTGCTTCTGCACTGCGAGCTCTCCTCCTCTGCTGGCTCTGGGTACCTTTCTGCTCTCCCTCCAATTCTACCTCTCCTTCCACATCTTCTGTGACCCTCTCTGAGGCCAACTATTTGATGGATCAATAGCTCTGCTCCCTGCTAACTATCTGCATGTACTTTGATTATACTGTCTTGTTCTGCCCTCTGATATTTATTTACTCCTGATTTCTGCTGATTAATTGGCCTTTGTCTTATTGCTGCTCAAACCCTTGCATTTCTTGTTGCAGCCTTGTGCTCTCAGACCCTCAGCCTGCTGCCACATTTAACAGAACTACCATCTCTTTCTAAAATTCTATATAGGCAGATCCAACATATACTACTTGGAACTAGCTTCCCTTCAGGCCTACTACAATCCAAAGCCATTTATTGAGACCAGCAATACAGCCGCCACTGCACCCGGCGAATTTTTTGGCTAACATGGTGAAACCCCATCTCTACTAAAACTACAAAAAAATTAGCTGGGCGTGGTGGCGGACACCTGTAGTCCCAGCTACTCAGGAGGCCAAGACAGGAGAATGGTGTGAACCCAGAGCTTGCAGTGAGATGAGATAGCGCCACTGCACTCCAGCCTGGCAAACAGAGCAAGACTCCATCCAAAAAAAAAAAAAAAAAAAAAAGCTGGACTGTAGAGCCACAAATCCAGGGAGAGGAGCAAAAAGAACAAGCAGATGAAGAGGAATGGGAACAGATTTGTGGTTCATGACTGGCCTGTATGCACCATCCAGGGGTGGAATGGCAACAATCAGCCAAATTTAAAGAAATGAAAAAACAAAACAAAGCAAAACAATCTCATCCCACTTAAAACCAAAGCTGAGTAAGCCTTGTCTGGAAACTTCTTTTGAGGATAATTGCGAACTTCTGGGAACTTGAGTGGAGAACGTGGGGGTGGAACAAATGCAGTTTTTCGTCAGAGATGTAATGTTTGGGTAACACACGTTTCTCCAGGCCAGTCTAGTGTGGCAGCACAGTTGGATACTTCAGATCATAGCAGCCCTTTCAAGGAGGTCATTAACACCACAGGTGCCTTCTGTATCTCTCAAGGATATACGGAGGTAGGGAAGCCTCTTCTGCACTTCTGAACGGCTACTTCCTGACTCCTATCACCAGCCACAACCAGCGTGCAGTCACTTCTCTGCTAAAGTAGAGATACTTTCCCCTCACCTGTTCTACAATCAACCCACAAAAAAGACTGACTTTGGGCCTTCTTTCCTTGGGTGCCTTTAAACGTACGGTACTTTTTTTTTTTTTTTTTTTTTTTGAGGCCGAATTTCACTCTTGTTGCCCAGGCTGGACTGCAATGGCGCACTCTCAGCTCAGTGCAATTATTATTGATAATAATAATAATAGAGTACCTCAAGACTCCACTATAATCAACACTCCACTGTCGTCAACGGGCAGATCATCCAGACGACAAAAAATCATCAGTTAAGCTGTACTACTCTATACCGAATGGACCTAACAGAAATGTACACAGCTTTCCACTCCACAACTGCACAATGCACACTCTACTCAGTAGCACATGGATTATTCTCCAGGATAGACTATGTGTTAGGCCGAAAAACAAGTAACAACACGTTTTTAAAAACTGAAATCGTATCAAGCATCTTTTCTAAACACAGTGGAATACCACAAGCAATCAGTAACAGCAGGAACTTTAAAAACTATATAAATACATGAAAATTAAAATACATGTTCACAAACCAATAAATGAAAAAATTAAAAATTCATTGAAACGAATAAGGAAAATCAAACATTCATTGAAACAAATAAGAATAGAAACATATCATAAAACTTGTGGGATGCTGCAAAAAGTGTAAAAGGAGAAGTGCATAGTTATAAATGCCTACATCAGAAAAGTAGAAAGCTCTCAAATAGCCAACTTGACAGTACACTTTAAGTAATGAGATAAATGCTAAAGTTCACAGAAAAAAACAATTATAAAGATTAGATAAGAAATTTTAAAAATAGAAACAAAAACATTACAAAAAGTCAATGGAACAAAGAGCTGGGGTTTTTTTGGAAAAAAAAAATCAACATTGACAAGCTATAACGAGACTAGGAAAAGAGAAAGAAAACTGCAATAAAATCACAGATGAAAAAGGAAATATTACAATTGATAACAAATACAAAGGATCATAAGAGATTACTAAAAACACCTATATACAAATTAAAAAATCTAGGAGAAATGAATACATTTCTAGAAACAGCAATTTGACAAGCTAGAATAAACAAACAGCAATTTGACAAGCTAAACAGACTAATAATGAGTAATGCAATTAAAGCAGTAATAAAAATCTCCCATCAAAGAAAAACCAGAAGAATTATGGTTTTACTGCTGAATTCTACCAAACAATTTTAAAAGAGCTAATACCAATTTCACTCAAAATAGTCCCCCAAAAATGAAGAGGAAGGAATACTTCCAAGCTTGTTCTATGAAGTCAGCATTACCCTGCTACAAAAACCAGACCAGGACACAACACAAAAAAGAAAACCGCAGGCAAATATCCCTGATGAACATAGATGCAAAAAATCCTCAACAAAATACTTAATGAAAATCGCATTTGACAACACAATAAGAAGATCATCTGCCATGATCAAGGGGGATTCATCGGAGGAATATGAGGATGATTCAATAAACACAAATGAATAAATGTCATATATCACATTCAGTGAATCAAGAACAAAAAACATAATCATTTCAGTAGATGCTGAAAAAAATAAAATTCAACATTCCTTCATGATAAAAACTCAAAATGAGTACAGAAGGAACACAGTACCATAAAGGCCATATATAACAAACCCACAGCTAACATCGTAATAAATGGGGCAAAGGTAAAAGTTCTTCACCTAAGATCTTGAACAAGTGTGGCTACTTTTACCACTTTTATTCATCATGGTACTGGAAGTCCTAGCTAGAGCAATTAGACAGGAAAATGCAATAAAAGCCATCCAAATTGGGAAAAAAAAAAGTCAAACTGTCTCTGTTTGCAGGTGACATGATCATATATACATAGAGAAACCTAAAGATTCTACGAAATATCTATTAGAAATAATAAATTTAGTAAAGTTGCAAGATACAATATCAATATACGAAAATGAGTAGCACACACATGCACCAATAGTGAAACACATAAGAAAGAAATCAAGAAAGTTATTTCATTACAGTACCTACCCACAACCCCCCGCCAAAATAACGACACCTAGGGATAAACTTAACCAAAAAGGTGAAAGATCCTACAATGAAAACTATAAAACATAAATCAAAGATATTAAAGCAGACACAAGTGAATGGAAAGACATCCCATGTCCATGTACTAGAAGAATATTGTTAAAATATCTATATCACTCAATGTGACCTACAGAATCAATGCAATCTGTGTTAAACTACAGATATTCTTTATAGTAAGGAAGGAGACCACTACTACTCCTGCTGCCCTCCTTCCCCCACCTTGCCTAGTTCACAAGACAGGAGGAAAGTGAGAAAGAAACAAAAGTAAGATAAATAGCCAGACAACTTTGGTACCACCACCCGGCCCTAGGAGTTAAACAAAGTAATAATAACATCAACCCCTGGCCTAAACTACTTGTGTTATCTGTAAATTCCAGACACTGTATGAAAAGAGCATTGTAAAACTTTTTGTTCTGTTAGCTGATGCATGTAGCCCCCCAGTCACGTTTCCCACGCTTGCTCGATTTATCATGACCCTTTCATGTGGACCCCTTAAAGTTGTAAGCCTTTAAAAAGGCCAAGTATTCCTTGCTCGGGGAGCTCGGCTTTTAAGACGCAAGTCTGCCGATGCTCCCAGCCGAATAAAAAACCTCTTCCTTCTTTAATTCGGTGTCTGAGAAGTTTTGTCTGCGGCTTGGCCTGCTACAATAGAAACAAAAAAAGAGATTCTAAAATTCACATGGAAATGCTAAACACCTTAGACAAAAAAATCTTTAATAAAAAGAAAAGCTAGAGGCATCACACTACCTGACTGCAAAATATACTACAAAATATACTACAAATCCATAGTAACTGCAAATCTATCGTATAGTATCAAAACAGCACGGTACTATCAAAAAAAGGGGCAGGGGAGAGACAGAGACAGACAAATGACAGACATAAACAAATGAAACAGAATATAGAACTCAGAAATAAATCCATGCATTTACAGTCAACCCAATTTTATCAAAGGCACCAAGAACACACCTTCCGGAAGGACAATCTCTTCAATAAACTGTGCTAGGAAAACCCAAAACCCACATGTAGAAGAATAAATCTAGACCGTTATCTTATTATATACAAAAATCAACTCAAAGATTTAAATGTAGGACCTGAAACTATGAAACTACTAGAGAAGAAAACATTGGATAAATGCTTAATGAAATTGGTTAGGACAAGGAATTATCAAAGAGACTTCAAAAGTACAAGCAACAAAAGCAGAAATAGACAAGTGGAATTAAACTAAAAAGCTTCTGCAAAAGAGAAGCAGCAATCAGTAGAATAAAGAAACAATCCAGAGAATGGAAGAAAGTATTTGCAAACTATGCATCAGGCAAGCGGTTAATACACAAAATATAGAAAGCAAAACTACTCAAAAGCAAAAATACAAATAATCTAATTTAAAAATCGAAAAAAGATCTGCCCAAAACCTTCGTCCCCCACCATTATTTCCCCACCTTCTTTTCCAGACTGCCATCGGCCCCCTCCCTCTCACCACTCTTTTTCTTTCTCCATCTACCCCCAAAATTTTTCCCCACCATCTTTTCGCAAAGCCCTCTCTACTATCCCGCTCACCACCCTTTTCCCCACCATCTTTTCCTCCTCAACCTGGCCACCCTCTTTCCTCCCTCATGCTCTCATCACCCTCTTTTACTCCTCCATCTACCCAAAAACATTTCCCCTGTCTTTTCCCAAAGCCTTCTCCCTACTCCTGCTACCCACCACCCTCTTTTCCCCCTTCATCTACCCGAAAACTGATTTTCCCACCATCTTTTGCCCACCCTCTTTCAGCAACACCTTCTCCTGCTCGCCATTCTTTCTCCCCTTTGGCACTCACCACCTGCTTTACCCCGCTATCTACCCCAAAACTATTTTCTCTGCTCCTACCGCTCCCACCGCTCCGGTCTTAGTGCAGTCTCCGTCACCATCTCTGCTCCTACAGCTCCAGCCTCACTGCAGTCTTTGTCGCCACCACCAACCGCAGCCAGGCAAGGCGAGACGGGAACTGCAGTGTCGCTGGCTCCAGCCTCCAGCCTGCAGTAGGTAGCTTCCTAAGCTAGCATGGAACAGCTTGGCTGTTTTGTGTCTACAAAAAAGCCCGGAGGGCTGGGTGGTGGGCTCACGCCTGTAATCCCAGCACTTTGGGAGACGGAGGCGGGCAGATCACGAGGTCAGGAGATCTAGACCATCCTGCTTAACACAGTGAAACCCCCTTTCTACTAAAAACACAAAAAATTAGCCGGGCGTGGTGACGGGCACTTGTAGTCCCAGCTACTCAGGAGGCTGAGGCAGGAGAATGGCGTGAACCCGGGAGGTGGAGCGTGCAGTGAGCCCAGATCGCCCCACTGCACTCCAGCCTGGGCGACAGAGCAAGACTCAGTCTCAAACAAAACAAAACAAAACAAAACAAAACAAAAACAGCCTGTAGCGTTCTGACCTCAGCATGCTTTACATACTGAGGTTAGGCGGTGGGGTTTCCTGGACTACATGTTCTGATCGGGTAAGATGAACTTCTAGGCTTACGCTGATTGGACTTTATTTTCATGCTCTGATTGGTTGTTCTAATACTTACTCTCATCCAATCAGAACATGATAAAGTCCAATCGGAGTAGGCCTAGAGGTTTTTCTCTCATCCAATTAGAACATGTACTCTAGGAACCTCATTTGCATAACCTCAGTATATAAACCATGCTGAGGTGGGGAATCAGGCCACTCCAGGCTTTTCTGTGTTTGCCCACCCAGCATTTCCATGCTAGCTTAGGAAGACTGCGAAAGCAAAATGGTTAGTATTTTATTTTTTCCTAGGTAATTAGAAAAGGACTTGCATTTAAAAAGTTTCTATAAGAATAAATAAAATTTCCCATTAAACAGTGCTTTAACAAAGATGTGTGAGAGCATGCCTAGTGTATGCAATTATAGTTTTTAAATTGTTCTTAAAAAGTACATATTTTTTAGGAGGATTTCAGGCCGGGCGCAGTGGCTCACGCCTGTAATCCCAACATTTTGGGAGGCCAAGGCAGGCAGATCACAGGGTCAGGAGAGCGAGACAATCCTGGCTAACATGGTGAAACCCCCTCCCTACTAAAAATACAAAAAATTAGCCAGGCGTGGTGGCAGGCACCTATAGTCCCAGCTACTCAGGAGGCTGAGGCAGCAGTATGGTGTGAACTCGGGAGGCGGAGCTTGCAGCGAGCCGAGATCGCGCCACTGCACTCCAGCCTGGGCAACAGAGCGAGACTCCGTCTCAAAAGAAAAAAAGAAAAAAAAGATGTAACGCCACTGTAAACTGAAGAGAACCTGTACTGTGGGCTGAAAATCCCTATTCTAAAATCTGACGCTTCAAACACTGAAACGTTTTAAATGCAGACATAATTTTTCTCAATAGCCAGACAGAGTATCAGTATTGATTAGAACAATTTTTCTCTATTAGAGTGGTTTCTGTTTTATATTTATTGATTAAAATATATTTTGAATAAAATTTTATGTCATGTCTGAAAAAATTAGTATATTTAATTGTAACAACTGGTAAGACAGAATATTTTCAATTTATACAATAACAGGTAGCATGTATGTCAGATGTTATTCCCTGCTTAGGCAAATTTGTAATAAGGCCAGATTATGTCTCATGAAAAAATAAAGCAATGTAAAATTGAAGATTGAATTCTTCTGCAGACTAGAAAACTCATTCTGAAGCATAAGATCAATGAGAGTTGGCCAGGCACGGTGGCTCACGCCTGTAATCCCAGCATTTTGGGAGGCCGAGGCAGGCAGATCACAAGGTCAGGAGATCGAGACCATCCTGGCTAACACGGTGAAACCCCGTCTCTACTAAAAATGAAAAAAATTAGCTGGGCGTGGTGTCAGGTGCCTGTAGTCCCAGCTACTTGGGAGGCTGAGGCAGGAGAATGGCGTGAACCTGGGGGCGAGCTTGCAGTGAGCCGAGATCGTGCCACTGCACTCCAGCCTGGCCAACAGAGCAAGACTCCGTCTCAAAAAAAGAAAAAAAATCAGTGAGAGTCACAACAGTCAAAGAAAGCTTCATGAAAATGGAAAATGTGCACACCAAGTCTGAATGAATGAGGATAAACAAAAACTGAAAATGCAAGAACAACACGAGGAAGGCAGAGGGATAAAGAAGTCAGCCCAATTAACTAAATATAAAATCCAGTGGCAGAGAAATAAAAACATGGGTCCACACAATAACTTGTAAATGAATGCTCATAGTAGCATTATTCATAATAGCCAAAAGTAGAAACAACCTAAAGATCTATCCATGAATGAATAGCTGCTGTAGCCATGCAAAAGAATATTATTTGACAATAAATAAAAATGAAGTACTGATATGTACTACAAAATAGATGAACCTTAAAATCATTACGCTAAGTGAGAGAAGCCACTCATAAAACACTACAATGACTCCATTTATATGAAATGTTCAGAACAGGCAAATCTATGATGGTTGCCTAGGTCTGGGGAAGGTGAAGAAACATGGAAGTGGGTGGTGGTGGACTAACTGATGTGAAGTTTCTCTTTAGGGTGATGAAAATGTTCGGAAATTGGTTGTGGTGACGGTTATACAACTCTGTGAATATATTAAGAGACCCTGAGTTGTACAATTTAAATGGGTGAACTGTATGATATGTGAATTTTATCCCAGTAAAGTTCTTTTTTAAACATCCAATGGCAGTATCAAGATAATTTCCTTTATTTTCTAATTTGAATATGCATACTATACATGATCTAAATATTTATATGTTTACACAATATATTTTTTGAAAATGAAAGGATTGCCCAGCTATTCAAATACTGTGTATATTAACCAAAACATTTGCATTTTGTTGAATAGTATAATGTCCTTGGCATCCATTCACAAAAGTAGAGCTAAGAAATAAGATAATTTTCTGGAATATTCCATTAAACATTCTTCTCTGATTAAATATGGCTTGCCTCACCATGGCAACATAAACCACTGAAAAATACTGTTTATCCGAAGAATAGTCTCTCAACTTGTGGGATAAATGATGCATAATTCTTAACAGTATTATTATGAGAAAAAAACGTAATTATAAGAAAAACATTGCAGAATGACACAGTTTTAAAAATAAGCATATTATAAAGATAATAAAATTATAATAAAACTAATTATAATGAACATATAAAATAAGTCTTCCAAGGAAATTAGTATCATAAAACAATTTATATTATTTAACCAGCTATAGATTCACTGTTGGCATGTTACATTTAATACTTACTTGACTTTTGATTTGAAATAATTTCTTCATTAAATCTGGTATTTCATCTTTGAGATTAATGTGATACTGTGATGTAACCTCTAGTGAAGCTTCAGATGCACAGTTTATTGAGATCAGCCAATTTTTTTAAGTTGTCTCACAATGACCTGACATGTTTGTTATTGATTTTGTAAATCATCTTACCAAATTAACATTATTTACTTTCAAAAATATCCCCAAATATATTAATTCACCTTATTTTCTTTATGTGTACACATTCATGCTTATTACTGAATCCACTTAAGGACACAAGAAGGTGTTATCTTCCCGCCAGACTGGTCCTCTCTTACTGGACACCAGATTCATCCCACTAGTCATTTGTCCCCTAATGAATCTGCAATGCTTCACAACATACTGAAGTCTCAAAAAAATATGTGGGCAGGACTAGTGGGGGTAAATTCTACACAGTGGAATGAATGTTTTATTAGCAACACAAATCAACATCCCAGTTCCTCACATATTCAATCACCTGCTGAAATGTTTCCAATAGATTTCTATCTCCAAAAACAAGTATTTTTGTTTCAAAGGCTTTAGAGGCCCCAGGTAACCTGGTCTCCATATCCCTCCTGGCCTCAGCTGCTATGTTTCTCTCCTCTACTCACTTCTTTTGTGCTATACATGAACCTGCCACACCCCGTGAATTGAAAAATGGGGATCCAATGCAAAGTTAATAAATCACAGATAGCTACAATGATCTTTCTCTGGGACAAAGTTCTATCCACATGATAGTCTTTGAGCCTTGAAATAGAAATTATGAGCAAATTATTTGTAACAATATTCAAAGTAAATTATAAATACCAGTGGGATGATTAAATCAAATTTTGATGTTACTAAAATTTACTATATTTGTCCTAAGCTATTATTTAATAAAATGCAGGTGCCTTTAAAAATTGAGTGGTCATAACAATACATAATTTGAGATTCAAATATGTTCAGATTTAAGTCAAATTGACATAAATGAAAATAAAATTCTACCAACTAAAATATATAAAAAGTTACTGAAAAAAAGTATTATTACAAGATGCAGAAATGTACACTTCAAAATATACTTCAAATACACTTCAGTTCCTCTGGAAAATTTAGAATTAACTGTCAAAGTAAATTGCTGAATTGAATCTCAATTTCAAAATACTCATTCCTGATATGAGCATTCCCATTTATCTGCTTCACTGTGGTCATACAATACAGCCACAAAGAGACATTAAAACCTTTATTTCAGCAGTATAAGCCAATGTCATTAATGTTAATCTATTAAAAAATCTTTAAACTCTTAAAATTTCATCAGCGACACAATGTCTATACTCAAAGTAAAACATCTCTCGGCTTTAACTTTCATTTGGTGGAAATGAGGCACGTTTCTAAGCTGATACAGTAAATACATTTATCATCTATATATGTATTCAACTAGATTCAGCATTTAGCCAAGGCCAAACATGACTTTAAATTTTCTTTCAGAAAGGTTGAAAAATATTTATATTTTTTGATACTTCTCTTTCTGCTTTCTCTTTTTCATATCGATATATACCTTCTTTTAAATGGTTACAGTCATTAAATACTTCCTCATTTTTCTCTTTTAGGAGATAATGTTGCTTTTTCCTTTCAAGAAACCGAATATTAATTATTATCTTGCTTTTGTTATGTTATCAGCTTTCTTATGCGCATGAACTAATTGCTGTCGAAGCTGCATTTGACACTGTATTCCACTTAGGTCTCTTTGTGTATCTTTTAAAATCAATGTATTTTCTCTTAGAGCATCTCCTGCATAATTGAGATTAAGTTTTAGGCTTTTGGAATTCCTTTGAGCTTCAGAAAGTGGTTGATGAAGCTTCTAATTGTTATATATTATATTATTCATATCAGCATTCATTTTTCTTGCACATGAGCATCTCCTGCACTCTGGAAAGCAAGTTCTTAGTTTTTTCTTTTTTTTTTTTTTTTTTTGAGGGGAGACAGCATCTGACTCTGTCACCAGGCTGGAGCACAGTGGCACAATCTCAGCTCACTGCAAGCTCCACCTCCCAGGTTCAAGCGATTCTCCTGCCTCAGCCTCCTGAGTAGCTGGGACTACAGGCACGTGCCACCACACCCAGCTAATTTTTGTACTTTTAGTAGAGACAGAGTTTCACCATGTTGGCCAGGCTGGTCTTGAACTCCTGACCTCAGGTGATCCACCCGCCTCAGCCTCCCAAAGTGCTGGGATTATAGGCATGAGCCACCGCGTCCAGCTGGTTTTTTTGATGTCATACTTGGGTCATGGTCTTGTATAGCAGAAGCCAGTCTAGGATGGTATGATTCAATTTCTGTCTCCAGCATTTCTTTGTCTTGTTTTTCCCTCAATTTAGAAGTGAGCATTGTGTTCTCAGTTGTCAGAACTTTAAGCTGCCCACTATACTGAGATGCCCTTTTTGTTAATGTTTTTTCAATTTTAGGATCATTTGAAGTTAGGCATTCTTTTCTTTTAAAATATTAATGTCCTCAGAGTATTTATTTTCCTTCTCCTCCTGTTGATGTTTTAGTGTGTCTGTTTCCAGTTTTAGCTAGCAATTTCCTTTTCCAACATGCAGTTTTCATGTAAGATCATTTTCATTTTTGTAAGTATAAAAAAACCTAAATAAAACAAAATAAACTTTTAGCTAGCACTCAAAAAATGACATATCATAGTTCCTCTGAAATTAAAAAATAACTTGTATATTTATACAATGAAAGGGTTTCCATATGTAGGTATCAGCTGAAGAACCATTGAATCAAAACATCAAATGCTACAGAGCATAAATTCCCCAAAGTTTAAACATTTATTTGAAGACAGTGAATTCATAAAAGTAAAAATAAACGACTAGAGAATTTTTAAGAGCCTCAGAATTGAAAAACATTTTCCCTGAATTACAACAAATTCAAAAGCATAAAACAAAAGACTAATCAATTTGGCTACATACGCAAATTGGGTTTACACTCTGATGTCTAACCTATACAAGACCCCGTACTAACAGCCTTAGTGCTGCATATATTTAGACAGATAAAATTTCCTGAAGCTCTTTCAGTTCCTTTTTCCTGAGAATATTCTATAGATATTCTATTTTAAAAAAATAGGGTTAATTTTAAGAATTATATTTATGAATGTTTGGTAAGTTGGGTCACTGTAACAAGCACTTTTAGTTATCATAATTCTGAAAGGAAAAGATTAAAAATATAAACAAGTTGTAGGATTTTCTCCAGGTCTTCTGAGTCTACATCCAGTACTTCTCCACCAAATCCAGTTAATTCTACTAGATAAATATGTACATATAAAAGAAGTCTCTTATTTCAAAACAAAAGTGATAAAAAAGATAAAATTTAGAGAACCCTACTTAGAAAAACATGAGCTTATTTACTATGGCAATAACTTTTGTTTCCTCTTGATAATGTTTGAGTCAGTATTAAATGTTAAATAGGAAAAATACACTAAACTATGTTGCTAGGAAAAAAAAATACTTACCAATAAATTATCACTAAGTATATGGTAGGGATTCTTGTTGTTTTCAAAACTCTTTGTATTGAAATAAGATGCTGTGTGGATACCATAATTTATAATAAATAACAGTAGCTACAAATGTAACAGTTAATTTTAAGACAACATTTTTTGTTTGATTTAGACCTGAATAATACATACAAAATCAAAGGGATATTAAAAGTAATATTAGTAAATTTAAAGTAAATTAATCACTTTTAATTAGAAAGTTAAAAGTAATATTAGTAACAAAAACAAGATGGTACTGGTACCAAAACAGATATATAGACAAATGGAACAGAACAGAGACCTCAGAAATAACACCACACATCTACAACCACCTGATCTTTGACAAACCTGACAAAAACAAGCAATGGGGAAAGGATTCCCTATTTAATAAATGGGGTTGGGCAAACTGGCTAGCCATATGCAGAGAGCTTAAACTAGATCCCTTCCTTACACCTTATACAAAAATTAACTCAAGATGGATTAAAGACTTAAACGTAAGACCTAAAACCATAAAATCCCTAAAAGAAAACCTAGATAACACCATTCAGGACATAGGCATGGGCAAAAACTTCATGACTAAAACACCAAAAGCAATGGCAACAAAAGCCAAAATAGGCAAATGAGATCTCAATAAACTAAAGAGCTTCTGCACAGCTAAAGAAACTATCATCAGAGTGAACAGGCAACCTACAGAATGGGAGAGCATTTTTGCAATCTATCCATCTGACAAAGGGCTAATATCTAGAATCTACAAAGAACTTAAACAATTCATGAGAAAAAACAACCCCATCAAAAAGTAGACAGAGGATATGAACAGACACTTCTCAAAAGAAGACATTTATGCAGCCAACAAACGTATGAAAAAATGCTCATCATCACTGGTCATTAGAGAAATGCAAATCAAAACCACAATGAGATACCATCTCACGCCAGTTAGAATGGTGATCATTAAAAAGTCAGGAAACAATAGATGCTGGAGAGGATGTGGAGAAATAGGAACGCTTTTACACTGTTGGTGGGAGTGTAAATTAGTTCAACCATTGTGGAAGACAGTGAGGTGATTCTTTAAGGATCTAGAACCAGAAAAAGCATTTGACCCAGCAATCCCATTACTGGGTATATACCCAGAGGATTATAAATCAAGGATCTAAAACCAGAAATACCATTTGACCCAGCAATCCCATTACTGGGTATATACCCAGAGGATTATAAATAATGCTACTATAAAGACACATGCACGGCCGGGCGCGGTGGCTCACACCTGTAATCCCAGCACTTTGGGTGGTCAAGGCGGGTGAACCACAAGGTCAGGAAATCGAGACCATCCTGGCTAACACGGTGAAACCCCGTCTCTAATAAAAATACAAAAAAATTAGCTGGGTGTGGTGGCGGGCGCCTGTAGTCCCAGCTACTTGGGAGGCTAAGGCAGGAGAATGGTGTGAACCCGGGAGGCGGAGCTTGCAGTGAGCCGAGATCATGCCATTGCACTCCAGCCTGGGCGACAGAGTGAGGCTCTGTCTTAAAAATAAATAAATAAATAAAACAAAGACACATGCACACGCATGTTTATTGTGGCACTGTTCATAGTAGAAAAGACTTGGAACCCAAATGCCCATCAATGATACACTGGATAAAGAAAATGTGGCACATATATACCATGGAATACTATGCAGCCATAAAAAAAGGATGAGTTCATGTCCTTTGCAGGGACATGGATGAAGCTGGAAACCACCATTCTCAGTAAACTAACACAGGAACAGAAAACCAAACACCGCATGTTTTCACTCATAAGTGGGAGTTGACAGTGAGAACACATGGACACAGGGCGGGGAACATCACACACCGGGGCCTGTTGGGGGGTTGAGGGGGCTAGGGGAGGGATAGCATTAGGAGTAATACCTAATGTAGATGACTGGTTGATGGGTGCAGCAAACCACCATGGCACATGTATACCTATGTAACAAACCTGCACATGCTGCACAGCTACCCCAGAACTTAAAGTGTAATTTTAAAAAGAAGTGAAAAAAAAGTAATCTTGATGAAATAAAGTTAGAAATGTAAAATTTTTAAGAGAGATTGATTTACCTGATTTGAATTGTTTCTTACAGTCTTCAATTCCATGTCTTGTATTCTGAGAGTCCATTCAAGTTGTTGTTTCTCTTCTCTTTCCTGTGTTGCTCTTCGATTCTTTATAATTCTTCCCTAATTTTTTCATTTAATGTATCAGCATTTCTTCTCCTTTCTTCCTCTTGGTTTAAAGTCAGTCTGCCATTAAATATTCCTATCTTAAAATTCATTTCGTTAGAAAATACAATTCACTGTGAGATCTACTTCTTCATATATGGATTTGTTATTCCAATAAAATTCCTATATCCTTGAAATTTTTTTCCTTTCTATTTCTCAGATCTCTTCCAAGTGACATATATACTTGAAAAATACTGAGAAAAGAACATCTTCTACTTAGAAAGGTTCTGTTACTAGTAACTTCAACGACAGTTATGGAAAAGAATATTAGAAGCTATTCAGTAAATTTATAAGTTGAAAATTATTTTTTAAAAATATCACACAATCAGCCAGGCGCGGTGGCTCATGCCTGTAATCCCAGCATGTTGGGAGGCCAAGGAAGGTGAATCACCTGAGGTCAGGAGTTAGAAACCAACCTGGCCAACATGGAAAAACCCCATCTCTACTAAAAATACAAAAAATAGTCAGGCATGGTGGTACACACCTGCAATCTCAGCTACTTGGGAGGCTGAGGCGGGAGAATCGCTTGAACCCATGGGGCAGAGGTTACAGTGAGCTGAGATCATGCCTTTGCACTCCAGACTAGGCAACAAGAGCAAAACTTCGCCTCAAAAAAAAAAAAAAGAAAAAAAACACACATACACACAGTCAAAATTACTCCTTAATGAGGACAGATCATTTAGAGTTAACTGATTAAAATGACATTACTTTCTATAAACAAGTTTACAGATTCATTAGACATAAATGTGGCAAGTAACCCTAAAAATAATTTTAATATTAAAATCTGAGACTAGGATAAAGAGTCTAATATCTGTTATCTCATATACCTTTTGTTTCTTTTTCGAGTAATACTTTAAATGTTATGTTGTTGTTTATTATATATTTTATCAACAAATCTTAAATATCTTTTAGAACAAGACAGAATATAATAATTAAACAATGAAAATAATATGTATTTTTAACATAGAACTCTGAATTAATTTTATTTATGTAGAAGAGCAAGATATGTTGAATAAACTAATCATACATTACTCTATGTTTTCTTTATATTCCATGCATATTAAGATTAAAAGTGCAGGCTGGGTGCGGTGGCTCACACCTGTAATCCCAGCACTTTGGGAGGCCGAGGTGGGTGGATCACGAGGTCAGGAGATCAAGACAGTCCTGGCTAACATGGTGAAACCCTGTCTCTACCGAAAACACAAAATAGCCAGGCGTGGTGGTGGGTGCCTGTAGTCCCAGCTACTTGGGAGGCTGAGGCAGGAGAATGGTGTGAACCCAGGAGGTGGAGCTCGCAGTGAGCCGAGATGGTGCCACTACACTCTAGCCTGGGCAACAGAGCGAGATTCCCTCTCAAAAAAAAAAAAAAAAAAAAAGGAAAAAAAGATTAAAAGTGTATAATTAAAAAAATAATTAGACATAAAAATTGTGATTTAAATATGCATTTACTTATCAGTAGAAGTATTCACAGTTAAGAACTTGTATTATTTAAAAGAATTTGACACTCTGCAAAACAGAGATTTTTTTTCTCCAGCTAAACCTCAGAAGGTAAGTCAGCTATTACATAACGTATCCTACATACTTTTAGTATAAATAGTTGAAAGATTTATTTAAAACTAGGATGTCATACCTCACACTGCAGAGCTCTTGTTCCCATTTAACTTTTTGGTTCTCTAACTGCTATTTTATTTGTTTGGCTTCTGATAGTTCCTTTTTGTAGTACACAAAACTTATTTTTCATTTGTTTTATTTTTGCTGTATGTTGTTCACAGTGATATTTTTTCAGTTCCCTTGCTGTTTCACAAGAAGGAATTGCGTCCAAGAATTTGGATAGGCAAATTGAATCCATCTCAAGGAGGAGACAGAAATAAAGTATATTAGTACTTTGGGATATAAAGGACTGCATATTTTAACAATCACTAATTCATACACTGAATATATATTGATTGCCTACCATGTGGAAGGCGTTATACTAAGCTCTGCAGATTAAACAGAAAAAAACCTCTGCTCTTGTTTACCTTAAAATATACTGAAAAACAAAGCCCCAGACAAGTGACAATTATAAATTCAGATAGATACTATAAGAAAACAGATTGCTAAGAATGAGACCTATACTAGGCCCACGGAAAATTCTCCTGAGGAATGTATGGCTACACTGAGGAATAAAGATTGAAAAGGAAGCAGTTGAGCAAAGGGGGATGGAAAGCATTTTAGCCAGTCTGTGGCATGTGCTGAAATGCTAGTGTAGTCCGCCTCTAGCCAAGAGAGTACAACAGACACTGATTTTTCTTCTTAGTTAAAATAACTAAAAACAAAACATGCAAAATACATTAAACAATGTTACAGACAATGGACAGTAGGCAAAGAAGATAATGATCTTTAAAAAACACACACAAAAATGGAAAGCAGGCCGGGCGCGGTGGCTCAAGCCTGTAATCCCAGCACTTTGGGAGGCCAAGACGGGTGGATCACAAGGTCAGGAGATCGAGACCATCCTGGCTAACACAGTGAAACCCCGTCTCTACTAAAAAAAAAATACAAAAAAAAAAAACTAGCAGGGCGAGGTGGCGGGCGCCTGTAGTCCCAGCTACTCGGGAGGCTGAGGCAGGAGAATGGCGTGAACCCGGGAGGCAGAGCTTGCAGTGAGCTGAGATCTGGCCACTGCACTCCAGCCTGGGCGACAGAGCGAGACTCCGTCTCCAAAAAAAAAAAAAAAAAAAAAAATGGAAAGCAAACCTTTCGAATGTTTCAGCTTCCTACCTTGACAGAGATTCCAAGACATGACACAGGAATTAAAAATTGAGGTGGGGTCTACCAGACTCTCTTGGCTACAGTGATGAAGCTCAGAGTCTGGTAAAACCAAAGCCGACAGCCACCTGGAACCAATTTTTCAACTGGAAACCTGATGTCCACCTGGTGCCTGATGTCCATTTGGAAACTGGAGTCCACCTGGGAACTGGCATATGCCTAAGACATAGTGTCGAGCTGGTGTTTGATGTTCAATGTTCACCAGGCTCCAGGTGGACACCAGGCCCCAGGTTGACACCCAGGCTCCAGGTGGACACTGGGCCACAGATGAACTCCAGGCCCCCAGTGAACATCAGGCCCCTGGTGAACATCAGGCCTCAGGTGAACATGAGGCCCCAGGTGAACACCCAGGCCCCAAATGGAAACCAAATCCCCAGACGTCCAGGCATTAGACCCCATGTGGACATCCAGGCCCCAGGAAGTCATCAGGCCCCAGAGGGACATTCAGACCCAGCTTGACACCCAGGCCTCAGGTGAAGAGCAGGCCAAGAATTCCAGGCCCCAGGTGAATAGCAGGCCCTAGGTGGACAGCAGGATCCAGGTGGGACACAAGGCACCCAGGTGGATACATAAGACCCTGGTGAACATCAGGCCCTATATGGACACCCAGGCCCTAGAAGGACACCAGGCCCCATGAGGATACGAAAATTCAAATGGACACTAGGCCCCAGGATGAAATCAGGTCCAAAGAGGACACCAGACCTCCAGTGACAACCTGGCCCCAGGGGGCTATGTGGGCCCCAGCTGGACAGCAGGTACCAGATTGACATCCAGGGCCCAGGTAAACACCAGGTCCCAGAAGAACAACAGGTACAAGGTAGACATAAACCCCAGGTGCACACCAGATCCCACGTGGATATCTAGGACCCGGGTGAACAACAGGCCCGAGGTGAAAATCCAGTCTCCAGGAAGGCACTAAGCCCCAGGCAGACACCAGGCCCCAGGAGGACACCAAGATACAAATGGACATCAGGCCTCAGATGGACACCAGGCTCCAGGTGGACATCAGCCCCTAGGTGAGTATCAGGCCCCAGGTGAACACCCAGTCTCAAGGTAGACGTCAGGTCCTAGGTAGACAGTAGCCACTGGGTGAACACTGTGCCCCAGGCAGACACCAGGTCTCAAGTAGACACCCCGTCCCCAGGTGGACACCAGAGACCAGGCAGCCTGATAAGACTCCAGGTGGACACCAGGCTGCAGGTGGTACCAGGCTCCCAGCTGATACCCAGGTCCAGGGGAACACCCAGGCCCCAGGTAGACAGCAGGAAGCCAGTGCACCCCAGGCACCCAGGTAGACACCTAGGCCGCTGGTGAACATCAGGCCTCAGGCTGGATACCCAGGCCCCAGGTAAACACCCAGGCCCCATATGTCAGGTCATTAGGTCCCATGTAAACAACTAGGCCGCAGGAAGTCATCAGGCCCTGGTGGACACTGAGACCCCAGGTGAATATCCAGTCCCAGGCTGACACAAAGGACTCAGGTGCACACCAGGCCCCAGGAGAACTCCAGCCCCAGCTGAAGATCAATGCCCCAGTTGGATACCCAGGCCCTAGCTAACTACCAGTCCCCAGGATTCTATCAGGTTCCAGGTTTTCATCAGGCCCCAGGTAGATACTAAACTCTAGGTGGACGTCAGCAAATGCCCAGGTCCCAGGTCAAAACCAGGTCCCTGGTGAACACCCTGACCCCAGGTAAACATGAGGCTTCAGGTGGACACGTGACTCTAACTGCACATCAGGCCCTGGATGGACACCCAGCCCCATATGGATACCTAAACCCCTGGTGAATATCAAGCCCCAGGTGCACATCTGGGTCCCAAGTAAACATCTAGGCCTCAGAAGTCCAGACATCAGGCCCTATGTGGAAATCTGGGTCCCAGGAAGTCCTCAGGCACCAGGAAACACTCAGGCCTCAGTTAGATATCCGGTCCCAAGTTGACACCCAGGGGCCTAATGTCCACCTGGAGCCTGGTATCCATCTAAAGCCTGCGGTCTACCTGGGGCATTATTATGTCCCTTGAAGACTAAGTATCCAACTAGGGCCTGATTTTCACCTGAGGCCTGGGTATCTGCCTGAAGTCTTGGTATCTTCCTTGGGCCTGAAGTCCATCTGTGACATTCTGTCCCACTGGGGCCTGGGTGTAAACCCGGTGCCTGATGTAAACCTCAAGTCCAGTGTGCACCCAGCTGGGACCTGACGGCCACCTGAGGCCATATATCTACCTGGAGCCAGGGTGTTCACTTGGGGCCTAATGCTCACCAGGAGCACCTAGGCCTCAGAAGTCCTGACATCAGGCCTCATGTGGAAATCCGGGTCCCAGAGAGTCCTCAGGCACCAGGAAACACTCACGCCTCAGTTGGATATTCGGTCTCATGTCAGGTGACAAAACAAGTCTTAACAAATATGAGAATATTAAAATAATACCAAGTGTCTTCTGAGAGCACAATGTAATAAAACAATAAATCAAAAATAGCAAACAGGAAAATTCGCAAATATATGGAAACCAAATGACACTCTCTTGAACAATCATAGAGTAAAAGAGAACATCAACAGGATATTTTTAAAATAGCTTGATATATACAAAAATGCAAAATAAAATTATCAGAATTTATGGAATGCTGCGTAAACATTATTAAGAGTTTATAGCACTGAACACCAACATTTTTAAAAAGAAA
Organism: Macaca fascicularis; assembly: GCF_037993035.2. NCBI lineage: Eukaryota > Metazoa > Chordata > Mammalia > Primates > Cercopithecidae > Macaca > Macaca fascicularis. The sequence continues at coordinate 33,979,394 of NC_088384.1, forward strand.
GAGCTGTATAAATCAATGCAACTTTACAACTCAACGAACTAAAATAAACACAAAGTCAGCCAAAAAAAAAAAAAAAGAAAAGAAAAGGAAATAATACTGACTACAGCAAAAGTAAACAAAGTAGGGAGTAGAAAAACAAATAGAAAAAAAAAATGAAACAAAAATTGGTTTTTAAAAGATAAATGACATTGACCAACTCTTAGATAAAACGTTAGAGTACTCAAATAGACAAAATCAGCAATTAAAGAGTAAATGTTGCAATGCATAACACAGAAATAAAAAAGATCACAGGGGATCTTTTGAACAATTACATGCCAACAACTTGGATAACCTGCCATATTATGAACAATTATATGCCAACAACTTGGATAACCTGGAAGACATGGATAAATTCCTAGAAACATACAATTTGCCAAGACTTAATTCAAGAAGAAACAGAAAGCCTGCACAAACCATTAAGAAAAAGATGAAATCTGTTGTCAAAAACTCTTCAACCAAGAATAGCACAGTACCAGGTGGCTTCATGGGGAAAGTCTACCAAACACCCAAAGAACGAACATCAACCCCTTCTATAACCTTCAAAAGATAGAGGAACAAACACTGTCAAATTCGTTTTGTGTAGCTTGATTCCAAAGCCAGGAAAAGGAAATGCAAGAAAAGAAAACTACCAACCATATCCCTGAACAAAGCTGGAGCCATTGCACTGTCTGATCTCAAAACGTACCACACAGCTGTAGTAATCAAAGTGGCACGCTACTGGCACAATAAAGACATATAGACCAATGGACAGAATAGAGGACCAAGAAATAAAGCGACACCTTTACAGTTAACTGATCTTTGACACAGGTGTCAAGAACACACAATGGGGAGAGGACAATCTCTTTAACAAATCGTGTTGGGATGACTGGATATACACATGCAGAATAATGAAATTAGACCCTTATTTCACCTTATATTTCACAAAAATCAACTCAAAATGCTTCAAATACTTATGTCATACTTGAAACTGTAAAACTTCTAGAAGAAAACATGAAGAAAAACCATCTTGGCATTGGTCTTGGCAATAATTTTCTGGATATTACATGAAATGCACAGGCAACAAAAGCAAAAATAGGCAAACGAGATTATGTCAAACTACAAATCTCCTGCATAGCAAAGGGAACAATCAAGAAAACCACAAGGCAATATTAAGAATGGGAAAAATATTTCCAAACCATATATCTGATAAGGAGTTAATATCCAAAATATATAAAGGACTTATGCAATTCAGTATCAAAAAAACTCAATTAAAAAATAGTCAAAAAGACTTAAACACTTCTCAAAAGAATATATTCAGATGGTCAAAAAGCACATGAAAAGGTACTCAAAATCTCTAATCATTAGGGAAATGCAAACAGAACAAAAATTGAGACAGCACCTCACACATGTTAGGATGACTATTTCTAAAAAGAGGAAAGATATCAAGCATTAGAGAGGATGTGGAGAAAAGGCAAGCTTGTATACTGTTGGTATCCCATTTATAGGTACAGTCATCAGAGCGGATCAAATTCAGTGAAAAAAGAAAACAAATCATGAATCTTGAGTCCTTTTGAACCACGTATTTAAAGTTTTAGTTTTTTAAATCATGAAATATAATTTTTTTTAGTAGCAGTACCTTTAATATCTGATATGAGCAATCTCACACAAGGAGAAAATAGTAAATTACATCTAGCAAACCACCACTGATAAAAGAGAATAAAATTGTACCATGTCAGGCTCATAAAATAAAAACACGGTTGCCATGAACATTATGAATATAGTAGGTGTGAGATAAGCTACTGCATTTTTATTCTTATTGTCATGGCTGTGGGTTAGGAGTAAGAATCCTGCATTGTCGGACATGTACCCGATCCCCTAATCCTGGAGACAAAACTCTGTGCTGGCCATGATACCTGCAGTGAGAGGCGCCCAGTACGACTGTGCAGTGGCGGTATCAGGTGTGGATTCCTCAGTGGGGTCCCTGCCAGGGTGGCTGTGCTCAGAATTCAGTTACGTGTGCTAGGCTTCTTGATTAAGTATTGATGGCGGCAAAGTGTGTTTGTTTGAAGCTTAGGCAGTATTTCAGCATCACAGCCCGTACGTTTTCCTATGCATTAAAAGAACCACCAGGTGATAAGCTGCTCTCCTTTGAGGGCTTTCATAACATAACAACCTTTTCACCTTTTGCCTGTGTATCAGCTTTTCCTTCCTAATAACTCACCTCAAAACTTAGTGTTTTAAAACACCTAAAATTGACGTATTAATAGCTCACAATTCTGTAACTCCGCTGGGTGGTTCTTTGGGTGACCTCGGATATGCTCGTTCATGTGCCTCTAACTAGTCGGCTTCCAGAGCAGCTCAGGGTTGGTTGCGCCAGGGGGCCTTACCTGGGGTGGCTGCTCCAGGCTCCATGGGTCTCTCAACATCCCCGGGCTAGGCTGGGATTGTTCCCATGGTCTCAGAAGGGCTCCAAGAGTTGTCTCTGAATAATGAAATCTCCCAGGTTTTCTGGCCTGGTCTCCATCTTCTATTGTTACCGGAAGATTGTAAAGAGGCCATAGCTTCTCTAAAGAGGACCCCGAGGCAGGACGCCACCATTCCTAGTGGCTACCCCTGGGATTCCCTCGTCTGACCTAACTTGCTGGGATGGCCCAGCCTCGCCTGAACGCCGACCCTGAGCATGCGCAGGCAGCAGCACGGCCTCGCCCGCGCCCACCTCCGGGCCCGCTGCGGCGCCCAAACAGGAATGACTGTGCCCATTTTTCAGCTGAAAAATAAAATCTAAGTTTCAGTGAGGCTGGAATTCGTTCAGCGCGATTGTTTCAAAATGTAGAGAAGTTCTCCACAATAGATGTTTTCTTAAGTCATGGGCTGTCTTCATAATGACATGTTGAAAAACAACATCTATGCGGGGCGCTTTGGCTCACGCCTGTAATCCTAGCACTTTGGGAGGCCGAGGCGGGCGGACCACGGGGTTGGAAGATCGAGACCATCCTGGCTAATATGGTGAAACCCCGTCTCTACTAAAAATACAAAAAAATGAGTGGAGGCGGGCTCCTGTAGTCCCAGCTACTCCGGAGGCTGAGGCAGGAGAATGGCGTGAACCCGGGAGGCGGAACTTACAGTGAGCTGAGATCGCGCCACTGCACTCCAGCCTGGGCGACAGAGCCAGACTCGGTCTCAAAAAAAACAAAACAAAAAAATCAGAACAGTTCAGGTTTTTGGGGGGTCAAATGATAATGAAATTTTTACCTGATTGTCTCACAGTTGGATCAGTGATTCTCTGGGTCCATTCTATGGCTAAACAGACAAGCTTAGAAACTGACAAATTTCCCACATTGGTTCACTTACCTAACTTGTGTACAGATGGTTTTACCAGAAGTGGACCCTGATTCATGAGTAGCTGCTAGTAGTTGGCTAGATGATCAGGGAATTGGAAGGAAGAATATTAAACGACGGATGATGAGAGGATAAGTTTTTTCTTTTTTGTTTTGTTTTGTTTTGTTTTTTTTCAGGCAGAGTCTCACTCTGTCGCCCAGGCTGGAGTGCAGTGGCGCGATCTCGGCTCACTGCAAGCTCGCCTCCCGGGTTCACGCCATTCTCCTGCCTCAGCCTCCCAAGAAGCTGGGACTACAGGCGCCGCCACCACGCCCGGCTAATTTTTTTGTATTTTTAGTAGAGACAGGGTTTCACCATGTTAGCCAGGATGGTCTTGATCTCCTGACCTCGTGATCCTCCTGCCTCAGCCTCCCAGAGTGCTGGGATTACAAGAGTGTGCCACCTCTCCAGGTCAAGGATGACTTCTTAAAATAGACACAAAGTATGAAAATACTTGTATCCCAAGTAAATTCTTATTAGAGGGAATCCACTGAAGAAGAGTAATCAAAGGCATAAAATGACATGCTGTGTAATAGATGTTAGTTAACTGACACTTGTTCAATGGGCTCATGGACAAATGCACATGGCATTAAGGATAGAAGGTATTCACGACTTTACATAATCAAATTGTATCTGGACCAATGTAGAACAACTCTAAGGCTAAAATGACAACCTTCCCTCAGGGGCTACCCCGTCAACTTGCAGATTGATGACATTGAAACCCATCCCTTAGGGATTTTGTCCTCACTGAAATAGATACTTATTCTGGGTACGAACTCACCTTTTACATTTGCAATTGTTTTGCTGGTACTACCATGCATGAACTTAAATAATTTGTTATTCACCATCATGGTATCCCATACAACATTGTTTTTGATTAAGGAACTCATTTCACTGAAAAAAAAAAAAAAAAAAAAACTGGTGATAGGCTCATGTTTATGCAATTCATTGGATTTACAACATAATGCCATCACCTGGAAGAACCTGACGTGATGAAATGGAATCGTGTAACTCAGTTAAAGCTCCCAGCTGGTAAACAACACACAGTGAGGTTGGGATGTTGTCCTGCACTGTGTGGTATAAACTTTGAATCAGTGACCACGGTGTAGTGTTATTTCTCTTAAAACAAAAACACATGAATCTGAAAATCAAGGGGAGGGGGCCCCTGCACTACGATGCCTAATTTGCACTTGCAGACTTTTTCTTCCCTTTTGTGAAACTTTGGGTTCTCCTTATTTAGAGATATTAGTTCCTGCAGGTGAAACTAACTTCTTTAGATGACAGGTTTCATTAAGTGGAAGCTGAAATACCACTTGGGGATATTTAGTTCTTCTTGAAAGTAAAGGTAAAGAAAACAGTAAACCTATTAACAGGTAATTGATCTAGAGATAGCCAAGGTGAAATTGGGTTTCTCTATTCACTAGGGGCAGGGAGGACTATGTGTGGAACACAGGATTAACTCAGTCATTCCGTGTGTAATAGTATATGAAAGAGATGAGCAGTTGTAGTGCTGTTCACTGTGCAAAAGTATCCCTTCTTCCTAACGTGAGAGGGCTGCTTTTGCAAATATATCTGTGCTATTTCTCACTGGTCCTGCCTCTTCTGTTCTTGAAATCAAACTCAGCCCACAGCACATACCGCTACTAGCTGAATTTCTTTATTAGTCCTATTGCAAACAATAAATTTTGAATTAGCACCTAAGGGGATTTCCTTAATTTTGCAAAAGTATGTCATCCTAATTTATTATTTTTTTTCTAAGATCTGGCCGTGAGGATCTGCTCTCTGCTTCCTATCTTTTCCTGCTTACTCACAGCTGCTTCAGGTGACCTCCTTTTATTCTTAGGTTCAGAGTTATGGCTGACCTCTGCTTTAATCAAATACAGAATGTATTTTGGTTTCTCATTTTGTTTATTGCTTCTATCTTCAAATTAGAAATCTTAGATTTCATTAGGTTTATTTTTTTCTTTATTTTTGAAAGAGCATCCTGCTCTGTCACCCAGGCTGGAATGCAGTGGTACAATGACTGCTCACTGTGGCATTGACCTCCTGGGCTCCAGTGATTCTCCTGCCTCAGCCTCCCAAGTAGCTGGGATTACAGGCACCTGCCACCACACCCGGCTAATATTTGTATTTTTAGAGGGTTTCACCATGTTGGCCAGGCTGGTCTCGAACTCTTGATCTCAGGTTATCTGCCCACCTTGACCTCCCAAAGTTCTGGGATTACAGGCATGAGCTACCGTGCCCAGCCAATTTTTATGACCATGAGTGGGGACAGATTCACTAAACAGATCACAAAGAGACATAGTTTTAAGGGTAGAAATTGATAAATTAGACTATATTCAAATTAACAATTTCTGTTTATTAAGAGACACCACTAAAGAAAGTGAAAAGGCAAGTTGCAGAGTGGGAACAGATCTATGAACACAGAACTGACAGAGGGCTCACATCAACAATATGTAAAGAGCTCCTAAAAATCACTAACAGAAAGAAAAATGGGTAAAACACTTAAACATGTAATTTATAAAAGCAAACAGTTGAATGTGTTCAACTTTCTTAATATTCATGTAAATGCAAATTAACATCACAACAAGATAACACATCCTCCCAAACGGCTGAAATTTAAAAGACAGAACCCCAGGTGTTGGAGAGAATCTGGAGCGACAAGAACTCTCATCTGCTGGAGGGGATACTGTGTTTGGCATTGAATACTAGTTCTAGAAAGTAGCACATTTAGGACTCAGGTATTTCACTCTTAGGATAACAGAAACACATGCACAGCTGCATCGAAAGACATGTATGGAAATGTGTGTGGCATCATTCTGTGTCATTGGAAAAATATCTTGACACAAACCCCAAATGTGGCTTCTGTTTTCCAGCTTGGAAGCTGTCACTCCTGTCCTCACAACAACAACAAAAAACACCTTGAAGAAGCTGAACATTAACAACTTGTCTTAGATCCACCAGAGACTTGAGGCTAATAGGGCAAACCATTATGCCCCCACTGGAGAGGCAGCAAGTCCCAGCCTAACAGGATCGGAGGCTGGCTGCGGCGCCAGAACCACAGTGGGAAGACTGAAATGTAAATGACAAATCGCTGGAGGCTCCGTGTACAGAAACTTGAGAATTAAGAATTAAGGGAGCCCAGTCTTAGGGGGCCCTACACTTTCAGGAACCTCCAGGAGCTCTGCCAGAGGCTCTTGTGAACATCAGTGAAAAATTTCCTCCCATTTCCCACAGGGAAGGGAAAAAGTAACTACATTGAAATATGCCCAGGGCGTTCCGTTCTCCTTAGCAAAAGCCTGCCCCAGGGAAACCGTTTCACCAGAGTCTAACCACCTTGGGCTTTAGCAGGGCCTAACACGTGTTAGTATAAGAATAAAAATCACATCAAACTTTTCTTCAGAACCCATGCAAGCAAGCAAGAAAACTCCACCAACCTAAAATTCTGTATCCAGCAAAATTATCTTTCCAAAGTGAAGAAAAATAAAGACTTTCTCAGACAAACACAAATTTGCTGTCAGTAGATCTGTCAAAATGTTAAAAGAACTTATGCAGAGAGAAGAAAATGATATAGGCTAGAAACTTAGATCTAGATAAAGAAAAAAAGGTTTTAGAGAAGGAAGAAAGGGACTTCCTGGCTCCCTCCTCCAGGGGGCACTGGTGCCATGCCCAGCACGCAGATGCCCCTACCCAATGCGGAATAAGAACACAGAGCACCCTGAATTGCTGGCTCTAAAAGGAAGAGTGGAAGATTTGTGTTCTCAACCCACAGCTGCTACTGCTACATTTAAAGACACTGCCGTGAACATTGCAAGTTCTCTGGCTCATGGAGGGAGGAATCTATTCCAAAGACTCGGGAAAAACTGTAAATTAAACAAAAATATGGTGAAATCTATGTTTCCTGAGCTTTACTGATGTTAATAATGCACTTTATTGGTCAGGCACAGTGGCTCACAACTGTAATCCTAGCACTTTGGGTGGCCAAGGCGGGAGGATCACAAGGTCAGGAGATCGAGACCAGCCTGGCCAACATGGTGAAACCCTGTCTCTACTGAAAATACAATAATTAGCTGGGCGTGGTGGCACGTGCCTGAAATCCCAGTGACTCGGGAAGCTGAAGCAGGAGAATTGCTTGAACCCGGGAGGTGGAGGTTGCCGTGAGCTGAGATGGCACCACTGCGCTCCAGCCTGGCAACAGAGGAAGACCCCCTCTCAAAAAAAAAAAAAAGAAAGAAAAAAAAAAACTGGTCACCTTTTCACCATATACAAAAATTAACTCAGGTTGGATTAAATATTTAAATTTAAGACCTCAAACTACAATAATACTAGAAGAAAAATTTCAAAAGTACCATTCTGGATATGGGCTATGGGAAATAATTCATGACAAAGTCTTCAAAAGAAATTGCAACAAAAGCAAAAGTTGACAAGTGGGACCTAATTAAAGTAAAGAGCTGTCACACAGCAAAAGAAACCAACAGAGTAAACAGACAACCTACAGAATGGGGCGAACTACTCACAAACCATCATACAACAAAGGACTAATATCCAGAATCTATAAGGAACTTAATTCCACAAGCAAAAAATGAATAACCCCCTTTGAAAAGGGGCCATAGTTATAGACACTTCTCAAAAGAAGACATACATGCAGCCAACAAACATGAATAAAATGCTCATCATCACTAATCATGAGAGAAATGCAAATCAAAACCACAGTGAGATATTATCTCACACCAGTCAGAATGGCTATTTTTAAGAAGTCAAAAAAATAGCAAGATACTGGCAAAGATAAGAAGAAAAGGGAATGCTTATACACCGTTGGTGGGAATGTAAGTTAGCTCAGCCACTGTGGAAAGCAGCTTAGAGATTTCTCAAAGAACATAAAACAGAACTAACATTCAGCCCAGCAATCTCATTACTGAATCTGTATCCAAAAGAAAACAAGTCATTCCACCATAAAGACAGGTGCACTCGTATGTTTATTGCAACACTATTCACAATAGCAAAGACATGGGATCAACCTAGGTGCCCATCAACAGTGGACTGGATAAAAATGTGGTACATATAGACCATGGAGTACTATGCAGTCACAATAGAATGAAATTATGTTCTTTGAGGGAAAATGGCTAGAGCTGGAATCCACTAAGTAAACTAATGTAGTAACGGAAACCAAAGGCCTCATATTCTTATAAGTAGGAGCTAAACTCTCAGTACCCATGGACATGAAGGTGGTAACAATAGACACTAGGGACTGCTAGGAGCGGGAGGGAGGAAGGAAAAGGCTGAAAAACCGCTGAGTACTGTGTTCAGTACCTAGGTGTTGGAATCATTAATACCCCAATCCTCAGCAGCACACAATATACCCAGGGAAAAAAGCTGCACGTGCACACCCTGAATCTAACATAAAAGTTGAAAAAGAAAAAAACAGAATGGAATCTCTGTCTGTTCTCAACATATCAGTCGTGCCCCTCTTCAATTTGAAACTCTCACTATTGGCTATATTTGGGGATACCCTATTTCCCATCTCATAACTTATTTTAGGAAGCACAGAATAATAATGTGTGGGCTTGGGATTCAGTTTTTGCAATAAAACACTGAGCCTTCAATGACCTTCCTGTACATGTAAAAGCACAGCTGTCTGCATGGCAGCAGCTGGACCCCACAGTGTAGATTGTGCCTTCACCCTGAAATGTCTATGATGCCCTATCGCCATGGTGATGGGATTAGGGATCTCTTGCCCTCGGTCCTAAGTGCCACTATCTGTGCTCAGTTTTTCAAAGGTCAGAGCAGATTGAACCTTTGTGGTTTCATTTTTCCTGATTTTGATTTTTCTTATGGGGAACCTGTGTTCCTGCATTCGAGGTATGTTCATCCTGGCCTGTCAAATGCGGTCTTTTCAAATTACTTGTTAATATTTTCAAAATATATTATTTTAAAAATCCTCTGTGTTTTCCATATGCAGTTATAAATATGTTTTCTGGCTATGTTTTATTCCTCACTTTATATATTTGATTCTTGTGTCAAGCAGAGCGCCTGTGAACTTTTTCTTCATTTAAAAAATATGTATCATTTGCTTTTACATCCTCCACCCTTCAACGCTCCCCACCCCAAATTAAGTTATTCCCTAGGGGAGCATATGGCAAAGTCTATTTTAAGGCAGTTTTTAACCTAATTAAGAACCTATGAAATCATTACTATCAATTATCTGTTGACCATGGGTATAAAACACTGAGCCTTCAATAACCTTATGTGCAAAAGCACACTTTTCTGCATGGCAGCAGTTGGACCCCACAATGTGGATTGTGCCTTCACCCCAGAATGTCTATGATGCCCTATTGCCATGCTGTTGGGATTAGGGATCTCTTGCCCTCGGTCCTAAGTGCCACTGTCTGTGCTGAGTTTTTCAAAGGTCAGAGCAGATTGAACCTTGGTGCTTTCGTTTTCCCTGATTTTGATTTTTCTTATGGGGAACCTGTGTTCCTGCATTCGAGGTATGTTCATCCTGGCCTGTCAAATGTGGTCTTTTCAAATTACTAGTTAATACTTTCAAAACATGTTATTTAAAAAATTATCCTCTGTATTTTCCATAGGCAGTTACAAATATGTTTCATGTTGATGTTTTATTTCTCAATTTATATATTTGATTCTTGTGTCAAGCAGGGTACCTTTGAAATTTTTCTTCATTTATATGTATCTTGACTTAGGCCTGTAATCCCAGCACTTTGGGAGGCCAAGGCGGGAGGATCACGAAGTGAGATCAAGACCATCCTGGCCAATACGGTGAAATCCTGTCTCTACTAAAAATACAAAAAATTAGCCAGGTGTGGTGGCAGCTGGTGAAGTCCCAGTGTGGTGTAGTCCCAGGTACCCGGGAGGCTGAGGCAGGAGAATTGCTTGAACCTGTGAGGCGGAGGTTGCAGTGAGCCAAGATGGCACCATTGCACTCCAGCCTGTGCAACAGAGCAAGACTCCATCTAAAAAAAAAAAAAAAATCTATCTATATATGTACACACACATATGTACACACACATATATACATATATACACACATATATATACACACACATATATATATACAATTTCCTTTTATATCCTGCATCCTTCAACGTTCCATTCCCCACCCCACAAATTAAGTTATTCCCTAGGAGAGAATGTGGCAAAGCCTATTTTAATGCAGTTTTTAACCTAATTAAGAACCTATGAAATCATTACTTTCCAAAAGTTTGGAACAAAGCCACAGTACTGTGGATGGGTTGGAGGCTTTTCACACAATAAAATGTACCTATCTTTGTTTTTAACATGTTTTTCCTTCCTCTCTTCTTTTTTTGTGAAATGTGTATTTACTTTAATAAATTTGCAGTAAGTCATTTCCATTCACATATTAATTTCTTAAAGAAATAAGAGTGTGTATTGTCTATGTGTGAAATAAAACACACATTTATTTTTATGCTTTGGGAGTTACCCAAAATCATAGAATTGTCAATTACAGTCAATCAGCCAACCTCCTCACCTTTCCAGAGTAATCTTAGTCAAATATTTTTTCTATTACCCAATGAAATGCAGTATTTCAACTCAGAAAGATAAATAGAACTAATTGGTAGAGACTGTTAACTAAGAACATACAGTATTATTTATACCCAGAAACAAGTAGATCATGTACATATATATGAAGATAAAAATTAAAGGGATAATTGTATAATTTGCATGTCGAGAGCTTTGAAAACCTGTTTACTTGTTAATGCTGTTTTGATGGATTGTGTGACTTAGTTCTCCCAAGCCATCATCCAGGGCTCTGTGCAGGAGTTCAGTGCTCATCAGTTCCGTGACTTGGAAACTGTCTAAGTTTAGAGGCACTTGTATTTGTTAGTAAATAAGGCAAGATGCTATTGTTTCACGGGTTTTAGTGCAGAAGACTAGATAGATAAGCTGCTCCACCCAGCACACTGGTGTTCATTTCATGGTCATCTCATCTGTTGACCGTGGATATACAGCATTTATCTTCAATGACCTTCCTGTACATGTAAAAGCACAGCTGTCTGCATGGCAGCAGTTGGACCCCACAATGTGGATTCTGCCTTCACCCTGAAATGTCTATGATATCCTATCGCCATGGTGATGGGATTAGGGATCTCTTGCCCTTTGCTCTGCCACTGTCTGTGCCAGCCAAGCCACTAGGTCATTGTGGCAGACAGTGGTGCCCTTTGTGTGGAGGGCACTGAGTGTGAGCTGAGGCAGACACAGCACTTTTGACAACTTTATCTGCTTCTTTCAAAACTGGGTCTGAATTTGGATAAAGTGGTTGGTTTTAGGCCAAGAAGGTGTGTAAGCCTCTGAGCCTTATTAAGCTGTGAAATCTAAAGCAGGTCATTTCACTGATAATTAAGCCTCATGAGCACTTATACTGTACACTTTACCTACATCGAATCATTCGGCCGTCACCACAGACATATGGCATGATTGATTTACTATCACCTTTCGCTGGGCAGAAAAAGACAGAGATGAATGTGCCCAAGCTTATCAGCCCCTCAGCAAAAGAGCCGAAATGGGATCCCAAGCATATGGCCCCAGTGCTGCGGCTCTGAACTACCGACCTGCCCTCAGCACTCAGCCGTGGGATCGTGAGTCACTGTGCAAGGGAGTTCCAACATCTGCGTGTATGTGTGGAATGATCTGAGCCTGCAGAGTTCCTACACATTAGCCACATTATAGGGTGGTGTCTGTGGTCACATAGCTCAGGGCAGGTATTAGTACATGAATAGCTTAGCTGTGTCATAGTCTTTACGTGAAAGGCACATAAAAGCCCAAATGCTTTTGAATTGGTTGAGGATTTTGAGTTGGAGGACGACACTTGGGACAACCGGTCACATTCTTTCAGTGCTCGGCCACTGCTCAGCACATATCCCAAAGCCGGTAAATAATGGAAAGACCCTTGATTGATATTTGATGGCATTATGAACTTCAAATGACCCCTATAGAAATGTTAAAAAGGCCGGGCGCGGTGGCTCAAGCCTGTAATCCCAGTACTTTGGGAGGCCGAGGCGGGTGGATCACGAAGTCAGGAGATCGAGACCATCCTGGCTAACATGGTGAAACCCCGTCTCTACTAAAAATACAAAAAAAAACTAGCCGGGCGAGGTGGCGGGCGCCTGTAGTCCCAGCTACTCGGGGGGCTGAGGCAGGAGAATGGCGTAAACCCGGGAGGCGGAGCTTGCAGTGAGCCGAGATCGCGCCACTGCACTCCAGCCTGGGCGACACAGCGAGACTCCATCTCAAAAAAAAAAAAAAAAAAGAAATGTTAAAAAAAACAAAAAAAAAGTCTGTGAGCTACACAACCTGGGGACAAGACAAGTAAGAACACAAACTACCACTAAATAATTAGCCTCCTGTATCACCCTGGTTGCAACTCCCTTGGCAGCTGGTTTGAAGAGCCTCAGCGCTCACCAGGGCCATCTCCCCGCTATGCCCTCTCTCGCTGTGGGTTGCCTGGGCTGAACATAGGCAGCCCCTCACATGATGACTGCTGACACAAGGCAAAGGAAGACTAAATGGAAAATGTAAGGTTATACTGATTATTTTAAAATATAAGTATTTCAGTATTTTCTAATCTTTAATAATTGATTTTTTTAGGGGAGTTTTTTTTTTGTTTTTGTTTTTGTTTTGAGACAGAGTCTTGCGCTGTTGCCCGGGTTGTGCAGTGGCATGATCTCAGCTCACTGTAACCTCCGCCTCCTGTGTTCTAGCAATTCTCCTGCTTCAGCCTCCCGAGTGGCTGGGATTACAGGCATGTGCTACCACGCCCAGCTAAGTTTTTGTGTTTTTAGTAGAGATGGGGTTTCACTCTGTTAGCCAGGATGGTCTCAATCTTCTGACCTCATGATTCACCCAACTTGGCCTCCCTAAGAGCTGGGATTACAGGCATGAGTCACTGCGCCTGGCCCGGCCCAACCCATTTTTGTTTTTGTTTTTTGTTTTGTTTTGTTTTTTGAGATGAAGTCTCTGTCATCCAGGCTGGAGTGCAGTGGCGCGATCTCAGCTCACTGCAACCTCTGCCTCCAGGTTCAAGGGATTCTCCTGCCTCAACCTCCCGAGTAGCTGGGACTACAAGCACATGCCACCTTGCCTGGCTAATTTTTTGTGTTTTCTTTTTTCTTTTTTTTTTAGTAGAGATGGGGTTTCACCATGTTGGTCAGGCCGATCTCGCGTTCCTGACCTCAAATGACCCGCCCTCCTCGACCTCCCAAACTGCTGGGATTACAGGTGTGAGCCACTATGCCTGGCTAATTATTTTCGTAACCAAGACAAGAAATAAATATGATTAATGCTGGTGCATGGTATTAAATTTAGTCTTTAAAAAATTCATGCATAAACAAGGGCAGAACCCTGTACCCTCCAAGATAAATTCAGTAGCAGTGTATATGGGTCTGTGGAGGTTGAAAGGGACTTGGTAGGAGTCAGGAAGGTAGTGGCCATCCTGCTGGGCTTTTAAAGGATCTGAAGAAGTGACAGGATGCTGTGGTTGAATCCTAGCATGTATGTTAGTATTTGTTCATTTGGAGTTTGATTATTTCATGTTGCTTTCATTTGCCACTACCTGGAAAGCCAAGGGCTCTACCCTCATTTCCTTTCTGCTCTTTCTTTGCCTTCCTTGGTCCATAAAGAGGATGGTCCAGGAGAAGCTCATTCCATGCTTGTTAACCAGGCACATCCCTAAGTTCCAGTCCCTGAGTCATTCATGAGTAGCACCACCATGAACTGACAACCATGCTGTGTCCTTCCACATCCCCTAGGTGACTCCTTCGAGCCTTCCAGAAAGTGTGCGAGAAGGAAGCCCTACTCTACTACCACGGTAAAGTAGCCTGTCTTTGCCTAAGATGTAAATGTTGTTTTCTTGGTTCCCTTATTTTTCAGTTGATATCAGCTATGGGAAAATTATCCAGTACATTATAGATGTTAGCTAATATTTCCTTGGGAATGGAGGAGGTGTATCTTACCAACTGACACCTGATTCCAGAGGACATGCAACATTGGCAGTGTCAGATAGTACACTGTGTGTTAAGGGATATTTTCTTCAGGAACAAGCTTTCCACTTTAGATAAGAATTCTGTCATTGTTACCCCAAAATTATCTAGACAGAAACATTCTTCAGGAAAACTCCTGTGCTTTCCTACGGGAACTCTACTCTAGAGTTGGGGCTTTTGACTTGAACATTCTTTCCCATCTTGGTTACCCAGAGTTTCCAAGTGAACAAAAGACCTGTGGGAGCCATCCATAGCATAGCCTGATTCTCAGAGTGTTTTCCTTCTCTAATTACAGGTGACTTCAGGGAGCACATTCAATGGTATGTATTCTGGAATCACTCACTGGTTGTGAGAAAAAGATTCTATAGGAAATGTGGAGCCTAACTGCTGGCTTTTGTCTGGAGAGCCTCCATGATCCAAGACACTTGGTGGGAATGAGGATGGGGGGTATAGTAAAAGAAACTGGTTTTCCAGGTGACAAACTCTTTTTTTTTTTTTTTTCTGAGACGGAGTCTCGCTCTGTCGCCCAGGCTGGAGTGCAGTGGCCGGATCTCAGCTCACTACAAGCTCTGCCTCCCGGGTTCCCGCCATTCTCCTGCCTCAGCCTCCCGAGTAGCTGGGACTACAGGCACCCGCCACCTCGCCCGGCTAGTTTTTTGTATTTTTTAGTAGAGACGGGGTTTCACCGTGTTAGCCAGGATGGTCTTGATCTCCTGACCTTGTGATCCGCCCATCTCGGCCTCCCAAAGTGTTGGGATTACAGGCTTGAGCCACCGCGCCCGGCCAACAAACTCTTTTTATCTATGTATAGTTCCTGGGAACATGTTCACATTAGGTGGCGTTCACATTAGGTCGTGTGGGAGTGAGTGTATTAGTGTGTAGGGGGGGTGGTCTATGTGCAAGTCTGCATGATTTGCTTGTGAATATGTGTCTATGTGTGTTTCCCCTAGGAGAAAAATGTTGTGTTTACCCAGCACAACTCTCAGTGCCATTTTTCTTAATTTAACAAATCAGACCACACACTTTACTTACATTAGTTCAAACCTCCTCATGCCCATATGCTGTGAGCTTGTTTATTGAATCCACATACCAGATGGAGAAACTAAGCCACATAAATAAATGTGCCCTGGCTCACTTGCTATGAAGTGAGGAGCCAAGATGTTTACTCGTACGGTGCTAATGTTGAAGGCCTGAACTACAACCTCTATTTATCAGCCAGTGAAGGGATCACTATTCACCATGCAAGGGAGCTCCAGCACCCTCTATGCCTGGAATTACGCAAGCCTGCAGAGATCCCAAACACCATCCCTCACATAAGAGAGCCTCAGTGATCTCAGAATCCAGGTAGCTATGTAGGCATCTCCCTGCAAGTTTCACATTGTCCTTAATGTGAAACGACATAGAAAGCCCATGTTTCTGATCAAGTCACAGGTTCTAAAACACTAAGGGAGGCACTAAGTAGGACAATATGGTGCCTGTGTGTCACAGCTGGGTGTCTCCTCAAGACATGGCTCAAGTCCAATAAGAATTGGGGAAATGCTTTAGAGTCTTGGACAGAGTTATCACCACAAGCCCTCTGAACTACGTAATTTAGGGATCATGACAATTAAGTACTCAAATTGCCACTTGGTTGTTATCCGGGTATCCGTCATCCTTGTGGCAACTCTCTTGTGAAGCTGGCGAGGAGACCCTCAGTGCTGGAGCTGAGCTTCCCTTCTGGATGGACCCTCCCTGTGTTAGCAGGTGGGTGCAGGCATGGGGGTCAGCATGCTCAGTGGATTTACACACACAGCATTGAAGAGTAAGACTGGGCTTCATTATTTACACATTTTCAATAACTGATGATCTTCATAACATAAAATCAATGATTTACTACATTAGAATACTGTCCCTAGTATTGAATCTTGTCTCTCAATAAAGGATTGCTTAAAGTCACATGAGAGATTCCATTCAACTGATGATACATGGGACAGGCCGTGGCAGCAGTTAAAGCAGTCATTTGAAAAGGCTTTTACTATAAACTTACATCTAAGCCTGAGGTGGGGCATAAAAGAGATGATTAGCTCCCCTCTGCCATGTTCCCATTATGTGCGCGGTGGAGGACAATTACACAGGAAGGTGATGGAGGAAACAGAGCAAAGGATTGCACAGGTCCATTGAACCCATAAGACAATGGTGAGGTTAGTGAGTGAGACTGCTCATTCTAGGTCAAATTTTACCTTGTGCATTCTTTCCATGCTTTCTTCCAGTAGTTCCTTCTCTTTTTTATTAACTCGGTCACGGTTGCTAAAATCCTCACTAAAAGAGGACAAAGCTTTGTAATAACATAAAAGCTTGTAAAGTTGTGATAGCTCAAATTTTACAAAATACTAGGGGCTTTTGCCTGAGACCTGGATGACCTAGTTGTGTAAGAATGGGGGGTTCCTCTGAAGACTACTGGACTTCTGGGAAGAAAGATCTAAGTTGCCTCTCTGTGATATGGAGTTAGTCTTAAAGCCAGGGACATGGTAGTCTCTGAGAGCAAGCAGGGGTCACAGAAGAACACACAGAAATAGGTAATGTGGGTAATACATATGTTTATAGTATCTAGAAGAAAACATCAAGATGTACATTAAAATATATCTAGAGTTTTGACAAAGACAACTAAAATATAAGAATCTTTAAAACTCACAAGGCAAATATCAGGACCATGTGGCTTCATATTATTTCTACCAAACAGTAAAATAAACATAGCACCAATCTTGTGAACACACTTCCAGAGAATACACAGAGTAAACACAGCCTTACTGCCTGATTATTTCCAGAGAATCGTGATTGCACGCCTGCGATTACAGACATTACAGAAAAGGGGAAGGACAGAAACACTTTTCTGAAGGTAGAAGTCAAACCCTGAAAACAAACATTAGCAATCTAGCATCAGACTTTTTCTCAGAAAGGAAGAAAAACAGGATTTTATGGGGGGATTTCACCGGGGTTCATGGGGAGAGAAACAGTGGCTTTCTAAGATCACTGTTAAAGGGTTTGGAGAAGAGAGGGCCATTGGGTTAATGGAAGGGACATTTGGTGACAGAGGAAAACAGAACTTGGGGTGAACATCAGAGAGGGTCCTGTGGCTATGGAGAGGTCTCCCTAAGAAGAGACAGGACTCTGTCCCCTGCCACAGCAAAGTCTAGGGATGGATGTGGAGTGTGTAAATTAGAAACTGAATTTGGCTGTGGAAAGAATGAGCGGAGAAGGCACACCCAGAGCTGGCGCAGCCACTGCCCATTCTTAGCCAGACCTTATTGCAGGCGGCTCTGATCAATAGTGAAGGAGGCAGTGGGGGTTGCAGACTTAATTCATTAAACCACCAAAGCACCAGCCACATGGCCACTTTTCCAGTTAATTCACAGTAGCTTGCATATTCAGGTTTGATCCGTGGAAGGGAAGTTACTGTTTGCAGACCCATCTTTTGACAATCATTTTGCAATGTCAGAAGGTCTGAACAGCCTTAGGAGGCAAGCAGACCCTGGTCCCTCAGTGTAGTCACTGGAGGAGACAGTCACTGAGAGGCAGCTGACAGGGTGAAGGGAGAGGGAAGAAGGCCACAAAGATGACAGCCTTTAAAATAAACTGTCATCTTGGGGAGGTCAAGGATCTGAAAGAGGAAGGAGAATTCTTTATCATTAAGGACCGGTCCTTGTCTCAGGCATCTCCTCCAGAGCATCACCTTTGTCCACCCACACACCTCGGGCTAGGAGGACTGGAGAAAGACAGTGAGGGGGTCTCTTGGGTCTCTGGCAGAGGGCGTGATGTAGAGGTGTCAGTTGTTCAGGAATCTCTGTCTCTAGGGAACCAAATACCTTTCCCATCTCAAATCCTTCACTCATTGGGGTTGGGATTCTGCTCATCACTTATCATCTCTGAATGTCAGCACCCTCAAGTGTAAAATCTCAGCCACAGCCCCTCCTCTGCCCTCCCTGCAGGGCTGATGTTCTCCATAAGCCATAAGGCATCAGGCCCACGGAAAAGCCAAACAGGAAACCATGCGCCACTGCCCCGGAGCCATCCAAGCATCCTCTCCACATTCAGCCACTAAGTGTCCAACTTATTCCTCCTGGCATGTAGTAAACACTTAGAGAACACTACTGAAGTACCAGTCCTCTCTTAAGGTTTTCCTGTATTTAGTGATTTTTTAGCCCTATACTGTGATACTAAGAAGTAGGGCCTAAAAAGTATTGCTAAAATTTCATTATGACAGTGCAGAGGACTGAGGGCAGAGGGACGACATGAGCTTGCCAGGTCCACATGGCTTAGTGGAATTTGAATCCGGGTCCCCACTCTGCACCAGCCCTGCACTTGCAGTCATCCTGCTGTGTTCTCCTCTCCGTGAAGGCACTGCCTACAGTCTGTCTGATAGAGGTGTTGAGTGCTCACTGAATCACTTTGATTTAGCAGGCTCTGCTTGGAAGCCTGTAAAGAACAGGATCATAAATTTAAACTTAAAACGGATTATCACTATTTTCCCTCTAGTCTTCTGTCAGCAAGATGTCAACAGCCCTCTCTATTGTAAACGCATTAACCAGCATCTTCTCTCACAGAGGTTTTAAGAAGATACGCCGTGTCCACCATCCAGCGTCAGAGGCATCATGGCTTCCGGGTAAAGAAGAAGATGTACCCACAAGAAGGTACTGTGGAAGTTCATTAATTAAGCTGATTTAAGAATCGCAATTGTGGGGAGTATTCAGAGTCCCATATGTAAGAGGAAACTATGAAGAGATTAAGCCTTATTTATTTATTTTTATTATTTTTTTTTTTTGAGACGGAGTCTCGCTCTGCCGCCCAGGCTGGAGTGCAGTGGCCGGATCTCAGCTCACTGCAAGCTCCGCCTCCCGGGTTCACGCCATTCTCCTGCCTCAGCCTCCCGAGTAGTTGGGACTACAGGCGCCCGCCACCGCGCCTGGCTAGTTTTTTGTATTTTTTAGTAGAGACGGGGTTTCACCGTGTTAGCCAGGATGGTCTCGATCTCCTGACCTCGTGATCCGCCCGTCTCGGCCTCCCAAAGTGCTGGGATTACAGGCTTGAGCCACCGCGCCCGGCCAAGCCTTATTTTTTAATGTGTCAGAATTCTAATTTGCCTAGTCAGTAAGTATTACTACAACCACAAAAGTAAATATCCACTTAAAAGTCAATTTTCGTTCATGTTTCATGACAGACAATGTTTCAAGCTAATGTCTAGAATTTACCTGGTTGTTAAACATTAGCATAGATCTCCCTGAAAGAGTGGTGCTATATTATTATTTTTCAATTAATATATTTCTTTAGAGAGTTTTAAATTGACATAAAAACTGAGCATATGGCCGGGCATGGTGGGTCACACTTATAATCCCAGCACTTTAGGAGGCCAAGGCGGGCAGACCATCTGAGGCTGGGAGTAGGAGACCAGCCTGGCCAACATGGTGAAACCCCGTCTCTACTAAAAATACAAAAAAAATTAGCTGGGTGTGGTGTCGGGTGCCTGTAGTCCCAGCTACTCAGGAGGTTGAGGCAGGAGAATGACGTAAACCCGGGAGGCCGAGCTTGCAGTGAGCTGAGATCCGGGCACTGCACTCCAGCCTGGGCGACAAGAGTGAAACTCCGTCTCAAAAAAAAAAAAAAAAAAAATTGAGCATATAATAGATGAAGTTCCTATGTTATTCTGTCTCTTCACCCTTACTTCCTAATTTCACCTATTATTAACATCTTACATTACTGTAATACATTTGCTAATAATGAGAAAATATTGACACATTATTATCTGAAGTCTATCATTTGCATAATGTTCTTTCTTTCTGTTATACATATATATGAAGTTTGAAATATTTATAACATTATGTTCATCCTTACGGTCTCATAAAGAATATGTTCACCTCCTAAAAATCCCCTCTTCTCATTAATCTCTGTCCTTTCTCTGCAGAAACCTTGGCAACTATTAATATTCTTACTGTCACTTCAGCTTTGCCTTTTCCAGAATGTCATATAGTTGGAATCATATATTATGTAGTTTTTTCAGATGAATTTAGTTCACTAAATTGATGTATACTTAAGCTTCCTTCCTGTCTTTTTTATGCCTTAATAGCAAAAAATGGCACAATAAATCACCAAATAATATTGCATTAAATGAATTTTTGTCTTTGTATTCACCTGTTGAAGAATTTGGTAGATTTCACGAGAGGAAACCATCTGGGTCTGGTGCTTTCTTTTTCAGAATGCTCTTAATATGAATTCAACTTATTTAATAGAAATAAGTGTATTCAAATTATCTAGGATTCTAGTGTGACTTTGGAAAGATTGTCTTTCAAGGACTTGATACATTGCACTGAGGTTACCAAACTGCGGTCATAGAATTGTTTATAATATTCCTTGATTATCCTTTTAATGCCCAACAGTTCAGTAGAGATGGTTACTCTTTTATTTCTGAAATTGGTCGTTTGTGTTATCTTCTTTTTCTTGGTTAGCCTGCATAGAAGTTCATTCACTGTAGCGAGCATCTCAAAGAACCAGCTTTTGTTTTTATTGATTTTCTGATGATTTCAGTGTTTTAATTTTATTGACTTCCGTGATGTTGTTTATCACTTCTACTTGCCTTACGTTGCTTTCCTTTATTTTCTACAGTTTCCTAATTGAAACATGATATTACTGATTTTAGATCTTGTGATTTTTAATGTATTGCATCCAATGCTATAAATTTCCCTCTAAGGACTGCTTTTGCTACATCTAGAAATCTTGTCAAGTCACATTTTCATTTAATGTAGTTAAAGGGTATTTTTTTTTTTTTTTAAATTATACTTTAAGTTCTAGGGTACATGTGCACAACATGCAGGTTTGTTACATATGTACACATGTGCCATGTTGGTGTGCTGCACCCATTAACTCGTCATTTACATTAGGTATATCTCCTAATGCTATCCCTCCCCCCTACCCCCTCCCCACAATAGGACCCAGTATATGATGTTCCCCTTCCTGTGTCCAAGTGATCTCATTGTTCACTTCCCACCTATGAGTGAGAACATGCAGTATTTGGTTTTCTGTTCTTGCGATAGTTTGCTGAGAATGATGGTTTCCAGCTGCATCCATGTCCCTACAAAGGACATGAACTCATCCTTTTTTATGGCTGCATAGTATTCCATGGTGTATATGTGCCACATTTTCTTAATCCAGTCTGTCACTGATAGACATTTGGGTTGATTCCAAGTCTTTGCTATCGTGAATAGTGCCGCAATAAACATACGTGTGCATGTGTCTTTATACCATCATTACTTTTTTTTTTTTTTTTTTCTGAGACAGAGTCTCGCTCTGTGGCCCAGGCTGGAGTGCAGTGGCCGGATCTCAGCTCACTGCAAGCTCCACCTCCCGGGTTCACGCCATTCTCCTGCCTCAGCCTCCTGAGTAGCTGGGACTACAGGGGCCCACCACCTCGCGGGCTAGTTTTTTGTATTTTTTAGTAGAGACAGTGTTTCACCATGTTAGCCAGGATGATCTCGATCTCCTGACCTCGTGATCCACCCATCTCGGCCTCCCAAAGTGCTGGGATTACAGGCTTGAGCCACCGCGCCCGGCCTATACCATCATGACTTATAATCCTTTGGGTATATACCCAGTAATGAGATGGCTGTGTCAAATGGTATTTCCAGTTCCAGATCCTTGAGGAATCGCCACACTGTCTTCCCCAATGGTTGAACTAGTTTACAGTCCCACCAACAGTGTAAAAGTGTTCCTATTTCTCCACATCCTCTCCAGCACCTGTTGTTTCCTGATTTTTTAATGATTGCCATTCTAACTGGTGTGAGATAGTATCTCATTGTGGTTTTGATTTGTATTTCTCTGATGGCCATTGATGATGAGCATTTTAGTTAAAGGTATTTTTAATTCTCTATTGAGACTTCTTCTTTAACCCATGAGTTATTTAAAGGTGCATTGCTAATTTATAAATATTTGGGGATTTTCTGGTTCTTTTACAGTTGTTGATTTTTTGTTGTCAGGTATGTGTTGCAAAAGCAGTCATCTATCTCATCTTGCCACCTCCCAAGATGGCCCAGGATGTGGGCTCTCCCTGAGTGTATCTTTGGCAATCTGCCAGCCTGATGTGGTTGGCCTCCCTCTTTAGTCTGAGCTTGCCTTCTGCTTAGAAAGGGCCATTCTCAGTTCTGGCAGAGAGTTTTCCCAAAATTGAGAAGGTGACATTTCTACTCCCCAGTGCAGCCTGCACCTCTGACCTGTGGTCAGCAGACAGGACAGAGGCCCTCAGTAGACAGAGTTCAGTGGGGTCTCTGACCAAAGTGCATCTTCAGAGTCTGCACCTACCCCCTGTGACCTCAGGCAGACTCTGTGTCCTAAAGCAGGAGGATCTGTGCCACCATCCTGTGGAAATTTGTGAGGATCACTGTGTTACTCAAGTAAGGTCTTTGGAAAGTGTCGTATTACTACTGTTTGTTAACTGCTTGTTGGTGGCTTGGTTGGGCCACACCCTTTATGAAAACCGGGATCCCTCAGCCGGTGTGGGTGTCTGTGCAGCCTGAGACCCTCATGTGAACAGCCTCATGGCAGCTGTCTTTCCCCTTACCACCGTCAGTGCCTCCTTGTTCCTGGGCACTGCTTTCTCTGATGGGTGCTCCACTGTTTTCCTACACCTCAGTGACTACAGCTGGATGTCTTTTCTGGAATCTAGGCGAGGGGGCATCAATAGCAGCTCTGCTGTGGCACTGCCCTCTTTCTTAGCTTGTCTTGCTCTGTCTCAGGCTCCCTCTAAAGATCCCACCCTTCAGGTTCTTCCACAAGTTTCTTATTGAAATCTGAGCAGAAAAATATGACCAATATGACCAATCTTATACCCACTGAAGATATGAATGAAGAATTAAAACAATTATCCATGGACTCTTCCATATAAATACCTAAAAGTAATTTCTAAAAAAAAAATCAAGGAAGATGTAATAGTTTTCCATAAATTAGAATACCCAGCCAGGCACGGCGGCTCACGCCTGTAATCCTAGCACTTTGGGAGAATGAGGTGGGCAGATCACGAGGTCAGGAGATCGAGACCATCCTGGCTAACATGGTGAAACTCCGTCTCTACTAAAAAATACAAAAAATTAGCAGGGTGTGGTGGCGGGTGCCTGTAGTCCCAGCTACTGGGGAGGCTGAAGCAGGAGAATGGCGTGAACCCGGGAGGTGGAGCTTGCAGTGACCCGAGATTGCGTCACTGCACTCCAGCCTCGGAGACAGAGCGAGACTCTGTCTCAAAAAAAAAAGTTTCCCTCACCCACCTTCTCTCTTGCCCACTGGCAGTTAATCCCCACTCCCATCTCCAGCCCTAAGCAATACTGCTGTGATATTCCAGCTCCATAAATTTCCCGCTTATTTAATAGAAATGGACATATATATATATATTTGGAGCCTGACTTCCTTTAGCACACTATGTTTGAAGTTAATTGATGCTTTAGCACGTGCTGGTAGTGTGTTTTCCTTCAGAGTCTGCTGTGTTTATTCATATAGATAGTGTTTATTCATTTATCAGTTAATGGGCATTTAATTAATTTTGTTTTTTGCTATGATGAGTAATGTAGCTTTGAGCATTCATATATAGTCATGTAATGCATAATGACATTTTGGTCAATATATATATATATTTTTTGAGATCCAGGCTGGAGTGCAGTGGCACAATCTTGGCTCACTGGAACCTCCACCTCCGAGGGTTAAGCAATTCTCGTGCCCCAACCTCCCAAGTAGCTGGGACACCCAACATATGCCAGCACACCTGGATAATTTTTGTATTTTCAGTAGAGACAGGGTTTTGCTGTGTTGGTCAGGCTCGTCTCAAACTCCTAGCCTCAGGTGATCCACCCACCTCTGCCTCCCAAAGTGCTGGGATTATAGGCATGAGCCACCGCACCCAGCCTAAATTTTTTTTTTTTTTTTTGAGATGGAGTCTCGCTCTGTTGCCCAGGCTGGAGTGCAGTGGCACAATCTCAGCTCACTGCAAGCTCCGCCTCCCGGGTTTACGGCATTCTCCTGCCTCAGCCTCCCGAGTAGCTGGGACTACAGGCGCCCGCCACCTCGCCCGGCTAGTTTTTTTGTATTTTTTAGTAGAGATGAGGTTTCACCATGTTAGCCAGGATGGTCTCGATCTCCTGACCTTGTGATCCGCCCGTCTCAGCCTCCCAAAGTGCTGGGATTACAGGCTTAAGCCACCGCGCCCGGCCCCAGCCTAAATTTTTTAAGAAACAAGAGAACTATATTCTAAATTAGCTTTGCCAATTTATATTCCTACAATGATGCATAGCACTAATTTCACTGCACAATGTATGGCAGGCCCCAATATGTAAGAAATGGTGAAAGTAACACATAAAGATTAGTATAAAACAAATAAGATTATCATTGTCGCTATCATCTTTGTCAAATTCTCCAAGCAATCTAAATATGCTTGGCAACATAGCTGAAAAAAGCATTATCCGTTACGTTTATCAGTAACAAAGACATACATTTGAAGGGGAAAAACACTTGTACTGACAACACAAGGTCAGAATTAACATACAAATTCTGCTGGTCACTTTGGAATATTTAATTGCCTGGAGAAGTGTTTTGTAGACAAATGCTCTATGGAGCACCTGAGGTAGGGGGAATCAACAAAACTTGGGTTTCAAAAGTTACCCGGGTTTAGAGCAGGAAACTTGGTTGGAGGACACACACCTTGTGTGAGCGAGGTGCCTCGGTGTGTGTGGACGTGTTGGAGGTACAGTATAATGGTGGCTTCCTCCAGAAAGGGACATTTGGGGTAGATTCGTTCCATTTGAACAACACAGCCTGATGTGGCATGGACATGAATGGAGGTGAAATGGACAGTAGCTGACAGGAGCAGTCCTGACAAGGCCAAGGTGAAAAACCTGGGAACCCCTCCAGGTGCAAAGTCTTCAGTTGAAAAAGGAGGTGGCCCCAGGAAATACTGAGATGGATCAGCAATGCACGGGAGACAGAGTTCTTGGCCCTGCAGAGTGAGTAATGTGGATTCTCAAGTTTTCTCCTCTCTCCATTGATTTCTCTCCCAATGCAGACGACCTTCCATCATACATCTTCAGCAACCTTGAGAGACTGGACGAGCTTCGGCCCAGTCTTGAAAGTAAAGGAAGGCAGCTAGCAAGACTGGCATCTGGGCTTGGCTGTGCATGTTTTCTATTGTGGGGAAATATATATAACAGAATACTTATAATTTGAACCTTTTAACCAAAGTGTGCACACAGTGGCATTCAAAATATTCACAGTGTTGCATAACCAATACCACTATCTACACCCAAAATTTTGATGATTTCTTACAAAACCTTGTCCACAGTAAGCAATACAGCACTTTCCCCCTATTTCCAGCCCACGGTGATTCCTATCCCGCTTTCTCTTGTATGAATTTGATTATTCTAGGCACTTCATACAAGTACAGTTATACACTATATTCCTTTTGTGTCTGGCTTATTTCCATAAGCATAATGTTCTCAATGTCCACCCACGTTGTATCATCTATCAAAATTGTGTTCCTTTTTTACAGATGGATGATGTACCATTGCATGTAGACCACCTTGCTTTTTGTTCATTGATGGTTGAATTATTTTCACCTTTTGGCTCCTGTGAAAAGTGATGCTATAAACATTATACAAATATCTGTTTGATTTCTGTTTTCTATTCTTTGGGGTATATACCTAACAGTAGAGTTCCTGGGCCCAACAGGAGTTCTATATTTAACTTTCTGAGCAGCTGCAGACTGTTTTTCACAGTGGCTGCAACTTTATCCATTTCTATCACTAATGTATCAGGGTTACAATTTCTTTACATCTTTGTCCACACTTATTTTCCTTTAAATCATCCTAATAGGTGTATATTGGTGTCTACTTGTGTTTTTCATTTGCATTTCCCTAATGACTAATGATGCTGAGCAGCTTTTCCTGTGCTACTATCAGTGGGTGTATCTTCTTTAGGGAAATATATGTTCAAGTCTTTTGCCCATTTTAAAAAAGTTGTCTGATTTTTATTTAGTTTGTTGTTGTATATTTTTGAATATATTTTATATATATTTAAAATATATTTTAAATTTTAGTCTCTTACAAGGTAAATGATTTACAAATATTTCACCCTTTGTATAGAACTTTAGATTCACAAACTTCATTAATTTTTATAAAATCCTCAGCAATTGACCCCAAACAGATAAGACAGAAGCACTATTTTAGGAATAGTTGAAAGTATTATCACCCCAAAACATAGTCATAATCAAATCCTGCAAGCTACACGTAAGGCACAATGACAAATAAGGCAGCAAAGGGCCATCTGGTGATTAGTCCACCACACTTGTTGCAACTGTTTGTGCTGCAGTTTAAACATATCAGCATTCAACCCACGTCTCCTCTCTTGAAGTAAACTGTCCTATGTTGGCTGGCCTGAACAAGCATAGATAGTCTCCAGCCTCAATTAATATGCATGCATGACAAAGAAAAGGAGGTCTGGATGAAAAAATATTGTATGATTAATAATTATGCTTTAATTAATTTTAAAGGATATAATTTCAGTGTTTGTAATTCTCCCGTCGGCAGTTATAACAAAGGATTAGTGAATAAATACAGTAGACTGTTTTGCCTAGAATTGAATCCAATCTGTCTATTAAGCTTTGCTTTTATTCAAGTGCAAAATGCTAAAACACATAATAACTGCAGTGACAGCCACTGTGGATCCTCAGAGGATTCCACAAAAATGGTCTTGGTACATAAATCCTACAAGCTAATATTGTTTTACGGGGTTTAGAAAACCATTCAAACCTCACAGTGTGAGCAGTGGGACTCTCATCAAACTATAGCGTGTGCTTCAGTACCATTTGTAGACTGACTCATTCCCATTGCCTTAAGTTGCCATCAGCAAAATGCCAGGGACTCCATTTCTTGCTCCTCGGCTCCTCGTTCTTGCCTGTCTTTCCACAAGGGAAGATTTTTAGCAGGAGCTCAAGCTGTGCTTTTAATGAAACACATCCCCACACACTGTCCTGTTGTCCACATTAAGCAGAGCTCCCTGAATAACTCATGAACAAAAGCATCTATGACTAACCATTGCTCTGTGTCCTCCTAGCCTCTGAGGAGTCCCCAGCTCACAAGAAGGGAGGAGATGGAGAGAGGCCGGTCGACACAAGGGTAAGGTTGCCTTGCATTCCCTGAAATAGAAATGTTCCTTTCTTGGTGTCTTTCTTTTTCAACTGACTTTACACGTGAAAAAATGACAATGTACATTACAGGTATTAAATGCAGTTTTCTGAGGGGGTGGAAGAAGTGATTCTTAGCAACTGATACGTAATCCAAAATGGCATATACCTGTGACAGCTTCAGGTTGTAGACTGTATCCTTGGGGCCCTTGTCCTTGGAAGCAAAGTCTTCTCCTTGGATTCAGTATTTTGCACTTGCCAACCTACGTGGATCTGAGAGATCCACCACCCAGAAGCTGATGTCTTTTCCAGTGTGTATCCTACCCTTGTTTGGGGGGGCTTGAAGTTGACTACACTTTCTGATCAAGTTTTCAATATTCACTGAGAGAAACAGCCTTGTGCAAACAATCCACAACACGACGTACCCTTCATAAAGCTTTGTTTCTGTATTGCAGGTGGTGCAGGCGGCCCCTCTGGGGTGTGACTCTAGTAAGTATTCTGGAACTATTTGCCAAAAAAAAATCTGGATGCCAAGAAACGTGTGGCATCCTTGCAGGTTTCAATGTGAAGAGCCACCCTGATCCTGGGATTGGGATAGGAATAAGCACAGTGGAAGTGTTTTTTAAAAATCTGAATTCCCCAGGGAAATATTATGGCCAATTTTTGAGGAAGCAGCTGTGCTCCCTTTTGGTTAGTGCTGAGTTGGGTGCTTGAGGATTCGTGGTGTCTCATGTGAGGCTGCATCACGTGGTGTGA
The DNA here is from genome assembly GCF_037993035.2 of Macaca fascicularis. Classification (NCBI taxonomy): domain Eukaryota; kingdom Metazoa; phylum Chordata; class Mammalia; order Primates; family Cercopithecidae; genus Macaca; species Macaca fascicularis. Next base: position 34,007,741 of record NC_088384.1, read on the forward strand.
GTGTGTGCGTTTCTGTACAGATGAGGCTGTGTGTTTCCTCAGGAAAGATTTCCCATTTATACAACCCAATCGCAGGTGTCCACTTCTAAAAATAAAATCCATCCCCCGCCCACTCTTTCTGTGCAGTGGCTCCTCCACCCTCACCAGAGCCATCCCTGGGTCTGGCTTATTATCCCCACTGCTCAGGTGGAGATCCTGAAGGGCCAAGGGGGTGGCCCCAGCTCCCAAGTTCCTGAATGAAAAATTGAAAACATGAACCCAGGACCGTGGGCCTGTGCTGACGCTGACATGCACTTAGTCATGGGGTGTTCGCCACCACGCAGGGAGTCCAGCATTCATGTATAAGCCCTAAAGCACCGAGCCCAGAAGGCCCCAGACACTGCCCATCATCATAAAGTGACCTCCATGGTCACACAACCCAGGGCAGTTCTAGGCACATCTCCCCATGGGCCGGCGTAGTCATCAGTGTGTCAAAAGCACAGAGATCCCCCAGGGTTTGGGTCAGCTCACAGAGCCTGTTTTTGTTGCTGTTGCAGTTGTTGTTGTTGTTTTTAACTTTTAAGTTCAGGGTTACATGTGCAGGATGTGCAGGTTTCCTACATATGTAAATGTGTGTCATGAGAGTTTGTTATACAGATTATTTCATCACCCATATATTAAGCCTAATATCAGTTATTTTTCCTGATCCTCCCGCTCCTCCCACCTCCCACCCTCCAGTAGGCCCCACACTCCCAGATTCTAAGAGGAGTAAGGGACCATGCAGGCCAGTGCGGCCCACTTCAGTTGTGAAGTTAATTTGCTCAGCAACTTAACAAAGCCTATAAGGATGGGTGATGTATTTTAGTAGATTTAGTAATACTATCTTCCCAAGCCCTAAAATGCTCAAATCCTGCCAGCTGAAAATGGTGAGGAGGGACAGATGGGAACTCTGTGCAGCACTTGGTTATTAGCCTGGCTTCCGTCCCCTCGTGGCAACTCTCTTATGCATGTGGGTAAAAGACCCTCAGCCTCAAGCCAAGCCGCCTCCATGAGGAGCCATCTCACTATTGACTGGCTAGTGCAGTGTATGGCCACCAGCCCAACTGAAACAAAATGTGGCTTTAAAACAGGTGTAAATCTCATACAACAGGCAAATGCAGAAGCAGCATGTCTTGCAAGTTGTAAAGAAGACAGTCGCAGTGTCGCTGGACTTCAACCTGGGTAGAAGACATGAGGGAACTCTGTCACTGAATCACGGCAGAGTTCAAGGCCACTTGTAGACTATTTCGTGTTACAGAAGGTGGCCTTTAGCTACTAAGCACTTTGCCTCTGTTTCTCATTTCTTTCCTGTTCATCTTCTTGGTCATCCTTCTTCCACAAGAGAAAAGAGCCCGAGCAAAAGCCAGTTTCAATATTAATCTGACTGAAGTTTTGTGCAGTTTATTATCATCCAGGTAATCAGCTGCAACCCGGTCTGCCTAACAGCCCCCGTATCCCTGCTGTGTGTTTTCATTTAATAAATATTTTGTTCTACTTACTATGTGCTAGATTTTCTGGAGACCACAAAGTAAATGAGATAGAATCTTTATGTTGACAGCTACGTTGGATTTAACATAACTGACAAAAATTAAAATTTCTGATTTCTTGTAAAAATATTTTGTACGTGTGAATGCATACTGAATGTAAAGTGGTTAACAAAAAATCACACTTGCACTCATGGAAGGCTTTTCATGAATTTGTCAATTTCTTTTTTTTATATATATTTCCCCGCTTCACTGGATAATGCATATCTGAACCTGGAAACTGATTCCCACTGCAGAAAGTGTTCTGAGCCACATCCCTTAGCTTCACTGGTGCAGGACCACCCGGGAGGGTGGCCCAGCATCAGCTTGGCCCATGCTGTGATCAGCCACCTCCATGCACCACACCAAGCAAGCTCCCTGGGTGATTCACAGTCTCCACCACCAGGGCACTGACCTTTATTCTGTGTTCTCCTAGCTCCCCATGCGCTGTACACGACATCGCTAATGAGGACGCTGTACACGACATCGCTAATGAGGACACTGTACATGACATCGCTAATGAGGACACTGTATATGACATCGCTAATGAGGACACTGTATACGACATCGCTAATAAGGACGTTGTATATGACATCGCTAATGAGGACGCTGTATATGATGTCACTAATGAGGACACTGTATACTACATCGCTAAAGAGGATGCTGTACAAGACATCGCTAATGAGGACACTGTATACGATGTCGTTAATGAGGACGCTGTATATGACATCGCTAAAGAGGACACTGTACAAGACATAGCTAATGAGGACGCTGTATACAACATCACTAATGAGGATGCTGTACAAGACATCGCTAATGAGGACACTCTATATGACATTGCTAATGAGGACATTGTATATGACATTGCTAATAAGGATGCTGTACAAGACATCACTAATGAGGACACTGTATATGACATCGCTAATGAGGACGCTGTATACAACATCGTTAATGAGGACGCTGTACAAGACATCGCTAATGAGGACACTGTATACGACATTGCTAATGAGGATGCTGTATATGACATCGCTAATGAGGACGCTGTATATGGCATCGCTAATGAGGACACTGTATATGACATCGCTAATGAGGACGCTGTACAAGACATCACTAATGAGGACACTGTACGACATCACTAATGAGGACATTGTATACGACATCGCTAATGAGGACGCTGTATATGACATCGCTAATGACACTGTACACGACATTGCTAATGAGGATGCTGTATATGACATCGCTAATGAGGACACTGTATACGACATTGCTAATGAGGACGTTGTATATGACATCACTAATGAGGACACTGTATAAGACATCACTAATGAGAATGCTGTATGCAATATCGCTAATGAGGACACTGTATATGACATCACTAATGAGGACATTGTATATGACATTGCTAATGAAGATGCTGTATATGACATCGCTAATGACACTGTACACGACATCGCTAATGAGGACGCTGTATATGACATCACTAATGAGGACACTGTATAAGACATCACTAATGAGAATGCTGTATGCAATATCGCTAATGAGGACACTGTATATGACATCACTAATATGGACGCTGTATATGACATCGCTAATGAGGATGCTGTACAAGACATCACTAATGAGGACACTGTATACGACATCGCTAATGAGGACGCTGTATATGAGGTCGCTAATGAGGATGCTGTATATGACATCACTAATGAGGACACTGTATACGAGGTCACTAATGAGGATGCTGTATATGACATCGCTAATGAGGACACTGTATACGACATTGCTAATGAGGACTCTGTACAAGACATCCCTAATGAGGACGCTGTATACGACGTTGCTAATGAGGACTCTGTACACGACATCACTAATGAGAACGCTGTATACGACATCGCTAATGAGGACACTGTACAAGACATCTGTAAAAAAGAAGATGCTGCCAAGGTAAGACACTTTTGTCTTGAACCGAAATGTTACTTTCCTGGCTTCTTTCTAATCAGATGTAGACACGAACATCTGCCAATGTGCATTATCATTGTCATCTGCAATTTAATCAAATGTAGACATGAACATCTGCCAATGTGGATTATTTATGACATCCACAATGCCCTTGGTGTGATGCTATTGATTGGGAGCCTCTCATCAACCCATGCCGGGCACACTGGGGCATGGTAGATGGCAGCGTCCACGATCCACTGCAAGGCAGAGGTGTTTCCCTCCACAGCAGTTTCCCCCCGTGGATTAAGGTTGTGAAACTGCCAATCTAGATACACTTCAAAGATAAATTCTGTGGGAAAAGGTCTTGTCTTTTTCATAGGTGTCCTCAGTGCTAGTTTTGGGGGACTCCAACCTCTGACTCAGTCACTATACCCCTTCTTATTTTCTCCAGTTGTTGAGAGAATATCAGATCTGTGTGACGTGCATGGCATCATTTCACCCTCCTAATGTTTCCTTTTCTATAACTGCAGGAGCCATTGACAGTGGAGAATGGTACGTACCCTGAAATAACTCATTTCCTGAGGGAAAAATGCTGTCTCTAGCATACAGAAACCTGATTCTGGGCTCCTTTTGGGGAGGAGGATTTGGGGTCTGGTGAGAGCAAATGATTTTGCAAGTATAAAACAATGTTCAGAGAGGCTGGAGGGATGTCTGTGAGCCCAGAGGAAACACCAGGGGATCCTGTGGGAAGCACGGGGGCTTCAGCTGGGGTGGGAGGAGTGGGCCTCTCTCTAATGACTTATCCTGATGTTTGTGTTTCTAAAGATTTGATTATGGAGAGCATATCTGATGATGAGGATTTTGCAGGTAGGTAACTACTTTCCATGTAAGATTCAATGGGAGAGAGTTCCCAGGGGCCTTCGGGGTATCCATACTGTTTGGGAGGTTGAGGGAGGGGGCATGAAATCAAAAAGAAAAAGGAAATATGTGTCAAATTGGATTTTGTCTTTTCCAAGTTTCTTGCCACAATGTAAGAACTGTCTCTCTGGGCTGTGAGGGTGCTGTGTGATTTAACGGTGATCTTTCCCAAAACAGGTGGCCTTTTCTCTTCTGCCTCTGCCAAACATCAACCCAAAGGGAAACTTCCTTCCTAACCTTTTATGATATTTAGAGGTTGGACTAGTCAGCACCCCTTGGGATTGTGCAGAAGAGGTTTGGGGTTGCATCCAGCGGCACCTGTGGCGAACAGAATCTGAGGACACAACTCCCTCACAGGCACTTACTTGAACCTGGAGACAAAGTTCTCCTGGTGTGTGCCCAGGGGTGCAGGAGAAATTGATGGTCGTCCTCTGAACTTTTAGGACTTTGAAAAGCAGTCATGTTTCCATCCTCGCTGTTGACTCCTGGCTTAAAAGGATCTCCCAGGGTGAGTGAGGAGGCGGGATCGGACCCTGGCAGTCTGACGGCAACACCCGTGTTCCTCTGCGCTGGGCCATGGATGACGTTACACACCTTGGTGAGCATCAGGAATTGAGGCTAACCACGTCTGGAATTGAGATGGGCCTTGAGTCATAGGAATAGGTTGGAAAAGGTGCATTTTACTACCCTATTGAAAGAAACCATTTATTTCTCACTCCAGCAGGATAAATGGTTTTCAGTATCCCCTTAACTGCTCATTGACTCTTACTGTAGATCAGGAGGTGGCAAGCAGCCCCTGCCCTCCCCCCGTTGTAGGCCCAAGGTAACCAGCAATTGACTGCATATAATGGAAGAGTGGTGCATTTGGAGGTGTCTCTATTAATGGGACCCACATGATATGGGTCAGAGCTAGGGTGAGAAAAAACCTGGGAGCACAATGAAATAATTAAATATTGAACAAAACATTATTGAAATCTCCATTGCACTTTAGTAGTTGAAGTCATTCTTGTGGTCTTCACTGCCTTTCCCAAGCATAACAAGCTACTTAATATCACACGGACCCATGCCATGAGGAACGATGATCAGTTTGTAAAATGCCAATAAAGCCATTGCCCGTATAAGCCATGATATTTCATCCATATATTTCAATTTCCATGTGTAAATATAGTTCAAATGTCAGAAATTTATTATTATCTAATAGAATATGCATGGTATATCAATGAGTGATAACCCTCATACTCTTTCTATTAATAATTATTTGTATGATGAAAAAAGCAGACTCCTATTCTTGGATTTTTCTGAGTTTGCACACATTAGCATGACCACCCCATGTCCACCTGACATGTGCCAGCAGGAGGCCAGGAACAGAGGCTTTTCTTATTAACCAAGATTTCTAAATATATTACATATTCAAGGTTACAAATAACTCTAAGTATCATAAAAGGTTAGCAAGGAAGTTTCCCTTCCACTCCGAACTTCCAAACACCAAGTCGACATTTTCATTTACATGTCATCCCTACAATCTATGTGCAAATAGAAACATGCACCTGGCATGCATGCTGATGCGTGATTGTGCTTATACAAAGTCCTCTGCACCTCTGCATATATCACTGGGCAATGCACCTTAGTTATCTTTCCACTTTTCAACTGTAAATCCATTGTATTGTTTCAGAGCTGTAAAGTACTGCACCCTATGACTCTTCCCAAAATGACTTAAGCACCCCCTCTGGGTATCCATTTGTTCTGTTTCCAGTCTTGCTCTTATAACCAATGCGGTAGTGAACAGCACTGTGTTGAGTAGAAGTGGTGAACGTGGCATCTTTGTCTTGTTCCAGTCCTCAGGGGGGATGGTTTCAACTTTTCCCCATTCAGGATAATGTTGGCTGTGGGTCTGTCATAGATGGCTTTTATTACTTTAAGGTATGTCCCTTCTATGCTGATTTTGCTGAGGGTTTTAATCATAAAGAAATTCTGAATTTTGTCAAATACCTTTTCTGCATCTATTCAGATTATCATGTAATTTTTGTTTTTAATTTTATTTATGTGAAGTATCACATTTATTGACTTGCATATGTTAAACCACCCCTGTATCCCTGGTATGAAACCCACTTGACCATGGTGGATTGTCTTTTTGATATGCTATTGGATTCAGTTAGCTTGGATGTAGCATTTCTTATTATTCCAGTCTGTGGAGTGTATTGGTTTAAGTAATGAAAACATGTTATATCTTCACTGCTTCACACTTTCTGTTTCTTTAATAGCCTTCCCAACAGGACAGCATAAAAGTAGGGGCTCCGCTAGTCTCCCCTTAATCTGGAATCCCCCCTTCTCCACGACTTGCTTATTGGACAGGATAGACTGAGCACCCAGGCCTCAAAGTAAGGACACGCTCCTAGAGGTGCAGTGCCTGGGAAGGCCAACCTTGGAGGAGCACTGCCATCTGTACAGTTACAGAGGTGTTGGGAGGGACTGACCACCAATTCATAAGGCTGTGCTTTGTTGGTGATGTAAAGGATTGTTTCACAGATTGTTGGGGAGTGACAATCCCAAGTCCTTGCCTGGCCCTTGTTCTGGCTCTGCACAAAAGCAATAAGAGAGGGATGCTGGTAAGGGCTGACCTGTTTCTGTGCTGGGGAGGAAGGTGCTGGTCTGAAATCCAGGAGACTGAGGATGACCTGCTGCTGTGCTGGGGAGGAAGGTGCTGGGCTGAAATTCAGGAGGCTGAGGATGCAGCAGTCCCATAGGAGGTACATGACCTTCAGGATACATTTTCTTAATTGATGATAAATGGAAATGATAAATCGTTGACCAATTTTTCTGTCATTGGATATCTACTCTCTACTGCTCATGCTGTTCTTGTCTTTTGGGGAAGATGGAGGATCAGTCAGTGGGTGCTGCACTGAGTGGAAGGAAGGAGAGCTGCGACAAAAATTAAGGGAGGATGAGGGATGAGAGGCCCTTCATCCAGGTGCTCGCAGAGCCCTCCTGAGGAGGAAAGCCCTGTGGCTGCCTGGGGAAGGAGCAGTGAGGGCTGCGTGACTCCCACAGTGAAGTGTGTGGTATGTCTGAGGACACCTGGGCTGGTCTGTGAGGAGCCAGTGGCAGAGTGAGAAGCAGCAAGGCCAGGAGGGTGGCTGGAGGCCAGGCTCTGGGTCATTCTCCATGTGATAGAAACAGCCAGACCCAGTGGGCTGGGAGGTGCAGGACGCAGTGACTGATGACAGAACAATGTGGAGAGAGGCGCCATGTGTCAAATCTTTACTTTGTTCTGGGCATTGTGCTAAAACTTCCCATGGCTCATCCCATTTAGGGGCTGAAAGTTGTAGAGGTTTAGGAAGCTCACCCGTGATACTGTAGCCCCCATCTCCTGCCCCTTTTCACCCAGCCACCACCTGTTTTAGGGGAACACACAGAAGTAGTAACCTCTTATGGAGAGGCAAGTAAATTCTGATGTTCTTGTTATTCACAGAAAAAAACACTGGCTCATATGGTTGGGGAGGTGAAATACCAGAAGTATTTCATCTGGTTATTTCTATCTTTGTGAATCCTATAGTATTGAAATGCATAGGTTAGCATTTTCGGCCAATTTACTCAGCATTCTGGGTTAAAGACTTTTATTTTTAATTAGTTATTTGTTTGTTTGTTTATTTTGAGATGGAGTTTCGCTCTTGTCGCCCAGGCTGGAGTACAATGGCACGATCTCGGCTCACTGCAACCTCTGCCTCCCGGGTTCAAACAATTCTCCTGCCTCAGCCTCCCAAGTAGCTGGGATTACAGGCATACGCCACCATGCCCAGCTAATATTTTCTATTTTTAGTAGAGACGGAGTTTCTCCATGTTGGTCAGGCTGGTCTCGAACTCCCGACCTCAGGTGATCCGCCCACCTCGGCCTCCCAAAGTGCTGGGATTACAGGTGTGAGCCACCATGCTCACCCTAAAGTCTTTTAAAATTCACTTGTGTAAGCTGACTTAGTTTTCTTTAGCCTTGCAGAAAAATACAAAAATGGCAATCTCTTTTATCACACAAATAATGTCTTTTTAATAGTGATTTTTTAAATTGAGGTATGATGTACTTTTCATTCACTAATTATTAATTGCTTACGTTTGAAGTGTTTTTTAAATTAATATTTAATTGCACACATGAAGATTGCTAGTCATAGGCATTTTACTAACCAACAGTCATTAAGCATAGCATGGATTCATGTGATGTCAAGGAGCGATTTTATTTGGTGAAAGGGAAAAGATAGCACGAGAACGAATGAAAGAGCTGGACCAGTGGAGACACCGACAGTGATCTGTCTAAGATCTAAATCATTCTGTTGTCTTCCCGGCCTCCTTACCATCCTGACCGTTGTCATCAGCATTGTTGGGTCCTTTTAGCACAGATTTCTCAAAATGGGCAACTCCGTAACACTTGGAAGCTTACGAGTTCATAGAATTTGAAAGAGGGCAATTTAGGAGTACCCATCTATTTTAAAATTCCAGTAAAATTTCATTTCATGTCTAGAGTCTTGTATGTAAAATATTTCCACAATTAGGAGAAATATGTGCATGGGGATTTTCTACGTAGCAGTGTTTTGATAGAATAGAAAGTTGGGGCAAACCAAATTTCCATCACGAAGGAAATAGTAATACACTGAATAATAATACAGTGAATATTATGCAGGCTTTAAACATCAAAAAAGAGCTCAACTTCCGACTTCCGATGATCACGTTGAAGTAGGTCACAGCTGGTTTACATTTGATTTTCGTGTGGGAAATCTGAGTGTCTGCCTTAGTGATTTTGTATGTGGTTAAATTTAGCTAATGTAAAGCTATTCGAAGTATGGAAAAACAGAACTTTAAAACACTATCTTCTCAACAACCAAGTGGACCCGTTTCGCCTAAAACCCGCACATTTGGCCCAGCACGGTGGCTCACGCCTGTCATCCCAGCACTTTGGGAGGCTGAGGCGGGTGGATCATGAGGTCAGGAGATTCAGACCATACTGGCTAACATGGTGAAACCCTGTCTCTACTAAAAAATACAACAAAAATTAGCTGGGCGTGGTCGCAGGTGCCTGTGGTCCCAGCTACTCAGGAGGCTGAGGCAGGAGAATGGCGCGAAGGCGGGAGGCGGAGCTTGCAGTGAACCTAGATGGTGCCACTGCACTCCACCCTGGGTGAGAGAGCGAGACTCCATCTCAAAAAACAAACAAACAAAAAAACCCACGCATTCATCTGCCTGCCCATCATTCTGTCTGTCCACACGGGCATCACTTGTTAATGGAGCCGAGTGCCCACTGTCGAGCTGACAAGCCCACAACCTACCTGTTCCTCGTCACACATTAATTCTTCAACAAATCCCTTTTGATAGATTGTGATTAAGCTTAGCTGCTAGTTCCAATTGCTTCCCCAAACGTACTTCTCACTGTTCTCCCATCACACCCTTCAGCCCATCCATGCAGGGTTCCTTTGCTTTTCCCACCTTACACCAAACTCCCTATTTTCACTCCCACTTTTACCTCCTCTCCAAGACAAAACAAACACAACTAGCATTTTAAAACTTAGTTGTAATCTTTCTTCCTTCATGAAAATTTCTCCAACAGCCACTCCCATGGCCCTGTGTGTTCCAGATATTTTTAAATATTGGCTGTAAGGTTGAGCGCGTCAGGATATGCCGTTTTGGCTGTGTGCAGATGGAGGCAGTGGCTGGAGTGAATGAAGGACAATTGCTGGCAACCGGCAGAAGCTGAGAAACAGGGAACAGGCGCTCCTCCAGAGCCTCCGGGAGCCAGGCCTTTGGACACCTCGAACGTGGGCTTCTGGGAGACCACATGTGTCTGCTGTAAGCAACCCAGACTCTGGCAGTTTTTAGAGCCACCCCAGGATGCTCATCCACACCTGTCTGACAAGGGCAAGCTCCAAGGAAGGGATTCTTTACGTATCTACATTGTTTGAAGATTTTACAATAATAATTTATTCTTGCATGCCTAATCATCATTAGCCAATACAGATAAAATAATAAAGAAATGACCCACATTTTATGTTAGGAGTTTGATCTGCCATTTGTCAAGTATGGAATCTTGAACAAGGGGTTAAACATCTGAGTGTCTCTATCACTTGATCTGTAAAGTGGGGGTGCCCACATCCACCGGGCTCCCCTCCCAGGCTGGTGCCGGACTCTCCCTGGGTCCCTGTTCTCTCGCCAGCCACATCCATTCTCCCTCCAGAATGGCGCTAGTGACTGTGTGTGGCTTTCCATTCCCACCACGTTTGTCTCTAACTCCGGCAGCAGATCAGCGTCAGCAGAACACAGCTGAGTGCTCCTCTCCTCCTCGCCCCTTCAGGGGTTCCTCAGCACCCACTGGATCAGGTGCAAACTTCCGAGCCTCGCTGGATCCCCTCCACATTCTGAGCTCCATCTGCCTTCCCATCCCTATCCTTCCCCACCCGCCTCCCTGGCAGAGAAAAGCTGAGTGTGTGATGCTGTCTGAATGCTGAGCACGGCCTTTTGCAGCCGGTCCACTGCGTACGCTGTCCCTGTGGGGGACCTCCACCCTAACACTTTCAGCCTGGAGCCTTCTCCCAGGGCCCCACGACAGAAGTGACTTCCCTTGCCTTTGAATTCCTATAGCACAAGCCCTACTGCCCCCCAATAAAACTGCAAAGTCCTTTTGTGGAAAATAACTTTATTCATGATTGTGTTTATCACACTATTTTATGGAGAATAGGTGATCAATAAATATTTGCTGAATAAATGAATAACACTTGATTTATATAGAATTAACGTCGGTTCTCAAAGTGAAAAATTACAAACAGCACTGATATTCAGCCAGTACACATGAGTCTGGTCATAGCAGTTATAAAATACTGAAATACCCCCTGCCACTGACCTTTGACCCCCAGATGCCTCCCACTGCCGCTGCTCTCCCCACTGGGAGCACCTGGACTCCCCACAGCCTGCTAACTAAAGGGCTAACGTCTTGCACAGCAGGAAGCACCCAGGACTGAGCAGCCACATGGCCGAGTCCACTGCTAAAAGCGTCCATTCTGACTGATCAGGACCTGAGGACCCTCATGGTTAAATATTTTGGTAATATTCCTGATTATAAATAAGGCTCAGTTATATAGTCTGAAAACGATGCTTCTCCTCATTACAAAATCTCTTAGAAGACTCAGAAGACTCCATAGATCCAGGAACGGAGTGGAAAATGATAGCGTGTCAATCTCTGAAGGTTTTGGGCATATCTGTTAGCATTCCATCTTCATGTAAACCAGAAGATACGCAGTTTCCTGCCTAGAGAGAAGAGAAGACACATCAGCACAGCGGCATGAAATCTTCGTCAGAAAACAACGCTTCGTTCATCTATGATGAACAAGCGTCAGCAAACTTCCAGGCGGCTGGATCAAGCCTTGTCTATCCATCACCTTGGAGAGGAACAAAATAGGCAACCTGGGAAGATGCACACTACATTTCTTTTTTTTTTTTTTTTTAAGACGGAGTCTCGCTCTGTCGCCCAGGCTGGAGTGCAGTGGCCGGATCTCAGCTCACTGCAAGCTCCGCCTCCCGGGTTCACGCCATTCTCCTGCCTCAGCCTCCGGAGTAGCTGGGACTACAGGCGCCCGCCACCTCGCCCGGCTAGTTTTTTGTATTTTTTAGTAGAGACGGGGTTTCACCGTGTTAGCCAGGATGGTCTCGATCTCCTGACCTCGTGATCCGCCCGTCTCGGCCTCCCAAAGTGCTGGGATTACAGGCATGAGCCACCGCGCCCGGCCCACACTACATTTCTATTAGTTAATATCTAAAGAGGAGGTTAACAAGCTATAGGCCAAATCCAATCCCTCGGGGTTTTTAAAATCTACTTTCAACTTTTATTTTAGATTCAGCGGGCACACGTGCAGGTTTGTCACGTGAATACGAGCATGCTCCCAACAGTTAGTTTTTGACCCCTCCCCTCCCTCCTTCCCCATCCAGCAGTTCCCAGTTGTTGCCATCTTTAAGTCAATGAATACCCAATGTTTAGCTCCCATTTATAAGAGAGAATATGCATTACGTTTTGTTTGTTTGTTTGTTTTTTTCTTTTTGAAATGGAGTCTTGCCCTGTCGCCCAGGCTGGAGTGCAGTGGTGCAATCTTGGCTCACTGCAACCTCCGCCTCCCAAGTTCAAACGATTCTCCCTCCTCAGCCTCCCGAGTAGCTGTGACTACAGGAGCCCGCTACCATGCCCAGCTAACTTTTTGTATTTTTAGTAGAGACAGGGTTTCACCGTGTTAGCCAGGATGGTCTCAATCTCTTGACCTCATGATCTGCCTGCCTCAGTCTCCCAAAGTGCTGGGATTACAGGTGTGAGCCACCGTGCCCAGCCTTTTGTTTACTTTTTGACGAGACCAGTTCTTGCTCTGTCACCAGGCTGGAGTGCAGTGGCACAATAGTAGCTCACTGCAGCCTCGTGTTCCTGGGTTCAACTGATCCTTCTGTCTGTTTTGGCTTCCTGAGTAGCTAGGACTAGGGGTGTGTACCACCATGCCTAGCTATAATAACTTTTAATTTTTGTAGAGATGGAGTCTTGCTTTATTGCCCAGGCTAGTCTTGAACTCCTGGCTTAAAGTGATCCTCCCGCCTTGGCCTCCCAAAGTGCTGGGATTAAAGGTGTGAGCTCACACCCAGTCTCCAAGCCTCTTTTTGCAAATAAATTTAACTAGACCCCAGCCATGCGCCTCTGCCCACACACTGTCTACGGTTGCTTTTGCTCTACAGGGCAGAGCTAAGTGGTTGCAGCAGACACTGTACAGACAACAAAGTCTGAAATACTTTCTCTCCAACCCTTTACAGAGAAAGTCAGCCAACCTCTGATCTCAATAATAGGGAAATCAATGACAACCACAAAGTGACAAAGATCGATGTCTAAGACGGATGCTCAGAATAAACAAGAGAGAAAAATGAAAAGTAGAAGGAGGATTTCAAACGTGAGCTTCACCTAATCCGTTACTTTTCAAATGACCAGGCCTATCTGTGCAGCTGAAAATCATCTCCAATAGCATCTCTGATACACAATCTCAAAGCTCAGCCAAGAAACTTACAAAGTCTCTCTGCTTTAACTTCATCCACCTTTTTTCTCTCCAGCTTCTCCTCAGTAGTTAATGATTATAAAAATATTTATTGACCAGGCGCGGTGGCTCACGCATGTAATTCCAGCACTTTGGGAAGCCGAGGCGGGTGGAATCATGAGGTCAGGAGATCGAGACCATCCTGGCTAACATGGTGAAACCCCATCTCCACTAAAAATACAAAAAATTAGCCGGGCGTGGTGGCGGGTGCCTGTAGTCCCAGCTACTCGGGAGTTTGAGGCAGGAAAACGGCGGGAACCCACGAGACGGAGCTTGCAGTGAGCCGAGATCCCGCTACTACACTCCAGCATGGGTGACAGAGCGAGGCTCTGTCCCAAAAAAACAAACAAAAAAAAAAAACAAAAAAAAAGAAACAACAGTGTGATGGCCAGGCATGGTGCTCATGCTTGTAATCCAAGCACTTTGGGAGGCTGAAATGGACGTTGTAATCCAAGCACTTTGGGAGGCTGAAATGGACGGATGGCTTCAGCCCAGTAGTTTGAGACAAGCCTGGCAACATAGTGAGACCTCACCTTTACAAACATTTTTTTAAAATGTGCCAGGCATGGTGATGCATGCCTGTAGTCCCAGCTATTCAGGAGGTTGAGGTGGGAGGATCGCCTGTGCCCAGGAGTTCAAGGCTGCAGTGAGCTGTGATCACACCACAGTACTCCAGCCTGGGCAACAAAGCAAGACTCCATCTCTGAAAATAAAATTTTAAAAAAAAGATCTTTGCTGTAAAAGAGGTATGCTTAAATGCAATAAAAGCATATAAGAAGGCCAGGTGTGGTGGCTCATGCCTGTAATCCCAGCACTTTGGGAGGCTGAGGCGGGCGAATCATGAGGTCAAGAGATTGAGACCATCCTGGTCAACATGGTGAAACACCATCTCTACAAAAAAAAATTAGCTGGGCCTGTTGGCATGCACCTGTAGTCCCAGCTACTCAGGAGGCTGAGGAAGGAGAATCGCTTGAACCTGGGAGGTGGAGGTTGCAGTGAGCCAAGATTGTGCCACCGCACTCCAGCCTGGCAACAAAGCGAGACTCCATCAAAAAAAAAAAAAAACAAAAAAACATGCAAGAAGCCCCCACAAATCTGGGTGAATCAGTAAAGGCTTTAAAGGGTAGGAAAAGACCATGAGTATGAAACACGAGCGGGGAGTTGGCCTAGATGGTAAATGAGGAGAGGACAGTACAGCCAGGAAGTACGCATGCACAGCAGAGGGGAGATGGAGGGCACGGCTGTTTGAGCTACCTGTACTTCAATATTCCTGGAGTGTGACGTGTGAGGCAAGCATGGGGTGGTGGGGGGAGTGTTGTAGATGAGGCGGACAGTGAGCCATCAGCATGTTAGTAACAGGGGAATCCACAGGCGTTTCATGAGCTCCAAGGACCCTATGTGAGCTCATTAGGCTCCCATTACCCAAATACGTTTCTTACCAGTGGTAGTTAGGATTTCCGTAGGTACACTGGATGTCTTCCCAGGATACCTGGAAGCCAGAAACAAACAGGGTCAAGCAGCCAGCTGACACTTACAGGCACCCACAGAGGACAGGGTGCTACAATGTACCCCTCATCCTCCAGACAAGCCCACCTCTAGCAGCTCCCAAGAGCCTGGAGCATCAGCAGCAGGACGTCATGTGCAATGAAGTCTTTTTAGCACCCTCGTCCCTGTGTTTAAACTTGGTCATGCTTCTCCCAGAGGCCTAACTTACATATTTCTAACTCTCCTTGCTCTCTAGACGTTCCCCACGAAGCAGGAAGCCGCAGAGCATGAGCCTAGAGCACCAAGCACTTAGAAATGGAGGGAAGTGAACCCTTACAGAGGTGCAAACCACATGGGGACTTCAGGCCAAAAAAGGCTTGAACCCTCATCAAAGGCCCCACACCGAGACAGCGGGACCACCGTGTGTCTTGATCTCAGACACCCACGCAGTTCCGGGCCCAGCATGTGCTAGAGGTGGCCAATCCAGGGCAGGAGGCAATTGTGGATGATGTTTCTCACCAAGCAAATATTGGAGTCATTGAAGCAGAACCATTTTCCATCCACAGCATTCCGGATATAGACACAGTAATGACCGGAGTCTGCCACTCCCACGTGCGCGATCACAGCGAAAAGCTCATACTGCCCTCCAGGCTGGAAAGAGACAGGCACGAGACAGTTCACCCACCGCCACAAACATGACTGCCTCACACATTTATACCTGCCCACCCTAGGCCCGACTCTGGGACTTCAGTGTATTAAAAAACAGTCCTGACCCACGGCCGGTGGGCACCCTCCAGGAGGAGCTTTCCTGAGTGTGGATCCTGAACTGCGAAGGCTCAGCAGCTTTGGCACAGCAGAGCACACAGGAGATGGAAGGCAGGAGGTCACGAGAGAGGCCCCCAAAGCCAAGACAAGATTAGAACTTTCCCCTGGGAGGGGTGGGGTCATCAGAACACAGTTCTGTTTCTCCACAAGCCCAGAAGGGCCCTAACCAAAAGTACCCAGCCAAAAGTCTTTTGTAGGCGGAGGGGAGATGGCCAACAAGGGTGGCACATGCAAAGCTGGGTCACCCACAGTGGAGGCTGGAATTATCCCTATTTTCATCTGCAGACTTTGTGCAGGACTTTACAAAATGCAGGGAATATCTGTATCTAAATATTAGTTTACAAGTAATAAAAGGGTTAGAGGAACATGTTAAATGATACCAACCAGCCAGTGCTGGCATATTGAAAAAATCTTCAACCGAATCAACTGCAAGGAAAAGAAAAGGAGCAGAAATCTAAAAGGAACTTAAGAAAAGAAGGAAACTTAACCAAATGTAAGTGTAGGCATTGTCTGCATCTAGATTCAAACAAACCACATAGATTATACAACAGTCAGGAAGTTTGAACGTTGACCAGATATTTGATGCTGTGAAGGAATTACAAGATGGAGATGGTTATCTTTTGAGTGCTTATTCTTTAGGGACACCTAACAAAGTGTTTACAAATGAAACAGTATGAAGTCTGGGATTTGCTTCAGAAAAAATCCAGTACAGGGTTGGGTGAAACAAGAGGGTGGGTTATAGGACAAGCAAGACCTGCCATGAGTTTGGTAACTGTTACAATGAGGATTCACTGTCTAATTCTTCCTTCACTACACACCCTGGTATCTATTTGTAATGTTCCATAACAGTCTTTTTTGTTGCTATTGCAAGAAGATGGAGTCTTGCTTTAGTGTCCAGCAGGGCTTGATTTCTGGACTCCAGCAATCCTTTTGGCCTCCCAAAGAGCTGGGATTATAGGCATGACCCACTGCACCCAGCCAAAAAAGTCTTTTTTAAGTGAAAAACAATTTTAAATATACTTCATCGGGCAGAATCTGCAGGTAGAAATAAAAAGAACTAGAAGGAAAGAAAAAGAGAATCCCATGAAACGTACACAGCCTAAGTAGGTAAAGAAATCATGTTACAATAGGAGCTATTATAACATATTATCAGGCCTTAATTTTCTAAATGCCATGGTTCTACAGCATAAATAGCCAAACAGACCAATAAAACAGAAGAGACACTCCAAAAATAGACCCGTACATGTGGGAATACAAAATTTGCTATGTAGCATTTCAAATCTACGGAAAAAAGATATTTGTGTCTTTTTTTTTTTTTTAAGTTTTTCTTGTTTTGTTTTGTTTTTAGAGACAGGGTCTTGTGCTGTCTCCCAGGCTGGAGTACAGTGATAGATCACAGTTCACTGCAGCCTCAAACTCCTGGGCTCAAGTGATCCTCCTGCTTCAGCCTCCCAAGTAGCTGGAACTAAAGGTTTGTGCTACCACACCCAGCTAATTTTTTTTTTTTTTTTTTTTTGAGAGATGGGGTCTCATTATGTTGCCCAGGCTAGTCTCGAACTCCTGGGCTCAAGCAATCCTCCTGCCTCAGCCTTTCAAGGTGTGGGATCACAGGCATGAGCCACATTGCCTGGCCTTGTGTCTCTTTTTTTCTCAGAATCTCTCAGTAAGTTATTATCTCAGGACAAGTGAATTAAACTTTACTCTGATTAAATGTGGTCCAGTCAACTGGCTACTCTATGATTATCCTCAAAGTGGGCACAGGCCATTTGAGGAAGAAAGTTTGGTTGGTACTAAGAACCCACAATGACATGTTTGCCTATGCATTTCTATGTATTCCACATTATTTCCAAAGGAGCCTACTGAATTCTGGATTCCGTCCCTCAGTGCTGTGAGGCACATGAACACAAATCCAATATTTAGAAAAAAGAAAGTCTTTAGAGGTTGAGGACAGTCTCTAAGGAACAGGTGGCTCCTAGCAGACTGGGGGTGAAGGAAGGGAAAACGGAAAGGATGAGGCGTCTGGGGAGAGGCAGGACGGCCAGGAGGTCGGGAGGATCCCACCTGCTCCTCAGCATCACAGGGCTCTCGCTCCATCGGAAGGACCTGGCTGAAATCCAAGCTCTCGGGGAAGTGCAGGGCGTGGCAGATCTTTCTCGTCTGTGAATTCCTGATGGAGAATCGCATGAGGTGTATTGTCAGGGTCTGGGGCAAATGGGTCAGCTTCAAGACCTGAAAAAGCAAAATCACTCTGGAGATGAAGTCCACTTGGAATGGGAGAGTCAGACAAATGTCAGGGCTAGTGACGCGTTCTTCCCAAAAAGAGGGAAGCAGGGTGACATCACGGAGTTTAAGGCTCCTGTGCACTGAATCTGCTGAGCTCCTCTGAGAAAAATGCAAAACCTGGCTATTCTACCACCGTGTGGCCCCCTACGAGAGGCACAAGGGCACAGGGCTCTGCACAGGCGCCAGGACCAGTGGAGCCATGGCACCTGCTCCAGGGAGCTGGTTTCGCCCCCAGGGAAATGCCCTTACGGCTGCTCTCAGGACCCCTCCTCTGGTCCCTCTCAGTGATGCGACCATGAGAAGCCACATCCACAGCTCTAGACATCAGAACCCCAGCATCCCAGATACTAGCCAGACCCAGATTCCCTTTCTTACCCACCATGGGGTGTCCTCAGGCCTCTGATGAAATCAGAGAAATCAGGAAATCCACGGGGGGCAACCCCAGACTAGTGAAGGACAGATGACCCCTGAACAGCACGGGTTTCAACCGTGTGGGTCCACTTATACACAAATTGTTGTAAATAAATACAGTCTGCCCTCCCCGATAGGCACGAGTTCCACATCTGCAACCAAACGCTTATCAAAAATACAGTATCCCAGATGCACAACCGCATAGATGAGGGACTGACTTTTCCTATGCACGGGTTCCACAGGGCCGACTGGGTGTGACTTGAGGGTGTGTGGATTTGGGTACACACAGGGGTCCTGGAACCAATCCCCCATGTGCACCGAGGGACAGCTGAGTCTGATCTAGGGTATGAGTACCTGTTTCCCACGGGTCTTCTTCCCACAGTTCTTACAGAAGCACTTGCTTTTGCTTGATAACTCCCTGGGCTGGAAGAAGCAGTGCAGGGCGTCCTCCTGTCCCACCCAAGAGAACAGGGAAAAAGCAGTGTTGGTATTTCCCACCTAGAGTACTCTATTCTGTTCTCACACTGCTGTGAGACAACAGCTAAGACTGGGTAATTTATAAGAAAAGAAGTTTAATTGGCTCATGGTTCCACAGGCTGACCAGAAGCATGGCAGCATCTGCTTCTGGGGAGGCCACGGAAGCTCCCAGTCATGGCGGAAGGCCAAGCAGGAGCAGGCGTCTTACATGGGAGAAGTAGGTAGAGAGCGAGTGGGGAGCTGGAGTGCAGTGGTGAGATCTCAACTCACTGCAACCTCCACCTCCTGGGTTTAAGCGATTCTCCTGCCTCAGCCTCCCAAGTAGCTGGGACTACAGGCTGCACCACCATGCCCAGCTAATTTTTGTATTTTTAGTAGAGACAGGGTTTTATCATGTTGGCCAGGCTGGTCTCAAACTCCTGACCTCAGGTGATCGACCCACCTCAGCCTCCCAAAGTGCTGGGATTACAGGCACCACCCACCCTGGCTCCACACCTTTTTTTTTTTTTTTTTTTTTTTTTTTTTTGAGACGGAGTCTGGCTCTGTCGCCCAGGCTGGAGCGCAGCGGCTGGATCTCAGCTCACTGCAAGCTCCGCCTCCCAGGTTCACGCCATTCTCCTGCCTCAGCCTCCCAAGTAGCTGGGACTACAGGCGCCCGCCACCTCGCCTGGCTAGTTTTTTGTATTTTTTAGTAGAGACGGGGTTTCATCGTGTTAGCCAGGATGGTCTCGATCTCCTGACCTCGTGATCCACCCGTCTCGGCCTCCCAAAGTGCTGGGATTACAGGCTTGAGCCACCAGGCCCGGCCATGGCGCCACACTTTTAAACAACCAGATCTCATGAGAACTCACTCACTGTCACAAAGACAGTACCATGGGGGATAGTGCCAAACCATTCAGGAGAAAACCTCCCCCATGGTCCAATCTCCTTCCACCAGACTTTACCTCCAACACTGGGGATTACAACTGAACAGGAGATTTTTGGGCAGGGACACAGACCCAAACTGTATCAGGTACAGCCTCCCCACACTTTGCAGCTGAGGGTTTCAGCTTTTCTTCTGGTTCTCCTCATATCCCCCTTAATGCCTGGCCTGGTGTGGTCCATTTGGCAGGATCTCAAACGGCACCTGCTGACTGGAGGAACAAAACAGGATGGGGCTCCTACTAAGGGAGCAGTATGAGGGAGGTGGAGGTAGGAGGGAAAAGCATTTTTGCCAAAACAAAGGAGAAACTGGCCAGAGCCATGAAAATGAAATAAGTGACTTTTCAGAAGCCAGAGATGAGGCAAGGGGGAGTTGGTCACACTGTGTTGTGTGGTTCGATGGTTTCCCCAAAACCCATGTTGAAACTGAATCCCCAATGTGGCTGTATGGAAAGGTGGGGCCTTTGAGAGATAATTGGGGAGGGCAAGGTGGCTCATGCCTGTAATCCCAGGGAGGCTGAAGCAGGTGGATCGCTTGAAGTCAGGAGTTTCAGACCAGCCTGGCCAACATGGTGAAACTCCAACTCTACTAAGGATACAGAAATTAGCTGGGCATGGTGGCGGGCCCCTGTAATCCCAGCTACTTGGGAGGCTGAGGCAGGAGAATCGCTTGAACAGCAGAGGCGGAGGTTGCAGTGAGCTGAGATTGTGCCACTGCACTTCAGCCTGGGTGACAGAGGAAGACTCTGTCTCCAAAAAAAAAGCGGGGGTTATTGTGTCATGAGGGGCACAGCCTTCATGAATGAATTAATCCACTCATGGATTAAAGGGTTAATGGGTTATCCTGGGAGTGGGACTGGTGGCTTCATATGAATAGGAAGAGAGACTCCAGCTGGCGGCACATTAGCACGCTCAGCCCCCTCGCCATGTGATGCCCTGCACTGCACTCGCCATGTGATGCCCTGCACTGCCTCACCTCAGGACTCTGAGAGTCCCCACCAGCAGGCGGGCCCTCACTAGGTGCAGCCCCTCAACCAAGACTTCCCAGCCTCCAGAACTGTAAGAAATAAATTACCTAGTCTCAGATATTGAGTTATCACAACAGAAATGGACTAACACATATGGGGGCAGCAAATACCAAGAGAATCCCCTTACCAGTGT
Organism: Macaca fascicularis; assembly: GCF_037993035.2. Taxonomy (NCBI): domain Eukaryota; kingdom Metazoa; phylum Chordata; class Mammalia; order Primates; family Cercopithecidae; genus Macaca; species Macaca fascicularis. The sequence continues at coordinate 34,028,781 of NC_088384.1, forward strand.
CTTCAGGGGCTTTGAGTTCACATCAAAAAGAGACAGTGGAAGGGTAAGCATGCTGCTGTTTCTGCTACTCTCCATGGCACAGTCGAGGCAAATCAAGGAGTCCTTCACCCGGATCATATACAGGGCCTGCAGCCTCTCCACCTGCAAGAGGGAGAGCAGAGAGGTGAGATGGGAACAGCACCATAAGCCAGGTCAGGCCAATTGCAAGAAGGTGGAGCCAAGAGACAGAAGCTCTAGAAATGGTAGCCACTAATGCTCTTTGGCCTACTCACAAAGGTGCAAAATATTACCAGTAACAATATTATGAAACTGTGATAAGTGTTTTATGTGGATTAACTCTCTTATTCCTCTACACACTACAGGAACAACAGCTGAATGAGTTAAATGAGCAGCATCTTAAGCTTCCGAGTGCTCTGGTTCTAGGTTCTTACCAAGTGCACATCAGTGATCTGGTCCTTGATCAGGTTCCAGAGTTTGAGGTAGAGTTGGGCGGCATCATGCTGGACAAACACTAGCCACAGAGAAAAGGAACAGCCAATTAGTGAGGTCTTCAGAGTCACTTCTCATGCCCTAGTATCTAGACATACATGAATACTCACCATTTTGTCTCTTCCTAGCCCTCCACCCCACTGCAAGGCTAAGTTGGCACTATATAAGAGGTGATCAATAAACGAACAGTAAGTTTGGTATTGATTTTTGAGAACGCCTCTTGAAACTTAAGCTCCAGTGCCAGGTGTAGTGACTCATGCCTATAATCTTAACACTTCAGGATGCCAAGGCAGGAGGATCGCTTGAACTCAGGAGTTTGAGACCAGCCTGGGCAACAAAGCAAGACTCTGTCTCTATAAAAAATTTTAAAAATTAGTTGAGCATAGTGGTGCACACCTGTAGTCAGAGCTACTTGGGAGGCTGAAGCAGGAGGATCACTTGAGCCCAGGATGTTGAGGCTACAGTGAGATGTGATGTCACCACTGCACTCAGCCTGGGGAATGAGATGTCCACAGGGACTCTGAAAAGCACTGATACATTCCTGAGGATCTAGAAGGCCAGGCGCATGCCCAAGTAAGACCCGAAAGGGCTCCAATCCCTCCCCTCTGGCTGACCACAAGGCCACGTGCAAGAAAACAATGAAGGCAAATACAGAATCATAAACTGCCCAGTAACAATAAAACAGCAACAACAACAAACCCTGGTGTGGGCATCTCTGATGTCCAGTGTTGCCACCTTACATCATCTAAAATGTTCATTTTCCAACAAAAGAGACAAGACACACAATGAAACGGAAAAGTATGGCCACATACAGGAAGACAGCAATCAGTAGAACCTTTCACTGAGAAGCCCTAGATGTTGGCTTTACTAAACAAAGACTTTAGCTGTTATAATATGTTCAAAGAATTAAAGAAAACCATGTCAAAAGAAGTAAAAGAGCCGGGCGCAGTGGCTCACGCCTGTAATCCCAGCACTTTGGGAGGCCGAGGCGGGCAGATCACAAAGTCAGGAGATCGAGACCATGGTGAAACCCCGTCTCTACTAACAATACAAAAAATTAGCCGGGCGTGGTGGCGGGCGCCTGTAGTCCCAGCTACTCAGGAGGCTGAGGCAGGAAAATGGCATAAACCCGGGAGGCGGAGCCTGCAGTGAGCCGAGATTGTACCACTGCACTCCAACCTGGGCAACAGAGCGAGACTCCGTCTCAAAAAAAAAAAAAAAAAGTGAAAGAAAGTACGAAGGGGGCCGGGCGCGGTGGCTCACGCCTGTAATCCCAGCACTTTGGGAGGCCGAGACAGGCGCATCACGAGGTCAGGAGATCAAGACCATCCTGGCTAACACGGTGAAACCCCGTCTCTACTAAAAATACAAAAAAATTAGCCGGGCACGGTGGCGGGCACCTGTAATCCCAGCTACTCGGGAGGCTGAGGCAGGAGAATGGCGTAAACCCGGGAGGCGGAGCTTGCAGTGAGTGGAGATCGCACCACTGCACTCTAGCCTGGGTGACAGAGCGAGACTCCATCTCAATTAAAAAAAAAAAGAAAGAAAGAAAGAAAGAAAGTACAAAAATGCTACCTCAACAAATAAAGAGTATCAATAAAGAAAAAACTGTAAAAAAAGAACCAAGCAGAAATTCTTGAGTTGAGGAGAACAATAACTGAAATGAAAAATGTACTAGAGGAGGTCAACAGCAGATTAGAGCTGGCAAAAGAAAGAATCCATACACCTGGAGATAGGTTGATTGAGCTTCTCCAGACTGAGGACGGAAGGAAAGTTGAACATAGTGCCTCTGCAGCCGAAAAGCTGGTTAGCTGCTCACCGCATGTGCTGTTCAACTAACTCTGATACAAAAAAAAATGTGATACAAAAGAAGGCTTCATACACAAACGTGAATTTATTCTGAAGCCAGCTTGGAGGAAGGAGCACGACGCAGCCTGCCTTTTAATGTGCCATTTCTCCTTTGGAGGAAAAAGGGGCATTTTCATCAGGTGTGTTGTGGGGGTGAGGGGTTGAGCAATGGCGGTTTTCTACCGGGCAGTTATCATGTACCCAGCTGAGCTGGCACCTTCCTGGGCAGAAGTAAATTGTAAAAGTGGCCGAGTGGGCATGCTTTCTCCATGCCTTCCTAGTGGGTGAAAGACAAACCCCTAGAAGGTGGAAGTTTCGAGGCCACCCCTGGCAGGGAGGGTTCCCTGGTGGGTATGCTTGGGGCTGCAAATCTACTGCCAAGTCTCAGGAAAGATGAGCTGGAAGAACTTGCCCTGTTCTCAGTCAAACCTCCATCAGCCTACCTCCATTTACAGATTCTTCCTTTTGCCCAGCAGGGAATGTCTGGAGACGGGTAGGCGAAAGGTGATATTTGCATTTCTACAGAGCTAACAGGAAACAGGAAACACGGCCATGGTGAGGGGTGAGGGATGGGAAGAGGAGAAGTGAAAAGAAAATCATAAGAAAACTAATGGAACTATCTCTTAGCGAATGGGGGTACTCAGTTGCACCCAGACGGGTTCACTAGTGAACGATGGGTTCTTCCAAACATTTATGGGAAAAATTATACCAGTTCCCTAGAACCTCTTCCAGAAGACAAAAGCAGAGAGAACACTTCCTAACTCATTCTCTGAGGCCAGCATTATCCTAATACCAAAACCAGACAGATGTTATCAGAAAAAACCTAGAAACCAGCATCTCTCGTGAACATAAATGCAAAATTCCTCAACAAAATATTAGTGAATCAAATTCAACTATGTATAAAAAGAATCACAGAGGGTGATACAAGCGAGATGGTAGAGAAGGAGGCTCCTGGTGCTCCCTTCTCCCGTGGACACATGGAAAAACTCCCATCTACACACAGATCAACTCCCTCAGAAAGAAACCCAGATACCAGCTGAGACAGGCCTGTACAGGGGACAATGGAGAAAACATCCACATCGCAATGGGTTGGAAAAGCTGAGACACACTCGCACCACAAGCCCCACTCTAGACACAGTACCTTACTGTCGGAAAGGAATCCCTGCGCCCAGCTTTCTCCTGGAGAGGCGAGGGTTTGGACCACACGTAGGCAGCCCCAGCTTTTGCAGTTCCCATTCAAGGGCTTGGCTGCTAGCTCACCTAGCTCTGGGAACAGACATGGGTCAGCAGCTATGAATCCCCTGCGACCGCAGAGGGCAAAGAGGCAGTTTTAAATGGGCACGTGAGCACTTCCGGCAGCTGTGCTCCTGCGCTCAGCACAAACAGGCAGAAATGCCAGGCTCCCAGTTTCTCCCTGGAAGGGTATGTCTGCGGGCTCTCCTAGCTGTTGCCTGAGGGATGGGCATGTAGTAATAACTAGCCTGCACCTGGAGCCAATGAGGCAGATAAACAGATTTCCAGGAGTCTGGACAGGTGTGTGGGCAAGTCCCATGCCTTCTCCCACCCCCTGCTCCATGATAAAATCAGGTCTCTAACTTCACACACTGAGTACACAACATCTATCCCTCTCAAATGAAGGACTAGCTCCTCCATCCCTGAGCTTTGGGAGCTGATGAGGCTCTGTATTTGTGGGTCCCACAGGGGCACAGAGACCAAAAAACATCCCCCCAGGCCCAGTGCAGGGTGAACAGGCAAAAAGGCCTGGCTCCCACTTTCTCCCTAGAAGGAATCCGTCTGCACATGTGCAGCTGCTGCCCTGGGGTTTCCACGCATCTGGGAGCTGACAGAGCAGGAAACCAGTGCTCCTCTGAGACCCTGAACAGGCAGGTGAGCACTTCCACCGCGGCTCCCACTCGTTTGTTCGACAGATAGCGTCAAGCTTCCAACCTGTCCATCTCTAAGCAGAGAGGAGCCAGCATTCGCTAGGCCCCTGGGTGTGACAAGAGCAAAACAATGCATGCAAGAGTGTGCAGTTTAAACATGAGTGCAGGCACTTGCCACAGATCCTCTGTCCAGTTTTTTGCAGAGCAAGTGGGGGATAAACACATGCTCCCAGCTTTTCCTTGAGGATAGAATAAACTGGAACACACATTTAATGCCCCAACGTCTCCAGCTGCACCTCAAGGGGCTGGCTTCTATCTCCCCTGTCTGGGGCACTGACAGGACTTGACACATTCTAATCTCCTGAGGGCAGCTAAGAACACAGATGACAGTTTGGACAAGCACAAAGGGTCAAGAGGCGCTCCGAGTGTCTGGCAGCGTTAATTGGTAAGTTCGTCTCTTCTACAAGGCCAGTGAGACAAGACTGGGAGAGGCATTTTTCTTATCTAAAGTACAGAAAATAACAGAGTCAGGAACAATGAAGAAACAGAGAAATATGTTCCAAGCAAAAGAATAAGATAAATCTCCAGAAAATGCCCTCAGTGAAATGAAGATAAGTGACTTACCTTATAGACAATTCAAAATAATCACCACGAAGATACTTACCACGTCTAGGACAGCAATGCATGAACGAAGAATTTCCGCAAAGAGACAGAAAAAAGTTCAAAAGAAATAACAGAGCTGAAGAATACAATAACTCAAATAAGAGTTCAATAGAGAAGCTCAACAGATGAAATCAAGCAGAAGAAAGGATTCGCAAACTAGAAGGTAGGTCACTGGAAATCATTCACAGAAGCAAAAATGAAAAAGAATGAAAAAGAGTGAAGATATCTTTTTTTCTGAGCAGGAGTCTTGCTGTGTCGCCCAGGCTGGAGTGCAGTGGCATGATCTCAGCTCACTGCAAGCTCCGCCTCCTGAGTTCATGCCATTCTCCTGCCTCAGCCTCCAGAGTAGCTGGGACTACAGGCGCCCGCCACCTCGCCCGGCTAACGTTTTATATTTTTAGTAGAGATGGGGTTTTACCGTGTTAGCCAGGATGGTCTCGATCTCCTGACCTCGTGATCCGCCCACCTTGGCCTCCCAAAGTGCTGGGATTACAGACATGAGTCACAGCGGCCGGCCCAAAAAAGGGAAGATCTCTTAAGAGAATTACGGGACATCAAACAGACCAAAATAGGCATTATCAGAGTCCCAGAAGGAGGAGAGTGAGAGGAGACAGAAAGCTTATCCAAAGAAATAACAGTCCCAAGTGGCAGATTGACATTTCGGTCAATGGCAGGCCACATAAGCACAGTGGCCATGACAAGCAGCCTACGTGTGTAGTAGGTTGTCCCATCTAGGTTTGTGTAAGTCCACTCCATGACGTCCACACAATGACAAATTCACCTTCTGATGCATTTTCAGAACATCTCTCTGTTGTTAAGCAACCCATAGCTATAATGACTGAAAACTTCCCAACCCAGGGAAGGAAATAGAAATCCACATCCAGGAAGCCCAAAGGACACCATTATAAGACTGATCTAAAGCAACCCATGCCAAGACACATCGTAATCAATTTCAAAAGTTAAAGGCAAAGAATTCTGAAAGCAGCAAGAGAAAAGCAATGTGTTATACACAAGGGAAAACCCATAAGTATGGGATTTCTTTTGGGGGTGATGAAAATGTTATGAAATTAGATTGTGATGATGGAGGCACAACTCTGTGAATACACTACAAACCTTTGAATTGCATGGTTTTAAATGGATGAATTTTACAGTATGTGATGCACATTTCAATATAGCTATCTAAAAAAAAAAAAAAACCCTAACCTATTTATGAATTATTTTGTAGAACATGTTTTCTCTTTTTTATTCCTTTATTTTGTTTTCCTGCAGTTCCCTAACAGTGGCAGAATAAGCTTGGAGGAGATGCCTTCGTTTACCCTACTGAGAGGCAGAAAAAGGGTAGGTATGGAAGTAAAATGTCCATAAATAATATCAATTCTGCACCTCCAAAGATGTGTGCCTCTTACACAAATGTCTCTATAATCCGAGGGGTCCAGGCTACCTAACTTGTCTGGTTGCTTCACTGCCTGTTAGTTCCTCTCTTCACGCTCTCTCTAAGCTTCCCACCCGCTTTGGATCAGCAGCCAGAAGCCTAGTGGGAGGACGTCTTACTGGGCACGTTGTACTTCTGCAGGCAGTAGGCGAGCTCCAGGGGCCGCACTGCTTTCTGCCGGCTGTCCTGCATCTTCTCCAACAGCAGAAGCATCTGGAAAGGGACGCTTCTCCTCTGCTCATCAGCTCCCCTGGGCACCGTGATCCTGTCACACAAGAACAGCCAGAAACCTTCTTATGTGTAGTTCTCGAAGCTAGATGCACACTGGAATCAGTTGGGAGAAATTTGAAATCTCCATATCCAGGCCACTCCCATACAAATTAAACCAGAATTCTGGGGGCGGCGGGGGTGGGGCAGTTATCAGAATTTTTCAGTTCCTCAGATTTCAATGTGTGGCCAAGGTTGAGAAGCATGATGTGAGTGAATCCGCTCTACAGGGGACCCTCCACAGAGGGGGATCAGCGCGACCGCTGCCTCAGCCCATCTGCACCCTGCGCAGCAATCATGCTAGAGCAGAGGGCAGATGGACGAAGTCCTGGCTCCACATCTCGGGCAAGCAGCAAAATGTCCAGCCTAAAGCTCTCCAAACTACAGACAGGTCCTGGGAAGAAAGGCAACATGAAGGGCTGTCCGTGTGGTTTGGCAATGATTCATTTAATTACAGGCATTTCTCAGATGGGAAAAAGGAGAGAGCACAGGGCAGGAAAAGAGTTATGGAAAGAGAGAGAGAGAGAGTGCATTGTGTGAGTGTTGGTGGAAGGAGGGGTGTGCACGGATGTGTACTGCCCACTGACTTACTCCTTCTCTTACTTTGGTCTAGTCCCAACTCTCTCTTTTAACCAAGTTCGTGGCTGTCAATCCTGGCTGCATTAAAAATCACCCAAAGAGGGCTTTTAAAAAGTACCAATACCTGGCTGGGCGCAGTGGCTCTCGCCTGTAATCCCAGCACTTTGGGAAGCTGAGGCGGGCAGATCACCTGAGGTCAGGAGATCGAGACCAGCCTGGCCAACATGGTGAAACCCCGTCTCTACTAAAAATACAAAAATTAGCCGGGCGTGCTGGTGGGCGCCTGTAATCCCAGCTACTCGAGAGGCTGAGACAAGAGAATCCCTTGAACCCAGGAGGCGGAGGTTCCAGTGAGCTGAGATCATGCCATCGCACTCCAGTTTGAGGACAAGAGTGAGGCTTTGTCTCAAAAAAAAAAAAAAAAAGGTACCAATATCTGGGCCCCACCCCAGACCAACCTAAGAAGTATTAGAAATAAAGTGTAGGCCAGAATATGCAGAAGCCAGTCTTCCCTCTGCCAAATTTTGAAAGAAGATCTCAAAAAGTTCAAGTCACTCTGAATAACAGAATATATTAAAAATGAAATAATACAGGCTGGGCGCAGTGGCTCACGCCTGTAATCCCAGCACTTTGGGAGACTGAGGCAGGCAGATCACGAGGTCAGGAGATCGGGACCATCCTGGCTAACACGGTGAAACCCCATCTCTACTAAAAAATAGAAAAAGTTAGCCAGGCGTGGTGGCGGGTGCCTGTAATTACAGCTACTCGGGAGGCTGAGGCAGGAGAATCTCTTGGACCTGTGAGGCGGAGCTTGCAGTGAGCCGAGATCGCGCCACTGCACTCCAGCCTGAGCAACAGAGTGAGACTCCATCAGAAGGAAGGAAGGAAGGAAGGAAGGAAGGAAGGAAGGAAGGAAGGAAGGAAGGGAGGGAGGGAGGGAGGGAGGGAGGGAGGGAGGGAGGGAGGGAGGGAGGGAGGGAGGGAGGGAGGGAGGGAGGGAGGGAGGGAGGGAGGAAGGAAGGAAGGAAGGAAGGAAGGAAGGAAGGAAGGAGAAAAAGAGCCGGGCACGGTGGCTCAAGCCTGTAATCCCAGCACTTTGGGAGGCCGAGACGGGCGGATCACAAGGTCAGGAGATCGAGACCATCCTGGCTAACCCGGTGAAACCCCGTCTCTACTAAAAAATACAAAAAACTAGCCGGGCGAGGTGGCGGGCGCCTGTAGTCCCAGCTACTCCGGAGGCTGAGGCAGGAGAATGGCGGGAACCCGGGAGGCGGAGCTTGCAGTGAGCTGAGATCCGGCCACTGCACTCCAGCCTGGGCAACAGAGCGAGACTCCGTCTCAAAAAAAAAAAAAAAAAAGGAAAAGAAAAAGAAACAGTACAAACGCTTATCAGCCTGAAGAACAGTCTTACCTCTTCAATATCCTGGTGAAGTCCATGTTCATTACAAACACCTGAATCAAGGAGTTAAGGCAGCAGGTCTGTCCAATGTTGTGTAAACCAACCAGGCCTATAAGGGGAAGAGAAAAAACTGCTGAGGCAAGGCCTAGGTAAAGAAGTTGACAAGGCTGGGCACCATGGCTCACGCCTGTAATCCCAGCACTTTGGGAGGCCAAGGTGGGCGGATCACCTGAGGTCGGGAGTTCGAGACCAGCCTGGCCAACATGGTGAAACACTGTCTCTACAAAAAATACAAAAATCAGCCGGGCGTCATGGCAGATGCCTGTAATCCCAGCTACTTGGGAGGCTGAGGCAGGAGAATCGCTTGAACCTGGTAGGTGGAAGTTGCAGTGAGCTGAGATCGCGCCACTGCACTCCAGCCTGGGCAACAAGAGTGGAATTCTGTCTCAGAAACGAAAAAAAAAAAAAAGTTGACAAAAATCAAATGTTTTTCTTAAAGTTACTAAGGACATGAAGTCCTATAAAGTTCTCTCAGGTACAATGCATTCACTCAGCTTGCAAACAAATTGGAGAGAAAATATCAAACATGAACCTTTAAAAAGTTTGATAACAGGCCGGGCGCAGTGGCTCACGCCTGCAATCCCAGCACTTTGAGAGGCCGAGACGGGCGGATCACGAGGTCAGGAGATTGAGACCATCCTGGCTAACACAGTGAAACCTCGTCTCTACGAAAAATACAAAAAAAAATTTAGCCGGGCATGGTGGTTCACGCCTGTAATCCCAGCACTGTGGGTGGCCGAGGCGGGTGGATCACAAGGTCAGGAGATCGAGACCATCCTGGCTAACATGGTGAAACCCCGTCTCTACTAAAAATACAAAAAAAAAAACTAGCCAGGTGAGGTGGCAGGCACCTGTAGTCCCAGCTACTTGGGAGGCTGAGGCAGGAGAATGGCGTGAACCCAGGAGGCGGAACTTGCAGTGAGCCGAGATCACGCCACTGCACTCCAGCCTGGGCGACAGAGCAAGACTCTGTCTCAAAAAAAAAAAAAAAAAAAGTTCGATAACAAGGGCCAAGCACAGTGGCTCACACCTGTAATCCCAGCACTTTAGGAGGCCGAGGTGGGAAGATCACCCGAGGTCAGGAGTTCGATACCAGCCTGGCCTACATGGTGAAACCTCATCTTTACTAAAAATACAAAAATTAGCCAGGTGTGGTGGTGCATGCCTGTAATCCCAGCTACTCAGGAGGCTGAGGCAGGAGAATCGCTTGAACCTGGCAGGCAGAGGTTGCAGTGAGCCAAGATCGCACCACTGCACTCCAGCCTAGGCGACACAGCAAAACTCCATCTCACAAGAAAAAAAAAAAAAGAAGTTCAATAACAAGAAAAGTTTTAATAGTCCATTAGGAAAAGTGAGATGTCACCAAAAGTGTATATTTACTCACTGCCAAATGAGTAGTATGAGCAATTGTTGGGAGAGAAAAAGAAACATTAGAGAAAGCATAACTGAGAATATGGCCTCCTCTCATTCAAATCGTTCTCCACGGAGCTAAGTCCAAATGTGCATCTGTGTGGCTCAGAAATAAGAGGGAGTCCACAGTTTGTCTGTGTGGGACTCCAGTGGAGAGGTCTCTGCCCAGTCCCCACCACAGGGAGGCAGGAAATCAGAAGGCTGCTTTGGGGAAGATTCGCCTAATCCAGTCTCACCCTGAGAGGCTGAAAGGCAGAAGAACTTACAAGAATACAAGAAAAACAAAAGATAACATTTGACCCCTAGCAACCAACCTCCTCTTTTCCAACCCAACCTTAGGCTCGGCGAACCCCACAAGGTAAGCAATTTAAGGGGGAGGAAGTACCACTAATCTCAGGATTCTTGGGGAAAGGGCTTTGGCTTATGAGATAGGACAGGAAGAAAGTAAAAATCTGGGGTTGCAGGTGAGCACTGATTTCTGCTCCCAGACTATCAGGAGCACATTGCCTCCAGACAGACCCGTCCAAAGGCAGCAGTAAAGATGGGAACTAACGCTAAATGCCACTAGACGCCCAGCACTGGCTTAAAGCAGTTTCCACAGATGACCCCATTTAATCCTCCCAACAACCCTATGTGCTTGCTACTATTATTACCCCCATTTTCTGTTGTTGCTGTTTTTGTTTTTTTGAGACAGAGTCTCACTCTGTCGCCCAGGCTGGAATGCAGTGGTGTGATCTCACCTTACTGCAACCTCTGCCACCTGGGTTCAAGCAATTATCCTGCCTCATCCTCCTAAGTAGCTGGGATTACAGGCACCTGCCACTGCGCCCGGTTAATTTTTGTATTTTTAGTAGAGATGGGGTTTCACCATCTTGGCCAGGCTGGTCTTAAACTCCTGACCTCGTGATCCACCTGCCTCGGCCTCCCGAACTGTTGGGATTAAGGCCGTGAGCCGCCACGCCCGACCTTGTTTTTGTTTTTTCAGAGATAGGGTTTCGCTATGGCCCAGGCTGTATCCCCATCTAAAAGATGCAGAAACTCAGGCACAGGAAACCAGGAGCCATCAAACACAAAGCTCTGCTGCTTCAGAGCACAGCAGGTGAGCTGAGCATTTACAGGCAGACAAGAAAAGGAAAGCAGGAGGGGTCTAATGACCATGAGGGTAGTCCCAGGCCCTGGGATGCTCTCTGGGCTGCTCTGTCTTCCTCTTCATGTTGCTGTCTTCTTCCTTCTTTTCAACAAGATCTGCCGGGGACTGCGGAGACTCAGCCAGGACGGACTTACAGGTTTGTCTCTTGAGCCCAAACACCTTGCCCATTCATGATCACTCAAAACCCCCAGGCCGCGGCTGCCTGGGCCGCGTTCAGGACAGCACTTCACTTCCCGGAAGAGCTTATGTGAGCCAGGCACGGTGGGATCTCTGTGAAAAGACAACGCGGGTAGGTAAGGATTAGAGAAGGAGGAACGTGTATTCATGTAATCCGTTCTGATGCCAAAGAGCAGGTCTTAGAGGGAGATAAATGTTTGGGGAGACTGACTCATAGAGCTCTAGGCTGGAAATGACAGCTAGGCTACACATCCCCTACCCTGGGTCCCAGGCGTTTCCATTCATTCTTCCTCAGAGCGCGCTGCCAAATCCTAACCGGGAACGCCCTCTTGGGGAAGGACAGGGAAGCGTGCATAGAACTTTGCTTTGCAACCCAGGACCAGGACCACTTCAGTAAAAGCCAGCACAAGGCAGGAACCCTCAGCCCCTGATGCCAGGCTGGCACACAGACAAAGCCTCTCAACCCGTCCAACACCCAAGGGGACCTGCGGCCCTGGCAGGACAGCCTCGTGTTCTGGCCCGCATCACAGCCAGCCGGCTGCAGCAGTCAAATAAACTTCAGCTGCAGGCAGGCTGTAGCACCCGCAGGCCTTAGGCACATCCCGGTGCTGGGCTGGTCTCACGCAGTGGACTGTGGGTGTGACCCAATATTGTGTCGGCCTTAGTGGCCATAGGGTTACCCCTGTACCCTCCCCCAACCCCAGCACAGCAGCACGAAGAGAGACACTGTTTGCTTGGAGGAGGAAGAGGTAAGTGGAGGACTTTGCCTTGGAACCCAGGACTAGGCTCTCTACAGTAAAACCCAGTACTGGGCAGAGCCTCATCACTCTTGATGCTAGACCAGTATCCACAGGCAGATCTCACCCCACCCTAGTGCCAGATGAGAACCCACAGCCCCAGTGACAGGGACTTGGGATCTGGGCTACATCACCAACATGCCAACTACAGTGGCTTTGGGCCCTGAATGAACCTCAGCAGCAGCAGGCAAGCCATCGTGGGTCTTGGGCGTGCCCCAGTGCTGTGCCAGTCTCGGCAGCCTGGCCTTCAGGCGTGACCCAGGGCTGTGTCAGCCTCAGTGGCCAAAGAATTCCAGCCACAGTGATCCTGGGCTTAGGGCACCCCTTAGCACAACTGCAACAGCTGAAGCAGTCATGGGCTTAGGGCACTGACCAATCAGCCTCTCGTTAATCTCATGTGGGTTTCCTGATGAAAGAAGAGCCCAAACAAAGCCAGGCAATGAAGACTGGCTTAGGTACCTGTGTCAATGCAGACACTGGCACGCAGCTGTGAGGATCAAGATCAATCAGAGAAAAGCGACAGCACCAAATGAACAAATTAAGGTGCCAGTGACTAACCCTAAAGATACAGAGATGAGGCCTGGTGTCGGTGGCTCACGCCTGTAATCCCAGCACTTTGGGGGGCCGAGGTGGGAGGATCACTTCAGCCCAGGAGTTCAAGACCAGCACAGGCAACATATAAAACCCCATCTACAAAAAAATACCAAAAAAATTTAAAAGGGCATAGTGGTGCACGCCTGTGGTCCCAAATACTGAGGAGGCTGAAGCAGGAGGATCACTTGAGGCCAGGAGTTTGAGGCTGCAGTAAACTATGATTGTGCCACTCACTCCAGCCTGGGCAACAGATGAGACCTTGTAGCTAAATAAATAAGATGAAATAAATAAAATAATACTAATGGGTAACATCTAAGCACTACTTCTTATAAAAGGTGAAAGCCTTTTATATGTACTGTCTTATTTATCTTTACACAGCCGTGTGAATTAATTACTGTTATATTTCCATTTGACAGATGAGAAAACTGAGATAAAAGAAGTAAGTGCCTTTCCCACTGGCAAGTGATGGGCCAGATGTGGACAAGCCGGACAGGGTTTAAGTCCAGCCAACATGCTGCTCAGAGTGAGGAATAAACTCAGAACCAATCATTGGTGGGAATGTAAATTAGTAGAGCCATTATGGCAAACAGTATGGAGATTCCTTAAAAACCTAAAAATAGATATACCGTAGGATCCAGCAATCCCACTGCTGAATATATACCCAAAGGAAAGGGAATCAGTACGTTGAAGAGATATCCGCGCTCTCATATTTCCTGCAGCACTACTCATAATACCCGAGATACGAATCAACCTAAGTGTCTATCAAAAGAGGAAGGGCTAAAGAACATGTGGACTCTATACACACGATGGGATGTTATTCAGCCGTTAAAAGACAATGAAATTCTGTCATTCACGTCAACATGGGTGAGCCTGGAGTACATTACTTAAGTGAAATAAGGTAGGCACAGAAAGATAAATACCACATGTTCACACTCACATGTGAAAACTCAAAAAGCTTATCGCTAGAAATAGAGAACAGAAAGGCAGGCATGGTGGCTCACACCTATAATCCAAGCACTTTGGTTGGCTGAGGCAAGAGGATAGCTTGAAGCCAGGAGTTCAAGACCAGTCTAGGCAACATAGCAAGACCCTGTTTCTAAAAATAAAAATAAAATTAGCCTGGCATGGTGGCATGTACCTGTAGTCCCAGCTACTTGGGAGACTGAGGCAGGAGAATCAGTTGAGCCCAGGAGTTTGAGGCCACAGTGAGTTATGATCGTGCCACGGCACTCCAGCCTGGGCAACAGAGCAAGACCCTATCTCTCTCTCTCTCTCTTTTTTTTTTTTTTTTTTTTTTGAGGCAGAATTTCACTCTTTTTGCCCAGGGTGGAGTGTAGTGGTACAGTCTCAGCTTACTGCAACGTCTGCCTCCTGGGTTCAAGCAATTCCCCTGCCTTAAGTGTCCCAAGTAGCTGGGACTACAGGCATGTGCCACCACACCTGGCTAATTTTTGTATTTTTAGTAGAGACGGGGTTTCACCATGTTGGCCAGGCTGGTCTCGATCTCCTGACCTCAGGTGATCCGCCCATCTCGGTCTCCCAAAGTGCTGGGATTACAGGTGTGAGCCACCACGCCCGGCCTGGAATATATTCTTAAATTCATTTTGAATGGCTCAGATAACAAAAACCTCTTTTTCTTAGTAAATATTGACTTTCAATAGTTACAGTTGTTCCTCTTACGAGGCCCAGTCTAGGAGGACTCGACTGAAATGATGACAGCAGACAATTCCATCAACCAGAGAGAGGATTTTGAGCTCATCATTGAGGGAAAGCTGATGAAAGAGAGCAGAGAGGTTCCAGGCTGCATTTGCCAAGATGTTGTCCTCTACTCCGCCAAGATCTCCTGGATACTTCAGGAGGATATAGCAGTAAAACCTCATGGAGCAGATCATTTGGGTAGGCTCAGTACCAAAGGGAAACAGAAAACACAGCAACCTTTCAGGGCAGATCACACTGGGGAGATAGGGAAGTGGGGCAGCAAGGAAAGGAAAGTGAAGCTTAAAGGTCTAAGGAGGACGGGGAGGGCAACGCGAGCAGAGAGACTGCAGCTGAAGTTAGCAGGCCTGATAAGCATCCACCAGAGAAAACACCGTGGGTGGATTCCAAGGAAGGGAATTTCCAAACTGAACCCGACTCAAAAAAAAAAAAAACAAAAAAACCCAGTCCGGGCGCGGTGGCTCAGTCCTGCAATCCTAGTACTTTGGGAGGCCAAAGCGGGCGGATCACAAGGTCAGGAGTTCGAGACCAGTCTGGCCAACATGGCGAAAACTCATCTCTACTAAAAATACAAAAAATTAGCTGGGCACGGTGGAGGGCGCCTGTAATCCCAACTACTTGGGAGGCTGAGGCAGGAGAATCGCTTGAACCCGGGAGGCAGGGGTTGCAGTGAGCCGAGACAGTGCTATTACACTCCAGCCTGGGCAACAAGAGCAAGACTCTGTCTCAAAACAAAACAAAACAAAACAAAAAACCCAAATACTAAACTAACTTAGCTCCTGCCCTACCTGAATTTTTTTTTTTCTGGTTCACCTTCTCTCATGATCTTCCCGAAATGTTATCCTTAGGCTTCGAGGAGAGGAGAGCAACCCAAGGAACTGGCCCAGGCCCACCACTAAAGTAGCCCCAGGACCAATCAGGGTCCTCAGAGAAGCCCCAGAAGAGCCAGGAACACGCTGCAGAAAACCTGGGGAGGGCGGGGCCTCCACCCAACACTCCACTCACAACTGGACTCTGCCAGGAAAGCCAGCTCCAACATTTAGATGCCCTAAAAGGAACAAAATTAACCTTCCAGGAACATGATTCCAGCAGCCTCAGCGTCTTCCGACCCAACCCATCATGGCAACCACAATTGTAGACCGCAGTCTCAATGACGTGTTCACATCATTTTGCATTTCTTTTTTTTTTTTTTTTTTTTTTTTTTTTTTTTTTTTTTTTGAGACGGAGTCTCGCTCTGTCACCCAGGCTGGAGTGCAGTGGCGCGATCTCGGCTCACGGCAAAGCTCCGCCTCCCCGGTTCAAGTCATTCTCCTGACTCAGTCTCCTGAGTAGCTGGGACTACAGGCGCCCGCCCCATGCTCGGCTAATATTTTTTATTTTTAGTAGACAGGGTCTGCACCGTGTTAGCCAAGGCGGTCTTGATCTCCTGACCTCGTGTTCCGCCCGCCTTGGCCTCCCAAAGTGCTGGGATTACAGGCGTGAGCCACCACGCCCGGCCTATTTTGCATTTCTTGAGTAATCGTAATATGCGGGTTAGAACACACGGATTACAACACTTTGGATGAAAAGCCACATAATAGGGAAATTTTGGGACTACTGTCTCTCAAAAAAATAAAAATAAAAAACAGCTCATGTGGAAGAACCAGGACTTACCTTCTTGGAAACTATGTTTATGTTAAGCATTTTCCCCTTTGTAAGCCCATCACTGTGTAAAAGTGTCAAAACTGTGCAACACATTTTTTAACAGTCCAAAACCAGGTTATTTGATAAATCAAGATGCAGTCGTGCACCTGTTACTCTCCCTCCCGTTTTGTTCCTGTGAACACATCAGATAACCTGCATTCACTCTCCAACTCTGTACAATACCAGAAAGAAACGTCAGATGAAATGCTTTTCAATATTTGCCTTTTTTCTGGAACAACTTATACAAATATAACTTACACAAATTATACATAAATAAGTACAAATTAAAGCCTCTGCTTTAATTTTCAAACACTTTGAACCCAGATTTTCAGGGGTCTCAGAATAGAGTTTTGTATTTAAAGTCTAAATTTGGCCGGGCGCAGTGGCTCAAGCCTGTAATCTCAGCACTTTGAGAGGCCAAGGCGGGCGGATCACGAAGTCAGGAGATCAAGACCATCCTGGCTAACATGGTGAAACCCCGCCTCTACTAAAAATACAAAAAAAAATTAACTGGGCGTGGTGGCGGGCGCCTCTAGTCCCAGCTACTTGGGAGGCTGAGGCAGGAGAATGGCGGGAACCCGGAAGGTGGAGCTTGCAGTGAGCCTAGATCACGCCACTGCGCTCCAGCCTGGGCCACACAGCGAGACTCCGTCTCAAAAAAAAAAAAAAAAAAAAGTCTAAATTTAGCTTTCTTCCAAGGAAAAGGGGGAAAGAAGAGAGGTTAAGACTAAAATATTCTGATTTGCAGACTTTGACAACATCCTTCCAATTTCTCAATATGAATGCCCACTGACCCAGCCATTCCACTTCTAGGAATTTTCCACCAATATATTTGTATGAATGTATACATAAAATGATATTCATTGCTGTATCTATGCCAGTAAAAACTGGAAACAACCTAAATCT
Source organism: Macaca fascicularis (assembly GCF_037993035.2). Classification (NCBI taxonomy): domain Eukaryota; kingdom Metazoa; phylum Chordata; class Mammalia; order Primates; family Cercopithecidae; genus Macaca; species Macaca fascicularis. Next base: position 34,045,834 of record NC_088384.1, read on the forward strand.
CCATGCATTGTTTAAACAATGTACTTCCCATACTATGTATCAGGTTTTTTTGTTCGTTTGAGACAGAGTTTCGCTCTGTCGCCCAGGCTGGAGTGCAATGGTGCGATCTTGGCTCACCGCAGCCTCCTCTTCCGGGGTTCAAGCGATTCTCTTGCCTCAGCCTCCCGAGTGGCTGGGATTACAGGCACGTGCCACCACTCCCGGCTAATTTTGTATTTTTAGTAGAGACGGGGTTTCTCCACGTCGGTCTGGAACTCCTGACCTCAGTTGATCTGCCCGCCTCGATCTCCCAAAGCGCTGGGATTACAGGCGTGAGCCACCGTGCCAGGCCACGTCAGTTTTTTGTTTTATTTTTAATGCCATTAACACATCTATATGTCCTGCCATGAAAAGATGTCCATAATATACTCAGTGGACAAAGCAAGTTCGAAACGATTTTAAAGACTTGTACATAGAAACATTTCTGATAAGGTACAAACAAAAATGATACTGAGTGGAAGATTGAGAGACACATTTGTCTGCATTGTTTGAATTTTTTTTACAAGCTTACAACACTTCTGTAATTTCTTTTTTTTTTTAAATTAAACACAAAGTCATGCCAAAAGTCCAAATAACTATATTAGCTTAGAAAAAAAAATCCATTGGCCCAATATATGCACGTAGCAAATACAGATCGCTATCATAATTTGCAGAGCACAATCATTACTTATTTCCTTAATTATCTGACTGGCGTAAGAGCAGAGTTGGATGTCTGCGCTAGAAAGAAAACTTCCAAAATGAGCCCCAAACTTGCCTCAAGCGCCACGCAAGCGTCCAGCCTCCGCTGCTGAGTTCCACGGCGTGACTGAGCCGGGGACGCAGCTGCGGCCGAAGTTCCGCGCCTTGGTCTGGCCGCGCGCTCGGCTGCGCCCCGCCCAGCTTTCGTTTCCCATTGAATGGAAAGCGAAACTTAGAGCGGCCTCCGCGCCACGAGCGGGGCGCCGGCGTGGCGGGAAACCGGGCCGGCCCAAGCCTCCCGCAGCGGCCGTCGCAACCGCGCACCTGCTCCAGACATCACGCGCTCGCTTTTTTTTTTTTTTTTTTTTTTTCCCTGAGACGGAGTCTCATTCTGTGGTCCAGGCTGGAGTGCCGTGGCGCTATCTCGGTTCACTGCAAGCTCCGCCTCCTGGGTTCAAGCGATTCTCCAGCCTCAGCCTCCGGAGTAGCTGGGATTACAGGTGCCTGCCATCACGCCTGGCTAATTTTTATATTTTAGTAGCGATGGTGTTCCGCCATGTTGGCCTGTCTGGTCTCGAACTCCTGATCTCTGGTGATCCGCCCGCCTCAGCCTCCTAAAGTTCTGGGATTACAGGTGTGAGCCACCGCCCGACCTACAGGCGCCTTTTTATTTGCGATTTTAAGGTCCCTGCAATTAGCATACGTCTTAGAGTCATTTGGCGTTTGGTAATATCCATGGCAGCATTTTTTCTTTCTTAATGCTATTGTATTTCTTGGATCCAGTGTCCTCACATCACGGGTCTATGGCTTGGATGTGGCACGTGGTGTAATTAGGAGCTTCCCTGTGGGCATGCAGATACAGATATTTCTCTACTTAAGAAGGGGTCAGGCCGGGCACGGTGGCTCACAGCAGGCAGATCACCTGAGGTCAGGAGTACGAGACCAGCCTGACCAACATGATGAAACCCCCTCTCTACTAAAAGTACAAAAATTAGCCGGGCGTGGTGGCCCGCGCCTGTAATCCCAGCTACTCAGGAGGCTGAGGCAGAAAAATAACAAACCCAGGAGGTAGAGGTTGCAGTAAGCAGAAATCGACAAGAGCAAGACTCCCTCTTAAAAGAAAAAGAAAAGAAAAAGAAAAGAAAAAAAGTCGGGGTCGGGCCCCAGTGAACCCATCATGAAGTCAAAACATCGTAAGTGAAGCCACGGTAAGTGATGGACCATCTGTATATATATAAGGTTAAAAGATCTATAACATGCACACGGGAAAGGCTTATTACCTCTTTAGAGATGTATTTCTTGTATGTAGACTCATGAGGGCAGGGGCAGAAGGGTTATCTGCTAGGGGCCTCAAACTCCAGCCACTGGAATTTGCACAGGAAAGCAGGGTACAATTGCCCTCAAAGCGATCATTCTTTCTGAAAGCCGTCCACGCAGCAATGGACAAATAGAGAGGCTCCAAAAACCCAAAGCTGCCAAGACCTCACTGAAGCACTGGTAGGTTCTGCGGAAAGGTACAAAATACCATGGCATGAAGATGTATAAACGTGTCCATAACAGGGTGGATGTGTGTTAGAAGCATGAGCACAGACATATACATACAGGCTACCCACATGTCCATCGTCAGCCCAGACTGCCCTTAGATTGCTGCTGGAATGAAGGCAGTGCAGGCACATTGCAGCATGTTCTCCCTGGAACACTGGTGGACTGTGCGCAATATGGTATTTACACAGGTACAGGGTGCTGCGCAGGGTCCATCCTCATTACATTTGTTGACCAATCGGTTATATAACCAGCTTCATACATCTGGTAAGTCTTGTCCACAAACAGGAACCTCAAAAACTCAAGTGAGGGCAATGAGGAGAGGATGCTGCAAAATTTGATAAAATATGCTAAATATAGCAAGTCGGTAGAAGGCTAAGGAGCAAGCTGTAGCTGCTTGCAGCAACTATCAGCGGAAAAATATTAATAGTCAATCCAATGATTCTATCTGAATCTTGGTAGGTCAGTGGAGCAAAGTAACCGGTATTGTTGCCCCAGTGCAGAATGGACAAGGGTGAACCTTGGGGTGGAGGCTGGACTATATAATGTAAGGATCCATTACACTTCTATGGGGCTCTTCCTTCCATCTTTCATGGAACAAGTCCGTGCACCTGCTCCAGACATCCCTCGCTCGCTTCCTGGACAAGTCCGTGCTAAGGCCATCGGGTGTGTCAAGCAAGGTGGGCGTCTGTGTAGTATGTTCCACAGTGGCCCAAGCAGGGTGCTGGACCGGAGCAGGTTGAGGAGGGTGGCAGCACAGTGGGGCTCAGCCTCAGACACAAATGGGTGCTGGTGCAGCCTGGCCCACGTGTCAGAGCCCAAGCAATTTGAGGATGTGGCACATCCTTGTATTGCAGTGGCCCAGTGTGTGGTGTCCAGGGAGGGTGGAGTGCTGGTGGAGATGACAGATTAGTTACATACAGGGGGATGACCAGGTAACTGAATGTCTTAAGGATAATTGAAGCCAGAGTTGAAACTGTCAGAGATAGGAGTTACAAATAAGGAAGGGGAGAATGAGCCCACTAGTGTTGAAGTGGAACTGGACTTAGCAGTGTGAATCCATGATTTTCAGTATGTATACACAGATAGATAAAGAAGTATGAGGCAGGTGGATCACAAGGTCAGGAGATCGAGACCATCCTGGTTAACACGGTGAAACCTCGCCTTTACTGAAAATACAAAAAAATTAGCCGGGTGTGGTGGCAGGTGCCTGTAGTCCCAGCTACTGGGAGGCTGAGGCAGGAGAATCACTTGAACCCATGAGGCGGAGGTTGCAGTGAGCCAAGATCGCATTATTGCACTCCAGCCTGGCAACAGAGTGAGACTCCATCTCAAAAAAAAAAAAAAAAAGAAGTACATGTGGAGGTAAATGGTAAATGTGTGTATACATGCATACATCCCCTGACTTGGTCTGGAGGGGGCCTGGGAACAGTGACACCCCAATAGCACATCTCGCACCCAGATCTTGGTTTCTAATTCCCATTCTCTAGTAAAAGGAACCAATGTTGCTTGGAGAAATGGCTGTTTCTGGGGTTAAGGCAGAGAAAGTACAAGATGAGCCTAGGACATCTTGTTCTGCCAGCAAGTGAGGAAATGCTTCAAGAATGATGAGGATGTCTCAAAACCATACAGAAGCCAGCTCCAAGACCATGGTCCCACTGGCCAAATTTGGAAAAACTTGAGCATTAAAAGAAATGATGATAGTAACATTTCGACTCATTTAATAAAATGGGAAGCCACACTTCATACCAATAAAAGTAGATATTGAATAAATTAAAGGTTTGAAGAGGAATAGGATATTTACACAGTTTCAAAGTACTTTCCCACAAAATACATACTATTAATTACTAATATTATTACATACATGTGGTACTGACCAGGTTCATTCTGCTGGCATGCAATAAATCAATCACTGCGACAGGTTTTGCAAAAGAGAAAAGATTTATTCGCAAGGCAGTCCAGTGAGGAGGCAGGAGAACAGCTCTCAAATCTGCCTCCTCAAAGATAAGGCTCAGGGATATTTACCGGTGAGAGAAGCAGGGTGGTGGAAGGTATGGGCAAAGGTGATTGGCAGTGGGGGAAAATGAGGCAGTCGGTGACCTGTGCAAGCACAGTCAGGGTTCATGGCACTTCACAGGACACATGTTCAAAAAATGACAGCCTTAGCATGATCTGAGGATGTCGTTTGGGGCCCCTTGGGTCGTTTGGGTTCAAAAGGCCACTTCTTTTTTTTGCACAAACCTACTTGAAAGCTCACTGGTCTCAACTGGTTTGAACTAGGCAGGAGCTGCCCCAAGTTCCTGAAAAACAATTTGAGCGATCCTGACAGTAGTGACATACATGTTATCTGTAAGAAAGCCGGCAAGGTTAAGTCACAGAGCTCAGCGGCGCGGCCTTCAGCTTCACGGAAAAAAAAATAACAAAAGCAAGTGACCAAAAGCAAGCAGGGCAGGCTAAATTGGGCGGACCTAATCAGATGAACCCCGCGGTCTCATATGTAATATTGCATCATAACTATAAAGAATATAATTAATGTAAATATTCAGTACAAAAAGAGAAAGGAGTACCTTCACAGTAGCCATGCAGTCATCAGTGCCAGGAACACTGGAATTGTGTGCCACCAGAGGACAGAGGGGAGCCAGCGCAGCATCACTTCCATGCTGTTCCCGTCGAAGGTGAGTAACTGGAGGCCTTCGCCCGGAGGCGGGTCCCGGCCAACCCAAATTGAGAGGCGTTCTGCAGATCAGCTGGTCTGCCATCTTCAAATGATTCATGAAAATCAAAGACAGCTTTGAGGAACGGTCCCAGACTGGCAGAGACCAAAGTGGTCATAGATGAACAGGAGATCCCAAACTGGATCCTTTGGCTGTAAAGGACAATATTGGCACAACTGGTGAAACTTGAATGGGGTCTGAGGATTAGGTGGTAGTAGGAGGGGATGTTGGAGAAATGCAAGGTCACGTGGAAAACTGACTCTCAAATAGTTCAAGAAGGAAGTTCTTTGGACTATACTTGCAACTTTTCTGTAGGCTTAATACTGTTTCACAATTTTAAAATGTAAAATAATATTACCGGGTAATAGTTTTTTTGTTTGTTTTTTGTTTTTTGGGGGGGCGTGGTGGGCGGACGGAGTCTCGCTCTGTCGCCCAGGCTGGAGTGCAGTGGCCGGATCTCAGCTCACTGCAAGCTCCGCCTCCCGGGTTTACGCCATTCTCCTGCCTCAGCCTTCCGAGTAGCTGGGACTACAGGCGCCCGCTACCACGCCCGGCTAGTTTTTTGTATTTTTAGTAGAGACGGGCTTTCACCATGTTAGCCAGGATGGTCTCCATCTCCTGACCCCGTGATCTGCCGGCTTCGGCCTCCCAAAGTGCTGGGATTACAGGCCTGAGCCACCGCGCCCGCCACCAGGTAGTAGTTTTTTATTAAGACAGATTGTGCTTTTTGAAAGCACTGGTGGAAAGATTTCTCAAAATCATGCAGGAAAGAGTTTATAATGAAACTGTATAATATTTGTTTCAAAAGAAAGTGTGGGCCCTGAGAAGCATTTTCTGTAGTTTACCCAGTATTTCTGCCAACTTGGGATACTTTCAGTGTCTCTGGAATTTTCATCATCTGAATTTCTTACTCTTTTTCCCTTTAAAAACTAAAATAAAATAAAGAAGTTTGAGGCAAAAGGCCGCACCTACCTACCTCACTTTAAAATTCTGTCTAAAACCCTGGTCACAGAGGAAGGTGTTGGCTGACTTTAATGGGTTAATCTACTTCCCCTCACAGTGGAAAGCTGTTTAGAAAAAAGCTATTTGCCCAACGTGAGGAACAATTTATAGAAACTGACAAGAATTTTTGTCCTGGGGAAAGGACAGGGTTTGTTGCATGGGGTAAGGGCAAGTGATGTGGCCGGGCACGATGGCTCACGCCTTAATTCCAGCACTTTGGGAGGCCAAGGCAGGCAGATCGTGAGGTCAGGAGATCGAGACCATCCTGGCCAACATGGTGAAACCTTGTCTCTACTAAAAATACAAAAATTAGCTGGATGTGGTGGTGTGTGCACCTGTAGTCCCAGCTACTCGGGAGGCTGAGGCAGGAGAATTGCTTGATCCCGGAGGTGGAGGTTGCAGTGAGCCAAGATCATGCCACTGCTCTCCAGCCTGGCAACAGAGCCAGAGTTCGTCTCAAAAAAAAAAAAAAAGTTTTTTTTTTTTAAAGAAAACAGAACCAATGTCTGAGAAAGTAGTACTCCTTTACAAAGCACATTCTCTACAAACGCGTGGTTTTCTTGTGACGTCTGCTCAGTCCCTCTCCACAACTTTCTCCTGCCTATTTTCTTCTCTGCATTTTGTCAAGATGTTTTTTTATTTTAAATTTTACTGTATTTTGCATGCTTCCAAAGATAAACAATAATTTTTAAGATGAATTAAACATTGAACCTCCCTGTCAGTATTGTTTTGGGAATACGCATTCTCCTGAGGAGAGGAGCTGTTGAGTAGAAGTGGTCCAACACAACTCAGCATTTCCTTTTCCTGGCGTAGGTTTCAGGGTGCAACTCAAACAGAGTCTGACTTGGCATCTGTCACCTTTCCCAGGCACGCCCTATCCTCTGGCAATTTGTTTTCTTAATGGAGAACCTTTCAAAATTAAATATTTTATATTAGGAATGTTAAACATAAAAGTTATTACAAATATTATAACAACCCAACGTACCCTTCCTTCACTAATCTCTCTCATACACACACACCTATGTGTATGCGTGTGTACACAGTATATATGTGTATATATTTACGCACTTTTTTCTTTTGCTGGACTACTTGAGAGTAAATTGAAGAGGTCAAAATTCTTCAGCTCTAAATAATTCAATATGAACCTCATAGAATCAAAGATGTTTTCATACATAACCCCAGTGCAATTATTATTTTTATTTAGTTATTTATTTACTTACTGTTTAGATGGAGTTTTGCTCTTTCACCCAGGTTGGAGTGCAATGGCACGATCTCGGCTCACTGCAACCTCAGCCTCCCAGGTTCAAACGATTCTCCTGCCTCAGCCTCCCAAGTAGCTGGGACTACAGGCATGCACCACTATACCTGGCTAATTTTTGTATTTTTAGTAGAGACGGGGTTTCACCATCTTGTCCAGGCTGGTCTCGAACCCCTGACCTCATGATCCACCTGCCTTGGCCGCCCAAAGTACTGGGATTATAGGCGGGAGCCACCGCGCCCGTTCACACAACTCCAGTGCAATTATTACCAAATTCAGATAATTTCATATTCATACAATTTTCCCATATATAATATATTCAGTATTTAAATTTTGACAATTATCCCAATACTGTTTTTACAGCAACTTTTTCCTTTGTTTCTTATATTTATAGATACACAGTAATTGTACATATTTATGTGGTACATGTGATACTTCGATACATGCATACAATGTGCAATGATCAAATCAGGGTGATGAAGGTATTCATCACTTCAAATGTTTATTATTTGTTTGTACTGGGAACATTCCAAATCTTCTAGCTATTTTGAAATATACAATAAATTATTAACTATTATCAATGTACAGCGCTATCATTTCCTCTATCTATCTTTGTACCCATAACCAACCTCTTTTCATCCTTCCCTCCCTCCTACTGCTTGCCAGCCTCTGGCAGTCATCATTCTACTCTCCACCTCCCTGAAATCAAGGTTTTTAGCTCCCACATAGGAGAAGGTGGGATATGTATCTTTAGGTGCCTAGCTTATTTCACTTAACATAATGTCCTCTGGTTTCATCCATGTTGCTACAACTGACAGGATTTCATTCTTTTTATGACTGAACAATATTCTACTGTGTATATCTAGCACTGTTTTTTTTTTTTTTTTTTTTTTTTTGAGACAGAGTCTCGCTGTCACCCAGGCTGGAGTGCAGTGGCAGGATCTTGCCTCACTGCAAGCTCCATCCCCCGGGATCACGCCGTTCTCCTTCTTCAGCCTCCCAAGTAGCTGGGACTACAGGTGCCTGCCACCACGACTGGCTAACTTTTGTATGTTTAGTAGAGACGGGGTTTCACCTTGTTAACCAGAATGGTCTCAATCTCCTGACCTCATGATTTACCTGCCTCAGCCTCCCAAAGTGCTGGGATTACAGGCATGAGCCACCGCGCCCGGCCTTATCTAGCACATTTTTTATCCATTCATCTGTTGATGGACACTTGGATTGATTCCATATCTTGGCTATTGTGACTAGTCCTACAGGAAACATGGGCGTGCAGATATCTCTTCAATATACTGATTTGCTTTCTTTTGGGTGCATACCCAGCAGTGGGATTGCTAGATCATATGGTAGTTCTAGTTTCAGTTTTTTGAGGAACCTCCATACTGTTTTCCACAATGGCTATACGAATTTACATTTCCACCAACAGTGTACGAGGCTTCCCTTTTCTCCACATCCTCCCCAGAATTTGTTATTTTCTGTTTTTTTGATAATAGCCATTTTAACTGAGGTGAGATGATACCTATTATTGTGGTTTCAATTGCATTTCTCTGATGCTTTGTGATGTTGAGCATTTACTTATATACCTGATGGCCACTAGTATGTCTTCTTTTGAGAAAATGAAAATCTTCTTCAGATCATTTGCCCTATTTTTTTTTTTTTTTTTTTTTAAATAAAGAGTCTCACTCTGTCACCCAGGCTAGAGTGTAGTGGCGCGATCTCGGCTCACTGCAAGCTCCGCCTCCTGGGCTAACGCCATTCTCCTGCCTCAGCCTCCTGCAACCTGAGTTTACTGCAGCTTACTGCAGCCTGTATCGGGGACTACAGGCGCCTGCATTAGCCACACCCGGCTAATTTTTTGTATTTTTAATAGAGACAGGGGTTTCACCATGTTAGCCAGGATGGTCTCAATCTCCTGACCTCGTGATCCGCCCACCTCGGCCTCCCAAAGTGCTGGGATTACAGGCGTGAGCCACTGCACCCGGCCCATTTGCCCATTTTTAATCAGATTATTTGTTTCCTTGCTATTGAGTTATTTGAGGTCCTTATGAGAGGTGACAATGTGCTAACAGCCCTCTCAGCGCCTCCTCGGCCTCGGCGCCCACTCTGGCGGCGCTTGAGGAGTCCTTCCGCCCGGCACCGCACCGTGGGAGCCCCTCTCTGGGCTGGCTGAGGCCGGAACCTCCTCCATCTGCTTGCGGGGAGATGTGGAGGGAGAGGGGCCGGCGGGAACCGGGGCTGCACTGGCGGGCCGGTGTGAGCTCCGGCGGGCGCGGGCGCCGGTTCGGCGGGCCCCGCACACGGAGAGACTGGCGGGCGCCGTCGGCCCAGGGCAGTGAGGGGCTTAGTACCCGGGCCAGCAGCTGCGGAGGTTGCGCAGGGTCCCCCAGCAGTGCCAGCCCGCAGCACTCAAATTCTCGCCGGGCCTTAGCTGCCTCCCCGCGGGGCAGGGCTGGGGACCTGCCGCCCGCCATGTCTGAGCTCCTCCCCCTGCGGTGGGCTCCCTCGCTGCCTGAGCCTCCCCGAAGGGCGTCGCCCGCTGCTCCGTGGCGCCGGTCCCGGTCCCGTCGACAGCCCCAGGGCTGAGGAGTGCAGGCGCGGCTCCGCTCGGGACTGGCAGGCAGCTCTGCCTGCAGCCCTGGTGCAGGATCCACTGGGTGAAGCCAGCTGGGCTCCTGAACTGGATGGGGACTTGGAGAACTTTTGTATCTAGCCAGAGGATCGTATGTGCACCAATCAGCACTCTGTATCTCACTAACCTAGTGGGGACTTGGAGGACTAGCACTCTGTGACTCTGTGTCTAGCTCAAGGATTGTAAACGCACCAATCAGCTCTCTGTAAACTGGACCAATCAGCTCTCTGTAAAATGGACCAATCAGCAGGATGTGGGTGGGACCAGATAAGGGAATAAAAGCAGGCTGCAGGAGCCAGCAGTGGTAACCAGTTGGGGCTTCCTGCTACAGTGTGAAAGCTTTGTTCTTTCGCTCTGCAATACATCTTGCTGCTGCTCACTCTTTGGGTCCACGCTGTTTTTATGAGCTGCTTTGATGAGCTGTAACACTCACCTTGAAGATCTGCAGTTTCACTATTGATGCCAGTGAGAGGACGAACCCACTGGGAAGAATGAACAACTCCAGAGGCGCTGCCTTTAAGAGCTGTAACACCACGAAGGTCTGCAGCTTCACTTCTGACAGTGAGACCACGAACCCCCCAAGAAGGAAGAAGCTCCAGACACATCTGAACATCTGAAGGAACAAGCTTCGGACACACGATCTTTTAAGAAAAGAATTGTAACACTCACCGCAAGCGTCCGTGGCTTCATTCTCGAAGTCAGTGAGACCAAGAACCCATCAATTCCGGACACACTTACATAGTTTATATATAGGTAATTAATCCTTTGTTAGATGTATAGTTTGCAAATATTTTCCCATTCTGTGGGTTGTCCCTTTCCTGTTATTTCCTTTGCTGTGAAGAAACTTAGACGATTCTTTTTCCCTCCCCCTTCGCAGCTTAGAAGATTCCTGACAAGTATAGTGAAATCAACAACTGCTAAGAATCAGTTTCCAGGGTGGGCACAGTGGCTCATGCCTGTAATCCCAGCACTTTGGGAGGCCAAGGCGGTTGGATCACTTGAGGTCAGGAATTCAAGACCAACCTGGCTAACATGGTGAAATCCCCTCTCTACTAAAAATACAAAAAAAAAAAAAAATTAGCTGGGCATAGTGGTGCATACCTGTAATCCCAGCTACTCGGGAAGCTGAGGCAAGAGAATCGCTTGAACCCAGGAGGCAGAAGTTGCACTAAGCTGAGATTGCACCACTGCACTCCAGCCTGGGCGACAGCGTGAGACTCCATCTCAAAAAAAAAAAAAAAAAAAAAAAAAAAAAAACCCTAAAAAAAAGCTTATTAAAAAAGAAAAAACATGTCAGGGCAGGCTAAAGGTTAAAGAGGAAAAAAAATCACAGGGTAGGGTCAAAGATTGGAGATAACAGAGAAAAGAGTCAGGAAACTGGAAATTAAATAATAGAAATTAATCAACATTAACTGCAGAGATAAAATAGACTGGAAAAAATTAGCAGCGCCTCAGTAACCCTTGGGACTGTGATGTAAGACTTAACATCATGTCTTCAAAGTCCCCCCAAGAAAGAAAAAAGCATGAAGCTGAAAAATACTCAAAGATACGATGGCTCAAGATTTTCCAAAAATTGCAAAAGACATAGCTAAAACTGAATGAACTCCTAACAAGATAAGTCTGAGGAAATCTATATCAATATATATCCTAATCAAACGTCTGAAAACTAAAGGCAAAGAAAAAAGTATTAAAAACAGCAAGGCAGAAATTATACCATATTTATAAGGGAAAAGCATTTTTCTTTTTTTTTTTTTTTTTTTTTGAGATGGTGTCTCTGTTGCCAGGCTGGAGTGCAGTGGTGCAATCTTGGCTCACTGCCACCTCTGCCTCCTGGGTTCAAGCAATTCTCACTCAGCCTCCCGAGTAGCTGAGACTACAGGCATGGCCACCATGCCCAGCTAATTTTTGTATTTTTAGTAGAGATGGGGTTTCACCATGTTGGCCAGGATGGTCTCAATCTCTTGACCTCATGATCTGCCCACCTTGGCCTCCCAAAGTGCTGGGATGAGCCACAAGCATGAGCCACTGCGCCCGGCTGGGAAAAGCAATTTTTAAGTGACAGCATATTTCTTCTCCGAAATCACAGAGACCAGAAGGAAGTGACACAGTGCTTTCCAAGTGCTGAAAGAGAAGCACTGTCAATCGAGAATTCTATTATCCAGTGAAAACAGCCTTCAAAAATGGAAGGGATATCAGGGCAATCTCAGATGAAAAACTACTAAGAATTTGTCACCAGCAGACCTACCATTAAAAAAATGGCTAAAGGAAATTCTTGAAATAGAAAGGAAATGATAAGTCTTAGAACATCAGGGAGGAACACAGAACAACAGAAAGAGTAAAAATGTAGATAAATACACTAGACATTTCTTCTGTTGAGTTTTCGAGAGTATCTTTGATGGTTGAAGCAAAAATTTTAACATTGTCTAACATGGTTATTGAAGTATGTAGAAGAATTTTTAAGATAACTGTGAGAGAGACGCCTTAAAGGAACTGTAAGGTTTCTACACTTCAGTCGAACTGGTAAAATGTCAACACTAGTAAACTGAGATAACAATATAATGTAATATGTGGAGCAGCTATTAAAGAATTTACACAAAGAGATACACACTAAATCACTATAGACATATCAAAATGGAATTCTAGGAAGGTGCTAGTAACCCAAAGGAAAGCAGGAAATAGAAAACAGAGAAACAAAGAACAGAGGAAACAAACATAGCAAAAAAATTCTATGGAAGACCTAAGCCTTAACATACAGGTAATTATATTAAATTACAGTCTAAATACACTAATAAAAAGATAGATTGGTGACTGAAACAAGCCAGGCACACAAAGTCAAATATCACCTGCTCTCACTCATAAGTGGGGGCTACAAAATGTGTGCACAGGAAGACAGAGTGGGGTGACAGACAATGAAGACTTGGAAGGGTGAAGGAGCATGAGGGGATCATATGATAGGTAATTACTAATTGGGTACAATGCACATTATTTGGGTAATGGATACCCTAAAAGCCCTGACTTGACCACTATGCAATCTATGCATATAACAAAACTGCATAGGGCCGGACTCAGTGGCTCACGCCTGTAATCCCAGCACTTTGGAAGGCCGAGGTGTGCAGAAGACTTGAGGTCCGGAGTTCGAGACCAGGTTGGCCAACACAGTGAAACCCCGTCTCTACTAAAAATACAAAAATTAGCTGGGCATGGTGGCAGGTGGCTGTAATCCTAGCTACTCGGGAGGCTGAGGCAGGAGAATCATTTGAACCCAGGAGGTGAAGGTTGCAGTGAGCTGAGATTGCTCCACTGCACTCCAGCCTGGGTGACAGAGTGAGACTCCATCTCTAAATAAATAAACAAGCAGGTTTTTATAAACACAGGCCAGATAATGTCACTTCTCTGTGCACAACTTTCCACTGCTACCACATCTCACAGCAAATGGAAGCCAAAGGCCTTACAATATTGGTAACAACCCAGCTTTCAGGTCACAAAATTCATCTTCAAACTGTAGCCTACTGAGTATTCTCAACATAAACATTTCCTTAATATAAAGCAATACATGTTCACTGTAGAAAAACTGAAAAATATAAAACATGTAAAGGGGGAAATTACTTATAATTCCACAGTCTAAAATAACTGCCACAATGGTTGTTTTTAATATATATATATCTTTTTGTAAATCTAGTTTTTACAATTTAATGATACTGAGGCAAACAAATTTGCCCCATCCATAAAAATTTTGAAAACAATCAAATAGAAATAAAGTAATAAAAAGACAGATTGGCAGAGTAGGTGTTTTTTCTTTTCTTTTCTTTTCTTTTCTTTTTTTTTAAAAAAGAACCAACCGCCAAGCATGGTGGCTCACACTGGACACTGAGGTAGGAGGATCGCTTGAGCCCAGGAGTTGGAGACCAACCTGGGCAAGGTACCAAGACTTCATCCCTACAAAAAAAAATTTTCTTTTTTTTGAGATGGAGTCTCTTTCTGTTGCCCACGCTGGAGTGCAGTGGTGTGATCTCGGCTTACTGCAAGCTCCGCCTCCCGGGTTCACGCCATTCTCCTGCCTCAGTCTCCCGAGTACCGAGTAGCTGGGACTACAGGCGTCCGCCACCACGCCCGGGTAATTTTTTTTTTTTTTTTTTTTGTATTTTTAGTAGAGACGGGGTTTCACCATGTTAGCCAGGATGGTCTCGATCTCCTGACCTCGTGATCTGCCTGCCTCGGCCTCCCAAAGTGCTGGGATTACAGGCTTGAGCCACCGTGCCCGGTCTGCATTTTTTAGGTAAATAATTTTTCCTCTCTAGACCTCATCTGGTTTATTATTTATTTTTTCTAAGATTTAAACTCAGACTGAAACATTTTAATTTTATCCGTGTGTGCATATGAACCTCTTCCATTACTTCCAACAGGTCAGCATTGTGTAACTACACTTTAGTTATAAACCCTTGTTTGAGCAGCCAGGTTACTGCCCATACAATGTTACCAGTGAGGACTTCCTCCTATGTATTTCCCTCCATCTCTGGGCGAGAGTGGACTTGCAGCCCGGGGGTGGGGTGCACACTTCATGTTCTCTGTGCTGAGGGATTTCCCTCCGGATGGCCGACCTTGTTAATATCCCCGTTGTGAGTGAGAGCTTCTGACGCTCCGCAGCCTAGGTGGAAATTAAATTGCAACATTAGTTGTAGCCTCAGTACTCACTGGTTTCATGCCTCACTCAGAAGTAACTGCACAATTCTAGGGCGTCCACAGGAATCTACAGGTTTTGCCTGCCCCTGCCCCCGACGGGCTGATCTCCAAACCGTCTCCCTGGCTTCCCGCTGGCTGCTCCTGCCACTCCCGTCGTGTTCCGTCCCAAGCCCCTTTGCTTTGCTCTCTGCTCCTCCAGGCGGCTCCTGCCACACAGACGTGCTGCGCTCCACATGGGCTCCTTTTGCCTCGGGTGGATCAGAACATGTGTTCACCTGACTCTTTTTTTTGTTTGTTTTGACTCGGAGTCTCCCTCTGTCGCCCAGGCTGGAGTGCAGTGGCGCGATCTCGGCTCACTGCAAGCTCCGCCTCCCGGGTTCACTCCATTCTCCTGTCTCAGCCTCCCAAGTATCTGGGATTACAGGCGCCCACCACCACGCCCAGCCAATTTTTGTATTTTTTCAGTAGAGACGGAGTTTCACCGTGTTAGCCAGGATGGTCTCCTGACCTCATGATGCGCCCGCCTTGGCCTCCCAAAGTGCTGGGATTGCAGGGGTGAGCCACCGCGCCTGGCCAATTTTTTTTTTTTTAATTTAGCCTGGTGTGGTAGCACACACCTGTAGCCCCAGCTACTTAGGAGAATGAGGCAGGAGGATTGCTTGAGGCCAGGAGTTCAAGGCTTCAGTGATCTGATTGTGCCGCTGCACTCCTGGCTGGGCAAGAGAGTGAGGCCTTGACAAAAAAAAAAAAAAAAAAGTATTTCCTAAGAAATTTTGAATATAATGATATAAAAAGGTTGATAATAAAACTGAAAAAAAGATATTCCATACAAACATTTAAACTGGGTTAATTAAGTTAAGGGTACTCTCAACCTCTCTGTACTTCATAAAACTTCATAGAGGTACACACACACTTTGTGTCAATGTTACTTTCCTGGTTTTGATATTCTGTAAAAATGTAGTCATTAGAGAAAACTGGGTTAAGAGTACTCTCAACCTCTCTCTACTATTTTTGCAACTTCCTGTGGATCTATCCTTATTTCGAAATGAAGGGTTTTAAGAAACGGTTATGGGCATTCTTATTAGGTTGCATTACGTTTATTAATTGAGGGAAAATAACATGTTTATTTTGTTGAGAGATATAAGAAATGTCATTAAATTTGCTCATCTACTTTTGTGTCTTTGAGTTTAAAATTTTTCTCATAAAGGCTTCTAACATGTCCTAGATTGTTATTGCTAAGTACCTAACTACTTCATTGCTATTGTTAATAGAGGTTTTTTCTTTTTCTCTTCCACTATATCCTATCCTGACTGCTTGTATGTTTATAAGATGAAGGCTACTTTTTTTTTTTTTTTTTTTAACAGAGTCTTGCTCTGTCGCCCAGGCTGGAGTGCAGTGGCGTGATCTCAGCTCACTGCAACCTCTGCCTCTAGGGTTCAAATGATTCTCCTGCCTCAGCCTCCCGAGTACGTGGGATTACAGGTGTGTGCCACCACACCCGGCTGATTTTTTATCTTTTTGATAGAGATGGGGTTTCACCATGTTGGCCAGACTGGTGTCAAACTGCTGACCTCAAGTGATCTGCCTGCCTCAGCCTCCGAAAGTGCTGGGATTACAGGCATGAACCACCACACCCGGCCTGAAGGCTCCATTTTGTTTAAATTAGTCTTACCATTAATTCTGCAGGATTTTCCATGTTCCATCATATCATCAGAGATAGTTTTTCATCTTCATTTCTAATTATTCTTTTAGTTATTTTTCCTTCCCTAATTGCATTAGCTCATATTTCCAGTGCAGTTGAAACAGTAGTAGCAATACTATGCATCCTTAATCCTCGCCTTATTCTTGACCTTAATCAGTTTCTCTAGTGTCTCTCCAAGTTGCTAAGACATCTGGAGAAACAGATGAAGTTTCTAATACTGAACCCTGGTTGAATTCCTAGAATAAATCCTTCTTAGTTATGCCGTAGATTTTTTCTTTCAGAATTGTGGTCTCACTATGTTGCCCTGCCTGGCCTCAAACTCCTGGGCTCAAGCAATCCACCTGCCTCAGCTTCCCAAGTAGCTGGGACCACAGGTGTGTGCCACCACGCCCAGCTAAGTTGTTTGGTTTTGATGTTTTTAGAGACAGGATCTCATTACGTCGCCCAGGCTTGTGATATATCTTTTCAGTATGGTATGGATTCTGTTTATCAACATTTTACTAGTGATTTTTGTGTTGCAATTTATAAGGAAAATCATTTTCTGTGTTTTTATTTCCCCCTACTGCAAGACCATGGAGCGTGCTCGGTAACACCGTGTTCTGTCTCACTGACCATGAGCTTAACAAGCAGCCTCACACTGGAGGCTTTAGTTTCTAAGGTCCAAATGCAGTGTATAGAAGTTCCCATGAGGGGTTCCATACTGCATATTCATGAAAAAAGAATGGCTATGTGAGGACTCACCTGAACTCTTAAGGATTCCAATGCATGAGGGAAGAAGGCTGCCCTACACACTATGACATTTAATTTCTCTCAGTCTCAGTATCCTCTCCTTTTGCCCCACTCACTCATCCCTAAAGTGGCCAACATAAATTTGCCACGAAATCTTTTGAAAAGTTAATTATGGTACTTTAAAAAAATTGTGGGCCGGGCACAGTGGCTCACGCCTGTAATCCCAGCTCTTTGGGAGGCCAAGGTGGGCAGATCACCTGAAGTCTGGCCAGGTTTGAGACCAGCCTGACCAACATGGTGAAACCCCGTCTCTATGAAAAATACAAAAATTAGCCAGTTGTGGTGGTGCGCGCCTGTAATCCCAGCTACTTGGGAGGCTGAGGCAGGAGACTCACTTGAACCTGGGAGGCAGAGGTTGCAGTGAGCTGAGATGACACCATTGCACCCCAGCCTGGGTGACAGAACAAGACTCCATCTCAAAAAATAAAATAAAAAATAAAAAACACTGTGGATAGTTTGGACTCACACAAAGGGAAGTTTTCTATCCCTTTAGCATGTTTGCATTTAATAGAAAAGGCAGTGCCACTGGGGTCTGCTTTTTTTATTTATTTATTTATTTTTTTAAAATAGAGACAAGGTTTCACCTTGTTGCCCAGGCTGATCTCAAACTCCTGAGCTAAAGGAATCCATTGGCCTTGGCCTCCCAAAGTGCTGGGATTACAGGAGCGAGCCACCGCGCCCAGCCCAGGCCCAGTGATCCTTAAAAACTCAGAGTAATGGAGCCAGATCAAATTGCTGATAGAGTCTGCAAGTTTACAGAAAATAAACATACTGTCTTCTTCCTCAGTAGGTTCATTTCTGGAACCCAAGCTGATTTCTGTTGGAAGACTGGAGGTGTGTCGCTCTTGCTGAGAATTTGGGACCAGAGCAGGGGGTGCATGTGGATACTCACGCTCTCAAATGACAGAGAGCCAAGAAATGCATTTGAGAAATCAGGGTGGAGGGTGAAAGAGGACTCACTAGACATTATGTTAACTATGGATTCTTCTGTGCCTGGGGTAAAATATTTAACAATGAAATTGATTTTTCATGGTAAGTAAATATGACTTAGGGCTTCCCAAGAGAGCTGCACTGGGATTCCAGGACGGGGTTATCGAGCGGTTCAGCCCAGTGGACGAACCAAGCTCCTTGTCAAAGGCCATTGTGCGGTTCTCTTTTCCTGATGCCCATCCTTTCCCTAGTGTTCACCAAATTTGCTTTACAGTTTTAAGTCTCTAGGCAATCCCACTCTGGGGAAAGACTTACAAAGCTACCTATCTTGGGGAATCGTAGAGAGCCACCCGCTTTCCTTCTCACCCTCTTTCTAGGATCCCTTGTCCCCAGTTCTAAAACTCAGCCTCCTGCTTCATGAGCAGGACCATTGAAGCTGACAGTTCTGGCAGTCCCCACAGTTAGACAAGGACTCAAGCAAAGGAGGAGAAGTGGGAGAGGAGAAGCAGCCGGGAGGAGCAGGGATACATCCAAGGCCCTTGTGTATCATCCCAAACTTCCCTGCTGACCCATCTCCCTGTATTCATGCCTCTTAGCACTTTTGTGACTTTGCCATCATGTTTATTTTAACCTAATTTGTATTTTTTTTTTTTTTTTTTTTTTTTGAGACAGAGTCTCACGCTGTTGCCCAGGCTGGAGTGCAGTGGCGCGATCTCGGCTCACTGCAAGCTCCGCCTCCCGGGTTCCCGCCATTCTCTTGCCTCAGCCTCCTGAGTAGCTGGGACTACAGGCGCCCGCCACCGCGCCCGGCTAATTTTTTTTTTTTTTTTTTTTTTTTTTGTATTTTTAGTAGAGACGGGGTTTCACTGTGGTCTCGATCTCCTGACCTTGTGATCCGCCCACCTCGGCCTCCCAAAGTGCTGGGATTACAGGCTTGAGCCACCGCGCCCGGCCCCTAATTTGTATTAATCTACAGGAGAGGAACGTATCACACACGCTTTGTCCCCGCCCTAAGCCCTGCCTAGCAGGTGTGTTATACTCCCCATAACAGGGTATACTCACATACGCAGGAAGTCCTTTCAAGCTTATCTGAGTTGGTCTCATCTTTATCAAGAGAGAAGGATGCATCCTCCTAAAGGGGGACTGACAGCTCCTGACCCTGATTCTCTACCACAGCTAAGTGTGTCCAGGCCAATTCCCATGGAACCTGGTGCAGGCATGACCTCTGGCAAGAGCGGTCACAGTGGACGACAGATCTGGGCCTCTAGAAGTGACTGGCATCACCTCGTGTCTAATCTTCCTTTCCTTGGGACGTTTTACTCTATTTCTCTTAGAGCTTCCAAGGAATGCAGGACAGAAACGTCCACATGTAAAGACGTGTGCATTTAATGCCCAGGGACCTACCATGGGCCCAGCCCTGGGTATCTTCCTAGCTGGTTCATAGCCTTTTGGTTACTCCTTAAATTCCGCCAGAGCTGCCCACTTGAGGAAGAGGAGCAGGTAGCCACCCCCTCCTTTGCAGATGATACAGACTGTGTGTCTCTCTGTCCAGTATTTTATCAGGCAGCAGCTGGAACCTGGCACGAACACACAGGGTTAGAAATGGCGTAGGGTAGGCCGGGCGCGGTGGCTCACGCCTGTAATCCCAGCACTTTGGGAGGCTGAGGCAGGCCGATCACAAGGTCAGGAGATCCAGACCATCCTGGCTAACACGGTGAAACTCCGCCTCTACTAAAATTATAAAAATTAGCCGGGTGTGGTGGCAGGCGCCTGTAGTTCCAGCTACTCAGGAGGCCGAGGCAGGAGAGTGGTGTGAACCCAGGAGGCGGAGCTTGCAGACAGCCGAGACTGCGCCACTGCATTCTAGCCTGGGTGACAGAGCGAGACTCCATCTCAAAAAAAAAAAAAAAAAAAAAAAGATAATGGCATAGTGTAGGGTGGACAGGAGGAAAGGCAGGCCCTGCATCTGAGCTGTACCTCCTACTGTCTCCAACACCTAAAACATCCCAGTCTGTTCATCTACACAATGAGCAGAATATCCATTTTGAGACTGGGAAGAGTGGAGATAAGGTCAGTATGAATATAGAAATAAGGTATAGATATCCTGCTTGAAACCTTCCAAATGCCTGTTTCACTTAGAAAAAATTCTAAACTCCTGTCCATGGCCTATAGTGCTGGATGCACTCTGGCCCTGCCTGGCTCCTGAGTCTTGTCTCCCTCACTCTTCCCCTCTCACCATCCTCCAGGGAACAATCTCCTTCGGCTCTGCAGACGCTCCAAGCTTGTTCCCAGTCTGTGTTTGCACTTGCTTCTCCCTGCACCCAGCATCCTCTCACGTGGCCCAGGCCTCCATGAGGCTGTCTCTGATCACGCAGTCCACGGGAGCACGGCCAGACACTCTCTCACCACTGCCTTTTACTTTCTGTCAGTTGACACCAGCTGACATGATCTCATTCGCTTACTGACGTGTGAGGGCAGGAAATGTGTCTGTCTCGCTTATCACCAACTCTCCAGCTCTTACTGCCTAGGACAGGGTGTGTGCTGGAATATGTGATGGGGGAGTGAATGCACGCTAAGTCTAGACGATGCCCGGAGCGGGCTATAGACCCACTCATGTGAACTTCCGCTCACCCCCGCCCCAGAATCTTCCCAGGCCCAGATCTCCCTTTTCTCTGAGTGTTCCCACTCCCCAGCCAGCAGGCCATGTTTTAGGGCTGGACCCAGCACCATCTGGAATTGAAACTCCTGATTAGGCCTCCTCACATGTGAAACTGGGCTGCAGCCCCACCCCCGGGGAGAGTGGCCCTCACTTTCTTTGGTGACACAAAGCTGCTCCTACCCAGGGAGAGCCTGATGGAGTTCAGTGTCCACTTATGGTCCAGTCGTGCCACCCTGGGTACTGGGGCCGGTCACCCTCTTCCTGGGTAAGGCAGGAATCAGGCTGGGGTGGGGACAGTGTTCTGTTACTCTTGAACATGTGCTTTGAGAGGAGCAGCATAAATAAACAGACACAGCCAAGGGAAAGGTGTATATTTAAAATTCCTCCCCTTCATTTTCTTCTTCAAACGAATCAGTCCCCACTTCTTCATAATCCTTCTCCAGGGCAGCTAAGTCTTCCCTGGCCTCAGAAAATTCTCCTTCTTCCATTCCCTCTCCGACATACCAATGCACAAAGGCCCGCTTGGCGTACATGAGGTCAAACTTGTGGTCGAGGCGGGCCCAGGCCTCCGCAATGGCCGTGGTGTTGCTGAGCATGCAGACGGCCCGCTGCACCTTGGCCAGGTCTCCCCCAGGCACCACAGTCGGGGGCTGGTAGTTGATGCCCACCTGAGGGACAGAGAAAGAGGAGGAGCCACAGAAGAAGATTCAAGTCAGTCAGAGGATAACTCAGGATGGGGCATCTTGGTCACCTGGCATGGCTTCAAGTCACGGTCATGGGCGTGGGAGTGGGTCTGTGGGATGCAGCAGGCGGGATGGGACTGGGGAAGCCAGCAGGTGGTGAGGGAGGAGCTGAAGAGAAAGTGAAAGCAGGCGGGGCAACAGAGCACAAACCCATCTCTACCAAAAAAAAAAAATTAGCCAGGCATGGTGGCCACGCCTACTAGTCCCAGCTACTCAGGGAGGCTGAGGTGGGAGGAACACTTGAGCCCATGAGGTCAAGGCTACAGTGGGCTACAGTGGTACCACTGTACTCTAGTAGCAGGGACAGAGTGAGACCCTGTCTCTCTTTTTTTTTTTTGAGACGGAGTCTCGCCCTGTTGCCCAGGCTGGAGTGCAGTGGCACAGTCTCGGCTCACTGCAAGCTCCGCCTCCCAGGTTCACGCCATTCTCCTGCCTCAGTCTCCCGAGTAACTGGGACTACAGGCGCCCGCCACCACGCCTGGCTAATTTTTTGTAGTTTTAGTAGAGATGGGGTTTCACCGTGTTGTCCAGGATGGTCTCGATCTCCTGACCTCGTGATCCGCCCGTCTCGGCCTCCCAAAGTGCTGGGATTACAGGCATGAGCCACTGCACCCGGCCAACCCTGTCTCTTAAAAAACAAACAAACAAGGCCGGGCGTGGTGGCTAAAGCCTGTAATCCCAGCACTTTGGGAGGCCAAGACGGGCGGATCACGAGGTCAGCAGATCGAGACCATCCTGGCTAACCCAGTGAAACCCCGTCTCTACTAAAAAATACAAAAAACTAGCCGGGCGCGGTGGCGGGCGCCTGTAGTCCCAGCTACTCGGGAGGCTGAGGCAGGAGAATGGCGTAAACCCGGGAGGCGGAGCTTGCAGTGAGCTGAGATCCGGCCACGGCACTCCAGCCTGGGCGACAGAGCGAGACTCCGTCTCAAAAAACAAACAAACAAACAAACAAACAAAAAGTAGGTGGGGAAGGGCTGGGCAATCAAAGGCTAGAGAAGGAGGACAGGGCTGGTATAGGGGGCTCAGCAAGTAGGCAAATGAGTCACGAGCAACATTAGGAGCGGGTGGGGAGGTGTCTGGTACATGTGTGTGTGTAAGAGGGAAATGCATTCTAGATGCGAAGCTATTCAAAAGTGTACTCTCTCCCAAGTGGTCATCTGAAGCTCCTCTTTAGTTGTGTTGCAAGTAAATTTAAGGAAGTTTCCCTGCCAAGAGTGAAAACTGTTGGAAGAGGTCACAGGGATATTCCAGAGCAGTAAATAAAGAGAGCCGAAAGGCCCTGGGGTGGTGCTGGTGTTAACCAGGCTCTATGTTTTTGGAAATCGGGAGTTCTTAGAAGAAAAGCAGGGACTCCAATCCAAGAAGGTTGTTGAAGGTCTTGCCAAGTTCTGGCAGCATGGCAGGTCTCCCAGGCTCAGCCCAGCCCCGTCTTGCGGTGGCGCCGCTATCCTGGAAATCTCTCTTCTTCCCAACACATGTCCCAAACCAAAGCCAACCCCAGGAACCATGGGAAACTGGGACAAGTCTAACGTGGCAAACCGTGACATTACTTATGGGGACTGAGAACCACAGGGATGTCCTCGGCCACCTCTCCCACTGAGACCACCACATTTTAATTGCCAGTCTCTTAAATCCATAGCTTTAAAATGCACATCCTCCTGAGGGGCTGGGGTGGGAATGGCAGCCAGCTGTGCAGCAACATGGGTAGCCAGCCAGCCACTGGGCCCACAGCAGCCGTCATTCCTCTTAGGCACAGGTGGCATCTTGGAGGCGGAGGTGCTACTGGGAGAGGGGCAAAGTGGGGAAGGGAAAGGCAATGAATATGAACTTGGCCATGTCACATATGTTGCTAGATCTGAACCGACTGCCATAAACCTTGAGCCTGGGCCAGCTTGCCCTCCTCTAAGTGCTAACATCTCTTGACCTGAGTCAAGCGGGGACAAACACTGCTGGAGAGAATGTAAGATGCAGTTTAGGCCGGGCGCGGTGGCTCAAGCCTGTAATCCCAGCACTTTGGGAGGCCGAGACGGGCGGATCACGAGGTCAGGAGATCGAGACCATCCTGGCTAACCCGGTGAAACCCCGTCTCTACTAAAAAGTACAAAAAACCAGCCGGGCGAGGTGGCGGGCGCCTGTAGTCCCAGCTACTCGGGAGGCTGAGGCAGGAGAATGGCGTAAACCTGGGAGGCGGAGCTTGTAGTGAGCTGAGATCTGGCCACTGCACTCCAGCCTGGGCGACAGAGCGAGACTCCGTCTCAAAAAAAAAAAAAAAAAAAAAGATGCAGTTTAGCAGCATTCACTCCAGGGAACGTACTTTTCTTAGCTTATGCTAATACTACCATAATGATCCTTCAGGACATAACCCCAGAGCTTCTGCTGGAAGGAGAGAATGAGGGGGCATTTCCTTTTTGTTAATTTCCCCATCACCCGCCATGTCTCTCTCATTCATTCTCTTTTTTTCCCATTCATTCTCCTACTAGCTTGTTGTTTGTTTCCATTTGAAAAAGAAAAAAGAACTTCATGTTTTGGAAGACCTTGACTGGGTTTGCCAGGATGATTAGAACTGCCACACAAAAAATAAGCATAGTGTTGAGGCAAAATTGTATATGTAGCTAGGAGGATAGCAGTGAAAAGGAATGCCACACTCTTCACTCAGCAGAACAGCCAGGTCAAAGCCTCAGACTCACACAGGGCAGCCATGAGGCCAGCAGGCAGCTGGTGCCTCACACTTGTAACTCCTGCCAGGAAGAACTGAGGCATGTTCATCTCTTCACCTCCAGCAACGGAGACAAATCCTGACACATAATAGGTATCCGTAAAACCTCTGAATGGGCCGGGCGCGGTGGCTCAAGCCTGTAATCCCAGCACTTTGGGAGGCCGAGATGGGCGGATCACGAGGTCAGGAGATCGAGACCATCCTGGCTAACACGGTGAAACCCCGTCTCTACTAAAAAATACAAAAAACTAGCCGGGCGAGGTGGCGGGCGCCTGTAGTCCCAGCTACTCGGGAGGCTGAGGCAGGAGAATGGCGTAAACCCGGGAGGCGGAGCTTGCAGTGAGCCGAGATAGCGCCACTGCACTCCAGCCTGGGTGACAGAGCCAGACTCCGTCTCAAAAAAAAAAAAAAAAAAAAAACCTCTGAATGATTGAAAGCATGACTAGGGGCCGGGCTTGGTGGCTCATGCCTGTAATCCCAGTGCTTTGGGAGGCCGAGGTGGGTGGATCACTTGAGGTCAGGAGTTTGAGACCAGCCTGGCCAATATGGTGAAACCCCATCTCTACTAAAAATACAAAAATTAGCCAGGCATGGTGGTGCACACCAGTAATCCCAGCTACTTGGAAGGCAAAGGCAAGAGAATCACTTGAACCCAGGAGGCGGAGGTTGTAGTGAGGCAAGATCGCACCACTGCACTCCAGCCCGGGCAACAGAGCAAGACTCCGTCTCAGGGGAAAAAAATTTAAAAAAATAAAATAAAAAGAGAGAGCACGACTAGAGGACACTAGTTAAAGGGAATGTGGTAGCTGTTATGATGGCAGAATCTGACAAAAGACCATGAGGGGAGTGGCTGAGCTGTTCACATGCACAGCCAGGGTGCATGCCTGCCGGTCCAGCTCAGAGGGTTGACTTCAACCATTCGGCATTCCTGGTCCTGGGGCCCCAGGGCCTACCCTCGCTATTTCGTATCTCCCCACTGACTCTCTGAGCCTGGCATTTTCCAGACTGCGGGCACCTGGTCAACCACCAGTCATGCGGCTTGCTGGTTTTTGCTTATTCCTGGTTAATGGCAATGGAAAATAGCAATCATAGAATAACTATAAAAGTATCTTATTACTCCAAATTGATTGAGATGTGCAGGATAGATATTTACATTTTCAAAATAAATTGGGAGAGCACATCTTTGTGTGAGAGGGAGGCATCATACTCCTCTGGCAACTGGAATAATTTGGTTAACTCTAAAATTAAAATGGCCACAACATCATGCTGTACAAGGAAGCGTAAAATATCCATGAAAACTAACTTTAAGTTGGAGGCCGGGTGCGGTGGCTCACGCCTGTAATCTCAGCACTTTGGGAGGCCAAGATGGGTGGATCACAGGGTCAAGAGATCAAGACCATCCTGGCTAACATGGTGAAACCCCTCTCTCTACCAAAAATACAAAAATTGGCCGGGTGCGGTGGCTTATGCCTGTAATCCCAGCACTTCGGGAGGCCAAGGCAGGCAGATCACGAGGTCAGGAGATCGAGACCATCCTGGCTAACATGGTGAAACCCTGTCTCTACTAAAAATACAAAAAATTAGCCGGGCGTGGTGGCCAGCGCCTGTAGTCCCAGCTACTCGGGAGGCTGAGGCAGGAGAATGACGTGAACCCAGGAGGCAGAGCTTGCAGTGAGCCGAGATCGTGCCACTGCACTCCAGCTTGGGTGACAGAGCAAGACTCACAAAAATAAAAATAAAAAATAAATAATAAATAAAGGCCAGCAGCAGTGGCTCACGCCTGTAATCCCAGCACTTTGGGAGGCCTAGGCAGGTGGATCATGAGGTCAGGAGATCGAGATCATCCTGGGTAACACGGTGAAACCCTGTCTCTACTAAAAATACAAAAAATTAGCCAGGCGTGGAGGCGGGCGCCTGTAGTCCCAGCTGCTTGGGAGGCTGAGGCAGGAGAATGGCGTGAACCTGGGAGGCGGAGCTTGCAATGAGCCGAGATTGTGCCACTGCACTCCAGCCTGGGCGACAGAGTGAGACTCCGTCTCAAAAAAAAATAACTAACATTAGGCAAATTGAATTAAATCATGAACACCAAAAGCATGGCCCTTCAGGTCAGTAGATTCCGGCCAATACCAAATCATTACTTGTTGCTCAGTAAACAAAACCAAAGGTGATTAACCAATTAACCAATTTAAAATAGCACCAAACTTTTCTAAAATGGCCGAAACAGACAAAACTTTAACAGCATTTGTGTCTCAACCAAAGCTGAATTCCACTCATGTTACATTTGGTTGAAGTGCCCCTCCCCTTATCATCACATAAAGCCTGAAGCACCCATGGAATTGCGTATCTTTGGTAATCTCCCTCTGCTTCTCTGGTCCTCTCCCCCCTTCCTAAGTCATCAGCTCTCACCTTGAAGCCTGTGGGACACCAGTCTACAAACTGGATGGTCCTCTTGGTCTTGATGGCAGCAATAGCAACGTTCACATCCTTGGGCACCACGTCGCCCCGGTAGAGCATGCAGCAGGCCATGTACTTGCCATGTCTCGGGTCGCACTTCACCATCTGGCTGTTGGGCTCAAAGCAGGAGCTGGTGATCTCGGCCACGGAGAGCTGTTCGTGATAGGCTTTCTCGGCAGAGATGATGGGCGCGTAGGTGACCAGCGGGAAGTGGATGCGGGGATAGGGTACCAGGTTGGTCTGGAACTCAGTGAGGTCCACATTGAGGGCCCCGTCAAAGCGGAGAGAAGCAGTGATTGAGGACACAATCTGACTGATGAGGCGGTTGAGGTTGGTATAGGTAGGGCGCTCGATGTCGAGGTTCCTGCGGCAGATGTCATAGATGGCTTCGTTGTCCACCATGAAAGCACAATCTGAATGTTCCAGCGTGGTGTGGGTGGTCAGGATGGAGTTGTAGGGCTCCACCACTGCAGTAGAGACCTGGGGGGCTGGGTAGATGGCAAACTCCAGCTTGGATTTCTTGCCATAATCCAGGGAGAGGCGTTCCATCAGCAGAGAAGTGAAGCCGGAGCCAGTGCCTCCACCAAAACTGTGGAAAATCAGGAAACCCTGCAGGCCAGAGCAAGCGTCTGTCTGGGGAGAGCAGGACAGGAGAAGAAATCATGAAGACAAGTTTCTGAGAACACCCCACAGTGAAAAACGCCAGACCACCGACTCTGTCTGCCCCATCCCACCTCTCTACAGTGTTTTGTGGATGAAATCAAAACAGCTATGAAGAAGTAAGGAAATAAAAGGAGTTGTACTGATCTTTGGAGGAGTGGCTAAAATATGGGATGGGGCCAGGCACAGTGACTCAATGCCTGTCTGAGTCAGGAGGCTCCATTGAGGCCGAGGATCCATTGAGGCCAAGGATCCATTGGCCTTGGGAA
Organism: Macaca fascicularis; assembly: GCF_037993035.2. NCBI lineage: Eukaryota > Metazoa > Chordata > Mammalia > Primates > Cercopithecidae > Macaca > Macaca fascicularis. The sequence goes on from NC_088384.1 coordinate 34,073,301, forward strand.
GCTGAGGCAGGAGGATCCATTGAGGCCAGGAGTTCCCAACCAGCCCGGGCAACATAGTAAGATCTACAAAAAATTGTAAAAATGAACTGGGCATGGTGGCACACACCTGTAGTCCCAGTTACTTGGGATGCTGAGGGAGGGGGATCACTTGAGCCCAGGAGCTCACAGCTGCAGAAATCTATGATCACACCACTGTACTCTGGCCTGGATGACAGAGCAAGACTCTGTCTCTATTTTTGTTTTAATAGGATGGCAAGCTGCAGGGGCACACGCCTCTAGGTACATGAAGGTTTCAGCCCACTAGCTTGGTTGAACAGGGAATGAGAGTTTCAGAACCACAGTGGATGGTGACTTTGCCCTTTGGGGGCCCCAACTCCTTGCCCACTCTCCCTGCTATTGTCATTTGATTTTGTGGGAACTGCTACCTACAGACTTCAACCTAACCTTGGAAGGTGACTCAGGGCACCAATTTCAGAAAGGTACATGGAGCCGGAAAGCCTGAGTTCTAACATCAACTTTGCCATTTCTTGGTTGTAAGAACTTGAGCAAGTTACTGAACCTCTCCAAACTTCTGTTCCTTCTTTTTTATTTTGAGACAGTGTCTCGCTCTGTCGCCAGGCTGGAGTGCAGTGGTGCAATCTTGGTTCACTGCAACCTCCGCCTTTTGGGTTCAAGCAATTCTCCTGCCTCAGCCTCCTGAGTAGCTGTGACTACAGGCGCCTGCCACCATGCCCAGCTAATTTTTTGTATTTTTAGTAGAGATGGGGTTTCACCATGTTGGCCAGGATGGTCTCCATTTCTTGACCTCGTGATCCGCCCCCCTTAGCCTTCCAAAGTGCTGGGATTACAGGTATGCGCCACTGTGCCCGGCCACTTCTCTTCCTTCTTAGTGAAAATAGGGACAATAGAAAATCCTCATAAGGTTATTGTGACAATTAAATGAAATAGCATAACATGCTGAGCAAGGACTGATGCGTTGTAGGCACGGATGTCAGCTCTTATCAGAGAATTCACAGAATCACAGGATTTTCCCACTGGGTGTGATTTGAACTTTTGGGGACCACAGACAGCTTTGAGGCCAATGACCCTGACAAGCCCTCCTCTAAACAGAAAAAGTGAATATATGCAAAAATTTGGCACCCAGCCGGGTGCGGTGGCTCAAGTCTGTAATCCCAGCACTTTGGGAGGCCGAGACGGGCGGATCACGAGGTCAGGAGATTGAGACCATCCTGGCGAACACAGTGAAACCCCGTCTCTACTAAAAAAATACAAAAAACTAGCTGGGCGAGATGGCAGGCGCCTGTAGTCCCAGCTACTCGGGAGGCTGAGGCAGGGGAATGGCGTAAACCCGGGAGGCAGAGCTTGCAGTGAGCTGAGATCCGGCCACTGCACTCCAGCCTGGGCGATAGAGTGAGACTCCGACTCCAAAAAAAAAAAAAAAATTGGCACCCTTAGCTCCCAGGCAAAGAACATGTGATCAGGTCCAAGCTTTTCCACTTACAGATAAGCAAATGGAAGCTTAAAGAAAGAAAGTGACACAACCTACAACTCAGAGCTTTATAGTCCAACCAACTGAGTTCAAGCCCCAACTCTGCCACTTTTTAGCTGTGTGACCCAGGCTAAGATATTGAACCACCCCGGCCCTCACTTTCTTCATCTGTAAAGTACAGAAGGAGACCTCCTAAGTATAATTATTAAGGGTTAAATGAAGGAATGTACTTGACATTTGTAATGGCATTTGTAAGTGCCCAAATGGATCAGCAATCTCTTCCTCTTCTCTTCCAAGTTAAATGCTTTGTTAACCTGTGTTTCCAACCAGCAGAGACCTCATCCTGCCTTACACGCGGAAGCTTCCCCAGATACTACCAGAGAGTATCAATGAGTAGGGCCTCAGCCTGGAACACAGTCTATGATGCCAACACACAGGAAGGGGCATCATCCCTTTGCGTGCTTCTTAAAGAATTTAAGCAGAAATTCCCAAACCTTAGGAGCTCCATCCTATAGCCGGGGGTCACATGCCTCTCCCCAGCCTCATCAAAGAGGCATGGGGCCAATTGTGTCCACTCCAGCCTGGCCCACCCATCCCCTGCCCTCCTGACTCTTACCAGCTTCCGTATGCGGTCCAGCACCAGGTCAATGCTCTCTTTGCCCACCGTGTAGTGGCCCCGGGCATAATTGTTGGCTGCATCCTCCTTTCCTGTGATGAGCTGCTCTGGATGGAAGAGCTGGCGGTAGGTTCCTGCCCGAACCTCATCTTCCAAGAGAGGAAGACCGTTAGGTCCTACTGCCCAGGGGAGAAGCCCCCCTCCCTATCACACTACCGCAGGACCCCCTTCCGGTCTCCCCTACCTATAAAACTCCACGGAGGTTTTAAGCCAGACCACATCATAATGAATCCGCAAAAGGCTACGAGAATTCCTGGGGAGCTCAGGGACCAACAGAGCCAAGGCCTGTGGCTCATGTGGGTGGTGAGAAGCAGGCTGCCCTGCTGGCTGGAACCCTAAAAAGCCTGAGCTTTACAAAGCTCATCCAACACTGCCGGCGCAGTGGCTTACGCCTGCAATCCTAACACTTTGGGAGGCCAAGGTGGGCGGATTGCCTGAGCTTAGGAGTTCGAGACCAGCCTGGGCAAGATGGTGAAACCCCATCTCTACTAAAATACAAAAAATTAGCCGGGTGTGGCGGCGTGCGCTTGTACTCCCAGCTACTCGGGAGGCTGAGGCAGGAGAATCGCTTGAACCTGGGAGGCAGAAGCTGAGGTGATCCGAGATCTTGTACTGCACTCCAGCCTGGGCAACAAGACAGAGCAAGACTCCATCTCCAAAATAAAAACCCACAACGACAAAACTTGGGCCGGCCGGGCACCATGGCTCACGCCTGTAATCCCAGCATTTTGGGAGGCCAAAGCAGGCAGATCACGAGGTCAGGAGATCGAGAACATGTTGGCTAACACGGTGAAACCCCATCTCTACTAAAAATACAAAAAATTAGCCGGGCGAGGTGGCAGGCGCCTGTAGTCCCAGCTACTCGGGAGGCTGAGGCAGGAGAATGGCGTGAACCCGGGAGGCGGAGCTTGCAGTGAGCCGAGATCCGGCCACTGCCCTCCAGCCTGGGCGACAGAGCGAGACTCCGTCTCAAAAAAACAAAACAAAACAAAACAAAAAAAGCAAAATACCAAAAAACAAAAAACAAAGCACATCGAACACCAATGCCAGCTGCCTCTCCTCCCTTCCACCTTGACCCTCAAGGTTTCCCTTTCGTTTTTCCTTTCATGTTGCAAGGTGTACCAAGAGTTTAACTTAAGTCCATTTGCATTAACATGTTCTAGGGACATGGAGAAAGATTCAGGATGATCTGCCCAGAACCTAGACCCTCCCAAGAGTTGTCCCACCCCTCAACTCCACCTCGTGGTGGCAATAATACATGCCAGGCATTAGACATATTTTAGAATAATGTGAAGCAAAGCTATGTTCCAGGTCCTAGAGGAGCAAGAGCCCTAGAGAGGCCTTTAAGGGGTCTCTGCTCACTTCCAAGGGTCCACACAAGCAGATCAAGACACATCAGGCCCCAACTATGTCGCCTTTTCTCTTTGGGGTTCCTCTACTGCGTGCAGAAAAGTCATCTGTGCAGTGGCCTGGGAGGTAACCTGCACTTTGTGCATTGGTACAAAGCATCAAGGGGGTGGAGCATCTGCCCTCTGTTGCCCCTAGACATTGGTGTTCAGGCACTATAGTTCACGCCCAGTCCTCTTTGGGGAACTGTCCATGTCTTGCTTGATGAGCGAGGCTTGAAGCTGGGGAAATCCTGATGTTCAACTGAGAGTTGACCCAGGGGTCAGAAATGGGGGAAGTGGCACTATTGGGGGATAGTATGGGAGGTGGAGATCTGCCCAGACACGAGGCAGAATTCCTCTACGTTTCCTAAACCTGAAGGAACCTCATTCCAGAACTCCAGCAGCCCCTGGCTGTGAAGGAATGTGCCCACCGTGATAGGCCCCTTTGTGTGTAAGATGCTCTGAGGTTATACCCACCCCTGAGGGCAGACTCCGAAACCTATACTTAGGGAAACGGGTCACTTAGGGGAGTCTTATAATTCCTACAATTATTTGGATTTTCTTATCCTTAGTATTTAGTAGCGATGTGACCATTTTGGCACGGCGCCGCAGGTCTCGGGGGTTTGAGTGGGAGGCATTTTGTTCGGCATAGAGTCTTGATCACTGTTATGAGATTCTCCGAGAATGTGGGGACCCCAAGGAGCTGACAGATGTCACGTGGGGTGGGAGGCTCCGGTTGCACCAGCCCCACCTTCCAGCTAGAGAGGCTCCTTCCTTAGCTACTGTGGGTCAATGCCTCTGCGGTTTCACGGTGTTCTCTGTGGAGAGGATCTCCGCCCCCACTCACCCACTACGGTAGGCTCCAGATCTATCATGACGGCCCGGGGCACGTGCTTCCCATTGCCAGTCTCGCTGAAAAAGGTGGTGAAGGAGTCATCATCATTGATCTTGCTGGCTTGAGCATCAAAAGTGCCATCTGCCTGGATGCCGTGTTCCAGGCAGAAGAGCTCCCAGCAGGCATTGCCAATCTGAACTCCTGCTTGGCCCACGTGGACTGATATGCATTCCCGCTGTGGGGAGAGGGAAGCATCGAGGTCAGAGAGTCCAGGCCCCCAGCATGCCTTTGCCCTACACCCCCGTAACATTCACCTTGCAGGCCAGCCCGGCCCCAGCCCCGCACTGCCAGCTGGCGTTGAGGCTGCAGGTGCCCCAGCTCTAGAGCAGCTGGACCAGGACTTAGATCCAAAGAAGACACAGCTGTTTTGTGCTTTGCTCTGAAGGTTGCCTCCCAGGGTTAACCTTTTACACCAGGAAAGAAAAACAGAGAGCGGTTGCAAAGATGAAGCAAGGGGCTAATTCCAAACCACAAGACTCCTGCACTGGTGAAGAAGGCCCAAGGAAGAACTGGTGATCATGGCAGAAACTCCTTCAACCTACTCCCACGCAAGCCAGCATTCATAGCCACTCCTGACCCTGACTTTCTGAGCATTGTGCACACATGTGTACATACACGCACACACAGTCTCAGGGTATCACAGAGCGAATGAGCACTCATGAAAGGAACATGCTCTGGAAGTATATGCCATGTCAGTAGTATCATGGTTACCGGTGTAGAAGTAAAGGATTATTTGTTATCCCAAGAGAGGATTGGGAGGGTATAAATTAGGCCCCTCCTGCATGCCAAACAATTGGAAAATCTTTGTAGCCCCATAGCCTGCCCCTTACCTATGCCAGGCCAAGTGTCAAGGAAAGCTGACCCCGGAGTGTCCTTAGCTCTGCCTTGCTCTGATGTGAAGCCACAAGTGCCTGATTGGTATTTGTACTAACAGCTTAAGATGGGGAGTGCGCTGACGGGAATGTAAATTGGTTCAGCCACCGTGGAAAACAGCTTGGAGATTTCTCAAAGAACTTAGAACTACCATTTCACTCAGCAATCCTGTTACCGGGTATACATCCAAAAGAAAATCGTCCTACCAAAAAGACACGTGCACTCACACATTCATGACAGCACTCTTCACAACAGCAAAGACACAGAACCAACCAGGTGCCCAGCAACGGTGGGCTGGATACAGAAAATGTGGTACATATACACCATGGAATACTACGCAGCCCCCAAAAAAGAATGAAATCATATCCTTTGCAGCAACATGGATGCAGCTGGAGGTTATTATCCTATGCAAATTAATGCAGGAATAGAAAACCAAATACCACATATTCTTATAAGTGGGAGCTAAACATGGGGTACTCATGGACAGAAAAATGGCAACAGTAGACATTGGGGACTACTAGAGCAGGGAGGGAAGGAGGGGGCAAGGATTGGAAAACTAACCTTTGGGTACCATGCTCACTACCTGGATGATGGGATTAATTGGACCCCAAACCTTGGCATCACGATATATACCAGTGTAACAAATCTGCACATGTACTCTCTGAATCTAAAGTAAAAGTTGAAATTATTAAAGAAAAAGGGGGGTGGGGAGAGTGTGTGTGTGTGTGTGTGTGCATGCACGCATAGGGATGATAGACTCATCGTCCCACCCACACCTTGCCCTGGGGAAGCAGTGGCCCACACAAGGTGGCACTGTGCCTGGGGCAGCTGCCTGAGCCCAACAGGAAGCATGTGCCAGGTCTGTGGGTTTCTATTTTTATCTATGACCTGCCCTGGCATTTTCCAGCTCCAGGTAACCCAAGCCAGGGGCAGAGCTTCCAGAGGGCACGGCTGAGCACAGAAGCCAGTAGAGTCCATGTCAAAGTGTGGGGCTCCTGGGGACGTGGAAGAATTTCTGGGCATGGAGAGCAGGGCAGCTGCCTCGAGTAGCATCTTGAGGGGTCAGAGCGTCAGGACCATTGCCCCGTAGTTCAATTTTACAACTGTGCCCCCACCCTAGTCCTGTCTCTGCGCTGGAACTGAGTGACACCTGGTCCTTGCCTTGAGGGAGGATGAGCACAAGGATGAGCACGGGGCAGCCCGACACGGGGTGAAGTCCGACGGGGGACGCAACCCGCTGGATCTCCGTAAGCCTGGTGGCTAGGGAGAGGCTTTACCCACAGAGCGGCCCACGCCCCAGGTTCACACCTGGCCTTCTCAGTTTACTTTCTGTGCTGCATGGCCTGGGCTGAGTTACTGAACCTGTCCTCATCTGAAAAGTATAAGTTAGCCAGAGTTGTTGATGCTGTCTTGCCATTATCATTTTCATTACGGTACTACCTGGTAGCATTTTTCTCCACCGGGAAGCAGCACACATAGAAGGAGCTCCCGGGTCCCTGCTCCTCTCTCCTTTATTGTGGGGTCTAGTCTCTGCCTCCATCTGAGGGTTCAATTCAGACCTAAGGAAAGCAGCGTCTGCATCCAGAAGCCACCAACAACCAGCGAGTTATCCACCCAGACCACGGCGTCACATTCAGCACGTGGCTGTGGCTTCCCAGGGAGGTGTGGAAGCTGAGGGGACACTGGAGAGGCCCGAGGGGGGCCCGGTCCTATATATTATCCTTCTAAGTGACAGTATCCTCTGTGGTCCTAACCCTCGGCCTTCTGGGTCTGTCGCCCCCTCACCACCACCACATCCCGACCACCCTCTAGTCCTGCCTACGGTGCTGCCCGGCCCCCAGCCTGCTCTCACTTCTGGAACATTCTGGGGCTTTCCAGGGAGGATGCAGGGATATTTTAGGAAAATCAAAGATCATGGGAGGAAGAGTCAAGGATCTGGGGAACTGAAAACCACTAGCATGAAGACAACGTTTTTAGCCTCTTTTAATGCCCTCTTTAATCTCACACTAATACATATGCCAGTCTTTACAAAATGTCTGTCTCTTTCTCTCTCCCCTGCCCCCGTCATGCGCGCGCGCGCACACACACACACACACACACACACACACACACCCCTTAGAAAGAGCTATTTTCCCTATTGAACTCGCTCGTAAGAATAATGGGAGGCATAAAATAGACTCAGAAATGACTGACAGATTCATAGGTGCTCCCAAAAGCGAAAAGTAGCTACAGCAATCAAGAGAGAAGGAAGGTCCCTGCTAACAGGAACCAGGCTCCTTGGAGAGAGGGAGGCGTCCAGGTCCGGGGTGGGGAGTGTGCTAGATAAGCCTGGAATGTTGCATAGCGCCTGGAGGCACAGAGGCTAACCCAGGCGCTGCCCAAGCACCTGAAGAGGCTCCCGTTGCCTAAGACAGACAACCTGAGCCTCACAAGGAGTGATGGCAGCATTTGAGTGAAGCAGGATGCACAGATGAAAATCTGCAAGTCCTCAAAGAAAACCCCCAGAGAAAAACTCATTTGTCCCTATCCAGACAGTCCAGTTAGTTAGGGAAGGCTCTTTTTGTTTTCTTTTCTTTTTTTTTTTTTTTTTCTTTGGAGACGGAGTCTCGCTCTGTCGCCCAGGCTGGAGTGCAGTGATGCAGTCTTGGCTCACTGCAAGCTCCGACTACCGGATTCACACCATTCTCCTGCCTCAGCCTCCCCAGTAGCTGGGACTATAGGCACCCGCCACCACGCCCGGCTAATTTTTTGTATTTTTAGTAGAGATGAGGTTTCACTGTGTTAGCCAGGATAAAGAAGGCTCTCTTTCTTTAATCAAAGAATGTCTGCTAAGCAATGTGGACCAAATAATAGATTATGCAATATTGCCCTATTTCATCTTCTAATTACGTGATTGATTTGGACAAGAATGCCAGCATCATTAGGTGAAAGACTGATGGGAACTGAATCTTCGCCTAGAGCCAAAGAATCACTGTTACAGTCACAAGGGGGAAAGTAAGTCCCAGGGTCTCCAGCCTAAGACTGCGATCAACCTCAGCATCGCTAATTGTGGGCCACCCCGACTTTGAGGACCTCCTGATGGGACTCAGTGTGACACGCACCACCTGTGAGGACTTCGTCTCAAAAACACTCAGCCTTCATCACTGAGCCCGGTAGATTCACCTTCCACTTCACAGGCAACACAGGGATCAGAGGGTTAAGTTCAGTGACATCAGAGAAAACAAAATCAGTCCAGAAGGTGGAACATCCTACAGGGCAGCTAGTCCAGGTTTTTTTTTTTGTTTTTTTTTTTTTTCTTTTTTTGGAGACGGAGTCTTGCTCCAGGCTGGAGTGCGGTGGCATGATCTTGGCTCACTGCAAGCTCCACCTCCCGGGTTCAGGCCATTCTCCTGCCTCAGCCTCCCAAGTTGCTGGGACTACAGGCGCCTGCCACCACGCCCAGCTAATTTTTTGTATTTTCAGTAGGGACAGGGTTTCACCATGTTAGCCAGGATGGTCTCGATCTCCTGACCTCGTGATCTGCCCGCCTCAGCCTCCCAAAGTGCTGGGATTACAGGCGTGAGCCACCGTGCCCGGCCCAGCCTTTTCAGCTCATGAGAAATGAAGAGCTGGGAGGGGCTGTTCCGTATCAAAGGAACTAAAGCACCACCACCACACGCGTCACGGAGACACTGACTGAATTCTCATTTGAACAAATCAAAATATTTGGGGGACAAATAAATTGATTTGCTTTGTTCAGCGTGTTCATACAATTGTAGTTAAGTATGAAAACATCCTTATTTTTTAGAGTTGCATCCGAAGAATTTAGGGGTAAAATGTCCTGATGTCTGTACTTTAAAATCCTTTCCAAACACAGCAGATAACAGATGGAAAAATCATTCTTCTTAAATCTACATAATAGGTATATGGGTGGCACATTACTCTACTTTTCTGAAAGTTTGAAATTTTTCATAGTAAAAAGCAAAAATCATCAAAACAAAGGAGACAGAGAAAAAATAGGAGCAGGGACTGCCCTCTCCAGAACCCCCTTACCCTGGGCCATTGCACGCAGTCACTTACTCAAACAATATTGACTACGTGCCTACTGTGTCAGGGCTTTGAAGTTCCAGGAAGAAATCACAAGTGAAATTCAAAGTTGCATGAGGCTTCATGGCACTGTGAGGTCCATGCCCAGCCGCAGCACTCTGCAGGCCTCTTGCACCTGCTCCTAGCAGGAACGGGGAGCAGCCCACAGCTCCGGCATCGAGCTCCCAGCTCAGGCACTGAGCTCGACTCCTGCAGCCATGCTGTCTCATCACCCTACCCAGCCTTTGGTCTGGAAGTTCCACAGAGCGGACCCAGTGCTGACGCCCGTGGGAGGCATCCTCACGTCCAAGAAAGGGCATCCATCTATCATAACCAGGGATGTTGTATCGGCTCCGAACATTTAGGATACCGGAGCTGGGCCAGCCTCATGGACCACCTAATAGGAATTCCCTCTGCATTATTTTACGGATGAAACAGTTGAGTTCAGAGAGGAAAAGGAACAAATTCAACGTGTCACAGCTCTGCAGCAGCAAAAGAGCCCGGATCAGAATCCAGGGCTTCTGACCCGGGCCTGACTTCTTTCCTTTAGACCACAGAGCCTCCTGCCTCACTTGCAGCTCTGAACTCCCAGGGCCCTGGGGTGTGCCCACATCTACGTCAATGCAAGACCAAGGTCGGATAGCAGAACTCCAAACAGGAAATGTCTCTGAGCGAAATGGAGAATGGCTCATGGGGCGGTCTCTTTGAAAATGGGTCATCCTGGCCGGGCACGGTGGCTCAAGCCCAGCACTTTGGGAGGCCGAGGCGGGTGGATCACGAGGTCAGGAGATCGAGACCATCCTGGCTAACATAGTGAAACCCCGTCTCTACTAAAAATACAAAAAACTAGCCGGGCGTGGTGGCGGGCGCCTGTAGTCCCAGCTACTCGGAGGCTGAGGCGGGAGAATGGCATGAACCCGGGAGGGGGAGCTTGCAGTGAGCCGAGATCGCGCCACTGCACTCCAGCCTGGGCGACACAGCGAGACTCCGTCTCAAAAAAAAAAAAAAAAAAGGCCGGGCGCGGTGGCTCAAGCCTGTAATCCCAGCACTTTGGGAGGCCGAGACGGGCGGATCACTAGGTCAGGAGATCGAGACCATCCTGGCTAACACGGTGAAACCCTGTCTCTACTAAAAAATACAAAAAACTAGCCGGGCGAGGTGGCGGGCGCCTGTAGTCCCAGCTACTCAGGAGGCTGAGACAGGAGAATGGCGTGAACCCGGGAGGCGGAGCTTGCAGTGAGCTGAGATCCGGCCACTGCACTCCAGCCTGGGCGACAGAGCGAGACTCCGTCTCAAAAAAAAAAAAAAAAGAAAAAAGAAAATGGGTCATCCTTCTCTGACAGAACCAGGCGTCTGCTTCTCGGTGCCCGTGTGTGCAGCTGGGGTTGGGGGCAAGGGGCAAGCTGACCCAGCAGAGGATATTTAAGTCATGCGCTCGCTCCAAACTCATATTTCAGATTCCCCTGTCTAGCCAATCAGGGCACATGCCTGTCACTCACACTGCTTCTCTCTCTCAGTTCTATTTTCAGTCTGGGCTTGTAGAGCTCAGACAAGTTCTGTACCCCTTGGCCCCTGTGAGGGGAGGAGGTCCCCTGTTTGCTGCAGAAGCCTCTCCCACCCAGCTTCTTCTGAGGGGTGAAGAGGAGGGAGGTGCAGAGACTAAGGAGGTCCCTTCCTCATGAAAAGCATGCCACTTCTCACACAGCCCTCATGCTGCGATAGCGACAAAAGGCACCTACTCATTTCTATAGCAAATCTTTTTGTGTGGTTGAATTCGAGACAGCATCGTGAGGTACTGGGCTCTCATTCATCCTTCAGGTCTCCAGTTAAATGTCACTTCCTAAGGGAAGTCTGCAAAACCCCAAGACAGCATAGGGCCCTGCCATGTGCTCCCCCATCCCCTTCATTCCTGTCATTGTAATCATCACATCATATTATAGCTGCCTGTTCGTTTTCTCACCTTTCTAGTAGAGAACGTAAGCTGTGTGAGGGCAAGGAACCTTTTTCACTCGTGGACTCCCCAGTACCGAGCCCAGTGCTTGAATGTAGCAGGTGCCCAGTTAACACAGGGAGGAGTGGAATGAAAATGTTCCCTGAGGGGCTGCAATCCATGCAACCAGGACAGTGGCCAGTGCCCAAGAAGCATACGGGTCAAGCGCGGAGGGAGTTCCAAGAAGGAGACATCTTCTAGCTTGGTTTCCTAAAGGAGGAATATTCACAAGGACCCTGAAGAAGGCAGACAGCCAAGATGATCTGGGACAGTCCAGGTGGATGCAGGAGCAGTGTGAGCAAGAGGCAGGAAAACGCAGGCTGGTTCCCGCACACTGCCCAGTCTGTCCGGAGCGCAGGCTGAGGAAGGGCAGGGCCAGTGAGACATCTAGGCCACCTGTGACCACTCTGCCTGGGGAACTACTGCCCGGTGAGCCAAGGCCCCTCGCTGGGAAGCATGCGCCCAGTGCCTATGTTTTGCAGAGCATCAGTGAAAGAAATTCTAGAACTTTGCAGCCCGTTTATAATTTTGCTGCAAGAAGCCCTTTTTTACATCAATCTTCTATTCTATTTTAATAATAGTCATTTCCTTTTGCTTTGTTCTCGGAGGACTAAGATAAGCTAATCACCATCCTTGGCAGAAGGAGACTTTGAAGCCTTAAAAAGGCTGTCTTGTGATACTATTTCCAAGTATCACAAGACGGTAAAAGTGGCATATCATCTGGGAGAGGGGCCGACGTGGGCCACAGTGTGTGCCCTGTGCAAGCCGGGGACCGCCCCCACTCCCTGACCACCTGTGCTCTCATGCCCCAGTTGCTCTCAGGAAGCACGTGATTACACCAAATTATCTCTACTTGTCAGGCTGGGATAATAGATCACATATATTTTAGGACCCAGGTCAGGGATGGCAAGTGAAAAGCAGGCCCACAGTGTCACAGAGGGGTAATTAAAGTAAGGACAGATGTGGCTCCTGAAGGGCTGCTGAATTCCCTCTGCTCAGAACTCTTCGATTATAGAGCATAATTGAAATCACTCATAACAAAGAATAGATAGCAAGCCAGACACAGCAAAACCAGAGTCGGCCTAAATTCACTTTAGTGAGTGAAGGTGGCTCGCGAGAGGGGCTCAGATGATAGACACTACAGTTAGGGCAGCAATGGGGCTCACAGGAGGCCAGCTCTGGCCATGAGGCCATCTGCTAAGGAGACTCCCAGCATAAGAGGCCGGAGGACGTCAAAGGCCCTTGGGCTATGGCTGGCACTGGGGCAGGTGCAGGAGACACTTAGGAGTTTCAATCCGAAGCACACAGTACCTGCTCCATCTCCTGCTCTCTTCTGCAGCTTATTATCTGAGAGAACTCCTAACAGGAAGACACTGCAGGGGAAATGCCAACCACAAAGGCCACAGATAGTGCTGTCCGTCCCTTGTGGCCTGAGGGAAAAGGAGCATTTGGTCTGCTTCCTCCCCCGGAGAGTGCCACATCCTCCCGCCCACCCCCATCATCACCAGCCCTGTGTCCACCAGCTATTTCCCCCTCCAAAATTATTTTTAACTTTTAATCTCCCTTTGAAGGTCACTCAGGAGCCTCATCAGAAAGCACTCAACAATGGCATTAAGCCCCACTCCAAGCTCTGCATGGGCCTGGCCGGATGTTGGGGGCTCCCACTGGACTTACCAACCCAGCAGCTCTGCCCCAGCCGCTGCCCTGTGAGCCAAGGCCCCTCACTCGGAGGCATGTGCCCAGTGCCTCTGGGGAAACCTGCCCTTCGTGATGGGAGGGGAGGAGGAGGCAGCCATGACCTGCAGCGCCTGGGAGCCCACACCGTGCTCTGAGGTCAGAATACACCTATCAACTCCACAGAGCTCAGCCACGCCTGCCTACATGGGGTGATGGGCAGAAGGATATCCATTTGGCCCCCAGAACCCTCTAACTGCTCCATCGTGCTCCCAAGTTCTAAAGGAATGCACTTAAGGAAGCCGTGTTGCAGATGTTCCCACCTCCCTATAAACCACAGAAACTTTGTGCCCCGGTATCATTGGCATGGGCTTGGCTTAGGGCACCTGGCCAGAATTCTCCTACCGCTTCCCAAAAAAGGTGTCACAGTCTGAGCTCCCAGAGAGGTGCGTGCCAGAAGGACACTGGGAGCGGACGGGAATGGTCTGCTGTGGGAGTAGCCTGCTGGTCCCAGCATGGGCCGGTGGCTCAAGACAGAGGCTCTGGTGCCCAGCGAATGTAAACTCCAGCCCCTACTCAGCTTCTTACCAGCTGTGTAACTTTAGGCTCCAGGACAGAAATGCTAAAGGGTATTCGTGGTACCGTGTAGTGGGTAGCTGGGAGGAAGGGGTTGGGGGAAGGTTCACAGAGGAAAAATGCTCATCTGCCTAGTAGCTAGAGAAATGCATTTAAAAATATACATAAGGATTAATTACACTTTTCTTTTTTTTTTTTTTTTTTTGAGATGGAGTCTCGCTCTGTCGCCCAGGCTGGAGTGCAGTGGCGCGATCTCGGCTCACTGCAAGCTCCGCCTCCCGGGTTCACGCCATTCTCCTGCCTCGGCCTCCCGAGTAGCTGGGACTACAGGCGCCTGCCACCTCGCCCGGCTAATTTTTTTGTATTTTTTTTTTTTTAGTAGAGACGGGGTTTCACCGTGTTAGCCAGGATGGTCTCGATCTCCTGACCTCGTGATCCACCCGTCTCAGCCTCCCAAAGTGCTGGGATTACAGGCTTGAGCCACCGCGCCCGGCCAATTACACTTTTCTTACCCAGAACCTACAGAAATGACAAATCGAAATCTCCTTAACACCAAGGTCACCTCCTCCAAACCGCCTCCAGGGAGGGAAGTGGAGGAGACAGGACAGCAGCCTGAAACTTAATCCTTGGATTAATAAAGTCATTTTTGTAAGGGTGGGATTCTAGGGGTCTCGGTTTATAGATGTGTCATTTTAGCCTTTTACAAATGAGCCAAATGATATTTTAAAAGTTTCTGTGAGTATAAAATGTTCAACAACAAATATTTGCCATCAAGACAGTGGAACGCACACAAGTTAAATGTTCTAGATAGAACCTGCTATACAAAATCGAGTGTTTCAAAATAAATGAAAGATATTCCCATTTCAAAATATTTAACCACAGGTTTTCAGCTAAACACCCAAATTCTTAAGCACATTCAAAATAAGGTTTTGCTGTTTGAATTGTTGATTTACCAGGCATCGTCAGAAACTCGTCTGTGGATCACACATTGAAGCTTGTGCACAGGGCTGGGTTAAGATCCTCGGAGCTCCTGTAAACACCCTCTGGGCTCCACTCTGTACCACAATGGCATTCAGATCCAAATTAAAGCATTCAAGGGAAGCACTTGGAAAATCCTAAAGCACTAGCTACCCGCTAGATATTATAAATATTAAATATCAATTCTAGAGTATGCAGCCTAGCATTTGCTTCAAAATTACGGAGGGAGGGAATAAATGAAGTGAGACAGGTCAGAAGTTGGTAATTACTGAAGTTAGATGACGTGTATAATGGCTCATTATACCATTTGCTTTCCGTTTGCATATGTTTGAAATTCCCTACCATAAAAAGTTTAAAAATAATAAAATTCATGTGGCGCCTTGGAAATTTGAATTATAACCCTCTTCATTTTGCAGGTAAAACAAACTCATCCAGAGAGGTTAAGTGACTTTCTTGAAGTCACACAGCTAGCTGCAGAGCCAAGAGTCAAAATTCTGAACTCGCAGCTCTGGGCCCCTTCTGTGGCCGCATACCAGGGGCCTCAGGCAGACATGGTTTCCTGTGGCCACCCTCCCTAATATTCCCAATTTCTTTCAGCTCCCAGGAGTGTCCGGGAGCCCGCGCGGAGGAGGGAGGGTGCTGACGAAACTGAAGCTGGAAGAGTAGAGCTCCGGGGAGCCAGGAGGCCCTGGGCACTGTCCAAACGTAACAGGCGGGGCGGAGGGGGTTCTCGCCTGCATTCTGGGTCACTGACAGCTGGAGCAAGCCTGCCCAGGGAACCTGACCTTGGCCATGACATAGGCTTATTCTGCCCTCCCTCTGCCCCCAACCTTTCCAGCCCATCTCCCTACTGCTGAAAGATCAGGGGTCCGGGAGGGATTCCTCGGATTCCGGGCTTTGGGAAAGTGGATTGGGGGCAAATGTTAGCCACCAGGGGCACTGGGGGCGGAGAGGGAGACCCTAGAGAGAGGAACTGCGTGTTTGGAGCCGCCCCTCGGTAAGATCCGCGTCTGCAAATGGAGAAGGGGCGGGGGCAGGGAAGGGAGCAGCCGCGAGCCCCCTAAGCCAGGGTAGGAAACAGGTCCAAGGTCCTCTGGCCTTTGGAAGCAGAGACTTCTGAGTCCCAGAGTCCTTCGACTCTGACCGCTGGAAAGACCTGGGAGCTGAGTGCGCCCGGAGGACCTCGCCGCGCTGGGGCTGTGCGTGCAGCAAACCCAAGCCGCTGGCGAGGGGGTGCGAGAACGACCTCCACGCGTGGGGGGACCGCGGCGCCCTAAGTCCCCTGTCACATTCCGGGCCCTGTCAATTAGGTTGGGTTTGGAGACGTGACTGCATCTGGTCCCACAGCCGCCCCGGCCCAGACCACCCATCCAGAATCCCCGGACTCGCCCTTCTCTCCACTCTGTCCACAGGCTGCCCACCGACCCCAGAATCTCGCCCGCTTCTCCGTCGGGTTCCCCAGGGTCTCCCTCCCCCTCGTCTGCGCGCAAAGCTCGCATTAGGTCCCTTTAAGGAATAACCGACCCCGGTCTCTTTTTCCCCCGTACGATAAAGGGCACCAGGTGTTCCCGCCCGAGGATGCGGACTCCTCGACCCTGAACTCCCACCCCCAGAAGGCCTTGAGCTCTGCAGCTCCAGGTGGCCGGGTCCGTGCGCCTCCCCGTAGATGCGGCTCTCTGCGCCTGCCGCACGCCCGCAGCCCTCCCTGCCCGGGGAAGCCTCACCATCGCTGCCGCTGTCCTCGCCCGCGCACCTCCCAGCTGGGCCTGCCCGCCCCGACTGCTCCAGATACGGCCGCCTCCGCCGTTGTGACACACCGGGAGGGGGGGAAGCCGGGGACAGGCGCGCCGGGCCCGCAGCTGCCCCCCGGCATCACAGTGCCGGGGAGGGGCGGGCAGGTCACAAAGGCCCCTCCCCGCCCACCCGCGGCTCAAATCTCTGGGTCCTCGGTCCCGCCTCCGCAGCCGGGGGCGCTGGCAGCAGGGACTGCGCCCGCGGGGGAGGCTGCCCTATTACCAAAGCGCACGTGTCCACGTTCCAACACAGCGGGCGAGAGCAGCCTTCGTGACCCCAGCTGCTGGAGAAGGAAATGTAAAATGCAGCCAGGCGAATCGCGCGGGTCACCCCAAACTTCCGTTCTCCTCCGACCCGCTGGAAAGGCTCCCGACTGGGGTGTAGCTGACCCGAGCGGGCTGCAGCGGCCGCGGGTGCCCAGGTGCCGTCTCAGCCGGGCGGCCTAGGGCCGTGCGTGCTTGGCAAGCTGCAGGGCCTCTGCTCCCAAAGCCTGTGCCTCCTGCCGCCAAGGCCCTCCTGGCTGGTGGAGACGGAAATGAGATGGCATACACAGAGCTCCTGGTACAGGCAGGTGCTCAAGACTGTTCCTGTTTTTACCCTGGGGTACCTCCCACCTCCACCGGGATTTTCAAATCTCCCCCCTTAATCCCTTCCTACCTTTAAGCCCCAAACGTGCCAAGTCACATGTGTGTACTCCAGAACTCATACCAGGATTCCCCTGCCTCTGCCCAGTAGGAAGACCCGCTACAGATGCTGTTGTTGATTGCCCTCTGCTTGGGAAGGGGTGGGCACTTAGTAAGAGCCCCCCTTCACACTTTAGATGTTGGCCCCGTTGTCACCCTGCCCATCTCCCCTCACTTTCCCCCAGGTGGGTGATGGGCGGGATGGTCTTTGTTCCTTGTTCTTTCCCTCCAGTGGTCAGTTCCATTCATGTTGAAAGGTGTACCCCAGCCTCTTTCTTCCAGTTTCCTCAGACAACTGACCACCAAACACCAAGCCGCCGCAGGCAAATTCATAGGTTTTCCTTAAGACAATACCACTTTAGCCAGACGCGGTAACTCCCGAAGTTTCCAAGCACAGTTAGAGATCTTTCTACTCTTCCACTCCGAAGACATGCCTGTTCGTGGCCAATAGAGAATGGGAGCAGATTTCTCCTTATGTATGCAGCAATCTGTTCTGTTCTGTTGGCCACCCATTCATAAGGGATAGTACCTGTGTCTTCATCATCTTTGCATTTGGGAGAGTACCAAACACAGTGATTTAAATACTGATACAAACGGTACTTAGTAAAGCATGCACTGAATTTTTGTCTATCTTATAATGTAAGATCCTGACAATTAAGACTCAGGATTAAGCTAATTGTGCCAAGCACGTGATAAATGCTCAATGAAGGATTTCGGTTATTATTATAACTCTGTATGTATTTCTCTTCCAAACTCTCCCATAGCATATTCTATTACTTATTCCATAGTATTTCTTTCTTTTTTTTTTTTTTTAGACAGAGTCTCACTCTGTTGCCCAGGCTGGAGTGCAGTGGCCTGATCTCCGCTCACTGCAACCTCCCCCTCCTGGGTTCAAGCGATTCTGCTGCCTCAGCCTCCCGAGCAGCTAGGACTACAGGCGCCCGCCACCATGCCCGGTTAATTTTTTGTATTTTTAGTGGAGACGGGGTTTCACCGTGTTACCCAGGATGGTGTGGATCTCCTGACCTTGTGATCCGCCCATTTCGGCCTCCCAAAGTGCTGGGATTACAGGCGTGAGCCACCGCACCCGGCCCCCATAGTATTTATCACTTTCTAGTTTGGATTACAGGGGTGTGTGTGTGTGTGTGTGTGTGTGTGCGCGCGCGTGTGTGCGTCTAAACACTACAAAGCACCACCTTACAGGAAGGGGTGTGGTTTTCATCTTAGTGCCCTCCCACCAAAATTGGCGAGCTGAGTGAGTCAGGCGAGCTCCATAAACACAGCTGGATAAATTCACTTTTCGAGTTCTCTTTTTGAACCACCACGTAAATCACGAATGAGTTCTTAAGGTGCTGGGATAAAGATGATGATGATGGTGACGATGATGATACTAGTAATGACGGTGGCCCTGAATTGCCTTTCATTATGACAGGGCTCTTGAACACCTCATCTTTTCCCTTTATGAAAATTTGGGCTGGAGGGAGCCATGACTACACCATAAATGCTAAATATAGCATCTGTGGGTTCCAGGGAGATAAAAAAGGTTGGCTGTTACGGACTGAACTGTGTTCCCCCAAAATGAATGTTTTAAAGCCTAATCCCCAATGTGACTATAGTCAGAGATAGGGCCTGTAAGGGGGTGATTATGATTAAATGGGGTCCTAAGGATATGACCCTAATCCAGAAAGGATATGACCCTAATCCAGACTGGTGTTGAAGAGGAAGAGACACGAGGAGGGTGCAGACGTGGAGAAAAGGCCACGTGAGGACACAGCGAGAAGACGGCCATCTGCACGTCAAGGAGAGAGGCATCAGGAGAAACCAACTCTGCCAACATCTTGACATTGGACTTCCAGCCTCCAGAATTGTGAGAAAATTAATTTCTGCTGTTTAAGCCACCCAGTCTGTGGTATTTGGTGATGACAGTCATAAGCAGACTAAGACAGTGGTCTTGGAGTCTTTAGAGAAAATACAATTGGCTGGGCGCAGTGGCTCACGCCTGTAATCCCAACACTTTGGGAGGCCGAGGCGGGTGGATCACCTGAGGTTGGGAGTTCAAGACCAGCCTGACTAACATGGTGAAACCCCATCTCAACTAAAAATACAAAATTAGCCTGGCGTGGTGGTGCATACCTATAATCCCAGCTACTTGAGAGGCTGAGGCAGGAGAATCGCTTGAACCCAGGAGGTGGAGGTTGCAGTGAGCCAAGATAGCACCATTGCACTCCAGCCTGGACAACAAGAGTGAAACTGTCTCCAAAAAAATCTACTTATTTTTGGTTTTTGTCCTCTCTTAAAATTATTTGATTTGTGGCATCCTGGATACTCCATCCCACCCTGCTCTATGCTTTCCTCCCTGGGTAGAAGTTTGGAAAGGGGAAAGGACATGTTTTTAAGTCCCCGTGATGTTTAATTTTATGCGTCAACTTGACTTGGCCACAAAGTACCCAACATTCATTGGTCGAACATTATTCTGGGTGTGTTTGTGAGGGTGTTTCTGGGAGATAAACATATGAATCAGCAGACCATGAAAAGCAGATGGCCCTCCTTAATGTGGAGAGGCCTTAGCCAACCAACTGAAGAACAGAATAGAACAAAGAGGCTGAGAAACTGGGAACTTCTACCTGCCTGACTGTTGAGCTAGGACATTGGTCTTCTGCCCTTGCACTAGAACTTTCACCAGCAGCTCTCCTGGGTCTCAGGCCTTGACTCAGACTGAAACCTCATCTTCAGCTCCCTGGGTCTCAGGCTTTAGACAGACTGGAACCACACCACCAGCTCTCGTGGGTCTCAGGCTTCAGACTCAGTCTGGAACCACGTCTTCAGCTGTCCTCGGTCTCAGGCTTCAGACAGACTGGAACCACACCACCAGCTCTCCTGGGTCTCAGGCTTCAGACAGACTGGAACCACACCATCAGCTGTCCTCGGTCTCAGGCTTCAGACAGACTGGAACCACACCACCAGCTCTCGTGGGTCTCAGGCTTCAGACTCAGTCTGGAACCACGTCTTCAGCTCCCTGGGTCTCAGGCTTCAGACTCAGACTGGAACCACGTCTTCAGCTCCCTGGGTCTCAGGCTTCAGACTCAGACTGGAACCACGTCTTCAGCTCTCCTGGGTCTCAGACACACTGGAACCACGTCTTCAGCTCTCCTGGGTCTCAGGCTTCAGACAGACTAGAACCACACCACCAGCTCTCGTGGGTCTCAGGCTTCAGACTCAGTCTGGAACCACGTCTTCAGCTGTCCTCGGTCTCAGGCTTCAGACAGACTGGAACCACACCACCAGCTCTTGTGGGTCTCAGGCTTCAGACTCAGTCTGGAACCACGTCTTCAGCTGTCCTCGGTCTCAGGCTTCAGACAGGCTGGAACCACACCATCAGCTCTCCTCGGTCTCAGGCTTCAGACAGACTGGAACCACACCATCAGCTCTCCTCGGTCTCAGGCTTCAGACAGACTGGAACCACGTCTTCAGCTGTCCTCGGTCTCAGGCTTCAGACAGACTGGAACCACACCATCAGCTCTCCTCGGTCTCAGGCTTCAGACAGACTGGAACCACGTCTTCAGCTGTCCTCGGTCTCAGGCTTCAGACAGACTGGAACCACACCATCAGCTCTCCTCAGTCTCAGGCTTCAGACAGACTGGAACCACACCATCAGCTCTCCTGGGTCTCCAGCATGCCCACCACAGGTCCTGGGTTTCTTAGCCCCTATAAATGCATGGGCCAATTCCCTATAACTCTCTAGATATCACCTATTGGTTCCGTTTCTCTGGAGAACCCTAGTACAGTCCCCTTTTTGCAGATGAGAAACTAAAGTGAAGCCTAGGCTGTTTATGAGAAAGCAACCACCCATATGATTTAGGCTTTTTAAAGAAATTACCCACATCTACTGCATTCCAGTTACTATGTGTGAGTGAAGTTCTTCTTGTATGAATTTTAATGCTATGGGGCCATATAACCAAACATAATAATTACAGTTATGGCCTAAATAGTTGAGCCACATTCATTAGAGCAGGATGTAAGATAATCACCCAGGAAAAGACTCTTGGTGATATTCATTATCTGTCCAATATTCCCCAACACTGAGCACTTTCTATATGCCAAACACTGTAATGGCTTTTACTCCTCACAACAAACCTCTGAAGTTAAATTTTTATTATCCCCATTTTAAAATGAAGCATCAGAAACATAGAAACATTAACTCTCATTGCTGATCACATAATTGGTAAGACCTAGAGCTGGGCTATGCCTTCAGAGAGTCCGACTCCAGAGCAGAGCTCAACTGGATCTGGAAGGGCAAATCTTACATAGAGAGGCTTGTCCTTGTTCTCTTAGGTTAGACTTGAGAGTTCCAATATCCAGGATGCTGCTCTGGGATAGTGGGTGTTACAGATGGAGGTCACCATGTTCGGGGAGCCTGGGAGCCCAGAGGATGAGACACAAGAAAGATCTGTTCATTTCCAGGCACCCCACTGCTGGGGTGAGCCCATGAAGTCTAGAGACCAAACGATATCTTACCATTAGATTATCTAGATTCAAGTACTTGTCCTATGTATTTAACTTTGGTTAGCCCCAAGCACCTTATATACATTCACCCGTGTGTCTCAGATGCTGCAAGGGATTAAGGGAAGTTGAGGGTGAACCATTTTGGCTGCAGGATCACAAACAAAGTGGCTGTCCTTTAAGGTTTACATGGCTTGATTACAGCCGTAATCAAGAGATCACCAAAGCGGAGGTGAAGCGTGGGACAAATTCCCTTGGGAGGGGTGGACCTTTAAGCCAACATCAGGCAGATGCAAAGAACTCAGCAGAAACAGGAGGCAGTGAGAACAAGAGGCAGTGAGCACCGGGAGCGGGAGTCAGTGATAGACTGTGCAGAGAACACTGAGGCTAGGAACTCAGGAAAACTCACCTCCTGCAAACAGGAGGAAAGGCCACCCTGTGACACCCAAGGCTCTGTCACAGATGGATAACCACCTTCTTCCGCTACCAGCTCCTAAAAGAGCACCCAAAGGGCCGGGTGCGATGGCTCACGCCTGTAATCCCAACACTTTGGAAGGCCAAGGCAGGCAGACCACCTGAGGTTGGGAGTTCGAGACCAGCCTGACCAACATGGAGAAATCCCGTCTCTACTAAAAATACAAAAATTAGCCAGGCGTGGTGGCACATGCCTCTAATCCCAGCTACTCGGGAGGCTAAGGCAGGAGAATCACTTGAACCTGGGAGGTGAAGGTTGTGGTGAGCTGAGATCATGCCATGCCATTGCACTCCAGCCTGGACAACAAGAGCAAAACTCTGTCTTAAAAAAAAAAAAAAGCACCGAAAAGTCTGTGTGGGTCTGTGTGGGATAGATTAGAAAAGATGAAGCCATCGGTCATCACCTCCTGCTTTTGGTATTGTGTAGATGGTTAACTCTTCCCCTTTCTGGACATCTCTCTCCTATCCAACACTGAAACAATTGGTTGAATAGTCTCATTTTTTCCAATCACTTCATATATTGCTATGAGTATTGCAAAGTACCCAGTCTTTCTGGACCACGTCCTGGCAGTATGTTGCAAGAGCAGAAAAACAGATCTCTATCAATGGTGTAGATCCACTTTCAAAAAGTAGCCCAAGAAAAAAACCCAGAAAGAAAACAACACTGCTATCGTCTTAACTGTCCTACTCAGCCCTCGGTGATCTCACAGCATTTTCATATGCAATCTGTTTAGAGATTTGTTATTCACAATAGCAAAAAGGTGGTGGTGGTGCATGTGGGTGTTGACCGGGCTGGGCCAAGAAGCCTCCTCCGGGTGGGCTGCCAGGCTCTCACTGTGGCTGTGGCTCTGGCTCTGTATGGGACCGAGACGGGGCTGAGCTGCCCGGGCTGTGGGTGGGGTGGAGGGCCACCAGCCAAAGAACACTTGGAGGAATCGAGCTTCGTGCTGTCCTTCTCTTCCGCCTCTGATACAGAATTTGATGCTGTGACTGGATATTCAGTAGATGTTATCATGGATGACATGTTCCGGTTATTATAGAGAAATTTGTGGACAAGTACTACCAGGAGTTTGAAGACATGGAAGAAAATCAACTCACCTCACGCCTACTTTTTGATAAATAATATTTGTACATATTATTGAAAGAGATGTGACATTTTGTTACATGCATAGAATGTATAGTGATCAACTCAGGGTATCCAGGATATCCATCACCTTGAGTATTTCTCATTTCTATGTGTTGAGAACATTTCAAATCCTTTCTTCTGTCTATTTTGAAACATATAATACAGTGTTAACAATGGTCACCCTATTCTGCTATCAAGCATTAGAACTCACTCCTTCTATCTATGTTTGTGTGCATCAAGCCACCTCTTCATCCCACATACACACTCTGCCAAGCCTCTAGTAATTGTCATTCTACTCTCTACCTCCATGAGATCAACTTTCACATGCCTATTTTTTTTTTTTTTTTTTTTTTTTTTTTTTTTTGAGATGCAGTTTTGCACTGTCACCCAGGCTGGAGTGCAGTGGCACAATCTCAACTCACTGCAACCTCCACCTCCCAGGTTCAAGCGATTCTGCTGCCTCACCCTCCCAAGTAGCTGGGATTACAGGCACGTGCCACCATGCCCAGCTAATTTTTTGTATTTTTAGTAGAGATGGGGTTTCACCATGTTGGCCAGGCTGGTCTCGAACTCCTGACCTCACGATTCACCCGCCTCAGCCTCCCAAAGTGCTGCAATTACAGGTATGAGCCACCACGCCTGGCTACATGCCTATTTTTACTAAATGTATTTACTTGACAGAAAAGTGTCCTGAAGGACAGCTGCTGGAGCAGATTGCTGGATTTGGCACAGTCACCTTCACAATATTAGGCACCATAAAGATGAAGGGGCTGGTGCCCTTCATCAAACAGAATTTGATGCTGTCGTTGGATATTTAGTAGACATTATCATGGATGACATGTTCCGGTTATTATAGAGAAATTTTGTGAACAAGTACTACCAGGAGTACTTGGTGCCATAGGCTGGAGACTAGACCTAAGCGATAGTTAGCGGTGACTTTGTTGAGCAAATCATCTTCTATGCCAGCTTCCCTGAACAAGCTGTGGCACTAGGTCCCACCTCCAGGCAATGAAGAGGATCATCCTGGATGTCACCAGCCCACTGGTTTGGAGAGGCTGCAGCTATTGAGGACAGAACAACACATCTTGGAAAGACTGACTGTTCAGCAGCTCACCATTCATGGGAAGTACTAAGGATCAAAAACAAATGGCTTGACGTGTTTCTCCAGAAACACCTTCTTGTGTTTAGTAACCCTGGTACTCCTCCCATCTCTCAGGTGCTTTTGAATCAGACTGCTCTGGGGCAAACCCATGCCCGGCATTCCAGCTGGGGCCCTTCCGCCAGCAGGCATTCGATGTGTCAACAGTGTGGAATAAGCCGCTATCATGAATCCTCTTTGTCCCAGCAGCTTTGGCATGAACTTTTTTTTTTTTTTTAAATGAGGAGACGCACATTTTAGTGATTTTCCTTGTGAAATTGCAAAGACTAGAAGAAAGTTAGACACTGACATATCCATACGTGAATCTCTACCCACTCCATCTCACCCACCACCTGCTTCACAAACTTCCTACCCAACCACCTAAGATGAGCTTTCTGGGCATTCTCTCTCCTCAGCCATCACCTGCCGTGATGTGTCACCCTCACATCACGCCAGGCATTGTCATCGAATTCTCCATTCACTGGTCCTCAATAGCTTCAAAGGCCCCAGACCTCAGGTTAATGACCAAGGAGATTGCATCATCCATCAGAGAGCTGACTTGCCCATGTGCAGGATGAGGCCATTGTAATGTCAGGTCTTAAAAGAGAGGGTGATCTCATCACTGCTGCTCTGGTTCGGGTTTTGACATAGGTCATTGAGAAGCTACTAGGAGCCTTGGAAGGTGGCCACATTCTTTTCTTGATCCTGGGCATTAGGGAAGGGTCCATACAGGTGGTCATACTTAGGCTGTGTCTTGAAGTGTAAGAATCACTTTCTGCAGCAGTGCTCCAGCCTCCAATGAGGGTGCCACATGCTCCTCCTCGCTACTCTCCAGCAAGCAGTTGAGGGCAAAGGGCCAGAGGAAGGTCAAAATCAGCGTGAGTCTTCTCATGCACTCATAGCTCTTTTTCCCGTAGGTCAGTTTCAGTCCTTCAACCTCAGCGGGGTTTTTGACTGGGACTGTTATCTAGGGTGTTACTCAAACCAGCTGCCTGTCTTGAGGTTTCTGAATCTCCCACGATCAAAGCTAGTCTTGGCTGTGGGAATCAACTGAAAGAGATGTCCTTTAGCTAAAACCTACATGTGAAAATCAGTCCCTAGTTCTTTTTTTTTTTTTTTTTTTTTTGAGACGGAGTCTTGCTCTGTCACCCAGGCTGGAGTGCAGTGGCCGGATCTCAGCTCACTGCAAGCTCCGCCTCCCGGGTTTACGCCATTCTCCTGCCTCAGCCTCCCGAGTAGCTGGGACTACAGGCGCCCGCCACCTCGCCCGGCTATTTTTTTGTATTTTTTAGTAGAGACGGGGTTTCACCGTGTTAGCCGGGATCGTCTCTCGATCTCCTGACCTCGTGATCCGCCCATCTCGGCCTCCCAAAGTGCTGGGATTACAGGCTTGAGCCACCGCGCCCGGCCCAGTCCCTAGTTCTATATTTGAATCTTTGGGTCAAAAAGTCTTCTGTTGATCCTGATACAGTCCCACTGTTTCTAGAAGTCTCTTTAAAGCATTATTTTTGGAAAAATACTTTTATAGATGAACCCTCAGCCTAACCTGGTGGATATGATGTTGAGAATTCCATGATTATCTGCTTAAAGATCAGAGTATCTGTGTGCCTTTTAGTTGTTAGTGCTGTGAAGGCAAAAACGCCCTCTAAGTCGGAGATCATTCCTGTTGTATGGGGTATCAGTGAGTGTAGACCATGTGCTGGAAATAGACTAAAAGCTATCCTCTTCTTCCAGCATATTAACTGTGTTTGTGCATGTTTGCCGAAAATCCTTTCCATATAGATCAGTTTGTTAGGTTCTCTGGGACAGGTCGGGACTCTGCAATTTCTTCTTCCTGTCAAAATCTTTCCACCGAGATGGTGTTCCACTCATCATCTCAGCCTGTGTAGGAAGTAATAAATACCTTTGCTGGTCGTCTACCTGCTTTGGTTTGGTACCATTGGTAGCATATTACTGACCAGAAAATATGTACATCACATCTCTAGAAAGAAGAAAAAACATAGCAGTTTAATTCCCAATGTGTACCTTTGATTTTTTAAGTAAAAGTAAGAATCTGTACTGACTTTTCACTTGGTTATTCTGGTTTTAAAGTTGGAGCCACCAACTATGTGTTTTTCTATAATGGTATGTTGCTTACTAAATACTTTTGGACCATGAGGTATATTTGAGGTAAATGAGGTACACTTGAGGTATTTTGCAAGAACCATCTTTTTTTTTTTCAAGTTAGAAAGAGCTGGCTGGGCATGGTGGCTCACGCCTGTAATCCCAGCACTTTGGGAGGCTGAGGAGGGCAGATCACCTGAGATCAGGAGTTTGAGACCAGCCTGGCCAAAATAGTGAAACCTTGTCTCTACTAAAAATATAAAATTAGCTGGGCGTGGTGGCGCAAGCCTGTCATACTGGCTACTCGGGAGGCTGAGGCAGGAGAATTGCTTGAACCTGGGAGGCGGAGCTCGCAGTGAGCCAAGATTGCACCATTGCACTCCAGCCTGGCCAACAAGATTGAACTCCATCTCAAAAATAATAATAATAATAATAAATAGAAAGAACTGAAATGGTCAACATAGAAATAAGAAGGAACACTGCATGGTTACTAACATGGATTAGTGGATTGAATTTTGGCCCCCCAAAGATATGTTTACCTAAAATCTCAGAATGTGACATTATTTGGAATAATGTCATTATCGATTACATTATAGATGGATAATGATATATATATATAATGTAATTATAGAAGGTAATAATTACATTATTCCAAATAATCGAGGACCTCAAGACGTAACTGAGGACCTCAAGATGAGATCACCCTGGATTAGGGTGGGTCCTAAATTCAACGACATGCATCCTTGGCAGAGAAGACACAGAGGTACAGAAGATGGTCAAGCAAAGATTGAGGCAGGCATTGGAGTGATGCTATTGCAGGCCAGGGAACACCTAGAGCCAGCAGAAGCTGGAAGAAACAAGGAAGGAATCTTGCCTGCAGCCTTCAGAGGCAGAGGCCTTGGCTGACTTCTGGCCTTCAGAGCCATGAGAGAATAAATTTCTGTGGTTTTAAGCCATACATTTGTGGCAATTTGTTAACAGCAGTCCTAGGAAACAAATGCATATAGTAAGGAAGTGATAACGTTGGAAGCTGAATAGGTAATAAGATTAAATGAAAAAGAATGCCAAACTCAAAGTGGTAGATATATGCTTACAATAAGCACATATGAATGTATTTTGAAGGGAAGATATCGACTTTTATTTTCATGGGGTGTTTTTAGTAAGGTTGCTTGAATGAATAGAAAGCGTTTCATGTATACTATAAGTAGCATGGACTGTTACACAAAACTGAAAAGAAGTCCAGTCATCCCACGTGGCAGCAGAGCCATACTAGGACCCAGGCTATTTTTCACTCTGGTCAATTTGATTTTTTGGTTTTGACCCCAGCAATATGCACTCACAAATCCATTTTTTTAATTCCAGTACCCACCCAAATCCTACCCATCTGCACCTTTTTCCCTGGGCTGGACTCTTGCCTGTCCTTCAGAGTAGATTCCCACCTTCCGGTCCACAAATCTCCAGCCTTTGTTTTCAGTTACACAGAACATTCCCTCACAAACTCTACTACCTTTCCATTCACCAGCCCCCACCTTCCTCTTCCTGCAAATCGTCACTAAAAGGTAAGGCAGACACCATGTCATTTTTTGGTCTAGTACCTGATTATTTTAGACAACCCAGAGAAAGGGTTGATTTGCAGTTGCCTATATAATTGTATGCACAGTTCTCTATCAGACCACTTAAATCTAACTTAATCCAACTAAATGTGCCTATATGCAGACATCAATATCTATTTAACTTATTTCATGCATCTATTTTAAATAGTTTTAATCTATTTTATATTTATTATGCAGTATTTTCATTACTCCATTGCATATGTATATATTTTATATATATGTGTATGTGTGTATACATACACACATACACATATGTGTATCACTTAATACTTTTCTAAGTTTTTCTTATAGACTTTTACTCATTTTATACAATAATATTATAAAGAAAATGATGGAGGTAATTTTTTTCTTTTTCCTTTTCTTTTTTTTTTTTTGAGACGGAGTCTCACTCTGTCTCCCAGACTGGAGTGCAGTGGCAGGATCTCAGCTCACTGCAACCTCTACCTCCCGGGTTCCAGAGATTCTCCTGCCTCAGCCTCCTCCTGAATAGCTGGGATTACAGGTGTGTACCACCACACCCAGCTAATTTTTGTATTTTTAGTAGAGGTGGGGTTTCATCATGGTGGCCAGGCTGGTCTCAGCCTCCCAAAGTGCTGGAATTACAGGCATGAGCCACTGCACCCAGCCAAGGAAGGCAATTTTTGTCCCCATCTTGGAGGTGAGAAAAATTGGACCCAAGAAGATTAAATGATTTATACAATGTTATAGGGCAAATTAGTAACAGAGCCAGAACCAAACCAGTTCGATCCTATATCCAGGAAGTCATATATTTATACTTTTCTTGTGTGTATGTGTGGGACAGAGTCTCACTCTGTCGCCCAGGCTGGAGTGCAGTGGCTCGATCTCGGCTCACTGCAAGCTGTGCCTCCTGGGTTTGAGCAATTTTTGTGCCTCAGCCTCCCAAGTAGCTGGGATTATAGGTGCATGCCACCACACCCAACTGATTTTTAGATTTTTTTTTTTTTTTTTTTTTGAGACAGTCTTGCTTTGTCACCCAGGCTGGAGTGCCGTGGCACAATCTCAGCTCACTGCAAGCTCCGCCTCCCAGATTCACGCCATTCTCCTGCCTCAGCCTCCTGAATAGCAGGGACTGCAGGCACCCGCCACCATGCCTGGCTAATTTTTTTTTTTTTTTTTTTTTTTAGCAGAGATGGGGTTTCACCATGTTAGCCAGGATGGTCTCAATCTCCTAACCTCATGATCTGCCTGCCTCGGCCTCCCAAAGTGCTGGGATTACAGACGTGAGCCACCGTGCCCGGCCAATTTTTAGAATTTTTGAAGAGATGGGCTTTCATCATGTTGGCCAGGCTGGTCTCAAACTCCTGGCCTCATGATCCACCTGCCTTGGCCTCATGATCCACCTTCCTTGGTCACCCAAAGTGGTGGGATTATGGGCGTGGGCCACTGCACCTGGCCTCTAGAAGGCTATATTATAATTACATTAATTACATATTGTCCTTTATTATCATCAAAATCATGCCACCTCTTTGAAAAATAAAAAAATCATCCGGGTATGGTGGCTCATGCCTATAATCCCAGCACTTTGGGAGGTCAAGATGGGAGGATCACTTGAGGCAACTTCAACACCAGCCTGGTCAGTGTAGTAAGACCCTATCTCTATATTTTTTATAAGAAAAAAAAAGCAAGGAATAAAACAGAGTACATAATATACTACAATTTTTTTTTTATAAAAAAGAGAAACTAGGATCTATATCCATATTGATTTTGCATTGGTGGAAAAAAATCTGGAAGAATAAATTTAAAACTAATGACCATGGCCAGGCACGGTGGCTCACGCCTGTAACCCCAGCACTTTGGGAGGCCGAGGCAGGTGGATCATGAGGTCAGGAAATTGAGACCATCCTGGCTAACATGGTGAAACCCCATCACAATTAAAAATAGAAAAAATGGCCGGGCGCGGTGGCTCAAGCCTGTAATCCCAGCATTTTGGGAGGCCGAGATGGGTGGATCACGAGGTCAGGAGATCGAGACCATCCTGGCTAACCCGGTGAAACCCCGTCTCTACTAAAACATACAAAAAACTAGCCGGGCGAGGTGGTGGGCGCCTGTAATACCAGCTACTCGGGAGGCTGAGGCAAGAGAATGGTCTAAACCCGGGAGGCGGAGCTTGCAGTGAGCTGAGATCCGGCCACTGCACTCCAAGCTGGGCGACAGAGCGAGACTCCGTCTCAAAAAAAAAAACAAAAAACAAAAACAAAACAAACAGACAAACAAAAACCAAACTAATGGCCGCGGCTGCCACTGGGGTGGGTGAACTTACTAAATGAAGAGATGGGAGGTGATATGGTTTGGCTCTGTGTCCCCACTCAAATCTCATCTCCAGTTGTAATCCCCACATGTCGGAGGAGGGACCTGGTGGGAGGTGATTGGATCATGGGAACAGTTTCTCTCATGTTGTTCTTGTGATAGTGAGTCAGTTCTCACAAGTTCTGATGGTTTTAAAGTGTGGCGTCCCCCCCTCACTCTCTCTCTCCTGCCACCATGTAAGACGTGCCTTGCTTCCCCTTTGCCTTCCACTATGATTGCTTGTTTCCTGAGGCCTCACAGCCATGCAGAACTGTCAGTTAAACCTCTTTTCTTCAACAATTACCCAGTCTCGGGTACTTCTCTAAAGCAGTGTGAAAATGGACTAATACGGTTTTCACACTAGACTTTTCAAGCCTTTTTAAAAACCCTATGAATGTATTGCATATTTAGAAAATTAAACATGGTCTTAAATGAACATATAAAAAGGCTCAGCACTTCTTTAAGAAATCAGAGCCATTTGCAAAGCCTATTTCGTAGGCTGAGAACGGGAATCAGAAGCTCTGCCTTTTCTGTGGTGTGGTGTTCACAAGATCCTAAGTTCTACCACTCCAACTCTCCCCTCCTTATCTCACTTAGTTAACAGCAACAATAATAACTAGCACCTGCTCACTATATGCTATGCACCTTTTCAGTGTTTTACATGGATTAGCACCAGTTAATCCTCACAACAAACCTATGAAGTAACTGAGGCAAAGGAAAGATTATTTGAAGGTCAAAGTAGGTGAGTCAAGATACAAACTCGGGCCGGGTGTGGTGGCTCACGCCTATAATCCCAACACTTTGGGAGGCTGAGGCACGCGGAACACTTGAGGTTAAGAGTTCGAGACCAGCCTGGCCAACATGGTAAAACCTCGTCTCTACTGAAAATTCAAAAATTAGCCAGGCGTGGTGGTGTGCGCCTGTAGTTCCAGCTACTTGGGAGGCTGAGGCAGGAGAATTGCTTAAACCTGGGAGGTGGATGTCGCAGTGATTCGAGATGGCACCACTGCACTCTAGCCTGGGCGACAGAGTGAGACTCTGTTTCCAAAAAAAAAAGATACAAACTTGGGCATTATGGGCCCGGGACCCACCCTCTTAACCACAATCCCACAGTGTCTCTCATGTACGCAGCAAAATTACTCCATTGGGGTTAGGCCTCGTTTCTAAAAATAAAATAAAATAAAATAAATTTTAAAAGCCTTGCAAAATGATGTTTCCTGGGATGATCAATAGAGCACATCTTTTAGCCACTGTCTTTAGCACCTCTGAAAACAGGCACTTGTCTCTATGGAGACCATGAAATCCACAAACAGGACAGAACACGAACAAGTACTAAAAGGGGAGTGGGAAGCATTCCCGGAAGGTTCCAGAGCAGGGGGTGCCTGCTGGACGGAGGATGTCAGAGCCCACAGAGGGACTGGGAATGGGTAGCATGTCTCTGGTGGGGTGACCAAAAACTTTCACCAGCTCCCCAGTTTTCCAGAGGAAGCAGCCCATCCTTTGGGACCCCACTAAGTCCACTGGTAACCAAGAGCATGGCTTATCTGTGAGTCATCTGATGAAACGACCAGCTTGTATTTATACCCACACAGGAGGACGCCCGCCAGGCTCTGTCGTCGCTGGTACATCTGAGAAGGAACACCTCCTGCTCTTTCTCTGGAGGGAGCTGGGCAACGATACTACTAAACAGATGCCAAAGCACCGAGCCCTCGCCTGCCCCACCTCCACCCTTCAGCCCTGGTGCTGGTCTTACTGCTCACCAACTTTTGCTGCTTCTATTTCTTCCTTCCCTAATTCCTAAGGCCAAAATCCAAGTTCATTCAACAAATCTTTATTACTTGGCCTCTTACATGGATGGCCTCATTCCAGGTGCTATGGGGGAGATAAGAACAGAAATCCTGTACCCATATGCCTAGGTTCAAATCCCAGCTCTACCATTTAAAAGCTGTGGGCCACTGGGCACATTAGCCCCTGAGTCTGCTTTGCTGTCTCTAAAATGATAATATCTACCTCACTGGCTTCAACCCGGGAGGCGGAGGTTGCAGTGAGCCGAGATTGCACCACTGCACTCCAGCCTAGCTGACAAGAGCAAGATTCCGTCAAAGAAAGAAAGTAAGAAAAAGAGAGAGAAAGAGAGAAAGAGAAAGAAGGAAGGAAGGAAGGAAAGAAGGAAGGAAGGAAGGAAGGAAGGAAGGAAGGAAGGAAGGAAGGAAGGAAGGAAGGAAGGAAGGAAGGAAGGAAGGAAAGAAAGAAAGAAAGAAAGAAAGAGAAAGAGGCCAAAGGAAAAAGAGAAATTAGTTATGGAGGCAGAAAAGGGCAGTCAGTGGGGTCAGAGCCAAGGTAAGAAGCCAAAGCAGGGATGGCGCTCTACTGCATTTGTAAAATAAGCCTGTGACATAAAAGTATGCATGCATTTTTCTGAGGGCAAGAACCTGTAGGTTACATTCTAAGGACCATACAAATCCGTTTTCCACTAAGAAACCTCTCCATATAAATTATATTGAGGTCATCGTTAAAGAGGGTTTTTTTCTGGCCAGGCGCGGTGGCTCACGCCTGTAATCCCAGCACTGTGGGAGGCCAAGATGGGTGGATCACGAGGTCAGGAGATCAAGACCATCCTGGCTAACACGGTGAAACCCCGTCTCTACCAAAACTACAAAAAATTAGCCGGGCGAGGTGGCGGGCGCCTGTAGTCCCAGCTACTCGGGAGGCTGAGGCAGGAGAATGGTGTGAACCCGGGAGGCGGAGCTTGCAGTGAGCTGAGATCCAGTCACTGCACTCCAGCCTGGGGGACTGAGTGAGACTCCGGAAAAAAAAAAAAAGACTTTTTTCTGAGCTGACACACTTCTACAAAAGTGCTTTCATTTCTTCACCAAGTCTCTGCTATTATCTGACACCTGTCCGTCCCACCTTGGATAGTATAAAAGTGACAAGAGGATGTTAAAAGTTTCAAAGGGGCTGTTGGAAAATATGAGCTGGGAAACATGCAGAGCTCAATATGAACTCGGGTCAGTATTAAAATTACAAGTAGGTCACAGAACCCCAACCCCGCGTATTTGGATCCAGCCCTTGGTGAGTGGACCCTGGACTGTACCTCCCAATCCCATCTTTACCTGCAGTTGTCCAGCCAACATGACCCCTTCCCACCTGTCCTTTCCTAACCACCTCCGCTCTCTTTAGTAGAGACGCCGAGCTGGCAGCCATGCTGGCTGCACACTGCCATTTTCCACAGGTTCTCAAGTGCCTGGGCTGCCAAGAGGGTTAGGTGTTTACATTTATTTTTAATAGAAATGGGGTCTCACCCGGGGCATCTCTTTTCTTCATACTGCAATGTTGCTGGATACATGATCAGACACCAGAAGGTTGGGCATTCTTGCAATACCTTAACAGTACTCAAATCTGCAGCATGGTACTAAGGAAGTTAAAGTTTGAATGTAACCACTTTATTTTAAAGTTTTTTTTTTTTGTTTTGTTTTTGTTTTTTTTTTTTGAGACAGAGTCTCGCGCTGTTGCCCAGGCTGGAGTGCAGTGGCGCGATCTTGGATCACTGCAAGCTCTGCCTTCCGGGTTCACGCCATTCTCCTGCCTCAGCCTCCCGAGTAGCTGGGACTACAGGCGCCCGCCACCACGCCCGGCTTTTTTTGTATTTTGTTTAGTAAAGACGGGTTTTCACCATGTTAGCCAAGATGATCTGATCTCCTGACCTCGTGATCCGCCCACCTCGGCCTCCCAAAGTGCTAGGATTACAGATGTGAGCCACCACGCCCGGTCAGGTTTTTTTCTTTAAATGAAATGGGGTTGAAATGAACATGATTTTGTTGACCGTGTTTGTGAATTATAGATGCAAGATGCATTGGTAGACTCGTGTGATGGTGTTTTGTGATACTTAAGTTTTACATATCCCCATCTCTGTATGTATCTGCATAGACAAAGAAAAAACAAACTCCTGCTTTGCTTTTATTGAAGGGTTTCCAGGACTGCGGGTCCGCTCCTGAGCTCTAAGTATGTGTATCCTTTGCTTGTATTTTGTATTTAAAAAATAAAATAACCCTTTATTGTTGAGCATGTTGGCATTGTCCCCTTTATTTTTTCTCTTTTTGGGACATATGAAGCAAGTTATTCTTTTTCTGTATCTTTTTTTCTTTTGTAAACTTTTTGTTTTGTTTAAAAATGACTTTATAAAAGGGCTTTTATAACATGCCCCCCTCACAAAAAAGAAGAAATGGGGTCTCATTAGGTTGCCCAGGCTAGCTTTGAACTCCTAGACTCAAGCAATCCTCCCACTCTGGCCTCCCAAAGCGCTGAGATTACAGGCGTGAGCCACCATGGCAAGCTGGATGTTAAAAAAAAAAAAAAAAAAAAGTCTCTGAAGCAGGAGTTGCAGGAAAAAGGAATTAATTAATTAGGGAAAAAAAGCTGAAAGAAAATCAACCAGTATTAATAGTAATTATTTCTGAGTGGTGGGATCACGAGTCCTGTATTTCCTTCTATGCAATTAATATTTTCTAAAATATACATGCATTGCTTTAACACAAGAAAAATATTTGCTGTTTTATCAAGAGGCCTAGAGGTGGCAAACAATGTCTGGACCCCTACACCACGGCAGGAGGAATGCAGAGGCGGGGTGGCGGGGGGTGACGTGACAGGCTGCTAGGCACTGTGCCCACTGTCTGTCCTGTAGCTTCCTACCAGCCCAAAACACTGACATTTCCAGAGGCAGCAAGGCTAAAGGGCCAGAAATTTTTCTGGTTAACACTCCACGTATTCAGCTCCCAAAGGTGCCAGGCCAGGGCGGTGAGGCAGACTTTGGTCAGGCCACAGCTGGGCTGCCTGACTAGGCCAGAGAGTAAATCAGTAGAATTCCCACAGGCCCCATCTGTGGGTGCCAGGTCAAAGTCCATCAGCGCCACGGCTTTTCCGTGCTGGGAGGGAGGAAAGCAGATGACGGCACAGGGAGGTGCCCTACTCAGTTCATGTCATGACTTTCTCTGACAGTTCCTTGGGCTGCTTTCAGTGGATGGCAGAGGATACCCGAGTGCCATTCTAGATTTAGAAAGAAACTGAACGTCCAGAGTGTGAAATGGCCTGTTGTCATCTCCCCTCCGTGGCAGTGGTGGTTGCCAGGCTGGTTTGCGTTTGCCCAAAAGTAACAGTAAAGAGCTCTGACCACTACTGTTCACCCTAAACTTGGGGCTGCTGTGCTTGTAGGCTTTGGAAAGAATGGAGGGGTTTCCACACATTAAAAAGGAAAAGGGCACCAGGTCTGTGCTCTGTGACCCCATCACGCAATGGAATGACACACAGGTATGAAGAATGAGGCTGCTCCACATATGCTGGGACTGAGAAAGGTTTTTGTGTTTTGTTTTGTTTCTGAGACCAAGTTTCACTCTTTGTTGCCCAGGCTGGAGTGCACTCACTGCAATCCCTGCCTCCTGGGCTCAAGCGATTCTCCTGCCTCAGCCTCCTGAATAACTGGGATTACAGGTGCCCATCACCGTGCCTGATTTTTTTGTATTTTTAGTAGAGACGGGGTTTCACCATGTTGGCCATGCTGATCTTGAACTCCTGACCTCAGGTGATCCACCCACCTCGGCCTCCCAAAGTGCTGGGATTACAGGTGTGAGCCACTGCGCCCAGCCGAGAGAGTTAAAAAAAATGTGGCACAGTGTGTGTAGTGTATGTGACTACTATCATTAGTGTATGAGAAAGAAAAGCTTACTATCAGAGACTGTATCTGGAGGGATAAACAGACTGGCAGGGGTTGCCTCTGGGCACGAAACGGGAATAGACAGTGGGAGTAGAAAGAGATTTTATTAGCTGGGTGTGGCAGTGCACACCTGTAGGCCCAGCTACTCCAGAGGCTGAGGGGGAGAACTGCTCCAGCCCAGGAGTTTGGGTCCAGCCTGGGAAACATAGCAACACTGAAAAAAAAGACTTTATTTTCCATGAATACCCTTTTGTAACTTACTTTTGAATTCCGTATTTTTTAATGGTCTGTGGTCTACATACACTCATGTGCAAACACACACATGCAGAAGAACAGGGATCACCTGCATGAAGCTATGAGCTCTTTCCTCATCCCTTCTAGCCCCTTTCTAGAGGCAAAGCCTCCGCCCCCCACCCCCAAGGCACTATCTGTCCTGCTTGCACCCACCTCCACCCCAGGCTGGCCAATAGTAGCCTGTTTCCTCTCCATTCCACCCCTCTCCCAAGCCTCCCATCCAACCACAGGAGAGGATTACTGGTTCCTGCTTTCCTTAGCACCCCTAAATGTAAAGGTATCTGTTCTATGTTGCATGCTTCAGAACCCTGCAGAAACAATCAACACGTCCACTGTTAATACACAGATTACCCATCTTGGATGCATCTGCAACGAGCACTCACCAACTTCGAAGTGGCAACAAAGAAGTTCACAATTACAAGACCATGGGTTCACTATCACAGAAGGGACATGAAACAGGGCCTAGGACACGGGGGGGGCGGGGCACGGAAAGAATTCTTTGAGTAAGCCTGGAAGGTGGCGGGGCTCACCAGGCCGAGAGCAGGTGCTAGGCCTTCAGCAGGAACAGTGTGAGCCAAGGCACAGAGGCCCAAGGGGAGCGTGCTGTAGCTGTGATGGTGGGCAGCTGGAAGGCCGTGCATATAATGAACTGGGGCCCCACATCCAAGGGGAGGTGTTAGCCAAAAGCAGCACACAGAGGCCTTCAATTCCATGAAGAATTTAGATGTTACCCTGTGAGCCATGGGAAGCCACTGAAGCGGTTTATCTAGGGTAGTAAGTGGGCCCAGATTTTCATTTTAAGAAATCATTCTATAGAAGGAATCTCAAACCTCACCTGACTGCCCTTCTCCCCCCAGGGTTCTAAGCTCTACTTAAAAGCCCATATAAAAAAGCATAGATTTGCTTCCTACAGACTTGAACCATGCCCTAGGGATTTAATTCTAAGGGGCCTGTGAAGTTTACCTACTTTACCCATTTTTCTTTTTTCTTTTTTTTTTTTTTGAGACGGAGTCTCGCTGTCGCCCAGGCTGGAGTGCAGTGGCCGGATCTCAGCTCACTGCAAGCTCCGCCTCCCGGGTTCCCGCCATTCTCCTGCCTCAGCCTCCCGTGTAGCTGGGACTACAGGCGCCCGCCACCTCGCCCGGCTAATTTTTTGTATTTTTAGTAGAGACGGGGTTTCACGGTGTTAGCCAGGATGGTCTCGATCTCCTGACCTCGTGATCTGCCCGTCTCGGCCTCCCAAAGTGCTAGGATTACAGGCTTGAGCCACCGCGCCCGGCCTACTTTACCCATTTTTCTAAAGAAAAGTTGTTGACTGGCAACCCCCAAAAATGTACCAAAGCTAGCAAGCACCTTCTGTATTTTTGGCATCAGCACCAACCAACGACACGGTGCAGGGCAGCCTGCTTGGCCTCTGGGTACAGAAAGGCCAGCCCCTGCCAAAAGCCCTTCTTCACCCTGACAGCACAGCAGTACTCTATGCTTCCCTGCACAGAAACTCGTAAGATGCTTGTGGCTGGTAAGAAAACAACACCGAAACATTTCAGCTCCTCATACGCTAAGGCCTCGGTGCCACCTCCCTAAGGTTTTATTGTTCACTGCCTTCAAAACCCATGTCTCTCCTCTGCCCCGCCCCCACATCCCTTCCAGCTCACCTGATTACTCAGTTCCATTTTCAGCTCAGCAGTCTCTGAGGCTGGCCTACTTTTCAAGGCCACACGAGCAGAAAAATTTGGGCATTACACAAACAACAGAACATAACTAGGACAATGGGACACAGAAAGGGAAGAACCTGCAATGGTGTGTACCAAGGAGGCAAGGATACAAGCAGAACCTGGTGAAATAGCCAATGGACAATTTGCAGGGCGGGAGGGAGGGGCTGGCGGGGAAAGAGTGGAAAGAGGCACTGAGCGTAACACAGCAAGGCTTGGCCAGGACAACCTGGAAAATTGAGCTGAAGACCAAGAGGCACCAGGCAAGATCACTTTACCCAGCGATAAGAGCTGTAAGGCTCACTTGGTTTTCAGTAGTCAACCGAGTGGTTCTGAAAACCACGCCCCAGTCTGAACGGTAAGAAGGCTCCCAGAGCTTCAAGCGCGTGGCAAGACCATGGGAGCAGCATCTCGATACAGAATTAGATCAGCTCTGGGGAGCACAGCCCAGGCAAGAAGAGGCCCTCTCAGATCGCACTCTAGCTAATTAAGGTACTGTCCTGTGCGGCATGTTTGTTTGTTTTGAGAGAGTGCGGTAGCACAATCTCGGCTCACTGCAACCTTTGCCTCCCTGGCTCAAGTGATTCTTGTGCCTCAGCCTCCTGAGTAGCTGGGACTACAGGCATGCACCACACCTGGCTAATTTTTGTATTTTTAGTAGAGGCAGGGTTTCACCATGTTGGCCAGGCCGGTTTTGAACTCCTGGCCTCAAGTGATCCACCCGCCTCACCCTCCCAAACTGCTGGGATTACAGGCATGAGTCACCATGCCCAGCAAAGAAGTATGTTTCTCAAGAAGTGAAAGGCCGAGGGTCACTCCACCAGGCTTTTTCTGAACTTCCAGCTCCGTTAACATCCTGACCTGAAGAACCAACCCCTTGCCTTTGCTGAGAAGATGGAATGTTTCATGGACACAGTCCCTGTCCCCAAACCCCTCTTTTTCAAGGGGCACTGTTCTGGAGGTGCTGTGTCTGCTGGTCCCGCTTTGTTTCCACATCATCTACCACGACCAGCCAAACTGGGGTGCAAAGGAGAGGGCACCCAGGCAGCAAGACACAGTGCACTCTGCGAGATTAGGCTGATCCCATTTCCCCAGGGGCGCCTGTGGATGTGTCGCTCTGTTGCTCTGCTTCTGTTGCCGCAGACGTGAGGAGCAGAGAGGCTGTGGTGCACAGGGACCCTCAGTCACGGATGCGGAGCTGGTAGAGGCGAGAAGATGCAGCCTTCCGGATCCAGCGGAAGAGCTGGGCCAGCTTGTAGAGGAAGGGCAGGGAGGAAGGGGAAGCTGCAGGGCAGAGGGAAACTACTGTGAACGTCCTGCCCCTCTCACCTGTCACTCTGCCATCTCCCAGCCTGGGAGACCCCACCACCCATTACACGTAGTTGTTTTGTTTTTTTAGAGGCAGGGCCTCGCTCTGCTGCCTAGGCTGGAGTACAGTACAGTCCGTGTTCGGCTCACTGCAGTCTGAATCTCCTGGGCTCAAGTGATCCTCCCGCCTCAGCCTGCAGGTGCAGTTTCTCCTCCCCTCAGCATCATCGCTCCAATGAGTCGGGCCTGCTGCTGAGGGTCAGGGCCACTGGGCCAGGCCCTTCTGAAGCAGCCTTGGAAAGAGCAGGCTCAAATGTCCTCATGCCATCCCCACTAGGAGACCAGGGTTTACGAGACTAAAGGGCTTACAGGAACCCTAAAGAATCACAAAGAATTTCTAAATCTGTATCAGTCAGGAGGTGGCCAGGGATGAACGCTGATGATACTAAGCATTCCGAGAGCTAACTCGTGACTTCTTTGTAAAGCAAACAGAGCCATCCACGGGGGATCTCTGCTCAGCGTTCAGCAGACAGGTTAGAAAGACACCTCTGAGCTATGTGAAGGAAACCTCACTGGCTGGGCATGGTGGCTCATGCCTATAATCCCAGCACTGTGGGAGGCTGAGGTGGGAGGATCACTTAAGGCCAAAAGTTGGAGACCAGTCTGGCAAACATGGCGAAACTCCGTCTCAACTAAAAATACAAAATGTAGCCAGGCATGGCGGTATGTGCCTGTAATCTCAGCTACTTGGGAGACTGAGGCAGGAGAATCGCTTGAACCCAGGAGGTGGAGGTTGCAGTGCACCACTGCAACCTGGGCAACATTCTAGCCTGGGCAACAGAACAAGACTCTGTCTCAGAAATAAAAATAAAAAATTAGGCCGGGCGTGGTGGCTCATGCCTGCAATCCCAGCACTTTGGGAGGCTGAGGCGGGCGGATCACGAGGTCAGGAGTTTGAGACCATCCTGGCTAACACGGTGAAACCCCGTTTTACTAAAAGTACAAAAAATTAGCCGGGCATGGTGGCGGGCGCCTGTAGTCCCAGCTACTCGGGAGGCTGAGGCAGGAGAATGGCGTGAAGCCAGGAGGCAGAGCTTGCAGTGAGCCAAGATCACGCCATTGCACTCCAGCCTGGGCAACAAAGCAAGACTCTGTCTCTAAAAAAAAAAAAAACAAAAAAAATTAGCAGGGCGTGGCGGCAGGCGTGTGTAGTCCCAGTTACTTGGGAGGCAGAGGAGAGAAGATTGCTTGAGCCTAGGAAGCAGAGGTTGCAATGAGCCAAGATCACGCTGGTACACTCCAGCCTGGGCAACAGAGAAAGACCCTGTCTCAAAAAAATTAATTAATTAATTAATTAATTAAATTAAAATTAAAATTAATAAATAAATTTTTTTTTTAAAAAAGCTCACTGAATAAGAGAAAGAGAAATGGGGAAACAGGAAGAATCTAAAGACTAAGTTAATAAATGGCAGTTCTCAAAACAGACGAACCATTTGAAGGGTTTCTGATTTCCTCTTAAATTTTGAAACTTAATCATATTCTAAGCCTAAATTCATGAGAAGAGTAGATGCCGGGCTCGGTGGCTCAAGCCTGTAATCCCAGCACTTTGGGAGGCCGAGACGCGCGGATCACGAGGTCAGGAGATTGAGACCATCCTGGCTAACATGGTGAAACCCCGTCACTACTAAAAAATACATAAAACTAGCCGGGAGTGGTGGCAGGTGCCTGTAGTTCCAGCTACTTGGGAGGCTGAGGCAGGAGAATGGCGTAAACCCAGGAGGCGGAGCTTGCAGTGAGCTGAGATCCGGCCACTGCACTCCAGCCTGGGCGACAGAGCAAGACTCCGCCTCAAAAAAAAAAAGAAAAAAAAGAGAAGAGTAGAGATTAGAACATAACTCACATTGAGTAACACAAAAAAACCTAAAAGAGCGAGTGCCTAAGTTTGGCCTCATGCACCTGAGGGGTCAATCCTCAGGAAATCACCAGGGTTGTTCCCAAATATCACTTAGGGAGCTCATTCCTTCTTCACAGCCAGGCAGAAAACAGAACCACCCAAATGTTCAAAAACATGGGTTGTTAAATTACTTAGGGGCATTCCTGGGAACTGGAATATTTAGCCATTTAAGGCCATGCTTGAAAGCATATGTATGACATGTAACTGCCTACAATCTCTATATCCACAGAAACAGACTGAAAGCATAGCAGAGTAGCAGATTTCTGTGCCTTTCTTTATACTTTTCTCTATTTTCCACATTGTTTTTTCTTTTTTGAGACAGTTTCGCCCTGTCACCTAGGCTGGAGGGCAACGGCGCAATCTCAGCTCACTGCAACCTCCACCTCCCAGGTTCAAGCAATGCTCCCTGCCTCAGCCTCCCTAGTTGCTGGGATTACAGGCACACACCACCACACCCAGCTAATTTTTGTATTTTTAGTAGAGAGGGGGTTTCACCATGTTGGCCAGGCTGGTCTCAAACTCCTGACCTCAGGTGATCCACCCGCCTCGGCCTCCCAAAGTCCTGGGATTATAGGCATGAGCCACCATGTCCAGCCTATTTTCCACATTTTCTAAAAGGTATGAGTTTTTCATTTACAACTTGTTTCGAATTAACACTTCATTAGACATTAATACTTGAATTAACACTTTTGTAGACATTCTGATGAGGGGAAGTTTATTTATTTATTTTTTTTGAGACAGAGTCTTGCTCTGTCACCCAGGCTGGAGTGCAGCAGCGGAATCTTGGCTCACTGCAATCTCTGCCTCCTGGGTTCAAGCTACTCTCCTGCCTCAACCTCCCAAGTAGCTGGGACTACAGGCACGTGCCACTACGCCTGGCTAATTTTTTTTGTACCTTTAGTAGAGACGGGATTTTATAATGTTGGCCACACTGGTCTCTAT
This sequence comes from Macaca fascicularis, assembly GCF_037993035.2. NCBI lineage: Eukaryota > Metazoa > Chordata > Mammalia > Primates > Cercopithecidae > Macaca > Macaca fascicularis. The sequence goes on from NC_088384.1 coordinate 34,115,560, forward strand.
CTCCTGACCTTGTGATCTGCCTGCCTCAGCCTCCCAAAGAGCTGGGATTACAGGCGTGAGCCACCGCGCCTGGCCGAGGGGAAGTTTTTTTAAATTCTGAGGTTCCGGTCAGAGGTCAGCCCTAGAAAAAGTGGAGGGCTATGACTCAGTCCATGTTCAGGAGTCAGCAGAGCCAAGTGGACTTTCTCCCGGCTGCTCTCACAGACTCCAGGACTGGCCTCTCCTTCTGGGTGGGGCTGACTCGTGCCCCAGTCTAGCAATTCCTCCTTGTGGAACAGACTAAGGGGGAAATGTCATAGGAGAGGCCCCCATTCCCAGTAGGACTCTGACAGGAGTACTGACAAACACCCACTCCCACAGGCCCAGCCCTGACAACAACCCCTTCCCAGGAAGGAGGGGGGAAGAGTCTCCACCACTTACCTGGATCAAACCTCACCACCAGGAGACAGAGGATCAAGGCAGCCAGAAGGCTCTTTTTGAAGGGCAGAGAAAAGAAGTGGCTCACCGCAGAGTCCCAAAGCTGGCGAACCAACATCGGTAGTGACAGGAACTTGTGGGAGACAGAGCCTGGCCAGGGAGACAGAGCACAGCTTCAGGGGAGTCACGGGAATCAGCTTCCCTGACCCCAACCTCTGCGCTTGCTTCTAAGAGCTGAGCAGGCTGGGCGCAGTGGCTCACGCCTGTAATCCCAGCACTCTGGGAGGCGAGACCGAGGCGGGCGGATCAGCAGAGGTCAGGAGTTCAAGACCAGCCTAGCTAACATGGTGAAACCCCGTTTCTACTAAAAATTCAAAAAATTAGCCGGGCATGGCCACGTGTGCCTGTAGTCCCAGCTACTTGGGAGGCTGAGGCACAAGAATCATTTGAACCTGGGAGGTGGAGGCTGCAGTAAGCAGTAAGATCGTGCCATTGCACTCCAACTTGGGCAACAAGAGTGAAACTTGTCTCAAAAAAAAAGGCCGGCGTGGTGGCTCACGCCAGTAATCCCAGCACTTTTGGGAAGCCAAGGCGGGTGGGTCACGAGGTCAGATCATGAGGTCAGGAGATCGAGACCATCCTGGCTAACACAGTGAAACCCAGTCTACTAAAAATACAAAAAATTAGCCAGGCGCGGTGGCAGGCACCTGTAGTCCCAGCTACTCGGGAAGCTGAGGCAGGAGAAGCACTTGAACTGGGAGGCGGAGGTTGCAGTGAGCACAGTGAGCCGAGATCGCGCTACTGCACTCCAGCCTGGGCGACAGAGCGAGACTCCGTCTCAAAAAGAAAGAGATGGTGACTTTCTGTCCATGGAAGTATTCACAGCTAGACTAGATCATTACTCAAGGAGAAGGGCAGAAAAGATTCAGGGACCAGGGAAAGGGTCTGCAAATTAGTTTCTTATATTCCTCTGGCTATCCCAGCAGATCTCAGCTGCGTCTGTATTGGGGCCAGCATTTAAAGGAGGAAGGACATCCCACCCAGACCATGGTGGAAGCAAGAGACCTTGTCAGAGGACTCCAGCGGAAAGATGACTTTCAAAAGACAAGTCAAGGTCCCAAGACCCAGCAACACCTTCCCATGTGGAGATTCTCCTTCCACTGCCAACTTCAGAGGGTCTGGGCTTCACTTTGTTAAGCAACTCAACAGGCCTCCTATTCTGTGATTCAAGAATTATTTATACAAAGAACTGCTCCTAAGCTCCCAGGAGTTTCACGATGGACCCTGAGGTACAGTGCAAGGCCACAAGTCCACTTTACAGAGGCCACAAAGGGATAATGTCCTACCTTCCTCGTTTGGCTTCTGGGCCTCCTCAGAGCCTGAGTGTTCCTGTTGCTGCTGCTGCCTCGCTGTGTGAATGGCCTGAAGTACATCCAGTCGCCGCTCCTCACCGAAAGCTGCAGAGCCCACCACTAGCTCCTCAGCCTCCGACAAGCAGCCCAGAGGCAGCAGCACCCGCTGCACGTGAAATTCTGCCAAGGCTCCATATTCTGGAAGGTCTTGGTTGGCTGGGTCTTGGAGCCAGGCACCCACCACATCCAGCACAGCTCTAGGCTCTTGCATTTTGCTGTATAAAAGAATGCTGCAGTCCCCAAAAACCCGATCCCAACAAAATTAGAGTCAGTGCTCAATGACTGGTTCATTTCTCATGACCACTATGCTTCTCCTATCCAACCCCTCCTCACTGTGCCCTCCAGCCCTTTCCGATGAAATGTGGATGCTAATGGGAATTTGCCAGGACACACCCATCACTAACAGCATACTCAATGGGAAGCGGAAAGCCTTGCCTCTAAGATCAGGAGCAAGACAAAGATGGCTACTTTGACCGTTTTTTATTCAACAGAGTACTGGAGGTCACAGCCAGAGCAATCAGGCAACAGAAAGAAATAAAAGGTATCCAAATCGGAAAGGAGGAAGTAAAATTATCCCTGTCTGCAGATAATAAGATCTTATATACGGAAAACCCTAAAGACTCCACCAAAAGAGAGAACTAATAAACGGATTCAGTAAAGTTGTGGGATACAAAAATCAATGTACAAAAAAACAGCGTTTATATACCACTGGAAAAGAGACCAAGAAAACAATTCCATTTACAATAGCTACCAAAAAAAAAATACCTAGGAATAAATTAAACCAAGGTGGTAAAAGATCTCTACACTGAAGACTATAAAACCTGATGAAAGAAGTTGAAGGGGACACAAAAAAATGGAACGATATCCCGTGTCCATTCACAAATTGGAAGAATATTATTAAAATACCCAAAGCCATCTACAGATTTAATGCAATCTCTATCAAAACACCAATGGCATTCTTCACAGAAATAGAAAAAACAATCCTGGCCAGGCGCGGTGGCTCACACCTGTAATCCCAGCACTTTGGGAGGCCGAGGCAGGCGGATCATGGGGTCAGGAGATTGAGACCATTGTGGCTAACACGGTGAAACCCCGTCTCTACTAAAAATACAAAAAAATTAGCCAGGCATGGTGACGGGCACCTGTAGTCCCAGCTACTTGGGAGGCTGAGGCAGGAGAAAGGTGTGAACCTGGGAGGCAGAGCTTGCAGTGAACTGAGATCACGCCACTGCAGTCTAGCCTGAGCGACACAGCAAGACTCTGTCTCACAAAAAAAAAAAAAAAAAAGAGAAAGAAACAAAAATCCCGAAATTCATATGGAACCACAAAAGACCCCAAATGGCTAAAGCAGTTGTGGGCAAAAAGAACAAAGCTGGAGGTATCATATTACCTGACTTCAAACTATACTACACAAAGCTATAATAGTAACCACAACAGAATGGTTCTGCTCTCATGGTATGGCATAAAAACAGACAAAATAGAACAGAACAGAGAGCCCAGAAATAAATTCATGCACCTACAGCCAACTGATTTGCAACAAAGGTGCCAAGAACACACACAGGGTAGACAGTCTCTTCAATAAATGGTGCTGGGAAAATCAGATATCCTTATGCAGGAGACCAGACCCCTACCTTTCCCCACACACAAAAATTAACTCAAAATGGATTCAAGACTGAAGTGTAAAATCCAAAACTATGAAACTGCTAGAAGAAAGCAAAGGAGAAATGCCTCACAACCCTGGGCTGAGCAAGGGTTTTTTAAAGTAAGACCTTAAAAGCACTGGTAAGAAAAGCAAAAATGGACAAATGAAATTACGTCAAACTAAAAACTTCTGCATAGCAAAGGAAGCAATTAAGAGTGAAGAAACAACCTACAGAATGGGAGAAAATATTTGCAAACTATCCATCTGACAAAGAGTTAATATCCAGAATATATCAGGAACTTAACAGCAGGAAAAAAAAAAAAAACCTGATTCAAAAGGGAAAAAGACCTCAATAGACATTTCTCATTTCTCAGAAGAAGATGTACCACGGCCAACAGGTATCTGAAAAAATGTTCAACACCACTAATCACCAGGGAAATGCCAATCAAAACCACACTGAGACACCACCTCGCTCCAGGTAGAACAGCTCTTATTAAAAAGGCAAAAGAAAATCAGTGTTGGTGAGGGTGCGGATGTGGAGAAAGGGAGCACTTACACACTGCTAATAGGACTGTAAATTGGTATAGCCATTATGGAAACCAGAATGCAGGTTCCTTTAAAAAATTCAAAATAGGAAAGACGGCACTTCCTTTTGCAAGTGGTGGCAAGTGCTGAGAGAATGCCATGAAGGCCTTGGGCACACTGCAAGAGTATCTGCCGCCTGCCCACCCCCAAATGCTGCCCTTCTACTGCCAGCAAATCTCTGCACCTAAGCAAGTTGTTGCCAAGTCCCGCTTCTGGTACTTTGTATCTCAACTAAAGAAGATCAAGTCTTGGCCGGGCGTGGTGGCTCACGCCTGTAGTCCCAGCACTTTGGGAGGCCAAGGTGGGTGGATCATGAGGTAGGGAGTTCGAGACCAGCCTGACCAACATAGTGAAACCCCGTCTCTACTAAAAATGCAAAAAATTAGCCAGGCATGGTGGCGAGCACCTGTAATCCCAGCTACTAGGGAGGCTAAGGCAGGAGAATTGCTTGAACCCAGGAGGCAGAGGTTGCAGTGAGCCGCAGCCCGGGCAACAGTGCAAGACTCCGTCTCAAAACAAAAAAAGAAGATGAAGTCTTCAGGGGCAAGTGTCTACTGGGCAGGTGTTCCAAAAATCCCCCTGCAAGTGAAGAACTTTGGCATTTGGCTACACTATGACGCTTACTGCAGCATCCACAATATGAATGCAGAATAGTGGGACCTGACCACCCAGTGCTACCAAGATGGGCACCTGGCACCATGACCAGGGCCTACACCATCCGGATCATGAAAGTGGAGGAGATTGCAGCCAGCAAGTGCCCCCAGCCGACAGTCAAGCAGTTCCACAATTCCGAGATCAAGTTCTTGCTGCCCTACCAGGTCCTGTGTCTTCAGCACAAGCCACATTCAACACCAAGAGTCCCAACACCTTCTTCTAGGTACAGGGAACTCTCACCGAGTGTCATCAAAATAAACTCAAGAATGGCCAGGTGGCCGGGCGCGGTGGCTCAAGCCTGTAATCCCAGCACTTTGGGAGGCCGAGACGGGTGGATCACGAGGTCAGGAGATCGAGACCATCCTGGTTAACACGGTGAAACCCCGTCTCTACTAAAAAATACAAAAAACTAGCCAGGCGAGGTGGCGGGTGCCTGTAGTCCCAGCTACTCGGGAGGCTGAGGCAGGAGATGGCGTGTATCCGGGAGGCGGAGCTTGCAGTGAGCTGAGATCCGGCCACTGCACTCCAGCCTGGGTGACAGAGCGAGACTCCGTCTCAATTAAAAAAAAAAAAAAAGAATGGCCAGGTGAACAAAACAAAAATAGAACTACCACATGATCTAGCAATCCATTATCTCCCATGTTTAATGCAGCACTGTTCACAATGGCCAAGATATGGAATCAGTCTAAGTGTCCAACAATAGATGAATGGATAAAGAAAGTGTGTGTGAGTGTGAGAGAGTGTGTGTGTGTGTGTGTGTGTGTGTGTGTGTGTGTGTGTAATGGAATACTATACAGCCATGAAAAAGAATGAAATCTTTTCATTCATGACAACACAGGTGGACCTGGGGGACATCGGGTTAAGTGAAATAAGCCGGGCAGAGAAAGATAAATACTACACGATTTCACTCATGTGAATCTTTAAAAAAAAAAAGTTGGTATTATAGAAGCAGAGAGTAGAACAGTGGTTACCAGAGACTGGGAAAGGAAGAAAAGGGAGACAAAGAGGTTTGTCAATGGGTTCAAAGTTACGATGGGATAGGGGGAATAAGATGTGGTGTTCTGGCCGGGCGCGGTGGCTCAAGCCTGTAATCCCAGCACTTTGGGAGGCCGAGACGGGCGGATCACGAGGTCAGAAGATCGAGACCATCCTGGCTAACACGGTGAAACCTCGTCTCTACTAAAAAAAAAATACAAAAAAAAAACTAGCCGGGCGAGGTGGCGGGCGCCTGTAGTCCCAGCTACTCGGGAGGCTGAGGCAGGAGAATGGCGTAAACCCGGGAGGCGGAGCTTGCAGTGAGCTGAGATCCGGCCACTGCACTCCAGCCTGGGCGACAGAGCGAGACTCCGTCTCAAAAAAAAAAAAAAAAAAGATGTGGTGTTCTATTGCATAGTAGGGTGGTTATAGTTAACAGTAAGGTATTGCATATTACAAAATAGCTGGAAAAGAGGCTTTTGAATGTTCTGATCACAAACAAATGATAAATGCATGAGGTGATGGATATCCCAATTACCCTGATTTGATCATTATACAACATATACACAGCATATATTGAAATGTCAAACTTACCCCAAAAATATGTACAATTACAAGTGTCAATTTTTAAAACTTTGCTTTTTTTGGCCAGGTATGGTGGCTCACACCTGTAATCCCAGCACTTTGGGAGGCCGAGGAGATCGAGAACGTCCTGGCTAACACGGTGAAACCCCATCTCTACTAAAAATACAAAAAAATTAGCCGGGCATGGTGGCAGGTACCTGTAGTCCCAGCTACTTGGGAGGCTGAGGCAGGAAAATGGCGTGAACCCAGGAAGCTGAGCTTGCAGTGAGCTGAGATCACGCCACTGCACTCCAGCTTGGGTAACACAGGGAGACTCCATCTCAAAAAAACAAAAAACAAAACAAAACAAAAAAACTTTTTTTTTTAAGAATTAGAAATTCCCAGGATGTAGCAAGCTGCTCTTTCAGCTCGGTCCACTCTGTCATCCCATGTCACTCCTATTCCCTGTCCCCTCCCTTCTTTATATCTATTCTACTCCTAAATTCCTCCTCCCTTATCCTTTATTGCTATGTATGGAACTCTAGGAAAAAAAGAAGAAGTGAAGGGAAAGAATTAGATGTGGAGGGCAATAGTAGGGAAGGGGAAAAGAGTAGGTATTAGGCCCAGATTGCGGAGAGGAGATGCAAATCCTCTTGTTTCTGAAACGATCTGATGAGTCAGCAAAGACGACTCACCACAGCTCCAGGACTTTGGGGGGTAGCTTTTCAGGGACCTGGTAATACTGAAGGACCCAGGAGAGGACTTCTTGCCACCGATCCATTTCTGCCAGGGCCTGGATCCCCACAACACACAGGGAGCACTTCACCTCCAAGGAGCTGTCAGCAGAAAAACCAATTTCAGTTAGAAGTGGTTCCCCTCCATTTCCATGCCCACCTCCACCTTGGGACTGTTCCTCTCCAGCTCCCAACTCAGCAGCCATCATCTCTCTCATCCCTGTTAGTACTTAGATGGGCTTCACAATTGGTCTCATGGGCTGCCCTTTCCCCCAGGAACTAAAAGTTCCTGTAAACCTCTTAAGAGGCAAGTCAGCTATTGCTCAACGTTCTTCTTTGTATCCAAGTGAAATCAGATTTAAATGAAGAGGAAGGGTAATCCTGAGGGGGAAATAACACGCATCACCGGTGTGTGGGACAAAAAAGAGCTGGAACTAAGTTTGCTCAGTGAACAAATGGGCTTGCAGCAAGGTTTCTGGCTGAATGGAGGTATAGCAACTCCACAGCTGGCTAAAAGGCACCACCTAGTAAGGTTCCTCCAGACACCGAGAAGCAAAGCCTTCTGCATTCACTGAAATGAGCTTCCACCCAGTACCCTAAAACACAGCCAGGGCTCTCCAGATCATCCTTCTCTGCGGTCAGCTTTCGCTATTCTACCTAACACCTCCCTGGAGTGGCCTAACCCAACTTTACAATGCAAAGAAATGACGCTCTCACCTGCCAGACAAGGCTGGTGGCACTAGAAAGAGCAATGCAAGCCCAAGGTTTTTTTCTCCGGATTCTTTTCTTTTTCTTCTTTGTGCTAGAGAAGAGGGCTCATTATGTTACCCAGGCTGGTCTCGAACTCCTGGGTTCAAGCAATCCTCCTGCCTCGGCCTCCCAAAGTGCTGGGATTACAGGCGTAAGCCCCCGCGCGCCCGGCCCTGAATTAATTATTTAATCCATTCTTCCAATTGGACCAGAACACTGCTCCTGCCATGACCCCCATTCCCCATCATCCGCAAGGTCAGGAATAAACAACCTTGGGCGGGGCGGGGCGGGGCGGGGCGGAGGTACCTGGGAGAGGACTTTTACCACCTGCTTACTGACAGAACTTAGCACTTAATACACATTCAGCCTTCGCATCATGCCATTCTACCCTGGAACAAGGAGCAAATAATTGGCCGTGGGTTCGCCACTAAGCTCTTGTTATACGACTTCCCTCCTCTGTAGAATTGGCACACGATGAGCAACCACCCTGTCGGAGACAAACCACTGATGAAAGCGAGGTGTAAAGCTCCTTGTGGGCAATCTGGGAATGACAGAACTCCTGAGACCTTGGGCCCCACCATAAGAGCACCCGGAAATCGGTTCATTTCCGAGCCCAGCACGTACGTGCCCGCGGGTTCCTCTGGCAGGGCGTGGTTGGCCAGACTCTGCCAGGCCCGCTCGCAGGTCTCCAGCGCCGCCCGGAAGTCCAGGTGCACCACCAGGAGGTCGGCCGCCTCCTCCAGAAGGTCCACGGCCGGCGACCGGGCCGGGGCCGCGCGCACCGGCTCGCTGCTGCGCAGAGGTCCCCCAAGCCCCCTGAAGGGGGCTGCAGAGGTCGAGCAGTCGCTCTTCATAACGAGTCCGGGCCCAAGGCCCAGGTCCTCAGACGTCGGAGTGACCGCCTCCCCAGAGGCTCCGGGATATCCCGAGTTGGCCTGGGCGAAAAGGGAGAGTCCTCATCTCTTTGCCCACACCCCTTCCCGAGGTCGATTCCCCGAGAAGGAAAAGGAAGGGGCCTGAGGCAAAGGCAGGGCTCGCCTGGAGGCTGAGGAAGCAGTTTACATGTCGAATTTGCAGGATTCTTGCATCCTTGGAATACCTGGCCCTAGCGTCTCCGGCCCCGCGACACGTGCAGGAACTGCCTCAGCTCCGGGCGCCTGGTTACGGTCAAACACTCTCACCTCGCCTCCCAGCAGCGGGCGCGGACATCTTTGCGCTCGCCCCGCCCCGCAGCCGCACGGCGTCCCAGCGGCGCGGGGACGGCGTCCCAGCGGCGCGGGGTACTCTAGGAGTTGTAGTTCCGCAGCTCCCGGCCCATCGGCTTCTATAACGGAAACAGGCGGGAGATTGTGGACTACAACCCCCAGCACGCCGCGCCCCGGAAGCCGCCCCTGTTCCGTGAGAAAACAAAGTGCGCTACAGCTTCGGAGTGGGGAAGTCAAAACGAAACAAAACTGAAGCTGTCTTGTGAAATGGAGGGATCTTCACTAACCAGTTCCAGCGGAGGCTAACGGAAGAAATGCCAGCAATGGATTTGCAAATACATGCACGCTTCCAATTCAGAGCTTCTGCGACGGCGGCGATCAGGGAATCTGTAATGTAATGTCAAGGCTGAGGCAGAGCTGATCACACATTTTGGCAACCTTAGTCTTGAATTAATTCACACTTTCTCCGCGTTGCCTCCATAGTTTGCTTTGGGAGAATAAATATTGCCTGGTGAGGATGAGGGACTTAGGGTGTAAACCTTCACAAGGATCACTGAGAATATGTTGGTCCCAAGGGCAGTGTTCCAAAGTGAATAGTGACCCCACCGACGCAGGGTTGGGGGCACTGAGCATAAGGGCCTCATTTTCTCACTGCTTTGTACCCCACCCTGGATTTGTTGTTAGAAAACGTTAAATGCAGATACCAATTCTACCTCCCCACTGTTGTCACTTCCAATCTGTCCTTATTTTATATTTCTCGTTATCGTTTATCACCATCTACATACCAGTGTCTATATTTTACTTACTTTTTTTGTCTGTTTCCTTCCACTATGATACAAACTCACAAAGGCAGACGTTTTTGTCTCTTTTGTCACTGTGGGAACCTCAGCGCCTTGAACAGTGCGTGCCATCTATAGGTAGTCAAAAAGTATTTGTGGAATAAGTGAAGTTGTGGCTTCACTTTTATCTGGTTACAGAGTCCATACTTATCTTTCCTCGGAATCTGGTGGACTTGGTTCTGCCTCAGCTTCCCCTGCAGACTTTTCCGCAAGAGAACAGAAAGCCCAGAAGATGGATGTGTGTATGTCTGGTGACAAGGGTAGGGGATGTATGATGTGAGCAGGTGCCTGTCTAATTTCTAGGACAGCAAAAATTCTAGGGAAGCTTTGGAGAGAGTTCAAAGGGTAGAGAACTGGGGAGAAACTAAAGCCAAGAGGACCTAGTACAAAAGTGGGAAGCAAGGCAAAGCCCGAGTGAAACAGAATATAATAATGTGTGATTAGTGGATCTGTTTAAAATTATTATTATAGTTACAATTTACCACATACTCTGTTCCCAGTACTTTATTATAAAGTGCATTATGTATGGTATAGTTTTGTTTTTCACAATGTCCTTATCTTACATTGTGTAACTCACTCATGGAATGACTGTGCATGCCCTGAATAGAAAACATACTTAGTTCTGTCCCTGCAGAGCAGAGTAGGGCTCAATACACGCCTTTGAGCCAAAAGAGCCTAGGTTTGACTGAGATTTTGTCACTTACTAGTTGTGTGACCTCGGCAATTTATTTAAATGAGCTCCGATTTCCTCACCTGTACAATTGGGATAACAGTTTGTCCTTAGCTCCCGATGGCTGAGGGAAGAATTAAGTGAAATTGCGCACAAAGCGCCATGCGCGTTAAGCACTGAAAACTGTGAGCCAGGCCTGGGAAGACGGAATATGCTCAGAATTGGCCAGCCCTAAGTGGCTGCTGCCTGGGAAAGTCCCTTTCCTTAATTCCTAACAAATTTCTTGCTATTCCAAATTTGTCCAGGAGATGGACACACAGTCTTAAAAGAAGCAGCCTTGCTAAAAGTAAATTTGCCTATTTAGTAGTGAGACAGCCAGAATGAGGTCAAGATATTTAAGGCAGGAGAGAGGAGAGCTAGAAACCATGTAAAAATATGATTGTATTCCACTTCTGATTCACCCAATTTTCAACTATTCCCGGGCTTCGTATCTGTCCGTATGTAACCACTGTTTAGCACTATTATGCCCACAAATGGATTCCTCAACACACATCCATTGGGATACATCATCTCCTCTGTGTCTACAAGTACCTAGAATTTCTCAAGCAAAGACACAGAAATGCTAAACAGAAGCGAATTCATTCCCCCTGGGGGAACGTGAATGGGTATTGTCTTTACTTAGCCAACCTTCTCTCTCTAAGTTGGGGCTCATGGGACAGCCTTTGAAATCACCTCTTCTTCTCTCATTTCCTCATCCTTGAGATAAAAAACAGTGGAACTAAGGACAGCCCTTTCAGATGTTTAAGGCCAGGCCCATATTAATATTTGTATTGTTGCTCACGCCTGTAATCCCAGCACTTTGGGAGGCCAAGGCGGGCGGATCACGAGGTCAGGAGATCGAGACCATATTGGCTAACATGGTGAAACCCCATCTCTACTAAAAATACAAAAAAATTAGCCGGGCGTGGTGGCGGGCGCCTGTAGTCCCAGCTACTCAGGAAGCTGAAGCAGGAGAATGGCATGAACTCAGGAGGCGGAGCTTGCAGTGAGTGGAGATCCGGCCACTGCGCTCCAGCCTGGGCGACAGAGCAAGACTCCGTCTCAAAAAAAAAAAAAAAAAAAAAAAATGTCTTGTTTGAATTGCTTCGTTTTGGGAAAACTAGCAGAGCACCTGAGATGCCGGTATCCTCGTTGCGACCCCTTCCCTAGCCCTCCCTAGGCTCTGGAATTTGGGGTTGTTCCTTCCATTCGGCAGAGGGCTCAGTGTGGCTCCTTCATCTGAGGAGGCAGATTTGTTCAGCCTGCTGCCGCAGGGGATGAATTGTTGTTCTTGTAACAGAAAGCACACTGGACTGGAGATGACAGGCACAGTTAGAATCCTGGTTCCTTCAGGTGGGGCACAGTGGTTCATGCCTGTAATCCCAGCACTTTGGGAGGCCGAGGTGGGAGGATTGCTTGAGCTCAGGAGTTCAAGACCAGCCTGGGCAACATGGTGAAACCCTGTCTCTACAAAAATTACAAAAATTAGCCAGGCGTGGTGGCGCATGCCTATAGTCTCAACTGCGCAGAAGGCTGAGGTGAGAGGATGACTTGAGCCCAGGAGGTTGAGGCTGCAGTGAGCTGAGATCACACCACTGCACTCCAGCCTGGGAGACAGAGTGAGACCTTGCCTCAAAGAAAATAAATAAAAATTTTTAAAGAATAAAAATCCTGGTTCCTTCAGTGACAAAGCCAGGTGACCTCTAGAAAGTCACCAGATTTCTTTGTGCCTCAGTCGTCTCATCTGAGGACACTAATACTAACACCTGCTGCATAGGGTGGCTGTGAAGAGCAGAAGAAACCATGTGACAGTCCACTGAACACTTGTTAATCACGTACTTGTTCAGGCTGATGTAAGGCAAGAAAGAAGAAAGAATTTCGGCCGGGCACGGTGGCTCATGCCTGTTATCCCAGCACTTTGGGAGGCTGAGGCGGGCAGATCACTTGAGGCCAGGAGTTCAAGACCAGCCTGGCCAACATGGTGAAAAACCATCTATACTAAAAATACAAAAGGGCCGGGCGTGGTGGCTCAAGCCTGTAATCCCAGCACTTTGGGAGGCTGAGACAGGAGGATCACTTGAGCCCAGGACTTTGAGACCAGCCTGGGAGCAAAGCGAGACCCCATCTGTATTGAAAAATGTTTTCTTTTTTTTTTTTTTTTTTTTTTTTTTGAGGCGGAGTCTCGCTCTGTCGCCCAGGCTGGAGTGCAGTGGCGCGATCTCGGCTCACTGCAAGCTCCGCCTCCCGGGTTCCCGCCATTCTCCTGCCTCAGCCTCCCGAGTAGCTGGGACTACAGGCGCCGCCACCACGCCCGGCTAATTTTTTTGTATTTTTAGTGGAGACGGGGTTTCATTGTGTTAGCCAGGATGGTCTCGATCTCCTGACCTCGTGATCCGCCCGTCTCGGCCTCCCAAAGTGCTGGGATTACAGGCTTGAGCCACCGAGCCCGGCCTGAAAAGTGTTTTCTAATTAGCTGGTCATGGTGGCACGTGCCTTGTAGTCCCAGCTACTTGAGAGGCTGAGGCAGGAGGATCGCTTGAGCACAGGAGTTCAAGGCAGCAGTAAGCTATGATGCGCCACTGCACTAGAGCCTTCGAGCCTGGGTGACAGAGCAAAACCCTGTCTCAAAAAATAAAAAGCATACATCTGAGGTCAACCTAGCCTGTGTTGCCTTCTCCACACTGGTTCCACATTTCAGGCCAATAAACAGCATCCACAGCTGCCCCATCGAACATCCCAACCAGCCAGAACCCCTCCGTACAGAGACATCTGTGGCAAAGCTCTGCATGCAATAGGTTCAGACCAAGTGGGGACCTTTGGCCAGAAGCGAGCCGAGGAGATAAGTATAGGTGGGGTGGAGATATGTTTTTCCAGGATGGTCAAGGCACGCCTCGCTTGCTCCAGACGTTCATCAGTGGGATGGCATTTTTATGGCTCTTTTTTAAAGCCTGGACTAGGAGTTCAGGGCAGAACTCGTTGCTGCCTCTAGTGTTCCTCTCCATGTAGACACAGCAGAACTCTGCTTCTGTGTCTAAGAAGTGACCATCATAATCGTCCTGTATAGCACTTTACAACAATAATAGTGATGGCTCAATTTATATAGTATGATATTGACTATGCAGTAGGTGTTTTTCTGAGTGCTTTATTTATTTAGTTAGTTAGTTATTTGAGACAGGGTCTCTCTGTGTTGCTCAGGCTGGAGTGCACTGGTGTCATCACAGCTCACTGCAGCCTCAACCTCCCGGGCTCAAGCAATCCTCGTAACTCAGCCTCTGAGTAGCTGGGACTACAGGCACATGCCACCACGCCTGGATAATTCTTTAATTGTTTGTAGAGACGGGGTCTCACTATGTTGACCAGCTTGTCTTGAACTCCTGGGCTCAAGGAATCCTCCTGCCTCAGCCTCCCAACGTGTTGGGATTACAGGTGTGAGCCACCACACCTGGCCTGAGTGCTTTACATTTAACTCATTTGAATCCTTATAACTATATGATGGAAGCCCTAGGCTCACTCTTATTTTGTCAAGGAAGAAACTGAGTTATGGGGAGGTTAAATAACTTGCCCAAGGTCACCCAACAAGTGCATAGTGGAGCTGGGGGAGGTGCGGGGACTTAATCCGGGCCACTGGGCTCCAGTCTTTCTTCTTAATTAGTATAATACTGGATCTACAAGGTACTATTGCTCGTCTTATTTGACCTTGAAAGCAAACCTGTGAACAAGGTCATATGGGTATATTATTATTATTATCCCTATGGATAGATGGGCAATGAAAGCTTGGAAACTCTGCCCAAGTTTAAAATCCATGGTTTCAATGGAAAAGCTGGGAAGGAGGTTTCTTACCAGATCCCATGCCCAGGGGCCATGCTTCAAAGGGCCTCCACAGCTCTTCTTCATCTGCCTTGAAGGTGACTTCAGGAGCCCCTCCGTTTCTTACCTACCCCAGGAGTCAGAAGATGCCCTCAGAGAAGGCTGAACAAACCTTCATGATGACAGACCAATTCATTCCCTCTCCAAGCCTGAGGAATGAAACCAGTAATGGGTGTGCACTGGGGATAATTCAGCCCTGGCTGTATTGTGGAAGGATATAAAGATGCTCTTCCCTCCCAGAGTCTTTCCTGATCCTACCTAATTCAGGCGAATCACTCTTTCCCAATCGTGCTCTGCTTTTTTGATGCCTCACCTGTGGGTCCTTCCAAGTTTCCATAGTTCCTTATAGTTATTTGTGTCATTCCCCTGTTGTACAGTGTCCTCCTTGGGCAGGGACAGGGTCCCACTCATTCTAGGATCCCGGTGCCATCTAGCTTGGTGTGAAATAACCGCATGTAATGCTACAGAGGGGCCCCATCTCCCCTGTGCTGTTCGGTGTCATATGGCCTTGACTTTCAGCCACCCTTGCTGGTGAGCACTATGTGAAAAGGTCGGAAGCTGAGAAGGTCCATGCCCTGGCCCAGGCCTGCAGAAAGAGAGACACTGGCAGATGTTTCCAGATACTGATCTGCCCAGCCTGACTTCTTGTCTATGAGCAATTTGCAACTAGAGTTCTTTTCCTTATTTCCTAGCAAATAATCTAATAAACTCAGTCACTCTGAACCACAGAATTTTAGAGTTGGAAGGAGCCTTATACTACAGTCAAGGAGAAACTGAGGCCCCACTCAGCATCTGTTTCCAGAGCAGAGGAAGAAGGACACCAGATGCAACACTTAAAAGCTGGTGAAGTGAGGAAAACAGGTGTCCGTGGATCTTTTTAACCAATGACATTTCAGTTCACTTCAAAAGTTAAGGGCTACTCAGCCAAGCTCCAGTCTACTTGGTTTTGTAAAGACCTTTCTCTGCAAGTTAGTATGTTCAGGAAAAATGACCCTTCCAGCTGGGCGCGGTGGCTCACGCCTGTAATCCCAGCACTTTGGGAGGCTGAGGTGGGTGGATCACCT
The DNA here is from genome assembly GCF_037993035.2 of Macaca fascicularis. Lineage (NCBI taxonomy): Eukaryota > Metazoa > Chordata > Mammalia > Primates > Cercopithecidae > Macaca > Macaca fascicularis. The sequence goes on from NC_088384.1 coordinate 34,130,977, forward strand.
GAGGTCAGGAGTTCGAGAACAGCCTGGCCAACCTGGTGAAACCCTGTCTCTACTAAAAATATAAAAATTAGCTGAGCATGGTGGTGGGTGCCTATAATCCCAGCTACTCGGGAGGCTGAGGCAGGAGAATCACTTGAACCCAGGAGGCGGAGGTTGCGGTGAGCTGAGATCGTGCCCTTGCACTCCAACCTGGGCAGCAGAGCAAGACTCCATTTCAAAAAATAAAAAGAAAGAAAGAAAAAAAAATCACCCTTTCTGGGATTCACAGGGCACAACTCTTGGAGGTGCCAATCATATCACACATCATGTATGGGGGGTGGTGCCCCTGGAGTTGTGCAGCTTTACAGCGTGCCAGGCCGGATGTGGCAGCCTACCCTGTTCCTGTGCCACCCTAACACGGGCTTTGATGGCGAAGTCCAGATACATTCAGTTTTCTGGGGACACTCTCAGTGGTTTGTGGCAACAGCAAAGGTTCTGCCCATCCCCCCAGCCCTAGACTCTTATCCTCCCTCACTGAGGATGGGCTGCTCAACAGACAGGCTGCCTCTAAGCAGGTACAGACCTGCCTGCGGGGAGTTCTCTGGGAAGAAGAGGATCCCGAATGGCAAGGCATGCAGTCACCATCCCTTCTATTTTGTGTCCTGCTGGGAAGCTTGTTTGTTCTTTGTGCGTCTGGTTTTGAAATGTAGCGGGACAGTGGAAATATATTACAGGTAGACTCCACACACCTTTCCCCTAATCCCTCGTGACAGAGGTGATTACCTGGGCAGCATGAATGAGTAGGTGAGTTCATAGTTCTCCTCTCTTGACAGCCAGAGTCTAAGGGATCAGAAAAACAGAGGTGGAAAAACAGGAATCACATGTTACCATAGCAAACAAGGAAACTCATGTGTACACAGCCTATGATTGAAACCACCATGTTATTACAGCCTATGAAATAAACAGAGATGAAAAGGCGTCTCTTCTTCCCTTCCCAGGGCCATGTTGCAGGGACTCCTTCCCCTCTGACTTCCTGTCACAGGCGTTTGTCATTATGATTTTCACCAGCTGCTCCTGGTTTTCAGAAACTCCATTTTCCATACCTGAGAAAACCTGTGAGATTAAAGGACCCTATGGATCCAAGGTTTTACAAACGGGAATCTGGTTGTTCAGTATCCACTGTCTTTTGTCTTTTGTTTTTGCTTAAATGATACATACCTAAAGTAAAAATAATTCAAAGACACAAAAGTACAAAGAGAATGAGAATCATCTGAAATCCCACCATTCCCAATAACAGCTTTTTGCACTTTGCTGCACATCCTTCCACAAGCACACACGGTGTACATGTGTAGCTACACACAGTTATGCCACTCTGCACCCTGACTAACTCATGGCACATCAGGGGAATCCTTTTTATTCTTCAATTGGATATTGGAATTACTACCTAAAACAAGAAATCAAATAATCCTGCTGTTGCTAATAATGACTTAGCTGTTTACAGTTCTCCGTAGCTAAAAAGCAAGTGTATGTACATTCTTGATCCCATATAGTCCTGAAGCTGCAAGGAGAACTCTGGGGTGCCGATCTCCCTTCTTTGTATGCTTAATTCTCATCATCCTTCACATTTGTGTAGTACTTTACAACTTAAGCACTTTCACATTATTTGATTTGATTATCATGAAGTGAGATGGTCAAGCACAAGATATGTAAAAATGATTGCAATGACAATGATAATAGTCGTAACGATATTTATTGAGAAATTAGTATGTGCCAGGCTCTGGGCTAGTTCCATTACATGTGTTGATGCATTGTTTCATTTAATGCTCATCATCCCCATGTTAAACGTAATAGAACTACAGTTTAGAGAGGCTGAGTAGTTTGATCACAGTTCCACAGCTAATCCAGATGGAATTCTAATCCAGGTGTTTCTGACTTTAAAATTCCTTGTTATTCACCACTGCGTCATACTGCCTCTTATAACGGCTGATCTTTGTGCAGCACTTTACAAAAAACTCTAACATATATTATCATCTCAATTTTATAGATGAAGAAACTAAAGCCACAGAGGTTACGGGTTTGCCTGAGTCTCAGAGCTGGGATCCTAACCAGTGTGATTTCACCTCTGCTGCTGTTTCCACTGCACTGTACCAGACTCTCTCCTGAAAGAAAAGGTGCTGGGTGTCAAAACTCTTCTCTCAAGTCTCCAGAAAGGGGAGTTCTTACTAAGGTCTTTCAAAAATCCTTCCTGCCGCAGTGAAATCTGTGTTCCTTTTTCTGTGGGAACAAAGGTCAGCCTCTTGCATAGAGACTGAGCTGTCATGCGCTAGTTGGGAAGAAGGAGATAAAGTTCACGGAGCTCAGGTCTGGTCTGGATGGTTTCTTCTTCACCATTTTCTTGTGCGTTTGGCATAGGGCAGAGTTGGTCTGTCTCATTCTTTTTTTATTTTTTCAGAGAGGAAGGAGGGAGCCTGTTTATTCTTGAGGATATGAAACTAGAGATGATACAAAATAGAATGAGATGCAGGGAAACCATTTAAACCCAGGGCGAGTGGAAGGCACTTACAAGGAATTACACAGCATCCTTTTGACGAATAGGCAAAGTGTTGGTTTATGGAGGCATCTTGGGCGATCAAAATTAATATTTTCCCCTCTAGAGATAACAAGTGTTATTTATAAAGCACTCCTTTCTGGAATGAACTCACAGCACTGAATGGGTGTTGGCTAATTACCCCACCCAACAAACAATCGGGCAGCAAGGAAAACAGAGAGATAATTATACCCATTTTACAGGTTGGGAGACTGAGCCATGAAAGGAGCGAGGCCTTGCTCAAAACCAGCTCATGGAGAGCTGAAAATAGAAGGCAAGCCTCCTAATAGGACCCTCGCATCTCACTGTGTACAGTTTTCCTGCTTTCAGATGTCCTCCTGAGAAAGGACAGACTGCTTGCTCTCCAGAGAAAAGCAGCCGACATTCACTGGGGACTACAGCTCCCAGCAGACACCGAGAGGAGACAGGGCTGTGCCCCTAGTGCCCATTCCAGATTCCCAAATATGGAGAAGCACTGGGTTTTGGAAGAGGAACGGAATGTTTACCCTTGAGAGAAAGAGAGAGGGAGGATGAGGTAAGTTTGGAATATTTAACTCTGTCACCTAAACGCCTGCCTGGTCTTTGAAATATAGCAGCCAAAGTCATGATCTTTTAATACATCTTTCTAGAAGATCTCACTTTTTAAATTCAGCAGTCAGTTGAGCAGAAGTCTGCTTTCTCCTAGGATTAGATGTGTGATGATGGGGCGTTGTAGTTCCAGGAGGCCAGATACCCTTTTTCTGACTCGGAGCAGCTCAGAAAGTGGTGGTGGGAAGGAAACCCAGGGGAAGATGTGCTCTGCTGCAAAAGGAGCGGGCGGATGTCCCTGAGGCTGGGGCTGCTGGCAGGCTTGCTGAACCAAAGGACCAGCAGCCTGGGAGGATAAGGGTTACTCTTTGTCTGCCTGGGAGGCTGCTGAGCCCGCCTGGTGGGAAAGGCATGAAAGAACTATTCCCACCAGCTCGGTCTCCATTCTGTCAACAAACATTGACAGAAGCCCCTTTGCTGGAGGCACTAGGCTGGATGCTGAGGGGGATGTCTGACACCGAGCAGATCTCTGCCCTCAGGAGGCTTCCCCTTGAGGATGGAAAAGGAAAGATGGAGCAAGGAAGAAAGAGACAGACAACTTAGGGCAGCGTGTTCCTACACCTTTCATTCAGTGTTTATTTAGCCATCGCCCACCATGTGCCAGGCAGGCACTGTTCTAAGCCACTTGGAATGCAATGGTGACTATGCCAAAAGAAAAGGCTTCTGCCCTTATAGATTTCACCTCCTGGCAGCCCCTGATGTCTGGGGGAAGAGTTCTCCAAGCAGAAGTAACAGCAGCAAGTGCAGGGCCTTGAGAGGGGTGTGAGGGTGGTGAGCGTGCGAGCAGAAGGCCAGTGTGGTGGGAGGGGAGTGGACAAGGGCAGGAGCAGGAGGTGGGAGAGCCAGGCTGGGGTCAAAGCACACAAGGCCTCATAAGGATTAGGCGGGATTTCTTTCTAGTTGTAGTGGAAACCATTGAACTGTCCCCAATGAGGGGAGCAGACTCTGAAAGAGTCTGGAGAATGGTGCGAGGGTGTTTCTGAGCAGGGATGGACAGGAGGACAGATTCTGATCTAGAGAGAAGGTGCTGCTGTCAACAAGACCCTCAGAAGCTGGGTGTGGAGCTACGCTAGCCCATGGCCTGTTCAGTCCATCCATCTGTCCAGAGACGTGGTCACTTGGGAAGCAGTGGATGGCGAGGCTGGAGAAGGAGGATTAGGAAGATGTTTGTTCGTTTGTTTTTTGAGACAAGGTCTCACTCTGTCACCCAGGCTGGAGTGCAGTGGCACCATCTTGGCTCACTGCAACCTCCACCTCCCAGGTTCAAGCAATTCTCGTGCCTCAGCCTCCCAAGTAGTTGGGATTACAGGCACACACCACCACACCCGGCTAATTTTTGTATTTTTAGTAGAAATAGGGTTTCACCATGTTGGCCAGGCTGGTCTCAAACTCCTGAGCTTGGCCTGCCTTGGCTTCCCAAAGTGCTGGGATTACAGGTATGAGCCTGTAATGATGATGCACCCAATAATGAGGCTGCACCCAGCCTCATTCAGAAGATTTTGAGTCAGAAGGCTCTGAGCCTCAGGTTAACAGTAACAGGGAGACTTGGGTACATAGAGCCATTTTTCACAGACTTTGATGTCCATCTGAGAACCTGGTCTCCACCAAGAGGGCACCGTTTTCCCCTAAGAGATTTGTTGCTTTGGAGGCTTCTGAGTGCCACACTGAAACTAAGGTGGCTGAGCTGCACAACTCCAGTGGCGCCGTGGACTCTGTATTGTACGTGAAAGGTGCCCCCAGTGCATGACGTAAACCACAGGGCAAGGCAACTGGTGGCACTGCGCAATGGCAGAGGCACCGGTTAGCATTTGGGGAATGAAGTGTCAAACCCGCCAACAAGGACACATGGCACTTTAGTCACTCCCTTGACCCCCGACCCGGCAGAGCTGGCTGCAGGACAGGAAGAGGAATGGGGACGAGAAGAACGGGGTGAGAGAGAGCTGAGAGGGAGAATGGAAAAGAGGAGTTAAAGGAGTAGGTAAGGGAAGAAGCACTTAATTTAGGTCATCCTTTTGCCTAGCAAAATGTGAGAGGGAAGTGAAAGAAGGGCAGAAAAAGGGAGAAAAGGATTGTACAGGTGGCTGAGTTGCAAGTAGTTTTTTGTTTAGTTTTTGTTTTGTTTCATTTTGTTTTTTTGAGATGCAGTGTCGCTCTGTCACCCAGGCTGGAGTGCAGTGGTGCGATCTCAGCTCACTGCAAGCGCCACCTCCCGGGTTCACGCCATTCTCCTGCCTCAGCCTTCCGAGTAGCTAGGACTATAGGCGCCTGACACCACGCCCAGCTAATTTTTTTGTGTGTTTTTAGTAGACGGGGTTTCACCATGGTCTCAATCTCCTGACCTCATGATCCGCCCGCCTCAGCCTCCCAAAGTGCTGGGATCACAGGCATGAGCCACCGTGCCCAGCCTGCAAGTAGTTTTAGTAGAATTGTCCACAGCTGTGATCACTCTGGTGCAGTGTGGCATGTATCATGGTCCCGCCAGTCTGTGGAACTCGGGACAGTAGCAAGGCACCGAGACTGCAGCTCTGGGGGTCTAGAGAAGACCCTGCCCATGAGGAAGACAGTAGGCTTGGAGCCATCCAGTTCCTGGACATGCAGGCCAGCTGCTAGTCCACATTAAGCTCCCCACCAAGGGGTCTCATCCTTACTGCTCCCTTTCTGTCTGATTTTGGGGAGACCATGGTCCCACCCCAATAGGTCAGAGCCGAATCAGTTCAAAGCAAATGACAGTCCCTGCCATGCTGCTGCTTCTCTCAACCCCCAGCAGCCAAACAGAAGAAGGACTTTGCATGAAGAGGGAGCAGCAGACTGTTGTATGTGTGGCAGGGATGATGTGATGATGGGATTGGTGCGTTCTCTGCCCAGTCAGATCCATTTTCAATTCTCAATAATAGGAAGTAGCAATAAAAGATTCTCTCCGGGCCGGGCGCGGTGGCTCAAGCCTGTAATCCCAGCACTTTGGGAGGCCGAGACGGGTGGATCACGAGGTCAGGAGATCGAGACCATCCTGGTTAACACGGTGAAACCCCGTCTCTACTAAAAAATACAAAAAACTAGCCAGGCGAGGTGGCGGGCGCCTGTAGTCCCAGCTACTCGGGAGGCTGAGGCAGGAGAATGGCGTGAACCCGGGAGGCGGAGCTTGCAGTGAGCTGAGATCCGGCCACTGCACTCCAGCCTGGGTGACAGAGCGAGACTCCGTCTCAAAAAAAAAAAAAAAAAAAAAAAAAGATTCTCTCGGACCATCACATCGAGGTTGCATACTTCCTTGGACATGCAAGATCCAGCAGATTGTAAAGCGAGCTATAGTATTTAGGAGACAGGACAGACATACCAATGACATCACCTCTCCTGCCTCTCACCCTGCCTCCTTTCCAGAGCTATTGCATTTAGAGCAGTGTTGCCCCCTGCTCCCTTCACCAAATGCAACTGGCATACAGCTGCAGACACGGCTGCTATGCCCCATCCATCCTACAGGTGCCCATTGTCCAGTGAAGAAAGGCCTGACTTTGGTGTGATAGCGTCAGAGTGTCTGGAAAGAATCCTCCATCCCCCAAACCACCCAAGAATTACATAGCTGTGCCCCATCATGCTGGCTAAGAACCTCTGCCTCTGCCTGCACCAGCATGACTTTAGCTTAGCAAGCCTCGGCTCTGAGGGATGACGCAGCTTTGACCGAGGGAAGCCACCACTGCCTGCCTGTTGGTGGGCACAGCCAGGAAGACTCCTTCAAGGAGCACAGGCTCATTTCATCCATCTCCCGGAAGCAGCTTGCCCATGTCCCTCAGGACCCAGCCCCTGCCTGCCTTCCTGGCCTCATTTCTCACGCCCAGTCTCCTCCTCATACCCACAGCTGCAGTCATAAAGCCCGCTCTGCCACTGTCCTGGTCCACTCTCTCCTCTCCCAGCCTGGGACTTTAAGCAAATGACTCCTTCTTGGAAGCCCTTCCCTGCTTCCTGGACAGGCTGACCCCTTTTAACCCTCCAGAGTTCAGCTCAATTATTACCGCTTCTGGGAAGATTTTCCTGAACCTCTCCTCGCCTCTGTCAGATGGGTGACTAGCTCCTCGTCTGTCTTCCTGTGGCGCCCTGTACTTACCTGCATTGCAGCCGGCTCACCGTCTGCTTACGGAAGCAAATCCCACACCGAAACTATTAACTCCTGCAGGGCTTTGCTGCGCATTTTATTTCTAACTCCTAACCTAGCTAGGCCGTGAATATTTCTTGAATGGATGATCAGGATGCCATGGCCTCGTGAGTCACCAGGTCTCCACTAGCGAGGTAAAATAAAGAAGTAAGGCCATGATCTCAACTTTCCAGGCCAGTCACCTGTCTTACCAAGCACATCCGCGTCCTGAGGTGTTGACTCCTGCACCCATACTCTAAGCCCTCCCTTGGGCTCCCCCAACCCAGTCCTTATTCCCACCTCTGCCACCCTTTATTCTGAGGCTCCCCTTGGGCACTCCGTGACTAAGAAAACAAAAGTGTCTCTCTGGATTACCAAAGAGAGTGTGCTGCGTCCTTGGATAAGGACTTCCTTTTCCCCCTTCTCTTCCTGAGTCAGGAGAACCTGGGCTGCACCCTTTCCAACTGCGGATCAGCCTCTGCTCGCATCCCACTCCAGCCCCCACCTGAATGGGGGAGGGAACACAAAACCTCAGAGAGGGTCTGGAGGCAAGAAGCAAATTGAGTTTGAAAAACGGGACTTGTACAAGCAAAATAGAGGTTGAGAACATCAACATTCAGCTAGGAAAGCAGAGGGGAGAGGTGATGGGACGCTGCCTAGAGGCCTCGTTCAGGCAGGTTGGGAATGTACAACTGGAAGAAAACTTTAGTCAGATATCAGCAGGAACCGTCAGTGTTTTACTCAGTGTTTTAACAGATCTCCACTGTGGGGATTGTCTCCTTGGAGTCAGAGTTGGGAGTGAGTGTGAGACCCCTGGAGGCCCTTTCTACCCTGAAATTCTATGCTCTAGGCCAGCTGTGGCCTTCCTGGGACCCAAGTTCCATTAAAGCTATTTTCATCAGCAGTAAATTAGCTAGTCTGGGAGGATGGGAAAGTACGGCTTCTAAAGGAGGCAATTCACTGGGTCAGGATGCCCTGAGGCAACAGTGGAGAAGCTTTGGATCCCAGAACAACAGCCTCCAGTGTTCAGGATGCGGTGGGTTAAGTGGGGAATCTCCACAGAGCCTGACCCATCCACAGAGCGGGCAACACCAGGACCCCCGGATAAAACTGCAGAGACTTCCGAGCTCCCTGGGGCTAACAGCTCACCATTTGTAACACTAGCTATTCAGGCAATGAAGCTTACAGTCCAGGCTTACTCTTAACAATAATCCTGGCTACTGCCATTAGACTGAAGCTCAGAAAAGTTAAGAAATTTGCCTGACACTACCAGCTAGTAAATGGCAGGGCCAGATCCTAACCCAGAAATGTGACATCAACTCAGCTATGACACATCACTCCATCTCCCAGTGCTCCTCCCCGAGGAACCGATTCAGTGAGTTGGCCGGTGACAGGGACGGTCTGGCCTAAGCTCCACTCTTCCCTTCCCAGAATAAAAGGGAAGACTGAGATCTCAGTGCCTATCAGATTTATGTTGGTGGCACACAAGTGCTGCCTCTGAAGACCAACATATGTGAAGACCAACATATGTGAAGACACAACATATGTGAAGACACAACATATGTGTCCTTTTTCCTGGCTGGGCCAGGTTCTTTTAGCAAGCAAGAACTCACTGGGCTGTGCAGAAAAAGCAGGGTTGGAGGGAGAGTCGAGCTAAAGAGGCGCCTGGAGTAGTGGAGAGAGCCCTAGGCTGGGTCAGAATGTCTAGCTTCTTTTTCCAGTTAGTGCAGAACAAGTTACTTCCTCTCCAATCCCCAGAATCTTTATCAAGGAAAAGGGTGTGGGGTGGTGTAGAACAGAGGTATTAGTATAAGGAAATGCCCACTCTACTGACCTTGCTGGGTTACAAGGATAAAATGCAATCATTGCTGTGAAAGAACATTGACTAATATGAAGTGCCGTATGTAGTCATGTTTTATAAAATCCTTAAGCGCTTGTGTCATTGACTGTCCAGCTCAGTGTGTTTTATAGTGAGGTACTGGCACTCAAATGCCCAGCCTAAGCATTTCGATGCCCTAGGGCTCTCTGTAATCTGTTGATCAAATCATCCAGCCACATCAAAATCTTGACAAGATCAGTCCTTCCTGACTGTCCACTCTTGAACTCTGAACTCCTGATATTAACCTCAGTTCCACTTTTCTAAACAAGTCGGCCAGGCGAGGTGGCTCACGCCCGTAATCCCAGCACTTTGGGAGGCCGAGGCGAGTGGATCACCAGGTCAGGAGTTTGAGACCAGCCTGGCCAATATGGTGAAACCTGTCTCTACTGAAAATACAACAATTAGCCGGACGTGGTGGTGGATGTCTGTAATCCCAGTTACTTGGGAGGCTGAGGCAGGAGAATCACTTCAACCTGGGAGGCGGAGGTTGCAGTCAGCCGAGATCGCGCCATTGCACTCCAGCCTGGGCAACAAGGTGAAACTCTGTCTCTAAATAAATAAATAAATAAAACAAGTCAAGTTCTTTCTCATCACTGGACTTTGCAAATTCCAAGTCCTTAATTCAGAATACTTGGTCTGATCATCCCTACCCCACATCTAAGGTCAACATTCAAAAAGCAGAGACCAGCCGGGCATGGTGGCTCATGCCTATAATCCCAGCACTTTCAGAGGCCAAGGCAGGTAGGACACTTGAGCCCAGGAGTTCAAGACCAGCCTGGGAAACATGGCAGAACTCTGTCTCTACCAAAAAGAATACAAAAATTAGTTGGGCATAGTAGCGGGCACCTGTAGTCCTAACTACTCAAGAGACTGAGGTGGGAGGATCACTTGAGCCCAGGAGATGGAGGCTGTACCTATTATTGAACTACTCCACACCACTCCAGCCTGGGCAACAGAGTGAGACTTTGTCTCAAAAAAAAAAAAAAAAAAAAAAAAGGCAGAGACTGTCGTGTTTGCGTCGTACATTGCAACATCAATGCAGTGCAGAATGGGTGTCAGTAAATGCCTGATGAAATATGGATTTCCCTTCAATTTCCCTTCCCACCTCTGCCTATTTTTTTCCTTGCTACTGAGATGGTGATTGTTCTGACCTCATTCTATGGGGATGCCACAGAGATTAGCTCATTAAAAATGATGAAGCTCTCCTGACACTTTGTGTTAATGTTTAACAAAAATAGCTGGGGGTGTAATGACTCAGGGAGACAACGGAGAAACCCTTTGACTTTCTTAGATGGGCAGGACAACCAGGTGCCCCCGTTCTCCCACACACTAGCTCTGTGGGAGCCCTGACCCTTGCCCTCAGTGCCTCCCACCCTGCTCTCTCCTCTGGGCAAGGCAAGGGACATCCCCAGCCTTAGCCTGGGAGGCCGAACCCCACCCACCGTCGCTTTGGACATGGCCTCTCCCTCTGGGAGATTCTTGCAACCGTGAGATGGCTGGAGCTTTTGGAAGCATGGCAGAGTCTGGAGGCCACAGTCACCTGCTGCTGAGGTTCCCGCATCCCTGCCCCTTTGCCAGATCAGACTGTGGGGCTGGGGTATGTGAAGAAGGGCAGTTTACTTAGTTCTTCCCTAGGATAGAGAAAAGGGAGGGGAATGGTCACTGGCAGTGAATAAATTAAAGACCCATGCCGGCTGGAGACCACTGGGGAAAAAACAGCAAATCCGTGAATTATCCTGTTTACACCAGAAGTAAACTGATAGTCTGGACCTTTACCTAATAGACTGTGCTGAAATCACAGGCCATTCACGAGGAAAGATGCATGGAGCTGTGTCTTTGCTCCTCCATATTCATTAAAGACTTTGGCACCACTCCACTCCAAGTCTTGCCATCATCCTGAGTAACTTCAGTGTCCAAACAGACCATTCATTTACAAACTCGGAATCACAACCCATTAATGAGTCATGAAATTGATTTTGAGGATTGTGGTCAGCAATCTTTTTCTAAAGAAACGGAGTAGAAAGAAAATATTAGAGTACTTCACATGTAGGAAAGGTGGTTTGGGGGTAAAATATTTATTTTAATTATATATATGATATAAAACATATGCTAATAATAGGTTATTTCCATGACATAATACCTTCATCTCTAATAGGTCACGGTGTAAACTATGTTTCTAGTTGTGGGCCGTAATCAAAAGTCTAAAAGAGAAAGGAGTATATACAATGGAATGTTATTCAGCCTTACAAAGGAAGGAAATTCTGATACATGCTACAAAACGGTTGAACGTTGGGGACATTTGTGCTAAGTGAAATAAGCAAGTCACGAAAGGACAAATATTGTATGGTCCTACTTTCATGAGGTTCTTAGAATGGTGAAATTTATAGAGACAGAAATCCGGAGAATGGTGGCTGCCAGAAATCCGGAGAATGGTGGTTGCCACGGGCTGGCCAAGGTAGAGGGGGAGGGATGGGGAGTTGTGGTTTAATGAGTACAGAGTTTCTGTTTTGTGAGATGGAAAGAGTTCTGTGGCTGGGTGGTGGTGATGGTGGTACAACCATGTGAATGTACTTAATGCCACTTAACACACTTAATGTTCTTCATACAATGTACTTAATACATTTAAAAATGGTTAAGATGGGCCGGGCGCAGTGGCTCAAGCCTGTAATCCCAGCACTTTGGGAGGCCGAGACGGGCAGATCACGAGGTCAGGAGATCGAGACCATCCTGGCTAAGACGGTGAAACCCCGTCTCTACTTAAAAATACAAAAAATTAGCTGGGCGTGGTGGCAGACGCCTGTAGTCCCCGCTGCCCGGGAGACTGAGGCAGGAGAATGGCATAAACCCGGGAGGCGGAGCTTGCAGTGAGCTGAGATCCGGCCACTGCACTCCAGCCTGGGCGACAGAGTGAGACTCCGTCTTTAAAAAAAAAAAAAAAAAAAAAAAAAAAAAAAAAAAAAATGGTTAAGATGGTTAATTTTATGTTATGTGTAGTCTACCACTTTTTTTTTTTTTTTTTTTGGGACGGACTCTCACTCCATCTCCAAGGCTGGAGTGCAGTGGTGAGATCTTAGCTCACTGCAAACTCTGCCTCCCGGGTTCACACCATTCTCCTGCCTCAGCCTCCCGAGTAACTGGGACTACAGGCGCCCACCACGACGTCGGGCTAATTTTTTGTATTTTTTAGTAGAGACGGGGTTTCACTGTGTTAGCCAGGATGGTCTCGATCGCCTGACATCGTGATCTGCCCGCCTCGGCCTCCAAAAGTGCTGGGATTACAGGCGTGAGCCACCGCACCCGGCCTCTACCACACTTTTTAAAGCCCTGGGAGAAACCTCCCACATACTTGACCTCACGTCAGGTGACTTTGGTCTCCACTCATGTTCAGCTCCCATTCTGAAGGCTACACCCTGGTCCCAGCCATCATCAGGAACTACTTTATCTTCCACTCTCTGACCTCAACGTCCTATCTTTCCAACTTTCTCACTCCTTTTATTCCTTCTGTAACAATGTTTCTGTCTGGTTGCATCCCTGAAACTTTTGACCAATCTACCCCCTCCTAGTGAGGCCACCTCCATTCCTCCCGAAATTGCTGCAACAGTCGTCTCACTGGTCTTCCTGCCCAGAGTCCTGCCCACTCCAGTTCATCCTCAACTTCGCATTAGGAGTGCCATCTCTGACGTTTCAATCCGATCTTAACACTCCCTATTTAAAACCTCTCAGAGGCCGGGCGCGGTGGCTCAAGCCTGTAATCCCAGCACTTTGGGAGGCCGAGACAGGCGGATCACGAGGTCAGGAGATCGAGACCATCCTGGCTAACACAATGAAACCCCGTCTCCACTAAAAATACAAAAAAATTAGCCGGGCGTGGTGGCGGCGCCTGTAGTCCCAGCTACTCGGGAGGCTGAGGCAGGAGAATGGCGGGAACCCAGGAGGCGGAGCTTGCAGTGAGCCGAGATCGCGCCACTGCACTCCAGCCTGGGCGACAGAGCGAGACTCCGCCTCAAAAAAAAAAAAAAAAAAAAAAAAACCTCTCAGAGGCTCTCTATTGACCTCAAGATAAAGTCCAAACTCCTTAACAAGGCAGACAAGCTGGGGTGCGGAGCGGCTCCTGGTTGATATGCCTCCCTTCTCCGCTGTCCTCCTGCATGGGCAACGTGTAAGCTTTAACTTTATCAGCAGGTCTTGCAGTGCACTGAGCTTTCACTTTGCTTCTGGGTGCTAGGGTCCTCCCCATCCCATTCCTTCTTCACTTGGCTAACTTCTATCACTCAAGACTCAGTTGGCCAGCACTTCCGGGAGTCTCCCTCTGTCCTCACCAGGCTGGATCTGGGGCCCTCAGGTGAGGTCCCGTAGCACCTATGCCTGGCCAGATCAGAGGGCTCGCCGCTCTGCACTGTAATGACCTGTTTCCTTTTCTCTCCACCCTGACCAGACTGTCATCTGCCTTCCCCCACAGCCAGGCACTGTGTGAAATTCATCGTGGCATCGCCATGCCTGTTACACTGCCTACCACAGATAGACATTCTCTGAGAGGCGAGTGGGTGGGTGGACAGGAGGTTGTTCGAATGGGTGTGGACTGCACAGATTTTGAAATTCCAACCTGGGAATCAAGTTCCATCAAGACTTTCAGCTGGAAACACATTTGATCAAAGATGGTTTATCCAAATTAAGAATAGTTTCTGTCTTTGTATAGCACCCAATGGTTTGTAGCCCGCTGTCATATTTATGATGCTGTTTAACACACTTAATGACCTGTGAGTTAAGAAGGAAAGCTATCATCATTACCACATTGTAAATGAGGTGCGTATGTTCACCCAAGGTCAGAGAGTTAGTGAATGTCAGAGCCAGGACACGCACTCAACCTCTTCCTTCCGCTTGCTCTACCCCACTGCATTTAACCTTTAGGAATAAAAAGAATCAGAATAGCTAATCCTAATATTACAACCTTTCAGAAAACAGGGAATATGTATTTTCTGGCTTCTGTGGGATTCTACCAAGGTCCTAGTTCTCAGGTACTTAAAAAATATTAACTAGCTCCACTGCAGCAAAGCTATCCTTGATGTGCCTTGCTTTTTCACATTTTTTAGAAAAAGAAACAAAAACAAGTACCCCAAAAGACCAGTGTCTAACAACACATGGAAATAATGCCTTATATCCACCCTTCATCTCTGCAGTTGCAAATCAAGCCCAGTTTCTTTTATTTGGTTCTCAGTAGAGAGAAATAAATAAAGCATGAATATCATTTCTATCCCATCTACATCCAAAAAGGCATGAAAAGCGTTTATCACTATTCCTCATATAAATAACCTCTTCCATCTGCTTGCTGTAGTCTAATTTAAGTAGTCCTAATTGCATTCTGCATAGGACCTATTTTCCAAATATTCATTTTATTTGTTCTTATATGGACTGTATCCAATTGCTCCCAGTCTCTTTTACCTTTAAAGCCAAAACTGGACATGAGTCACCAGTAAGTTTCTGGTTAAAGCCAAGAACAGTGGGAGGATAACGTCATGGGCCTTCAGCCTTGCTCGTGATGCTCATTTGAGTGTGTCTCAGGCACACGCAACTACACTGTGTGTCCCCAGAGGAAGGCGAGCACTGTGGGGCTCAAGTGCTGCTGCTTCTGCCCAGGGGGAAGCACAGACAGAGCATTTAAATGACAAACAGCTCTTCCTCTTTCTCCACATATGCACCCCATAGGCACTTTGGTCTCTACCTGGATCCGTTAAGCACCCATAACCATCTTTTGCAAAAGTGAACTTAGGCTGGGAGAGGTGGTTCATGCTTGTAATCCCAGCACTTTGAAAGGCCGAGGCAGGAGGATCACTTGAGGCCAGGAGTTCAAGACCAGCCTGGGCAACAAAGCAAGACCCTGTTTCTACAAAAAATTTTTAAAAAGTAGCCAGGTTAGGCCGGGCGCGGTGGCTCAAGCCTGTAATCCCAGCACTTTGGGAGGCCGAGACGGGTGGATCACGAGGTCAGGAGATCGAGACCATCCTGGCGAACACGGTGAAACCCCGTCTCTACTAAAAAATACAAAAAAAACTAGCCGGGCGAGGTGGCGGGCGCCTGTAGTCCCAGCTACTCGGGAGGCTGAGGCAGGAGAATGGCGTGAACCTGGGAGGCGGAGCTTGCAGTGAGCTGAGATCCGGCCACTGCACTCCAGCCTGGGCGACAGAGCGAGACTCCGTCTCAAAATAAATAAATAAATAAATAAAAATAAAAATAAAAATAAATAAAATAAAAAAGTAGCCAGGCATGATGACCCACACCTGTAGCCCCAGCTCCTCAGGAGGCTGAGGTGGGAGACTCTTAGCCTGGGAATTCAGGACCGCAGTGAGCTATTATCATACCACTGCACTCTAGCCTGGGTGACAGAGCGAGACCCTGTCTAAAAAAGAAAAAAGAAGTTGAGGAGCACCAAAGACACAGCCGGCACAGTGCTGCCTTGCTTGGCTGCCGCATCTCTACGCCTCTTTGAGCCCACAGCCATTCCCAGACTGCAGGAGCAGATTCAGCCCCTCGA
Source organism: Macaca fascicularis (assembly GCF_037993035.2). NCBI lineage: Eukaryota > Metazoa > Chordata > Mammalia > Primates > Cercopithecidae > Macaca > Macaca fascicularis. The sequence continues at coordinate 34,146,662 of NC_088384.1, forward strand.
CGGTCTCTCCTCAGTGTGCAGCGTCCCCATTCTCCTCACCTGACACAGCCTAGCTCAATGGGCCCCCGAAGAAGGGATTCTCTTGCTGGGCCAGCAGGTTCCTACTCCAACTGTGCATCTTAGTTTCAGTGTGAGTCACTGTGGGACCGTAGGCAGGGTCAGATGCCCCCAAAGGTAGTCAGGTGTCAGTCCGGAGATCTGTGGGGATGGTCTGGACTAGTTTCCCTGGGATGGCAGGGCTGGAGGGAGGCCTGGCATCAGGAAGCACATGACTGGCAGAAAGGGGAAAGGAATACCAATTTCCATCCTCCCCTGCAAGGCCGCAAGACACTCCTAAGAAAAATTACCACGGTGTGTGCTTAGCTGGAGCCAGTGTTGTCTATTTTCTTATAATATTAATTACTGCCTTGTAACTGTAAGTTAACTGCTGGATTTTAAAAGAGCTCACAGATGAAAGCTAAAAGAAGAAAAACAGAGGAACTGGAAATTCCACACAGCTACGAGCAGCAGATAAAAGCTGCCCCCCTACAAATGCAAATCTAGATGAAGAGAAGGTAAACAAGATAATGCCAGCTAGGGTTGTTCAAGGAAACAAGAGAGTGTTCTATAAATATAACCAGAAAAAAAATATTTGTCTTAGCAGATGAGATCATCACACATGGCTCATGATAGAGATCTTTTGTTGCTCCCTTAATTGAAGCTTGGAAGAGAGCAGAAATGAGAGCAGAAATCAGACTACTGCCCACAAGGTTCCAGTGGGCTGGTCCATGTTTAACTAAGTGCAGCTGAAGTCATGAAGACTCGATGCCATCAATCTGAACTATGGCCTGTGTCTCACAGACATGTGGGCCCCGCCCTGCCCACTCAGCACCAAACCGGCTATGGCTCACCCGCACTGAGCAAATCAAGGGCAAAGCCGGGAAGGGGCACACGGCCACGGGCTGAACACAAGCCTAGGGGCAGGGAAAGGCCGAACAAAGCCCCAGCCTCCACTTTTCTGGGACTTCCTTTTCTGAAGGCTACTCCCCATGTGGGACAGGAGCTGGAGCAGAGCTGGAGACCTCCACCCATAGCCAGTGCCTGCTGCATGCCACGTGAGCTCTCGGCATTGGGACTCTGGCAGTGAACAAGACAAGCCCCCAGCTCTGGGAGCTGGAGATGAAAGGCTTCGGGGGTGGCTGGAGACAGCCAACAGAAATGACAACTAGCCAAGATAATTTATGTACTCACAAGTATACACTGAACACAAAATGCACATAGAAGCCAGGCATAGTGGCTCACACCTATAATCCCAGAGCTTTGGGAGGTCCAGGAGGGAGGATCACTTGAGGCCTGGAGTTTGAGGCTGTCGTGAGCTATGATCACACCACTGCAGTCTAGCCTGGGTGATAGAGTGAGACCCTGTTTCAAAAACAAACCAGAACAAAAGTGCAGCCAGAGAGTGATGTGGGGCTCCTTTAGCTCACAAGGTTAGGGCAGGCCTGTCTGAGCAGGTGTCAGAGTTGCAGCCTGAAAGGTGAGGGGGCTGCTGTGTAGCAGGGAAGAGTGTTCCGAGAAGAGGGACCATCGAGTGGAAGGGCTCAGAGTCAGAAAAGAGCTTGGTGTGTTCAGGGGACAAAAAGAAGGCCCATAGGACAGTGCCAGAGAGACCAAGGGAGAGGAGGGAGAAGAGCCGCAAACGCCGGCAGGGCCAGCTCTGTCGCTGCAGGCCACCGGAAGGGGTTTGGATTCTGTTGGGTTTTTTAAGGGGAAGAGTGCTGTGATGTGGCATGTACTTTAGAAAGGGCTAAAGCACTCTTGGGCTGCTTTGTACAGGATGGGCTAGAAGGGGCCAAGAATGGTGATAGGAAGACTAGATAGGGGCTTTGGTCCATGGAAGAGAGGAGGGTGGCCAAGATCTGGGTGGAGGAAGTAGAGGTAGTTAGTAGTTGTCCACTGGGAAATGCGTTTTGAATGTAAAAAAAGTGGAGAGGACTGGCTGGGCGCGGTGGCTCCCACCTGTAATCCCAGCACTTTGGGAGGCCAAGGCAGGCGGATCACGAGGTCAGGAGATCGTGACCATTCTGGCTAACGTGGTGAAACTCCGTCTCTACTAAACAAAATACAAAATATTAGCCAGGCGTGGTGGTGGGCGCCTGTAGTCCCAGCCAGCCGGGAGGCTGAGGCAGGAGAATGGTGTGAACCTGGGAGGCAGAGCTTGCAGTGAGCCGAGATCGCACCACTGCACTCCAGCCTGGGCGACAGAGTGAGACTCCATCTCGGGGAAAAAAATAAAAATAGAGAGGACTTACTAATGGATTCATTGTGAGATGTTAAGGAAAAGCAAAGAGTTCAGGGTGAGGTTTTTGTCCTGAGCAACAGGGTAGAGTGGTTTCACTTAGTAAGATGGAGGAGACTGGGGAATAAATGAGTTTGGAGTGGGAGGGAAGCAAGTCTTCTGTTCTATTTATTTGTTTATTTATTGAGACAGAGTCTCACTCTGTCACCCAGGGTACAGTACAGTGGCGTGATCTCAGCTCCCTGCAACTTCCATCTCCTGGGTTCAAGCGAGTCTCCTGCCCCAGCCTCCCAAGTAGTTGGGACTACAGGCAAGTCTTCTGTTTTAGACATGTCAAGTTTGAGACCTATTGGGCGCCAAGACAGCACATAGCCTGGGAGTGCATATGAGTCTGAAGCTCGGCTGGAAGATCAGCAGAAGGTCAAAGGTGAGAGTCAGTAGCATGTGTGTGGTTCTTAAAGCCCTGGGGTAGAGGAGCCTAGGACCAGAGTGCGGAGAGAGAAGTGATGGAAAGACTCAGGACAATTAGAGAACAGGAGGAGGAGGCAGCACAGGAGGCAGAGGCTGTAGCCATTGCAAGAGGAGCATATGGGCCGGCTGTGGGCCTGGAAGGCCTGGAAAAGAAGCACTTTGAGAGAGGGTGCTGCTCTGTGTCAAGCCATGCCAGAGGCCAGGGGAGGGGACATGGGGGGATTCCCTACTGCCCTGGGGAAGATGGAGGTCAGGGGCAGCCTCATGAGGAACCATGAGAGGGGATGGTGGAGACACGAGCCAGGCAGAGTGAGATGAGGAGGGAGTGTGGGGAGGTGGGGAGGCAGTGCACACAAACTGTAGGATGCTCTGCAGCACCAGGGAGAAGGACAGGTGGTGACAGCAGAAGAGGAACGTGCCTCAAGCTCTTTGAACAGGTTGTTGGGCTGCCCCTACCACACCCAACTCTACCACTTATCAGCCACCTGACCCGGAGCAGCTCACTGAAACCCCATGAGACCCCATGCCTCTGCTGCTGCTGCTGTTTTTTTTTTTTTTTTTTTTTTTTGAGACGGAGTCCCTCTCTGTTACCCAGGCTGGAGTGCAGTGGTACGATCTCAGCTCACTGCAACCTCCGCCTCCCGGGTTCAAGTGATTCTCCTGCCTCAGCCTCCCGAGTAGCTGGGATTACAGGCGCCCACCACCACACCCAGCTAATTTTTTTGTATTTTTAGTAGAGACGGGGTTTCACCATGTTGGCTAGGCTGGTCTTGAACTCCTGACCTCAAGTGATCTGTCTGTCTCGGCCTCCCTAAGTGCTGGGATTACAGGTGTGAGCCGGTCAATCTTGTCTTTTTAATTGCAAATGACAAGAGAGAATGGATTGGGGGTTAAAACTTTGGGAGAGAAAAGGGAGAAGCCGGGCCGGGCGCGGTGGCTCAAGCCTGTAATCCCAGCACTTTGGGAGGCCGAGACGGGCGGATCACGAGGTCAGGAGATCGAGACCATCCTGGCTAACACGGTGAAACCCCGTCTCTACTAAAAAATACAAAAAACTAGCTGGGCGTGGTGGCGGGCGCCTGTAGTCCCAGCTACTCGGGAGGCTGAGGCAGGAGAATGGCGTGAACCCGGGAGGCGGAGCTTGCAGTGAGCTGAGATCCGGCCACTGCACTCCAGCCTGGGCGGCAGAGCGAGACTCCGTCTCAAAAAAAAAAAAAAAAAAAAAAAAGAAAAGGGAGAAGCCACGTAAGCAGAGAAGAGAGGGTTCCAAGAGTCCTCATAGAAACGTGGCCTCAGAGAGGGACAGAGACCCTTCTGCTGCTGAAACAAGGCAGCCTACAGTCGCCAGGGTGTCCTGTTGATCTCCACCGTGACTCCTGCCCAGGACCACCCCAGTGCTCAAGCAGAGCAGCCTCACCTGCTTTAGCTATGACGTCCACCCTGCGTCAGTGGCAGAAGCAGCCCAGAAGCCTCCTGTCCGCTTGTTTCTCTGGGGTCCGATCCCCTGAAGCAGCAGCAGGTTTCCCACCATCTTTATCGCTTTGCCTCTGCCCAGCATGGCCACATGCAGTGCACGTGGGGAAGAGCTCATTGGGGAAGATTCTGGCAGAAAGATAACCAGAAAGTTTGCACCAAAACCCAGCCTGACCTCTCTCTCCCCTGAAAATGGGGTGCATAGACTTTCTTTTTTTTTTTTTGAGATGGAGTCTCGCTCTGTCACCCAGGCTGGGGTGCAGTGGCCGGATCTCAGCTCACTGCAAGCTCCGCCTCCCGGGTTCACGCCATTCTCCTGCCTCAGCCTCCCGAGTAGCTGGGACTACAGGCGCCCGCCACCTCGCCCGGCTAGTTTTTTGTATTTTTTAGTAGAGACGGGGTTTCACCGTGTTAGCCAGGATGGTCTCAATCTCCTGACCTCGTGATCCGCCCGTCTCGGCCTCCCAAAGTGCTGGGATTACAGGCTCGAGCCACCGCGCCCAGCCGGGGTGCATAGACTTTCTGTTCCTTGCACATATAGTAGTCTGTTTTGTTGCTAGTATTTAACCAGCCTTATCCAACTGTGAGGCCAGGCTTCCTCTGAGGCCTCTGGGACCTACCCCAGCAAATGGGGCATAGAATCTCCACTGCCTCCTTTAAATGATGGGCTAGGCAGTGACTGGGGAGACGCAGGGAGGAACCCCAAAGATGTCCTCCTCATACTGTTCCAGACAGAAAGAGCCAAGTCTTGATCTGTGCTGGCAAAGTAATTTTTCAAACTGGAATTGCTGGTAAGGCTGCTTCCCTAAAAGGCAACTCAAGTCCTGTCCCCAGCCTGCCTTTCCCTGGAGCCATGGCTCCCTGCCATTGTGCAGCCATGGAGACTTCCACAGACTCTCTAGGGCACAGGGTTCTTCTAGTCCATTCTCCCCTATCTCAACCCCTTAACTCCCCACTTAGCCACCCTCACCCACTCAGGATAACAATGAACACTTGGAAAACTTCTCTAATAATACTCTAGAAAAGCAAAAACGGCGCAGTGGCTCACGCCTGTAATCATAGCACTTTGGGAGGCTGAGGCAGGCGGAGTTCAAGACCAGCCTGGCCAACATGGTGAAACCCTGTCTCTACTACAAATGCAAAAAGAAAAAAATTAGCCAGGCGTGGTGGCGGGTGCCTGTAGTCCCAGCTATTTGGGAGGCTGAGGCAGGAGAATCACTTGATCACTTGAACTCCGGGAGGTGGAGGTTGCAGTGAGCTGAGATCGCACCACAGCACTCCAGCCTGGGTGACAGAAGGAGACACCGACTAAAAAAAAAAAAAAAAAAAAAAAATCCCAGCACATTAGGAGGCCAAGGCAGGCAGATCATGAGGTCAGGAGATTGAGACCATCCTGCCTAACACCGTGAAACCCCATCTTTACTAAAAATACCAAAAAAAAAAAAAAAATTAGCCAGTGGTGGAGGCAGGTGCCTGTAGTCCCAGCTACTCGGGAGGCTGAGGCGGGAGAATTGCTTGGACGTGGGAGGTGGAGGTTGCAGTGAGACGAGATCGTGCCACAGCACTCCAACCTGGGCGACAGAGGGAGATTCTGCCTAAAAAAAAAAAAGGCCGGGCACGGTGGCTCACGCCTGTAATCCCAGCACTTTGGGAGGCCAAGGCGGGCCGATCATTAGGTCAGTAGATCGAGACCATCCTGGCTAACACGGTGAAACCCCGTCTCTATTAAAAAAAAAAAAAAAAAAAATAGCTGGGCGTGATGGCGGGTGCCTGTAGTCCCAGGTACTCGGGAGGCTGAGGCAGGAAAATGGTGTGAACCTGGGAGGTGCAGCTTGCAGTGAGCTGAGATTGCGCCACTGCACTCCAGCCTGGGCAACAGAACGAGACTCCGTCTCAAAAAAAAAAAAAAAAAAAAAAAAGGAGAAGAAGAAGAAAAAAAAGAAAAACAAAAATGTCCCTAGTTACACATGGTGCAGCTCCCAGCCCAGACTTCAGACTCTGGGGTGGCACAAGGTCTCCAGGAATCACTTCCAAAAATGCTTCAGTCCAGCCCAGCTGTAGCATCTACACTTGTATGATGGGCTTGGGTCTCAGAGTGTCCCTGTTGTCTGGTTGTCCCTGGTCTATCAGATCACTTGGATGCCAGATGCATCTGATCATCTCTTCCCTGTCTTCTCTATACGGTTGTGGTCCACTCAAAGTAGGACAGTTATCATCCCACCAAAAGAAAGATGGGGCAGGGCAACGTGGCTCATGCCGATAGTCCCAGCACTTCGGGAGGCCAAGGCAGGAGGATTGCTTGAGCCCAGGATTTTGAAACCAGCCTGGGCAACATAGCAAGATCCCATCACTACAAAAAGTTTAAAAATTAGCCAGGCAAGGTTACAAATGCCTATAGTCCTGGATACTCAGGAGACAGGTGGGAGGATCACTTGAGCCCAGCAGATCGAGACTGCAGTGAGCTATGATTGCGCCATGGCACTCCAGCCTGGGCAACAGAGCAAGACCCTGTTTCAAAAAATAAAAAGATGGGTTCAGCCGGGAGGGGTGGCTCATGCCTGTAATCCCAGCACTTTGGGAGGCTGAGGCGGGTGGATCACCTGAGGTCAGCAGTTCAAGACCAGCCTGGACAACATGGTGAAAACCTGTGTCTACTAAAAATACAAAAATTAGCTGGATGTGGTGGCAGGAACCTGTAATCCCAGCTACTCAGGAGACTGAGGCAGGAGAATTTCTTGAACCCAGGAAGTGGAGGTTGCAGTGAGCTGAGACCACACCATTACACTCCAGCCTAGGTGACAGAGCGAGACTCAGTCTCAGAAAATAAATAAATAAATAAATAAATTTTTAAAAAGATGGGCTTATCGAGGACCATGGGTCTCCTTTGCTCTGCTCTCTGCAGAGTAGTTAAACAGGAGAGATGAGGGAAGCACTGCCAGTGCTGAGGCCCCTCAGGCCTCCTTGGGTTTTCACGCCAGCAATAGGAACTGTGGCTCGGACCACGTGTCAACACCACATTTTGCCATCCTTCTCTGCTCTGGGCACCACCTTTCTGGCCGTCTTCACCTGAGCCTTGGGGTGAATTCTTCCTGTGGGTCCATCTGACTTCCCAGGCAAGAAACAGGAGAGGTTTTTAAAATCCCTATTATTACTTGAATATCTGAAGCACTTGGAATAGGAGGGGAACAGGAAAGGAAATCCATTAAAGGCACTGTGAGGCAGATAAAACGCAGAGAGCAGAGAACCGGGGTGAGTGGGAGGAGATAACAGGGTGTAAGGAGCGCATCACCGCAGCCAGCGGCACGTGGCGTTTGCCAGCTCCCTAAACGGACAAGGGCAGAACGCGTTTCAGTCTGCCTTTGCACGAGAGGAACTAATCCCCTTGGAAAAGGAATGGGTTCTAAGAGGGTCAAAGGAGTTGCTCGAGGCACGGCGTCATTCGGCTGCAGCAAGGGAATGTAAACCAGCTGCGCGCAGGCAGCGCCTCCGTGCCTGTTCTAGCCGGGCGTCGGGCTTCCTGTGTGGTCCTGAATCCGTCTTCTGGTTTCTGGAATCTTAAATGCACTGGCAGATGGTGGGGACTTTAGAGCTATGTTCCTTAAATATTCTCAGGCCCTAGAGAAAAAGATTCTTGTTTATTCTCATTAGCTTACTTATGTTTCATAACACCCGCACCTTCTCCCCAACAAAACGTGAGGTGTGACTGCACACACAGGGCACGTCCGGAGCACCCAATGATGTGGGGTGAGATTCCAGGAGGCTACTGGGGTCATGTACGTGCCATTAGCACTGCTTTCTTTCTGTTTTTGTTTAAGACAGGGTCTGGCTCTGTCACCCAGGCTGGAACACAGTAGCACAATCAGGCTCATCTCATCTACAGCCTCCAACTCACAGGCTCAAGGGATCCTCCCACCTCAGCCTCCTGAGTAGCTGGGACTCCAAGGGCTTACTGCCATGCCCGGCTAATTTTTGTATTTATTTATTTTTTGGTAGAGATAAGGTCTCGCCATGTTGCCTAGGTTTGCCTCAAACTCTTGGCTCCAAGCAGTCCCCCTCCTTGGCTTCCCAGCGTGTTGAGATTACAGGCATGAGCCACTGTGCCCAGCCAACAGTAGCAAGACCTGTCTCTAAAAAATAAAATTGTTTTTTTAAAAAATCAATGTAACTTGTTGGAAAGTATTGTAAAGGCTAATAAAGACATATCGTTCCCCCCCCGAGAGGCTCTAGGTTCTCCTAAGCATCATCCGTGCGTGTGGCGAGATCCACATAATAACTAAACTTCTGAAGAAAGTTATCTTTTTCAACTCAGTCATGTGGCCCTTCGGGTTGACCTGTCTGCTTCTTTTTCCTTCTATGAATGATGATCTGGTTTTGACCCAATTGGATGCCATCCCAAATGCTATCTAGATACAGATGAAGTTCAATTCGTTCAGGTTCCTATCTTGAAGCCAAACGGCAGTCAGCGCCATTTTCAATGCGGGTTCTGTATTCATCTTCAGAAAGACTAAGTCAGTAGTAGGCCGGGCGCGGTGGTTCACGCCTGTAATCCCAGCACTTTGGGAGGCCGAGGCGGGCAGATCACAAGGTCAGAAGATTGAGACCATCCTGGCTAACAGGGTGAATCACACCACTGCACTCCAGCCTAGGCAGCAGAGCAAGACTCTGTCTCAAAAAAAAAGAAAAGAAGATCAGGGTCTTGATTTCCACTCAGTCCTATAGCGTTTCATGTTTATTGATTGACTGGAGGCTGGATGCAGTGGCTCATGCCTATAATCCCAATACTTTGGGAGGCCAAGGAAGGCAGATCACTTGAGCCCAGGAGTTTGAGACCAGCCGGGGCAATGTGGCAAAACCCTGTCTCTACAAAAAAAAAAAAAAAAAAAAAAATTTAGCTGGGCATGGTGGCATGCGGCTGTAGTCTCAGCTACTCAGGGAACTCAGGTGGGAGGATTGCTGAAGCCCAGGAGATTGAGGTTGTAGTGAGCTGAGATCACACTCCAGCCTGGAAGACAAAGTGAGACCCTGTCTCAAAACAATAAAAATAATAAAGAATAAAATTGAATGATTGCAACCAAACTTCACATAGTAAAAAAGCGTATAAAATAATTTTGATGGCCGGGCTCAGTGGCTCACACCTGTAATCCCAGCACTCTGGGAGGCCGCAGCAGGCAGATCACCTGAGGTCAGGAGTTCAAGACCAGCCTGGCCAACATGGTGAAACTCCATCTCTACTAAAAATACAAAAATTAGCCAGACATGGTGGTGGGTGCCCGTAATCCCAGCTACTTGGGAGGCTGAGGCAGGAGAATCGCTTGAACCTAGGAGGCAGAGGTTGCAGTGAGTCGAGACCACACCATTGCACGCCAACCTGGGCAACAAAAGCGGAACTCCATCTCAAAAAAATAATAATAGGCTGGGTGTGGTGGCTCACGTCTGTAACCCCAGCACTTTGGGAGGCCCAGGTGGGTGGATCACCTGAGGGTCAGGAGTTCAAGACCAGCCTGATCAACATGGAGAAACCCCGTCTCTATTAAAAATACAAAAATATAACTGGGCATGGTGGTTCATGCCTGTAATCCCAGCTACTCGGTAGGCTGAGGCAGGAGAATCACTTGAACCTGGGAGGCGGAGGTTGCGGTGAGCCAAGATTGTGCCATTGCATTCCAGCCTGAGCAACAAGAGTGAAATTCCATCTCAAGAATAATAATAATAATAATTTTGATGTGGGTTTCATTCATTGTCTTGAACGAAAATGGCAGCCAATGTTAAAAGTCTGATGTTTTTATTGGGTGTCGGTGACATTTGACAAGTATCAGAGGCTACCAATATCACTGTTACCCAATAAAAACAGCAGGCAGAGGCTACTTGTCAAATGGATGCCTTGTGAGAAGACAAAACCTGAATCTGCCACCTCAAAAAATAACCCATTGAGTGTACTAAATGTGCCCATTAAAATACTGACAATGTTTTCATAGCTAGCAATTGTCCTTTTCACACACATCAGCAGGATGTGTGACATGTCACTTTATTTATATAATACTTATGTAATAATACTTTCATATTATGCTTTTTCTGAGTATATTTTAATTACCAATTAATCTCATTTTATTTTTTGAGAGAATGGGTAGGTAGAAGTGAGTATTTTAAAAATCAGGGCTGGGCACAGTGGCTCACGCCTGTAATCCCAGCGCTTTGGGAGGTCAAAGCAGGTGGATCACTTGAGCCCAGGAGTTCGAGACCAGTCTGGACAATACAGTGAGACCCTGTCTCTGTAAGAATTAGCAGGGTGTGGTGTTGCACACCAGTGGTCCCAGCTACTCAGGAAGCAGAGGTGGGAGGTGGGAGGATCACTTAGGCCCGGGAAGTCAAGGCTGTAGTGAGCTGTGATCGCACCACTACGCTCCAGCATGGGTAACAGAGTGAGACCCAGGGAAGTACAAATGGCTATTTTAAGAGAATATAGGCAGCGTGTTGTGGATCTGGTAAGAAGTCCAACCAGAATAGCTAGGTCTAGGGCCTGTGGTAGAACTAAGACTTCAGATGAGGATTGATGAGGTTGGGGTGGGCCTGGAGAAGTAAAGAAAGAGAGAGGAAGGATGAGGGCACCAAACTGGTTCTACTTCCTCCTGAAGGCCTCCTAGCAGAAGCCATTAGCCAACAGCAGGTGCACTGCATATACAGGAATGCGACTGGAATAGATGTCTTAGCCCTGTACAAAGACTGCATCTCAGTTGTATCGAGCTGGTCCTGCTATTCAAATCCTACAGACCTTATTGAACTTCCAGACTCCACCCTCTGGAGGGTCTCCTTCCCTCTCCTGTACCCCAAAACCCTGAGCTCGTCAGGATTTCATCTGGCCTGTACAGCTGCCCCCCCAGGCCCTCCAGAGAAAGAGAGGACAGCATGTTGGCTCCTGGGCCCTGGTGTTTCACTCTGAGGAGGTGGGTGGACGGGAGGGTGGGAGCCTGGAAAGAAAGTCAGGAGGACCTCATCTCTAAGTCCGAGAGTTGGCCTGATGAGGAGAGTATCGGTGAATGGCGTCTTGCTGTTATTTCTCTGTATCCCTGCTGGGGATGGGAGTTCCTGGCAGCTGGCCCTGGCCCTGGCCTTGGCCTTTGTCTCCCTACACTCTCCTCTTGGCACAGCCAGAGGCTTTCAGTGTTGTGCTTTCAGGGTCACATGGTTTAAGCTTTGCACAGCTGCCGGGGGAAAAAGAGAGAGTGAGGGAGAGACTGAGACAGAGAGCACTCGCTCCATTCTTACCATATATGAGGCTAAGCGATGGATATCGGCATGACTCAAAGCCCATGAAAGCAATCTCTGCCTGACTCTCACCCCTCGCTATGGAACACACTGCCTCTCACCCTACTTCTGGGCTTTTCACACCCAAATCCTCCCCGGCCCTCCACACACAAGCTTCCACTGACCCCCCATGCACCCTCCCCTGAGTACACACACACTCTCACACCACACAAAAGATGTGTGTGCGCACTGTCTTTTTTTTTTTTTTTTTTTTTTTTTGAGACGAAGTCTCGCTCTGTCTCCCTGGCTGGAGGGCAGTGGCGCGGATCTCAGCTCACTGCAAGCTCCGCCTCCCGAGTTCCCGCCATTCTCCTGCCTCAGCCTCCGGAGTAGCTGGGACTACAGGCGCCCGCAACCGCGCCTGGCTAATTTTTTTTTTTTTTTTTTTTGTATTTTTAGTAGAGACGGGGTTTCACCGTGGTCTCGATCTTCTGACCTTGTGATCCGCCCGCCTTGGCCTCCCAAAGTGCTGGGATTACAGGCGTGAGCCACCGCGCCTGGCCGTGTGTGTGCACTTTCTATCAAACCCATGGAAAGAAAAGCCAGCAACTTAACCTAATAACTTTTGCACATCATGGCGGACAAGAGCTTGCTCTGGCAATTCTCTCCCTCTCTCTCTCTCTCTCTCTCACACACACACACACACACACACACACACAAACACACACACACACACAAACACACACAATGCCCATGCCATGGGTGTTTTCCATACTACTTTAAGATTTTAGAATCTCTGTCCTTAGTCTCTCTCCAGTGTAAATTCTTGAGTGCCATCTCCTGTTTTTCCACCAGTGCTGCACCTTTCCCATCAGAAAAGTTACTTACTTCGATCAGACTTCTCACACCGTGGAGTTTCAGAAGCCAGCCCTCCCGTGTCCCCAGCCAGCCAGTGGTCAGTGTTCCTCCTCTGCCTCTCCCACAGCACCTTGGCCTGTGCTGTGTAGCTTCTGCATGCTTCTACCACTGTTTGTAGCCTCCATCAGCAATTGCAGCCAGCACCAGCCAATGCAGGTGGGGACCGTGGTCTGCCTCACGCTGCTTTAGGTCACCTTGCATTGTCTTTATGAGCTTAACATCACGAGCGGTCACCGGTAATATGGTCTTACAAAGTATGGTTATGATGCAAGATGATTTTTTTAAACAAACATATGAAGTCTTAAATATTCAAATAAGGCTTCAAATAATAATGTGATCACCGCCACTGCCATTATTCTCTTACCTCTCAAGGTCATCAGTGGGAAGGCAGCGTTCACTTAGGTGAGAATTTTTTTGGTTTTTTTGGCAACAGGGTCTTGCTGTATTGCCCAGGCTGGGGTGCCAACACGGCTCACTGCAGCCTCAACCTCCTGGCTCAAGCTATCCTCCTGCTTCAGCCTCCCAAGTAGCTGGGAGTACAGGTGTGTGCCATCATAACCAGCTTATTTTTTAAAGTTGTTTTGTAGAGATGGGGTTTCACCATATTGCCCGGGCTGGTCTCAAACTCTTGGGCTCAAGTGATCTGCCTGCCTCAGCCTCCCAAAGTGCTGGGATTACATGCATGAGCCAACATGCCTGGCTGACATTTTTGATATATTGTTCCCAAGCTAGTATCTCTTTTTTTTCTTTATTTTTTTCTGAGACGGAGTCTCACTCTCTAGCCCAGGCTGGAGTGCAGTGGTGCAATCTTGGCTCACCGCAACCTCTGCTTCCAGGTTCGAGCAGTTCTCCTGCCTCAGCCTCCCAAGTAGCTGGGATTACAGCCATGCGTCACCATGCCCAGCTATATTTTTGTATTTTTAGTAGAGATGGGGTTTCGCCATGTTGACCAGGCTGGTCTCAAACTCCTGACCTCAGGTGATCTGCCCTCCTTGGCCTCCCAAAGTGCTGGGATTACAGGCATGTATCATTATTTTATAGGCCCAGTTCTGCTACATCTAAGAAGTTTTGAAACATAAAGATAACACACAAATATATTATAAAAGCCTACATTGCTTATACCTTGGTTTGTTTGTAGGAATTGCATCCTGTAGAGTAGGGGTTGGCCAACTGCAGCCTGGGGCCAAATCCAGTTTTTGTGTGACCTGCAATGCAAGTTAAGAATGGTTTTGATATTTTTTAGATGAGTCAAAAAATCTAAAGCAGAATAAGATTTCATGATACATGAAAATTACATGGAATCCAAATTACAGTGCTTATAAATAGTTTTATTGGAGCACAGCCATGCATACTTGGTGACATTCTCTGTGGCTCCTCACACACTGAAACAAAAGGTCAAGTCATTGCGACAGACACTATGTGGCTTGAAAAGCTGAAAACATGTGCTGTCTCGTCTCTTACCAGAAACGTTTACTGACCCTTGCTCTAGGTGCCACTTTTCAATCCCTGAATATCTTTGGGAAAAGATATGACTCTTTTAGGAAGAAGTGTGGTTTACTAGAAACGGAATCCTTAAATAACAATGGCTTAAACAAGGTAGAGAATAATTTTTATTTTACATAAAAGAAGTCTGCTTTTATATAAGCAGATTGGGCTGATACAGTAATCCTGTGGTCATCAGGGCTGAGGCTTCTTCTGTCTTTCTCCTCCGCCATTCTTACTGCATGGCTTCCATCTTTCAGATCGCCTCACAGTCACATAATGGTTGCTGGAGCCCTAGTCATCACATGGTGTTCCCAGTAATAGAAAGTAGAAGAGGTGGCCGGGCACGGTGGCTCACGCCTGTAATTCCAGCACTTTGGGAGGCCGAGGCGGGCAGATCATGAGGTCAGGAGATCAAGACCATCCTGGCTAACATGGTGAAACCCCGTCTCTACTAAAAATACAAAAACTTAGCCGGGCGAGGTGGCCGACGCCTGTAGTCCCAGCTACTCGGGAGGCTGAGACAGGAGAATGGCATGAACCCGGGAGGCGGAGCTTGCAGTGAGCCGAGATGGCGCCACCGCACTCCAGCCTGGGCGATAGAGCGAGACTCCGTCTCAAAAAATAAAAAAAAGAAAGAGAGAAAAAAGAAAGTAGAAGAGGTTAGGATCAAAGAGTTCCAGCTTAACCAGCTCCCATTAAACAGCTTCCCCAGAAGCTCTACCCAAATATTTCTTCTTACATCTAATTGGCCACCTTCATTTGCAAAAGAGGCTGAGATATGTAGTTTTGTGGCTGAGAACATTGCCACCCAGATAATGCCAGGGTTCTGTTAATGAAGCAAGAGGAGAAAGTAGATAAAGGTTAGGCAACTGGCCATCTCTGCCCTAGGAACAAGTGGCCTTTCTGTGTCCTTTTCAATATACGCTGCATACTAGTTTCTCATAAACATAAGAATTATTTTTTCAAGCACCATTTTTGTTTGTTTGTTTGTTTTTTGGTTGGGACAGGGTCTCGCTCTGTCATCCAGGCTGGACTGCAGTGGCTTGATCTTGGCTCATTGCAACCTCCACCTCCCAGGTTCAAGAGATTCTCCTGCCTCAGCCTCCCAAGTAGCTGGGATTACAGGCACATGCCACCACACCTGGCTAATTTTTGTATTTTTAGTAGAGACGGTGTTTTGCCATGTTGGCCAGGCTGGTCCTGAACTCCTGACCTCAGGTGATCTGCCTGCCTTGGCCTCCCAAAGTACTGGGATTACAGGCATGGGCCACCGTGCCCAGCCTCTTGCTCCCTCTTTCAACAGGTTTCCGTCTTTCCCATGTCTCCTCTTCCCGAATACCTTGGCATCATTGAGACTGGAGAGTCACAGCAACCTCTTTCCTAGTTGTCTTGCCTCTAATCCTGTGCTCTTTTTGTTTTATTAACTTTTGTGCTTGAGCCATTTTTTCTTTAGTTTCTTTGTACCAATAATTATATTTATGTAATTACATGAACAGTGATATAATTCTATTCAACAGTATATATTAATGTTCCAGGGACCAGGTACCAAAAAAACACAAAGCTGTTAACAAGAACGTCAAACAAATGTGTGGGCTGGGTGCAGTGGCTCATACCTGTAGTTCCAACACTTTGGGAGGCCAAGTCAGGAGAATTGCCTGAGCCCAGGAGTCCAAGACCAGCCTGGACAACATAGCGAGACCTCATCTCTACAAAAAACATAAAAAATTATCTAGCTAATTGGTGTTGGCAGGTGCCTACAGTCACAGGTACGTGGGAGGCTGAGGTGGGAGGATCTATCGCTTGAGCCCAGGAAGTAGAGGCTACAGTGAGCCAAGATTGCACCACTGCACTCCAGCCTGGGCAACAGAGTAAGACCCTGTCTACAACACACGCACACACACACACACACACACACACACACACAGAGAGAGAGAGAGAGAGAGAGAAAGAGAGAGAGAGACAGAGAATGTGGCCTGGCCTTAGTCTCTGTCACTTTTTTTTGTTTGTTTGTTTTTGAGATGGAGTGTTGCTCTGTCACCAGGCTGGAATGCAGTGGCGCAATCTCTGCTCACCACAACCTTTGCCTCCCCAGTTCAAGTGATTCTCCTGCCTCAGCCTCCTGAGTAGCTGGGACTACAGGCACGCACCACCACACCCAGCTAATTTTTGTATTTTTAGTAGAGATGGAGTTTCACCATGTTGGCCAGGATGGTCTCAGTCTCTTGACCTGATGATCCACCCACCTCAGCCTCCCAAAGTGCTGGGATTACAGGCATGAGCCACTACACCCAGCCTACTTTTCTTAACTTACTAAGTTTATATGTGCTAGGCCAGGTGCAGTGGCTCACACCTGTAATCCCAGCACTTTGAGAGGCCAAGGTGGGAAGATCACTTGAGCTTAGGAATTTGAGACCAGCCTGGGCAGCATAGCAAGACCTCGTCTCTATAAAAAATTTAAAAATTAGCCTGTGGTGGCATGCACCTGCTACCTCAGCCTACTGAGTCCAGCTACTCAGGAGGCTGGAGCGGGAGGATCACTTGAGCCTGGGAAGTAGAGACTGCAGTGAGCCAGAGATTGTACTACGCACCCTAGCCTGGGTGACAGAGCAAGACCCTGTCTCAAAAAAAAAAAAAAAAAGGTTTATATGTGCTTAAAAGAACCAAGCCTTTTATTGAATATTGAAGATTCACCAAGGATTTTATTTGATCATGTAATATAATTATAAAATCATTATTAATAAGCCATAAAATGTATGAAAGTATATCTAGTGAAAACTAAGTCTCCTTCCCATTTATGTCCCCCGCCACCAGCTCTCCTACCCAAGATAACCACTTCTTGAGTATTCTCAAAGATGGTCTATGCCTTTCCAAGTCCACGTGCATATGTATGCACACATGTGCCTGTATGACATTTTCCAGCAGAAGTGGTAGCGTATCATACACACTGTTCTGCATCTGCTGTTTTCATTTAGCAGTATGTCTTAGGGATTATCCGCCTATAGCCAGATCTACCCAAAGCTCAGATATGACTGTGACAAACCAATGAGCAAAATGTGGGATATACACACAATGGAATATTATTTGGGAATATTCTAATAATATTAGAAAAAGAATGAAATTCAGCCTGCCATGGTGGTTCACGCGTGTCCCAGCACTTTGGGAGGCTGAGGTGGGTGGATCATCTGAGGTCAGGAGTTCAAGACCGTCCTGGCCAACAGGGTGAAACCCCATCTCTACTAAAAACACAAAATTAGCCTGGTGTGGTGGCGCATGCCAATAATCCCAGCTTCTTAGGAGGCTGAGGCAGGAGAATCGCTTGAACCCTGGAGGCGGAGGTTGCAGTGAGCTGAGATCACGCCACTGCACTCCAGCCTAGGCGATAAGAACAAGACTCCGTCTCAAAAACAAAACAAAACAAAACAAAACAAAAAGAACATTGATTAGGTGCCTTGGTAGATTCAAGCAAAGAGATGATGATGGCTTATACCAGATAGGTGATGTGAAGTTAAAGAAAAGTGGGCAGATTAGAGATATATTTTGGAGGCAAAATAGACAGGAGATTGGAGCCTGGCATAGAGACAGAATGCTGCCCAGAGTCTCTAGTTTTTACATTTGGGTGGGTGGTGGGCCATTCCCTGGGGGAAGTTAAGTTCCTGGGACTTGGGAGTCAGGACCCTTGGGTTTTAGTCCCAGCAGTTTCTGTCTCTGGGAGTCAGGCAGGTGACTTCCCCTCTGTAGGTCTCCTCGTCTGATGAGTAGGTAAACTAAATCCTTTCTGAAGTCCCTTCCAGTAAATGGCTCTACAATCAAACTACTAGATATTTACATCTTAGCGAATGTTCATTTCTGAGTTTAGTTTTTTTCCATAGCACGAACTGAGATGTGCTGTGGGCTTTTGAATGGGAAATGGGGATGCAGGGGAGAAGGACATTTGAGAGGGTGGGGTCCTAGGAGCCTGCAGGTGGCCTGAGCAAGCTGGAGATAGGGAAGCAGTGCCAAGAGAGATGCACAGAAGTGGACACCAAAGGGTGCACAAAAGCTATTCCTGCATCCCAGGCCAGCCAAGGGACAGCCCTCCCACAGAGAGAAGGGTACAAGGGAGGAACTTTGACAACGATTAATCAGTTTCAGTGAGAGAGAAAACCTAAAATACAGCCAGGAAGAAAAAAACTCCGTAGCATGATCCAAATCTGATGGGATTTCATAAGATATCCCTCTAATCCACTTCCTTTGCTTTGTAATTGATTTTAGCCAAAGCAAGCCTCCGAAAGTTAGGCTTTTATCCCCGATCTTGTGCCTGGCATTTGCTCCAGGCGTCTTGTAGCCCCAGTGAAAATGTGAGTTCCCAGGAGAATGAGCCTCGTACTTGTGTTCTTTTACCTCCTTATATTATACCCGTAACAGAAGCACCGTAGGTGTTTACTGATACCTCACATCTAGAAAAGGTGCTGTGGAACAGTCATGCCCTGACCCGGACTTCATGCCTTTGTCTGTTAAGTACAGTGATTTGTCACTCCATCCTGGACAGAGCTTGGGGGGAAACCGAGGTCTTCTCTGTGGAATGTGAGGTTTTCCGGTCTGTCGCAGGCCCAGGCTTCCCTAAGGCGGAATAAGAAAAGAAGGGCTTCGTGTTTCTGAGGGAGAGAGCGGCTAGTGGTGCAGCTGCTGAATGACGAATGACGACCCAAGGCAACAGAGAGGGCTGTGAGCTGCCCTCACCCTGGCCCAATGCTGCCGAGCTAGCTCGACTCTTGTTCCCTCTGTGTTGCAGTGGCCACCAGAGCAGGGAGTGCCCATAATGTTGGCCAATCAGATGAGGACTGCAGAACAGGAGAAATGGGAACTGTGGTCCTGAAAACCTGTGCTTTCTTGGCCCGATGAAATGCAGAGTTATGTGAAGCTTGTGTCTTCCCGTGTGATAGCGTGCTTCTGGCTTTCAATATCCTGAAAAACAACCCACTAAACGTATGTGTATACACATATGCAGGAAAGCCTGTACATCTATATGCTTTTACATGTGTATATGTATAGCAGAGATCTGCTTGCTCAGGAAATATACCCCTGGATGTGTTTGTTGTGATTGATACACACACAGGAATATCCATCTGAGGAGGCTGGTATATATCTGTGTGCTCGTGCCCAGATATATAGAGGGAGGGGCTTTGAGCTGAGCCTGGTCCCAGGTGCCTCTTGCTTGTGTTTCTGGGTGAGGAGAGAGCCGAGTGCAGTGAACATGCTCTCTCTTTTTTTTTTTTTTAACTAATTAATTTATTTATTTATTTTTGAGACGGAGTCTTGCTCTGTCGCCCAGGCTGGAATGCAGTGGCACGATCTCTGCTCACCGCAAGCTCCACCTCCCGGGTTCACACCATTCTCCTGCCTCAGCCTCCCGAGTAGCTGGGACTACAGGTGCCCACCACCACGCCCGGCTAATTTTTTTGTATTTTTAGTAGAGATGGGGTTTCACCGTGTTAGCCAGGATGGTCTCGATCTCCTGACCTCGTGATCCTCCCGCCTCGGCCTCCCAAAGTGCTGGGATTACAGGCGTGAGCCACCGCGCCCGGCCGTGAACACGCTATCTTGCTGCCAGGCCTCCGACTGCCTGAGGACGCCAGTTGTAACCTTGCCACTCCTCAGCCTTCCCCACGGCTGACGCAGGAGGCGAACCCCATGAACTGCTGCCTGATTAGCAAGGCTGGGCAGGTGTCTGCCTCCCAAAGAGGGAGCTAGGGTGGGGGCACCCCACAGGTGGCTCCGCAGGAGAAAGGGCTACCAGGGGAGCCCAGCCACGGGGGCACCCTTCACTCTCACCCCACAAGCTTTTTGTTTCCATCAGGAGATATTTGATTCAATAGATCTGAGACATGATCCCTGCTCATTTTCACTCCATACATTCTTTGCCCACTTCCATTTCTGTCTAACTCAAATTCTCTGCTTCAGTCAAATTAGCCTGCTCATGGTTTCCTGAATATAGTTGGAGATTGCCTGCCCCCGGGTCTTTGCCTGCCCCGTCTCCTGCCTTGGAATGTGCCTCTCTACCAGCCACCAGCTGCTCCGTAGCCCCCCGCCCTCCACCACTTCCAAACACTACCGAGGTCCCTTTCCTACTAGAAGCCTTCCCTGACCACCCAGCTGAGTGCGTTCTCCCTGTGCAAAACCCTCTCCCAGGTTGGCCATCTGCTGCTGGCATTTAGGGTTAGCTCTCTGTGGGCATGAGATCACAAACTTGCCTTTCTCATCAGACACCCTGGTGTGCCTGACCAGAGGCCCCTCTCCAGGCTTCTTCTCAGGCCTTTTAAGTGTCCAGAGTGTTTTAACCAGTCACCCCCAGTTTCTGTGACATTGCCCTCCACACATGGCACAGAGATAATGAGACGATCTAACAAAACACCTCTACTAACCGCACGTAGCACATGGTCAATGTGCAGCCCCTGCCTTAAACCAGATAGTAACCAGTTAAGAGTTGATATTCTTATTTGGGTATCTCAAGACGACTGGAAGTCTTCATTTATCGAGTCCTTTACTCCAAGCACTAAGTCTTCTTGATAATCCACTCTGAAAAATCATTTCAGGGGCCCATTTTTGCTTGTTTGGTTTGGTTTTTGCTCTTCTTGGCCTATAAAATTACCTATAGGAGTGGATGAATATTAATCTAGGACCCAAGACCCTGAGCTCTGACCTTAGCTACCCGTTATGCTGAACTACAAGGACGACTGGCCAGTTTGGGAATGATTTGAACTGTCTGCACGGTTCTCTTTTGAGCTTCCTGTTTTATTTTATTTTATTTTATTTTTTCCCTGAAACATGTCTCTAGAGGTTGGCTTGGGTAACAACAGCACGCTCACTGCTAGAACTCTCGTCCCAGACTCAGTAAGCAGCCAGCATTCACCAAGTATGAAGTTTCTGATACCCAAATGTAGGCTTTCCCTCTGTAAGCCAAAATTGTCCACTTGGGAATCTGAATCAGAAACTCCTTGGGGGATGTGGAGACTGGAGCGATTCCCAAGTCTGCCACAGGACATAGCTTTCCATGTGGACAGTGATACTGAAAGCTGTGGGGTAGACAAGCAGGAATCCTCCCTCCTGGAAACTTTCACTTCCTCCAGCCAGTCCAAGGCTAGATTGGGGGTCACTGTAAATTTCCGAGCAGCCCAGGATAGGAAGCCCAGTCTCTGGGGAGACCTTGTCAAAGGCCAGCATCTTTTTTTGTTTTTTTTGTTTTTGTTTTTGTTTTTTTTTGAGACGGAGTCTCGCTCTGTCGACCGGGCTGGAGTGCAGTGGCCGGATCTCGGCTCACTGCAAGC
Organism: Macaca fascicularis; assembly: GCF_037993035.2. Taxonomy (NCBI): domain Eukaryota; kingdom Metazoa; phylum Chordata; class Mammalia; order Primates; family Cercopithecidae; genus Macaca; species Macaca fascicularis. The sequence continues at coordinate 34,167,833 of NC_088384.1, forward strand.
TCCGCCTCCCGGGTTCACGCCATTCTCCCGCCTCAGCCTCCTGAGTAGCTGAGACTACAGGTGCCCGCCACCACGCCCGGCTAGTTTTTTGTATTTTTTAGTAGAGACGGGGTTTCACCGTGTTAGCCAGGATGGTCTCGATCTCCTGACCTCGTGATCCACCCGTCTCGGCCTCCCAAAGTGCTGGGATTACAGGCTTGAGCCACCGAGCCCGGCCAGGCCAGCATCTTTGACATCTGTTAGATCTGTCTTGGCTTACAGTTTTGCTTGAGATCACCTTTTGCTTCAAGCTGACTCGATTGCCTGCTGGTCAGCTCTGGAGCCGTCCACTATTGTGACCATAGTGGTCTCCTCCAGCCAGCCCTGAATTCTGTCTGGTTCTGTTCCCTAACTGTGATGAGTATGCAGGCGCTTGCCTCTTCCACACCTCACACATGTTACCTGCAAGTTTGCACTGCACCTCCCAACCACAGCCCCCTGCCTGCCTGGGGCAGAACGTGAGATGGGAAGTGAGAAAAAAAAATCAAAGCTCTCCATTTTACTATTTACAAACTGTTTTGGTCAAAAATGGAGTAGAGGAACAAACTGATGAAACTATTAAATAAATAGAAATTTCTAATAATCCTTTACATTCTCATAACATGATCGGAGTTTATGAAGTGTTGGCATATGCATTGCCATATAATCAATCCTCACACATGCCCCCATAAAATGGGGCCATAAACTGGTGTTACTATTCCCATTTGACGATGAGGAAATATGTGCTTTGGAGAAGTCTACTAATTTGCTCGATGTCGTGCAATTACTAAATGATACTGCTGGAACTGAAACGCAGGCCTTCTTCTTCTAGGTCTAAAGACGTTTTTGAAATACCTCTGGTGTTCACTTATCCTTGCTCTTCCTGCCATCCTGTACCAGGGCCAGGTCAGAAGTGAATGATCTAAATGCTCTGTGTGACCTAAGTACGGCCTCTGTCTGGCTTTTGTCTCGGCAGATTGGGCTAAGTCCAGGGAGGAGCACTGGCTGTTTGCAGGCGTGTGGACTCATTATGTCCAGGTGGAGGAGACTAATGGGAGTAATGGCTTACTCACTCACTCACTTACTCATTCACTCACTTACTCACTTACTCAGTTACTTACTTACTTGGCTTCAAGCCAAGGGGCCGCTCCCAATTCTTCAGCCCCAAGGGGTCTCCTACAGTAAAAAAAAAAAAAAAAAAAAAAACCCTCACTGGTATGGGATTTATGCCACTGAGACAATGTGTTTGGTGCCAGTGACTCCGCTGGTTAGAATGAAAGAAAGGGGCTGGCTCCTGGCTGTGTGGAAACCACAGAAAAGAGGATGAGGTTCCCATGGGTACACCCTCTGCTTCTTCCTACCCTTGGGCTTAGCTGTGTCTAACAGAAACGGCAGCAAGATATGCCAAGCACAGACCTGCCCCCCTTCTACGGCCTGGACAAAGCCATAGGGAGGGTTTGGTCCTAGCCCTGTCTCCACCCAAGGTGAGATGTCATCATCAGAAAACTCCTATTGGGCATCTACCTGCAGCTCGCAGGATAGCAGTGATTTCTGTAACACCATGCCCTCCAGCAGCAACGCAGGCGCCCTGGTTTTGCAATATTGTGGTGGTAGTTCTGAGTATCCCTGGGGTAGGGTAAAGGGACAGGAAGTGTTGTTGATACATTCTCAATGCTAAATGTATCAAAATTCACACTGATTTAAAAATAAACATATACCATCTGGCATTTTTAGGAAAATGAAGAAGGGATGGGTTTGGGGAGGATGAATTGCTAAGTGGCACAAAAACAGGCTATAACCACTCCAAACAGATATGAGTCATTCAGAGGAGCTCAGTCTTGTGTCTTTCATTCCAAACCCCTGAGCCAAGCAGACCTGGTAGCAGAGCTGGAGGGTGGCCAAGTCCAGGAAGCCAGGCTGGGGGCAGGAAATACAACAGGGTAGTTTTTAGCTGGTGTCCAGGGAACAGAGGGGGTGATGGAAAGAGGAGAGGCAGAGAAAACCCATTACCACCTGGTGTCTTGCTACTAAGAAGATGGAATTCACTTCAGATTTTGGTCCCTTGGTGACTTAATTACACATTGAAGGTAGACAACTTACTGAGACACAGAGAGGGTAGTGGGGGAGGAGCATAAACTCTGGAGTTGGTAGGATGACATGAGTAAATACATATAAATCACCTAGAACAGTGCTTAATGTTCTAAGTAAAATACTAATGTTGGTTATTGCTACTACTGGGTGCAATGAAGAGCTGCAGTGGAAATTCAGAGTCCTAGAGTGGCAATAATGTGCAACACAGCTGGGTGCAGTGGCTCATGCCTGTAATTCCAGCACTTTGCGAGGCCGAGGCAGGCAGATCACCTGAGGTCAGGAGTTTGAGACCAGCCTGGCCAACATCGTAAAACCCTGTCTCTACTAAAAATACAAAAATTAGCGGCCGGGCGCGGTGGCTCAAGCCTGTAATCCCAGCACTTTGGGAGGCCGAGACGGGCGGATCACGAGGTCAGGAGATTGAGACCATCCTGGCCTACACGGTGAACCCCGTCTCTACTAAAAAATACAAAAAACTAGCCGGGCGAGGTGGCGGGCGCCTGTAGTCCCAGCTACTCGGGAGGCTGAGGCAGGAGAATGGCATAAACCCGGGAGGCGGAGCTTGCAGTGAGCTGAGATCCGGTCACTGCACTGCAGCCTGGGCGACAGAGCGAGACTCCGTCTCAATAAAAAAAAAACAAAAATTAGCTGGGCCTGGTGGTGCCCACCTCTAGTTCCAGCTACTTGAGAGGCTGAGGCAGGAGAATCAATTGAACACAGGAGGCAGAGGTTGCAGTGAGCCAAGATGGCGCCATTGCACTCCAGCCAGGCTACAAGAGCAAAACTCTGTCAAAAAAAAAAAAAAGAAAGCAACACAAATGCATTTAAGACAGAAACCTGTTCTGCAAAGAGGAAGAGGTACCAGTAGATGCAATTATGGCAGCCTGGGGCTTTCTGTAGGCCAAGTTTAGGCTACCTCATTGGAACAATATAATGTAGTTTCAGAACTGTGACTTCCAGCTTCAGCAGGCTGGAAGAAATCCATCTCCCATTAATCTTTCTATCAGACTCCAGGAAAAAAATAAAGCAAAATTGTTTTCCTATTTCATCTTTAAGAAAGTCAAATTATTCAAGATACACTGAGCACCTACTCTGCATAAAATAGTCTATGATTCTAGAAGTTAAAATGAAGTAAAAGGTTTGTTTCCTGCTGTTAAGGATCTTATAATCCCTTTGGCAAGACAAGGTCAATACTAATACAGATGAAAATGTAATCTTCTTCTTGAACAGTAAGAATCTATACTTTCACACATTTTTCTCTTTGCCCAGACTTTGAGCAAGCTTAGATTTAAATTCAGTGGCCAAATTCTGAAGCAACTCACTTTTCCTCAGAGGTCCTTCTGGATTCAATTATTTATTTATTTTTGAGATCTGGTTATGAGACTGGCTAATTTTTGGCAGAACCGGGGTTTTGCCATGTTGCCAGATTGGTCTTGAACTCCTGGGCTCAAGTGGTCCATCCGCCTTGGTCTCACAAAGTGCTGGGATTACAGGTGTGAGCCACTGCGCCTGGCCGGGATTCAATTTTTTATTAAGAGTTTTATTGGTTTTTTTAAGATACATATTCTAATGACAAATCATTAGAATTGTTTTGGGAATCAGAAGGTCAAAAGCACTAAAACATTATCTACCGGGCATGAAATAGCAGTACCAGAAAAATAACCTGACTGGGCATGGTGGCTCATGCCTGGAATCCCAGCACTTTGGGAGGCCAAGGTGGGTGGTTTAATTGAGCCCAGGAGTTTGAGAGCAGCCTGAGGAATATTGTGAGACCCTGTCTCTACAAAATATACACACACACACAAATTAGCCAGGTGTGGCGTCATGTGCCTGTAGTCCCAGCTGCCCAGGGAGCTGAGGTGAGAGCTCTAGGCCACAGTGAGCTGTGATTAGACCACTGCACTCCAGCCTGGGCAACAGAGTGAGACTTTGTGAAAAGAAAGAAAGAAAAGGAAGGAAGGAAGGAAGGAAGGAAGGAAGGAAGGAAGGAAGGAAGGAAGGGAAGGAAGGAAGGAAGAAGAAAGGAGAAAGAAAGAAGAAACAAAGAAGAAATAAGAGAAAGAAAGAAAGAGAGAAAGGAAGGAAGGAAGGAAAGAAAGAGAAAAAGGAAGGAAGGAAGGAAGAAAGAAAGAAAGAAAGAAAGAAAGAAAAGAAAGAAAAAGAAAGAGAGAATCCATGAAGAATCACAGAATCTTTGAGTTAAAGGGAACTTGGAAGTCATGGAGTCAACTTCTGCCCCAAAGTAGGTATCCTCCTGTAAGCTCTCAGATGCTTGGATCCCAGCATTTCCCTGAGAACACTTCCAGACCATTCTGTGGTGAGTCAGCAATGTTGGAAAATTATTTGAACAGAAATCCATCTCCCATTCATCCTCGTCCCTAATGATCCTCCTTCTGCCCTGTGGAGTGACATAGAACAAGCCATCTACCTCTTCTTCATTGGCAGCCATTCCCATACATAAAGTCAGTAATCATGTCCTTCAGAAAACTCCAGGCTAGACATGCTCAACTGCAGTGGCCCCTCATCCTGCTGAGCAGTGCCCAAGGCCTGCAGCCTCCTCCTCTGGTGGATGAACTCTAGTTTATCAAGGTCCCTCTTGGAACCTTGTGCCACAGAGTGGTACAAATATGACCTGGCCAACACCAAGATTCCTGGGCCAGTTGCTCCCTGAAACATCAGGTTACTCTCTGTCTACTAATAGAGCTCTGAGGTTGCATTAGCTCTTTCACCAGCCGCTTCCCACGTGGGGCTCTTACTGAACCTGTTGGTTGACTTAACTCCCCTATCTTCTGTTTCACATGCACAAGTCAGGCCTCTACTTTGCAATAGATATTTTCAACCAAAAGTGCAGGCCATTATATTTATTCATGTTAAATCTGAACTTATTGGTTTTAGTCTAGCAAAAAGTCCAGGAAGACCTTTCTTTCTCTTTTAGAGACAGGCTCTCACTCCATTGCCCAGGCTGGAGTGCAGTGATGCAGTCATAGCTCAATGTAGCCTCAAACTCCTAGGCTTAAGGGATCCACTCTTGTGCACCACCACAGCTGGCTAATTTCTATTTTTTTTTTCCATAGAGACAGGGTCTCGAGCTGGGAGTCCTAGTGCACACCTGTAATTCTAGCTACTCAGGAGGCTGAGATGAAAGGATCCTTTGAGCTAGGAGTTCAAGGCTGCAGAGCTATAATTGCACCACTGCACTCCACTCCAGCCTGGATGACAGAATGAGACCCTGACTCTTAAAAAAAAAAAATGTAACAGGTTCTCGCTATGTTGCTCAGGCTGATCAAACTCCTAATCTTAAGGGATCCTTCTGCCTCAGCCTCCGGAGTAGCTGGGATTACAGGCTCATTCTTTTTTTTTTTTTTTTTTTTTTTTTTTGAGACGGAGTCTCGCTCTGTCGCCCAGGCTGGAGTGCAGTGGCGGGATCTCAGCTCACTGCAAGCTCCGCCTCCCGGGTTCACGCCATTCTCCTGCCTCAGCCTCCTGAGTAGCTGGGACTACAGGCGCCTGCCACCTCGCCCGGCTAGTTTTTTTGTATTTTTAGTAGAGACGGGGTTTCACCGGGTTAGCCAGGATGGTCTCGATCTCCCGACCTTGTGATCCGGCCGTCTCGGCCTCCCAAAGTGCTGGGATTACAGGCTTGAGCCACCACGCCCGGCCAACAGGCTCATTCTTAATGTTTATCCTATCAACTATAGATTATAACTAAATTTTCATCTATTTTTGATTAGCTGTCTATTCTGTCACTTGCAAGTGTAGGCAGCCTGCCTTCAGACTTCAAGATTACTAATGAGATGCAGAGTGACCTTGAACTAGTCAGTTAACCTCTGTAGAGCTCAGTTTCCTCATCTGAGGAAAGCAATGGAGCAGAGAATGACCTCGTAGGTCCCTAGGAATTTCAGTATACCTTACGCAAATAAAATGGCCAGCTGGTAAAAGACAGGGAAGGGGAAAAAAGCATGGACTGACCCCTTTCACTCATGGCATAAAGTGGTCAAATAAATGTTCTGTGTTCAAATATACGTATTTCAACTTTAAACCTCAGACATTGTCTTCAGGTAATTAAACTCTGAGAACAACATGGTAGATACCTTCATTCATAATTAAACATTCAATTTTTGCATAGTGCTAGTCTGTGGGGGAGAAAAGCTGTAAAATTTACAGGTATTTTGTCAATTTAATTGCAATACATTCGTTCCTAAATTCAGTTTGTTATCTAAAACTACTTGATGATGAAATATTAGTCTTTTTTTTTTTTTTTAGACAGAGTCTCGCTGTGTCACCCAAGCTGGGGCGCAGTGGTGTGATCTCAGCTCACTGCAGCCTCAGCCTCCCAGGTTCAAGCAGTTCTCCTGCCTCAGCCTCCCGGGTAGCTGGGACTACAGGCGCGCACCACCACACCTGGCTAATTTTTGTATTTTTAGTAGAGACGGAGTTTCACCGTGTTGGCTAGAATGGTCTCGATCTCTTGACCTCGTGATCCGCCTGCCTCGGCCTCCCAAAGTGCTGGGATTACAGGTGTGAGCCACTGCGCCTGACCTGGAATCGCTTTAAACTTTTTCAGCATTTGTTTTTTTCCCCACTGAGAAAGTTAAGTGTGGTGGGAGGGAATCTAGTCCTTTTGACTATTTTAAAATAGTCCGTCTCAAAACAAACAAACAAAAAGGGATTCTAGAGTTGATGTTGCGCCCCCCGCCCCCACCTTCTGCCCTGAGCCCTCCCTCTTTGCTGTCTTCTCTCAAGGAAGAAGACAGCAGCATTAGGCCTCATTTCATCTTGGAGGATGAGATCACACAGCCTTATTGCTGACCTTTGACCCATCTATTACTCTAGTTGCTTTTCCTGAGGGGTCTCCCCTACTCCACCCATCCGAGCCCAACACTCTCTGACAACGTTTTTAAATGTATCCAATCATCCATCAGCAGTAAGCCCATCAGCAGATAAAAACGTGAGGATCGGAGGGACCGGGCAGCTTTTCTATAGCAGGGCTGGGGCTGAGGCCATCAGAAGGGTCACTATGAAGTGAGCTCCAAGCTCCAGCATCCCTGGCTTAACCCAGGGCCTTGGAAAGCTCACCCCTTTCTCTTCTTTTCTCTCCCTATTCTTACTTATAGAGGATTTTAAAATAGTAAAGGAGATACTGTGTTTTTCTGAGTAAATCAAAATAATCAACCAAAAAGCTACAAAGAACTAACCCTAGTTTCCCAAAGGATTTGTGAGCTAAATAATTTAAATGCCATATGCCAGGTAAGGGCACAACAGATGTGTGGAGGGCAGTGGAGTGGGACCGTGCAGGTCCTGTGGGGAGCGGGGCTCAGTGAGTTGGAAATCCCCATTGGAGAGGATTGGAGTGTCTTTAAAATGTTATTACCCTTGGACCAAATATTCCACTTGTGGGACCCAACTGGAAGGAAATTATTCACACACGGGCAAGATTTATGAAGAAAAAATTTTATTGCCATATTTACAATCAATAAAAATTGGAAATATTCAATAAAAGGGAAATTATGAGATACTCATATGATAAAAATATTGTATGACATTTAAACTAATGTTTTTTAAAAGTCCTCAAAGGAGGAGGAATTTCCCACAAAGTTATTTTTAACAAAAAGCAGGATGCAAGTGTGTGTGTGTGTGTGTGTGTGTGTGTGTGTGTGTGGTTTTATCTCAACTTAGTTTAAAGCTAGAAAGCTAGAAAAAAGACTGGAAAGAAATACGAATATTACACATGGCTTTCTCTAGGTGATAAGATTATGGATGCTTTTATTCCTTTATGTTTCTATATTTTTCAGTTTTTCTAAAGTAAACATTTTGGCGGAGTGCGGTGGCTCATGCCTGTTATCCCAGCAGTTTGGGAGGTTGATGAGGGCAGATTGCTTGAGCTCAAGAGTTTGAGACCAGCCTGGGCCATGTGGCAAAACCCCATCTCCACAAAAATTAGCTGGGCATGGTGGTGCATGCCTGTAGTCCCAGCTATGCAGGAGGCTGAGGCAGGAGAATTGCTTGAACTTGGGAGGCAGAGGTTGCAGTGAGCTGAAATTGCACCAGTGCACTCCAGCCTGGGCAATAGAGCAAGACTCTGAACTCAAAAAAAAAAAAATCTCCAGGGTCAAAAATAAAATAAAATGAGAGGTAGGAGAAATTATTAGAGATTCTGGAACTTCTAGGACATTTTTCCCTAATATCCACCCAGGCCATGCCCAGAGGGCCTTGCATCTTCAGCTGTGGCATCAAACAAAACTGGGAATTGCAGCTTTACCACTTACTTAACTGTATAACCTTACACAAGCAAGTCACTTACTCTCTGTGCTTTTAGGTTCTTAATGTGTAAAACAATGTTTTACATTAAAAATTAAATGAAATAGCTCCTGAAAAGCCCAGGCACATTGTCAGAGCTCAGTAAAAATGTGTTCCCTTATTCTATTACTGGGGCAGAACACGTGCAGGTTTGTAGGCGGGGAGACATTAGTGGACACACTGGCTGGGTGATGAAGTGGGGCTCCAGAGGATGAGCGGAGATTGCGTCTGAGCCAGCACCCTGGCCTTGTCAGTTCCCCTCCTCACATGATGGACATGAGGGGGAACACGAATGAGGAACACGGCGAAGGAAATACCACCTGGGACCAGCGAGAGTCCCTCCCAAGGAGTCACCAGCCCAGAGTCGGCCCTCTTCTGAGCCGGCGGCCGGAGTCAATCTGCTTTGGACAACACAGCTTCAGATGGAGATATACTGAGGTCAATGATCCTTGAAGACAAAATAATCTCTGGGTTTCTTTCTGCTCTGATTATAATGTTGCTATTATAATGAGCAGATGCTGATAGGAATGTGGTCAAATCCATTCCGTCTTCCATCTAACTTATTTTAGTGCCTGGTAGATTTCTGTCCAGCTCCACCGGCTGTGGCAATGCCGGGCCTGGCTGGAAGTGTGGAAGAGGCTGACGGGGCTCCAGCAGCAAGAGGTTTTCTCCGGTGGGGAGCGGGTGCGCGACCTGATCATTGGAGCGCTTGCAACTGTAGCTCTCCCCCAGGGCTCTGAGCTTATCTCCAGGGTCAGCATCATAGTAATAGTAAGAACTTCATTTTATAGCATTTTTCAATCGATAAGACAACGTCGTATCCTTTATACCGTTGAAATTTCACGACTCTTCAGAGGTTACGCGACTTGCTCAGTATCCTACACTTAGTTCCTCCTCTGGCTTCCGGAGACCTGGGTGCCGAAGCCACTGCAAGGAGGTATGTGTTCGATTGTGAGCCCAGCGAACACTGGCTGTGTAGTTAGCAGAATTCGCTGGGGAAGTGGCCTCAGGAGAGTGCTGGAATTTCCACCCTTAGAGGTGCTAGCAACGTGTGTCGAGAGAAGGGGTCGGAGAGGGGTAGAAAATGAAAAGATGGGGAGGAAGAGAAAAGGTTCGCTTTTGGTTTTGGCTTGAGCCTCACCCGAGCGTCCCACGCCGCAGCTCTGCGGCCTCTTGGGGGCGCCAGCTCGCGTTGCCATGGCGCTCACGCGGAGCAGCAGCCCGCCCAGCTAGCAGCGCGCGCTCCTGCAGCCCCGGCAGAGTCCCGGCGCCGAGCGCCCGCGTAGGCAGGCGCCCGGGGCAGCCTTGCGTCCTCGCCGCGCGGCTTGAGAACCCCCTGGCCCTGGGCGAGTGGGCTGGGCTGTGCAGCCCCCGAGGCTAACTGGGCGGGATCGCAGCTGCAGGGGTTGTGCGAGCAGCCACGGCGGCACCTGTGTCCTGCGGACACCCACCCTGCCCCTGCCGAGGCAGGCGCCCACCGCTGGCGGTGATGCGGCTGTGAAGCCCTAGTCGGTGAGTACCCTCCAGTCCCCCTGTGGGCGAGCGAATCTAAATGACAAGGTTATGCGTTTTGATGGATGCCTTTAAGAATCACTTATTTAGATTGCTTATGACGGGGAAGCGTTTCCTTTGTGACATCTTTGGGTTTCTCGGATCCATTTCGTTTCCCTCTAAATGCTGTCCTCTCTCCCCTAGTGGGAACGACACCCTGTCTCCATGTCTCGATCACCGCACGACACCCACCAGTGCGGATACCACGTACCACACACTCCCCAGAGCCTGCCGGAGAGCAGAGCTGTCTCCCAGCCACGTCCGCCCCATTTTCATTGTGCTCCTATCCCGCAGTCAAAGGAAGGGCGTCCCCCCAGGCACCCCCGAGGTAGGCCAGGTGTGTCAGGACAGCCAGCAGGCCCCTGGCGAAGCCGGGTCCGCCTGGCGAGCTCAGCGCGGTGAGCCCATGAACTCTTTAGGAGCAGCGGCTGCTTCGCGCGGGGGGACGCCGGTTTCCCTCCGGCAGAGGGGCCCTGCGCCAGCCCGCGGCGCGCAGTGGTGACCGAGGACCAGTGGCGCACCCGCTTGCGCTCCCAGGCTGCAGGGCGCGCTGCGCCGGCGCAGCTCCCGGGCGTGTGCAACAAAAGGACCGCCAAGTTCATTCCCTACTGGAAGCAGAGGGAGGGGCCGCATGACTTCTGGAGGCGGCATGTGTCTTAGAATCAAATGGTTATGACTCCATGGCAAATGCTTTCTGTGTGTCAAGTCCTCTCCGTGCCTGCCAACCCCTTCCCTCCTCTCTCCTCCCTAAAATGCTTTCTTATTGGCCTGGCACTGTGATCAACTGTTTAGAATTTTCATTGTTGTAAAGAAATGAAAAAAGGGTGAAACCAAGACAAGCTGTAGGCTGAAACGCTGGTGCTATTCATTAGCTCTCCGACCTGGCTGCTGCGGAGATTTTTAAAAATCCTGCTGCCTGAGTCCCATCCCCGGGGATTCTGACTTAATTGGTCTGGGATATGGCCCAAACACTGGGATTTTTTAAATTTTCTTTTTGTGGGGAGGAGTGGTGGGGGGAAAATTTGGAGTGCATACTGGATTTTTTTTTTTTTTTAATTTCCCAGGTGTTTCTAATGAGCTAAGGTGGCCACCCACCATTCTAATCAATCAGGGTGACATTTTTCCAGGTTAACTTGGTAATAGTTTAGTCTCTCAGGCTGCTGTTGGAGGGCAGGGTATGCAACTGTCATAAATGCCTACAAGCTGCAGGCAAAGAGAGCTGGCAGGGCCTTGGGCTGCTCCAAGAAGCTCAGGATGAAGGCAATGTCTCAAACGAGGGAGGGATCATCACTCTCAGAATAAGTCCCTTCACTAAATGAAGTGTTCTGATCTATATTCCAGGGCAAGGGAAAGCAGATGCATACCTTTGCAAGTCTGTAGCGTGAAAGCTGTGGCCCCCTGTACATTTGTGGACGTCATGGCTGCCTAGGTACTAACCAGAGTCACATGTGTATGTCCCCCCACCATCCACCCACTACAAAGAGAATGGACACTTAGAAGAGGGGGCCGGGCGTGGTAATCCCAGCACTTTGGGAGCCTGAGGTAGGCAGATTACTTGGGGCCAGGAGTTGGAGACCAGCCTGGCCAACAGAGTGAAACTCAGTCTCTACTAAAAATACAAAAATTAGCCAGGTGTGGTGGCGCATGCCTGTAGTCCCAGCTACTTGGGAGGCTGAGGCATGAGAATAGCTTGAGCCGGCCGGGCACGGTGGCTCAAGCCTGTAATCCCAGCACTTTGGGAGGCCGAGACAGGCGGATCACGAGGTCAGGAGATCGAGACCATCCTGGCTAACACGGTGAAACCCCGTCTCTACTAAAAAATACAAAAAACTAGCCGGGCGAGGTGGCGGACGCCTGTAATCCCAGCTACTCGGGAGGCTGAGGCAGGAGAATGGCATAAACGCGGGAGGCGGAGCTTGCAGTGAGCTGAGATCCGGCCACTGCACCCCAGCCTGGGCGACAGAGCAAGACTCCGTCTCAAAAAAAAAAAAAAAAAAGAAAAAAAGAAAAAAGAGAATAGCTTGAGCCAGGGAGGCGGAGGTTGCAGTGAGCCAAGATCACACCACTGCACTCCAGCCTGGGTAGTAGAGTAAGACTCTGTCTCAAAAGGAAAAAAAAAAAAAAAAAAAAGAGGGGTTAGGAATGCGGTAGTCACTCTAGAGAGAGAAGAGGCAACAAATAAGATCACCTAGAAATTATAAAGTGTTATTCTTCTTAGGCCTAAAATCCTTCCAAATGGCGAGTCCCTCCTAAGCCTATATGGGAAATCCTAGACACTTCCTCTCCCTGAAAATTGGAGCCCCGGGGTAAGATCTTCCCCACAGGTACTGTTGCAGACTGGGGGTCGGGGGCAAAAAGTTTCCTCTAACCCTTGCCTTCTAAAGTTACCGTGAATGCTCATAAACACCAAGGCAGGCGGACGCAGACACTACACTACACAGCGAGTTCACAGTGACTAAGGGGCTCAAAGAAATTAGGTAAGGCCTTAAAACTCGGGGCCTGAAATGTTAAAATTTTACATACACTAGAAAATGTGATCTACCCACCCGGTGTCGGAGCTTCACCAGGCACAGCTTCCCAATGCCCTCGCTTTCATTTTGGTTAAGTAGAGAAAGGGTTAAGATCTTCTGGAAGATAGGTATAAATGATGGTACCATATCTTCTGAAACCCTTGGGCATGAGAGGATTAAGATGTTATTTAAAGCATATACAACCCACCCGATGTGGACGACAAAGCTTGATGTGCCAGGGCCACTGAGGGAGTGGCCGGGAAGGGTGTCCCTACCATAGAATGGCCACAGTCTCCCACGTGGCCTACCAGATTGCTCGTCTCTGCATACTCCTCTCTGCGTTCCCATGCATTGACTACATTCCCTCCCTCTCCCGTGCCCCACTCCCTCCAAGCAACCCCAAACAGTTAGAACAACTTCCATCCTTCCCTTTAGTCTTTGCTTTTCTAGTCTGTGCATAGCCATTCACACATCATTTTGTTCCTTCCTGGAGTCAATCTGACCTCCTGAGACAGTGCCTTCATTTCACCTGGGCCTCCCACAGGTTTCCCTAGTACTCACCTGGCTGAGCTGGGCGATGGGCAGGCTTCAATCTTTCGCTTTACCGGAGCTGCCACTGACTGATTCTGCGTGAAGGATGGCTCACAGAGGCTTCTGCTACTTCCAGCCCAAATGTCCTTTCCTGACAGGTCACCTCAGGGCTGATCCATCTCACGAGACAGGGCAGGCCAGCCATGTGAGGGCTGCCAGCCCAGTAGATGGCTAATCCAGGAATAGCAAAACCATGTCTCATTTCTATTACCCCTCCCTGCCACGACCACCAATATCTATTCTCTGAAAAGGGCAATTTACTGCACAGGCTACTGGGGGAAAAGGTCCAGTTGATCCAGCTTAACCCATGTAAATCAGTTCATCTGTAGGGCGCTACCTAAACTCAGAGTGGGACTACTGGAGACATTGTGTGGCTTTAATAAATTCCCTTTTCACACTTTTTCAAACTGTGGATTGTGACTCATCAGTGAGTCATGAAATCAACTTGGTGGGCCATCTCATTTAATTTAATTTATTTATTTTATTTATTTGAGACAGAGTCTTACCCTGTCTCCCAGGCTGGAGTTCAGAGACCAGATCTCGGCTCACTGCAGCCTCCGCTTCCCAGGTTCAAGTGATTATTGTGCCTCTCGAGTAGCTGGGACCACAGGTGCCCAACACCACACCTGGCTAATTTTTGTATTTTTAGTAGACATGGGGTTTCACCATGTTTGCCAGGCTGGTGTCGAACTCCTGCCTCAAGTGATCCGCCCTTCTCAGCCTCCCAAAGTGCTGGGATTACAGGTATGAGCCACCGCACCCGGCCTATTTATTTATTTATTTATTTATTTATTTATTTTGTACTTTTTAAAGGTTTATAGCTGTTTTATTTAAAAGTATACATTTAACACAATAAAATAAACACTGATATATTGAAGCCTGGTTAATAGTAGTATGACAATATATGTCATTTTGATTATTACATTATTTTAAACAACAAACTACACTGAAAAATTAATGCTGATAAAACTCTTGGTCATAATATTAAGAAATACCATATATAAATTGAAAATATGATTGCTTAAAAATTGAAAATGGAGGCCGGGCGCGGTGGCTCACGCCTGTAATCCCAGCACTTTGGGAGGCCGAGGCGGGTGGATCACAAGGTCAGGAGATCGAGACCACGGTGAAACCCCGTCTCTACTAAAAATACAAAAAATTAGCCGGGCGCGGTGGCGGGCGCCTGTAGTCCCAGCTACTCAGGAGGCTGAGGCAGGAGAATGGCGTAAACCCAGGAGGCGGAGCTTGCAGTGAGCCGAGATCACGCCACTGCACTCCAGCCTGGGCAACAGAGCGAGACTCCGTCTCAAAAAAAAAAAAAAAAAAAATTGAAAATGGAAGTGCACTTGTTTGGACAGTCAGAGTTTAACATAATCTGAAAGGAGAGGATCTCTGACCCAAAATGTATCTTTCAGGTCAAGAGAAGGAAAAAGAAGTGTAGTTTATCTGAAAGGATGACAGGAGTTTGTTTCTTCAGGTGGAATATTTTCCCAGTGTCCTCAGGTTTTGCAGTAGAATCATATCACTGAGCACGAAGATTTTCCTTGGGAAGCTGCCCTGTCAATTTTATCTGCCTCCAAAATTGTTCTCTTAAAAACATCAGCAGCAGTCTCATTTTCTCCAGCAGAAAATTCCAAAAAAGCTGCCAAAGCTTCCCTGATCACTCTTTTTTTTTTTTTTTTTTAATTTTTGAGACAGACTCTTGTTCTGTCATCCAGGCTGGAGTGCAGTGCTGCAATCTCAGCTCACTGCAACCTCCGCCTCCCGGGCTCAAGCAATTCTCCTGCCTCAACCTTCTGAGTAGCTGGGATCACAAGCACACGCCACCTTGCCCAGCTAATTTTTGTATTTTTAGTAGAGACAGGGTTTCGCCATGTTGGCCAGTCTGGTCTTGAACTCCTGACCTCAGGTGATCTGCCTGCCTCAGCCTCCCAAAGTGCTGGGATTACAGGCGTGAGCCACTGCGCTCAGCCTGATCACCCTTTTCATATGCAGGTCTTTCTTATTTCCAACCGACGCAAGAGATATTTCCACTTTCCCCACCATATCCAATGATTTGCCATGGATAACTGTAATCACTTCAGAACTTTTCATTGATGCCACTGAATACCCAATAATACAACCATTAATGCCTATGGAGTTTGTCTGAGGAAAAATGGAATAGTCGTCTTGGGTGGGTTCTTTTTTTTTTTTTTTGAGGCAGGGTCTCCCTCTGTCGCCCAAGCTGGAGTGCAGTAGTGTCGTGATCTCAGCTCACTGCAGCCTTGAACTCCCAACTCAAGCAATGCTCCCACCTCATCCACCTGAGTAGCTGGGACTACAGGCATGCATCACCATGCCCAGCTAATTTTTGTATTTTTTGTAGAGACAGGGTTTCGCCATGTTGCCCAGGCTGGTGTCCAACTCCTGGGCTTGAGTGATCCACCCTCCTCGGCCTCCCAAAGTGCTGGTATTATAGGCGTGAGCCACTGTGTCCGGCCAGGTGGGCCATTTTAAAAAGAAAGAATAGAAAATACCAGAATGCATACATGTAGTGAAGGGAAGATTTGTGTCCTGAAATTTGTGTTTCAGTTTTTTTTTTTTTTTTTTTTTTTTGAGACGGAGTCTCGCTCTGTTGCCCAGGCTGGAGTGCAGTGGCACAATCTTGGCTCACTACAAGCTCTGCCTCCCGGGTTCACGCCATTCTCCTGCCTCAGCCTCCCGAGTAGCTAGGACTACAGGTGCCCGCCACCACACCCAGCTAATTTTTTGTATTTTTAGTAGAGACGGGGTTTCACTGCGTTAGCCAGGATGGTCTCGATCTCCTGACCTCATGATCTGCCCGCCTCGGCCTCGCAAAGTGCTGGGATTACAGGCATGAGCCACTGCACCCGGCCTGTGTTTCAGTTTTGTATACTGTGTGTGTGTGTGTGTGTGTGTGTGTGTGTATATTTTTTTTTTTTGAGACAGAGTCTTTGTCGCCCAGGCTGGAGTGCAGTGGTGCAATCTCGACTCACTACAACCTCCGCCTCCCAGGTTCAAGTGATTCTCGTGCCTCAGCCTCTCAAGTAGCTGAGACCACAGGTGCCCACCACCATGCCCTGCTAATTTTTGTATTTTTAGTAGAGATGGGGTTACCATGTTGGCCAGGCTGGTCTCAAACTCCTGAGCTGGGGTGATCCACCTGCCTTGGCCTCCCAAAGTGCTGGGATTACAGGCGTGAGCCACCGCGCCCAGGCTGTATATGTATTTTTGTGTGTGTGTACTGAATTGTGATGCAAAATATATTTCTTGTTATGAATCATGGTGAAGAAACTTTTAAAGTCGTTACCTTAAGCAAATACTGACAGAAACTGGAGTTGAATCAAAATGAAATATTAAAAGGTCAAATTCTTCAAGAGCTAGCAAAAAAATATAATTCAATATATTTTAGATCTATGGATAATTTTCAAGTTAGAAGAATCCATGGGGAAAAAATTGTGTTCATTTAAATTTAAAATTTCTATCGGCTGGACGCAGTGGCTCACGCTTGTAATCCCAGCACTTTGGGAGGCCAGACGAGGCAGGCGGATCACAAGGTCAGGAGTTCAAGACCAGCCTGGCCAACATGGTGAAACCCCGTCTCTATTAAAAATACAAAAAATTAGCTGGGTGTGGTGGCGGGTGCCTGAAATCCCAGGTACTCAGGAGGCTGAAGCAGGAGAATTGCTTGAACCTGGGAGGCGGTGGTTGCAGTGAGCCGACATCGCACCACTGTGCTCCAGCCTGGGTGACAGAGTGACACTTTGTTTCAAGAAAAAAAAAAAAAAATCTATCAAATGAAAAAGGAACAAAGTGGGGGAAATATTTGCATTATATATTACAAATTAAAAGTTAACCTCTGTTAGGCCGGGCACGGTGGCTCATGCCTGTAATCCCAGCACTTTTGGGGGGCGGAGGCATGTGGATCACAAGGTCATGAGTTTGAGACCAGCCTGGCCAACATGGTGAAACCCCATCTCTACTAAAAAAAATACAAAAAATTAGCCAGGCATGGTGGCGGGTGCCTGTAATCCCAGCTACTCGGGAAGCTAAGGCAGGAGAATCACTTGAACCCTGGAGGTAGAGGTTGCAGTGAGCTGAGATCGCACCATTGCATGCCAGCCTAGGCAAGGAGGGCAAGACTCCGTCTCAAAAAAAAAAAAAAGTTAACCTCTGTTAAACCAATAATTTATTTCAGAAAAGGAGAAGGGGCATGGGAGCGTGGACAAGGGAGAGGCAGAGACTCGAGGATTGACTCGGGCCTTTGGAAGGCCGGGTTCTGGAAGGCTTTTTTCCTGAGGGTGGTGGTGCAAGAGAGTTAGTGGTAAACTAGTTACAATTTCTGTTCCCCCGACTACATACTGCTCTTTTGATGTTGAACCACATATTTAATAAAGCATTTTGAATACTGCAGAAAGAAAAGAAACATTTTAAAGAATTTTAAAGCATTACAATTCTATGCATAACTGTGTACTGTATGATTCCATTTATATAACACTCTGGAAAAGTTGCAACTATAAGGAAAGAAAATAGAAGAGTGATTGCCAAGGGCTGTTTGGAGGGAGAATGGGACTACAAAGGCCCAGCAGGAGACTTTTCAGGATCATAGAACCATTCGGTGACCTGTCTATAGTTGTTAAAAGCCATAGAACTGCACATGAAAAAGAATAACTTTTTGATATGTGAATTATACCTGAATAAACCTGATTGGAAGACAAAAAACAACTCCCCAGGGATAAATTCACAGTTCATAAGAAGAAATTCATCTACATGAGGCAATGCAATGAACAATACATTGGTATGTGTTCACTGTTGATAGCAATCAAAAGTGCAAATTACAACACCATTATACTGTTATGCTTCTTGCTAATGGTTAATAATTTTTCAAAACCACAACATAATGCTATTGAGGTTGCAGTAAAATTCCATATTTATTGTGGGTTGCATTATAAATTGATAACATTTGTGGGGAATGCAACATGATAATATATGGGAAAAGTCATAAAATTACTACTACTGTGTAGGAAAAGCCATACAATTACCAGACCCAGGAATTTATCCCAATAAAGTTAGTTAACAAAGATTTTTTAAATTTCAGATGCATAAAAAATACTCTCTACTGTGTTGGCTGTAATATAAATAAGTAGAAATCACTGAAATGTCTAATATTACAGGGACGGTTTAAAATTTTGTTGGTACATTGATACAGTGGAATATCTTGCATTCACAACCAAAGCCTAAATCAAAAGGCACTTAGAAAGAAACATGGAAAATACTTCTGATAAAAGGAACAATAGCGAATAGAGCCCAGCAAGCACATCATGTTCATAACTGTAATAATCTGTATGCATGTGCCATATTTGTGCTGAAGTGATGGATTACAGATGAGTCTTAGGGTCGGGGGTGGTGGGAGGCCATGGCAGGCGGATCACCTGAGGTCAGGAGTTCGAGACCAGCCTGGCCAACATGGTGAAACTCCGTCTCTACTAAAAATACAAAAATTAGCCGAGTGTGCTGGCAGTCACCTGTAATCCCAGCTATTTGGGAGGCTGAGGCAGGAGAATCGCTTGAGCCAAGATCACGCCACTGTACTCCAGCCTGCGTGACACAGCGAGACTCCATTTCAAAACGAAAAAATGAGTCTTAAATCTTAAATTTGCAAAATTATCTTGCTGTTGTTATATTGCCTTTTCAATAGCAAAGAACCCCCCGATAAAACCTTCGAGACTGGAAGAAATGAATGTAGAAGAAAAGAGAAATCCCAGAAATTATGATATATTCCTATGTAGAATGTTTTTTCTTAGCCCCAGAAACCGGAAGAATCCCAAGAGTCACAATTATGTTGAATAAATCCAGGCTGTGTGGGTTTTCTTTCACTCTTGCTGTCATTTAACTTTGGTGAAGTCCTTATTTATGGCAGGTAGCTTGTGAATATCTACTGACTGTTGAATCAATGCCAAGGCCATCTTTTAGTTGTACTTTTCACAATCACAGGCCTGGGAAAACTTGAATTTATCTATGAAAAAGCATCAGAAATCTTAGTACAAGTAACACTTTCTCTCTCTCTTTTTTTTTTTTTTTTTGAGACAGAGTCTGACTCTGCCACCCAGGCTGGAGTGCAGTGGCTCGATCTCGGCTCACTGCAAGCTCCGCCTCCCGGAATCCACTCACCTCAGCCTCCCAAAGTGCTGGAATTATAGGCACGAGCCATCATGCCTGGCCTCTCTCTCCCCCACTCTTAGACACACACACACACACACACACACACACACACACACACACACACACACAGACATTTCTTGGTTTCCTGTCTGTGGAAGTCCTACCAGAAAATTCAGATACCCTCAGGAAAAAGAGCATAGGGTGCGCATAATACAATCGAATTCTCCCATCCAACATGCTCTGGGAGAAGGAAGAGAGTAAGAATTTTCATTCCTCTGAAGGATGATGAAAATGAGGCACTGAGACACCAAATGTTTATCTTGAGTTTATGTAGCAAACCAAAGGTTCAGGAGAACCCAGGCACTGTATATTAGGCCATTCGATCTGAAAATACCAGAGCCCAGAAGGAAGAGAACAGCTTTTCCAAGTTGTTAGTTTTGTTCCTGCTCTTACCGTCTTCCCCTTCCCTCTCTCCCACGTCCAAAGAAAAAGCTCCATCACCTAAACATCCACATCAGGCACGCTTCTACAAAAGCCGCCCCACAGCTCTGCTTATTACATACCCTTCTTTCCCCTAGGAGTTGTGACCTACTTAAAATATTCTTCCAATTCTCTTAATGGGGTAAAAAGTCCCCAAAGCTATGTTCCCTATGCTGGAAAAATGGAAGTCCTAAAAATAAACAGTTGAAGAGAAAGTGTTAGGCCGGGCGCGGTGGCTCACACCTGTAATCCCAGCACTTTGGGAGGCCAAGGCGGGCGGATCACGAAGTCAGGAGATGGAGGCCGTCCTGGCTAACACAGTGAAACCCTGTCTCTACTAAAAATACAAAAAATTAGCCGGGTGTGGTGGCAGGCACCTGTAGTCCCAGCTACTCAGGAGGCTGAGGCCGAAGAGTGGCGTGAACCCAGGAGGTGGAGCTTGCGGTGAGCCAAAATCGCACCACTACACTCCAGCCTGGGCGACAGAGTGAGACTCCATCCCAAACAAACAAACAAACAAACAAAATAGAGGGGGAGAGAGACAGAGAGATCGTATTTGGATCAACTCAGAAGCAGTCATCTTTGGACGAAAGATGCCAATTGCTTTGTTTAATTTACTATGCAGATAAAATAATTTCCATTCTTAGGGACGGGTATTTCTGTTTACTAAGCACATACACTAGGCCCTGTGCTTTCCTATGCATCACCTATCCATCCTCAACAGCTCTGTGGCTTTGGCATTGCTACACCCATTGTGCATTTGTATGCGGGAAGTGGGGATTTGAAGTCATTTTGCTCTCCCAAGAAAACCCATGCTCTTGTCATGACTCCACATCAGACAGACTTGGGTTCAGATTCTGACTGTGGCACTCATTAGCTGTGTGACGTTGGGCACATCTTTTAACTTCTCTGAAGCTCGGCTGCTTGTACTAAAACAGGGGTAATGACAGAAAATGAGGTTATTAAGAGAATTAAGAGAGTACACCTCGGCTGGGCGCGGTGGCTCATGCCTGTAATCCCAGCACTTTGGGAGGCTGAGGCGGGTGGATCATAAGGTCAGGGGTTCAAGACCAGCCTGACCAATGTGGTGAAACCCCATCTCTACTAAAAATACAAAAATTAGCCAGGCACAGTGGCAGGTGCCTGTAATCTCAGCTACTCGGGAGGCTGAGGCAGGAGAATCACTTGAACCTGGGCAGCAGAGGTTGAAGTGAGCCGAGATTATGCCACTGCACTCAAGCCTGGGTGACAAAGTGGGACTCTGTCTAAAAAAAAAAAAAGAGAGAGAGAGTGAGTATACCTCCAGGGTTTTTTGATTGTAAACAACAGATATATACTCTAGGGCTAACTTTGGAGAAGGATGGAAGAAATTTATTAGAAGGATATGAATTAGCTAATATAACTGAATGCAAAGCAAACAGCCAGGTCTTGGAAAGGATGAGAGCCAGGCCAGCTGAAAAGATGTCGAGAACAGGGAGGTAACTGCCTTCCTTCTTCAGGGGATTCTTGACTGCATGAAGCAGCTCCGGTTTTCAGTTCTGTGGTTCTCTGCTTGACACTCAACTTGCAGGAAGAGAGGTCAGACTGGACAAGGCTGGGCCATGTGCTGCCTTCCTCATGGATACAGAGCAAGGTGCCTCCATCCCCATGCCCACCGGGCCTGCATGCAGTGGGGGAAAGGTAGTTTCCACAATAGAAGCTAAGATGTAGGCACTGTTACCAAGCAGGGGGGTCTGAATGCCAGGCAGGCAAAAGCCATAGTTATCCACCGTGGAGCTGACGCAGTCAGACGTCCCAGCCCAGGACCTGGCATAAGGGAGTGGCTCCATAAATGCTTGGTTTTGCTGGTGGTGTTTTCACATGACCTCCTGCGAGGCAGCAGTTCCAGACCAGTAAATCACCATGTAACAGTGCATCTAGAAATCCTAGCTCAGCGTTCTTTGTAGGCGTGTCATGTTGTGATACACACAGAAGATGGTATTTGAGCAGCGAATATCTGAGGTAAACTGACAAGGTGCTCCTGCAGGAGGAGACTGGCTGGGAGGCTCTGGCCACCCCAGACCTTTCTGGCAGCGCTGGGAGCTGAGGGAATCAATACGGCACTTATGGGCGATGCACTGGTGAAGAAGCCCAATTAGATGATAGAACTTCAGGCCCCCCGCCCACCGCCATCGTCTTGGTCTCAGCTCTGCCTGGCCCTCCCTTACCCCTCCAAAAGTTTGAAAGAGGGTCCCTCCCCATGAGGGCTGAGGCCTGAGGCCTGAGGCCCAGTAGAGTCAGCAGTGGTACCTCTGCCTTTGCCCCACCGATGACTGCCAGCTATCTTCTGCCACTCGCTCCTTAGGGCTTTCATTGTCAGGAAGTCAAACTTTTCAGGAAATAAAAAGTAACCTGTCTTCTTATTTATTTATTTTTTTGAAAGAGTCTTGCTCTGTTGCCCAGGATTGATGCAGTGGCATAATCTCTGCTCACTGCAACCTCCGTCTCCCGGGTTCAAGTGATTCTTCTGCCTCAGCCTCCTGAGAAGCTGGGATTATAGGCTCCTGCCACCATACCCGGCTAATTTTTGTATGTTTAGTAGAGACGGGGTTTTGCCCTGTTGCCCAGGCTGGTCTTGAACTCCTGACCTCAGGTGATCCACCCACCTTGACCTTTCAAAGTGCTAGGATTACAGGTGTGAGCCACCAGACCCTGCTGTAAGTTCTTTTTATAATTTTTTTAAAATTATTTTATTTATTTTATTATTATTATTTTTTTTGAGACGGAGTCTCGCTGTGTCACCCAGGCTGGAGTGCAGTGGCACTATCTCGGCTCACTGCAAGCTCCGCCTCCCGGGTCCACGCCTTTCTCCTGCCTCAGCCTCCTGAGTAGCTGGGACTACAGGCACCCGCCATCTCGCCCGGCTAATTTTTTTTTTTGTATATTTAGTAGAGATGGGGTTTCACCATGTTAGCCAGGATGGTTTCGATCTCCTGACCTCGTGATCTGCCCGCCTCGGCCTCCCAAAATGCTGGGATTACAGGCGTGAGCCACTGCGCCTGGCCTTTATTTTATTTTTTTTTTAGATGGAGTCTCACTGTTGTTGCCCAGGCTGGAGTGCAATGACTTGATCTCAGCTCACTGCAACCTCCACCTCCTGGGTTCAAGCCATTCTCCTGCCTCAGCCTCCTGAGTAGCTGGGATTACAGGCATGTGCCACCATGCCCGGCTAGTTTTGTATTTTTTAGTAGAGATGGGATTTCACCATGTTGGTCAGGCTGGTCTTGAACTCTTGACCTCAGGTGATCCACCTGCCTCAGCCTCCCAAAGTGCTGGGATTACAGGCGTGAGCCACTGTGCCCAGCCAACTTCTCTTCTTGATGAGGCCGGGAACATCTGGCCCAAGGGGCCTAGACGATTTTAGAGCATTTATCTCTCTGCCTACTTGTCAATGACAGCATTGATTATGAAAATCAATGATTGTGCTGTGATACACTCCCTGGAGGCCGAGCTGCAATTGCTGGTGCTCACATGGGGGTTTCCAAGCAGGGCCAAAAGCAGCAGTGCAGGCCTGTGATCGCTGAGGCTGCCAGAGCACAGAGGAGACATTCAGTTTCAAAGAGATACGCATGTTCTTCTCAATCGCTTTTCTTTTCTTCCTGCTTGTTTTTTTCTTTTGGTTGCCGGGGGAGGGGGGCTGCTGTTTTAAAATTGTGTTTATTTTTTCCCCATATTAGAGTATGTTCCGTGCTCCATTCTCTTCCCAAATGAAAAAGTACAAATAAGCAAAAAGAAGATAATTTCAAAACACCCAACTCCTCACCCATCCCTCTATTCACCTGGCTGTGAACATGTTAGTATTTATCCATCTCAATTCTCCTTCTTTCTAACCCTCCAAGCCTCCACCTCCCGGCAGTGAGGTGCTTTGCCTGAAAAACCCTGGCTCAAGGTGGAAGGAACTCTGCTCCTTTTCTGCCAGTGGGAGCTGAGATAAGAAAAAAGGAAGCTCACCTCTCAGAATACCTTTTTCATCTCCCCATGAAATCCTACCATGCTTTTGAGGGACCTCTCAAATACCCGCTCCTCCATGGAACGTTCCCTGCTCTCTTAGAGAGAAGCCTTCTCAGTCTGAGACGGCACTTTCCACCTGACAAAGACTCTCTCTATCCAAGTCTCACTTTCCCTGCACTATTGTTAGCTCCTTAAGGTCAGACCCCATGTCTAATTGTCCTTGGTACAGCTCTCAGCAACCAGACAAGTGCCTTGCCCATCACAGACACCAAGGGATGAATGAAAGAAAAAGAATCAGATGCTTAAATCAAACAGGAGTTCACATGATCTCAAATGCGAGTGAAGAGAAGGATTTGGAGTCTGTCCTGTGCACAGGACGAAGGAAGGCTTGACATCTTTCCCTTCCCTACGAGAGGCTCCTCCCCTCAGGTGCGTCTTCTCTGAAATCTGAAAATGCCGATGTGTATACTGGCGGTTTCAAGCTCATCAGTTCCATTCTGAGGCTTTATCAGGGCATCTTCTACCACTATTCCACTTCCTAAATGGGAAGTATCATATGCTTTCTCCCCGCTTCCCTCCCTCCCCTCCCTCCCCTCCCTTCCCTTCCCTCAGTCCTTTCCCTCTGTCGTTCTCTCTTTTACAATTGAAAACAGAGCTGTGTAAAATAAGTCATATTCAGATAGAACCCAACTGGGCTGAATTTGACCACATGTAATTTTGAAGCCAATGTTTTAATTTTATTTTTTATTTTTATTTTTAAAGACAGGGTCCCACTCTGTTACCCAGACTAGATTGCAGCAGCGGCATCATCATAGCTCACTGCAGCCTCCACCTCCTGGGCTCAGGCGATCCTCCTGCCTCAGCCTCCTGAGTATCTGGGACTACAGGTGTGCACCACCAGGCCCAGATAAGTTTTGTGTTTTTTATAGACAGGGTCTTGCTTTGTTGCCCAGGCTGGTCTCGAACTCCTGGCTTCAACTGATCCTCCTGCCTCGGCCTCCCAAAATTCTGGGATTACAGGCGTGAGCCACTATGTTTAGCCTGCTGTTTTTATCTTTAACAGCAACGTGTCTGAGCAGTGGAGGAAGGCAGGACTAGAAAGGCTTCCCCTCCTCACTGTAAAAGGAACCAATGACAAGGGCAAGTTTACTTGTTTTAGTTCTGCAGAGGTATAGCACTTATTCCTGTCTAGTGCAGAGCACAGAGCCCTAAGGTCAGTGTTCACAGAATGTGTGTGTGTATTTTAATATATATTTATATATATAATATATATATTTATAAGTTTTTCTTGGATGTAGTGCATACGAGAATATAAGTCCAGAAAAACTCTGTTTATAAAATTTGCTGTGTTTCCCAGAGACTTTCAAGAATCCAGCCCGAAATCGCTTAGGGAAGGAGTCCTCCTGCGAGTTACAGAAGGACTAGAAATCCCTGTTTTGGGGATGTTTGTGATGTGCAATTGCAGACTTTATTTTGCAGTGCCTTAGTAACTAGAGATTTCTTCTGCATATTCCCATCTTGGTTTTGTCTGTTTTCACTACATAGAATTTCTGGTTACTGCTGAACATACATATGGCAATCAGTTAGGGGAAAAACCACCCAATTTTTAGCCATTGTATTGTGAGAAATTGATGCAGAAGTAGATTTGCAACTTTGTCAAATTGCATTTTGATTTCCTTTTTTTGTAGAGACAGCCTCTTGCTGTGTCACCAAGGCTGGAGTGTAGTGGTGCTCACTGCAGCCTCAAACTCCTCAGCTCAAGTGATCCTCCCACCTTGGCCTCCCAAAATGCTGGGACTACGAGTGGAGCCACCACGCCCAATCTTAATTTCCTACTTCCTGGCAGGGTGAAAACATGCAAATCAGTCTGGAATTAGTTAAAAAGTAAAAGATATATAATTTTCTTAAACCTCACTATAAGATATTAGCCTAGAAATAAACCCCAGAACCTAGGATGGTGTCTTCCAGCTCTAGGACATCCCAATCCATGGATCTCCCTAGCTTTTCTCCAGAACACTGGGTAGGTTCCAAACCAGTCCCTTAGTATAGAAGAGGGGCAAGAACATTGAGCCTTTCATGTCTTCAGTAGGTCCACATGACTATGAATGCAGCCCAGGAATCACATTTGTTCTAAACCACTGTGTTCTTCCTTCTTGACTCTCTTATCCAACAGATAGATGGGATGGGCTTTGGAGCCAGTCCAGGCATCCTGGGAGCCATTAGGCTACACATGGCTTGGGATTTCCCTGGAGATTGCCTAAAGCTGAATACCCTTGGGGGGCCTGATAAACTGAACTGGTGGCAGTCACGGGTGTGTTATTTGGAATGCTTGGAAGGGAGGGACTGAGCTTCTATTGACCATGTTTTTTTTTTTTTTTTTTTTTTTTTTGAGACGGATTTTTGCTCTTTTTGCCCAGGCTGGACTGCAATGGCACAGTCTCTGATCACTGCAACCTTGGCTTCCTGGGTTCAAATGATTCTCCTGCCTCAGCCTCCTAAGTAGCTGGGGTTACAGGCATGCGCCGCCATGCCCGGCTAATTTTGTATTTTTAGTAGAGATGGGGTTTCTCCATGTTGGTCAGGCTGGTCTCAAACTCCTGACCAGCTGTAATTCCAGCTACTTGGGAGGCTGAGATGGGAGAATCGCTTGAACCCAGGAGATGGTGGTTGCAGTAAGCCGAGATTGCGCCACTGCACTCCAGCCTGGGTGGCGCAGCGAGACTCTGTCTCAAAAAAAAAAGAAAAAAAAAAGAAATCAGAATTTTTTTTTTTCCTTTCTTTGAGATGGAGTTTCACTCTTGTTGCCGAGGCTAGAGGGAAATGGCACAATCTCGGCTCACTGCAACCACCGTTTCCCAGATTCAAGCGATTCTCCTGCCTCAGCCTCCCAAGTAGCTGGGATTACAGGCATGCGCCACCACGCCCGGCTAATTTTGTAATTTTAGTAGAGATGGGTTTTCTCCATGTTGGTCAGGCTGGTCTTGAACTCCTGACCTCAAGTGATCTGCCTGCCTTGGCCTCCCAAAGTGCTGGATTACTGGCGTGAGCCACTGTGCACTGCCCAGAAAATATTTTTTAAATTGAAAACAAGACAGCATACTCCACAAATCTTCTACCGGCTCCATTGTGGATTGAATTAGATGATTCTCCCTGTTGTTTGTGATGTGTCCAGTTATTTCTGGGCACCCTCCACCTCCCCAGGACACTGCCCATCTCCCCACCCCAGGGCCATTTCTCAACCCAGTGCTCCTTCTCCTACTAGAGGGGTGGACTTTCCAACATGAGCACCTACATTTAGCCGTGGATGGGATCCACTTGCACTCTCTGAGGGGCTCAGGCAGATTCCTTCCTTATGGAAGGGGGTCTGACATTTAATCACCCCATGCACTAAGTACACACTTCATGTGCGATCCGTCAGGATAACCCACACAAGCTGCCAGTTCTTTGCTTGTAGTGGGTGCCCAATAAATGTTTGAATGCATAAAGAAAGCACTCAGATAAGCAGACATTTTAGAGCTCTCTGGGGATGAGAAAAGAGCGCGCTATGGGAGTGAGAATTAACTTGATTGACTATGGCTGGACCTGGCAAAGAACAACTCAGAAGTATTGGCCTCAGAATTACCTTGTTCAGGCTGCTTAATCCATATTAAAAGTTTGCTGCTCCCACACAATTTTGCTAGGCTCTCCAACCCTGTGAGGATGTCAACAGTTGAAAAAGAAGAAATAATGAGCCCAGCCTGTATTTGCAGGGGAGTGTTAAAACTGCCAGCGGAGCAGGATAGTTTGCTAAACAGCCCCTGAGAACTTTCCCAAACTGGTCGGCAGCAGCATTGCACACAGAAGTTCCTTCTTCATTGACACGGAGCTAATTCTAGCCACCAGCACTCCAGTGCTATGGGGCAGTTTTGTGTCCGTTTGCTATTGAATTTGCCAGATGTATCCGAGACAGTCTCACGGGCAGAATATAAACAACAAACCAGTATAAAGAAGTCCACAGTGATTCTCCCCCTTCACCGAAGTCTTCTTTGGCTTGTTTTCTGACCCCTGGGGGCGCTCCTTGTACCACACTCCCTAAACCCTGCAGCTTCGGTTTTGCTATTTTGTATTTGTTTCCTCTCTGGTTGTTACATGCAAAAAGGTTGTGTTCATGCAGGGAGCAGGAATTGCAGTGGAAAGAATGCAGTGTGGAAAGCCAGGCTCAGTTACTTACCAGCCTTGCTACCTTAGCCAAACGGTCATGCTCTCTGAGCTGCAGTTTCCTTCCTCATCTGTGAATAGACTCTACCAACTCTCCTCACATGACTGTTTCGAGACTGAAATGATATTGTAGGTATAGAAATAAATGTAAACGTAATATAAATGTATGAGGCCTGGTGCAGTGGCTTATACCTGTAATCCCAGCACTTTAGGAGGCTGAGGCAGGTGGATCACCTGAGGTCAGGAGTTCGAGACCAGCCTGGCCAAGATAGTCTCTACTAAAGATATCTCTACTAAAAATACAAAAAATAGCCAGGCGTGGTGGCACAAGCCTGTAATCTCAGCTACTCAGGAGGCTGAGGCACAAGAATCACTTAAACTCAGGAGGCAGAGGTTGCATTGAGCTGAGATTGTGCCACTATACTCTAGCCTGGGTGACAGAGTATGACCCTGTCTCAAAAAAAAAAAAAAAAAATTAAAAATGAATAAGTAAATATATGAGATTATCTTTCATCTGGCATGCAGTAGATTCTCAAGAAACTCAAGACAGTATTGCGTTGTGGAGTTATGGCGGGGGGACACTAAATGTCAGACCTCTGTGTGCACTCGGGCAGATCAGTTTCACTAAGCTCTCGTGTTTTCCTCAGGAGGGCGAAACGGTACTAATGGGAATAATAATGGAACATCACAGAGTTGATATGAGGGTGAAATGAAATAATGCAGGCAAACACTTCCCAACAGTACCTAGCACATAGTGAGCACTTAATAAATGTAAGCTGTGGCTGCTGCTGCTGCAGCCAGCAGGGAGACAGGGAAATTTGTCAATAAGAAATGTATATTGGCCGGGCGTGGTGGCTCCCGCCTATAATCCCAGCACTTTGGGAGGCCGAGGTGGGCAGATCTACCTGAGGTTGGGAGTTCGAGACCAGCCTGACCAACATGGAGAAACCCCGTCTCTACTAAAAATACAAAATTAGGTGGGTGTAGTGGCGCATGCCTATAATTCCAGCTACTCAGGCGGCTGAGGCAGGAGAATCGCTTGAACCCAGGAGGCGGAGGTTGCGGTGAGCCGAGATCATGCCATTGCACTCCAGCCTGGGCAACAAGAGCGAAACTCAGTCTCAAAAGAAAAAGAAAAAACAAGAAATGTATATTGGGGCAGAGAGCATGGACAGTTGGGTTATGGCATGGCACAGAGTAGAAATGGGAGCTCTGTAAGCTAGCAGCTTCTGGTAATCAATCTGGAAGGCTTCATGGAGGAATGCACTTTCTGGAACTCTTTCGATTATAGTTGGAAGATTAGTTATCTGGAGCTATTAGAAAGCGTATCCCAGGGGCTGGGCGCAGTGACTCATGCCTGTAATCCCAGCACCTTGGGAGGCCGAGGCAGGCAGATCATGAGGTCAAGAGATCGAGACCATCCTGGCCAACATGGTGAAACCCTGTCTCTACTAAAATACAAAAATTAGCTGGGTGTGGAGGTGGATGTCTGTAGTCCCAGCTACTCGGGAGGCTGAGGCAGGAGAATCACTTGAACCCAGGAGGCGGAGGTTTCAGTGAGCTGAGATCGCGCCACTGCACTCCAGACTGGCATCAGAGTGAGGCTCCATGTCAAAAAAAAAAAAAAAAAAAGGAAGGCCAGGCGCGGTAGTTCATGCCTGTAATCCCAGCACTTTGGGAGGCTGAGGTGGGCAGATCATGAGGTCAGGAGATTGAGACCACCCTGGCTAACACGGTGAAATCCCATCTCTACTAAAACAGAAAAAATTAGCCAGGCGTAGTGGTGGGCGCCTGTAGTCCCAGCTACTCAGGAGGCTGAGGCAGGAGAATGGTGTGAACCTGGGAGGCGGAGCTTGCAGTGAGCCGAGCTGCACCACTGCACTCCAGCCTGGGCAACAGAGTGAGACTCCATCCAAAAAAAAAAAAAAGGAAGGGCATCCCAGACACCCTACATGATTTGGAAGCTGGTTGAGTGGGGGTGGGGTGACCAGCTGTTGGGAAGTTGTGGGAAGTTGAAAAGTTCTGAAATAAAGAAGGTGGAGCTGAAGCTTGGTAGCCAAACTGTAAGCCTAGCAGGCTGGTGTAAAACTCTAAAACCAAGCAGGCCCCAAGGAATGGTTAGAAAGTCTGAAATTTGGCTTGTAGTGAGCTTGAAAGCACAATTGGCCATGTGTGGTTGAATGGCGTGTCACAGACTGAGTTAGGGACAAGCACTTTGGCAGCTCTCGGAGGGGTGAGCAGTGGGGTTTGTTGCTGAAGGCAGGAATTGTGGATAGCTCATTGGGTGGATGAATTATTAATCGAAGCTCTGATTATGAGAAGGAAGGGAGAAGGAAGAGAAAGGGGTGCCTCTTGGAGAAGTAGAAATTATGAACTACTTGGAGGTGGGCTCCACATATAACAAGAATATTCTTCTCTAAGAGATGAGGGGCCCGGAAAGCAGACTGGCTTCGCCTTTACCAAAGGTGGGGTAGATACTGTCGCTGAAAGTAGGTATCAGAGAGTCTATCCACTTTCAACTAAAGTTCTTTTTTTTTTGAGACAGAGTCTCGCTCTGTCACCCAGGCTGGAGTACAGTGGCACACTCTTGGCTCACTGCAAGCTCTGCCTCCCGGGTTCACGCCATTCTCCTGCCTCAGCCACCCGAGTACCTGGGACCACAGGCGCCCGCCACTACGCCTGGCTGATTTTGTTTTTGTATTTTTAGAAGAGATGGGGTTTCACCGTGCTAGCCAGAATGGTCTCGATCTCCTGACCTCGTGATCTGCCTGCCTCGGCCTCCCAAAGTGCTGGGATTACAGGCGTGAGCCACCGCGCCGGGCCTAAAGTTCTTTAAGATGGTGGATTGTGCCCAAAGTTGAAGAATATTTGCAGGTATTGCTATTCCCGTGCAAAGGATGATAGGATCCCACATGAAGTCAGTGAAGGCTGTGAGACACCAAGTGCAGTCCAGTATCCTTACTGGACCAGATGATGAAACTGAGGCCGAGGGTTGGACTTACCTGCTCAAGGTCATACAGATATATTTGGTTCAATTCGCTCTATATTTTCTTTTTCTTTTAGTTTTTTAGACAGAGTCTCGCTCTGTTGTCCAGGCTGGAGTGCAGTGGCACGATCTGCGCTCAGTTCAACCTCTGCCTCCTGGGTTCAAGTGATTCTCCTGCCTCAGCCTCCTAAGAAGTTGAGATTACAGGCGCGTGCCACCATGCCTGGCTATTTTTGTATTTTTAGTAGAGATGGGGTTTCACCACGTTGGTCAGGCTGGCCTCAAACTCCTGACCTTGTGATCCACCCGCCTCGGCCTCCCAAAGTGCTGGGATTACAGGTGTGAGCCACCGCACCTGGCCTCTGCTCTGTATTTTCTCTTAGCGCCCTCCTCCAAAAATATGAAATTTCCCCTAACCTCTTTGCTTCCCATCTGTACAGTGTCAGAATGAAAATTCTAGTTTCACTTTGTGGCAGCTAAGAGCAACAAACAAGTCTCCTTTATTATTATTTTTTATTTATTTAGATGGAGTCTTGTTCTGTTGCCCAGGTTGGAGTGCAGTGGCACCATCTCGGCTCACTGCAACCTCTGCCTCCCTGGTTCAAGTGATTCTCCTGCCTCAGCCTCCAGAGTAGCTGGGACTACAGGCCCGTGCAACCGCGCCCGTCTAATTTTTGTATTTTCAGTACAGACAGGGTTTCATCACGTTGGCCAGTCTGGTCTTGAACTCTTGACCTCAAGTCATCCGCCCGCTGCTGGCTCCCCAAAGTGTTGGGATTACAGGCGTGAGCCACCACGCCCGGCCGACAAGTCCCCTTTAAATACATCCTGTCTTCTCTCCGCTGGCAGGCTTTGATATGCCCACCGGGTTTCTCCATTGGCCACTTCATGTGGCTTCTCGCCCCTTCCAAGATTCCCAACCAATCACGTCTTTCCCGTCTCCCGTTGGGCTTTGAGGAATGTACCATATGGACCCTGCGGGGGGACGGAGAGGACGAAGGGCGTGGCGACAGCTTATTTCTTTTCCTTTTGCACATATCCCGTGAGATTCTGGCAAGGCCGAGCGTGCAGTTAGCAACGGGGTCCCTCAAGACGGGGGCCGCGTGCCAGTTTTCGAGGTGCGCCGAGATCTCTCGCCCCCGAGGCTGGGGTCCTGTGGTCCGGCCCGAGGGCCGCAACCCCCGCCCTTCCATGTGCCCGCCCATCCCCCGGCTGCGCGGCTGCTCCGGCTGCTGCTTACCGCGCCGGACGCCTGGGCTGCGGGACAGGGCAGCACTGCCCGACCACGGTGACGCCGGCGCTGAGGGACACCGCAGCATGAGGCAGAGGTAAGGACGGGGATTCGGGACTCCAACTGCCCCCGGGGAGCCGCATCGTGCTCGCGCCCGAGCTCGGGGTCTCGGGCCCCGGGCTGGCCCCGGCAGGCGGCTCTGGAGCGGGTGGCCCCGCGAGCTGACGCGCGCCGAGCCTCCCGCCGGGGCAGCGCTGAGGCCGGGACCCGCCGCGGCGCGGGCGCCTCCTTCCGGCGGCGCTTATAGCCCTGCGCCCGGCCGGCGGGCCGCGAGGAAGCCCCCGCCCCGCGTTCCCGTGTGGTCGCCTCCCGCCGGAGGATGCGCCGCCAGTTGCGCCGGCGGGTCCCGAGTTCCCGGGCAGCAGACGCGGGGAACCACGGGGACGCTGCCGCGTCAGGCGTGAGGCGGAGGGAGGGGGCTTAGCCCGGCGCTGGATGGGGGGATTTTTGGGGCGGGGGAGGTCTCTGTGTTTACTGGAGTCCGCAGGCTCGGGGCCGAGGCTCCGTCGGGTCCTTCCTCCGCGACCCGGCCCCCGGGGCCTCCCCGTCCCGCTGCCCCGGCCTGGCGCTGGCGTGTGCCAAGGGTGGGCTCCTGCGACCCTGGCAGGTAGGTGGCTGAGAGGACCCTGGCGCGCCTTTCGATTTGTGGGGGCGGTGGGTGCGGCCGGGCAATGGCAGCCGCCTGCGCCTCTGGTCTCAGTGACACCCCTTCCCTAGCTGCCTTCCGAGGGGACCGCACTCTTGGAGGTCTCCGGGGCACATTGGAAATTCCCAACTTAAAAACCACCTTGAGGAGCCCTACACGGAGCCGGGCTTGCCTGGCCTAGCAGAAAGCCAGCTGCAGCCAGAGCCTCCGCCTGGCATGGGGCACTGGTGAGCCGCCACCCCACGTGCTCAGTGATTAGCGGGGAAGAAGGGGTCTGGCAGGCCCCTCAGGCAAGGCCTCTGTGCCGCATCCCGTTAAGGGGCGGGGACCAGCCCCATATCTTGGCTGATTTTCCTGACTCTGAATGCAGAGAAAGTATGTCCAAGAGTTCAAACCACATTTGTGTTCTTTTAATGGTGTTTAGTGCAGATGTTAACTGTGATTTATGTGAAACGGGTTGATGCAGAGGAATGAAGGTCAACTGTGGACAGGTGGACAGCTTTTGTTTGTTTGCCTTTTCCCTAAGCTTGTTTTTAGTGGGATGTGCATGGAGAGGATGACATTTGAATATCGGGCCACCAATGTGTATTTGGCCCCATCTGACACTTTGCTCCATAGACAGTCGTTGTACCCCAGGGATGAGGATGAACTAGGTTCTAAGCTGAGAAAGACGTCTTCCTACAGTCGCTGCCGCCTGCGGGAAAGCTCCGCCTTCTGGTTCCCTGGCCGCGCACAGGCCAGTTCACTGTGGTTGCCTTCTCCCGTGAGCACCTCTCTGCAGCCCTCTCAGGGGATGCCGTTCATTCCGTATGTGATTGCCAGATGTACTTCTCAGGTCAGAAACCCGGCCCCAGATTGTTCGAGTCCTAGAGTGAGTTCTTCTTGTGCTCCAGGCTTTAAAAGTTTTAAGTCTTTTTGATAGTGTATTCAATAGCATGAGCCAATTGTATAGTTATAGGAAAGACATGGTTTGGGTGTCTCTCCTGTAAAGGATGTTTCGGAACTTAGATCTAGTTCCTCCGTCAAGGCTGTTTATTTGTGTTTACGACGCTAACATTTGAAACGTCTTAAGCTTGACTGCATATTGTGATTCTTCCCCCCACCCCCCGACCTGGGATGATCCTGTTCCGTGATGGTTATTCCATGGTGTTACTAGGTGTGGAAGAGAAAATGGGCTTTGGAAATAATGTGCGTGATGAACTTAGCACAGTCCTTGGCACATAGCAGATGTTCAACAAGGTCATTTTTCCTCTCTTCCTTGGGTTTGAGAGACCTGGGGATGATGAAATCGGATGCAGTTTTGGTTGCATGCCTGTTTTTAAATTAGGGAGTTGAGGTGCCCCCCATTCCTCCTCCCACTCAAACTCCCAGCTCTTCAGACATTTCCGTGGTAGATTAAAAATGAAACTCACGTCTTGGACCTAGAAGTAAAAATAAGGAAAAATTGAGCTCTTCCTCCTGGATCATGCATTGCGCTTTAAAGGAAGGATGGCACATGCCTTGGAAGAGTGGTGCACCATTCAGTACAGAAGAGCAGAGGGTCAAAGTGGACCCTTTCCTGTGTCTGTGGAGTAGTCCTGCAGGTGAGGATTTTGGTTGTCGTTGGTTTCACATGTCCAGGTGGAACCAGATGAATCACCTAATTTCTCCTGGCACTGGCATCTGAGAAGTGGCCCAGGATGGTCGAAGCCTGACCATTGGCAGAGTGCTAGCTTTGCTGGGCCGTGCCTCTGAACTGGGATCTGCTGGGAGCAGCCATTTGCCTCCTCCAGCTTGTAGCAGATTTCATGTGAACAGACCAAAGGGCCATCAAACCTAATGTTCTAGAAAAAGTAAGAGTCATCACTGACTTATTTTTGTTCCATGATATTATGGGACCTGGCATTTTAATAATAATTATGCTCTTGGCCCGGCGCAGTGGCTCACGCCTGTAATCCCAGCACTTTTGGAAGCCGAGGCGGGCGTATCACAAGGTCAGGAGTTCAAGACTAGCCTGGCCAACATAGTGAAACCCCGTTTCTACTAAAAATACAAAAATTAGCTGGCCGTGATGTTGCGTGCCTGTAACCCCAGCTACTGGGGAGGCTGAGGCAGAACTGCTTAACCGGGAATCGGGAGGTGGAAGTTGCAGTGAGCTGAGATCAAGCCTGGGCTACAGAGTGAGACTTCATCTCAAAAAAAAAAAAATATATATATATATATAAAATTATTATTATTATTATGCTCTGGATTTACTACTTGTTGCTGTTTATTTGAGGAAGTGAAAACTTTTTCGTGACCTGTTATCTAATTGATTCTTACTCATCTCTGAGGTCGTCAAAGTTTAGTAGGGTCTATTATTCCCATTTTATAGGCAAGGAAATGGAGGTGACATGATTTGCTTTAAGTTGCAAACGAGTTAGTCCCTGAAGTGGGATTTGAATTGGATTTTTCTTCCTTTTTTTTTTTTTTTTTTGAGACAGAGTCTCTTGCTCTGTTGTGCCCAGGCTGGAGTGCGGTGGCGCGATCTTGGCTCGTGCACTCTGCCTCCTGGGTTCAAGCGATTCCCCTGCCTCAGCCTCCCAAGTAGCTGGGACTACAGGCACCTGCCACCACACCCGGCTAATTTTTTGTATTTTTAGTAGAGATAGGGTTTCACCATGTTGGTCAGGCTGGTCTTGAACTCCTGACCTCAGGTGATCCGCCCACCTTGACCTTCCAAAGTGCTGAGATTACAGGCATGAGCCACTGCGCCCGGCCCAGGTTTTCCTTCTTAAGTTTCACTTCACTGGTACCTTTAGGGGGAGAAAAATCCACACATCTTTTTCTTTTTTCTTTTCTTTCTTTTTTTTGGAAGCGGAAGAAGTTAAAGATCCCAGATCATTGTGCTTTTCTGATGACTAGATAGTGGATGATAGTTAACATTTATTGAGTGTTTATCTGCAGGAATCTGTGTTAGGTGCTGCGTAGACATTACCTCGTTTATTCCTCACAACAACATTCAAGGTAGAACTTACTATCCCCAGTTTTGCACATGACAAGGTTTTGTGAGGTCCTAAGTCAATGGAGTGATAGTGAGTGACAAAGCCTTGAGAAGACTGGGCTCAATCCTGGACTTTCTGATTCCAGAGTGTGTGCTCCTCCTAACCCGTGTGCTAATGGGCCTTAGGGATGACTAATGGGCAAGCCTGAGAGCCCCGATGCCTGCTGCTGCCACCACCTCAGATCTGATGGGTAGTGGGGGTTGGACGGAGCTTTATGTTATGTTCTATTGCAGTACAGTTTTCACACCCTGGTCTTTTCCTTTGCTAGAAGCATTCGTCTAGCCAGGTGGAGGGTCATTACTTTAGAAAAAATAATCAGAACTGAGAAAACATCTGCATTTGCAGAGAATGAAGTATTTAATAAGACCAGATGGGCCGGCGCAGTGGCTCATGCCTGTAATCCCAACAATTTGGGAAGATGAGGTGGGCAGATTGCTTGAGGCCAGTAGTTTGAGAGCAGCCTGGGCAACATAGCTAAACCCTATCTCTACAAAAAGTACGAAAATTAGCTGGGCATGGTGGTGTGCACCTGTGATCCCAGCTATTCTGGAGGCTGAGGTGGGAGGATTGCCTGAGCTCAGGAGACCGAGGTTGTAGTGAGCCGAGATCACACCACTGCACTCCAGCACTCCAACCTGGTGACAAAACAAGACTGTCTCAAAAACAGACAAACAAACAAAAAACTAGATGGGAGATTAGGGACAGAGAGAATCAGAGAATCAAAGAGAATCAAAGTGGTTTGTGGACAGAGGAAATTAGTGATACTCACACCCAGAGACCATCTTTAGTGTCCAGGCCATTTTGCTTAAGCTGCTGGTGAAATTGTGAAACTGGAGGCACTTGTGCTAAAATCTGTGCAGTAGATAAGGTTCTCGGGTTCTACTTTAGGTGGCAGAGTTGGAAA
The DNA here is from genome assembly GCF_037993035.2 of Macaca fascicularis. Taxonomy (NCBI): domain Eukaryota; kingdom Metazoa; phylum Chordata; class Mammalia; order Primates; family Cercopithecidae; genus Macaca; species Macaca fascicularis. Next base: position 34,204,570 of record NC_088384.1, read on the forward strand.
TCTGATTCCTTTTTGGTCTTTAGCTTCTAATGTACTTTAATGCAGTACATTGTGGGCATGGTGGGAATGTGGTTCAGAAATTTACCTAAACTCTGTGGACTTCCCCTTCTCTCCAGCCACGCACTCTGTCATCTTTGGTCCCACTCTTCAGATTTCAACTCTGATTCCATGGAGTTGGGGGGTGCTTGGGTTGCTCCGTTGGGGAGAACAGCATTCTGCCCCCATGGGCCTCAGTAGTACATGACTTGCTGTTTTCCTGGGGGTGGGCTTTAGTCATCTCTAGCTATAAAGGCACCGCTATCAAGAAACTGGGAGGAATGACCAGGAAACTGTCACCCCAAACCCTGCAGTTGGTTGCATTTTTTTTTTTAATTGAGATAGCATTTCACTCTGGCGCCTATGCTGGAGTGCAGTGGTGCGATCATGGTTCACTGCAACCTTGACTGCCTGAGTAGCTGAGACTACAGGCGTGCACCACCAAGCCTGGCTAATTTTAAAAATTTTTTGTACGTGCACCACCAAGCCTGGCTAATTTAAAAAATTTTTTGTAGAGATACGGTTTTGTGACATTGCCCAGGCTGGTCTCAAGCTGCTGGGCTCAAACCGTTTGCCTGCCTCCGCCTCTCAAAGTGCTGGGATTACAAGCGTGAGCTACCACGCCTGGCCCCGATGACTTTCTCATTGACGAGTTCAGCAGAGGAGAGATGATTGCCACAGTTTTAAAAAAGAAAGATGCCAGGTATGGTGGCTCACACCTGTAATCGCAGCACTTTTAGAGGCCGAGGCGGGCAGATCACCTGAGGTCAGGAGTTCCAGACCAACCTGGCCAACATGGTGAAACCCTGTCTCTACAAAAAAAAATACAAAAAGTACCCGGCTGTGGGTGTTGCACACCTGTAGTGCCAGCTACTCAGGAGGATGAAGTAGGTGGGTCATTTGAGCCTGGGAGGCCAAGGCTGCAGTGAACGGAGATTTACCACTGCATTCCAGCCTTGGTGCCAGAGCAAGACCCTGCTGTCTCAAAAAAAAAAATTAAAATAAAAGGCTGAGTGCAATGGCTCACGTCTGTAATCCCAGCACTTTGAGAGGCTAAGGTAGGAGTATTGCTTGAGGCCAGGAGTTTGAGAACAGCCTGTGCAACACAGTGAGACCCTATCTCTACAAAAATTTAAAAAATTAGCCTGGTGTGGTGGTGTACACCTATAGTCCCAGCTGCTCAGAAGACTGAGGTGGGAGGATCACTTGAGGACAGGAGTTCGAAGCTGCAGTGAGCTATAATTACACCACTGCATTCCAGCCTGGGTGACAGTGAGACCCTGTCTCTTGAAAGAAAGAAGAAAGGGAAGACAGAAATCAGATTAAAGAAGAGAGAAGAAGTGAGACTGTTGGCTTGTACCTTGATGAAAGGTGGAAGTGGAAGGGCAAGAGCTTCTGCTAAGCAGTGAGTACCTTGGCAAGGACAACAGTATCTTTTTCGTGTTCTGTTAGGCCGTGCCTCTCTAGCGCCCATATGAGTGCACGTGTGTTATGTGTGAGGGAATCTAGCAGAGGAGTCTTCCTGCATTAGGCACATCTGCAGGTGTCTGTTGAATTGTTTATCTGCTGAAGGATTCAGTCTGGTTAACTCTGGCAGGAGATTCGGTCTGGTTAACTCTGGCAGGAGAGGGACAGACAGCACAGCCATGTGGTTAACTAGTAGCTTTAATGGACTTTTCCTATGTAAAGCTGAAATGAAACCTTAGTGGGTTCCAGTCTTCTCCTCTCTCCTGCCCATGCTTCTTCTTTTTTTTTTTTTTTTTTTTTTTTTTGGAGACAGGGTCTTTCTCTGTGGCCCCGGCTGGAGTGGCATGATCTTGGCTCACTGCAGCCTTAACCTCCCGGGCCCAGGCCATCCCCCAACCTCAGCCTCCTGAGTAGCTGGGACAGCAGGCCCACACCACCACACCTGACTAATTTTAAAATTTTGTGTAGAGACAAGCTCTCTCTGTGTTGCCCAGTTTGGTTTTGAACTCCTGGGCTCAAGTGATCCTCCTGCCTTAACCTCTTAAAGTGCTGGGATTATGGGCATGAACCACTGCGCCCAGCCCCCTGTCTTTTCGGTTGCCAGTTGAAGTCTGGAGGTGGCATGGGTCCCGGGAGGCCGGTGCCAGTGTTGGAAGCTTGGGAAGAGAGAAGGAGCAGCTTGGTCGGGGGGAAGATGCAGAGTGCTCACTCCTGGCACCTGCAGCCCCTGGGGGAATGGCAGCTACCCTTTAGCATGGACTGTCCCCAGCCCACAGAAAGTCAGCTTACAAAGGTTCTAGCATATTCCTCCCTCCTCCACCAACAAAGCCCCTTGTTGTGGCTGGGAATTGTTGGGCTGTGAGGGGACAGGGACGGGGTGGGAGAGCAGCACCTGGCACTTGATGAGCACTGCAGCGATGGCAGCAGCAGAGATGCTTAGAGACCATCAGCCGTGCCACGCTCTGTCCTGAGTGCCCACGTGTCTTAATGCGCTCAGTCCTCACCACAGCGGACAGGCTGGGTGCTGTTATGATCTCTACTTTTCACACTAGGAAGTGGGGCACAGAAGGCTAAAAAACGTGGTGGCGTCAGGATTTAGATGAAGACATTGGGTTTTGGATTCGTACTCTCGCAGACCAGTTGAGGGCAACTGACTTGGGCGTCTTCCACAGGGTTATCTCCGTCCTGGGGGTCACCCCTTGCTGTCTTCAGACCCCTCCTCCATATTTCCCTCTCTTCACTCTGGAGTTATCTCTGAAATGCCGGGAGAGGTGCATTGAGGTGAATTGGCGTATTCCTTGAAATATTCCTGGCCTGTTTCTCAGGGGGTGGAGTCAGGAGGTAATTCTGAAGCACTGGGAGGAGAGCGTGGGTGCAGTGGGGCTTCCCAGGGGGGCACTTAGGACACTGTGTATTCAGGGACCTGGGGCTGTGCCTTGGGATCCAGAGAGTGCTGAGGGCAGCCTTGCTTCTGGAAAAGGTGAGGAAGCCCTTCCCTTCCTTCTGATTCCCAAGTTGTGGAACCCAAGCAGATCTATTATTGCCCCAGCTAAAGTCCTTTATGTATGGTTCTTTTAAGAGAATGAGCTGGGCCGGAGGTGGAGGAAGGCAAGGGGAGGGAGAGCATTAGGACAAATACTTAATGCGTGTGGGGCTTCAAATTTAGATGACAAGTTGATAGGTGCAGCAAACCACCATGGCACGTGTATACCTGTGTAACAAACCTGCACGTTCTGTACATGTATCCCGGAACTTAAAGTAAAATTAAAAAAAAAAAAATTAAAAAAAGAGAAGGAGCCACCTGGGAATCCTCATCACTGTGTGTAATTGGCACGTGAACTTATGGAACAGAACCTTTTACCCAGTTTGGCCATGACTAGTCAGAGTCATCCATTTTCCTGAGAAAAAGGAAAAAGGAAATATTTTAACTAGTGACACGGGCTTGGGTCAGTTTCTTTCCAAAACAGATAGGCTTTCTCAAAACCACCCTTGCAGGGGTAGGAAAAACAAACTTTCTGCTTTTGGTATTCTAAGCACCTTTAGACAGTGGGGTGTGTGGACAATTATATAAGAGAGTCGTAACAGTGACCACTTCACCTTCCCGTGGCCAGACTGCGCACACTTCATTTCTGGTCTTCAGGTAGGTTCCTTTCACCCTGTTTTATGCAGGGAAACTGTTCCAGTGAGGTAAAGGGCCATAAACCCAATAATGTGCATAGCTAATAACTCCAAATTCCGTGAGATAAATGTTGAGGGAGCAAAAGGAGGAGGAATGGGGCAGAAAAAGACAATATGAGGCAGGGAAAAAATTCACAGGTGGCAGCTTGAATCGGCCCTCAGAGTGTAGGAGCACCGTAGGAGCACCGCGCTAGGCCCTAGCGGAGGGTGGGAACACAAACAAGCCCCTGGGCCTCAACCACCCCCAGGGAGCCAGGGAGCAGAGGGGATTCCTACTTTAGCGATCCTTTACACACTGACTTTTTTCAGCACATTGATTGAGCACCTGTTGTATGTAAGTGCCACGTGGTAAGACAGCCTGTGTCTGCAAGAGGTTGATATTTCTAAGAGGTTAGATGCATTGTCAGCCATGCAAGTGCAGTAACCTGGATTTAACTGGCCAGGAAGCCCTGGACATAGAGTGCTAAGCAAATTTATGCTAACTAGTAAAATATTCTTGATTTGGTTTTGTTTATTTCTTGCACATAAGATTGAGAATTTCTAGAATTTACCTACCCCCTGTGGCTGCTGTTTGTGGAGTGTTTGTGTTTTGCAAACAGGATCACTTTGCAACTCCTTCCTGAGGACCAGCCCTGCACTTGGCTCGGGAAAGGCTGGGACCATTTCCCTTGCCTGCAGGCTGCCCTCGGGCCCGTCACCACTTTGGACCTGGTGCTCTCAATGTGCTTGTCCTTGCCCAGCTACTCATCGAGAGGTGTAGGTGCCCCAAGTGGACCGGGCAGCCCTTCCTAGAGGAGCGTTTTTTTTTTTGCGGGCTGTGCCCTTTCCTGGGTGCTGTAGCAGCGGTGGATGGGAGCAGTCCTGGGCATGGAGGCGCCTCATCCATGCTTTGGGCATTAGATTGTCCATGCTGCTTCTAAGGCTCCTTTCTAACCCGAGGACCACGGTGCTGTGTCTACCACGGCCTTGGAGCTGGTTGGAGCCTTGTGATAATGTCATCAGCCAGCATGGTAGCAAGCCCCCCATTCCTCCATCTTCCTGAAGTATTTCTTTGTCATGTGCTGTATTTGGAAGCTGATGTATTGTGGGAAAAGGCCTAACAGGACTTCTTACTACTGGATATGATGAGTGAGATACCGTTTTGCTTGAGTCTTAACTTTTATTTTCTAAGACCTTTGGTTCCATTTGATCAGTTCCATTCAAACAGAAATTACGTATATCTTCTAGAAATGAGTTAAACACCTAATCTCTGCTTCCTGCTATATTAATATAGCTGACTGGCTAACATGAAGGACACTTTACTTGCTGCTAATGACAAGTTCCCTCTGTGCATGACCACCAGCCCGGGGGAAGGGTTCATGGCTTAAAGGTATCTCTTACCCTTCAGGCAAAGTTAATGTATGGAAACGTGGATTTATCTTCAAAATAAACCAGTGTGTATCTGTACTTCTTGGCTTGAAATTAAATTCTTCGGCTGGGCGCGGTGGCTCAAGCCTGTAATCCCAGCACTTTGGGAGGCCGAGGCGGGTGGATCACGAGGTCAGGAGATCGAGACTATCCTGGCTAACATGGTGAAACCCCGTCTCTACTAAAAATACAAAAAACTAGCCGGGCGTGGTGGCGGGCGCCTGTAGTCTCAGCTACTTGGGAGGCTGAGGCGGGAGAATGGCGTGAGCCCGGGAGGCGGAGCTTGCAGTGAGCCGAGATCGCGCCACTGCACTCCAGCCTGGGAGACACAGCGAGACTCCGTCTCAAAAAAAAAAAAAAAAAAAAAAAAAAAAAAGAAATTAAATTCTTCACAGTAAAGGAATTTTGCAACAGAGTTCCTTCTGTAGGAATTTAAAAATTTACCTTGCTACAGACAATATTTTAGGCAGTCTGATATCCCACCATTGGTGGGTATGACTGCCTGTCACTTTCACCTGCCTGCCCCTCTTTTTCCCCCGACAGCACTTACACACATGCAGGCTCAGAGGCACAGGTGCTCCTGACTCTGCCTGCAGTCTCCCAGGCCTGTTATCTGGGCCTGTTGGTGCAGCACATGGATCTAGGTGCTGTCACAGACTGTCAGTTGTAGAGTGTCCTGGCAGGGCCTGGCTGGCCTAGTGTCTGCTCATGCAGTATTCATCTGCACGCCAGGGGCCGTCTGGACCATCTCTGCTGCGCTGCCCCACTCAGCTCCGTGTGCAGGTGCTTTCCTTTCTTGCTTGTCTCCAGGCCATTTTTCTAAGCTTTTATGAGGTCCGGATGCTTAGGCACAGGCAGTAGGCAGGAAAATCCAGCAGGGCATATAGATCATTCCCAGTAGTAAAAGAGGTCAAGGGGTTTGGCTAAAAATCTCGCTTATATTGGGATATGGGAAAAGTGAGAGGGAACTGATTTCTCAGGAATCCGCTTCATAATATATGTCATGGCATGTTTGCCTTCAATCCTCATGACAGTCTCACAAAGTTACCCATGTGAGGCCCACTTGAAAGATGAGGCACATTGAGGTTAGATGACTTGCCTGAGATCTGTCACCTGGTAAATGGTGGAGCTAAATCAGAGTAAGACAGTGAAAATGCGTGTGGTTAAGAGCTTGGACTCTGGAAGCAGATTGTGCTGTACTATACCAGTTACTAGAGTGTGTGACCGGGAGTGTGTTCCTTATCCTCCCGAGACTCAGTTTCCTCATCTGTGCAATGAAGGGCGTAACAGTCCTACTCACCTTGTGTGGTCGTAAGCACTAGAATCCTCCCAGGCACGTGGTAAGCACGCAGCGAGCACCCCAAGCATCAGCTGGTACTGTCACTGACTGGTGCTCCTGAAACTTGGAACGGAATTCTGAGGCTTGGGGCTTCCTCTCCTTCAGAGACAGTCTTCAGGGGAGCGTGCTGGGTCCAGACTATCCAGTGATGAGCACAGGTTTCTCAGCAGTGTTTGGATGGGTGAGAATGCACAGTACCACCTCCAAGGGGGAGTTCTTTCCTGTCTTGCTGGTCCTCTCTTCATCCCACTTGCTCCCGCTCTCTAACTGCCTTTCTCATCAGTGTGAAAGCATCTGCAGAAGCCTGTTCTCTAGCTCACTCCCGATCCCCTGGGGCTTTGCTTTTTTTTTTTTTTTTTTTTTTTTTGAGACGGAGTCTCGTCGCCCGGGCTGGAGTGCAGTGGCCGGATCTCAGCTCACTGCAAGCTCCGCCTCCCGGGTTTACGCCATTCTCCTGCCTCAGCCTCCCGAATAGCTGGGACTACAGGCGCCCGCCGCCTCGCCCGGCTAGTTTTTTTTTTGTATTTTTTTAGTAGAGATGGGGTTTCACCGTGTTAGCCAGGATGGTCTCGATCTCCTGACCTCGAGATCCGCCCGTCTCGGCCTCCCAAAGTGCTGGGATTACAGGCTTGAGCCACCGCGCCCGGCTGCATTTTTTAAATTAGCCATTCTTTAAACCTCCTGAAATAACTTATTTATTAAAGTTGTATCCGTTGGTCCCTTCCTCCACGTGTTGTGTTGTCCTGGGTTTTAGGGCAGGGCGGCTTCATGGAAGTGTACTACGACCTTGTCTCTGCTCATGACAAACCCGCCTGCTTCAGGAGAGCCAGGAGTAATATACACAACAGTTATGGGGAAGAAAAGGGACGAAATACCCAGATGGCATAAACAGTGTGGTTCGGGAAAACAAGCGTGCTATTACTTCTTGAAAATCTATTATATGCCAAGCACCAGTTCAGAAGATTTATGTGTATCATCAGCCCTGCAAGTTGGGGATACTGAGTCATTCCCTCTTTACAGATGAGGACCCAGAGACAGAAGCATCGTGCAGGGGCACCCAGCACATGGGTGAGAGGAGCTGGGGGTTTGAACCTGCAACCATGTTGACTTCTGTGGGCCTATAGAGGAGATGCAATTTGAACTGTGCCCAGGCCATGGTAGGATTGTCTAAGTGAGATGTGGGGGTGCTGGGGTGAGTGCAGGCTCAGGGCTGAGAGTGAGCAGCTTGCGTTCAGGGGCAGCGAGGAGGCCAGCCTGGCCAGGCTCGGTTGCGTTCAGCGTTGGTTCTGTCCGTGTGAGGGGAGGTAAGTAAGATGTGTTCCTTGCCCTCTGGGATCTTGCTGCAGCTGGTGAGACAGACACACAAATAGATGATTTCAGTGCTGTATGGTAAGAGCTGTGATGAGGGTAAGTATGGGGAGCTGTGGGAGCAGAGCAGGGGGAGCCGGGAGCGTTCCCAGAGCCTTGCCCTGACTGCGAGGGCGAGGTGAGGTAGCGGCAGGCTTAGCGGTGGAAGGCAGGAAGGGATTCGAAAGACAGAGAACAGCAGGAGCAAAGGCATGGCCTTGAGGGCTTTTCTTGTTTATTCTCATGGTCGAACGGATGTCAGGGTACAGTGTGGGCTTTATGGGCATCGGGGAATCTGTCGGGGGTTTGAACACACAGCGACAGCATGGAAGTCGAGTTTTAGGTCAGTCTTGTGGAGGCGGGAGAACTGAGTCAAGCAAGATCAGCCGGGGAGGAGTCAGCACACTTTTTTCTGTAAAAGGCCAGAAGGTAAATGTTTTAGGTTCCATGAGCTGGTTGGACTCCGTGGCTGCCTCCGTCTGCTGTTGTGTGAAGGCAGCCACAGAGAGCACAGAAGTGGATGGCTGTGGCTGGATCCCAGTAATGCTTTTATTTGTGGCCTCTGAAATTTAAATTTTATGTCATTTTTACATGTCACAGAATAGCCTCCTTTTCATTTTTTCCCCAGCCCTTTAGAAATGTAAACACCATTCTTGGCCTGCAGGCTGGATCTGGTGCGCAGGCGGTGGTGTGCCCACCCCCGGGTCTGGCGCGTGGGCGGTGGTGTGTCCACCCCTGGCAGGTGGGGATGATTCAGGTGTGACACGACAAGGAACTGGAACAGGAGGTTGGCAGCGGATGTGGAGAGGAAGGGACCTGATGCCAGATACATTTTTGGGAAGAGGACACTGATAAGATAGAAGGGATAAGGAAAGGGCAGCACCCCAGATAATGCTGGGCAGGTGCCTTCCCAGCCCCCTGTTGGTAAAGCTGGCCTTGTTTTCCAAGTGTCAGCAGTATGACTTGGTTCTGAAGAAAAACCCAGAGATGGTGGATGCCGCAGACTTCCCTCAGCATTGTTAGCTGTCCCCGTCGTCTCCCTGGGAGTGGTGCTGTGCCAGTTTCTCTGCTGCCTTGGCCTCAGGTGTGCTGGGCAGCGGGTGCCCCCTGCTGTGACTGGGGCAGCATGCCTACCTGTTTTTGGGGCCACAGGTAGTCATGTTTAGGGCAACTCTATTTTGATATAATTTCCTGTTTACAGAGAAGTTGCAGAAGGAGTACTAGGCACTCCCCGTCTATTACCTGGATTTATTAGATTGGATCGTTTGACCTCATTTGCTTTATCATTCTCCCCATGTGTAGACGCATTTTTTTCCCAGACCAATTTGAAAGTTGAAGACATTGTGCCCCTTTACCCTAAATAATTGAGTGTGGGTTTATCAAGAATAAGGATATTCTTGTCCACACCACAGGACAGTGATCAGGAAAGTTCCCAGTGACAGTGCTGTTTCTGTCTTTGAAGCTAGCATCCCTCCAATTGCCCTTGCTCACAGAGTACCTGCCGTAGGTAGTGACGTGGCAGCTGTTCCATACAGGTGGGAAGGTACCTGCCCGTCTCTGCACACACACAAGCCTGCAGTGGTTCCCCAGCACCCATGCTAGGCTGCCCGGGGGGCAGCAGGCCCAGCAGTTGACTAAAGGGAGAGCAGGCCTAGGGCTCATGGATCACTTGTCTTGATCGTCTGAGCTGCAGAGGGTGGGGACTGTGCTTTCCTTCACATAGCTCCTGCCAGTCCCTGCTGCCTCCAGGAGGAAGGCCATCTTCTGAACGGAACAGCCACTCAGTTACAGTTTCAAACACCTTCTCTTTCAGCTTTCCTCTCCTCCATTGCCTGTCAGTCTATGGAAAATGATTCTTCTTATTCCTTTTTCTTTTTTCTTTTCTTTTTTTTTCGAAACAGGGTGTTGGTCTATCATCCAGGCTGGAGTGCAGTGGCATGATCATAGCTCTCTGCAGCCTGGAACTTCTGGGCTCAAGCAATCCTCCTTCCTCAGTCTCCTGAGTAGCTGGGACTGCAGGTGTGCACCCCTATGCCTGGCCAATTTTTCTTTTATTATTAGTAGAGATGGGGTCTCGCTGTGTTGCCCAGGCTGGCCTCGAACTCCTAGTCTCAGTGATTCTCCTGCCTCAGCTTCCCAAAGTGTTGGAATTACAGAGGTGAGCCACCACACCCAGTCAAAAATGTTTCTTCCAGGATGGATTTTTTGTGTGCTTACTCTTGAAAATAAAATGGAATTAAATTGGTGTAATCTATTTTGGAACTAAATGGGAAAAAGGAGGTATCCTACCATTTCTGACGTAGGACAAAAAGGCATTTTCTTTTGGCTACTTAAAAGACTGAAACTGGATATAGGGAAGTGTCTGATGCATATTCCGTAGTTCCTTATGAGTAGCCTGCATAGTTCAAGGGGAACCATGGGAAAGAAATCTGGGCATTCTGTGCGTGATGAGACAGGGGTAGAGGGATGCATTTTTCTCTGTGTGAAGTGGATGACTCACTGCGTCGAGCTAAATTCTCTGTGACTTAACTAAGTGCTCAGTCTTTGCCTTAAACCTACTTAGATGGGATCAAGACCCTGTACTGTTCAGTCATTACCTACCTCTTTTTTTTTTTTTTTTTTTTTTGGAGACAGAGTCTCACTCTGTTGCCCAGGCTGAAGTGCAGTGGCACCATCTCGGCTCACTGCAGCCTCTGCCTCCCGGGTTCAAGCGATTCTCCTGCCTCAGCCTCCCGAGTAGCTGGGACTACGGGCGTGTGTTACCACGGCTGGCTAATTTTTGTATTTTTAGTAGAGATGGAGTTTTACCATGTTGGCAGTCTGGTTTCGAACGCCTGACCTCAGGTGATCTGCCTGTCTTGGCCTCTCAAAGTGCTGGGATTACCGGCACGAGCCACTGCGCCCGGACCAGTCATTACTGACCTCTTAAGAGTCATTCTTGTGGCTGGGCGAGGTGGCTAACGCCTGTAATCTCAGCACTTCGGGAGGCCGAGGTCAGGAGTTCAAGACCAGACTGGCCAAGATGGTGAAACCCCGTCTCTACTAAATATACAAAAATTAGCCGGGCGTGGTGGTGGGTGCCTGTAATCCCACCTTCCTGGGAGGCTGAGGCAGATAATTGCTTGAACCTGGGAGGCGGAGCTTGCAGTGAGCTGAGATTGCCGCCACTGCACTGCAGCCTGGGCGACAGAGTGAGACTCTGTCTCAAAAAAAAAAAAAAAAAGAGTGATTCTTGTGTCCCAGCATATCTGAAATTCAAGAGTCATGAGTTCTGCAGGGCCTGGGGCTGGGCCTGAGAGAAGGCAGGTGGGTCCTAAAGGAGGGTGAAGATGCGAGTGGCCTCTGCAGACCCTGATCTCCCAGTCTAGATGAGAAAGCCTCCGTTCTGCTGCTGCGCAGTGAGCTCAGGTGAGTTACCTGATGGTTTCACCTTTGTCAAGTAGGGTGGAATTGGCTGCCTACCAGTTTAAAGGGGCCTGCTGGGAATAAAATTTGAATATAGAATTGGGCAGGCATGCTTTGAAAATATAGAATACGGCCGGGTGCTGTGGCTCACGCCTGTAATCCCAGCACTTTGGGAGGCTGAGGCAGGCGGATCACGAGGTCAGGAGATCGAGACCATCCTGGCTAACACGGTGAGACCCCCGTCTCTACTAAAAATACAAAAAATTAGCCGGGCCTGGTGGCAGGCGCCTGTAGTCCCAGCTACTCAGGAGGCTGAGGCAGGCGGATCACGAGGTCAGGAGATTGAGACCATCCTGGCTAACACGGTGAGACCCCGTCTCTACTAAAAATACAAAAAATTAGCTGGGCGAGGTGGCGGGCGCCTGTAGTCCCAGCTACTCGGGAGGCTGAGGCAGGAGAATGGCGTGAACCCGGGAGGCGGAGCTTGCAGTGAGCCGAGATCGCGCCACTGTACTCCAGCCTGGGTGCTGGGTGGCAGAGTGAGACTCCGTCTAAAAAAGAAAAAAGTACAGAATACAAGTGCCGTTTACTTACTGCTGCTTCCCCCCCCGCCCCAGGCAGAGGCTACTGCTCACTACTAGTGTAGGAGGACCAGTGACAGAGGTGTCAGAAGCTTCCCTGGCAGGACCTGCTCATCCTCTGGACCTTGTAGTTTTGTGGAATCCGCAAGGCAAGGCAGACAGATCCAGCAAACACCAGCTTGAAAGTACCAGGGACAAGTAGAGGGAGTAGATAGAGGTCATGGGCTCTGTTCTCAGAGTTCACAGTTCACTTTGGAAGTCAAGGTGAATACTAAAAGAGCAACATGGGCACCAGGGAGGCAGGGAATCAGGCACGCAGCACGCGTGGGCATTCTGCTGCGCAAAAGGCAGGGGCTGTTCCCTCCCTCCTGGACCTTCCTCCCATGCTCCAGGCACACCCTGCGTCAGGGCTGTGGGACAGGCTCCCCCTCCCTGAAACACTCTTTCCTGCAATATTGCATGCGAACTCCCTCAACCCTTCATGCCTTCGCTCAGATGTTACCTCCTCTGGGAATCCTCATGCCCCCCAGTGTAAAATGTCAGTGTGTCTCCTTCCCTCAGTGCTCCGGATTCCCTGTACTCTGCTTTACTCTCCGTTTTTCCGGAGCACTGACCCCTCTAGCGTGCTGTGTTGCTCGCTCATGCTTACGGAGAGGTGGCAGGGCCCGGGCTCTGGAGACAGGCTGCCTGGGGTTGATTTGTGACTTCACCACTTGCTACTCATATGGCTTTGGGTGATTATTTAACCCCTTTGGCCTTGGTTTCCTCATTTGTATGAATAATACCTAACTCAGAAGTTTTGTGAGGATCAAGTGAATTTATATTTATAAAATTCATAGCATTAACACCTGCCATGGAGTCAGAGCTGTATTATGTAAGTGTTTAATAAATATAGCTTTTATTGTCCGTCTTCTTCCACAAAAATAGAAGCTTCATGAAGTCAGAAACCCTATTTGTTTTGTTCTCTGACAGATCCCTAAGCATTTAGAGCAGGACATGGGGCAGAGCAGCCCATCTGTGTTCACTGAACAAGTGACTGGGTGGGGGGTGGGGGGTGGTCTGGGAAGGCGTCAGGGAGCGGTGGGGTATGGGTCAGTGCTGTGGATGGCGCAGGCCACTGGGTCCCTGTTCCAGCTCTGCATTGGTGGCCGCGTAATCTTGGACCACTGTCTTCATCTCTCGGAGTCTCTGGGGAGGCCCTTCTCGCAGAGGCGTACGCAGGATTAGGTGAAACACTGCACAGTATGTGCCAAGTGCAGTCTTGGCCTGGCTGGCAGCAGATGGTTGGGGAATGTTAGTTCCTTTTCCTTTCTCAGCACCCCTGGAATAAAGGAGTTGGGAACTGGCTCTCCGGGCAGTGGAGGAAGTGGGTTCAAGGGAGGGACCGGGGAAATCCTGAGTCTAGGTGTTGAGCAGGGGCAGAAACAAGATGTTGGAGAGATGGAACTTGCCTGGCAGGAGTGGTTTCTAAGAAGAGCTGTTGATTGTTGAACTTTGATGCTCAGGTGAGGGTTTGGATTTTTGGGGGATAGCTTTATTTTGGTATAGTTTCAGAAAAGTTTGAGAATAGTACATGAGTTCCTATTTACCCTTCACCTAGAGTCACCAGTGGTTTGCGTTTTACCCCATTTGCTTTTTCATATTTTTTTCTTCTCTTTGAATTTTTTTTTTCCCAGAACAATTTGTAAATTAGTGAAAATGTCCCCCTTAACTCCTGAATCCTTCAGTGTCTGTTTCCTGGGAACAAGAATATTCTCTCGGAGTCTGATAGGGCACCCTAGCATAGGGTGCTTCCACAGAAAGTGGCACAGTGTGAAGGTGTCCAGAGAGGAGGAAGGTGTGGCGGGCAGTGTGGAACAGTGTCCACTGAAGGGTGGGGTGGTGAGGACAGGGTAGTGACTGGGCACAGAGAAGAGACGTGGACCAGGAGACCTGGAGTGGGACAAGCAGCGCTGTCTTCTGGGGAGGAAAGCTGCGTAGAGACTCTGAGGAGGCGGGTTTAGCTTCAGCCTCGTGCTTGGGAGCATAGAGTCAGAGTTCGGAGGTGCAGCTGAGTCTGAAGGACGCTGCCGGCCTCCATCCTCGGGGTGCACAAGGTTCCGTCATGAGGATAATAGGTAGAGATGAGTGTACTGTAGTCCCGTGTGGACTTAGGAGTCACTAGTGACAACAGCAGGTGGAATTAAGACCCTTGGTTGTTAAAGAGTGGGAAGGATGGTGGGAAGCCAAGGGCCAAAGCCAGTCTAGGGGGGTGCAGGAAGGGTCCCAGGGAAACGGGGAGGGGTGAAGACCCAAGGAGGTTGAAGGGAAGGTGGTGCAGCAATGTAAGAAGAGACAGGATTGGCCACATGCGGTGGCTCACAGCTGTAATGCCAGCGCTTCGGGAGGCCAAGACGGGAGAGACCAACCTAGGCAACAAAGAGACCCGTTCTCTAAAAAAGAAAAAACAAGAGAGAGAATGAGAGAGACTGACTGAGCTAGAAGAGACCCATGGGGCCCAGAGGCATTCCCAGGCTGCATCCTCAGCCCAAGGTTCTCTGGGTCTGAGGTACTTTTTGGACTCTGTCCTTTCCAGATCAGGAGCCGAGCTCACAAGCTTTAAGGAATACTCTATGACTGACGCCACCCAGGGTGCTAAACCCAGTCAGACTGTTGAAGGATTTAAAATGCACTTCCCCGCTGCCTAAGTGTTTTTGTAGAAGAAATACCTCAGGGAGAATGTATTAAAGAAAACTTTTTAATTTAATTTTATTTTCTTTTTTGAGACGAAGTCTCATTCTTTTGCCCAGGCTGGAGTGCAGTGGTGCCATCTTGGCTCACTGCAGCCTCTGCCTCCTGGGTTCAAGCGATACTCCTGCCTCAGCCTCCCGAGTAGCTGGGATTACAGGCGCCTGACACCGCGCCTGCCTAATTTTTGTATTTTTAGTAGAGACAGGGTTTCACCATCTTGGCCAGGCTGGTCTTGAACTCCTTTCCTCTTGATCCACCCACCTCTCCCAAAGTGCTGGGATTACAGGCATGAGCCACCGCGCCTGGCCAAGAAAACGTTTTCTATTTCAGCTTATGCTAAGTTTTAAAAATGGCATTTTCCCCCATTTTTGAAAAGATAACGTGTTACATGTGTGGTTCCTCCAATGCCCGGCTGTGGGAAAGCCTGGATTCCCTTTGGAGCACAGACTTCAGGAGTGCAGCCACTGCGGGGCTGCACTGTGTTTCCACAGGTGCCGTCACCACCTTTCATGTGCTGAATGCTGGGAATTCAGTAGTGAGCCGTGGACTACCAGAGCCAGCCCATACCCTGTTGTTACTTTTTTTTAATTTTTTGAGACAAGGTCTTGCTCTGTTGCCCAGGCTGGAGCGCAGTGGTGCAGTCTCGGCTCACTGCAACCTTGACCTCCAAGGCTCAAGCGATTCTCTCACCTCAGCCTCCTAAGTAGCTGGGACTACAGGCAGGCACCACTACTCGCTGCTAATTTTGTTAATTTTTGTAGAGGCAAGGTCTCGCTGTTACCAAGGCTGGTCTCCAACTCCTGGGCTCAAGCGATCCGTGTACCTCAGCAGGTGTGGGCCACCTCACCCGTCTCTTAAGGAATTTTGCAAGTGGGTTGTTAACTGCCGCCATTATAATTAAATGAATTATAATAAAGACAAAGGTAATAAATACTCAAAACTCATCACTTCCTCGTGACCTTAGCATCACCTGTGCCATCCCATCTGCGGTGTCTGGTAGAGACATGTAGTGATGTGCCGTACGCATCTCTTCACAACTGTGTCTGCACTCAGATATGTCACGTTGGGGTCTGGACATTAGCCTCGGTGGGAGCATTTACACCATGGACACTCGAAAACATGACACATTAGGGCTGGGTTTATTGTTTTATTCGTTGTCTAAGAAAGTGATGAAGAAAATGTTGACATTGCAGTTTAAACTTACAGTGTTTTGTGTCTATAGCCATTATATTGTGAATAGTACAAGAAAATTGAGTAAATATTCTTCTGGTATTTGAAACTAGTGTCCAGTTCAGCAGAGAAGTTGTTTATATCATGATTGATCTTTATCTTCTTTCAGTTTTTATTCCTTAAAGTAGAGTAAATGGCCACAGATGTAACAGTTGGACCAAATTAAAAAAAAAAATCTAGAAAAGCCTTCTGGAAGAATCAGTTGGCTCTGTGGAATTTATAATGAAGAGTATTATAGATTTTATTCCTATGTGCTTTATTATAGTATATAATTGTGTATTTTATATATATTTATTACTATATTGTATATTTTATTACCATTGTGTGTGGCATATCTTTTATATCATTAAAATTGAAAATAAATGTCTGTCCATACAAATACATGCACATGTTTTTGGAGACCAGTCTGTTAAGCATTTACTAGCACAGTACCGCAGTGGGTGAAATAAATACTGCCCTCCTGCAGTCCACAGTGTCTGGGGAGGACCGATAGACAGATGAGCACAGACGCCTCCAAGTGTGCAGGGCACTGATGGGGGCCAGGGCAGGCCCAGCCAAAGTGCAGGACCTGGCACTTAGTCGGAGGTGAGGATGGAGTTGAGCAGGAACCAAGGGTGACTGGCCGGCATAGCCGCATCTGGGCGAGGCTGAGGCAGCGGAGCAGACGGGCAGATGGTGTGCCTCCGCGGAGTGATAAGGCGGAAACCGTGGCGCTCTGGAGAAAGTGGGTGTGGCCGGAGTGCACAGCTGCTCGTTGGAGGTTGCATGAAGGGCACATTGACAGCTTGAGGATTCTGCCGTCAGGCGGGTTGTCCCCTCCGTTGCCACAGATACTTTTAGGCTTCAGACAAGGGGTGTTAAAGTAATAATTGCTGTGAAGTAAATACTTAAGTTCAGCAAATACAGACTGTCCAATTCCTGTGTTCAAGACTCTGCTGATGGTTTTCCGGGAGCCGAAAGGTGTCCTTGCCCACTAGGAATGTATTCCATGGTAGGGAACCAGACGTGTGTGCAGTCTGCTGTGGTAGCAGGCAGATTTGAACAAAGTGCTGTGGAGGAGGCCATTAATTCTGATTGCGGGATGGGAAGGCAGGAAAGTAGTTTGCAGCAATTTCCTTTTGGAAGCTCAGAAGAATGTCCTACCTTTCACCAAAGGCCCTTACCGTCTTTATTTCCCAGTTTATCTCCGTTCCCCTGCCCTGAGCTGCTGCTGTTTCATGAATGCTAATTCTGCCTCTAGCCAGACTGCTAGAGAGGACCACATCCCATGCTTCCTCCTGTTCCTCAAGAGCTCGTATTACGCACCTTCAGAAAGACTTGCTGGGGGCCAGGTGCGGTGGTTCACCCCTGTAATCCTAACCCTTTGGGAGGCCAAGGCGGGAGAATCCCTTGAGCCCAACAGTTCCAGACCAGTCTGGGCAATATAGCGAGACCCCATCTCTATACAAAATTAAAATATTAGTTGGGTGTGGTGGCATATGCCCGGCGTGGTGGCGGGTGCCTGTAGTCCCAGCTACTTGGGAGACTGAGGAAGGAGAATGGCGTGAACCCGGGAGGCGGAGCTTGCAATGAGTCGAGATTGCGCTACTGCACTCCAGCCTGGGCGACAAAGCAAGACTCAGTCTCAAAAAAAAAAAAAAAAAAAAAAGAGTGCTACATGGCTCAAAGCCGGAGCAAATAAGACGGCCAACAGAACATTAGTATGTAAGTTAAATGTTTTATTTCTTTGTAATCTTAGCTGAACAATATAGGCAGAGGTGGATTGCCAAAATATGTTGTGGGGATCAGGGTAGAAGACAGTGTAAGTTTTTCATTCTGGTAACTTGTCCACATAACCCAAATTCACTTCTTGCTGTTAAATTCCATGTCTTATACTAGAGTAAATAAAGCTGAAAATCTAATTAGATAACACAAGGGAGTTAAGGTTACAGTGGGAAACAGCACTGCCCCATTTTCTTGGCTTTTGCTTAAATATAACCTCAACGCACTTGTATCCAGCCTCCAGCTATTCCCAGAAGCCTGGAAGCAATCACTGTGCTCAGCAGTCATCAGTTTATGGCTGGCTTTTTATTTTAAATCAGTGGCATGCTGGATAAAATACATGTATATATAGAGTTTGTTTGTTTGTTTTGAGACGGAGTCTCACTCCGTCACCCAGGCTGGAGTGCAGTGGCGCGATCTCGGCTCACTGCAAGCTTTAAAGAGCTTTTGTGACTTAGGCTCTGCTTTCAAAGGATTATAAGTTTCCAAAAGCTAGAACAGTCACCAAACGTAAGTTCTGCGTGTTAAAGGTTATGAGAGTGTTACAGACTACCTAGCTGTAGAGACTTCTTTTGTTTTGAGACGGAGTCTCGCTCTGTCACCCAGGCTGGAGTGCAGTGGCGCGATCTCGGCTCACTGCAACCTCCGCCTCCCGGGTTCACGCCGTTCTCCTGCCTCAGCCTCCTGAGTAGCTGGGACTACAGGTGCCCGCCACCACGCCCAGGTAATTTTTTTTGTATTTTTAGTAGAGATGGGGTTTCATCGTGTTAGCCAGGATGGTCTTGATCTCCTGGGTGAATCTTCAGTCTTTTCTGTTGTGATAATTAAATAGGAGGAGGAGCTCAGGGGGCTTGTCTTTTATTTATTTATCTTAAACATTTTTTAATTTACTTTTTTTTTGAGACAGCTTCTCACTCTTGCTGGAGTGCAATAGTGCAATCACAGCTCACTGCAGCCTCAACCTCCTAGGTGCAAATGCTCCTCCCACCTCAGCCTCCCCAGTAGCTGGGACCACAAGTGCGTGCCACCATGCCTGGCTAATTTTTTGTAGAGATGGCATCTCACCGTGTTGCCCAGGCTGGTGTCAAACTCCCGGGCTCAACTCATCTTCCTGCCTCGACCTTCCAAAGTGCAGGGATTTCAGGTATGAGCCATTGCACGTGGCTGGTCTGTCTTTTAGAAAGGGCCCGTGATTGCCTGCGTCTAAGCCTGGCTCTGGTTGGTCTCCCTTCTGCATGCAGCAGACACCGAAACTCTGAACTGCTGCCCCGGTTCCACAGTGGGGCTGGAAGGGGTCGGTTGTGGCCATCAGCTTTACGCCCTGTGCTGCCTCCACTGTCACGACCTGTGTGTGGCTCCATCCTGGGCCTCATGATGACCAAGCCTGTGTCCCAGGCCTTCTGGGGAAGAATCATATATATGCTCAGTTATATACCCTACAGAAGTCTCTTACCAGGTTTGAGACTGGTAGAAAGTTTCTCCCGTTTGGTGAGCCATCTGTTCTGATGTCCTTTGAAGTACAACATTCCCTCCCCAGGCCTCCCCCAACCCTTGTTTTCCCCATGGTGAGGCTTGGCAAGCATTGATGCCACAGGACATGAGTGAAGAGGGTGGCAGCAGGCCCTCTGTCTGCATGCACAGGCCTCTCTTCTCCCATTTCCTCCCATCTGAGTGGTGAAGGAGGCTTACTCACCCCGCGGAAGAGTCAGGAGTAAAGACACACAGCAGGCAGGCTTGGAGTCACAGGACGCTCCTTAAAGAACTGAGTACTACTGGGCATGGTTGAGGGCCCCCTGTAGCTGGAGGTGGGCAGCCCATGTGGGCCCAACTGGGCAAGGCGTGACATGCCTGACACACAGGGGCCTGAGGGCAGGTCTGTGCGGGCATTGTCGGGACTGTGGGCGCTTGGGGGCTGGCAGTGCCAAAGGCTACTTATGCTGACGGGTCAGGTTACAGCTGCTGTGGGAACTGTGGCCTCTGAATTTCCTGGCTTATGCGTGGAATTTCAGTTGCACAATACTACAACAACTTGGATTCTTTTTCCTCCCTTTCCTCTCCCTCCTTGGCACTTAATTTTATATCACAGTGAATAAGATCCATATCTTTCTGCCCTTGCCCTTTTTCCTGGGGCAGACAGTCTTACCCACCTTCCTTCTCCTGCTGCCCCAAAGTGTGTCTGCCGGGAGACCAGCCCAGGGTCCTGACCTGTGGGAATCTTCCTTCTGCCTCCAAGGCCCTGAGGATGGGGGTGAGCTGCCCGGGATGGGCTGTTGTGTGTTGTAGGGGGGTTCAACCTTTCTATGTGCTTACCCCTCCCCAATGTGCCTTGCTGTCCCTACTCCCGTATGTCTGTTCACCTGTTCCGTGTGCCTGGCCCACCCTCCCAGGTGGCTTGGCCCGGTTCGCCCCAGACTTCAGTTTCTACTTGGAGTCCCGCCCTCTTTGGGAAACCCGTCATCACCAGCTTACCTGAGAATTATTTCCCCTTCCAGTGGACCATGTGACTTGAGCATTTCATTTGGTGTTTAATCAGATACTGCCTCAGGATATATATTTTCTTGTCTCAAGATTTTTTGTGTTTTGTTTGAGATGGGATGGGATGGTCTGGTTCCTTTTTTCTACAAACCAAATTATAAAATTTGAGGGCCAAGATTTTAACAGTACCTTGCTTATTAAGTAGCCATTGGTTTGTAACTGATTTGCTGAATGAGCACATGTTCTTAGTGTTTGCCTTGAGGAGCACATTGGGCTTGCAGACAATGAAAGATGGAGAAAAAAGCGAGGCCCTTGCATCCAGATTCGTTAAGAGGCCTTGCCTGGCCTTGTGTGGAGTGGCCTGCCTGCCTTGCCATCTCCTCTTCCTCTCTCACTGAGCCCTGAGCCCACTGGCCGGTGGTGCTGGAAGGCCATGTCTGTTGTCACCTGCCTGTGCACCTGTGCTGCTTCTCCTTGCAGCACAGCTTGCAGGAGCACCTGCAGGCTCCTCCTTTCCCTGGGCATCCCCCCTCCCGGGTCGGACTGGATACCACTTCATTACCACCTGAAGGGCCAGGGGGCCCCTTCTGATGTTTTCTCTTACGCTGCTGTTCTTTTTCTCACAGTGTGTCAGTATGGACGTATCTGTGTATTGATGTTTTTATACAAATGGTTGTGTCCACCACTGTGCTTCCATCTCTGGGGCACAGGAGACATAGGAGTTCTGTTCACATTCTGTGCTTAGCCCCAGCACAGTGCCTGGTGCCTGGTCGACTCAGTCAGTGCTAGATGAATGACCTGTTGTTTGTTTGTTCGTTTGTTTGTTTTGACATGGAGTCTTGCACTGTCACCCAGGCTGGAGCGCAATGGTGCAATCTCGGCTCACTGTAGCCTCCGCCTCCTGGGTTCAAGCGATTCTCCTGCTGAGGCCGAGGAGGCTGAGGCCTCCCAAGTAGCTGAGAATACAGATGCGCAACACCATGCCCAGCTAATTTTTTTGTATTTTAGTAGAGGAGGGGTTTCACCACGTTGGCCAGGTTGGTCTCAAACTCCTGACCTCAAGTGATCCACCTGCCTCAGTCTCCCAAAGTGCTAGGATTACAGGCATGAGCACCCAGCCCCCCTTTTTTTCCTGACACAGGGTCTTGCTCTGTTGCCCAAGCTGGAGTGCAGTGGCGTGATCTCGGCTCACTGCAGCCTCCGCCTCTGGAGCTCAAGTGGTCTTCCCACCTCAGCCACCTGAGTAGCTGGGACTTACAGGCATATGCCACTATGGCCAGCTAATTTTTTTGGTTTTTTTTTGGTAAAGACGGGGTTTTGCCGTGTTGCCCAGGCTGGTCTCGAACTCCTGAGCTCAAGCAGTCTCTCCACTTTGACCTCCCAAAGTGCTGGGATCACAGGTGTGTGCCACCATGCCCGGCCTCCAGAAGACTTTTTAACAGGTCATGGAACACAGTTTAGAAAATGCTGCCTGCAAGCAGGGTGGGGTGCTGAAATCAAGGACAAGATAAATAGAATAGGAAAGACATAACATAAAAAAAAATTTCCACATTAAAAAAAAATCCTGCCCAATTAAATGGCTTGGAAAGACAGTTGGACTTGGTGCCTTTTCCCACCAACCCCAATTCAAGGACCTATGTAAGCCACCTACTGTGTGCCAGGAATTACAGGTGTTAGGGGAGGGAACACAGACAGGAAGTGGTGGGGAATTGCTAAATTCTGCTTCCGATTTCGGATTTTTAAAAAATACATACGTATTACTGCTAAAACCTGATGCTTCTTAGGAAATGAGAACGAAAAAGCACAGAAGCCCATCTGCCACATCGTGAGTCGGTCACAGCCGTGACTGCAGAGTTCTGTTATCTGACTCCCAAAGGGGCCTCCAACCAGTGGGCCCTGGGGCAGAACACGAAGATCCTCTGAGCATGGCCCCACAGCTGGTCAGCCGCTCACTCAAGGACCAGTGGGCCCTGCGGCGGAACACGAAGACCCTCTGAGCATGGCCCTGCAGCTGGTCAGCCGCTCACTCAAGGATGGACGGAACGGCAGATTTAGAACCTGGCGTCCACTCTCAAATCCCATTCAACAGCGTGGGCGGGGGACAGTGGAGGGGAAGCCATCTGTTCTCCCTTCTCACCAGGCTGAGAAAGGTGGGTGTTGAAGGCGGGGCCGAGAGAAGAGCCCACAGACCCCGCTCAGGGAGACTTTGCTGAGGACAGTGGCACAGAGCCTACTAACCTGCTGGAGGGGCTGGAGCAACGGCCCAGTCCCTCCACACACTGAATCCTGGCAGCCAGGGTAGAGATGTGGACCAAAGGGAAGTCTGATTACCAGCTATACTATGACCTCAGAGCACCCTTCTCCTCTGACGAGCTCCCAGTCCTTTCATGGACGTGACCTCATGCTCACACTCCTTCCATAGGCATTTTCTCAGGCAAGTCACAGACAGCATCCCAGCACACAGAGCTGAGAGCCGCAGTCCTCTCTAAAACATGGGGAAGCATGCACCCATCCCAGGGTGTCGGCAAAGAGGCCGTCCTAGACGCTGCGCTTCTCCCAGCTGTTCTGGCTGGCAGCGTCGGCTGCTTCTCAAAAATGATTCTGAGAGCTTAGGAAAAAGTGAATACCTCCAAAGTCCCAAAATAAGTTTCTAGAATTCCACAGAACAGAGTAATAGTCCTGCCTCACCCTCCTCACAGATCAAGGGCCCGTGTTGCCTTAAATCATTTCTAAGATAAGCCAAAAAAGGAGTAAAGGCAGCAAGGAAGAAGGAAGAAAGAAGGGAAAAAAAAAAGCATGTGTCTTGCCTAGATCAAAGGAGTTCTCATTTTAATCTCAAGACGGACACTGTCATTCCACAATGCCTGTCGGCTCCAGACCAAGCCAAGCAGCATGATCTGCAGGCTGCTCGTCATTTTACATTTCTTTTTTTTTTTTTTTTTTTGAGACGGAGTCTCGCTCTGTCGCTCTGTCGCCCAGGCTGGAGTGCAGCGGCGCGATCTCAGCTCACTGCAAGCTCCGCCTCCCGGGTTAACAAGCTCCGCCTCCTGGGTTCATGCCATTCTCCTGCCTCAGCCTCCTGAGTAACTGGGACTACAGGCGCCCACCACCATGCTGGCTACTTTTTTGTATTTTTAGTACAGACGGAGTTTCACCATGTTAGCCAGGATGGTCTCGATCTCCTGACCTCATGATCCACCCGCCTCGACCTCCCAAAGTGCTGGGATTACAGGTGTGAGCCACTGTGCCCGGCCGTCATTTTACATTTCTTTCTTGTCCTTTAGAGAAAAGTACATATATTTTTACAAGAGTCCTCATTTGGCCGGGAATGTGAATTCTCTCCGTTTCCTTTCTTTCCTCTTCCCACTGCTGAACTTGGTCTCATGCTTCAGGATCTCAGATCCACCCTTTCTTCTGTGAAACTTGCATCTATTTACCTATTTTTATAAGCATCATTAAAATTTATTATTTATTTATTTATTTATTTATTTTTTTGAGACAGAGTCTCGCTTAGTCGCCCAGGCTGGAGTGCAGTGGCGCGATCTCGGCTCACTGCAAGCTCCGCCTCCCGGGTTCACGCCATTCTCCTGCCTCAGCCTCCCGAGTAGCTGGGACTACAGGCGCCCGCCGCCTCGCCCGGCTAATTTTTTGTATTTTTAGTAGAGACGGGGTTTCACAGTGTTAGCCAGGATGGTCTCGATCTGCTGACCTTGTGATCCGCCCGCCTCGGCCTCCCAAAGTGCTGGGATTACAGGCGTGAGCCACCGCGCCGGGCCTAAAATTTTTTTTTTTTTTAATTTTTACTCTTTTTTTTTTTTTGAGACGGAGTCTTGCTCTGTCGTCCAGGCTGGAGAGTACAATGACGCGATCTTGGCTCACTGCAACCTCCGCCTCCCGGGTTCAAGCGATTATCCTGCCTCAGCCTCCTGAGTAGCTGGGATTACAGGTGCACGTGACCACACCTGGCTAATTTTTGTATTTTTAGTAGAGACAGGGTTTCACCATGTTGCTCAGGCTGGTCTCAAACTCCTGACCTTGTGATCTGCCCACCTCGGCCTCCCAGAGTGCTGGGATTACAGGTGTGAGCCACCATGCCCAGCCAATTTTTACTCATTTTTACAGTAGAGAAGGGGTTTCGCTGTGTTGCCCAGGCTGGTCTCAAATTCCTGATCTCAAGTGATCTTCCCATCTTGGTCTCCCAAAGTGCTGGGATTACAGGCATGAGCCCCCACACCTGGTCGTCATTTTTATTATAATATGTACATAAATGTTTATTGAACTGAATCTTTTAGAAGCCTGTCCTTAACCTTTACCTCTCTTCTGAGCTGTTGTCAGTGGGATCCCCATGCTGTAGGCTTGAGTGTGTATGTGTGTGTGGTTTGCACGCACACTGCCCGGTGGCCAAGACTGTGAATCCATAGGGCAGATTCATCAAATATTGTTGCTTGAGTAAATGCCTCAAATATATGTGTTCCACTTTTTTTGCAGTGTACGTAGACGCCGTTGTGATGAACAGAATACAAATGCACGGGAGAATGTTGAATTCTTAGTAACTTTTTGATTGTTAGGCATTATTTTCAACCAATAGGTCGTATGGAACAGCCTCTATCACATAAAGATAACAAAATCACTGATGGTGAAAAGGAGTCGTCCTGCCAGGATAGACCAGGGACGCTGGCCATCCTGTTCATTTGCATCTGTGCTGCAGGTGTTCTGTTCTTTCAGTGTGTGTTGGTTGACCGCTTAGCTGGATGGTGGCCCTTGTCCGTGGAACCTCTGTCTCACCTACCCTTGATGTCCCTTGGAGTGCGTGCACACATGAGTGCCCAGGAAGTACTTACAGATTTGACTTAGTCCTTGGATCCGATTTCCCCTATTCCACTACCCATTCCCATCTGCTATTTTACTTTCTTGAAATCCCTCTTACTTTTCTTCCTTTGTCTAGTTTTTACAGGTAACCCCTAACCTCCAATAATTTTCTGTCAGTTAATTGCAGCTGCTTCCTGAGCTCCTGCTGCACATTCAGTAAGCCTCAGGCTACACTGGGGGCAGAGACATAATCATTGAAATAATTACTCATGGACCATTTTTGCCAGGTATCATGGAAGGTGCTTTAGAAATGCATTCTGTCATTTACTTCCTGGAAGTACCCTATACAGTTGGTACTGTCTTTATCACCATTGGCAGGGGAGTTAACTAGGAATTGAATAGCCAAGTGTGTGGCAGAGTCAGGATTAATCTCAGTCCAACTCTCAAGCCTGTGCTCTGAAGTCCTCTGCTACCCTCGTCTCCTGAGGATTGGTCATGGTTCTTCCCCTGAGGAATATATTCCGTTGGAGAAACAGAAACAACACAAACAATACTGTCTGGATATGAATAAGGATTGAATTGCGGGCCGGGTGCAGTGGCTCAAGCCTGTAATCCCAGCACTTTGGGAGGCCGAGGCGGGCGGAACCCGAGGTCAGGAGATCGAGACCATCCAGGCTAACACGGCGAAACCCCGTCTCTACTAAAAAATACAAAAAATTAGCCAGGCGAGGTGGCGGGCGCCTGTAGTCCCAGCTACTCGGGAGGCTGAGGCAGGAGAATGGCGTAAACCCGGGAGGCGGAGCTTGCAGTGAGCTGAGATCCGGCCACTGCACTCCAGCCTGGGCGGCAGAGCGAGACTCCGTCTCAAAAAAAAAAAAAAAAAAAAAAAAAAAAAAAAAAAAGAGGAGTAAGGGGGTGGAGGGGCTCAGAAAGAACGAGAAGAGATGGAGGCTTCGTGAAGAAGGCAGGTCTTCTGCGGGGTTCTGGAATAAGGCTGGAGAGGGGAGGAGGAGCGCTCAGGTGTGGGGAGCACACCCAGGCCTGAGGGAGTGGAATGTGCCCACGGGCAGTGAGGCCACCTTGGAGGGCAGTTATTTCAGGGAAAGTGGGATGAAGCTGGGTGACCAGAGTCAGGGACTGGAAATTCGGCGGGAGGCATGAAGCAGTGAATGATAAGGAAATGTGTATGGTTGTCAAGCAGGACGTGGCAGGATGAGGTTTCTGTCTCAGAATGATGAAGCTGGCAGCAGATGGCAGATCCTGCATGGCATGGAGTTGCCTCAGACTCCTCTCTAGTTTGTGTTTCTTGACTCTTCATTGCCTCTGTGCCCCGTGGCCCGGTATTATTTCTTCTGGTCCTGGGAACAGCTGTCTATACGGAAGTTCCACGTTGGTTGGTCAAACCACCCTGGAGTGCAGTGCGGTGAAAAGGCAGAGAACGTGGAGGTTGGAGACCTGGATTTTTGACTGCTGGCTTTATAGCTTACTAGTTGGATAAGTGACCTGACCTTTCTTAATTCTGTTTTCCCCCTTATCTGTAACTTGCAGATAATTATAACTACTTACAGGGTGGTTTCTGGATTAAGATGATAGCAGATATCACTATGGAGGCTATTAAGTGTTTATGGTTCCAGATTTCCTGGGATCAGGTGTCAGCTCTTACTGTGTGACTTTGGGCAAGTTACTTAGCCTCTCTGTGTCTCCTTTTTCTTGTCTATCACATCAGGCTGATCATTGTATTAAATAACTCACAGTGAGAATCAGTATCTCAGTAGTAAGTGATGAATACATTATAGCTGCAGTTATTCCTGGGAGCCTCATCTTCATCAGCGCCAGCACCGCAGTCCCTGGGATGGAGTCAGGGCTTTCTCGAAGGTAGGAGACCAAAGCATGGAGACTGTCTGATGTGTGGTAAGAAATCATCTCTAATCACTGTGTTAGTGACCTTCCTTCAGGGCCACTCTTAAGCATTGAAATTATAGGTACCCTTGTGCCAGTTCTAGGGTCTTTTAGGAGTTCCAGGTATTATTGCAATCCTGTAAAAAGTCAGTAATTGCTTTCTGATACAGAAGGACTCTCGTAAGCACAGCCATTCTTAGGCACAGAAATAGTTCCTTTCTTTTTTTTTTTTGTAGAGACAGAGTCTCACTCTGTTGTCCAGGCTGGTCTCAAACTCCCTTCTTTTTAAATAGAAGGGGAGGGAGGGAAAGGAGAGCAGAGGATGCATGGATTTCCTTTGGCCCAGTTTCCTCCCTCTGTCAGAGGACTTCCTACCTCAGGGAGTGGGAGACACCTGGGCGGGGCAGGGCCAGCTCTGCTGGATCTGCCCTGGGACTGAGTGGTACGAAGCCCCCACGGGGAGCCGCGCACCTGCTCTGTGCCCCTTCAGCGATGGCGTTTCTGTTTGGGAGTGTTTGCTTTCCCCTTTTCCCAGACCTCCACCACGCTTCACTTTAGCGATGCACTTACGGTCCGCAGTGCTGTGCGGCTGCTGCTTCTGAAAACCCCCAGCCCCTCGTTCCTGAACCAGCCAGTGCCCCAGCATTTATCTGTGTAGAGCAATTCGGGGTTTTTGTTTTGCTTTGTTTTTTAAAACAAGACTCAAAATCATTGGGCTTTATCCCTTGTAGATGAAGTGAGAGTTGCTTTCTGAGGACTGGCTTGTACCAGAATCCAGCTGGTTTTCAGTTGCTGCAGATCTTTAAAGGGACAGCTTATTTGTGGACCAGATTTCCCTACCCACAGAAACGTACTGTCAGCAGGTTCTCATGTGGAGGTGGGTTACAGATGGCAGAAACGCCTGAGTTTGATTTTAAATTTTTTTTTTTTTTTTTTGAGACGGAGTCTCGCTGTGTCGCCGGGGCTGGAGTACAGTGGCCGGATCTCAGCTCACCGCAAGCCCCACCTCCCGGGTTTACGCCATTCTCCTGCCTCAGCCTCCCGAGTAGCTGGGACTACAGGCGCCCGCCACCTCGCCCGGCTAGTTTTTTGTATTTTTTAGTAGAGACGGGGTTTCACCGTGTTAGCCAGGATGGTCTCGATCTCCTGACCTCGTGATCCGCCCGTCTCGGCCTCCCAAAGTGCTGGGATTACAGGCTTGAGCCACCGCGCCCGGCCTGATTTTAAATTTTTAATCTCGCGTGGGGTCAAAGTCCTGTGGAGCTCATCTCTTTGACATCCCCGCCCTCGCCCGGTTAGGGCTGGTCGGTGATACACTGGACGTGTGCTGTGTGCGGAGATAGTGCCGGGACCCAAAAGCAGATCGTCACGTAAGAATCAGGGCTCTTCGCTGAGGCCTCTGGTGTTGGCAGCAGCGTCCTCAGCCAGCAGCTACTGTGTACATGACTGGGAGACGGGCTTTGTGCATTTGGCCTCAACCGTATCAGATACGAATGTGAGGGAAGAGCCCGGTGCGGTGGAATGCAGGGACAGAGGGCACCAGCAGGCTGGCCTTCCTCCTCTTGAGCTGAGGAGAGGCAGATTTTTTTGGGTTTTGATCGGCTCTTTTCTTTATTCTTGTTAGAACACGGAATTCCAGCTCCAGTAGTAACACCATTTTGAATCCTTTGTTTGTAATGTCGTGGAGACTAGGATTAGGAAGCAAACCAACCTTTGTCTGCCTTTGAGGAAGGCCCAGAAGGAAGTCTTTCTGTTATTACCTTAATGGTACCAATTAGTTGGTAACCAGTAATGGTGGTTATTGCCATTGTGTTACAAAATTTGTGAGGGTCTTAGATTATACTGTGTATTATAAATGCAACGAGAGTAGGGACCACGTCCTTAAAATATGTCCCCACGACCTTGTGTCTATTTGAACCTGAGCTGGTAGTCTGATGGGTAAAGCGGCTCCTTGTCTGCACCAGGGCATCTTACCTTGCAAGGCGATGCTCGTCCTGTGGGATTCATGTGGGTGTGGAGTAGGAGGAGGTGCAGAAGCGACCCTCCTGGCTGGATCAGCACCGGTGGCTGTGTCTTCAGTGGAGCCTGACTTTATTATCCACTTGCAAAGTTTATGGTGACTCCTGTGGCTTATGGAGCACTTTGATGGGGGTACGGGCTCAGAGGAAGGGTCTTACCTCAGTGCCAAGGGGTGTCAGAGATGCTCACTGTCCTCCTCCCCTTGGGGTCGCATGGAGGTAGGATGGTGCTTGGCCGTGGCAGGGTAAGGAACCGGCGACGGAGGCCCATCATGTGTTCATAGCTGTCCTGCCTCAGTGCTTGGGAGATAGGGACTGTCAAGTCCTTCCCCTGCATTTATGTGAAGGCAAGGGGAGGAAAATCATTGTCATTAAAGAATGGAGATGGCTGTCATTTCATCTCACGCCATGGGTGTCCCTGTCTTCCTTTAAACATCCTGTGTCCAGCTTGGGCAACATGTCGAAACCGTCTCTACGAAAATGCAAAAATTAGCCAGGCGTGGTGACACGCCTGTAGTCCCAGCTACTTGGGAGGCTGAGGTGGGAGGACTACTTGAGCCTGGGAGCCGGCAGCTGCAGTGAGCTGAGATCACCTCACTGCACTCCAGCCTGGGTGACAGAGTGAGACCTGTTTCAAAAAAACATGAATACATCTGTGTCTAGAAAGGTTGTAGCTGAAGTTACATTATTGATTGGAATAGAAGTGTTTCTCACTGGCTAGGTGTGGTGGCTCACACCTCTAATCTCAGCAGTTTGGGAGGCTGAGGCCGGAAGATCACTTGAAGGCAGGAGTTCGTGACTGCCTGGGCAGCATAGTGAGACCCTGTCTCTAAAATAAAAAAAAAAAAATTTAGCTGCGCATAGTAGTGTGCTCCTGAGGCTAAGGCAGGAGGATTCCTTGAGGCCAGGAGTTCAAAACCAACCTGGGCACCTAGAAAACAACAAGTGTTTGTGACCTTCCTGCCCCTTCACAGGATACAGATAAGCAGTGAGTAACACCAGTAGCTGGTGTTTATGCCGCCCTGTGTAGCTCATTTGCTTCATTTCTCTTCAAAGGGTCTTTGGAAATTGCTTATCCCTGGCACCTAAAACTACACTTGCCATAGTTAGTGCTCCAAATTTGCCGAATGATTCTCCCTTTTTTTTTCTTTTTCTTTTTTTTTTTTGAGATGGAGTCTCGCTCTGTGGCCCAGGCTGGAGTGCAGTGGCGCGACCTTGGCTCACTGCAAGCTCTACCTCCCAAGTTCACGCCATTCTCCTGCCTCAGCCTCCTGAGTAGCTGGGACTACAGGTGCCCGCCACCATGCCCGGCTAATTTTTTTGTATTTTTAGTAGAGATGGGCTTTCACCGTGGTCTCGATCTCCTGATCTCATGATCCGCCTGCGTTGGCCTCCCAGAGTGCTGGGGTTACAGGTGTGAGCCACCACGCCCGGCCGACTCTCCCTTTTTAAATTCTGGTTCTCACTACCACAGTTCTAACCTGTCCCCTTTTTTCTTGTGCTCGAGCACCCTTGGAAGTGGCCTGGCCACAGTTCCATCTTCCTTGATGCCACCCTCCTGGCTGCAGTCGGGCGGTGCGGCTTTGAAGGCTCCTGTCCTGCCCCCAGGTCCCACACCAGCTCTCCTACCTGGCTCTGAGAGCCCTGGGTCAGCTGCCTGCCTGTGCAGTGCCACTTCTCTGCCTCTGCCCAGCCTGCGAGTGCCTGCTGAGTGCATGCTCCGTTGACACTGTGCTTCCTCTCCCTGAGTGGCCCTCTCTGTTCCTTCCCAGAACCCAACCCTGTACCCCGAACAGCCCAGCTGTGCAGTTTAGGAAATGTTTGCTTGTTCGCTTTCGCACTTACGTTAGTTTTCCCCAGGATCTTGAGCTTCTGGAGGGTTGGAATGATGTCTCGCTTTCCTCTCCCAGCAGTCGTCACATGATACGTACAGTCAGCAAGCGCTTGATTGACAGACCTACCCCTCTCTCCAGCCTTGAAAATTATCTGTAAGAAGCACTTTCCTATCTTTGCCTCATTCTGAACCCGTTTTTCTGTAGGTCCTATAGTCTCTCTTAGTTTGAATGTTTAGGAAATAGATTGTATGGATTCGCCTAGGAAAGGAAACCCCAAGCAGATATTTTTAAAGGCTAATCTTGTGGTACTGCACAGCCCCACCGCTTGCCCGTTGGAAGGTGAGGTGGTGGTGAAGAGGAGCACCTGGAGGCAGGCAGGCCATGGTGCTGGTGGCAGCAGCAAGGTGGGGGTGGGGTGGGCCTGCCTCGGAAGGGGTGCTAATTCTAGAATGGCTAAGGGCAGGCCCAGCCCCAGAGTGGTTAGGGGTGCAGGTCCTGTTTTCCCACGCACACCCCAGGTCTGGGCCACCTCCTGCCATGTTGGAGATACGATTGCTTCCTGAAGTGGCACCTAGGAGTGTGTGTGGGAAGGAGACTCCAGGAGCTCTGTGGAGCTGTTCTGGACCTGTTCAGGATTGGCAAGGGGCTCTGGGAGCAGATCCCATGGGTGTGAGACTAGGTGTCCATTTGCTTGGGGAAGGACCATAGGGGTGAGAGGGCTGGGGGAAGGAGGCAGGTTTGGAAACTGACCACCCCCCGGGTCAGATCTGAGGGAGAATGGGGCCTCCACTAGGTGACCATTTCCCAGGGCTGACGCTTCCCCAGTGAGAATGGCCACAGGTTTTTCAGTCCTTTCTGCTGCCTCTAGTAGGACCCAGCGGGAAGGAGATTTATGTTTGTGCTTTGTTAGCTTGTTTTTCACTTATCTCTTCAGTTCTCAGACCAGAAATCTTTGCTTTTCCTTCTGGTTCTCACACCTCATGTTTTATCCGTTAGCAGGTCCTGTCATTCCTGCCTTCATGTTTGGCTTCTCTTTACAACCTACACTGACTCTTAGGCCAGGCCGCCGCCAGCCATTCTCTGGATTTTTGCGGGCACTTCCAGATTGGCTTCCCTATGCCCACCCTGGCATCTCAAGGTGTGCTGGCAGCTGGCAACCAGGAGCCCTGGTAACACACGGTAGCGACGTCATTCTTCCCTGCTCAGACTCCTGCAGTGGTTCCCCTCGCACCCTAGTCAAAGCCAAAGCTGCCAGGTGGCCTACCAGGTCCCGCACGTCTGGTTGCCCCGCTTACCTTGTGTCCCAGCACCTCCTGCTGAGCGTGTGCTCTTTCCGTGCCTGGAGGACTCCCAGCGACCCCGTGCCGGCTACTTCCGTCCTTGCTCTGCTCCTGCTCACCTCAGAATCTCCCTGGCACAGCCTAGCACTTCCTGTCCTCCTTCCCCACTTTGCAGGCCCCCAGGTCAAATCTGACCTCCTTCCCCCCACCCTCTCACCCCCATGGTCCTTCCCTAAGCGGACGGGCACACAGTCTCACACGCACAGGATCCACTCCTGGAGCCCCTTGCCAATCCTGAACAGGTCCAGAACAGCTCCACAGAGCTCCTGGAGTCTCCTTCCCACACACACTCCTGGGCGGGGTGTTCCAGGGCACGTGTTTCCTTCCCATGTGCTGGGTTCACATGTGTGGTACCTGTCTCCTCACTAGAATGAAGCTCCATGAGGACAGGAATTTTTGTTTTGTTCACTCTTCTGCCTTCCGTGCCTGGCACATAGAGTGAACAGTAAGTATTTGCTGACTTCATTTGTTCTGCATCCATTATGTCCTAGGACCAGGCTTCAGGGCACATGCACATGCATGTACATAGAGGCCTACACACTCAGGGAGGAGGATATGAATCGCTGGCCCCTAGTGAGCTCACTGCCTAGTGCGGAGCACGCAGCAACAGTGTAGGGGGAACAGCACCCATGAAGAGATGCTGCGGAAGCTGCTGTGGGAATGGGAGCGAGCTAGCTGTGCTGGGGCAGGGAGCCACAGCCTCACTCAGCCTGGAGGGAGGACGCCTTGCCTGGAACCGTGGTGCTGCTTTCTGTGCACACCTTCTCTTCCTGTGTCCCCATGAGGCTGAGAGAGAAGCCTCCTTTTGCTCATCAGTTTATCCACAGACTAGTGCCCTTTGCTTACAGAGTCCACTCCTAGGCATTGGAATACTGTTGAGTCTTGAAGGTAGGGAAGGTATCATGAGCTTTTCATCTCATGTCAAATGAGTTCAGTTCTTTCAGCCTTGCCTTATAAGGTCTGTCTTCCATTCAGTTAATTTTTTTTTTTTCTGTACCCTTTCCAGGTTCCCCCCCGCCCCCGCCTTTATTTGCCTTTATTTTTCTGTCCCAGAAGGATTCTGTTCTTATGGGGAGAATTAACCTACTTAATTCTTTACTAACAAAAACAGTCTTGCCCCCCCCAACCCCACCCTTTTCCACACATAGGCCATCATCTTTGTAAACCTCCACTGGTGCTGGCTGCGTTTAGAATATACTCCATATAAAACAGGCCCTGAGACTGGGTGTGGTGGCTCATGACTGTAATCCCAGCACTTTGGGAGGCTGAGGCAGGCGGATCACCTGAGGTCAGGAGTTCGAGACCAGCCTGGCCAACATGGTGAAACCCAGTCTCTACTAAAAATACAAAAATTAGCCGGGCCTGGTGTCTGTAATCCCAGCTACTTGGGAGGCTGAGGCAGGAGAATCGCTTGAACCTGGGGGTCAGAGGTTGCAGTGAGCTGAGATTGCACCAGTACACTCCAGCCGGATGACAGAACTAGACTCTGTTTCAAAAAAATCCAGGCCGATGGCCGGGCGTGGTGGCTCACACCTGTAATCCCAGCACTTTGGGAGGCCAGGGCGGGCGGATCACGAGGTCAGGAGATGGAGACCATCCTGGCTAACACGGTGAAACCCTGTCTCTACTAAAAATACAAAAAATTAGCTGGGTGTGGTGGTGGGCACCTGTAGTCCCAGCTACTTGGGAGGCTGAGGCAAGAGGATGGCGTGAACCCAGGAGGCGGAGCTTGCAGTGAGCCTGGGCTACATAGCGAGACTCTGTCTCAAAAAAAAGCAACAACAACAAAAAACCAGGCCAGGCGCGCTGGCTCATGCCTGTAATCCCAGCACTTTGCAAGGCCGAGGCAAGTGGATCACCTGAGGTCAGAACTTCAAGACCAGCCTGGCCAACATGGTGAAACCCTGTCTTTACTAAAAATACAGAAAAAATTAGCTGGGCGTGGTGGTGGGCACCTGTGATCTCAGCTACTCAGGAGGCTGAGGCAGGTGAATTGCCTGAACCCGGGAGGTGGAGGTTGCGGTGAGCCGAGATGGCGCCATTGCACTCCAGCCTGGGCAACAAGAGTGAAACTCCGTCTCAAAAAAAAAAAAAAAAAAAAAGCCCAAAAAACTAAAAAACAATAGGCCCTGAAACTAAAAAACAACAGGCCCTGAAACTAAAAAACCACAGGCCCTGAGACTGGGCTGCCCCGCTTCAGCCCACTTCTTGTGGTCAGTTCTGTCCCTGCTGGCTGCTGTGTGGTGGTGCTATGGTCCACGCCATGGATGGATGATTCAACTTACCCTGCTGAGGGCTCCCTCTGGTTTTTGGGATAGGGGAGCCAGTTCTCTAGCTTTAACGGGATGAGGGTGAGGATGGGGTGCAGCTGAGGCCCAAGGCCAGTGGAGGGGATGCCTTAGCAGGAAGGCAGATCTGAGCTGTGGCCCCACTGTCTTTTCTTTCTTCCATAACTGCCTCTGGCCATCTGCCATCATCATCAGTGTGTTGAGTGCATTCAACTCAGTCTCTCTGACCGTTTTTTAGGGAACAGAACACAATTAACAACATGGCCTGAGGACCCAAAGTGACCCTAGCAAGGGTGAGTCTTGGCCGATGAGGTAATGGACAGAGGAGATTTGTTGAATTCTGTATAGGGAGGGTTTTTCTGCAGGAGGTAGTAGAAGATAAGCTATCCAAAAAGTGTCATAGGTTAATTGTAATGGGGTCCACGTTATTTTAATTGGTGAGGAAAATCTATAGGTTTATACTATCTGGGGTCCACTAAAAGATCATGTTATGCCAATTCACTGGGTATTTTCCTA
The DNA here is from genome assembly GCF_037993035.2 of Macaca fascicularis. Taxonomy (NCBI): domain Eukaryota; kingdom Metazoa; phylum Chordata; class Mammalia; order Primates; family Cercopithecidae; genus Macaca; species Macaca fascicularis. The sequence continues at coordinate 34,239,231 of NC_088384.1, forward strand.
AGATTTCAGTTACGGGTAATGTGGAATTTTTAGGTTTTTCGGGATGAATCTTCCTTGGTCTAACTCCCCGAGGAAAGCTCTGCTCTTTTCTTAGTAGCAGGGCTTGCCACTTAAGAAACTCTAGCTACCACGGCTGTCTTCCATATACAGGCACCATTTAACAAGCTGCCGTGGTGGGGTCTCTCTAGGCTCCCTGTGACTCTGTACCATTTCATCTTCTTCAGAGCTTTTCTTAGTAAAGAAAGTCTTTTTTTCCTTCCTTCCTTCCTTCCTTCCTTCTTTTTTTTCTTTCTCTTTCTCTCTCTCTCTCTTTTTTTTTTTTTTTTTTGACATAGTTTCACTCTTGTTGCCCAGGTTGGAGTGCAGTGGCTTGATCTCAGTTCACTGCAACCTCTGCTTCCTGGTTCAAGTAATTCTCCTGACTCAGCCTCCCGAGTAGCTGGGATTACAGGTGCACGCCACCATGCCCAGCTAATTTTTTGTATTTTTAGTAAAGACTGGGTTTTGCCATGTTGCCCAGACTGGTCTATAATTCCTGGCCTCAAGTGATCCTCCCTCCCAAAGTGCTGGGATTATAGGCGTGAGTCACCGAGCCCAGGCTCTCAGTAAAGAAAGCTTTCTATTCAGATTTTTTATCAGTTGAGATTAGTTTCAGTCGGAAATTGCAAAATGTGGCTTAAGCATGAAAGAAGATTTTCTTTTTATGTAAAAGGACCCTAGAGGTGGAAAGCCCAGAGCTAGTATAGCCAGCTGCATGGCCATCAGGATTTTGTCTCGTTCCTTCTACCTGGACTTGCCAGCTAAAGTCTGGTGATTGTGTGGTCCACTCTACGGATTGACAGGTAAGAGTTCAACTTGACCTAACTCCACTGCCATGGCACATAGCTTCCTCATCCTTAAGGTTACCTCATGACAAAGCATGGCTGCTGGAGCTCCAGCCATCTTTCTTTTCTTTCTAGGTCGAACACCAAAGGGAGGAAATGGAAAGAAAGACAAAAGGTTTTTCTTTTTTCTTTTTTTGGAGATGGAGTCTCACTCTGTCGCCCAGGCTGGAGTGCAGTGGCACGATCTCAGCTCACTGCAAGCTCCGCCTGCTGGGTTCACGCCATTCTCCTACCTCAGCCTCCCGAGTAACTGGGACTACAGGTGCCCGCCACCACGCCTGGCTAACTTTTATAGTTTTAGTAGAGATGGGGTTTCACTGTGTTAGCCATGATGGTCTCGATCTCCTGACCTCGTGATCTGCCCGCCTCGGCCTCCCGAAGTGCTGGGATTACAGGCGTGAGCCACCGTGCCCGGCCGACAAAAGGTTTTTCTATGCGAGAGACTCCTTTAAAGGAGTCTTTCAGGAAGACCCACACACTCATGCTTATATCTCATTAACCAGAACCTAGAAAACAAGGTCACAGCTAGCTTCAAGGAAGGTTGAGAAATGCAGTTTTGTAAACGAGTGCATCACTGGCTCTAGTAAGACTGGGGTACTGTTACTAAGAGAGAAATCTTTCTCCAGTTGGTGTCTGACTTCGTCTCTGTAGTGTCTCACGTGAGCACCTTCTGCTTCATGTGAGTCCACTTCTGCCTGCCCTGTCTCCTGTGGCCATCAAGAGGGGCTGAGCATTGTATGCATGTAGCAGTCCTCCCTCCAGACACAGGCTGGCTGTTCTTGCAGCTCTCCTTTGCTCTTCTTGGAGCTAAGTCGTTGTCACAGTGCAGGAGTTGGTTAGAAGTGAGTGGATTTCTTTTTTCTTTTCTTTCTTTCTTTCTTTTTTTTTTTTTTTTGAGACGGAGTTTTGCTCTTGTTGCCCAGGCTGGAGTGCAGTGGTGCGATCTTGGCTCACCACAACCTCTGCCTCCTGGATTAAAGCAGTTCTCCTGCCTCAGCCTCCCAAGTAGCTGGGATTACAGGCATGCACCACCACGCCTGGCTAATTTTGTGTTTTTAGTAGAGACGGGGTTTCTCCATGTTTGTCAGGCTGGTCTCGAACTCCTGACCTCAGGTGATCCACCCGCCTCGGCCTCCCAAAGTGCTGGGATTACAGGCGTGAGCCACCACGCCTGGCCGGAAGTGCATGGATTTCTGTAGGTACCATAGCAGTGTCAGTGCGAAGCTTGGCATACCTGGGAGGTTGCTGCCTCTGTGTTTCTGGGCTCTTTTCCCCATCCCCTTTCTGAGTCTGGTTCTGTTTGGAAGTTGTGATCTTGACATGTGGCCCTTTTAGCCCCATGTCTTAGCACCATGGGGCCCCGGAGTAGTGGGCTCTGGATGAGCACGCAGCACCCTTGAACATGTTGGGTCCAGCCAGTGCAGATGTCGGCATGAGATGCTGATACAGGCATGTGTGTGCCCTCTGTGGCTCCCTTCTGCAGCTGCCTCTCCTACGAGACCAGGAATTTCAGAGGACACTCTCTCAAGAGCCCCTCTTCCTGGACATTTTCTTCCCTTGTGCTCGTAAACATTCACAAACACCGTTTAATGGTCCAAGATTTTGGTTTATGACTAAAAATCTGAAATTCCTAAAATCTCTGTGGATTCAAGTCCTAAGGAACCCTGGAGCAAACATTCAGCTGAGTGAGCTAGTCGATCTCTCAGATCTTTTCCAGGTCCAAGGCTTGGCAGTTCTGTGATGCTGGCTGGGGCTTTTCAGGCGTGAGATCTATTTCCACCTCTCGCTCTAGGCTGGAAGTTGTCCAGGAAATTGTCACTGACATATTGAGATGCATAGCAAATGCAGCTGTCAAGAGAAATGTGGGGTTCATCTTAGAAAATGCTGTTCCAAGGATCAGCTTGAGAAAGTGTTAATTTGTAAGAATTAAATGAGCATATTATGGGATGTTGGAAGGTGGGAACAAGTGTGTAAGTGAGTGTAGGCATCTCTTGGCTTTTCAGTGGTTCTCAGCCCAGGGCCCTCTCTGGATGCAGTCTGCTTTCCCTGCCACACACAGCTTCCTCCAAGGCCTTGGCTAAGTATGGCCTATTCCTCAGCCTACTGATAGCTACGTCCCCTCCCAACAGGGAGGACACGAGGAAGGTTCCCTGTGGAGAGTGGGATGGAGGAGCATGGATTTTACTGGAACAGAGGGATAAGAGCGGGTGTTGGGGGCAGGGCAGACACACCTGTGGCAGAGGGTTAGGCTGGAACAGGCTGCAGCATCTCTCCCGGACAGATCCTTGGATTCTTTATGGTGCCTGCTTTTCTCTTCTACCCTAAACCAGGGAGATTTTGAAGGCGTGGAGCAGGAGAAAGGAGGTGATCACAGTGAATAGCCACCATTTACTGAGAGCTTGCTGTGTGCTGGACATTCTCAGTAGCTAAATGCATTGTCATTTAATCCTTAACCAGAATTCTGCTGTGTGGGTATTATCAGAGAGGCTGAATAACTTGATTAAAGTCACACAGCTAGTAAGTAATTAAAAGACTTGAAGCTGGGTGCAGTGGCTCACACCTGTAATCCCAGCACTTTGCGAGACCTAAGTGGGAGGATCACTTGAGGTCAGGAGTTTGAGACCAGCCTAGCCAACATAGTGAAACCCCGTCTCTACTAAAAATACAAAAATTAGCCAGGCGCGGTGATGTGCGCCTGTAATCCCAGCTACTCGGGAGGCCGAGGCAGGAAAATCGCTTGAACCCGGGAGGGCGAGGTTGCAGTGAGCTGAGATCACGCCACTGCACTACAGCCTGGGCGACAGAGAGAGACTCCTTCTCAAAAAAAAAAAAAAAAAAGGGAAAAGACTTGAATCCAGTTTGTTTGACTCGCTTGCCTCTGCCCTTAACCACACTGAGATTCTGCTGTCCTGTTTCATTTGTTCATCAAGTGTTGGCATGTCCATGGTGTTTGTGGCATGGTTTAACAAGGCTGCCTCTTTGCCTGGCCAAACTTTAGCCAGCCTTTTGAATCTTTCGCTAGGCCCATCTGTGTACTTCCTTGTAAAATCAAGTTTTAGCAAAGAGCATTGCTGAGTTGGTTTAGCCAGAAACCCTCATCTTCTATATCTGATGTATTCCTTACCCTCCCCATGCCCCAGGGGATGTCCGATCACCCTGGCCCGTCTTCAGCAAGAATCCTGTTAGGTTGGCTGAGCCAGAATCTCCTTCCCCCGATGTTCCTCTTGGTGATTTTCCATGCACTGACCCCACCTGCTCCTTGGCTTTGAATTCCCACTGGTCCATGTAGTGTTAGGAGTTGAATCTGGTCTCTGTCCCCGACTGCAAGGCCCTGTTGCAATGGTCCCTGTACCTACCATAGTGGTGCTTCCTTACTGTATTCTCACAAGTAGCACCAAATAATTTTTTCTTTAACAGGTTCTAGGTGCTAAGGATGATAGCAGTAAGCCAGACGAAAAGCTTCTATACCCATGGAACCTCTATTCTAGCAGGGGGAGTTTCCCATCTTCTTTCACAGTTTCCTGTATTACATCTGTCTCACCTCATATATTTCATATAAATGTCACACCCTTTCCGCAGAATGCCCCTTACATGACTCTTCCTTTTCTTTTTTTTGAGATGGAGTTTTACTCTGTCACCTGGGCTGGAATGCAGTGGTGCGATCTCGGCTCACTGCAACCTCCACCTCCTGGGTCTAGGCAATTCTCCTGCCTCAGCCTTCCAAGTCGCTGGGATTACAGGTATGCACCACTGCGTTCAGCTAAATTTTGTATTTTTAGTAAAGACGGGGTTTCACCATGTTGGCCAGGCTGGTCTCAAACTCCTGACCTCAGGTGATCCGCCCACCTAGGCCTCCCAAAGTGCTGGGATTACAGCATGAGCCACCACATCCAGCCAGTCTTCCTTTGCTCAACACTAGAGCAAGGAGTTTCTTGTCTGTTGGACTTTGGGGTATTAATGTCCCACACCCTGATGTCCCCTATAGCCCCCATGTCCCAGAGAGATCATGTCCAGACAGCAGGACAGCCAAGGTAGAGTGCCTTCTAGGGGGCTTGGACATTCCCCCAGGCCTTACTCCTGGCCTTTCTGGACAGATTGTGTCCCATCTTCCCAGGGAAGGGTTCTCCTGGCTCACATCCAATTGCATTGCCTACCGCACTCCCCAGAAGTTGTTTCAGAGGTGGGAAGGGGTAAAGGGCGTGCAGTCAGCCCTTATTTGGGAGCTGACATTAGGGCTGGTTGCAGAGAGGTTCTTGTGCTCAATGTATTTTAGTGGAGTAATTTATTATTTTTCCTTTGGAGTCTGGTTCAGGCCCGACAGGTACAAGAGAAATTTGGCTGAATGTTACTGTCTATCTTCAGACCAGATTCAGGGGCCTGGAGAGAGATGCCTCAGTCTGATCGAGGAAGGATATGGGAGAGTGCTTCCCGCTGCAAACCGCGTGTGCAGGGCTGGAGTGGCTGTGCACACCTTGTGTTCCTGAGCTCCGCTGGGCAGAGGATTTTGGTTGAAGTTGCCAAAGGGATGGGAGGCAGAGTCGCTGTTGTCGTCATCTCCAGCCTTTGTTGGATAGTCTTTTGCCCGAAAAGGAAACAGAGAGGTTAAGAACTCCCCAAGAGCCACATGGACAGAGCTGGGATCGAACCGAGGCTCCAAGTCCCAGTGTTCTTTCCGGGACTTCATGCACAGACCAGTCTTTTCCACATCAGGCAGGTCCTGCAGAACTGGCGCCCGGGTTGTGCTCAGTGGCCTCTCTGAAGCCCTGCCTGTGTGGACCCCTCTACCCACTGCCTTCGCAGCAGGCTGTGGGAGCTCGGATGGCATGTGATTGGCTGCTTGGTCTTTTCTAGCATGTGATTGGCTGATTGGTCTTTTATAGCGTGTGATTGGCTGCTTGGTGTTTGTTTTATAGCTTTTGATTGGCTGCTTTGTGTTTTATAGTGTGTGATTGGCTGCTTCCTGGGCCTCTTCCCTCTTTCTGTTGCTACTTCTCCCCCACACAGTGGACCCAGGTTGACTTAGTTCTGCCTCTTCAACTCCAGGCCTGTGGCGAGGGTGAGGCTGGGAGAGCAGGGGCAGTGGAGCCACGCGTGCTGATATGCCACATTGTACAGGCCTGTGGGCTGGATGCTGCGGATTTCCTTGGAGGTTTCTCAAGGAAATGAAAACTCAAGGTTGTGTTGGAGGGGTCTGGCGAGGAGAAGGGGTTGCTGGGAGGTTGGGGGCACCTGCCCCTACTTAGAGCAGTGCTTACTTGTTCCAGGTGTTAGGGATAGGCTGCTAACAAAAGGTTGAATCACTTAGTCCAGTCCTGTCTTTGTACAGAAAAGAAAACCAAATCCTTTCCCAGGATGGGTTGTCCAGTAAGCATGGAGCCAGTGCTACAGCCTCGTTCCCATCCTTGCAGTTCATTCCACTCTGGGTGTTCATGCATCACATAGCAGCACTTGAGTTCTAAGTGATTTGGCTCTTGTGGGGCACTTTTACGAAATTTTAGGCCGGGCGTGGTGTCTCAACGCCTCTAATCCCAGCACTTTGGGAGGCTGAGGTGGGTGGATCACTTGAGGCCAGGAGTTCGAGACTAGCCTGGCCAACACGGAAATACAAAATTTGTACTGAAAATATAAAAATTAACCGGGTGTGGTGGCGGGTGCCTGTAATCCCAGCTACTCAGGAGGCTGAGGCAGGAGAATCGCTTGAGCCTGGGAGGCGGAGGTTACAGTGAGCCAAGATTGTGCCACTGCGCTCAAGCTGGGATGCCTGAGCGAGACCCTGTCTCAAAAAAAAAAAAAAAAAAAAGAAATTTTAAATACTGGTTTTTAGAGGCAAGTTAATAGATTATTCTCTATTTGTTCCGTAACGGAAGAGTGTTTGATTTCATGGCAACCCTGAGCAGTCATTTTATTCCTCAGCAGTCATGGATTTGGTGTTTGACCTGAACAAGGTCATGTTTCTTCTCTGTGCCCTGAGTTTTTCCTTTGGGGAAGCAGGGATAATGAGTACTAGATCCAACAGCAGCAGAGTGTGTCATGAAAGGAGGAGCGTCATACAGGGACTCGTATCTCTCAGTGCCTTTATGATACTTGCCAGTGTGTGAAGCACTTTCCATTGCTGAATTTCACCCACAATAGTAAGGTAGATGGAGCTCGGGTCATAGTTGTCATCGTGTAAGCATGAAGATGGACGTGGAGAGGTTGTGCGGCTCACTAAATGACGGACCCCGGGGCCAGATCCCTGTCTCCTGATCCTGATCCAGCGCTCCCGGCTGTGCCACCCTGCCTATTCACAGTGGGCACACTGCAGGGTCGCAGGTGACCTTTCCTTACAGTCTGGGCATTCATTTCTGTCTGTGGAGGAACTTGTGGAGTAAGGGCAGTGCCACTTTGAGACAGTGGAGGAAGTGGCCCAGCCAGGAACCCGGGCCACATCGCCAGATGCCCAGTTGGAGAGAGCACTGCTTTGGCCCTTCTCCCGGAAGACCCGTGGTAGGAGACTGGCCCAGGGTGGGGCTGACTGTGGGATTTCCTTTCCTGTTCTTTATGGGATGGTGGGTATTTAGAAATGTCTCATGAAGCATTCTTTGGCTAGAGGCTGTGGTGTGCAGAGTTCATGGCTTTAGCCTCTGAGCCTTTACCAAGTAGTGGCGCTGGTGGGGCTGCCCTCCGCAAGACATCTGTGGTGATGTGACTCTTCCTCAGATCAGCAGCAGCAGTCGTTCCCTCCCCCGAACTCATTCCCAAGCTAGTCAGTAAGACTCTCTTCAAAGGGAGTTGTCCTGTAAGTCCTGGCGACAGAGTGGTGCAGTTTAGGGGTGCTGTTACGTGTTTTTAAACGGACCGCTGGCCGGGCGCAGTGGCTCATGCCTGTAATCCCAGCACTTTTGGAGGCCAAGGCGAGTGGATCACTTGAGGTCAGGAGTTCAAGACCAGCCTGGCCAACATAGTGAAACCTCGTCTCTACTAAAAATAAAAAAATTAGACAGGCGTTGTGGTGAGCACCTGTAGTCCCAGCTACTTGAGAGGCTGAGGTACAAGAATTGCCTGAACCTGGGAGGTGGAGATTGCAGTGAGCCAAGATAGCGCCACTGCATTCCAGCCTGGGTGACAGAGCGAGACTCTGTCTCAAAAAAAAAAAAAAAAAAAAAAAAAAAGGCAGCTGTACCCTGTGAATGACCTGTGCGTTTGTGCTTCTTTCTTGCCTGAGTTTTTCCCTCCTTCTGAAATACTGTTTCCTCTCTTCCTGATGACACACTGCCCCCACACTTCTCCAGATTCTACTTAATCCTCTACAGGCTGTTTCTGATCACATCTCTCCTTTTCTAGACCACCCCAGGGAGTCTCTGGAAGCACTCTAGCTCCCATCGATCAGCAGCATGGGCTTGGCCCAGGAGCTTGTTAGAAGCAGGGCATCTCTGGCCCCACCCAGACCTGCTGGACCCAGATTCGCATTGTGCCTGGCTCTCCCGGTGCTTTGTGTGCACACAGGGAGTATCTGCCCCTGCGTCGTGTATTGTCCTTATCACGTTTTATTAGGGGTCACTGCCTGGCTGTTTCGTCCTCTGCTTTACAGATCCATCTTTTGTTTGGACCCCTTTGTAGCACCTGATGCATCCTTGGCATTGAGCAGGCACTGTGGTATTTGAGATTGACTGACAGTCCCCATCTATTTGAAAACTTGTGAGATCATATAGGGAATTGCAGGAGAGATGTGGCAGGCACACTTACAAAAGTTTATGACAGAGAGGGCAAGAAAAAGTAAGAGAGGGCATAGTGAATACATTTGAACCTCCCCGGTAAGGCACTGTTTGGGGAGGGGCACAGGTGTTGGAAGCAGCCCACCCTTAGCCAAGCAGTTCCCCCTGCTTTGTCACTCACTGTGTATAAGCTTCCTGAACCTTAATGTAGTTGCCTGATTTCTCCAGTGGGGTAACGTTATACTCATAATGTTGCTCGGAAGATAAAATGAGATAGTGCAAGTGAATCATGTCACAGTGTTTGGCCGTAAGGGGTAGCTGGGTGTATGTACTCAGCCAGAGCTAAGTGTTCAGTTACATTAGCTGGATTTTTGTTAATCTTTGAGAAATCTTGATTGATTGATTGATTGATTTGTTTATTGAGATAGTGTCTGGCTCTGTCACCCAGGCTTGAGTGCAGTGGCATGATCTTGGCTCACTACAACCGCCACCTCCTGGGCTCAAGCCATCCTCCCATCTCAGCCTCCAGAGTAGCTGAGACTACAGGCACATGCCACCATGTGGGCACAGCGAATTTTTGTATTTTTTGGGAAGACGGGGATCTCACTCACCATGTTGCCCAGGCTGGTGTCTGGAACTCCTGGGCTCTGAGATGCCCCAGACTCAGCCTCCCAAAGTGCTAAGACTGCAGGTATGAGAAATCTTGTTCTTAAGAGGGACAAAATAGACAACCTTCTGAGACTCATATTCTGTCTTCCCCTGTACTGCTCCCTGATTTCCAAGATGAGCCCCAAGCTTCTGAGGAGCAGGGTCTGTGTCTTGTGGGTGCCTGGTGTCAAATGCTCTGTGGCTGGTATGTGAGGACTGGGGAGGGGAGGAGCAGGAGCTGGGCAGGGAGAGCACTGCCGCCTTGGCACATCCTGCCTTGGGACACCGTCGTGGCTTCCAGTGTCCATGCTGCACAAAACAAACTACCAAGAGGTGGAGTCTACTAAAGTAACCATCCTGGGAGCTCTTGGGATTCCAGCTGGAGAGCCAGCAAGATTGTGGCGGCACTGTGGAAACATCCTCCCCAGCTCTCATGCATCCTCCTGCGGGGGCGCTTGCAGATTGCTGTGGAGGGAGGAAGGCCACGCCAGAGCAGGGCAGGCAGTGACTGCAGTGTGATTTCTTTTCCGGTGGTGGGGATAGGAGGGAGGTGGATGACACAGGCATCTGGTAGATCAGCTCTGGAGCTTTCAAGCTCTCGTGCCTTGCTTTACAGGAGCAGAGGCTTGAGAACACAGGACCTTAGAGTTGATATCCTATATCTGTACTGGCAGTTTGGTGGGTTTTTTGTGTTTGTTTTTGTTTTTAACCTTTTGCTGTTAAACGCATAATGTTTGTCTGTCTGGTAGAAGGCACAGTGTATATAGATGAATCCGTTACTGTATTTAAAGCGGTTTGAAGATGAACATCATTAAGTTAGGGCCAGGTGCAGTAGCTCATTACCTGTAATCCCAGCACATTGGGAGGCTGAAGTGGGAGAATCACTTGAGCCCAGGAAGTTTCACGTGGGTGACATAGCAAGCTGCCATCTGTACAAAAATTTTAAGAAAATATCAGCTGGGTGTGGTGGTGCACACCACCACCTGTGGTCCCAGCTACTCGGGAGGCTGACGTGGGAGGATCGCTTGAGCTCAGAAGTTGGGAGGTTACAGTGAGCTATGATGGCACCACTGCACTCCAGCCTGGACAACAGAGCAAATAAAAATAAGATCACAGTTTGTTCTTGAGGGGATTGAGGCATCTTCTGATACTTGTGATTTCACAATGCAGGTTGATGCAAAACCAGAATGAGCAGAATTCACTGTTCAGTTCGTGTTGGGAATTCTGTCTCAGTGGCGCGGACAGAACACTGTGAAGGTGAGGGAAAGCAGGGCTGCAAATTGGCGTTTGGAACGAGGCAGGCACCCAGGTCCTTTCCTCTTTCCTTAAGGGGTTTCCTTCTCCCAGTTACCTCTTCATGAAGGGAAAACACCGTCTCATTGGCAGTTTGGCCATGCTGGGGGGCCCGCTGTCCTCTGGGCGTGCAGAGGCTGTCTTGGCGGGCACAGCCTTGCTGGCAGGGCCCAGGCTGCAGGATGAACGCGTGCAGGAGCCGTAGGCTGGCCTGGGAGAACAAAGCGGGGAGAGGGTGCCAATCCAGCCATGTGGCCTTGTGGCCAGTTCTGATCTTAGATGGGCAGCAGACGTTTGATGTGCTGCATTTCTCTTCTGAAGTCTCACTCCTCCTTTCTTTGTGATTTAAACAATTTCTTCCCTCCCACTTTTTGTCCAAATTCCGCAGTCCATAGTCTTTGAAATCTGAAGTATGGAGAGGCAATACCAGGGCCCTCCCCACCCACCTTCCGGCTTGGCAGGGGTATCGTGTGGTTCAGCTGGGCCGTTTGCTGGAGGGCAGAGGGAGGGGTGTTCCCCAGGGAAGAGGGCAGGAAAGACCAGAGGTTAAAAATAGGCAGCTTGTAGGAACCTGCCCACCACTCCCTCGGGTCACATGTGGTCCTCCTGTGATGCGCACACTTGGGGTAGGCTGGCTTTGGAGCAGAGAAGGGGAAAATAGATCAGCCAGCTCTCACTTAAACATCACACTAGCAGCTGGCTTTTCCTCCGTGTTCCAGATAAGGGGAACTTTCCCCAATCACCTGGTGGCTTTGGATTTGTGTCCCCTGGTACTCTGGGGATGTGTCCACATGTGTGTGCAGTGCCTGTGTCTGTGTGTGTGTGGCAGTAAGATGACTCAGTGTCGCACGTGCTGAGACATTCCGGGGCTGCAGGTAGGTGTTCTCACACAGGCTCGCGTAAGGGATCTTTGCACATACAAACATGTGTCCCATTTATAAGTTAGTTCCCTACACTACATGAGAGAACTCTCCTGGGCCATGTGCGCGCAGTAAATACACATGTGGGTCGTTGTTTCACAGGGCAGTGTCCTGGTTGCAGGGCAGAGTGTCAGAATGCAAGCTGTGCTGGCTGCTCTAAGATGGTCCACAAGCTGTGAGGCAGCTTTTGTTCTCTTTTTGTTCTTTTAGGAAGTAGGGGTGCCTGCCCACCCCCAAAGCCAGGGAAAGTGCCGTCTTCTCTGGCCTCCTGGTCAGGTAGAGCTGCTCTGGTTAAAACTGGCAGAAGCATCCTGTCTCTGCTGCCTGCTACAGCCACAGGGGACTTCCAGGAAAACCCAGCCAAGGACTTGAGATGCCGCCTGCTTTGAGTCATCTGTACCTGCTTGCCACACTCTCCTCCACTTAATACCCTGTTGTTACTAGCAAGGATTTCCTGTCCTGACTTTCAGTCTGGATTTTGAATAACTTGATAAGGTGATTGCTTTTAGATCCCTCTAGGCCTGTGTCTGCCCCTCCCTGTAACCTGAGAGAGCAGCTGGGCCCTTCAGCTCCTGTGGCCCTTCCGCCACTGAGTGAACATGCTCCCGTGGGACTTGGCCTGTGTGACCCACCTCATCCCTTTTATCTCAGTCTTCCTGCTAAATACAGCCTCTTCTCCCCCTCATCCCTTCTTTCTCTGCTCTCTGGGCAGAAGAGAAGCTTTGGCTGCAGTCTTTGATGTGGGAGGCTAGACTGGAAGGCATCCTGGGTGGGGGAGGGAGGTGCGTGGTGGAATTGGGGCATGCGGGGGCTGTGTGGAGGGGCCTGCTGCCTTCGCCGAGCCCCTCCTCTCCCTGGGCAGTAGTTGCTCGCCACGTCTCGGGGAGAAGAAGCCAGGTCTTCCTGTGAATCCTGCTGTTTTCCTCGGGAGCGTGGGGACCCGGGAGTGTGAATGATTGAAGGTCTTCTGGCTGGTGCCTGAGTTTCGGGTTGTTTTTCTTTGAGGTGCTTCTCCTGCCCCCACAGGGCCTGTGCAGGGGTGCTCAGAGCCCACAGCGGACGTTGGCAGCATGTGTGTGGGGAGCTGGCCAAGGACCCCGCTTTCTGTCTGGGCCAGTGCCCAAGGTGTCCTCTTAATTTAGATTTTCATGTGCATTAGTGGCCGAGGGTGAAGGAGACGCAGGCCCTCAGGTGCTTTTCAGACTTGAGCCCTCGGCTGGCAGTCGCCTTACGCCACTGCTGGCTAGGCTGAAATGCGGAAAGAAATATGGGGATGGGGGCTTCCTCAGGGGGAATGGTAAAGGCTGAAATGGTGTGTGAGAGAGGACTTGAAGCTTTTTTCCTGGGAGTCAGGGAAAGTTGGAGTTGACAGCACTCAGCCCTAATGGGTACAGACTGAGTCCAGCCTGAGGTATTAGACCCTGTATTTATTGGCTTAATCTTAATTGTACACCTGATCATACTGTTAAAAAACAAAACAAACAAAAAGGTCCCCTGACCTTTTGTCTGAGTGAGAACTTCATATTTAGTGGCATTTGATAGTATATTTGTCATTTCTAGTAAGTTTGATGATCTCGGAGGTGTGCAGTAATGTTCCTGGAACTGAATAGTATAGTGGTCCCAGGAACTGTGGGGAGAACCCTGCTCCGCCTCAGCCTCTTCTCCCATCTGCTGCCGTGGCCTGCTCTACCCTCGGATGGCTGTTGGAGGGCCCAGCAGCCTGTGCTTCTGTTAACATGTTCAGTTGTAGCCTATTTTCAGTTAAAAATGCAGTTTCTCCCGCCTGCTTTCCCCTGGAGCTGTGCGTGAAAGGGTGTAGTGCCCTGCTCTTGACACCTGCCTGTCCCTGCAGTCCCGTCGTCGGTGGGTGCTTGTGCTCCCTGCTGCCTGGCACTGCTGGGTTCTCAGGAGGCCCGCACACCGAAACTTTGCATGGAATGTTGCCCTTGTGCCATTAGCAAAGCGGAGGCTGGGTCGGCTCTGCTCTCGCTGCCTCCGACTTCATTGTTCGGGACTTAATGTAATAATATGCTTGAACAGGCGGGAGATCACATTAGCTTGGCTCTGCAGTTGTAAACAATATTTGCTCTGTGAGCGTTCTCCTTCACCCCCTGCTCTCCTGGGACCCTGCGCCCTCTCCTACTGCCACCCCCTCTCTCCTTGCATATTCTAACCTTGGCTAAACAGCTTCATTCATGAGATGGCCAGTGTTTTCTGGGAGGAAAGTGGCTGAAAATAATGAAGTCCCAAGAACCTCTGGCTGTGACGCACAAGTAAACTGATTAGTTAGTTTCTGGGTAGAGGTTTTAACCGATGTCCATATCAACCAAAGTCTTTTTCTGTCTCTTCACTGGAGTGGAACCCTGTTTGAAAGCACACACACACATGCACACACATGCACTCAGGTAACAAAAACAGCTTTCCTAAGGCCCTGACTCTGTCCTTGGCAGGGAGCACTGGGCAGATGGGACAGAGTGCTGTCCGTGTTGGCGGGGGTGGGAGGTGGAGAGGGGCAGGAGTGCAGGTGCATCCCTGGGGTGCCTGTTTTTTTCCATAGAAAGGTTTTTGTCCTCTGCTTCTCACTCTCTTCTATAGTTTGATGTAGAAAAAGGTAAAAGAAAAACTCCACCTCCCACCTGCGCTGCCCTTTCCAATGTAACGATTGCAGTGGTTGGTTTCATAGACAAAACGTGCTCCACCTTCTCTGTGCTGATTGGTGGCCAATGATGTCATGGCATAAAGCTCAAACTGATTGTTTTCTCTATGGGACAGGTCCCAAAACAGCAGACAGCAAAGCTGTTATTGCTCTTTTGTTTCTTCCAGTTCACGCTATCAAACAAGATGGGAAAGGTGGGAGCAGAGCCACAGCTGCACATCGCCTGAACTGTTCTGAAAGCTCAGCCTCGGGCACCTAGAGTAAGGAGGGCTTCTCACATCAGAAAAAAGCCTTTGTTTTTCACGAGAGCAACAGTACTTTTTGCACTGGAGATATTTTGCCTGTCTGCTTTAATCTCTGTTAAGAGAAGGATGGATGTAGCTCAGGGTGCGGTGGCTCATGCCTGTCATCCCAGCACTTTGGGAGGCCAAGGCAGGTGGATCACCTGAGGTCAGGAGTTCAAGACCAGCCTGGCTAACACGGTGAAACCCTGTCTCTACTAAAAATACAAAAAATTAGCCAGGCATGATGGCAAGTGCCTGTAATCCCAGCTACTCAGGAGCCTGAGGCAGGAGAATTGCTTGAACCCTGGAGGTGGAGGTTGCAGGGAGCCAAGATCGCGCCATTGCACTCAAGCCTGGGCGACAGAGCGAGACTCCATTTCAAAAAAAAAAAAAAAGAAGGATAGATACAATTTCAGAGAAATCTCTTCTGGCCCAAGAAAGAGTAGGAAGAGGAGTTGCTTTCAGGGAAATAAAAAATAATCAGAAAAATGTCATTCGGTTCCTTGCAGAGCTTGGGAATTCTTCCTGCCGTCAGCATGTGTCCATCACAGAGGTGAACTGTAGTTCTGTAGCAGTGGCTCTGGTGTGTGAGTTTAGCATCGCCTGTGTTCTGAAGGGTCTGAGGGCAGAAGCTACTCAATGAGATCTGCTTTCACCCTGGGCTTTGCTGTGCTGTAGAGAGGACGGTCATGCTGCTGAGAATTCAGCGAAGCAGGCCTGGCCCAAGTCTCTTAGGGCAGCACCCATCAGGCCGGAGCCCTCTGGGACTGCCCTGGTTGACACTGTGGGCCTGGCCCACCGGGTGCTGCCCAGCAGCATCACGGGCATCTCTAGGTGCTTGCCATCTACAGCTGGTCAGACCCTCTGGAAGCCTGGTGTGAGGCCAGGCTCCGTCAGAGGGCTTCCGCAGTGGCCCGACAGCAGTCCCCCACAGGAAGCCCTCTTTTCATCAGGGGTCTGTGGGCGACTGTCTTCAGACTCGGTGAGGTCTCTGAGCATCTGAAAGCCACTCTCCTTAGATTTTACATATGATCATTGCCACTTCCTGCCCATGGATCTGCACAGACCTTCATGGCTGCTTCTAGAAAGCTTGGCTGTCAGAGCCACACCACTCCGCTGAGTGGAGGAGGTGAGGCATGTCTGACAGGAGGCGGTACGGGCAGAGGACTGGACGAGCCTCCCTCCCCACCCACAGAGCTGTTCTCAGTGGGGCTGGGCTCCATTTACCCTTCTGGAGCACCCTGGGCTTTGATTTGTTGGCTGAGAGGAAACTCCGCAGCTGGCTGGACAGCCACGGTCACTTGGTGCATGGACTTCCTTCGCCCGCTTGGCTGTGTTTAATCCTGTGCCTCCCTGCAAGCATACAATCACCGGGCTATCTTTAGCCATGTTGCGGTGTGGCTGCACCCCTGGAGAGACAGAATGTTATAGCTGGTTCACATTTTCCTGAACAAAACAGACACACTCCGAGATTAGGCAAGTCGTTTCCTTGAGTGCTGTGGCTGGGCGCCTCTCCTTGTTGTCTGAAGGCAAATTCAGAGGAATTTGCCACACTGGTGGTTGACGTGCAGTTAGGGGAGAAGGCCCGCCTGACGGTAGGTGAACCTCTGCCTGGTCCTCTGCCTGTGCTACAGCCCCAGGCCTCCCTTCAGCTTTCCCCCTCCTGGGCCCTGGTGGCACTTTAGAATGGGGGTGGGAGGGAATGAATTACCATGCCTGCCCCAGGCCACCACAGATTCTGATTGAATGGGTCTGGAGCGGGGCCTGAACATTGGTGTAGTTTTAAAGTTCATTGGTGATTCTAATGAGCTTTATGTATACCCTGTGAAGGCCGACCAAACAGCTAACCTCACAGTACAGTAAAAATATATTTTTCTTCTTCGCTTCTCAGTTCCTGTATCCCAAGAGTGGCATATTGAAAGCATGTGGCAGTTCTTTCTCGAACTGAGAACTGCCTGAATTTTATGAACAGTGACAGCTGTTGCTCTGGTGTCGCATTTGAAGCTCAACCTGTTTCTACTTTCCGTCTTTTGACTTCCGTCTTTGCAGGGGGCCCCTTGTCTCCTGGGAAGAACCCAGTTGCAGGGTCTCCTGCAGGTCCTCATAATCCACTGGCCTCTCTCCAAGCCCCAGGCATTGTTCTTCCAGAAAAGCTGAGAATGGGGATGAGCTCAAGACCACACCTGCCGTCATCATTATCCACTGATTGACAGCTGTCATCTCCACCCCAGAATGACTAGTTTTCAACTTGGCTTACATGGGTGCCGTGTTGCCATTGTTTTCATGATGGAATCTCTTTGGGCAGGAGTCTTTCGAGTCTGTTAGGGCAAATGCAGGCTGAGAAAAATGATGTGGAGCAGTTCTGAGTGAACACTTGTTATGAGGCAAAGAGAGCAGGTGAACCGTGGGGTCCTGCTGTGTCTGGTATGGAGTGGAAGCAGTGCTCTGCTTGGTCTATTCATCCTATGGCCTGGGCATAACTGGCTGTCTCGTGCTTGCTTTAATGGGTGGGTTGGGGAGGAGTGGGTGGGCTCATAATTCTACCCAGGGCTCTGATATCACAGGACTTTACGTGGCATTTGGCTTGTTTTGTGTAAATCATCCTACCCTGATTAAATACCTCTTGAGCTATTTGATGCTGGCCTGTCCTGTGAGGTAAGGCTTGTAGCCTTTCCTGTGAGAAATTAGTCCACAGATCTGGAAAATGTTCTTTAACTGCTTGAGTATTCTCTGCCTGATTTTGACTGCATCCTCTGCCTGGTTTCCCTTTCTGATCCTCTCTCTGGCTGCCATTGCTTTTGTTTTTATGCTACATCGTTGGATTTATCCTACCTTTGCCTCTTTCCTTGTAATGAGCTTATTTTTTTATTCTTTGACTCTCAAAGTTGTCATATTCTTCCCTGTATTCTGCCACTAGACTTGACTATTTCATGGAACTAGTCCTTCCCTATTCCCTTTCATCTTTGGGTTTGATTTGGCTTTTCTGAAGTTGTGATGTATGGGTTTAACAGCCTTCATCAGAATCAGTTTCCTTCTTCCTCGTCCTTCCTTCCTTCTTCAGACAGAGTCACACTATGTTGCCCACACTGGAGTGCAGTGGTGCGATCATAGCTCACTGTAGCCTCGATCCCCTGGGCTCAAGTGATCCTCCCACCTCAGCCCCGTGAGTAGCTGGGGCTACAGGTGCTTGCCACCGTGCCTGGCAGGATCAGTTCTCCTCTTCGTAGGCTGACTCACAAATAGTTTTCACCGTTAATAAGTCTTATTTTGGAAGTTGTATCCAACTGGCCCTGAAAGGGCAGATAGTAAAATGACAGTTGATTGATACCTTGAAAATAATCAGATGGTAGCATCTCCTTGCCTAGGTTTTTGTTCTTAACTTCGGAGGTATGAAGTCCAGGGGCCTTCTCTGGTGATCTGAAGGCATGTTCTGGCCTAGGAGTGGTACAGGACTGCCGGCTGTGATGCTTTGACTCTCAGAGATTATTAGTACCTTCAGTAAATCCAGTGTGTACATACTTCTGTGCCTGCGGAAAAGGGCTCGGGTCATCAGTGTGCAGTAGTGTTGCTGGTTCCGACGTCCTCTGAATTGGTTGTCCAAGTTTCCATGGTGTCTTGCATAGAGTAGCTCTTTCTGGCATTAGGTAGGCAGAATTGACTGGGACTATTTGCTGTAGAGGAGGGCAGTTGCTCTGATTTAACAAAAAGATAGCAGCCTGGTTTCCCAATCACTCTCCAGCCAGGGAGGACTTTTCATGTCTGCATGTGGAAAGAAGTGTTTGTCTAGCTCCTTTGGAAATAATTGATGTCATCTTAACAGAATTGCAGAGAGAGGCAGGTCTGTTCTTCATAAGGTATAGAGGGGTTGAGTCAGAGCCCTTCGTGTGGCCAAATTCACTATTCAGAATTCAGCCCAGTCTCCCAGGCTTCCCGCCCTGCCTCTGGAGTTTGGCCTCCTGGGGGGATGGCAGGGATACGTGGCTACTGCTTGCCCCTGCAGCACCTTTGTGAGATGGCAGGGGGTATAGCCCTTCTTCTCTGTGGCACTGGTCCTCAGCTGGTGTGTGGCTTGCTGAGTGGAGTGCCAGCTGAATCTCAGGCCCTGTTCCCTGACCTGCTTTGTCTTAGTCTGTTTTCTGTTGCTTGTAGCAGAATGCCTGAAACTGAGTGATTTATAAAGAAGTGAAATTTGTTCTTAACAGTGATGGAGGCTGGGAAGTCCAAGGTTGAGGGGTGGTGTCTGGGGAGGGCCTTTTTACTAGTGGGGACTCTGCAGGCGGTACAGGGCTGATCACATGGCAAGGGAGCTGAATGTACCAACTCAAGTCACTTTCCCCTCTTTTGAAGACACCAGTCCCACTCCATGATAACCCATTAATCCACTAACCCATTAGTCCATGAATGGATTAGTCATTAACCCCAGTGGCTTCCTGAAGGTTCCACCTCTCCGTACTGCCACATTGGAGATGAAATGTCTACAAGAACTTCAAAAGGAACAAACATTCCAACCACAACACCCCTTTACTGGGAGCTTGTGTACTGTACATGGTAGCCGGGGCGGGAGCAAGAGCCTGGGACTCACGCAGGTCCTGAGCTCTGACGCCTGTGTAGATGTGCGCTTTGCCTTCACTGCGTGTTACCCAGATGGTTTTTGCTGCAGGTGCTGAGTGACCTTGAGATGTCAGCTCGAGCCAGGAGCACTGGTGTGGAGAGTGGTGGGCCGACTTTCACAAGTGAGCAGCAGCTTCACCCTCTGCCACACTTCCATTTAGTTCTTTTAGACTCTGGGTAACAGAGCATCAGCTTAGACCGAGGCACTCCTCATTCATTTCCACACTCAAATCTGTTGTCCAGAATTGAACTTGGCATCAGAGTGCAGCACGGTGGTCTGCCAAGTTTAAGCGCAGGAAGGCACAGAATCCCAGCGGCCGAATACAGCCTCCTCCGTTGGTAAGGAGGAGCGTTGGTAACACAGCAGCGTAAGGAAAAGGCAGCTCACCCCTACCAAATCTGTATTGCCTGTGGAGCTGTGTTCATGGCAGAACCCTGCTGAGCTTGACCATATGTCCAGCTATTGAGTGATCTGAGTTCAAACCTACTTCCCTCCCCGCTGGTTACTCTGGTCGCCACATGGAGGTATTAGTTTGTATTGCATTCTTGACACCTGTGAGTTCTTTGTGGGGAAGTGGAATAATTAGGGCTTTAAAGTGAGGCGCTCCTGAGTTTGAATGTTGTCGTCCTCTGCTTATTAGCTGGGCAAGTTAATTACCCTGTGATCCTGAGTTTTCTCATCTGTACAGTGAGAATCATGAGTTCTTACTGGATTGTTGTGAGGATGAAATGAAATGAAAACACTTCTGTGAAGTGCCCAGTACCATGCTTGACACTTAAAAAAAATTAATAAATGGAGATAGATACTATAATCAGCCAGACACGGCCGACAGACCTCTCATGCCTCCTCCTTGCAAAGAAAGGAATGTTTGTAAAGTCTCATACTGAGCTTGAAATCTGACCTTGAAATATAACTGTTTGCCAGAAGGTGAAGAGAATATGTGCACTTTCGCAAGTAATTTGTTGGCTTCATTCATATCTTGACTGCTTCAATGCCGAAAATGAGATGAGACATGGTCCTCACTCCCAGGAGCTCATGAATCTGGGGAGACAATCACGTAAACTGGTTATGAGAGAATCATTAAACTTTCCAGGGGTCATGATAGAAGTTAGTTTGAGGTATGGTGAAGTCAGCAATCTGTCTTTGATAGCAATCCATCTTTCTTTTTTTTTTTTTTTGAGACAGAGTTTCGCTCCTCTTTCCCAGGCTGGAGTACAATGGCGTCATCTTGTCTCACCGCAGCCTCTGCCTCCGGGGTTCCAGTGATTGTCCTGCCTCAGCCTCCCAAGTGACTGGGATTACAGGGATGTGCCATCACGCCTGGCTAATTTTGTATTTTTAGTAGAGACAGAGTTTCTCCATGTTGGTCAGGCTGGTCTCGAACTCCTGACCTCAGGTGATCTGCCTGCCTCGGCCAAAGTGCTGGGATTACAGGTGTGAGCCACTGCGCCCGGCCTATCTTTTTTGTTAAATAAGTATGGGACTGAAGTAGATGGGGGAAAAAGCTAGACTTTGGCATTATCCAATTTAAAATAACGTCATTAGAGAATTGATGGGTCCTCGGAAGGACCTATGATAGAACAGTTAGGGAGTATTGCTTTGGCCTACTTAAAAGCAGTAATGATGGAAAGAAGCAAAAAGAGATAAAGCAGGTAATTTACTATTTAAGCAAGTACCATTGGTAGCTTGCTGTGCGACTCAGGATGTTATTTCATCTGTTCTGACTTCTGTTTCTGCATCTGTCAAGAGGAGACATCAGCGTTGGCCTTCCAGACTCACGGAACTACAAGTTGTAAGTGGGATAATCTGCATGGAAGTACTTGGAGAACCATGAAGTGCTACCTACCTACGTGGTGGGGTTGGGGACACGTGGGTGGACGTCACTGCACTCTAGCAGAGGAAGGTGGCATCAGAGAGGAGACCTACCAGAGGAGTCAAGACCAAGCACGTGCTCTTTCCCTCTTGTCCTGCAGGCCTCTGCTTTAAGTTACTCCGAAAAGCTTTCCTGACTTAGGGCCTCTTTTTTTTTTTTTTGATTGCTAATTAATTTATTGGTTTAATGGTAATTTCTTTTTACAATAATGACTTTCAGTTCTAGAGAAAACATTTTTTAATTGAGGTATAATTTTCCTTTTTTTTTTTTTTTTTTTTTTTTTGAGACGGAGTCTCACTCTGTTGCCCAGGCTGGAGTGCAGTGGCCGGATCTCAGCTCACTGCAAGCTCCGCCTCCCGGGTTCACGCCATTCTCCTGCCTCAGCCTCCCGAGTAGCTGGGACTACAGGCGCCCGCCACCTCGCCCGGCTAGTTTTTTGTACTTTTTAGTAGAGACGGGGTTTCACCGTGTTAGCCAGGATGGTCTCGATCTCCCGACCTCGTGATCCGCCCGTCTCGGCCTCCCAAAGTGCTGGGATTACAGGCTTGAGCCACCGCGCCCGGCCTGAGGTATAATTTTCATGCAAAATAATCTGCAGATTTTTTTAACTCTTATGGTTAGGTGGGCATTGACAGATGAATGTATATCCACATAACTTCCATAATCAAGATACAAACTCTGTTAACTCAGAAAGTTTCTTTTTTTTAAATTATACTTTAAGTTCTAGGATACATGTGCACAACGTGCAGGTTTGTTACATAGGTATACATGTGCCATGTTGGTTTGCTGCACCTATCAACTCGTCATTTACGTTAGGTATTTCTCCTAATGGCTAACCCTCCCCCAGACTCCCACTCCCTGACAGGCCCTGGTGTGTGATGTTCCCCTTCCTGTGTCCAAGTGTTCTCATTGTTCAGTTCCCACCGATGAGTGAGATCGTGCAGTGTTTGATTTTCTGTCCTTGCGATAGTTCGCTGAGAATGGTGGTTTCCAGCTTCATCCATGTCCCTGTAAAGGACATGAACTCGTCCTTTTTCTATGGCTGCATAGTATTCCATGGTGTATGTGTGCCATGTTTTCTTAATCCAGTCTATCATTAACAGACATTTGGTTTGGTTCCAGTCTTTGCTATTGTGAGTAGTGCCGCAATAAACATACGTGTGTGCATGTGTCTTTATAGTAGCGTGATTTATAATCCTTTGGGTATATACCCAGTAATGGGATGGCTGGGTCAAATGGCAATTCTCATTTTAGATCCTTGAGGAATTGCCACACTGTCTTCCGCAGTGGTTGAACCAATTTACACTGCCACCAACAGTATAAAAGTGTTCCTATTTCTCCACATCTTCTCCAGCATCTCGTTTCCTGACTTTTTAATGATTGCCATTCTAACTGGCGTGAGATGGTATCTCATTGTGGTTTTGATTTACATTTCTCTGATGGCCAGTGATGATGAGCATTTTTTCATGTGCCTGTTGGCTGCATAGATGTCTTCTTTTGAGAAGTGTCTGTTCGTATCTTTTGCCTACTTTTTGATGGGGTTGTTTTTTTCTTGTAAATTTGTTTGAGTTCTTTGTAGATTCTGGATATTAGCCCTTTGTCAGATGGGTAGACTGCAAAAATATTCTCCCATTCTGTAGGTTGCCTGTTCACTCTGATGGTAGTTTCTTTTGCTGTGCAGAAGCTCTTTAATTAGATCCCATTTGTCTATTTTGGCTTTTTGTTGCCATTGCTTCTGTTGTTTTACTCATGTAGTCCTTGCCCATGCCTATGTCCTAAATGGTATTGCCTAGGTTTTCTTCTGGGTTTTTATGGTCTTAGGTCTAACATTTAAGTCTTTAATCCATCTTGAATTAATTTTTGTATAAGGTGTAAGGAAGGGATACAGTTTCAGCTTTCTACATATGGCTAGCCAGTTTTCCCAGCACCATTTATTAAATAGGGAATCCTTTCCCCATTTCTTGTTTTTGTCAGGTTTGTCAAAGATCAGATGGTTGTAGATGTGTGGTATTATTTCTGAGGGCTCTTTTCTGTTCCATTGGTCTATATCTCTGTTTTGGTACCAGTACCATGCTGGTTTGGTTACTGTAGCCTTGTAGTATAGTTTGAAGTCAGGTAGCATGATGCCTCCAGCTTTGTTCTTTTTGCTTAGGATTGTCTTGGCAGTGGCGGCAGTGGTTCCATATGAACTTTAAAGTAGTTTTTTCCAATTCTGTGAAGAAAGTAATTGGTAGCTTGATGGGAATCACATTGAATCTATAAATTACTTTGGGCAGTGTGGCCATTTTCATGATACTGATTCTTCCTATCCATGAGCATGGAATATTCTTCCATTTGTTTGTGTCCTCATTTATTTCGTTGAGCAGTGGTTTGTAGTTCTCCTTGAAGGACTTCTTTATTCCTCGTAAGTTGGATTTCCAGGTATTTTATTCGCTTTGTAGCGATTGTAAATGGGAGTTCACTCATGATTTGGCTCTCTGTTTGTCTGTTATTGGTGTATAAGAATGCTTGTGATTTTTGCACATTGATTTTGAATCCTG
Organism: Macaca fascicularis; assembly: GCF_037993035.2. NCBI lineage: Eukaryota > Metazoa > Chordata > Mammalia > Primates > Cercopithecidae > Macaca > Macaca fascicularis. The sequence continues at coordinate 34,262,635 of NC_088384.1, forward strand.
AGACTTTGCTGAAGTTGCTTATCAGCTTAAGGAGATTTTGGGCTGAGACGATGGGGTTTTCTAAATATACAATCATGTCATCTGCAAACAGGGACAATTTAACTTCCTCATTTCCTAATTGAATACCCTTTATTTCTTTCTCTTGCCTGATTGCCCTGGCCGGAACTTCCAACACTATGTTGAATAGGAGTGGTGAGAGAGGGCAGCCCTGTCTTGTGCCAGTTTTCAAAGGGAATGCTTCCAGTTTTTGCCCATTCAGTATGATATTGGCTGCGGGTTTGTCATAAATAGCTCTTATTATTTTGAGATACGTTCCATCAATACCTAGTTTATTGAGAGTTTTTAGCATGAAGTGCTGTTGCATTTTGTCGAAGGACTTTTCTGCATCTATTGAGATAATCATGTGGCTTTTGTTGTTGGTTCTGTTTATGTGATGGATTACGTTTATTGATTTGCATATGTTGAACCAGTCTTGCATCCCAGGGATGAAGCCGACTTGATTGTGATGGATAAGCTTTTTGATGTGCTGCTGGATTCTGTTTGCCAGTATTTTATTGAGGATTTTCGCATCGATGTTCATCAGGGATATTGGTCTAAAATTCTCTTTTTATGTGGCCTCTCTGCCAGGCTTTGGTATCAGGGTGATGTTGGCCTCATACAATGAGTTAGGGAGGATTCCCTCTTTTTCTATTGATTGGAATAGTTTCAGAAGGAATGGTACCAGCTCCTCTTTGTACCTCTGGTAGAATTTGGCTGTGAATCCATCTGGTCCTGGACTTTTTTTGGTTGGTAGGCTACTTCTTCCTGGTTTAGTCTTGGGAGGGTGTATGTGTCCAGGAATTTGTCCATTTCTTCTAGGTTTTCTAGTTTATTTGTGTAGAGGTGTTTATAGTATTCTCTGATGGTAGTTTGTATTTCTGTGGGATTGGTGGTGATATCCCCTTTATCATTTTTTATGTGTCTATTTAATTCTCTCTTTTCTTCTTTCTTAGTCTTGCTAGTGGTCTATCAATTTTGTTGATCTTTTCAAAAAACCAGCTCTTGGATTCATTGATTTTTTGAAGGGTTTTTTGTGTGTCTATCTCTTTCAGTTCTGCTCTGATCGTAGTTATTTCTTGCCTTCTGCTAGCTTTTGAATTTTTTTGCTCTTGCTTCCCTCGTTCTTTTAATTGTGATGTTAAGGTGTCGATTTTAGATCTTTCCAGCTTTCTCTTGTGGGCATTTAGTGCTATAAATTTCCCTCTACACACTGCTTTAAATGTGTCCCAGAGATTCTGGTACGTTGTGTCTTTGTTCTCATTGGTTTCAAAAAACATCTTTATTTCTGCCTTCTTTTTGTTATGTACCCAGTAGTCATTCAGGAACAGGTTGTTCAGTTTCCATGTAGTTGAACGGTTTTGAGTGAGTTTCCTTTTTTTTTTTTTTTTTTTTTTTGAGACGGAGTCTTGCTCTGTCGCCCAGGCTGGAGTGCAGTGGCGCAGTCTCGGCTCACTGCAAGCTCCGTCTCCCGGGTTCACGCCATTCTCCTGCCTCAGCCTCCCGAGTAGCTGGGACTACAGGCGCCCGCCACTGCGCCCGGCTAATTTTTTTCTATTTTTAGTAGAGATGGGGTTTCACCATGGTCTCGATCTCCTGACCTTGTGATCCGCCCGCCTCGGCCTCCCAAAGTGCTGGGATTACAGCCGTGAGCCACCGCGCCCGGCCTTGAGTGAGTTTCTTAATCCTGAGTTCTAATTTGATTGCACTGTGGTCTGAGAGACAGTTTGTTGTGATTTCTGTCCTTCTACATTTGCTGAGGAGTGCTTTATTTCCAATTATGTGGTCAATTTTAGAATAAGTGCGATGTGGTGCTGAGAAGAATGTATACTGTGTTGATTTGGGGTGGAGAGTTCTGTAGATGTCTATCAGGTCTGCTTGTTGCAGAGCTGAGGTCAAGTCCTGGATATCCTTGTTAACTTTCTGTCTCATTGATCTGTCTAATATTGACAGTAGGGTGTTAAAGTCTCCCATTATTATTGTGTGGGAGTCTAAGTCTCTTTGTAGGTCTCTAAGGACTTGCTTTATGAATCTGGGTGCTCCCGTATTGGGTGCATATATATTTAGGATAGTCAGCTCTTCTTGTTGAACTGATCCGTTTACCATTATGTAATGTCCATCTTTGTCTCTTTTGATCTTTGTTGGTTTAAAGTTTGTTTCATCAGAGAGTAGGATTGCAACCCCTGCCTTTTTTTTTTCTTTGCTTTGCATTTGCTTGGTAGGTCTTCCTCCATCCCTTTATTTTGAGCCTATGTGTGTCTTTGCATGTGAGATGGATCTCCTGAATACAGCACAGTGATGGGTCTTGACTCTTTATCCAGTTTGCCAGTCTGTGTCTTTTAATTGGGGCATTTAGCTCATTTACGTTTAAGGTTAATATTGTTATGTGTGAATTTGATCCTGTCATTGTGATGTTCGCTGGTTATTTTTCCCGTCAATTGATGCAGTTTCTTCCTAGCATCAATGGTCTTTACAGTTTGGCATGTTTTTGCAGTGGCTGGTCCTGGTTGTTCCTTTCCATGTTTAGTGCTTCCTTCAGGACCTCTTGTAGGGCAGGCCTGGTGGTGACAAAATCTCTCAGCATTTACTTGTCTGTAAAGGATTTTATTTCTCCTTCACTTATGAAGCTTAGTTTGGCTGGATATGAAATTCTGGAATGGAAATTCTTTTCTTTAAGAATGTTGAATATTGGCCCCCACTGTCTTCTGGCTTGTAGGGTTTCTGCCGAGAGATCTGCTGTTAGTCTGATGGGCTTCCGCTTGTGGGTAACTCACCCTTTCTCTGGCTGCCCTAACACTTTTTCCTTCATTTCAACCTTGGTGAATCTGACAATTCTGTGTCTTGGGGTTGCTCTTCTCGAGGAGTATCTTTGTGGTGGTCTCTGTATTTCCTGAATTTGAATGTTGGGCCTCTCCTGTTCTAAGTCACCATCGCCTGTGCATATCCTTCCCAGCACCCATAAGTTGTAATTATGTGCTTGCTTGCTTACTTGTTTATTGTCTGTATTTTCCACTAGACGGTAAGCTCCCCAAGGGCAGGCACTGTGTTTCCATTCACCACTGTCAGTTTAATTGCAAGCGTAGGTCTTGACGTATACCACGCACTCAATAAATAATGTGCCAAATGGAGTGAAAGATGGCAAGACACGTGGGTCTCTGCCTGACACACAGCTGTTCTGGGGATTCTCAGGTGCACACCTCATTGGTATCTTCTCCTACAAAGCCATGTGCACATCTGAGAAGGGTATCCAAGAACCCTGCTGGTGCAGGTTCTAAATGCACAGGCTGAATCTATGACTCATCCCTGCCCTTCCCCCACATGTCCCTTTCTGCCCATTTAGGGATGCCAGACTCAGCTTGCATTCAGGGTACACATTGAATTCGATCAGTCTGTCCCTTCAGAAGGGACAAGTCACTCTGGACTTGGTACCATGGAGTTGGTAACTTGCTGGTAGCTTGCCAGGCAGGGAGCATGTGTCCTGTTGGCTATTTATATAGCACACAACCCTGGTCCTGGTCAGAAGCCACACCCCACTGGGCTCCCAGCTGTCTGCCAGATCTGATGCCAAGCAGTAGTGTGTGGGTGTTCCTTAGGATGTGAAGCCTGGTACAGATGCCATTCACAGGTTGCTGGGCCCCTCAGATCACTGTTTCTCAGACCACTTACGCAATACCCTTGTGGGGCTTTTGTTTTTAGTTTCTTTCCAAATGGTGGTATAACATACATTTTATAAAGTGCACAAAGCTTAAGTATGCAACTTGAATTTTTATGTATGTGAACATCTGTGTGTACCCAGCAGGGTTTAGTCAGCTGAGTTAGGGATAAGGGACTTATTGCAGGAATTAGACTCTGCACAAGTTGGGGGACCAGGGGATGTGGGGGTCCAGATGGTGGGGAGGTCAGAGAGGAGTCACTCCCCGGTCGCCTGAAGCACTGGTGTGGGTGGACGCGCCCGAGCTCACAGGGACGCCCGGAACCCGGTATGTTACGGAGGTGGAGCCGCTGGAGGGGAGTGTGTGGGGAGGTGCGGCCTGAGGAGCTGCTGTCCAATTGGGTCCGCCCAGTGACTGGTGGGAGATCTGGGGCCTGTGACTGGCCAGCAGGGTCGGCGTAAGGAAGAGGAGCTGGCCGCAGTGTGGAGGGCGGGGTGGGCTGGGACCTCCAGGTGCCCATGTCTCTGTCCTTCACCTCATGGCCACTGCTTCAGTTCACCTTCCAAGCTTTAGGAAACTTCTTGGTGTGGCCAGTTCTAACTCAGACTCTAACTGGGGGCCCTGGGAAACAGTTCCCAGCTTAACCAAGTCGACACAGCAACCCTGTCCAGATCAGGGTCCCAAGTCCCAGCCCTGCCCAGGTAGCTACTGTATGAGCCGACTTCTGTACCGTAGACATAAACTTTGTTCTTGTCTTTGTGCACATGGAGTCATGCAGTATTTTCTGTCCTGTGTCTGCCTTCTTTTGCCCAGCACTAATCTGTGAGTTTCGTCGGTGTGGCTGGATGTTGCAGTAGTTCATTCCCCTTTCCTGCTGTGTGGTATTCCATTGTGTGACTGTAACTGCACTGTATCACTTTGCTGCTGTTGGTCATTTGAGTGTTTCCAATTTTTGAGTATTATGAATAAAGCTGCAGTGAACATTCTTGTACTTGTCTTTTGGCTAACATAAGACATTCATTTCTGTTGGCTGTATCCCCAAGAACAGAATTACTGAGTTTTAGGGTAGATGTATATGTAGCTTTAAGAACCACTGCTGAACAATTTTCCATAGTGGTTGTACGGGTTCACACACCCATTGTCTGAGCGTTCCAGTTGTTCCCTATCGTTGCCTACTTGTGGTATTGTCAGTCTTTAATTTTAGTTACTCTGATGGGTAATTGGATCTCGTGGTTTGGACGGACTTCCTGGTGACTACTACATTGAGCACCTGTTCACATGCCTTGGTGATTTGAATGTCCTCTTTTGTGATATGCTTGACCAAATCTTCTGCCTGGTTTTCCTTTGGTGTCTGTTTTTTTTCCTTACTGATTTATGCAAAATTTTTCTACATTCCAGATACGAGAGTTTTCTTGGTTACACATAGCCCTTTTGCTTTAAAGAGGTTTGTTCCTTCTGAAATAGAGCACTGAGGCCGGGCGCGGTGGCTCAAGCCTGTAATCCTAGCACTTTGGGAGGCCAAGGCGGGTGGATCACCTGAGGTCAGGAGTTCGAGACCAGCCTGGGCATCAGGTGAAACCCTGTCTCTACTAAAACTTCAAAACTTAGCCAGGCATGGTGACACATGCCCATAGTCCCAGCTACTCGGGAGGCTGAGGCAGGAGAACCGCTTGAACCTGGGAGGCAGAGATAGCAGTGAGCTGAGAGCGCACCACTGCACTCCAGCCTGGGAGATGGAGCAAGACCCTGTCAAAAAAAAAAGAAAAAGAAAGAAAAGAAAAGAAAGAGAAAGAAAAATGAAATAGAGCACAGATGGCTTTCAGGCCTGTTTACAGAGGGAAGCCTTTGGAAAAAATGTTGTTACTTACTGGTCTTTTTTCAGGAATTGGAAGTTAAATAGCCCACCTTACACATGGTTTTAAAAACAAAATATTGAAGGCTGGGCATAGTGGCTCATGCCTGTTAATCCCAGCACTTGGAGAGACCAGGACAGGAGGATTGCTTGAAGCCGGGAGTTCGAGATCAGCCTGTGCAACAGAACTAGACCGTGACTCTGCAAAAAAAAAAAAAAATTAGCCGGGCGTGGTGGTGTGCATCTGTAGTTCCATCTCCTTGGGAGGCTGAGGTGGGGGAAATTTTTTGAGCCCAGGAGTTTGAGGTTACAGTGAGCGATGATGGCACCGCTACACTCCAGCCTGGCAGACAGAGAGAGACTCTTTCTTTGAAAAAAAAAAAAAAAAAAAGGCCAGGCGCGGTGGCTCACGCCTGTAATCCCAGCACTTTGGGAGGCCAAGGCGCATGGATCACAAGGTCAGGAGATCAAGACCATCTTGGCTAACACAGTTAAACCCCGTGTTTAAACCATCTTGGCTAACACAGTTAAAAATACAAAAATTAGCTGGGCCTGGTGGCGGGCACCTATAGTCCCAGCTACTCGGGAGGCTGAGGCAGGAGAATGGTGTGAACCCGGGAGGCGGAGCTTGCAGTGAGCCGAGATTGCACCACTGCACTCCAGCCTGGGCGACAGAGCGAGACTCCGTCTCAAGAAAAAAAAGTTCTAAGGGTGCCAGTCATCAGGGTAGTGCCATTACAGTGATTGTGTTCACCCCCCTATGGTGCATGTAGCACAGTATATAAAGCCACAGTGTAACATGTCTTCCTAAGTGTTCTGGTTGTTCATCGTATCAGGGCAGTGTTATTTCCAGGAGTGAATGTGTTCACCAAAGTGTGGTGCATGTACTGCGTTACGTAAAGTTGCCTTTATGTTTCTTTTTTTTTTTTTGAGACGGAGTCTCGCTCTGCCGCCCAGGCTGGAGTGCAGTGGCCGGATCTCGGCTCACTGCAAGCTCCGCCTCCTGGGTTCACGCCATTCTCCTGCCTCAGCCTCCCGAGTAGTTGGGACTACAGGCGCCCGCCACCGTGCCCGGCTAGTTTTTTGTATTTTTTAGTAGAGACGGGGTTTCACCGTGTTAGCCAGGATGGTCTCGATCTCCTGACCTCGTGATCCGCCCGTCTCGGCCTCCCAAAGTGCTGGGATTACAGGCTTGAGCCACCGCGCCCGGCCACCTTTATGTTTCTTAAGTACTCCTTGCACGTGTGAATCACAACAGTCTTACTTCAGTGAGTGAATGTGTTCACCACAGTAGATATGTCTCATACGCTACACGAAGACGCATGCAGACAGGTGTTTCTTTTTCTTCTTCTTCTTTTTTTTTTTTTTTTTGAGACAGAGTCGCTCTGTCGCCCAGGCTGGAGTGCAGTGGCACAATCTCGGCTCACTGCAAGCTCCGCCTCCTGGGTTCACGCCATTCTCCTGCCTCAGCCTCCTGAGTAGCTGCGACTACAGGCACCTGCCACCACACCAGGCTAATTTTTTTCTGTATTTTTAGTAGAGATGGGGTTTCACCATGTTAGCCAGGATGGTCTTGATCTCCTGACCTCATGATCACTCACTTCGGCCTTCCAAAGTGCTGGGATTACAGGCGTGAGGCACTGTGCCTGGCCTGCAGACAGGTGTTTCTAACAGTACTATTCCTCGCATCAGGTCATGTTCCTGCAGTGGGTGAGTGTGTCCACCCACAGCATATATGCTGCATATAGTAATGTGAATGTGTCCACCCTCTGCATATATGCTGCATATAGTAAACTATGGCAAGACACATGTAAATAAAACCCCAATTTATCTCGAGTGCTCAGAGTATACACACAGAAGCCAAACCTTTAATTCACTCCCTAAAGATGTGTGTGTGTGTTGGGGGCCTGGCACTGCTAAATGCTGGGAATAGAAGCCAGACGGAGAGACACTTGCTGTCTTCTAGGAGCCCAGCACCTGGTAGGAGGTGCTTGGAGAGCAGAGGTAAGATCTGTGTGTAGGAAGAAGGGCAGGGCAGAGTTGTTCCGGGAAGGGCTTGGAGATGTGACCCTAATGCCCTGATGGATGAGTAGGTTCATGTTCGTTATCTGCCTTAGTTCAGAGAAGACCGAAGCAGCTCAGAGGACAAGCAGAGGTTCAGAGAAGTGTGTGCACAGGCGGGGAACGTGTGTTCTAGGTTGTGAAAACAAACCGTGCCAGAAAGAACATGGGTGTTCCTGGAGTAGCAGGCAGACATCAGGGGCTGAGCACAGGGGTGTTGGGAGGTTAAGGTGATGAGGGTGGAGGTGAAGCAGGACCTGCAACCCCAAACTTAGCCTGGCAGGAAAATGGTGTCTTTCGAAGTGTAAGCAGGGGGTGGCTTAAGTAGATTTGTTTAGAAAGATCACTTTGGAAGAAACATAGTATGGGAATTGCACACTTGAGCAGGGTGTATTTGTGTTACACCCCATGTTCACGGCAGGCTTATGCACAGTAATCAAAGGTAGAAACAGCCCAGCTCTCCATTGATGGGTGAATGGAAAAAGTAAATGCAGTGTGGACTACAATGGAATTATTATTCAGCCATGAAAAGGAATGAGGTCATGGTATATGTTACAATGTGGATGAACCTTGAAACCCTTATACTAAGTGAAATAAGCCAGACACAGAGGCACAAATACATGATCCTACTTATGTGAGGTACGTGGAGTAGACAGATTCATAGAGCCAGAGTAGAATGGTGATCACCATGGGCTGAGGAAGGGGGAAATGGGGAGCCAGTGTTTAATGGGTACAGAGTTTCTGTTGGGGATGACAGAAAAGTTCTGGAGACAGACGGTGGCGATGGTTGTGCAACATTGTGAATAGATTTAATACCACTGAATTGTGCAATTAAAAATGGTTAGAAACAACTTTTATATTGTATATAGCTTAATACATTAAGAAAATAAACCAAAATTACCTTGAGGAAGGGTCTACATTTAGGAGACTATTGCAGGAGTCCAGGTGTAGACAATGAAGTCCAATGCAGTGACGTTAGAAAGGAAGGAATAAATGGGCGAGGAATTTAGGAAGAGCAAATGCGAACATACCCTGCACTGCACTGCGTCCCCACCATGCTTAGCATGGTACAGTCGCCTGCACGCCCGCGCCGCCAGCCTTTTGCAGTGGGAAGTGAGGGTGGTGTGGAGGCCAACACCTGGTGTTCTGACTTAGGTAGACAGCAGTTTTACTAGAATTGTGATTCAGGGAGAGACATAAGTTTGGGAGGGAAGGTGGGGTTCTGTTTTGAGTAACCTGAGTTGGAGGCGCCCTGGCATATTCTGATGGAGATGTCCAGGGCACAGTTACAAAGATGGCGCTGGAACGAAATGGAAAGAAAGAGGGCCAAGGACAGAGCCCTGAGCGCCCTCTCTACTTAGAAAGTGGCGTAAAAAGCCAGAGGAGCATGCAGAGAGAAACCAGGGCAGGAGAGCTCAGCCGCATAATCCTTCGTTCTCCGCCAGGTTGGCTTTTTGGTTACTCTACAGATTCACACTTCTCCCTTGGGATATTCCTTTTCCAAGCCAGGCTGTTGTTGGGAGGGCACAGACGTCCTGGAATGCCAAGGTTGAGGATGGTGAAATGGGCCTAGGGAAGGGTGTTCCTCTCTGAGTTGGACTGTGTATCGGGAAGTTATAGAGCTTTAGTCTTCTAACCATTTCTGCTTTGTTGATTCCACTGTCCCTTCATTGCATCTTTGCTCATGTTCTGCGTATGAAGAAAAATTGAGAGCTTTGACCAGCATCAATGTCAGGATGAAAGACATCGGTAAGACCTTACAGTCCCATGGATACCATCAATTAAAATGCCTGTGCATTTATGTTTTCCAAGGTCAAAACTTTTTTTTTTTTTCACAAATTTTATTTCTTTGATCAGCGATTTAGAAGATTTTTGGGTTTGGGACTCACAACCCATCGTTTTATACAGTATTTTTGAAAGCATCCGGGAGGAAGGGACAGTGCCTGTTTGAGGATTTAACTGAAACGTGTTTGGTTCCTTGGCTATAGTGCTGAGATCTGTCATGGTGAAGAGAGATTTGTGCGGTAGTACCGTTCCGGCACTGTGGAAGGAGGGGTGCCGGGAAAACATGGACAGATGAACGGCTTCTTCATTTTAGCTTGGGGAGCACTATTCTCAACAAGAGTTACTTAAAAAAAAAAAAAATGTTTAGGTTTCCAGGTCCTCCAGCCAAGCCCAGTTGAATGCTCTTCAGGCAGAGGCAGGATAGCTGTGACGTCCTCAGCTTCCTGCCTGCTCTGAGCTCCCTTCGTGTTGCTGAATGGGCAGCAACAACAGGTAGATATCAACCTCTTTTTTCACATTCCTCGTAAAACTGACTGAATCATAATCGTCTTCAGGTTGGGGAGATATTAAATATCCCTTCCAGGGTGATAGAGATATTCTGATACTAGATTGTGGTGATGGTTGCACAAGTTGGCAAATTTACTAAAAATCACTGATTGTACACTGAAAACGGGTGAATCTTATTGTCTGTAAGTTATACCGCAATCAAGTGGTATAGAAAAACATGCCCTCCAGTCCTGAGAACAGTATGTTTTTCTAGCCTGGTGGTGCTTTTGGGGGAGCCAGAAGCCCTGCTCTGAGTCCTTTGGCTTCCTGGCCGAGCCCTCCAGAGGTCCTGAAGTCAGGAACTTGGTACAGCTTGTGGCTCTCACCTGGCTCTCCTCCCCTTGCTCCCCTGCCCTTGCTCTCCCAGGTGCTCGGCACCTAGCGTGGTTGGAATATTTACCAGGAATGAGAAAAGCCCATTTTGGTTTCTGGCCAGAGGGTAGCTCTCCAGGATCCAGAGCCCAATATCCAGTTTGTGGCTTATTCGGATCCCATGGCTCTTCCCGCCCCGTTGCTATTTGGTCAGTTTCATTGCTCTGTTGACACCCAGTTTGCAGGGTGTGTTAGGCCATTGTTGTGTTGTTATAAAGAAATACCTGAGATGGGTAATTTATAAAGAATAGCAGTTTAATTGGCTCATGGTTCTGCGGCTGTACAGGAAGCATGGTGCCACCATCTGCTTCTGATGAGGCCTCAGGAAGCTTCCAATCATGGCAGAAGGTGATGAGGAACTACCATGTCACCTGGCGAGAGCAAGGGGGCGAGGTCCCAGGCTTTTAAACAGCCAGCTGTGAACTGAGCAAGAACTCACTTATCACCAAGGACGGCGCTAAACTGCTCATCAGGGATCCACTCCCATGATTCATTCACCTCCCACCAGGCCCCACCTCCAGCATTGGGAAACACATTTTAACATGAGATTTGGAGGGGCAGACATCCAAACCATTTCACAGGGCAAGCGGGGAATTTTGGGGAAACTTCATTTGAAGTAGGAGAGGAGGTTGCACCTGTGGTTAAAGAATGATTTCAGTTGTCTATGCTGTCTAACTTTTTACCCTCTTTCTACTGCTTTCTTCCTAAAAGTATCTAGGTGATTGGAAATCAGATGACACACTTTCCCTGCCCTCGTCCCAAATGCCTTTTATGCATTGGATTGTAGTGGTAGAAGGCAAGGTTGTTTCAGTATTTGATTGTTTGTGATCTTCTCTTCAAGAGTAGTAGCCTCCATGATGGCGAAGGTCTTGTCTGCCTCCACTGCCGTGTGCCAGCTCTTGTCACATACCAGTTTGCTAATACACTGATTTGCTGTTGCCAACAGGGATGGAAGCTTACCGTGAGCGGTGGGTTGAGTTGCCCTGAGGAAGGAAGGTCAGAGCACTGGAGCTATTGTGGGCATGTTACTATGTCATCCTGCAGCAATACTTATGAAATACCTGCTGTTCTCACACTGTGGCTTGAGATGCTCTGGGGCTTCTGGTTGGATGTCTTCTGAAATACAGGGTTGCTTAATTAAAGCCCTTTAACAAAGTCTTTATGTCCATGGTGTTTAGCACAGGTTGAGTATCTCTTCTGAAATGCTTGGGATCAGATGTGTTTTGGATTTCATATTTTTTTCAGATTTTAGAATATTTGCACTATACCTACCAGTTGAGCATCCCTAATTTGAAAATCTGCAATCAGAAATGCCCCATTGTTTCCTTTGAGTGTCATGTTGATGCTCAGAAACATTCAGATTTTGGAATATTTCCAATTTGGGATTTACAACCTGTATCTATATCAAATATTTATTTAAGTTGAACAGAGTACATTGGCTTTTCCTTGCCCCAGTGAGTGGTATTTCTCAAGGTGGTATATTTAATGTGTGGCCGAACTGGTCTGAGGGGGTGAGACGCACCTGATCTGCTGGCTGTGCCCTAGTGAGTTGGAGTCTGTGGTGCTTGGCTGCAGACAGAGAGCTGTCCAGGATTTGTGAGAGGGCTGACGGTGTCCTTTGGTGGCATTCCCATAAGGATGGTGATATGGTTTGGCTGTGTTCCCACCCAAATCTCATACTGAATTGTAGCTCCCATATTCCCCACGAGTTGTGGGAAGGACCTGGTGGGAGGTAATTGAATCATGGAGGCCGTTACCTCGATGCTTTTCTTGTGATACTGAGTTCTCATTGGATCTGATGGTTTTGTAAGGGGCTTTGCTCCCCCTTCGCTGTGCGCTTCTCCTTGTTGCTGCCGTGTGAAGAAGGATGTGTTTGCTTCCCCTTCCACCATGATCATAAGTTCCTTGAGTCCTCCCCAGCCATACTGAACTATGAGTCAGTTAAACCTCTTTCCTTATAAATTACCCAGTCTCAGATATGTCTTTATTAGCAGCGTGAGAATGAACTAATACAGATGGCTTCCCTGGAGTTAGACCTGTGGAAGCCACAGTTGGCAAGAGGGTCACAGCAGTAACACTTTCTAATATCCCTTAGGGAACACTTCAGATTTTAGGTTTCAGTCCTTGGAGCAAGCCAAAGAATATGTATCCCAGAGCCAGCAGGCCAATGAGTCCTATGCCTGTAGCAAACTAGACAGACAAGTGCTTTAGAAAACCAAGGGGTGGGTAAAGCCCAGCTCAGAACCTGAGACTGCCACTTGGCCCCAGCAGGGACCGGAAGGTGGCCTGGGCCGTTTGGCCATCACGTCTTAGGCCAGGGTAGATGTGGAATGGAGCGGGTAGGCCCCTCTGGCTCTACACTGGCTAATCTTATTGGTGCTGAATTGAGTAAAGATTAATAAGTCTTCTGTAGAAAAAAAAAAAATGTGGTAGGTTGCTGGCTTGGAGCCCAGAGCAGTTGGAATTTTGGAGCCCAAAGAGATCATGGCAGTTGGTTTTTGGCAACTGGTTTTTGGGAGAAAAGAAACCACAGTTTTGGCTATAGTTCTATATGCCCTGGACAAGGTAGGGTCACCCCTAGAGCCAGGGATGCATAAGTGGGGAGAAGTTGTGGGCTGTCAACTTTCACTCTGCCTGAGTGTAGCTTGGGGAATTTGCAGTATTCCTTGAGCAGAAGAAAGTAAGCTTGTGACTCACTTTCTCTGAATGTTTCATTTCCAACCAAATGCGTCTCCTTCCCATGGAGGTGGTGTGGTGAGGGATATAGCTGGGGGAGTGATCTCAGAGGTCAGTGGCCATCAGCAGAGGGAGAGGTTTGGCTTGGAGAAGCATTTGATCCACTGATTAATTGTGCCTAAGTCCCATCCTCTTTTAAGCTAATTTCAAGGGAAAACACGTTCCACTGAGCTGGTTTAGGGTCGGTTGTCTAGATTTATTTCTGCTTTGGAAAGAACAAGAGATTTTCTCCATGAAAACAGGAAGAAAACTATGGCCTTGGAGCTGGCTAGCCCTGGTTCCCCATTCCTTTCTGTGCTTGGGTTTGAGCATGCAGAGCTACCTTACTGGAGAATAAAGACCCTCCGGTGCTCACCATGCTGCGCCCTGGTGCATACACTTGAACCTGGTTTTCTTCCTTCCCGAGCCATTTGCATCTCTAAGAAGCCTGTGGGGCATGAGCCTTCCCTTCAGCCAGTCTAATTCTTGGAAGCTTCAACATCACAATACCAGTGACTTAGTGTCTCAAAAAGGTAAGGATCATCCTGGAATGTGAACGGAAAACAGCAGTCCTGTTCACAATCAGGAGCCATTCAGACATGCCTTAGGGAACTCAACTTTGGCTGCTTCCTGGTCCTTCTTATACCCCCTAAATTGTAACAAGTTAGTAACAAATTAATCATCATGCAAATACCCTTTCTCCTTTTGTGTAGTTCTGTGACATTAGATGTTATGGCCCAGGTGAGCCTTCTGTTTTATCTTTTCCCTTCTTTCTTGGCGTCTGCCCGCATCTGTACTACGTGCAAGCATGAACCTGAATTCCTCTACCTAGCCAGACCCAAACACAAAGGGGTAGGCAGACCTGGACTTAATTCTGGAGCAAGTGAGGAGTGTTGAAGGGGAGGCCCGCACCCAGGTGGGAGGGAACACAGAGGAAAAGGTGATTGGTTGCCTGGGGCTAGGGTGGGCGGGGTCACTTTAGTGAAGTCCGGAATGCGAGCTGCAGTCTCCAGCGCAGGAGGGGCATTGTAGGCAAAGGTGAGGAGGCGGCGGCGGTGAGGAACGCCTAAGAGCGTGGTGCGTACCGGGAACCTGAGAGAATGGGTTGCATCTATTAATAGTAGTGAGAGAGGTTGGCTTTTTGAGCCTTGCTGAGGGTTTGGATTGTTTCCTAGTGTCAGCGGAGGCAGCAACGGGTCACGTTGGCTCCTACGAAAGACCCTTCTGGCACTCCTGGAGTATGTTTTGGAGCAAGTTTAGATTAAGGGGCAATTGGCCGTGCGCGGTGGCTCACACCTGTATCCCAGCACTTTGGGAGGCCGAAGTGGGTGCATCACTTGAGGCCAAGAGTTCGAGACCAGCCTGGCCAACATGGTGAAATCCCATCTCTACTAAAAATATGAAAATTATCCAGGTGTGGTCGCACACGCCTGTAATCCCAGCTACTAGGGAGGCTGAGACAGGAGAATCACTTGAACCCTGGAGGCAGAGGTTGCAGTGAGCTGAGATCACGCCATTACACTCCAGCCTGGGCAACAGAGCGCACACACACACAAAGATTAAGGGGCAGCTGCGCTAGTCCCAGCTGGTGTCAATCAAGGAAAATGACCAAGACAAGTCTCAAGTCTCAGTCATTTTAAGAGGTTGATTTGCCAAAGTTAAGGATGCGTGCCCAGGAGACGGGCCTATGCCTTTCTCCGAAGATGATTTTGAGAGCCTTAGTATTTAAGGGAGAAAGTGGGATATTGAGAAATACGCAGTTTTCATGTTGAGGGAAGGGAAAAATAGTCATCGATGCCTTTGACTCTGAATCTGCATTTTTACATGAGATAACGTAGACAGTAGAGCAGAGAAAACAGATATGCATTTGTCACAGGTAGGCAGAGGGGTGACTTTGAGTTCTGTCTTATGTCCCCGCACCTGTGAAGATAAGCTGTCAACTCACATTGCCATGGTGAATTTTGACAGAAATGCTTTAGGGTAAAGATCTTGGCACCCACAAGGAATTTCCCTGTGGGCAAAATGTGAGGGAGTCGTCTTTGTAGTCATCTTATTCAGGAACCAGAATGGAAGGTGGGTTTGCATGACACTTCCCAGCTCGGGCTTTCTCTTTGGCTTAGTGAGTTTGGGGCCCCGAGATTTATTTTCCTTTCACGCTAGGAATCTCAGGGCTTCCACCAGGATCATGGTAGGGAGATGAACATTGTAAAGTTAGAATCAACAGGTTGGGTTGAGGAGTGGAGAACAGAGAAGGGTCTGAGATGACCCCAGATTTCCATTTGGTGGGTGGCGGGTTTGACTCCATGTGTGGTAGGTAGACTTCCTTGGTGGGAGGCACCTGTGGATGGCCAAGTGGAGATGTTTAGTAGCTTTGGATCTCCAGAGCAAGGTCAGAATGATAAAAATCAAGGGCCATCCAATTTTACGAGAGCGGCAGATGAAAGAATTGCAGCTGAGAGACTGGAGGCCGGCGAGGAGAGTGGGCAGAAGCAGGAGGCAGAGCACAGCCAGGGGAGGGCGGGTTCCAGGAAGCGCTGCAGCCAGGGAGCTAGCCAGATAGGACTGGAACGCATCTGAGCCTGCCTGGCTTGAAAGCCACCGTCACCGTCAGTGGAGTGTTGGAGACAGAGGCCAGATTGGAGAGGGAGTGAAAAGATGACCGGAAGAGGGTTATTAGGAGGGTGGGGATGGGGTGGAGGAACCAGTGGGGGTATTGTAGAAGGCAGTATTGGGGCCCCACCTGTGTGTGGAGATGACGGGGCAGGTACGGCCACGTCAGTCCTCACTGTGGGGACTTGCAGAAAATATGCTTTTGTCCCACCCCCATTCTACTCCTGAGGCTGGCGTTTCACGTGTGCAGCTCTCCCTCTCACTGGGCAGTCTCCTCGTCACCGCCCAGCAAGTATCCATTGAGTCCTGTGTCCTCCTGCCTCAGACGAAGAAATGTTGCCTTGTCTGACACCTGGGCTTGTGGCAGCTTCGTGGCTTTCTCGTGCAGATGTTAGCCATACAGGTAACTTGGAATCAGAAATATTATGGGTCCTCCTCATCTCTGGGGAAGTGGGCTGGGCCTGTTCCATAGCATTTGCTGACACTGATACCGCAGTTCTTTTCTCGAAACCAGTTTCTTTTTATAGGGGACGGTTACACTGAAAGTGTTTGGCTGTTGAAACAAAGCTGCCTCCAGGTCCTGGCTTCTGACAGGCTCTCTTCTCCTGCTGGCAAGAACAGGTCCTGAGCTGGGTGTAGGGCCTGCTGGGCAGAGCCTGTGTGAGCCATGTCCGGGGCCGGTTGTGGTCATGGAAAAAGGGCAGGTCTCCAGGGGAGCCCCTACCCCGCTGGGCAGAAGCCATCTGGACTCCCCTTGAAGGGTTCCCAATCTCTGTGATTCCCAGCCTGGTGACACTGCCTGAAAGCACACAGTTCATTTTCATTTGATACGACTTCTGTCTCATATCCTAACTCAGTTCTGCCTGGAGAAGTTCGTATACCTAGCCGTTTGTTCATCAAGTGGCCCTCACTGTGCACCACCTGTTGTGGTCCAGGGACTGTTCCAGGTGCAAGGACACAACAGTGAACAAAATGGCAAAAATCCTCACCCTTCCAGAATTTACATTGTAGCAGAAAGATAGATTGTAAGTAAATAACATTTAGAGGCTGGGTGTGGTGGCTTACACCTGTAATCCCAGTGGCAGGCTGAGGCAAAAGGATTGCTTGAAGTCTAGGAGTTCGAGACTAGCCTGGGCAACATAGTGAGACCCCATCTCTACAAATAAAAAACAATTAGCTATGCTTGGTGGTGTGCGCCTGTGGTCCCAGCGACTCAGGAGGCTGAGGCAGGAGAATCACCTGAGCCCAGAAAGCTGCACTGAGCTATGATTATGCCACTGCACTCCAGGCTGGGTGACAGAGTGAGCCTGTCTCAAACAAAAACAAAAACAAAACAAAAAACCCCACAAAAAACAAAAACATTTGGAGTGTGTCAAATTGTGGTAAGTGCTTTGGAGAAAACCAGGGAAAGAGGATGAGCAGGTTTAAACAGTGTGGCCAGGGAAGTCCACATTGAGAAGCTGGTGTTTGAATATATGTGTCAGCTGCATTAGTAGAAGGTTCGTGGCCTGGAAGTCAGAGCTTGTTTTCTCTGTTCACCACTGTTACTTCTGGAGCATAGAAGAGTGCCCGGCCCATAATAGATGCTCAGTAATATTTTTTGAGTGAATGGATCGGAGGGAAGAGCATTTTTAGACAAAAGGAGCTGCAGATGCGAAGGCTGAGGTGAGAGGGTATCTGGTAGGTGGGGAACATGGGGAGGCCATTGCGGCCGGTGGGGATGGGAGAGGCTGGTAGCAGGAAAGGAGGCAACAGAGGGAAGGCATGTGTATGGGCGCAGGTCTCATGGGGGCTCCATGAGGTCAGAACTGTTTTTGTAATAATACTGAGTACTATTATGTGCATTTCCCGCCCTTGTTTGCCCAGGTGTGTACAGTGGGCTTTTCTAGAGGCTACGCGATATGTGCTGCTGCTGCAGACAGAGCAGGTGGGAGAATCTGGCTGCCAGACATTAAAGAGATTTGCAGAAATGTAGAATGCTGTCACTCTTCTCACTAAATTTCTGTCTTGGAAAGTAATTTTTTTTCATAAGGTATGTTAATTGTTATTTTAAAGTGAATTAATGTTGACATTTTGTCTCAGGTTTAATTTTACATATAGTAAATATTGATAGCTCTTTGGGTCCTCAATAATTTTTTTTTCAGAGAGTCTCGCTCTGTCCCCCAGGCTAGAGTGCAGTGGCATGATCGTAATTCCCTGCAGTCTCGAACTCTGGTCCTCCGTAGCTCTGAAGTGTGTAAAGGAGTCCTGAGACCAAAATGTTTATGACACGTTTATAGGGCCTTGTAGGCCACTATTTTATATTTGCTTTTATGCTGGCTGAGATGGGAAGTCATGGCTGAATCGGCTGAGGAAATTTAGTGAAGACAGTTTACCAACTTCTGATTTGTCCTTGAGGACAAAGCAGGTGTATCCGGGCGGGTGGCAGGCTGTGGACGGGCACCTCAGCAGGAGAAGGCTCTGGAGTCACTGTGTGCTCATGCTCCACTCCCTTCTCATAGCTGGGCTTACTTCTGCCAGGGGAGATAGAGGGAAGGGACATGCTTTGTACACAGTGTCCACAGGATGCGGGTCGAGAGTGACGGGCAGGGGCAGGGCGTTCTTTCCTGGGTGTGGTCAGCAGAGCTCTCTCTGATAAGGTGAGCCAAGATATGAAGAGCGAGGGGCACTCTGCATGACTGGCCAGGGCAGCCCCGCCCAGGGAGGCCTTGGTGAGCAGGAGAGAGGCCATCTGGCTGGGCCTAAGGAGTGCTGGGGAGAGTGGCAGGACCTGACCTGGGGCTGAGGTGCGGCAGTCGACGTGTCTGATGCATGTTTTAAGTGGATGCTCTGGCTGCTTTGTGGAATATTCTGGAGGGTGGGTTTGGAGGAGCAGAAGTAGGGGAGGCTCATGCAATGAGCAAGTGAGAGCTGGTGGTGTCTCGATGAGGATGACAGAGAAAACATGGTGAGAAGTGGTTAGGTTTGGCTGTATTTGAAGGCAGAACACAGAATTTTCTGGAGAACGAACTGTGGGTTGTGACAGAAAGGCAGACGGGGGTAAGGTTTTGGGTGGAGCTTCTGGGTATCTGGTGGTGCTGTTTACCAAGACGCAGAACACTAGGGAAGCAACAGGCTCTGGCGAGCGGCATCGGGAGTGGGGCCTCCAGTGCTTCAAGTTAGAGATGCCTGTCAAACGTCCAGGTAGAAATGTTGCACAAGCTATTGGTTGTACAAGTTCACGAGAGAGGAAATAAATATTAAGGCACCTTTAGTTATTGCTACTGTGTAGATGAAGCTACGAGAGGGAGTATCCCCCAGGGCATAGCTTTCACAGGGGGTTGTGTCTCGGTGGGTCACGAAGTCAGTACAGTGGGCACCGCCATTTTCAAAAAATGAAATAGAATTGAAAACAGTATCTCAGTAGTAAGGGTTGTTGTAAAATGTTTACTTTTATGTCGACTGATGGGGGAATTTTGTCCTATGAAACGTTTTTAAAATTAAATTTATGTAAAAAGAGAGCTGTGTCCCAGATCACAGTACGAGACTTTTTTTTTTTGACTGTAGATCACAGTTTAAAAGCCACTGATGTAGAAGGAGATGTAATTTCAAAAGAGATCAAAGACTGAGTTGATTCCAGGGCCATTTCAACATGCAGAGGCTTGGGATCGGTCTGGGACCAGCAAAGGATGCAGAGAGGGGCTATGAGGCCACAGCCGGACCCAGAGGGTAGTGTCCCCTTGTCCTGGAGGCTGGTGGGGTTGTGTGGGGGTGAGCTGTGACTTGTGCTGCAGACAGGTTGAGGAAAACGGGTTGAGAACTGATCATTGGATTGGACGGCATAGAGGTCATTCATGAACTTGATGAGGCATTTCTGTGGAGGGCTGAGGACAAGGTCTACTTGTTGGAGGTTCAAAGATAGTGGGAGAAGAGAAAGTTGTGAACAAAGCATTGACAATTCTTTCAGCGAGTTTTACTGTCAAGGGGAGCAGAGTAAGTTAGTTGGAGTGGGTGGGGTCTGGACTGGGTGTTGAAAGGCGTGTCCTTGCCGAAGACAGTTGAGTGGGGTGAGGGAGGATCACTGCAGGGAAGGGACCAGTGTGGGAGGCAGCATGCTTGAGTAAGAACGGGGACAGGGTCAGAAGCACAGGCGGAGGCTGGCTTCAGCTAGACGTGCCAGATGTTGCTCACTGTCATTGGAGGGAAGGCAGATGAGGTGGGCATAGACATTGATTACCGATAGAAGCTTATGGAAGAATGCCAAGAAGGTGGAGAAACTTGAGAACCATGGCGGAAGAGAAATGGTGTTTTTGTTTATGGTTTTTTGTTTGTTTGTTTGTTTGTTTGAGACTGTGTCGCTCCATCCCCAGGCTGGAATGCAGTGGCGCAACCATGGCTCACTGCACCCTCGACCTCCTGGGTAGCTGGGACGACAAGTGTGTGTCCCTATGCCCAGCTAATTTTTTAATTTTTTGTAGAGATGAGGGTCTTGCTATGTTGCCCAGGCTGGTTTTGAACTCTTCCTAAAGCAGTCCTCCTGCTTCATACTCCCAAAGGGCTAGGATTACAGGCATGAGCCACCACACCTGGCCTGTTTTGGTCTTCTATGCAGAAATGGAATCCTTGAGGAATGAACATTGATTGCAAGCTGCTCAGCTTGGTGCTGTTGACATGTCATCGATAGGCAGGTGTGGGATGGCTGGTGGGCCTAGATGACCTTTCAGATGGTGCTGAGCCTTGACTGCAGTGTATTTTGTGGTTCTGTGGCAGTGATGACAGGTAAGCGAGACATCTGAGAAACCCCAGATTCTGTTCCAGGTTAGTCTCCTGCCAGCTGTGTTTTGGGCCAGTGTTGGAAAGCCTTAGCTGCGGGCTCTGTCCCGGGAGAGGAAGGAAACGACCTGACCGAGTGCCTTGGTGAGACCTTGCCTGTTTTCCGCAAGTTCTCCAGTCATCTTGTGAGGTATTTCTCTCGCTTCGGACTGCTGGAGCCTTGGCCCTCTCTGAGCCCCTGTGTGCCGTGACCTGGCGGTTGCGCTGTGCGGCCTACCAACCAGCCAGCTTCCCGGGTCTGCACAAGTGTAGGTGAGTGGGAAGCCCTTTAATCAGCAGAACCTTATTGAGCACCTGCTGTGTACCTGGAACTGGGTACGTGGTGCTCAGCAGAGTATTGGGTTGGTGCAAAAGTCAGTGCGGTTTTTGCCGTTAAAAGTAATGGCAAAAGTAACTGCACTGACCTCTGCACCAACCTAATAGATTGGAATCCGGCCCTTGAGGAGAACAGCTTTTTCTTGGGATTCTCCTTTAGTTGTGTTTCCCCACATCCTCAGTGAGGCTTTCTCCCCACCCAGAGGCCTTTCCTCACCCCTGAGAGTAGGGTTCTTGGATTGGTGGGTCAGGAAGGTGTTGGTCTTTTGGTCTGTACTGTTGTTGACAGTGGGCAGGTTGAGGTCCACCTTCTGCCCTTCCCCAGGCTCCTACAGTAGATGGAGTGGTATTAGGTGGTTGGAAAATGTTTTGTAATTGACTCCTCGTAGGTGTTGCTGATGGCTGGGGTGCAGGAGCCTGCTGCAGAACGCTGACTGATCCGGACCGTGTTAGCACTGTTTTAGTTGCTTTGCCTTTTGGCAGCCCGTGAGAAGAATTACTGTGAAACCAGACTGCTCTCACTGCCATTTGGAAAGGGCTCCATTTCAAAGGAGCAGATGCAGTGATAAATCATGAGGAGAAAAATAATCCTGTATTGTGTGTCCTTGCTAAATTTACTTGAAACTGCATATCCATTGCTAGCTGGGCAGCTATCTTCCTGGCAGGCAAGTTCCTGCTCTCGGGTTGTTAGGGACTGGAGGCATGCATTCTCATGAACTTTTACTTCTCAAGCTGTATTCTCAGGTGGTTTTTCATAATGGCTAAGGACTTAGGCTCTCAACTGGACAAGTCTGGACCCAAAACATGCCTGCACTGCCTCCTTCTTGCTCTGTGACCTTTCACCTTCTTTCAGCTGCACTTGCCCCGCCTGCAGAATGGAGGTCGTACATGCTGCCTCGCGGGATGGTGGCAAAGGTGCCATAGGCGCGGATGTGACACCAAGTAGTAACGACTCAGTATCTTCTGTCATGTTTAACACTACAGTTTGGCAGGAGTTACACAGATCCTACTCCTTTAGGCCTCCCCCCCGCCGCCCCCCGCCCACCCAATGCCATTCTCACGCTTTCTAGAGCAGATGGAGGGAGAGGGGAAGAGTGATAATGGAGCAGAGAAAGTTCCAAACCATTTTTCTTTCCTTCAGAAAACAAAACCATCTGAACCCTGTTGTTCCGTCGTATAGACTGAGTATACACTTTCATTGCTGGGGTTTATTGATAAACTGCTAGATGATAACAGCGCTACTGTTGGTTGGGCCTTGCTCTGTTCCTGGCACGGATAAACATTCTACATTCATTACCTTACTTCCTACAGAATTCTGTGATTTTTGTTTTACAGATGAGGAGATTGAGATGGTGGGCCTCAGGCATTCTTCTTCATTACTTGTTTTGGGGGTTACTTTGAATGTGAACTGACATCATCATCGGTGATGATGTTTATTTGGTGCCTCGTTGTGATTCAGACACTTTAATGTGTGTTTGGGGTGACAGAACTGCAAGGCAGAGGTCAGCTCACTTCTAACTCACTTCATTTCTCAGTTGCGTAGATGTTCTTAACTTGGTTTTCATGAAGAAATAGGTTGTTAGCAAAGAATAGAAATGAAAAATTAGAAAAGATACAACATAAGGGTTAGGACCATATGGTCCTGCAGGATTAGGGACTTGGAAGAGAACCCAGAGGTTATCTGGGCCCAGCTCTTCTCAGATGCCTCTAGAGAGGGGTGGTCCACACGCAGCCCAGCAGAGTGCGGGTCATGAGAAAAGTGCCACACTCTTGTGTGTGTTCTTCATAGACTGTCACTGCCCGCCCAGGTTGACTGTGCACTCCTGGATACCGCTTTTTGGTAGCACATTGGAAGTCTCTCTCTAACATGTGTCCATTTCTCCTTCACCTTCTGCAGCCACGCAGGACAGGCTAGTGCTTTCCCCAGGACTGGTCCTTCAAGTACGGAGCTGCTGGGCTCCATCCTACCCTCATCACCTCCACAGAAACATGACCTATTTCTACTCCAAGTCGGGTTATAGCGCAGAGACCCAGTCCCTACCCTAAGAAGTTCACAGTTAGTGGAGGAGAGAGACATTTAAATAATGTCCTTGCAGAGTGGCAGGAGCAGATGAGGAGTGCAGCCGGGTGAGTGACAGGCAGGAGAGGGAGAGGGCACAGTGGTGGGGGGAGGAGCTGGCTTCATGTTTTCTCTCCATCCTGCCGAGTGTCAGCTTGATGATAAAAAGGATGGAGAGTCAGGATAGATCCCAGGATGCAATACATGTGGATTCAATACCTTCTCATGATAGAAACACTCACCAGACTAGGAATGGAAGAAAACTACTTTTGCCTAGTAAAAGCCGTATGTGAAAAACCACGGCACGTGTCATATTCAACAGTGAGAGACAAAAAGCTTTTCCTCTTATGATCAGGAACAAGACAAAGATGCCCACTTTTGCCTCTTCTATCCAACATAGTACTGAAGTTCTATCCAGAGCAATTAGGCCAAAAAAAGAAATTAAAAGGCATCTATATTGGAAGGGAAGACAGTTATCTCCATTTGTAGATGATATGATCTTATGTGTAGAAAATCCTACAGATTCCACCAAAAAAAACCTGTTCAAGGCTAATACATAAATTCAGCAAAGTAGCAGGATACAAAGTTAATACACAAAAATCAGTTACTTTTTTTTTTTTTTCTGAGATGGAGTCTCGCTCTGTCACCCAGGCTGGAGTGCAGAGGCATGATCTCGGCTCACTGCAAGCTCTGCCTCCCGGGTTCACGCCATTCTCCTGCCTCAGCCTCCTGAGTAGCTGGGACTACAGGTGCACACCACCACACCGGCTAATTTTTTATATTTTTAGTAGAGACAGGGTTTCACCGTGTTAGCCAGGATGGTCTCCATCTCCTGACCTCGTGATCCGCCCGCCTCAGCCTTCCAAAGTGCTGGGATTACAAGTGTGAGCCGCAGTGCCCGGCCAGTTACATTTTTATATACTAATAGTGAACAGTCTGAAAAGGAAATGATGAAAATAATTCTGTTTACAGTAGCATCAAAAATAATAAAACACTTAGGAATTAGCCAAGGAGGTGAAAGCCTTGTACAATGAAAACTAAAAAACATCACTGGAATAAATTACAAGATAAATGAGAACAAATTCATCCTTATGGGTTGGAAGACTTACTATTGTTAAGATGTCAGAATTACCCAAACAATACACGTTCAATATAATCCCTATCAAAATCCCAGTGATTTTTTTTTTTTTTTTGTAGAAATAGAAAAACCCTTGGCCAGGCGCGGTGGCTCACGCCTGTAATCCCAACACTTTGGGAGGCCAAGACGGGCGGATCGTAAGGTCAGGAGATCAAGACCACCCTGGCTAACCTGGTGAAACCCTGTCTCTACTAAAAATACAAAAATTAGCCGGGCGCGGTGGCGGGCGCCTGTAGTACCAGCTACTTGGGAGGCTGAGGCAGGAGAATGGCGTGAACCCGGGAGGCGGAGTTTGCAGTGAGTGGAGATCACACCACTGCACTCCAGCCTGGGCGACAGAGTGAGACTCTGTCTCAAAAAAAAAAAAAAAAGAAATAGAAAAACCCATCCTAAAATTTACATGGAATCTCAAGGGACCCTGAATAGCCAAAACAGTCCTTCTAAAGGAGACCAAAGCTAGAGGACTCGTGCTTCCTGATTTCAAAACTTACTATAAAGCTGTACTAATCAAAACAGTGTGGTACTGGCATAAAGACAGACATATAAACCAATGGAAATACAATAGAGGCCACAGAAACATACCCTAACATATATGGTCAAATGATTTTTTTTTTAAGAAATGGGGTCTTGCTGTATTGCCCAGGCTGGATTCAGGGTCCTGGGAGGATCAAATAATCTTCCTGCCTCAGCCTCATGCACCTCTCTTGTGGTCAAATGATTTTTGACAAGGATACTAAGACTACTTGGTACGAAAAGGACAGTCTTTTCAAATGATGATGCTAAGTTGCCTGTGTTGCAGGAAGACAGATCAGGCGCCCGGGGCATATTGGCAATTTGGGTGCTGGTTTCTGAGGGAAAATATTAATCCATAGTGCATTTTTCATCTAAGCTTCCTCCTGATGGCGTTCCAAAGCAAGTGTTCCTGTCCACCTACTTTTTTCTTTTTTTGGTTTTTGAGACAGGATCTTGCTCTGTCTCCCAGGCTGGAGTGCATTGGCATGATCATGGCTCACTGCAGCCTTGACCTCCTGGGCTCAAGCAATCCTCCCACCTCAGCCTCCCATGTAGGTGGGACCACAGGCGAATGCCACCACACCCAGCTAATTTTTTTGGTTTTTATTTTTTAAAGAGATGGGATCTCACTGTGTTGCCCAGGCTGGTCTTGAACTCCTGGGCTCAGGTGATCTTCCTGCCTTGGCCTCCTAAAGTGCTGGGATTACAGGCATGAGCCATCGCACCTGGCCTTCTACCCGCTTTCAAGATCTATTTAGATGAGACATATGTCTGACTGAATGGGCTAGGGGAAGGCGCAGTTCACAGATTGCTGTGTAAGATTCAGAGATTTGCACGTTCGCTGGTATGTTCATGGTGCATTGGTTAGGGAGAAAATGAAGCTTCACTCTGATGCCATACTCTCGAAGTGTCATTCTTATTTTGTTGTTTTGTTTTTTTCTTTTTCTGTTTTTAAAGATGATTCTCCTTTCTACTCCCCCAGAAACATCCAGCTACCTCTTCTAAGAACTAGAAATTTGAGTGTTCTCATAGCCAGCCAGAAGTCAGTGACAGCCTTCAACTCTTGTTGTAAATAGAAACATAACCGTGTCCTGCATGTGCTTCAGAGGCCGTCTCTGCAGTGCCGTCCTCCACAGACAAGGCCCATGCGGGGCTTATGAGTCAGCAGTCCGCTGCCGTGGACAAAACATGCAGGCTGGAGTCAGCTGGCAGAGACTCACAGATGCCTGGAAACCTGGCATCACCTCCTCTTCCTCCCCGCAACCCCCCTGCCCGGCTCCGCACTTCCTCTACCCCTTCCTTGCACACCTTGGCTTTTCAGTTTCTGGGATTTCTGGCACCTTCCTGCCAGGTTTCCTGGTCAACAGGTTCCTGTGATTATGAACCGTACACAAGGTGGTGCAGGCCAGGCCAGGAGGAGCATGATCTGGCTTTGACCTTCAGGAATGAGGGAAATGGGGGCGGTAACAGGAATAGCCCTGCTCCGCCGTGCTTCCCGGCTGCTGTCAGAGCCAGTGAGAATGCTGGGTAAGCCCCTTGCAGAGTGAGACAGGCCCAGCCCAGCAGAGCCACAGAGCAATGCTGTCACACTCTGGAGGAGTCTTTGCGCTGCAGTCATTCAGCCGCAAAGCAGGAAAAGTGAGGCAGCCCAAGGGAATTCATCTTGTGTTGTCTTACCTTGAGTGCCGGTCGCATTGTTCCAGGAGCCAGCCTGCCTCTGTTCATCTGTTGTCCCCAGTGCCCTGCAGGTCGAAATGTCTTCGGCCAGAGACTTAGTACTTGCCTGCTGGTTGGCTCTGCAGCTCTCTGGGAGCTCTGGCTGACATCTGTTAATTTAAGTGTTTTTCACTAGCAGAAGGATTGGGGACAGTTATTAGTGAAGGCGTTCCTCTGTAGTGGGGTTTGATTTGAAAGTTCTTTATGGTGGTTAGCAGCTCTTCGGAAGTGAATTATTTCAAACCGAGTGGGTTACAGCTAACCAAGGGGTTGTCAGCTCACACGGAAGAACTCTTCTTGGGAAATAAGTGCCCAAGACCCTCTTTCAAGGGAGGTGTAAGCCAGGGCAGGCACTATGACAGGAAGGGTTTTGGAATTATGGGTTGCAGGATCTTTAATGTCTTGACTTCAGCAAGAATGTCGTGGTTCTGAGCGCTCTGAATCCTGGCAAGGAGTCGAAAGTGGCTACTGTTTAGGAACAAAGAAAAGTCATTTTCTTCTTTGACATGAGGTAGCGGTGGATGAGACCCAGTGTATGCAAAGCTTACCAAACACTGTGACTCTGGTGTTTAGGTTGACTGAAGGCAGGCAGAGCATACAGACAGGGTCCGGATTGTGCTGTGCCGTGCCGTGTGCTTCTCAAAGAGCAGGTAAAGCCTCCAAAGTCCCCACAAAGAGGTCAGGAGGCAAAGAGGGCCCCTGATGTAGAAAATGCTGCGGGACCTTTGTTTCTAGTCATGGGCTGTCAGCTGCCACCGTTTCTCCTGCCTTCGCATAAGCACATTTGCTCTTTCCTGCCCTACAAGCCATCTTTTGACTTTCTGACATTTCTAAGATAAGCCTTGACTTGTAAGAGAAACAATGGGCCCTTTTTAGGAACTGTAAAGTACTTATCTTTCTGCTACCTAGAATAAAACCTTTCTTTTTGGGGGAAACTGAGTGTTAATTCTAGTTAGCTCCATTTCTTGCTGGCCTCCTAGCCATGTGGCTATTGGGAGAAGCTATATGTGTTAACAGTGTATTGTTTTTTCTGGATTTGTTTTGTTTTGTTTTTGAGACAGGGTCTTATGCTGTCGCTGAGGCTGGAGTGCAGTGGCACAATCTCAGCTCACTGCAAACTCTGCCTCCTGATTTCAAGCAATTCTCATGCCTCAGCCTCCTGAGTAGCTGGGATTACAGGCGTGTGCCACCCTGCCTTGCTAATTTTTGTATTTTTTGGTAGGGATAGGATTTCATCATGTTGGCCAGGCTGGTCTTGAACTCCTGACCTCAAGTGATTCACCCACCTTGGCCTCCCAAAGTGCTGGGATTACAAGCATAAGCCACCGCACTGGGCCAACGGTGTAGTTTTTAATATCTAGAGCCAAGAGCGGTTGTTGAGTACGTGACATATTTGAAGCGAAAAGCCGAGTCAGTGTGTTCTGTCTGCAGTGTATCCTCCACATTATGTGATGAGTGTTGTGTCTGTTGACATAGAAAACATAAGGCGGAGAGGGCAGTTCCTTGTATTTAGTTATGACTTTCTCTCATGAAACTTAAGATGCATCTCATTTGGTTTGGTTTAATCCCATGATACCATGGTGAGGTGCAGAGAGAAGTGGCATGTCATTTCTACTTCACACTGCTGCTCAGTGTCTTACCCAAAGTGACAGCTTCAGGGCCTCTCCTGTGTCATTCTGGAACATGGCGCCTGTCTTCTGAGAGTTGGTTTCAGCAGCACCTGCAGCTGAATAGTGGGTAGTTTCTTGCTTCTACATGCCTCCTGAACACAGTGCATCAACCACTCCCTTCCTCTGTCTGCGCCCAACCCCAAGGGTACATCTTTAGAGCAAAGTCCAGTCCAGTTGTGTTGGTCAGCCTCGTGGTAAATGGGTGATGTGCCTGTGCTGGACCGTTGTGATGTGAGCACCAGGAGCAAGTGCTGTGGGCATGTGGATTTCTCAGCAGTAGCCTTGGAGAACTTCAGAAGTGAAGAGTCTTAGGGGTGCTGTCTAACCTACTTGCCTTACACACAGGGAAACCAAGGGTTGGTGTGACAGTGCTAACCCCGGGTTGTGAGCGGGATCATGCCGCTGGGGTCTGGCTGTGTGGGCTCAGCCCTGTGGTCACGCTTGCCTCGCCACCCTGACCCACTCTCCACTCTCTAGTTTTGTCCTTTGTACTTTTGCCTCCCAGTACAGTTCCAGTGGCGAGGATTCACCAGATGTGACGCCAAAACGATTCCGCAGACTCACAGGAGCCGGTGGGTGCAGGTGGGGAAGGTGGCTCGCTCTTTCACCGGCACCGAGGAGTGCTTCTATTTTTAATCCATTGGCCTGATGTCTCCGTTTAATCTGGGGCCTAAGCTGGAAACCTGGGAGTCACCCTTGCCTCTTTGATCCCTATGAGTCACTCAGGCCTGCCTGTGTCACTTTCCCATGTCCTGCACCTCTTCCCTGCCTGGCTAACATTTATGCTGAGAGACTCAGCTGTCACCTCTCAGAGGCTCACCTTCAGTGGGGACCCCGCTTCACCACCAATAGTGACTTAGATCCTCTTTCTCTGTTTCCCAGCTCCCCTTGTGTCTCCCTCTTTAGTGGCACTTGGTACGGTCCATCAAGACATTCTGTGTCTGTGTCTGCCTCATCTCCTAGACTATCAGATCCTTGAGAGCAAGAACCATCCTGCTCACCTTTCCAGCCCCAGTGTCTCGTAGTGCCTGGAGTATTGCAGGTGTGCAGTCCATACTTGTGAATGGATGACTGCGACACTTGAGAACTCTGCTTTGAAGAGGAGTATGTCTCCTGGAGAATGTTTGTAGACAGAGAAATACTAACCGTCTTTTTCTTTCTTTTTGTCAGATTAACGTGCCAGTGTCAGGTGGACCCACAGCCATCCCACCGCCCCCTCTGGGAGTGCTGAGAGTGAGGCAGCATGGAGGAGAGGAAGCATGAGACCATGAACCCAGCTCATGTCCTCTTTGACCGGTTTGTCCAGGCCACCACCTGCAAGGGAACCCTCAAGGCCTTCCAGGAGCTCTGTGACCACCTGGAACTGAAGCCAAAGGACTACCGCTCCTTCTATCACAAGCTCAAGTCCAAGCTTAACTACTGGAAAGCCAAAGCCCTCTGGGCAAAGTTGGACAAACGGGGCAGTCACAAAGACTACAAAAAGGGAAAAGCATGCACCAACACCAAGGTAAGCTTTGATCCTGTTGGGCCCTGGGGTCACTGACATGAGGATTCATCCAGATGCCAAAGAGGAGGATTGAGTTAGAGGTAGGCTGAGTGAGCACCAGGCAAAGTCTAGCCACAACCTAGCACAGGAAATCAAGCTTTGACCTGTTGAAACTTTGTGGATCTCTTACCTCTTTTTGTTTGACTTGCATGACCCAGACCCTATTTTAAGCGTATTTCATGTATTTACATATTGAACGTTCAAAGTTTCAAGTATTTAAGAACAACCAAAGTCAAGTGGCATGGGAACTTTTTATTTTGCCAAAGCTCTCTTTTGAACCTCACGTGGTTCGGAGGATGCAGGTCACTTAGCAGGGACGTAGCCAAGCCCTACTGGTATCCTGTCTGAACACGGCTTTGGGGTTCTTGGCATGTCCTCTTTCCAAAGTCATCGTTCCATACTCAGTAACTGGTAAGGTATGCTATTTGCCAGCTTGGGATTTGCCACAAACTTTCAACCTCTTCCCATCCATGTTCCAAAGGTCTGTTTTGATTCATAAGCAGGGACTTTGTGAACCAAAGTATTTCTGTTGCTTTCTTCACCACGTGGAGAAATAGGTAGGCCCTATTTCTCGAAGCAGGTAGGCCCAGGCAAAGACATGAGTTATGCACTTGCCTTTGTTGGGGTAGCTGCAAGGAAGCGGCTATGGAGAGATACATTTCCTACTTCCATCCTTAGAAGAACACCTAATGTGAGAAGTTTGGAACAAGCTAGCAGGGACACAAATTTGCAGATGACTTCATGGCTATGTTATGTTCTTTCACGAGCTTTAATTTGTGTAATAGGGGTTACCTAGAGCCCCACCCCCAGTGGATTTGCATTGGGGTAGATATTCATCAGCAAAATTCAAGAACTGTGAAGGTGTGACATTCATGAGTGAGTACTGGACTCTACTAAGAGAAAAACAAAGCCAAAAGCATTGCACGTTTTCCTTCTGCACACACAGAGCAAACTACTTAAGATATGTGTCCAGTCTCCTGCTGAGTACTTCTCTGGAGTGTGGATTTTCAAGATCGTATTCCTGGACTTTCAGTCTAGAAATGGGGATTTTGGAACTCTTTTCAGCACATAAAACTTTGTCTTGAAAATTGCTTCCTGGGAATCATGCGTGTGGTACATTCATTCCAGCAGGCTTGAGATTGTGTACATAGGACTCTGTATCTCTTTGGACAGAAATCTGCCTGACCTAGAAACCTTCCAAACGGTCCTCTCTTGTTGATGTAAGATTGCATTTGATTTTCATATCGTTTGTTGAGATGATGGCCACTTAAATATGCTGCAGATCAAGGGCCTTCCAGGCTGTCCAAGGTGAACAGGTGCCGGGCTTGTGTCTAGCACTGATGGTTCTGTCTTCTCCATTCATGGTGATCACTAGCTCTTCTCTTCAGCCATGGCAGGTGTTCTGCTGTGACCCACATAGGTGTGAAGGTTTCTTGGCAGTGGGGAGAATAGCCCTATTTCAGGGCTTTAGGGAGTGATGATCATACGATCATGAGACTTCTTTAGAATTGTTTGTTGGAAGTGCTGCCTGCCCTGAAAGCAGCTGTGTTTTTCAGTGTCTCATCATTGGGGCTGGCCCCTGTGGTCTCCGTACAGCCATCGACTTATCCTTACTGGGGGCCAAGGTGGTTGTTATTGAGAAACGAGATGCCTTCTCCCGCAACAACGTCTTGCATCTCTGGCCATTCACCATACATGATCTACGAGGTCTGGGTGCCAAGAAGTTCTATGGCAAGTTCTGTGCCGGAGCCATCGACCATATCAGTAAGTAAAACTAGCTTTCCTGTAAGGTTCCACCCTACCCCTCGCACATGTGTTCATTAGAAAGAGATAGGCGGATTAGCTGAGGAATTCATATGCCGCCAAATTTCTTCTAATCTCATTGCTGTCTTTCTTGTAGTAAGTGCACTCATCTTGAAGTAAAAACACCTGCTATGCAGTGGTTCTGTAATTTAGGACTCTTAAATGTGAGCATATCGGTAACCTATGAAATTGTGGGGTTTGACCTGAGGATTTCTAAGTTAGGTCTTGGACTCTTACTGAGCTCTTGCAGTTTGCGGGATGGGCACTGGGGCCAGGCACTGGGGAAACGATGACCAGTTTGGGCCCAGACCCTCTGGTGGTCCTTCTTGCAGTGGCAGAAGTACACAGGCGTGCAGCTGTCTGTGCTGTGACCTGATACGTGCTCTACTAATATAAGCACAGAGTGCTGTGGGGACAGAGTCCTGGGGGAAGCCACGCTTGCAGAAGGAGCAGAGCCCTGGCCGGGCCGCTAATGGCAAGGGGATAATGGCATCCCTCTGGTTAGGTGGTTCTTGTGTGGTCTGCAAGCCCTTGCTGTACTTTTCTCACCTCCAAGCTCAGCCCGGGGCTGTGCTTTTCTGAGATCCTACAGGGTATGAATACAAGTTAATGCAATCAGCGGTGTTTGACTGTAAGTGGCCAGAAAAGCAATTCAGAACAGACAGTGTGCGTTATGAAACTGAAGGCTTTTTATTGATTATCATTAATGCTTTCAGGAAAGCTTTATCAAGGAGCCTTTGTTCTGAGCTTCTCCAGATGTGTCCTGTAAACACATTCAGTCATGGAACCTTTTGCTGTTTGCAGCAGCTGTGCCAATTTATCAGACGCTGGCTGGCAGTCACCACATTCCACTGGCAGAGGAAGCGCTGTGCCCATCTGTTGGCTGTAGTTTATAAAGCATCTTGGAACCCACAGTTCTCTGCGAAAATACTATGCTAGTGCAGAGTTTAACAAGTCTTTGGGAGTGGGACTCAGAAGGGTGGTGGCTGTGGTAAACTGGGGAGAACAACCAAGATGACGTGATGAGGGTTTGCATTGCTCCTGGCACATTAGACCCAGTTAAGTTTGGTCTTAAGAGAGGACCAAGGGTCATTAACTCAGTGGATTTGTCTGCCTTATTTGTGGCAAGATTCATCTTAGGGTTGAGAGGGTCTTCTACCAGGGCCTAGATCTTTATCTCTACACCTTAAGTCCCTGCCATGTCTGGTGCCTACAGGTGCTCATGGACGTTGAATAAATCAATCAGTCTCACTATGAAAATAAGCAAGATTGTCAGTCATTCTGGCCTCAGTTTCCATAGCTGTAGACCAGGAGTGGCAGGGGGAATGGGAGGAGGATCTGGTGGGATTATGATTTCCCTTCTTGCCTTGTAAGAATGTGTGATGATCAACCAGGGAATGGGCTGAAAGAGACGCCCGTGGGCGGGGAGGTCATGCAGCAGCTCTGCATCTGACTGTGGGCTGTACCCTGTGGGTGCATCTGCCTCCTGACCTAGCAGGATCAGAGATGCCACCAATATGGCAGCCCCGAATTGGAAAGATGGAAAGGGATCTCCTGTAGGCCACAATCCCGTGTTGTCTCCAAGCTTTTGGTTGTTTAGAACACTGAACCCAAGAGGTAGGAGTGTCCTGTGTGTTGCTCTAGAACATCTTTTCCACTGGGTTATATTTGCCTTAAAGAAAGGAAGAAGTTACGGAGTGTGGCTTCGGAATGTCTCCTGCTACAGCAGGCTTTGGGAATCTGAATGAAGGGAGCGTGGGTGGTGGGGTGGGAGCCTGAGCCGCGACACGGATGGATACCCCCTTCTCCATGTGTTCCCACCAACACCATCTCTGTTTTCTCCCAGGTATCCGTCAGCTCCAACTAATACTTTTGAAAGTAGCCTTGATCCTAGGCATTGAAATCCATGTCAATGTGGAATTCCAAGGACTTATACAACCTCCTGAGGACCAAGAGAATGAACGTAAGTTATACTGGAGGAGTGAAGAAGGCGTGAGAGGGTGTTGATGGATGAGGAAGATGAGATTGAGGGAGCAAACCAAAGGCCCCTGAGGGCTGCTTCCAGAGCTAGCCAAAGCCTGTGCCTGTGGGGACGTGGTCTGGATGCAGCCTTCGATGTCGCAGGTGCACATGTGGTGGGCCCTCTGCAAGGCTTCTTTCCTTCTGTGGTTTGTCCCCACTGCTTTTTCTTTTTTAGACGAGAGTCTCACTCTGTCACCCAGCCTGGAGTGCGGTAGCTCAGTCTTGGCTCACTGTGACCTCTGAGCAGTTCTCCTGCCTAGGTCTCCAGAGTAGCTGGGGTTACAGGCGCACGCCACCACGCCTGGCTAATTTTGGTATATTTAGTAGAGACAGGGTTTCACCATGCTGGCCAGGGTGGTCTTGAACTCCTGGCCTCAAGTAGTCTGCCAGCCTCTGCCTCCCAAAGTGCTGGGATTAGAGGCGTGAGCCACTGCGGCCAGCCTCTGTCTCCACTGCTTCTACACATAGTGTTTTTGGCCCAGGGTTTTGTGCAGTTCACATGACTGGGTATCTAGAGATGGTCCTGGCTGTGAATGTGGTCTGGGTGGTGACCCCCATTTATTTGGTTTTGGTCCACAGGGATAGGCTGGCGGGCACTGGTGCACCCCAAGACTCATCCTGTGTCAGAGTATGAATTTGAAGTGATCATCGGTGGGGATGGTCGGAGGAACACCTTGGAAGGTATTGGTCTGTGCTCCTCTGCCTGACTCATAGCAGAGGGGAAAGCGGATGCTGTCCTACCCCTGGGGTGAGACTGTGTGTGACCAGGGTCCTCTCTTTTGAGAGCCTGAATGTGTGCTTCCTGCCCTGATGGAATGGCAGGTCCTGCCTTCCTCTAGCCAGCTGGCACTCAGGCCGCTGCTTTTATTTTATTTAATTATTTCATTTTTGAGACAGGGTCTCGTTCTTTTGCCCAGGCTGGAGTGCAGTAGTATGAGCACGTTCACTGCAGCCTCCATCTGCCTGGTCCCAAGCGATCCTCCCATCTCAGCCTCCTGAGTAGGTGGGACTACAGGCGCGTGCCACCATATCCAGCTAATTTTTATGTTTTTTGTAGAGATTGGGTTTTCCCCATGTTGCCTAA
This sequence comes from Macaca fascicularis, assembly GCF_037993035.2. Lineage (NCBI taxonomy): Eukaryota > Metazoa > Chordata > Mammalia > Primates > Cercopithecidae > Macaca > Macaca fascicularis. The sequence continues at coordinate 34,296,943 of NC_088384.1, forward strand.
GCTGGTCTCGAACTCCTTGGCTCAAGCAGTCTGCCCGCCTTGGCCTCCCAAAGTGTTGGGATTACAGGTGTGAACCACCTCACCTCGCCCAGGCTGCTGCTTACAGGGCACTCTTGCTGGGGCACTAGGAGACGAGCCATACCTTGAGTGGCTGGCACCTGTAGGACTTAATCTACATATTAATAAGCAGGTACTCCCCCAACACATCCCTTTTTTAAAGAGGAATCCCTGGTACTAAGTAATATTCCGGCCAGTCAGATTTCAAATTGTTGGTTAACGGAGACTTTGACTTCGTTCCTGAATTTTCATATTCCTAGGTAGGTAAATACCTTGTTTTCATCTGCAGAAGAGCTGCCCTAACTTTCCCATCAGTTCTCATCCCCAGCTTTCCCTGATGTCTTTATGAGCACCCCCACTTTCATTTGAAGTGATCTTCCTTCTCTAGCCAGCGATTTATCACCTCCCTCCAGGGTTTCGTCGGAAAGAATTCCGTGGCAAACTGGCCATCGCCATCACTGCAAATTTTATCAACCGAAATACAACAGCAGAAGCTAAAGTGGAAGAGATCAGCGGTGTGGCTTTTATATTCAACCAAAAATTTTTCCAGGAACTGAGGGAAGCCACAGGTTGGTGTTGATGTCTCCGGAGCCTAGGATAGAAACTTAAATAGTCCCTGGGGACGTTTTCTTGGGGGGTTGGTGGGATGAGTGGCCGTCGGGGTGTCTCCTGCACTATCTGCCCCTCCCGCTCTTTTCACTCCTGTGCCTTGTTCCTAGCGCAATGCTTCCTGCAGAACTTGTCTCCTCCTCGCGTATTCTTAACCTCCTCACAGTGACTGGGCTGCTCTGGGTTTTGTTTTTCGTTTGAGACAGGGTCTCGCTCTGTTGCCCAGGCTGGAGTTCAGTGGCGTGATCTCAGCTCACTGCAGCCTCGAACTCCTGGGCTCAAGTGATCCTCCCATCTCAGCCTCCTGAGTAGCTGGGACTAAAGGCAAGAGTCTAATTTTTCATATTATTTGTAGAGGCGGAGTTTCGCCATGTTGCCCAGGTTGCTCCCAAACTCCTGGGCTCTACCTGCCTCAGCCTCCCAAAGTGCTGGGATTACAAGCATGAGCCACCACACCCAGTCTGAGTTTTTTTGTTTGCTTGTTTATTTGTTTTAAAGCGTTCGTTCTGCCTCCACTGGTTCTTCCCAATGCCTGCCCTGTGCTGTGATGCTAAGTCATGCTGCTTGGTGTAGCTGCTGGCCGGTGGCTCCCTGGTTTGGTTGGGAAGCTGACTTTAGGCCTTTTAAGTATGTAGTCTTCTTCCTGAGTTCCAGCTCAGGCTTGAAGGCAAACCATGTGTCAGATAGCAGTGAGATTGTTGTATGATAGGTTTTGAATAGATCAACGTGGATATTTTGCTAAATGTGCCTTCATTCTTTTGTTTTCTAGAACTTGATTTCTTTCCATTACATCTATTTTTTAGACTAATTGAATTAGAAAGTCAGTAGTTCACTCTCTGCTTCCAGGCGTCAAGTTGTCTATCCTGTTCTTAAGAATCTAGGAGATTCCTCCAGCTTCCTTGATGACTGTCCCGAGAGGCTTAACCCGATAACTAATCCAAGCCCTCTTTAGAGGTTAGCCTCTTTTTTTTTTTTTTTTTTTTTTTTGCTTGTTTTGTTTTTATTCCCGTCCCTCCAGTTCTGTTTCCTAGCAGTCATTGTTTTTAGGATCGTTTGGGGTGTTGAGTGAATACGGAGAAACAAAGCTCCCTGTATTTCCATGAACTAATGATGCAGGACGTGAGAATCTGGGCTTAGACACCTTTCCCTGCCTGGAGTCTCAGGCGCTTGTCTCTGTAGTCCTGTGTGTAACCTTTCAGGCTGCCCTGATGCACCTTCATCTCAGCAAACTCTTACATGCACACATTTGTCTTCTGGCCCTAGGTATTGACTTGGAGAACATCGTTTACTACAAAGATGACACACACTATTTCGTTATGACAGCCAAAAAGCAGAGTTTGCTGGACAAAGGAGTGATACTACATGTGAGCCACGGATTTCCTTCAAAACTCTTTCTTATTGAAGTGGTTAATATCACCAAGAGAGAGAATTGTCTGATGGGTTTTTCCTGCAAGGGAATGAAAATGAGTACTGAACGCATCTTCTGGTAACCCCTGATGTTTTCCAGTTTAGCGTGAACAACTCTTACTATGGCTGATTGCAAATGTAAATAAAAATGGGGGGAGAATAGTGTAATGAACCCTCACGTACCCACCATCCAGCTTTCACAGTTGTCGACACATGGCCAGTGTTCTGTCAGTAATACTCCAGCGCACTCCTCCTTCACCACGGGATTCTTGCAAAGCGAGTTTCAGATGGCATTTCATGCATAAACATTCAGTTTAATGTTAGGTGATGGGGTTTCTGGTTATTGTTAATTCCATATCTGACTGATGATTGCTTGGTTGAAGAATTATCTTCTGGGAGGGAGAGTGATAGAGGGAAGGGAGTTTGACCAAGAAGCAATGATTGGTGTTTATGGGAGCCTGATGAGGGTTCTCGTGTCACTGCAGATACAGCTTTCAGAGGTCCAGGCAGCACTGACAGGATCAGGCTACACTTAGGCCTCTTTATGACCACAGAACAGGTCTGAGTGTCCATCCTAGCCAGGTCCAGCTCACCTGTTTCTAGGTGACTGCATGGCATGCCCTGAGACGATGGCCTGAAATATGAAGTCAGAAGACCACCACGTGGATGGTCCCTGAAGGAGAGTTTTTTAAGTCTCGCCTGGTCTCATTGGTCTCAACGTGAGAATCACTGTGCTCATGTGATGAGAAGAACGGAAGCAGAGACACCAGTTGTGCTGATTCAGGCCTGTGCAGTTCCCACAAGAGTCTCACAGCTGAACTTCAGGGAGTCCTTTGTCTTTGCAGGGTGGTGTGAATGCAGTCTCTTTAGTCTGAGCTGCAGTACTATCTTATCTGACAGCAGAGCGGGGAGTGAGCTGATGAGCACGTGCCAGTGGCAGAGAGCTCCCTCTTTCTACCCAGGAACCTTGAGCTGTTTCTCAGCACAGCCATCCTGTGTGCCTTCAGGGAGAACCAGGACAAAGCTGTTAATACAGCCCACTCTCCCAAAATCATAAGCAAGACGTATCCGGTTAGATGCTTTCTAAAATTGTCTTGCTGGTTATCTGGGACTACATCAGGGTTGTATTGCTGTTAGTAAGAAATAGCCAGTGAAGCAGTTCGTACGCCTTGAGACAAGGTGAAGACTTAAATCTGCCACCTAGGCAGAACTGTGGTTATCGGTCAGCATTCGATAGGAACAGTCTAGAATGCCAAGACCTGGTTTACTTTGCCTTCGTGTTTCTTTTTTTTTTTTTTTTTAAGAGGGCAGAGGCCATACCTTCGGTGTATGCTGTTAAACACTAAACCCATGTGGCTACTTAGTGTTGAACAAACAGTCTTTCTAGGACCAACCTGAGTGTTTGTGTTTTGGCTTTAACATCTTGTAGTGGTGGCTGAAAGGACCATCAGGGCCACTTAGAAACCGTAGGCCCCACTTTCAGAGAATAAAGACTTGGCTCAGTGTGCCAGGAACCTCCAAAACAGAAAAGGAGTTTTTCAGTCCTTTGTTCTTCTTTGTTTGTGGGTTTCTATGGAGTCCTTCAGAGTCTCATTTTACTATTTTGAAACCCTCTGTTTCATTTTCAACATATTCCTTCCCAGCCTCCTGAACTACCATTGCTCCCACCTCCATGTCTTTTTGGCACTCAAGCTTTTTTGGTTTCTTCCTTTGGGTGTCATGAGTTACGCAAGGCTGAGTGTTTCATGTGGTCCCATTTGACAAAAGCCATTTACTACCCGGAAGATAATGAAATGCCCTTTCAGTTCACAAAATACTATCACGTATGTGATACTCAGAACAACCCTGAGGCAGATAGGATAAGATCAAAGGAATAGTAATTATTCCAAGCAAATGGAAAAGCCATGACTGTGTGTTTTAGGCAGCAAGGTCTATGTTCTCTTGGGAATAATCCAACCCCCCCCCCTTTTTTTTTTTGAGATGGAGTCTTACTCTGTCACCCAGGCTAGAGTGCAGTGGTGCTATCTTGGCTCACTGCAACCTCCGCCTCCCAGGCTCAAGCAATTCTCCTGCGTCAGCTTCCCGCGTAGCTGGGGTTACCAGCGCACGCCAGCATGCCTGGCTGATTTTTATATTTTTAGTAGAGACGAGGTTTCACTGTGTTGACCAGGCAGGTCTCGAACTCTTGTCCTCAAGTGATCTGCCCGCCCCAGCCTCCCAAAGTGCTGGGATTACAGGTGTGGGCCATTGTGCCTGGCTGCCTTTCCCCTTGCCCCTTTTAATGGTATAAAATTTTGGTTTTGTTTTTTTTTGTTTGTTTGTTTTGTTTTGTTTTGTTTTGTTTTGTTTTTGAGACAGAGTCTCGCTCTCTCGCCCAGGCTGGAGTGCAGTGGCGCGATCTCAGCTCACTGCAAGCTCCGCCTCCCAGGTTCACGCCATTCTCCTGCCTCAGCCTCCCGAGTAGCTGGGACTACAGGCGCCCGCCACCACGCCCGGCTAATTTTTTGTATTTTTTTAGTAGAGACGGGATTTCACCAGGTTAGCCAGGATGGTCTCGATCTCCTGACGTCCTGATCCACCCGTCTCGGCCTCCCAAAGTGCTGGGATTACAGGCTTGAAAGTTTTGGTTTTGGAATGTGGAGTCCCTTCAGGGGGAAGGAGAAGCTGTGGCCCTGGGTCATATAGGATGGTTCTGGCCCAGTGCCAGGGCTTCTCCATCCCTACCCTCCTCTTTCTCTCGAGACAGGACTACGCCGACACAGAGCTCCTGCTTTCCCGAGAAAATGTGGACCAGGAGGCTCTGCTCAGCTATGCCAGGGAGGCGGCAGACTTCTCCACCCAACAGCAGCTGCCGTCTCTGGATTTTGCCATCAATCACTATGGGCAGCCCGACGTGGCCATGTTTGACTTCACTTGTATGTATGCCTCCGAGAACGCCGCCTTGGTGCGGGAGCAGAACGGACACCAGTTACTAGTGGCTCTGGTCGGGGACAGCCTCCTAGAGGTGAGTGCTAAGCATGGCAGCGCTCTGTGGTGGGGGCAGGAATAATTAGGAGTGAATCTGGGCATCCTAGGTCTTGGAATGAGCGTCTGCAGTGTTGTACAGCACAGGTAAACCCCCTGCAGGGAGTCACACCAGGAAGTAGGGGAGCGCTACAGGCCACTGGGAGCCGAGGCTTATTAAGTATGAATGGAAATTCTGCACCTTTTTTGACTTGCTCCCTACCAATCGGGGAAGCAGAGCAGTTTGTTATTGAAACAGTTGCCAAACGCTACTGTCAACAGCAAACTCTTTGTTCCCTAGTTTATTTTTCCTGTTTTGAAAGGTGTTTTATTTTTTAATTCTTTGTTTTGTGTCTTATTTACAGCCTTTCTGGCCAATGGGAACAGGAATAGCCCGGGGCTTTCTAGCTGCTATGGACTCTGCCTGGATGGTCCGAAGTTGGTCTCTAGGAACAAGCCCTTTGGAAGTGCTGGCAGAGAGGTAATGGGAAGTAATCTGGGTTTCCTTTCATGAGAAAACTGGAAAGAAGGAGTGGTTTATTCTTCAGGCAGAGTGCAAGTTCTTCCTTCTCTTTCTGCTTTCTTAATTAAAGATGTTTTCATGTGGAAAAGAGGAAAGGCGAGATAGGATTTCATAAAGTCATAGAAACCTAAAGATGAGTCTCCTGGACTAAGTCTTCTCTTACTCCTTTCCAAGATAAATTTCTTACTGACAGAGAAGAAATTAAAAGTAGCTTTGAATTCAGAGGAAAAATGCCAAACTGCTTATAAATGTTTCTCAAACCCCTAAATGGGTTATGTTGAAGCAGATTTTTACAAATGCAATAAAAATCCTGTGATTTGCTTTCTGATAAGGAACTAATGCCTTGACCAGAATAATTGAGGGATAAGATTTCCCGGATGAAATTGGAAGTTGATACTACTTTATTTTGTCTCTTATTTAAGGTATTCTGACTAAATATAGTGATAATTCTTTTTTTATGTTGATTATCTTTAAAACTGAAGTAGATATTGGCATGCTTGAAAAAATAAAAGAGTAAATGTGTGGCCTTTTGAGTTGGAGGCAGCGTCTGTGGGTACTGATGGTGTTGTGCCTGCTCTCTCTCCTCGGCTTTTACCCATGGGATCACTGCAAGTGGGTGTGGGGAGCAGGGGCTGACGTAGGGCCCAAGAACACTGGTCAAGGATGAGGATCGGGCATGTCAGGTGACTTGCTGGGCTGTCAGAACTACCATGAAACGAGAGGGAGATGTTCGTGGTGCTGGTCCCGACTCAGAGTATATTGCTGTGTTATTGCAGGGAAAGTATTTATAGGTTGCTGCCTCAGACCACCCCTGAGAATGTGAGTAAGAACTTCAGCCAGTACAGTATCGACCCAGTCACTCGGTATCCCAATATCAACGTCAACTTCCTCCGGCCAAGCCAGGTGAGACCTTCTTGTCAGCATTTACTTCTGGGCCCATCTACAGGACTGATGAGAATGCTGATCTATTGAGATGTGTGCATCTATTAATACCACACATATAAGGATGCTTTTTTAGTAATCCAGATAGATGTCTCTCTGAATTGGTAGAAGTAGATACTATTTTGCATTAACAGATTGAGAGCTAAGGCATAGAGTTGTTAAATGACTTAAGAGAAAATCAAACATGATAAGAATCCAGGCCTTCATGCCACGTTTCCTAATTCAAATTCTTATTGTAGGGAAGAGCACTTGCCCCATAGTGAGGAGAGGTAACTTCAAACTGTGTTGTTGCTGCCAATCACCTGTGACTTACATTCTCTGAGCCTCAATTTCTTTACCTGAAAAATGGGAATAATAATCCCTGACTACTCAAAGAATTATTGTGAGGACAAAAGAGTTTGTTCACGTGAAATAATTTGTTCTAGTCTAGCGTAATTCTTTTTTTTTTTTGAGACTCTCGCTCTGTCACCCAGGTTGGAGTGAGGTGGCGCGATCTTGGCTCACTGCAGCCTCCGCCTCCTGGGTTCAAGCAATTCTCCTGCCTCAGCCTCCCGAGTAACTGGGATTACAGACACCCACCACCACACCCGGCTAATTTTTGTATTTTTAGTAGAGACGGGGTTTCACTGTGTTGGTCAGGCTGGTCTTGAACTCCTGACCTCGTGATCTGCCCACCGCGCCCAGCCCCTGGTGTAATTTTCTTTTCACCTTCTACTTGAAGTTTCCACCTTTAGGCCTCCTGTTAGAGGCAGCGTCATTAGTCCAACCGAGACTCTTAGAGGGAGCCTTCTGTTAAGTGGCAGCATCCGTCATTAGTCCAACCAAGACTCTTTGAGGGACCTCCATGGCCGAGTAACTCATTTTTTTTTCTTTTTTTTTAAAGACAGGGTCTTGCTTTGTTGCCCAGGCTCTCTGGGTGTGGTGGCACTATCTTGGCTCACTGAAGCTTTGACTTCCTGGTCTCAAGTGATCCTCCTACCTCAGCCTCCCAAGTAGCTGGGACTACAGCTAATTTTTAAGTTTTTTGTAGAGACGAGGCCTCCCTGTGTTTCCCAGACTGGTCTCAAACTCCTGGCCTTAAGCAATCTGCTGTCCTCGGCCTCCCCAAGTGTAGGGATTATAGGCGTGAGCCACTGCACCCGCCCTGTGTAGCTGATTTGTAGCACAAAGTGCCATAGTTAAAATGTATTTGTTTTTCTTCAACCCCACCTTATTTCATAAAGGATTTAAAGGTCATCATCCTAGCTTCTGTCTGGACTTTGCCCAGCCTGCTATCCCAGACTTTCCTTTCAGCCATTCTTCTCTTAGATAGGAATTTGCTGCTTGATATTTGATTTTCCTTCTGTTTGACTTTGTAAATTTCTGCCAGGTGCGCCATTTATATGATACTGGCGAAACAAAAGATATTCACCTGGAAATGGAGAGCCTGGTGAATTCCCGAACCACCCCCAAATTGACTCGCAATGGTGAGTTCTGGCGGTGGCTTTTTAAGATGCAGGCAGCCCCTTCAGAGAAGTCTGTACTCATTCACTGAGCCATAAGGTGCGGTCCGAGGCCGTGGCTGAAGCACTGTCTGAGACAGTGGCTGTCAACCAGGGGTGATTTTGCCCTCCAGGGGATACTGGTAGTTGTGTGGGGACATTTTTGATTGTCATGATTGGGAGTGGGTACTCCTGGCGTCGAGTGGGCAGGAGCCAGGGAGTGGTCAGGAGCCAGGGATGTTGCTAAACATCCTGCAATGCACAAGACAGGTCTCCATCACACAGAATTACCTTGGCCTGAGGTGTTATGAGAGCATAGAGAGAAACCAGATACAGATGCTGGGCAGAGGGGAGAGAGGATAGAGTGTCAGAGCTAAGGTTTTGGGGGAAGACTTTGTGGAAGAAGTCTTTGGCTGGGTCCTGCAACATTGCCAGGATTCAGTGACAGGTGAGGACCACTCCAGATTTTGTACGTATTGAAGGCCCTGAAGACTTTTTTGGAAGAGAATGACATGAGCGCACACCTGGGCAGCCACATGTGAGAGGGGATGGAGGAGGGAAGTGCCAGAGGCAGGGAGACCAGGTCGAAAAACATAGCCATGGTCAGGCTGAAGGTGGTGAAGGCCCAGATCTGGCCCTGATGCTGAGGATGAAGAAGAGAGGAGGTAGTGGAGGAGACCTCAGACTTTGGGCCAGATACAGCTGAGTCCTGGGCCAAGCTTTGCCATTGGTGAATTATGCGGCCTCGAAGAGGTGATTGAATAGCTCTGAACTTCGGTTTCCCTGTCTGGGACGTGGGGGCAGCAGTGTCTACCTCACATTGTGATCATGAGCGCCAGGCCTCCGGTGGATGGTCATTCCCATTGTTCGTTATGTGAGAGAGAATGGTAAGGAGGTGAAATCGATGGGCAGGGCCAGCTGATCACCTTGTGGGGCGAGAGGTGGGTGTTTGTAGATGGTGCTACATCAGTGTAGGCAAGGCAGAGGGAGGGCTGAGAGGGTTGAGTCATTTGGACATTGTGAATTTGATGTGCCATTGGGATGCCAGGGTGGATGTGAGGACCAGCAGGCAGTCGGAAACATTTGCATTTTTCTCCCCTGGAGCGTCTTCTCTTTGAAAGCAGAGAGTGTATCTTTATTCACTGTTTTTATTTTAGAGCCTGGAATACTGAAGTTGCCTATTACATATTGGATGGTTGGATATACACATAGGAGACAGATCTGAGTAAAAGCTCATTTCTGAGCCAAGAGATGGCACCAGAAAGTGGTTTTATGTGTTATTGCAGAATACATTTTCGCGGTGAAAAACCTAAATGAAACAGGATTTTCATGATACTTGGCTTTTGTCTTGTGTTCACAGATTACTAAATGACTTAGTGCAAACTTCAGTTGCCCTCGGTGAGGGAACAGACTTTCTTGGATATAAATAGTTCGTAGATTCTCCTGAATGGCCCGTATCAGAGCTCTTCTGATGTGGTTAATAATAGGAGTTTTAAAGAGGCTGTTCAGGTTTTAGAAGACGTTTCAATGAACTGTAAAAAGCATCCCAGCACATGTGTTTGCCTATTCAGTTTTTCAGGGTTGAGAATTCGTAGTATGAGGTGCCAGGCTCCGTTCGGGGACTGTCTGATCTGGGGCCCCAGTGTTGTCAGCAGAGCCCTGCAGGGCTTCTTCTCTTGGCAAGTTATACAGTGCCTTGGAAGTGCAGGGGCAGGGCCTGGTGCTTAGGGTTGAATGTGCCACCCTGTAGGATGGAGCCTTTTCTCCTCTCCTTTTCCCAATGCTACTTTGGAGGGGGAAGGCTTCCTCAGCCAGGTGCCGGCGACTACCTGAGAACTCAGAGCTGCTGCAAGCCAGGCTGGCCACACAGTAGGTGGCGCTCCTCCACCTCAGTGCCGCAGGGACAGCGGGCTGCGGCTGTCAGGCTGTGGTCCCTCAGGATGCTGGGGGGTGGCATTGACCTTAGAGTCTGGATAAACTAGTAGTTTCTTTTCTTAGAATTCACTGTCATGATACCATTTGCATAACCTTGTTCCTCACTGTTTTCTTTGATTGGAAACTAGTGTTGACTGTTTTGTCCCTACCCTCAGTAATTTTTCAAAGTGGACGTGTGTCCTGCAAAGAGGATTCTCTGTCAGTGTTACCAGGTGACCACACCTCCAAGAATAATGTGTTTTGTTGTTTTAGAGTCTGTAGCTCGTTCAAGCAAACTGCTGGGTTGGTGCCAGAGGCAGACAGATGGCTATGCAGGGGTAAACGTGACAGATCTCACCATGTCTTGGAAAAGTGGCTTGGCCCTTTGTGCAATTATCCATAGATACCGCCCGGACTTGATGTAAGTTGTGATCAAACTTTATGTTTTTTTAATATTCCCCAAGGATCTCAGACCACTCTGTTATCAAGTAATATTTTGTCCTTTTTCCTAGAATGAGGTTCATAGTATACTTTCTCTAGAAGGCAGTGATTTTGATTTCACTATATTTGAAACTCTGTATGTCATGTATTATATAGCTCAACCCAGGAATGATTTTTATTTTTATTTTTTTCCAATAAGTCTTTTGCGCTCCTGTATCGTTCCAATTTTAGTATATGTGCTGCCGAAGCGAGCACTTCTTTTGCGCTCCTATAGCTGTTTTAAAAATCACAACACTGATAAGTCAAAAACTGGTTTTGATACCCACCTCGGCCTGTTAGCTTCACACAGAGGAAAACTCTGTTTACTGACCCCGATTGAACTCTTCGTTTCGGCCAGCTATCTCTCAAAATCTTTTTTTTTTTTTTTTTTTTGAGACGAGGAGTCTCGCTCTGTCCCCCCAGCTGGAGTGCAGTGGCGCCATCTCGGCTCACTTCAACCTCCACCTCCAGGGTTTACGCCATTCTCCTGCTTCAGCCTCTGGAGTAGCTGGGACTACAGGCGCCCGCCACCACGCCCGGCTAATTTTTTGTATTTTTAGTAGAGACGGGGTTTCACCACGTTAGCCAGGATGGTCTCGATCTCCTGACCTCATGATCCACCCACCTCGGTCTCCCAAAGTGCTGGGATTACAGGCATGAGCCACCACGCCCGACCTAGCTCTCTCTCAAGTTCTGTGGGTCACAGGGGAAACCTGGCTAGAACATTTGGCCAGCTCAAGGCAAATGTGTCACTACTAACAAAGCAAAACATCATGAACACTTAACCAGTTCATGATGGTTCATTGGTATTTTCTCTGTGTTAAAGACTGCATTTTTTACAGACATATTCTGTTGTCCTACCCACCTATCCCAGTGACATCTCCTTTGGCCATTCTCCACTCACCTGTCTACAGAATCAGCACTCTGGGGTGACCCCAGGTCAGCTGTGGGGGCCAGCACACTCAGGTTCCCCCATTGGCATTTGTTACCACGGAAGCCAGACAGAAGGATTCAGAAGCAGAGCATGTTGCGTTATTTTGGTTTCCTGTCCTTTCCATCATGAGGTCCACTTAAGAGGCCAATTTCTGTTTGTTTTGTTTAATGATTGCTTAAAGAATCCTGCAAGATATAGTTGCTATTTATATGATGGTTATAAACTGACGAGGCAAGAGCTGGTAAAAATAGCCTTGTGCAGTGTGGATTACCAATGGGGATTTCTGGTGTGCTTGGATGGAGGTAAGTGACCTCTGCTGCTCCTGTCACTTAGCTCACCCAGAAGTTGATAACAAGTAAGTAAGAATAGGGCTTATTCACTCCCACCAAAGAAAGGGGGTGGGGCAAGGAAGAGCAGCTTGGGAAAGATTGTAGTCAGTGGCAGAGGATGGGCAGGTGAGTCAGCTCTGTTCCGAATGGAACAGGCAGAAGTGGTTGAGGGAGCCTAGCAGGTGGGGGTGGAGGGGCACCGGGCGAAGGTTAGGGGACCGTCTTCTGGGAAGGCAAAGCAGCACAGAGACAGCGCAGCACTGTTCAGCAGCAGTGGGGTCATAGTTTCAGGGGCTGAACCTACAGTGAGGGGGAGTTTGAGAAAGTGGAAAATGCTGTGGGGTCCTAGGTTAACACAGATTAAGGGCTGCTGGGTTAGCCTGAAGTCATGTAAGGAAGAATGCGATCAGTCTTCTGAAAAGCAAGAGGCTTAAACCCAGTAGGAAATGGCCATTAATCTAAATAGGAAACTTAGCAATGGAAACATTTTTTGAGGAAGATTTTGGAATTTCCCCTCCAGGAGAAGGCTAAGATTCATCAGAGCTGATTTAGTACCTTAACAGCTCGTCGGGTCTAAGGGCCATGGTGGGTGACAGTCCCGGGCCTGTAGGGGTAATCTGATTCAAATAGATGTATCGTGTTTTCACATTAGTTTAATATGGATGGGCCATATGCAAGGATCAAGATATGTTAAAGATAAGATAGTTCCCATTATTTTTTATTTTTATTTTTAGAGACAGGGTCCCCCACCCTATTTCTCGGGATAGAGGGCAGTGGCACAGTCATAGCTCATTGCAACCTTGAACTTGCGGGCTCAAGTGATTCTCCTGCCTCAGCCTCCCACATAGCTAGGACCATAGGTACATGCCGCCATGCCTAGCTAATTTTTAATTTGAATTAAATTTTTAATTTAAATTGAGCTCCGGGGCTCAAGCAATTCTGCTGCCTCACCCTTCCAAAGTGTTGGGATCACAGGTATGAACCACTGTGCCCAGCCAGTTCCTATTCTCAAGCTCACATTTTAGTGGTAAATTTGTGTTACCAGAAAAATGAGAGTAGTTTTTCGACTTTTTCCCTTTTTTTTTCTTTGGTGGGTAAACCTTTCATCACTTCCTGAGGTTACTTTGCTTTTCCTCAGTAAAAAGAAAAAGAACAAGAGGTGAGATAAAACAGGTTTGTTCTCAGGTGTCCACGATGCACAGCACCCTGGATTTTAGCTGAAAACAGAGAAAGGACGATGACTCCAGGATACCGTGTTTCTGTTTAAGGACAGTCAACCTATCTTGATACATTTTCCTTGTCCTGTTTCTCAGAGATTTTGATTCTTTGGATGAGCAAAATGTGGAGAAGAATAACCAACTGGCCTTTGACATTGCTGAGAAGGAGTTGGGCATTTCTCCCATCATGACAGGCAAAGAAATGGCCTCCGTGGGGGAGCCCGATAAGCTTTCCATGGTGATGTACCTGACTCAGTTCTACGAGATGTTTAAGGACTCCCTCCCCTCTAGCGGTAAGGCCCGGGAGGAGCTGCTGCACCACCCCCGCTGCTGTGCTGTGGCCCGGCTGTTCCTTCCTTCCTCTCGACTGTCCCGCAGCAGTGCCACCAAACACAAAGTTACTCTGTGTTCTTACCAGTTAGCTGTCAGGGAAATCTCTGGAGCTTTGCTTCATTATTTTTCCCTTCTCTAGTAGTATGTTCTCAACCCCTCATTCTTTCCCAAATCTTTCTCGCTGCATTTATAAAAATGCAGAAATCGTTCCTGTACCAAGTCTTTTTCCATGACTCCACCACCTTCTAGTGCTCGCGCTCTCAGAGCCAGCCTTTTTGAAGAAGTGGTTTGTGCTTGTGGCCTCTGCTTCTGCACGGCCCAAACTTCGTAACGGGTTATAAGCCGGCTTCTCCTCACACTGCGCTACCGCAGCTGTTCCCCAGTGAGGAGGATTCCCACCTCCTAACTCTTTTCTCAGTTCCCATCTCTCACGCACTTGCTTTTCTGCATTGTGGGGCGCCGGAGAACGATGTCCCTTTTCTTGGAATCCTCTCGTGTCCTCCGTATCTGTGATCCTGAACCACACTTGTCCCCCTTCTTTCTCCTGTCACTGTGCCTTCTCCGGCTTCTTTCTACTCCTACCTCTTAGCACTTACCAAAAGTCTTTGCTTGGCCCTCAGCTTGCTGCCTCAGGCTCTCATAGTGCTACAAAAAATATTCCTGTTGTCATTAATTGTCACTTTAGAGTAAGTGTAGCATGAGGCTAGAGTGTTGGCTGTGGGGTCTGACCTGGATTTACAGTATCCCAGGCTTCCACTCCTGGCCTTAGGCAAGTTACTAAATTTTCCTGTGTCTCGCTTTCTGTCACCCTGTCTTGTAAAATGGGATAATGGGTGTAAAATGGGGATAATATGTATAATTACATTGTGCTGTGCCAAGAAGGATGTTCGGCCAGTGGAAGTACTTAATAAATGTTAGTGATTTACTATGAATTAATGACTATTTTAAAAATTACTGTTGTTATTTATGAACCATTGAAATCCAAAAAACTTGTGTTACCACCTTCCAGTACTTTCCAGCCCATGTATTCTTGTAGGGCTCGGTGGCTTTTCCTGGTTAGCCATGCCATTCTTACAACAGAAAGCCACAGCTCTAACACTGATGTACCCATTCCGTGCCACCCGTCTGTGTGCAGCGCAGAGCGTGGCATCTGCATACACTAAAACCAGGAACCCTGAGTTCATCGCCTCTCTGCTTTTCTCTCTCCCTCCCTCTCTGTCCGTTCCGAAATTTTTATCACAAAAATGAGCCTTCAGCACTCTGCTGTAACTAACAATCACAGCCAGCTTCCAACTTCTGAAAAGCAAAAGTGCAGGTTTTGGTAACTGAAGTAGATTGGGAAGAAGAGTCATTTTTGTTGATGTGGATGAAAAAAAGAAGGCTCAGTGTCCATACCCAAGTATGCATTTCCTCCGTGGAGTTTCCTGCTGAGGCCACGTGTTGTCATAGCTGGTGAACCTTTAGAACTTTCTGAGGCTCTGCGAACCATCCATAAGGGAGAGTAGTTTTGGGCGGGATTTTGCGGTGCCCTCAAGGGCTGTGCTTGAACATCACTGGTTTCTGTTCCCAGACACCTTGGACCTAAATGCGGAGGAGAAAGCAGTCCTGATAGCCAGCACCAGATCCCCTATCTCCTTCCTAAGCAAACTTGGCCAGACCATCTCTCGGAAGCGTTCTCCCAAGGTATGTGGAGGAGTCTCTCGACCGGCTGCAAAGCTAATGGCAAGGTATGTGTGGCTAGAATAATGCAGTTTCCCTTCTCCCTTGGTACAGGATAAAAAGGAAAAGGACTTGGATGGTGCTGGGAAGAGGAGAAAGACCAGTCAATCAGAGGAGGTGAGATTCACTTGGGGAATTGCTAGAATGGTCATGTGGAATAGCCCTTTTTGGTTAAAATCCTTCATTTCCACAATGGTATTGCCAGGTCTTTTCCTATTCGTCCTTTATGAGAATTTCTACTGGGCTTTTTCTTTTCTTTTTTTCTTTTTTTCTTTTTTTTCTTTTTTTTTTTTTTTTTTTTTGAGACAGAGTCTTGCTTGTTGCCCAGGCTGGAGTATAGTGGCGTGATCTGGGCTCACTGCAACCTCCGCTTCCTGGGTTTGGGCTCCTGCCTCAGCCTCCCAAGTAGCTGGGATTACAAGTATGTGCCACCACACCCAGCTAATTTTTGTAAATTATTTATTTATTTATTTATTTTGAGACAGTTTGGCTCTATTACCTAGGCTGGAGTGCAGTGGTGCAATCTCGGCTCACTGCAGCCTCCACCTCCAGTGTTCAAGCGATTCTCATGCCTCAGCCTCCCAAGTAGCTGGGATTATAGGTATGTACCACCATGTCCTGCTAATTTTTGTATTTTTAGTAGAGATGGGGTTTCACCATGCTAACCAGGCTGGTCTCAAACTCCTGACCTCAAGTGATCCGCCCACCTCGTCTTCCCAAAGTGCTGGGATTACAGGCCTGAGCCACCGCGCCCGGCCAGGTCCCAGTACTCTTTATATGGCCCTAGCTTGAGACTTGCTGTCCCCTTGTGGACACGGGAGCTTTGAGAGCTGAGCCAGACCACCAGCCCCCGTGCCAGGTCCTGAGCGCACTTCTGTGAGGGAGGGACATGGGGGGAGCCTCCTGTCACAGCGCCGGGTTCTTTGGGGTTGGTATTGATCAGGAGGAAGCTCCCCGGGGCCATAGAGGAGAAAGACCGACCCTGGTGAGCACTCTGACAGACAGGAGGATGGACGTTGCCGTTGGGAACCAGAACAAAGTGAAGTACATGGCAACCCAGCTGCTGGCCAAATTTGAAGAGAACGCACCCGCACAGTCGGTCGGCACACGGAGACAGGTAAACCCAACCCGTGCCTCGCCCACACTGATGTGGTCAGGCCACACAAGAAGAGGGGATCTTTTCTGTCCATTGAGATGGGCTGTGTCACAGACCCTGGGGTTCATGGGCTCAAGACGGGCGTCTGGCTTTCCCTCGCCTGACTGCAGCAGAGAAGAGCCCTTTATCTGCTTGCTTCAGGCTCTGAGGGTCGCTCTGTCCTCAGCATTCTGGCCTGGGTTGTCCCCTGACAAGAATCAGCAGAGGGATCTAAAAGAATCTGTATTCATATACCTGTACATCTGTGCACGTTTGCAGATATATTTAAATTTAGAGAAGTACACACTTACTGAGGAACATGCTGAGAAGTACAGTAAAGGTAATGAAGCCACCTGTGATTCTATTAATTTTTTCCTGCCCTTCTTTCTGGTCTTTTTTTTTCAGTGTATTCTTGTTTTTGTAGATAAGGTCATTCTTAACATACTTGTCGATTCTCCTTTTTTCATTTCACCTTAGGCATTCCCATGTTGTCCCTGACTCTACAAGCACCTTCTAGAATGTGTGGGCATCAGGCTTCTCTTAGCTGTTGCTCTAGTGTTGGATGTTCAGGTTATTTCTCATCTTTCATGATAAGATACAGAGATAAACGTTCTTATGATAAACCTTCTTTTGTGTGTTGCAGCAGTTTCTCGGGATATTTTCCTAGGACTATGAGCATTGAGTGCTAAGTGGCACTCCCACACACCATGCATGAGAGTGCATGGCAGCAGCTTGTGGCTTGGGGTGTCTTTGTTAGGGTGTGTCTCTCCCCTTGCTTGTCTAAAAGTCACTCTGACTTCTTACAAGAGGTGGGCCTGGGATTTTGGAGATTGACACTGCAAGTGTCTCATAAATCTCCATGATAACTGGAGAGAGCAGCCGGAGGGCAGCGGCCCCTTCTCTGAATTTCCCTTCACTCTCTTCATCTTCTCCATGCCCATCAGCCATTCTTCCTATGGACCAGATGGGTGGGAGCAGCTTTGCTTGGAGTCTGACCGTAATTAACTACCTGCCACATCTAGTCTTTGCACGCCAGTCTTTTCATGCTGTGGCTCACAGAAAAGGTGATGATATTCACTGATAAACAGTTGAGGTTGTCTGGAGGCTCTGGCAGTCCCAGGTTCCCCTGCCTTGCTTGGGAAGGCTGGAATGCTGCCCGTTAGAGGAAGGTTGCCTCTAAGAGAAGGTTACTTTCCTCATTTTGGATGGGAATATTAGTTTTCCAAATCAGAATTAGTGGTTTCGACTCAGAGAACATTTAGCTTGGAAAAGAGGTGATGCGTATTACAGCTTCTGTTTTCCTTTTTCTGTTCTTTTGCATTTGCTTTTGGTTTGGGGGAGGCTGTTTGCTTTGCTTTAGAAGTGTAACTTTCTAAGAATGAATCCTCCCTCTTCCCCACAGTTCACAGGTGTGGGGCTGTCCCCTGTGAGTTCTTTCTGTTCTTCTCCCACCTTAATGTACTTTTATTTTGTTTTGTCTCCATGTCCTGTCCCCACCCACACTTGGCCTGTGTGTCCCCAGCTGACACAAGAGCGTGGGGCCAGCCAGCCGTCCAGCTGCCTGCCCGGGCAGGTTCGCCCTGCCCCCACCCCGCAGTGGAAACAGGTAAAGGAACTGCCAGGGCCAGGATGGGTGCTGTCTCTCCAGGCCTTCCCACCCCGCTCCTGAGCCAGCCAGGGTTCAGGCCTGTGCTCTGGAATCCTAGCTCATGAGGGCCGGAAGTCTCCGCTCATTCGAGTAGTAGCTTTGGGAAAACATTGAACAGGCAGGGCTGACTGATTGCACGATTTCTGTAACTCCTGGGGATTTGAGAAAGAGTTAACAGGGAGACTGTTGATTTGGTTTGAAACTCGCTGAAGCGGTGTGGTAGGCGGCTCACCTAGGGGTACCCGAGCTCTTGGGTTTGCTGTTGTCCATTTGTCTCAAGCTGACTTTCTTCCAGCATGTCTCCTCGTGACCCTGGGAGAGAGAATTCTGAGTATGTCAAGCCTGAGAGTTGGGGCGTGGAGCCTTTTAAATGGGAAAATGTTATCCAGGAAAATAGTCTGGAACTGTGCGTTTGTGTTTATTTTAAATCCTGGATGAAAGTATTCCTGGATGTTTTATTGGTGTTCTCTCTACATTTAAATGAATGTTTTTGGAAATTTTCACGAAAACCTTGGCAGGATCTCCCGGAAAACTGCGTATCCTAAGTGGTATAGAATAGGGCAGGTGATGGCATGCACTTTCTAAGAAAAAAACCCAGCAGAGGAATTGGGAGCCCTGACTGTGGCTCCTCCATGTCACAGATGAGCAAGTCCCTGCTCTCGAGCGGAGCCAGGGTTGGCTGCCTTGTAGTCTGATATCATTTAGGTCTGCTGAGATGCTGAGAGGGCCGTGAGCTGGTCCTGGATGCCGTCAGCGCCTTCCGTAGTCGGTCTCCCCAGCCTCCTGTGCTGTAAAGTGACTTTATGGTCAGGAGATGCTGAGGGGTGGTGAGTTGGGTTTTATTTAAGTTACTTACATTCCGGCAAAAACGTTCCTTTCTAACCGTTCTTTTGTAACATAGCACATTAAAGACAGGGCCCAAAAGGCTGAGATGGAATTTTGGGAGCAGTGTCCAAACTCACAACAGGAGACAAATTCACCCTTTCTCTGTGCATGAGGGAGGTCTTCTGAAAAATCTAATTGGAAATTTACTTGCATTTTATTTTCTTAACCTTGGCCTTGATGTCTCGGTGGAAGAATCGATTTGAAAGATGATGTTTAGTTGAGGATCTGTTGAAGGGGAAAGTGAACTCTAAATTGGATTCCAAAACCTCTTACAGTATTCATAACAGGTGCCTGAGGTGGGAGGAGCAGAGGGAGAGGGAGATGAGGAGTAACGCAGGCAAGTGGGGGAACGGGTGGCTGTGGCTGGAATGGTGCTGAGGGGCCGCTGGAAGCATCCTCCCTGGAGAATGTTGGTAGTCACTGCCAGCGCAACTTGTCACCTGAGTCAGTATGGTCGTGGTGGAGTAGGAGACTGGCAGGCTGTATGGGCAGTGGAATAGAACCATCAAAGTCAAACGCAGGTTCTGTGGGATGGGCACCAGATTACAGTTGGAGACAGTAGCTGGGCAGATGTATAAATGAGACTTGATTGGTGAGAAATCGTTAGCAGTGAGAACCCCATTAGGTTCTTTGGTAGCTTAGGGGATATCCAGTAGGGATCTGCGAATTTATCAGGTGGCAGGGAAGTAGCACTGTGAACCAAAACTCACAGTTCTTATGTTCGTATGAAATGTATAGTATTCACATAGAACTTTCTCAGCTCTAAATCATGAATTTAGGCCTTCTAAATTTATCTCCTGAAAGAGTTGGAGTTGCAGTGTCAGATACTTGCAGAAACCTGGGGCAGAGGAACCCCAGTGGTACCCGGGCCCTGCGTCTGATGCCTCCCATGGCTGGCCCTCCACATCTCCCTTCAGGAAGCGGGGCTGACTGGCAGCACCCCATTGTGACTCATAGTGCTTCTCTGGAGGTGGTTCAGAGGCAGGAGGGCATTGCCTGGCAGGGCAGTGATAGCTGAGTTGACAGAAGGGTCACCTTCAGCCTAGGTCATTGTATGGAAGAGGGAAAATAATAGCAGCTCAGCCTGCCTGTGGCTTCCCTTCATTTCCTTCCTTTGTAAACGCTGTGGCTCTTCCCATCCTTTTGCCTTTTGATCTCAGAAACACATCCTGAAGGCAAGCTCTGTGCGTTAACCAGCCCTAGTTTGGAAGTAGATTGTCATGGGAGCTCTGAGCCAGTACGGGGCTGTTTCCCCAGGCCTCGTGGCTTCCCTGCTCACCTGCTCCCTGCATGCTGCCCTGGGCACAAGGAGATGAGAGTTTCCCTGGAAGATATCAGAGAGGCCTGGGAATGTGTGATTGTTTCTCAAATACCAGGGACTTTGGGGCTTTGTAAATTGTAGACAGACTCTCGAAGGGAATATGGTGGAGGGGGCAGAATGAGAGAAATGCCAGGGACGTGTATATGGCATTTGAATGTTAGTGAGACACCTTTAATTTTAACATAATGCTCCTGCCTTTCTTGCATTTCCTTGTTAGTTTCCTGAAGCCCTTTGAGTGCAGGGACTGAGGGGAGGGCAGCAGTGCCAGCCACTGTCACAGCTGTGCCCTGAAGAGGCTGCTGCTTCGCTGTATTGGGTGCACAAGACCAAGCCCTTGAGAGGGGGTCTCTGTGTCCCCTCTTGGCGGTTGGCCTGTTTGCCCTTGCTCATCAGCCCTTGCTCATCAGCAAGCCTATTTCTTATATCCCCGGCTTCCCTGAGAAAACCGTTGTTCCCTGGCACCTGGAAGGTGCTACCTGCTGGTTCTCCCCAGTCCTGCAGATCACCTCTGTGGCTGTGCCCAGCAGAGGGTGCACGTCCCACCTGGGGGCCCACGGGAGACCACTGGGCTGCCCTCTGAGGATGAAGGGGCAAGGAAAGGCCTCCCTGGGGTACTTCTGACAAACGCCCTTCAGTCCTCCCAGAACCAGCCTCCACGTGGCCACTGTTTGAATAATGTTCTCTCTGTTTGTGTCTGTTGGTGTAAAAGCAACGGGAAAAGGAGTGTTCTCGGACCTGCCCCAAAAAAGTGATCACCCTGTCTCCTCCCCCTGCTCCACCTCCCTGTCGGGCGCATGGCAGCCAGCAGGTGATCCTCTCTGCATGCTCCGTGGTCCTGTCTCTGTCTCCCTGCCTGTCTGTGTAGGTGGCTAGTGTAGAGACCAAGTCAGTTTCCCTCTTCTCAGCAGTAACTGTCAAGAAGAAAGGCCATGCGTAGAAACCATTTATGGTGGAAGCAACTTTTATGGCCCTCAGGATGGTGCATCCTACATTCACACCTGACCCTGGTCAGTCCCACCCACACCATGGAAACATGACTGTCCCACCATGAACTAGAAGTTCAGCTGTAACTGATGTTTGTCACGCATCCGAGGCCCAGAAGCCCTAAGAGCAGCCTGTTTTTCTGAAACCCCGCTGAAGGCAGCCCTTTTCTCTCGCTGCACAGTGAGGTGGGGTGAGGCCTTCGGGCGCTGCCACAGGGCTTGTCCACGTGAGTTTCGTGCCTTCTGATTCTGGGAGCTCTGCCTCTTGCCCGTTCAGCGTCTTCCAACAAACACTCCTCCCCCTGCACTCGCACACCAGGCAGAGCGTTCAGGAGCGGCCCCGGAGCCAGCCGCAGCCGTGGCTGGTGAGAACAGCAGGCAGTGAGGACAGCGGGCATGTGTCTGTGGCATGTTTGTAGGATGGCATTGTTGACCTTCATGGTATGTTTCTATAAAATAAAATGTGAGTTTCAAGAGCAGAATCTATGGAAAGACATTTTCCCACCTAAGGTGGCCTATTTAAAGGGTGACCGTAGTAACGAGACTGATTTTGAAGGCCCCACCTGTGTCCATGGCTCTCAGAACTGAGCCGTTGCAGGTTGAGCAGCTGCTGGGTGCCTTCATCTACACGAGAGCTAGCCGTCCTCAGCACCTGCTGTCACCTGGGAAGCACGCTCAATGCTTCTCAAGCCGTGTCTCCATCAGTTCTCACAATAACACTGTGAGGCAGGTGCTATTATTGGCTCCGTTTTCTAGGGAGGAGACTGAAGCATAGGGTGGAGAGGCCATGTCACGTGTCTGAGTCACATAGTAAGCGCTCAGTGCATAGTGAGGTGGGGTGAGGCCTTCAGGCGCTGCCACAGGGCTTCTCCACGTGAGTTTCATTCCTTCTGATTCTGGGAGCTCTGCCTCTTGCCCATTCAGCATCTTCCAACAAACACTCCTCCCCGCTGCACTCGCACACCAGGCAGAGCGTTCAGGAGCAGCCCCGGAGCCAGACTGGAATCTGACTTGTGGGACCGGGGCCACGCTCTGGCCTCCCCCTGCCCACAGAGACATTATGCTCACGGGTGCTGGATAGGAGCAGCCATGTCAGAGGCCTTGGGACTGTTTTTCCACCGGCTCACGGCTGTAAGGCGAACCCTCAGCCAGCCAAAGAGTAATGCAAGCAGCCTTCCCTGGTCCTGTGAGTGCAGCTCCTGGCTCCTCAGATGAGCAAGGCCATGTCCCTACCTACAGGTCTCTACCCTCTCACATATACCTTCCCGTCCATTCACCAAAAACACATTCACTTCTCCCTTTAGTAGATTATTCTTTGGCCCGATGCTCCTGTTCAGGGACCACTCCCCACTCTGGAGTTTCCTCTGGACTGCTGTCTTAGTCCTTTATTCTAGCCAATTTCCACCTCCCTACCTTTCCTTTCTAAAATGTCTTGTTGTGGAATGTGTCACCCTTTTAACCTGCCTCTCCTTCTAAACCTTCCATTTGATGCCTCTGATCTTACACCACTGTGTGAAAGAAGTATGCTTGTTCCACTTTGTACTAACCGTAGTTTGTTATTGATCTGTGTAGCTGGCCTCACTGGAGGCCGGCGGGGGCAGAATGGCTGTGCAGAAGGTCGGCCTTGTGTCATGGGATTTGATACGGATGGGATTATGGTTACCTGGGAATGGGGTTAGTAGGGGAAGGGGATATGTGTTGAACTCTGAATTTCTGCCCCTGAATTTCCCACTGTTGCTTAGTAGATCCAAACAGCATTATGCATGGAGCTTAAGTTTCTACTTTATTGCCAACAGACATACAGGGATCTTGATGCTGACAACCGTGGCAAGCAGAGCCCCCACCATGAGAGGGTAAAAGAGCATGAACCCGTGGCATGGGATGCTGAGAGCCAAACAGACGGGGCACGCTGTGGTGGTGGGGCAGCGGGAAGGGATGTGGGGGATGGTCCCCTCCCCTTGCTTTTTGCACACTCTTGTCACCCAGCCAAGAGCCAGAATTCTTTTTGCTAGCAGTGTTGAGCAGTGCAAATAGCATTCGCTGTAAAGCAGGCACCCATCTGGCATTCAGATGGGATGCTGACCCTAAGTGTGTGTGTTCTGGTAAAGGGCCTTAGTGACTTCCGTTTCTGCCCACTGTTCCCCTTCCAAGACCATGCTATTTCTACCCCCGAAATACGTGCCAGTGGTAGAGTAGTAGCATTGGACCGTCAGATATGACTTCTTAGGGAAAGGGTCTAGATCAGTATTCAAGTGGCATTCAACAGTCACGGATCTTGAAGTGGAAATCCTGAGAGCCAAAGCTCTTACCAGCGTGAGGAGTTTTCCAGTAGGGTAAGAATGAGGGGGAGAAAGGTAGGTGATGGCAAAATGGGGCTGTACCTGTGGAAAGCTTTAGTCTTTTCTGAAAACTAAGGGGGAAGTTACTGATTGCAGCTGGCCATCGTATAATGTGAGGGATAGCCGAGATGCCCAGTTAAAGAAGCTGGCTTACTTTAGGAAACTTTTGTTCTTGTTGTTCGTACCCGTAAAGATCTCCGAGTGGCTGTAGCTCTGCAGCTACTGGGAAGAGTCATCTCTAGTTGTTAATCTCACAAAAGCCATTTTGAGAAATGCAGTTATGGCCAAGCAGTAAATTAGGTTACCCCTCGGACCCGATAGGAGCTAATCATAGTGCCATCTTCCTGCACCCTCTCACCGGGCTAGCAGCGGGCAGTGTGTGTGCTGCCTGAACCTGGTGCTGGGTCGGGGAGAGGAGACTGGGCTGGAGGTGAGCGTCTTTCCCATCCCCTTTCCATGGCCTCGCCCCACTGTGCTCACCCTTTTTGGGGCTGCCCCCCCCCCCGGCACTGTGTGCCCAGCCTCTTTCTCCCTTCTTCCCAGGCTGTGTCCCCTCAAAAAGGAAAACAGCCCTTTTCATTGAGCAGGGCAGTGCCCTCCATTTTGGGGATCACATATTTAATGAGAAACTGATAATGTTTAATGAAACAGTGCCTAAAAGAAGGGAGGGGAAGGCCGGGCGCGGTGGCTCACGCCTGTAATCCCAGCACTTTGGGAGGCCGAGGTTGGTGGATCACGAAGTCAGGAGATCAAGACCATCCTGGCTAACATGGTGAAACCCCGTCTCTACTAAAAATACAAAAAATTAGTCAGGCGTGGTGGCGGGCGCCTGTAGTCCCAGCTACTCGGGAGGCTGAGGCAGAAGAATGGCGTCAGCCCAGGAGGCGGAGCTTGCAATGAGCCGAGATCGCGCCACTGTACTCCAGCCTGGGCGACAGAGCGAGACTCCGTCTCAAAAAAAAAAAGAAGAGAGGGAAGCATGTTGAATAGGAGAGATTGGCAGTGAGAAACAATTTGAAGTTCAGGGCTGCTGTGCAGAGAGGGGAAGAGGTAGGGTTTTGAGCTCAGGAGGCAATAGTTTGCAGAGATGATTCTCTCTTTTTCCCTCTGAGCTGGTTTCTGCACTCCTCGGTGCAGGGCTCCAGACTGGATACTTTTGAGGACTTAAGTTCTTTTCTTGGACTTTGCCGCCGTCCTCCATAACCCTGCATGTGTACTCACCTGCTCTCTGCCCACCTCTGCCCAGCCCCCCACTCCTCCCCTTGGCTGTGACTGCTCTGCCCCCCAGGAGGCTACTGAGTCTTCCTCTTGCTTCCTTCTGGTGGGTGGTGCTTACAGCCGTCCTCCCCAGCTCCCTCTGGGGCCTGTGTTGCTGAGCCCAGGGCCAGGGAGCTGGCGAAGTGTCTGAAGCAGAGGCTGTCGAAGTACCAGGTAACTGCCGCTCCATGTTGCCACTCCACGGAGCTATGAAGTGCACGTGACTGAGGTAGAGAGTGTGACCGATCTGGCTTGGAGCTGGAGGAGCAGAGGGCTTCCTCGTACCATGAGTTAATGCTGTCCTTCCCACCTGTAAATAGTTCATTCTGAACCTGGTGGGAAACTCAGCAGTTACTGGTTGCCAAAGCTTTCAGTCACTGCCTCACTCTCTGGGGACTGAGTTCCTAGCTGCATGGGCCCACGGCTAAGGAAGACCCTTGCTCAGTTTTGTTACATGTGCTATGTGCAATCTGTAGAGGACTTGGGCTCAAGCCTTTTCTCCTCATCTTTGCTTGGGATTCAGCTGCCTCCCTGGCAAGGAGAGCCTCTTTGAGCACTAGTGGAAGGAAGAGATGCTGCATTTCTGGCCCTTCTGTAGAAGGAGCAAGCTTCACTCTAGATTTGCTCTCTCCACTGCCTGCTACTTCTAAGGCCAATGGAGTGATGGGAGAATGGGTGGTGGGAGAATCTTTTTGCCCAGGAGAAATCCCAGCTCAGGCCGGGGGTTGCTCTCTGCAGAGCACAGAGCATGTGAGTCAACGAGACCCCCACTCCCTCCCCTCCTTACTCACACAGAGGGAGGGCGAGGCTGTGCTGGGTGGCCCACAGCTGCGGGACTGCGTTCCAGGGCGTGCTCTGCTGCAAGCATGAGGGAAGGACAGATAAAAGCAAAACGGAAGCCTTGCATGGGCCACTTATGCTTCTGGGAGCTACTTTTTTTTTAGTACACATGGCATTTAGATAAAGGTCTAGAGTAAAAGGCTGTACAACTGCCAATCATCTTATGTTCAGAGGTCAGTGTGTGACTTAACATTTCCTTTAATTTTGTTTTTCTCCATCTTGTATTTTATAGCCAGAGCCCGAACCTCCTCGTCGATTTTTTGTCGACCAGTGGGAGCTTTCTCTTAGTCTCCGCTCCTCTGCCCGCCCCGCCTCTCCCTCCTCCGACTCCCTCCGACAGGTAGCATGGCCTAGGACTCACTAAAACTCTGCCCTCTGCAGCCTCCACTCACTTCACTTTTGCGAGTGTCATGTGCCCCAGGAGGTTGCAGGGTTCCTCACTTGGGCCTGTCTCCTGTAGGGAGCCGGCTGCATGTGTCGCTGTCTGCGTATGTCGGTCTGGTGTGTGAGGGCTGTGGCACACTCCTCAGCTAAAGTGGCTGCTGGCTTTCGTCCAACTGTATTTGACACATCCAGGTCTGTCGATGTGAACCGGCTTTGATGCTGTTTCAACTATATCAAATAATAATAAACGTTTTTTGGCCACTGGCTTTTTTAACTTCACATGTCTTCCAAAATAGTATGTGTTACAAAGTAGGAGCCGCAGTGTAACTAAATCACCTCAGTGGAGGGGTGACCATGCAGTGTTCTGGCTGCCTGTTGTCATCATTTGAGGAGTGAACGCGGCTGTCACCTGAAGTAGCGCTGGTCCAGTTGTGGGGAGTTTCTAGAGAGATTGGAAGATCTCTTTGCCACTCCTGTTGGTATTTCCCATCCTGGGTTGACGCCGGACCTCCCGGCATATGTGCATGGTAGCATATGCACACATGTGGTGTGCAGTGGGATCGATCCTGCAATTGCTACATTTCTGCTACTTTTTAAGAGGGATGAGAAGGAAACCATCACTTTTCATGCCAGAAACAAGTAGAACTTGAGCCTTCACCTCTCTTGTAGGGATGCTCGTCAGTGTTGCCGACTTGCTGAGAACTGAATGTGGCAGATGCCTTTGCGTGGGCAGCCCCAGACTGTCACTGCTGAGGTTGATGGTTTAGTTCAGGAGAGAAAGGTCCTGGCTGAGCAGTGAGGGCCCAGGGCTGGCTTGGTGTCCTGGCCTCATACTTGGCATCTGGCCCACACTCCCCTCCCCTGTGTCTGCTGCAGAATGAGAGAAATGCCATTTTCTGCTCCCTCAGTGTCAGCTATTAAGTTATCTGCTCAGCTCTGCCTGGTGTCTGTCGGTCCCAAGCCTAAGCTTCCTTAGTGTGCCTAAAGAAGGTTTAGATCTAAGAGCCACGTGTTTGTCTTGGCCACTAATAGGTATAATCTGTGAAGTTAATGGGCAAATGGCACCAATCCTTGGGAATCTTATTTTTGAATTAAAAACTATAATTGCTTCTTCAGCTCAGCTGAGCCTTGAGCTGAACCACAAGAACGGCTTCCTCATGTGTGCATCTGTGAGTCCCCCGAGCGCCTGCTTCCCCCTGCCCGGTGCTTCTGTGATTCTTCCTCACACGAGGCCTTATGCGTCTGTCCGTTCAGGCCATGCCCTAAGGGGGCTGTTGGCATCCCCAGGATAATGGCTCGTGGTGAGTTTCTGAGTCAGAATTAGGGTCCGGTTCCCCCCGGGGGCAGGGAGCCCCCTTCCTCCATGAAGTTCATGAGAGGAGCGCCACCCACGTGGTGGCGTGGCCATCTCCACATGGAAGGGTGACCTGGGTGTGGGAGTCTCTAGAGGACTTCCTCTCAGGACAGGTCACGGCAGGGCTGCCTGGGCACCCAGCTTAGCTGTGAGCAGGGCGGCTCACAGTGGAGCCTGAAAGTTTCTCTTGTGGTTTCTTCAGTGTTGCCAGAAAGAGGCTTGAGTTGGTTGGGTTTTTTTCTCTCACCTTTCTTCAGCCTCTAAAGTAATCCCTCCTGGCCTAGAACACATTCCCACCTCCCTGGGCTGATGGAGCAGCTTGGCTGCACGGCCACACCTCGTGGCCAACACGCCCAGCCCAGTCTAGAAGGCTTTGGCCTCAGCACCTGGATGGGCCACACGGGCCTCATCATGCTGCCCTCAGACCCCCAATACCATCAGCAGGGAGAATGGGCTGAGAAGGCTTCTTCCAAAACAGCCTGGGAGCGTTGGCTGCCTGTGGCAGGCATTGTAGGGTCAAGCATCAGGAAGCAGGAAGAGATGGCAACGTCTGCTACCCACATGGAGGCGGCCTGTGCAGGAGCGAGCATGGCTCCTTCTGAGTGAGGAGATGGCCTCCTGGACCGTGAAAGGCGGCGTCAGCCTGGGCACCACTGCGTGCATGGGGGTGCCCCTCGAGTTCTGGGAACGCAGCCCAGCTGCGCAGGACCCAGGCCCTGCCTGCCCGTCTCTGCGCGTTCGCCCTGCCTTCTACCACTATTGCCTGGAATTGTGCAGTCCACAGAGATGGGAGAGACCCAGTTCTTCCCGAGGAGGACGCTTTCCCTGCAGCGGTCCTGTCTGTGCTGGTACCCCTGTGTGGACACTGACACGATGTTTTTCTTACCACCCGGTTTCCCTGCCTGTGAGCACTGTGTTGGCATGGTTTGCTGCTGCACCTTGTATTCAAATTGCACTTCCCAGAGATTTCTTTTTTTCCCATGTCGTCTTAATATATGTATTTTTTTCCTTCTCATTTCCCTTCATTCTGGTCATTTTGTAACCTTCAACCAATAGAAGTATATAAAGATGTACACGGGCGGAGTGAGCTCATTGGCTGAGCAGATAGCCAATCAGCTTCAGAGGAAAGAACCACCCAAAGCCCTTCTAGACAAGAAGGAACTGGTAAGAGACGTCTCCAGGCACTGTCTAGCTAGACGCAGCACAGCCGTGGGAAACACACCTGTGTGCTTGGGTCGCTTGTAACTTGTGTAGCCCGTGTATGCCATGCAGTAATCGCTTTTGAGGTTGTCTGGATTTTGATAACCAAATTTCTAAGACTGCAGTAGTTGTTGTGTGAGTCCAGGGACCCACATATATTCACATGAACTACGTCAGCACTGAATAGATACAGATACAGCTACCCTCAGAACAGGACTCTGCCAGCGTTTCCATTTGAGCTGGGGACCCTCGGGCCCCTTCTTGCCTTCTTCCATGTGCGTCTTTTCCATCGTGCCCCTCCCAACCCTTCTCACCCCTCTCCCTCCATTGCTGTTTCTCTAAGACTCTTTCTTATCAGTGTTTCCCAGCGTCGCCAGGCTGTATCATAGCATTACTCAAGTCTGGTGTGAGGCACTGTGATGCTGGCTCCCTCGTCCGCGGCAGCCTGACCTGGGCTTTCGCGGTTGTGCCCAGTGTTCTTTGTCAGCGCGTGGAGGCAGTGACCGTGGTGGTGCCGTCACTCTGTGGCAGAGCCAAGAGCACGGTTGACCCTAGCCAGTCAGTAGTCTGTCTCAAAGCAGACCACTTAGCGAGGGTTGGCTTTGTCTCGCCAGGCTGTGCCTCTAGGAGGGCCCGTGCGGCACTCCCTGAGGTGCTCCCCTTCCTCCCGACCGCCACCTGCAGGGCTCCATGAAGAAGGAGTTCCCGCAGAACCTGGGAGGCAGCGACACGTGCTACTTCTGCCAGAAGCGGGTCTACGTGATGGAGAGGCTGAGCGCCGAGGGCAAGTTCTTCCACCGGAGCTGCTTCAAGTGCGAGTACTGCGCCACCACCCTGCGCCTGTCGGCCTACGCCTACGACATCGAGGATGGTGAGACACCCCACGCCCCAGGTCCCACGGAGAAACTGGGCTTGGACAGTGTTTCCATCTGAGCTGGGCGCCTTCGGGCCCCTTCTGCCTTCTTCCATGTGCGTCTTTTCCATCGTGCCTCTCCCAACCTTTCTCGCCGCTTTCCCTCCACCGCTCTTTCTCTAAGACTCTTACTATCAATATTTCCCAGCGTCACCAGGCTGATGAGAATGGCATGCGTTTACCCAAGTCATTTCCCTGACTTCAGGGACACTTACTTGTGTTCTGACCTCAGGCTGTGAACTTGAGATAAAAGGAACACAAGACGAGGTTTTCGTCTTTACTTTACAGAAGGGGACTTGCACATCCATAGAAGTCACATATTTTGCCTCAGGTTGATGATGACAGCAAGTTGGAACTGGGTCCCAGGCCCCTGGGTTCTCAGACATTTGCTCTTGGAGATGCCTGCAAGGTGGCCCGTGTTAACGCCTCTCTGGCATCCGTCTGATCTCTCTTTGGTGGGTTGTGAACCACTGCACAGGGCCTGAATCTGATTTACTGTGGTGTTCAAGGCCTGGTCTTTGGCAACATGTGCCAGTTTTTACAATGAAAAGACCTTGAGGTAAACAGTAGAGAATTCTGCACACAGATGATAGAGCCGTCATGATGGGCAGAGGCAGGCTGGCTGCCATCTGAGGACCCTGCATTGATGACCCCCATCCCCATTCCTATAGGATGCTGCAGGGACTTCGTGGAAGGCAGTCTTATAGATTCCAGAGTAATGAGGGGGCCTAGATTAATAGGAGAGGCAGTAATCTTTATAAGGTGGCATAAAGACCCTGACATTGATAGAAGATTGCGTGGCTGTGAGATCATACAGTGATGTCATCTAGGAGAGGGATGCCATGCAATTAGGACCTAGTCACTTCAGCTGTCCCGAGGATGAACAGACGGGCACCTCTGTCAGAAGGAGCAAGGAAGGAGCCCAGAGAGGTGAGCCGAGACAGACTGACTCCTGCATGGTGCCTGGCCCTTCTACTGTGTTGGTAAAAAGCACTCCGAGTCGGGGAAGAGTGGAAGAATTAGGATGCTGTTTAGATAAGGCAGGCAGATGGTTTGTTGTCAAGTCTTCTGTTCCACCTCTCCCACACACCTGCTCTCTGGATAGCACGTTTGATCTCAAGGATGGGGCCTGGCAGAGGGAGCCACCCAACCTCGCTCAGCTGTCCCTGATGCTCAGGGTGTTCTAGTTAGCCTCTCACCGTGGAGTCTGCCCGGAAAAAAGATGCTGCAAGGCACAGCTGATTGATCTGCGGGTACTTTTGCCCATGGGTGTGTGTGCATCTTTGCTGCCTTCTGTGAAAGATGCGGAAGTGTAATGTGTGCCTCCAGGAGCTCACGGTCCTGTGGGGATGGGGCCCATGAGTAGCAGCAGGCGACACGAGTACGTGCAGCGAACGGCTCGGTGCACAGCCTAGGTTGTGGCTTTGTAGACGCGCGGGGAGGAGGAAATCTGTGAAGTTCAAGAGCGGCTTGGAATGACCTCGCTGACCCTTGGCTAGACTTCGAGAGAGAAGGGTATGGTGGCGGAGTAGAGGGCAGACGTGCGCACCTGGCAGGACCTCGGGTGGCAGCGAGAGGCCGGGACAGGATGAGGCCAGCCTGATTGAGTGCAGTATTCTTTTTTTTTTTTTTTTTTTTTTTTTGAGACGGAGTCTCCCTCTGTCGCCCAGACTGGAGTGCAGTGGTGCGATCTCCACTCACTGCAAGCTCCGCCTTCCCGGGTTCCCGCCATTCTCCTGCCTCAGCCTCCCGAGTAGCTGGGACTACAGGCGCCCGCCACCGCGCCCGGCTAATTTTTGTATTTTTAGTAGAGACGGGGTTTCACCGTGTTAGTCAGGATGGTCTCGATCTCCTGACCTCGTGATCCGCCCGTCTCGGCCTCCCAAAGTGCTGGGATTACAGGCGTGAGCCACCGCGCCTGGCCTGAGTGCAGTATTCTTAACACTGGAGCAGAGAAGACAGCCGTTCTAAACCAGCTCCCCAAATTTTAACCCAGCTAAAATTTTCATCAGCCTAGCCCCTCCACAGACCTCCCCCTCATCTGTCAGAGGACAGATGGACTACAGCCAGTAAGGAACTTTAGGGGCACTGAAGTTTTTTATTTATTTTTATTTTTATTTTTTTTTTTTGAGACAGAGTCTCGCTTAGTCGCCCAGGCTGGAGTGCAATGGCGCGATCTCGGCTCACTGCAAGCTCCTCCTCCCGGGTTCACGCCATTCTCCTGCCTCAGCCTCCCGAGTAGCTGGGACTACAGGCGCCCGCCGCCTCGCCCGGCTAATTTTTTGCATTTTTAGTAGAGACGGGGTTTCACCGTGTTAGCCAGGATGGTCTCGATCTCCTGACCTCGTGATCTGCCCGCCTCGGCCTCCCAAAGTGCTGGGATTACAGGCGTGAGCCACCGCGCCCGGCCAGGGGCACTGAAGTTTTAGCCTGTTTTTTATCCAAGTTGCCGAGTGTCTCAGAAGTCTAACTGAAGAGGCTCAGAGAACAAAGAATAAGCTGGGGAGGTTGTGGCATGAGGAAGTAACCGAGGCCTTGTGCTGGGCCCCAACTCATCACGCCCTTTGTCCTCACAACAACCCCATTAGGTAACTCTTTTTATTATTGTAGTCAGAAGTCAGGAAGCTGAGTTCAGAGAACTTACATATTGTTTGTCCAAGTTGACACAACTAGTAGTAGCTCGCTTGCACCAAATGACACCTAAGATTCATTCCAGGGCAGAGATTCAGGGATTGTGACTCTAGGCCCGCTGCCAACTCCATACTAGTAAATTAAGAATCATATTTGAAGATGTCCCCGTGTTTTACTTGTGGTGGTATTTGTTCTGTCTTCAGCTCTTTCTCGAGGATGCCGTCTGCTCAAACACAGAGCTGCGCTTTTTTTTTTGCGAAGCATTAGCTCATTTGTGATCGCTGCCAGCTCTTAAGACAAGGACTCTAAATTAGTGTCAGGCCTTCCCTGTCATCTTGAGAAGACACACGCACCACTTCCACAGGTGGTGTGTGCAGAGTGGCCCTCATCAGTGACGAGCCTGAGACTGTCTCCATGCCTGCCTCTGTTACACCCCAGTCTGTTTCCACAGAGCAACTGGAGGGATTTTAAAAGGTGTGACTTGGATCTCACCAATGTCCTAGCCAGTGCCGTGCAGACAGAGCCCACAACTTTGTCCCAGGTGGAGAGAGCATTGCGTGTCCGCCCCAGCCTCTGCCGTCAGCTGCCCCCAGTGTGCTGCTCTCTTTGCTCCAGTGTCTTTCCATCCCATAAGCGTAATGAAGCCACTGCTCCTTAGGACGTGGCTCTGCTGTGTCCTCTCCTGGAGTACACCCCCTGGTCTCCACAGAGTGAGCTGCACGTGGCCCACATCTCCATGTGGCGCTCCTCAGAGAGGGGTCTGGCTCTTTTGAAAGAGGGCAGCTGCCCAGGCACCGGTGCGCCCGTGTGATTCTCCATGCAGGGCTCGCACTGTGTCATCTTACCCATGCGTCTCGGGAGAACAAGTCTGCCTGCCTGGGGCTCTCGGTGTTCAGATCAGTGGCTGTCATACAGTGGCACTCAGGCCTGGGTGAGTGAATGAATGGACGGCCCACTTGACCTTGGGTTTGCCCTGTGGCCATCTGTTTTCTCCATTTCCCTTTTCCAGTCACTCCCGTATTCAGTTATCAGGATCCTTAATTTGGACCATTGAGAATCAAGTCACTTGACTGAATCACCCACAATTCGTAGCTAATTTTTAAAAACATAGCAAGGCTGGGTTTACCACTGAGGCAGGCATGGTAGTGTCGTGGTAGTGCAGGCTCTGGCACCAGCATCCTGGACCACATCCGCCTCTGCGGTTCACTGACTGGGGGACACGCTGGGCAGGTCGCTCGGCCTTCTGTGCCTCACTGAGGAAGAGGTGGATACTAATGGCACCTGCGTCACCGGCTTGTTTGAGGATTAAATGAGTTGATAGATGGAAAGCAGTTAAAGTAGTGTCTGGCACTTGGCAAATGTTAACATTAAAATTAGCTTCTTTTTTTTTTTAAATAAGCAAAAAATGCCATCGTCTTGAGTTTGGGAAGGGATATGGGGAGATGCGCATGATTTGTGCCACCTCATTTAATATCTCCACCTATGAAGTGGGTACTGTGTTCATCTCCATGGGAGGAGACATGTTCCAAAAGACAGATGAGTTCACACGGCTGCTGAGCAGTTGAGACGGTGTTGGAACTGAGATCACGCTTAGCGCTCACGTTCCTCGCGTCGTCTGTACTACCTTCCTAGAGAACACAGGTTGCTGGAACTTTCTGATTAGCCTTGGAGGTCTTGTTTCTGAAATGTAAACCTCCTTTCTTTATTAGTTGAGGATACCAGAGCAGGGTTCAAGGAGGATTCGGTTGAGTTCAATTGAGTTAGAGTTGAAGATCTGGGATTCCACTTTTGCAAAAACAAGCAAATTGATGTAGGAAAAAAATAGAAGGAAGAAATGAAAGCCATGATAGCATTTTAGTTTTCTGATACTGTAAGAAGCAATGCTCTTGGTTACAAGTAATAGAAACCCAGTGCAGATTACAGTTGCAGCCTTAGCTTTACAGCTTCCGGCCAGATAGCAGTCCTCAGGGAAGGGGTGCCCCTTCCCTCACCTCCCTCAGCATCCCCATAACGTCTCCAGCGAGCCTGCCTTTAGCCACATGCCAGTCCCCAGAGCACCCTGTCCTGGGTGGGGTGGAGGGAGTGAGTCGCTGAGTGGCCTGGGTCATGTGTGACTGGTGGTGGAAGCTCAGGCCACGTGGTTGCCAACCCCTGTCAGAGTCTCATGGAGGAGGGAAGGGTATTTCTTAAAGAATGAGATACAAAACAGACCAAAACAAGTAGCACATGATCCAAGCACTCGTACATCTTATCTTATCCTAATTATTGGTAGCCAACATGTACAAAAGCTGAGTGGCTTATTCAGATGGAAAAGGAAGTTGTGGCCAAGCTCCAGGCGACAACCCATGGCTCCACCCCCCTGGTGGAGAAACAGGCGGTAAGATTGGCGGGCGTTTGGCCGTCAGGGTCAGGTGTCACCACTGTAGAGTCTCTGCATCCTGACCAAGTGCCAGTAGCCAGTGAATCGTTCTGAGAAAGTATACTAGGCATTATGAAAAGTATTTAAAATCTGTGTCTTCCTAATAGATTTATTCAGCATTGGATAGGGAGTGCAGGTAAAACAAGTCAGTTTCTCTGAAGGAAAAGAAGAAAGAATCAGATCATCAGGGAAAAGGAAAGGGAAGAATGCCATCTTACCCTTATTTTCTTTGACATTTAGGTCCTCTTGTAGCTTTGAGATCAGGGAAGCTCATTTGTCTAAGAAGCAGTCTCTACAAATGAGGAAAGTGAAATGAGATTACTTCTGTTTCAGCAGTTTTTATAGTACGGTTTATCACTTGAGATTCAAAAGTCTTCGCTCTTTAAGTGAGAGTAAAAAAATGACTCTGTGGGTTAGTTCCATTACCAAAGTCATGGGGAAATTCAAGTCCAGTGTTGTTCAGATTTTTCTGACCACACTCCCCATGGGGATACACATTACATTGAGACCCAGACACAGCTGCAAGTTCCAAGAAGTAATGTTTTATTCTCATCGCGCCACAGTACACTCTAGTTTCGTTTCGTTTCGTTTCGTTTCGTTTCGTTTCTGTTCTGTTCTGTTCTGTTCTGTTCTGTTCTATTCTATTCTATTCTATTCTATTCTATTCTATTCTATTCTATTCTATTCTATTCTATTCTATTCTGTTCTGTTCCATCCTACTTATAGTCCATTGCAGTATTTTTTGTTTTCTAATGTCCTTTCCTGCTGATCCTGACCCTCTGAGGGGACTGGGAGGGGGTGAGGGATAGGGTGCAGGAGGGGGAGCAGCAGAGATGGGCCTGTCAGAGCCGATGCCTAGCGATGCCACACCCCTGCAGCCTCCACGCCTCCACCCCTGCAGCCTGCACCCCGTACTTGTATTCATTCTTGCTTTCCCCAGCAATGCTACTCCCAGCGTTTCATGTGACCACATCTTTGTTCCTCACACACTGCCACTTTGTTTGCTGGCCCTGCCACACAAGCCTCACATCTTCGCTCTGGGCACTGATTGGGTGATGGCTCAATGGCCTTCACATTCCCAAAGGAAAAGACCCCGTTCAGGCCAGGGGAGAGGAGGGCTAGAATCAAAGTTTACTGGGAGAAACTGGCTTCCCAGTAAACCAGAAAGCTGGGCCCAGGGAAGGCTGGGTGGCTTGATGGCCTCCTGAGGCTGGAGGAGATGGAAAGGAGTGGCTGAGACCAGGGAGGCACGTTCAGGATCGGTGCCTGGCTCATCACCTCTGTCCCTGCCTCTTGCTGTCCACAGGTAAATTCTACTGTAAGCCACACTACTGCTATCGACTCTCTGGCTACGCACAAAGGAAGAGACCAGCGGTGGCTCCCCTGTCTGGAAAGGTAATGGTGACCGTCCTGTAAGTGGGGGAGAAGCAGTGGGTGTTGCAGCAGTGTGGCTATGGGCCAAGGGCGGCCAACGTGCAAAGACCCCTGCGGCCTTGCCTCTCCTGGGAGTGGGGAGGGCCCGAGACGCAGTGGCACCCCAGGTGGGGAGGGAACCAGCTTTTCATGGATGATCTGAGGTTGCCTCGCTAAGGTGAAGGCTCCACCTGCCGCCTGAGTGGGACCCAGGAGATGATGCAGCTCTCCGTCTCAGCTGCGTAGACATCTGCCTTTGTCAACACACATCTTTCTGAGAGGACACCCTGCCACTGGGGTGATGCCCACTCATGTTCCACATGATTAAAGCCTCCCCCAGAAGGGCAGAGTGGGAGAGAGACTCTGTCCGGAGGATCCCTCTGCTCCTCGGTGACCCCACCCTCACTCCCCACAGCCAGAGGGCGCCATGCCTACGGGGCCTTTCACTCATTCTGTGAGTTATTTGAGAACTTTTTCCTTTCTTATGCTCTCTTTAATGAGGGTGGCTTCTCCACCTCTCTCTGCCAAGGTGAACCCAGCAGTCTCTTCAGCATGGCTGCCACCTTGTCAGCACGCCTGCCTGTCAGTCCCCCCTTGAGGGCTTCTGTTGCCCGCAGAGGGACTTGCAGGAAGAGGTGCACCTGGGTGGAACTAGACGTTGATTCCTGGTGACTCAGGAGGCTGAGATGGGAGGATTGCCTGAGCCCAGGAGGTTGGGGCTGCAGTGAGCTATGATGACGCCACTGCACTCCAGCCTGGGCGACAGCAAGGCCTTGTCTCTTAAAAATAAATAAACAAAATTTAAAACCAGCCTGTCAGATTGTCAGTGCCTCTGGGGCTTTGAGGATTTGAGTGCATCAGTCAGAGCCACTCTTGTTTTTCTCATGAACTTTCCTAGGAGGCCAAAGGACCCCTGCAGGATGGCCCCACCACAGACGCAAACGGACGGGCCAACGCCGTGGCCGGCTCCACTGAGAGAACCCCAGGTAGCCTCACTTCCTTGTTTGGCTGGGTGGCGCGTCACTCCCTCGGCCTCTGTGACAAGGCCAAGGGCATGAGCCAGCACCTCCAAAGCAACATTTCTTCATTCGGGCATCAAGTGGCCCAAAACCCTCTGGACTCCTTTTTCATGTGCCAGCTGCTTGCGTTCGGAGTCCCCTTTCTCTATGGCCTGTCGGAGGTGCTGGTGCAAATCGGAGGGGAGTTCCGCTGGCAGGCTGTGGCCCAGTGAGGGGGCCATCCGGTGGGCGGCAGAGCCGTGAAGTGCGATCCCTCAGCCCCGTCCCGCAGCATCACACATGAGGGCGGCCCTGGTCCTGTGTGGGTAGACAGGAGCTTGCAGGCACTCAGACACTGCTCCCATTACCACTCCTGATGAGGCCAAGGCCACTCGGCCCCTCATGCAGTTTGCTTCCAAGCTCCTCTGACGGCCTGGAGCTGCGTTGATTAAGCCCCGTGGTCTGGCTTTGCATTCACCTTCACTTAAGATTCTGCGTCCTGTTCCGTGTCACTGTGTCTGGATGAGCTGTGGCTGCTCTCCTGTCTGCCCTGCACCGTGATGGGGCATGCCCTGTCCTGACCCCGTGGCCACTGGGCTTCTCATGAGGTCCCAGCCCTCACCTGTCCCACTTTCATGACCACTTCCTTGTGTTGGGAGGTGAACAAAACCATCTCTACCTCTAAAAACACATTTATTCTTGTCATAGCATGGCAGGACTTGCCGGGTTTGTGGGTACAAGGCCTGTTGGGAAGAATTATGTAGGTTTTTTCCTTAAAATGGCCTCTCTCGGCTCCATGTAAAACTTGCCTGAGATGCGTCCGCAGCTCCACAAACTGCTGGGTGTTCTGAGTGTCCCACGTGCAGCTCCAGGCGGTTCACAGCCCAGGGTCACTGGAGTAAGAGGGGGCCAGCAGGGCTGTGTTTCTGTCTGTCACACTTTCCTCTTGTTCAAAACACATGTATCTCAAGCAGCTATGTACAAAACTCGTAAAAATGGAAGATGGTCAGCCAATGCCAGGAACTGTGGAGGAGTTGGTCATAGAATTCCTGTGGTGGGACAAGAGAATTACCCATTTGGCCCTCACTGAGAGGTTCCAGAGATGCTTCCTTTCCCTTCCCTAAGAGCTGGTTCATGTAGGCCTTGTGGTGCTCATTCTGGGAGAGGGAGAAGTGCCCAGAGGCCAGGCGGCACACCCTGGGAGCACTGAACTGGAGGCCGAGACCCAGCAAACCCCCGCCAAGCTGGGTGAACTCAGCTTCTGCTACTGAACGTGCCCTTGTTATAATCTGAGCAAATTGTTTAAGTGCCCTGCAGGTGGGACCAACATTTTAGAGCCATGTTTCAACCATTAATGACATTTAAACCTTCTGCAGTCTTGAAGATCTTTATAATCTGTCTTAAGTACCAACAGGCCTTTGCAGCTGACACTCTCAGAGCACGGGCAGAATCACTGGTAGAGGAAAATAACCAACGGGGTCTAGGCAGAGACTTCGGCTTATGCTATAGAATATACATTCGTTTGGGGAGAGCGCCACCTTGTTAGTCTGGGCCCTGTTTCAGCAGAGATGGATTTTCTGAGGAACCCGACTACTCAGTAGAACAACTCAAAAGAGATTAAACTTTCCATTTGGGTTTGGAGTACAGAACATTCTTTAAAAAGAATGAAACACAACGAAGTTTAGGTTATTTCTGAATGAAGCCAGGTTTGCTGACTTTCCCATCTGGTTCAGGTTGCCATTCTTGCCATCTAATTGAAAGTATAATGGGTTTCAGGTTTTTGGGAGTTCTAAAGAATTAAGGGTTCCACAGAGAAGAAGAATGTTCTACGTAGTGGGGAGAGAGGGTGAGAGCTGGCAGTGTGGTTAAAGGACAAAACCTCCAAGAAAGAGTCAGAGCCCTGAGGACGTCTCGGTCCACGTGGCTCTCGATCCTGAGCCAGAAGGTGACTTGGTATAGCACGGGAGTTCACAATGTGGTGTCCCGAAGGAATCACAGTGTGGACCCATACAGTTAATGACAGGCACTGTCCCCCAGCTTAGGCGGCAAAGGTCAGTGAAGCTCAGGGCTGAGGGGCTCACCCTCCAGCAGCTCAGAGTCCGGAGCACCTTCCCAGTGAGCTCCCTCTGCTGCTAGCCTCGGTCGGAAAGGAACAGGATTATGGGCGGTATTTTATGGCTGGCGTGAAATAGATACCTTTTTCTCCTTTGATAGAGATTTCCTTCTTTAAATATGAAACTGAAGCTTTGATGACTTAACTAGACTTCCTTTTGAAAAATTTCAGAAAAGCTCAGGTGTGGCTGGGCGCGGTGGTTCACGCCTGTAATCCCAGCACTTTGGGAGGCCGAGGCGGGTGGATCACGAGGTCAGGAGATTGAGACCATCCTGGCCAACATGGTGAAACCCCGTCTCTACTAAAAATACAAAAAATCAGCTGGCGTGATGACATGCACCTGTAGTCCCAGCCTTTCAGGAGGCTGAGGCAGGAGAATCTCTTGAACCAGGGAGGCAGAGGTTGCAGTGAGCCAAGATCGCACCATTGCACTCCAGCCTGACAATAGAGCTAGACTCCATCTAAAAAAAGAAAAAAGAAAAGGGAAAGCTGAGGTATTTCAGGGCCCCAGAATGTATGTGGTAGAGACTAGTCATTAGCGCAGACCCATGGTAGCCACCTCCGCTGTGTGCTCGACCGGAAGAGGCCATGATGAAGGCCTCGATTCTCTTGTGTGTAACTCAACCATCCTCCGTAGACCTACATCCCCAGGAGGCAGGGCTGGTAAAGCTATGACTGGGCAGTGTTTGACCCAGCTGTGCTTTTACTCTGTGCCTCCTCTTTATATTGTGGCATTTCTTCTCCTTTATGTTCTTTTTCTTTCTATGCCAAAATTCTTGCTATTGCCAAAACAAAAACAAAACAACACACCCGTACCCAGTTAAACCCACAGTTCAAAGAACCCACACTAGGTCGGCTTTAAAGTGTTGTCTTTCTCTGGTAACCAAATCTGTACCTGCTGCCTAATTTAGTGTTTGGGGGCATTGTTTACAGTATTTTTGTTTGTAATGTGCTTTTAATATAGAAATTCTCTTTTTTGTTCTTAAATCTATAAATGCTCTGTTTCCAAGCTTATACTTACTACTGCATATTAGTGGTCCTGGCACAGATTTTCTTACCCTGGCCTCGTACTATCCACCATGACTTTAGAAAAAGTTTGAACAACAATAGGCAGAGAAAGGAAATCCCCAAATGGGATTATTTCCCCCTGGGACATAAGAAGTTTAGTTGCAGGTTTCTTGAATTCGTTTTTGTCCAGAGGAATCTTCTTTTTATCTGATATGGTCGATAACCAAAAATGAAGCAGGGCAGCCGAAGGCATAGCCGGAAGGGAACAGAAGACCTTTTTCTGCCGAGTGCTCATCACCGGGTTCGTTGGCAGTGCCGGCCAGAGATGGAAGGGGAGAAACACGTTAGTTTCCTCTCATCTTACGAAAAAGATGATCTGGAGTTAAAAAATGAAGGTCACAAGTGGCAGTTGCCTGACCCCTGTCCCCAGACACTCCTTTCCTGATAACCTTGAGGTTCCATAGTTCAGATCCTGAATGGGCTTTTAGGAAGTACAGGCCTTTCCCACACCAGCTAGAAGGGTAGCCAGGCAGTAGAATTTCATTCAACCCTAGGGTTCCCACCTGACAGAGGGAAGTTAGGAAGTCTTACTGCTTCCCAGGTCCTCTTCCCTTCTAGGCATTTATGGAAAGCCTTTTAGTAGAGCAAGGGAATTCTGCAATCCAGCTTACCTCCCGCCTGACCCCAAGAGCCACAGTTGACAGTGATGTGTGAGTGTGTTTAGGTACACATTTATATGTATATAGATATAATTGCACATAAATGGGTAGATATTTATTTATATATTGCACCCTAAATTACAGTAATAATAATAATTGTGAAGCTGTTTCCAAAGCTTCTTGTTCTGGTTCTGAGAACCACGGGAGCCTCACACTGGGGAGCCGTACCCAGGTCAGGGCTTTGAGGACACACAGCAGCCTAAGGGCAGCATGCCTGTAAGGAAATGAGTGGGTGGGTATCTCAGAAAAACAGCAGCACACACCCCCAAGAAATGGCCCCAAGAGCAAACTAGGACAGCAGGGGCTGCTGCCGCCGGGGCACCACAGAGAGCCGGGCACCCGCCTCACGCGTCTTCTGTCTGGCTTGCACACTGGCTCCACTGAGTTAGCTGTGTGAGCTCACTCCTGTCTTTTGGTGGTTAGTGCATCTTCAACTCTTTTCTGCAGGACACTGGAAGATTCTTAGGCCGTCCCAAAAGGGGTTCCACCATAGCCTTGAAGGTCTGAGCAGGGCACCAAGGGATTCACTTTTCTCCCGAGGCATTCAGCTTGGGGTGCATGCGGGAGGGGCGGACAGCCAGCCGGCTTCCCGGCGGCAGTACGAGAGCCCAACAGGAGAGGATTAGCTGTGCCAAGGAACACTCCGCTGCTGCCTGTCTACTGCCCGCCTTCTCTCAACCTTTATTTTTGCCCGTGTTTTTAACCTGTGCTCTTGTGAGTTCTTGGTGTGTTTCTTTGTGAGTTTTTATTTAATTGTGTAACTTTGTTTTTGCCGTTTACTGTGAAACCAAGGTGTCGTGCTTTTATTTATTTATTTTTTTTAACAAATGTTACATTCTTATTTAAGAGAATAAATTCCAAACAATCTTTGGGTTTCTGAGTTTTTCTTTTCCTTCCCTTTCTCTTGACCAGAGGGTGGGAAAGGGGGAAGCTCAGGCAGGTCTTGGGGGTGGGCTTGTGGCCGCTGTGGCTCAGGACTCCCACTCCGGGGGTCAGCAAGACAGCAAGGTGCAAAGTGGGGAAATAGGTTGTTATACCTGACATAGGTTCCCGTTAACAAAGGACTCCTGTGTAGGGGCTGGAGTGGTGCAAAGTTTTGCTTTGCAGCAGCTGCAA
Organism: Macaca fascicularis; assembly: GCF_037993035.2. Classification (NCBI taxonomy): domain Eukaryota; kingdom Metazoa; phylum Chordata; class Mammalia; order Primates; family Cercopithecidae; genus Macaca; species Macaca fascicularis. The sequence continues at coordinate 34,338,567 of NC_088384.1, forward strand.
GTGGAGAAAAGCAAGACGGATGCTGCTTGTGCCCATGGGCCTCGGGTGCAGTCCGCCAGCAGGAGGGCGCGCTGGCTGGGCGGATGGAGGGGTGGAAATGCCACACAGAGCCTGGTCAACCATAGGGACATAGAGCTAGACACCTTCTTCCTGCCTCCAGCTGTGGCAGGGAGTTGGGGCCAGGGGCGTGTCTGTCTTCTGCCTGGAGGCTCTGCCAGGCATGCCCGCAGGCGCAGCAGCCTTGCTCCTGGTGAGGTTGAAAGTTCTTGGTCTTTCCTCCCAAGCTGATTTCTCTCTCATGCTGTCTTTGGTGTGACCTGGACACTGAGCTGGGATGTCTGATTCTGTTTGGCCCTTCTCCAGCCTGGAGGGACTGGCCTGTATTAAAAACAGACTGTTCCCTTCTCACACACATAGCTGCTGGTTTTAGCAGCCATGGCACTGTTCCCACATTTTGCCACCTGCAGTGGGCACAGGCCTAGCCTCATGCTGAATTGGCCCAGGAGAGGGCACTGTGCTGTGGTGGGCAGAGCACTCAGCCCCAAGTCTGCACCTGCCAGGCCCTAGGCACTCGGGTGTTTTCATATGCAAGAGCCCTCGCTGGCCCCCGTCCCCCCGGAGCAGCTCTCTTGGCTTCCCCATAGATCAGAGCAGCAGGGCCCTCGGGTCTGCTTGGCATTCTCAACAGTCCAGGCCAGGGAGGACCTCACCCCCCAGTCGCTCACAGCTCTGCTGTGACACCGTCATTTTCCTCAGAGCCTTGCTGGTTCCGAGAGTCTGGGCAGTATCTCCTGGCCTACTTGTGGCCTGCCCTCTCCTTAGCCCTGAGGTCCGTAGCCTCTTGCTCCCCTTTCTCTGAAATAAGTCATTCAGAATCCTGGTGCCTGCAGAAAGGAGAGAAGGAAATAGGGTGTGGGAGGCGCAATAAGTGACAATAAATTAAGAGTCAGTAATAAGGATGGATACATAGATGTGCATAATTTTCAAATCTTAGCCCCTGGCTGCTGCTGCCTTCCCATTCCCCAGCAAAAAAGGGGAGGGGATGTTTAGAGCAATGCACTGAAGCTTCCAGCAGGAAGGTGGGGATTGTGTGGAATCAGAAATGGGATTCCGTGCTGCCCATTGGGAACACCCTGGAAAATCCCCTTTGGATCTCAGTTTCCTTCTGAAACTTCTTGAAATCTGTTCTCTTTTCTCAAAAATTCCTTGTCAGTTTCCCTAATTAACACACTGCCTAAGAAGAATGCCGTAGCACAGACATGGAAGGAGAGCAAGCTATGAAAATGGGCCACTCTATTTTCATGCTAAAAAATAGGGCAGGATAATGCCGTATAGGACCCAGGTCCCACAAGTGCCCCCGAGATAAAAACACCCATGTGGGGCTCTGAAAGGCAGCAGCCAGGCAGAGAGTTCAGGACGAGTCTCTCCAGATTCCAGCCCCTTTCACAAAGCCCTGAATCCTCCTTGAGACTCAAAAACCAGCCCTTGCAGCTCACTCAGCCAAGCTCCTCACAAGTGCCAGCAAGTAGATTAGTCATAATGAAACAAGGGGCGGCGAGGCCCATTGGCACTCCTGCCCAGGTCAGGTCATGGCACTGTGGTCTCCTCTCACCACCGCCCAGAATTCTCAGCACCCTGTTGGCTGCCAACACCTCTTTCTTTATAATTGCTCCTTGTCTCCTCACCGCTTACCTTGGCGGGAGGGGGTGGTAGGCTTGTGCGCAGAAACACCTTTCATTGCCCGGGAGGGGACGCGGGCCTCCAGGCAAATGGGACTCTCCATCAATTACTTCCGGGTTCTACCAGCCACGTGAACACCAGCTCCCTTTTACTTCCTGTGGGCCAACTTCCACATCGCTTTGCAAAAGCAGTTTATGGACACTTTCTGAATATTTTGGGGGCACTTTAATGGGTCTCCAAGAAGGACAGTGGGCAAGAGGGTGAATCACTGCCAGCATCCTCACCCTAACTCAGGCTAGCTAAGCCCAACCTGGTCACTGATGTGCTTGTCCTCCCGACAGTAAGAAATGTGCCATGCACAGGCAGGATGTGCCCAAAACAGGAAGAAGGCACGTGCCCCTCAGAAGGCCCTCGTTGGCATGAAAGGGGAGTTTTGGAACACCCTTGCACAGACGGGGAGTCTAGGGCCCCAGCTCCGCCTCGCTGCAGACTCTTGGGGACGTGCAGGGACAGCTACTAGAAAAATCCTTACAGAACTTCTCTTGGCCTCTTGTGTTTTCTTTACCTCTATTTCTTTCTGTACTTACCCAGTTCTTTGTGCTTCTACGTTAATCACATGAGACTGCCCAGGTGTGACTGTTAAGTGACTGATTTCCTTATTCTGTGTTCTGTAAAACATCAGAGTTACTGCCACTTGATCACTCTTATTTCATAGACAGTGCAGCCTGATTTCTTTTAGGTCCATGCTTGGAACTGTTGGTCTTCAGTAATTGTTTTACATTGAGTAGGCCCTGTCCCCAGAAGAACCCAAAGCGTTTCAGCCCAGTGCCTCCTTCCTCGCTGGGATTCTGGAGCCTTCTGCAAGGTTGGATTGTCCCTGCACCTGCATCTCAGTGTTACCCCGCCTCGGCCAGTGCCAATTCCCCAGGAAAGGAAAACCAGTGGAAGGGCACGGGCCCTGAGTTGTTCTGGTGACAGGCGCTCCTTAAGGTAGAATTAATTCCTGAAGACCAACACCAGGCAAGGTCCCAAGGGCACCGGGACTCAGGGCTTTCGTGGGTCTGGGTTTTCCTCAACAAAAACCTGGCGAAACCAGCGCCGTTTTCCTGGCAGAGGCCTAAATGAGTATGTTTTCATGCTGTTCTGATGCTTTTCCGAGGCTAATGAAGCCAGGAACACTGTATAAGAGAGTTCCAGAGAGGGGCGTAGCCCTGGCGTTTGGTTGTTTCTTAGAGCTCAAAACTGAAAACCAAAAAGCATGATGAGCCGACTCTCCTGCACCTGAGGGAGAAGAGCCAAGCCGCAGGGCCGTGTTCCCCAATCTTGCTGGCACCAGGGTCTGGCTTCATGGAAGACAGTTTTTTCACAGACCGGGGTGGGCAGTGGTTTTGGGGTAAAACTCTTCCACCTCAGATCATCAGGCCTTAGGAGCATGCAGCATGGGTCCCTCACATGCTCGCTGCACAAGAGGTTCCGGCTCCCGGGAGAATCTCGTGCTGCCGCTGATCTGATAGGAGGCGGAGCTCCGGCTGCTACACTCACTAGCCAGCCACTCCCCTCCTGCTGTGCGGTCTGGTTCCTGAGAGGCCGTGGGTCTGTGACCCAGCTGGGGCCACGGCACAGGGGGTGGGGACTCCTGTCGGAGTAGTTTTCGTGGACAAAGTACAACCTGGTAACCAAGGAAGAGCTGGTATCAATTAACAGGATTACAGCGGCATATTTATTTATGGTTGCCCTTTTCCCCAGAACTAAGACTCTCAAAAGACCAGGTTACAGTGATACCAGCTATAAAATTTCTTTCCCACCATTTTACTACCAAGAGACTAGGTCAGCAGGTTATTTTAAAAGTAAACATTTTCTTCTAGAGTTTCATCTAATATGAATTACTGTGAACTAGCTACTGCCTGCCTTTTGGCCAGTTCAGCTTTCTTGGGGCATTGGCGTTGGTAGAGGCACAGGAACGCTGGGGTGGAGGGTGCAGGGACAGGGCTCTGGGATGTCAGAGAAACAGGAAGCACTGGGTGCTCAGTGAGGAGAACGAAGGGCCAGGGAGGCAAGAGCCAGTCCGCACTGGTTTGCTGTGTCGCCGAGAGCCAGTAGCCATCCTTCGTGCTGCTGAAAAGACCGTGCTTAGGGCTTGTCTGTGTTTGCAACCAAGAAAGCCCTCTTCTCTACTGAAATACTTTCCCCAAATAAAAATAGACAGTAAAACTTGCAGTGCCTTCATGCCTGCTGTTTTCCCCACGGGTGACTGATGTTGGTCAGTTAGCCATGGGGGCCCTTGCCATGCTCACTCACAGAAGACGATGCTGGGAGACACAGTAGCGGCAGCAGCAGTAGCTAACATGTAGCACGCACTGTGTACAGGCCCTGAGCAGATGCTTCATGTAGCTGACCTTGGATCCTCACAGCAGCCGTAAGGGTGGCCCCGTGTTGCACATGGGGAAACAGGCACACAGGAGTTAGGCATGCTTGGCCAAAGCCACGTAACCAGTAAACTCAGAGTTGGGTAGAGGCTGTGCAGAGGACACAGGAGCTGCCGTTGATCGTTCCCTGCGCCCGGGCTCGGCAGCGTGGGCGAGAGGCAAGAGCTCTTTGCATAGATGCCCTGGAGAAGCCAGTGGGTGTCCATTTCATTACTCCTGGAAAATACAGTCTCCCAATTTATTTGACAACCATCCCAGAGTTGGGAATGTGCCTTTGGAAAGACAGCACATGAAGTAAAGGCAAAGGATTTCATCACTGAGGTGCAAGGGAGGAAGTCGTCAACAGAAATGGAGGAGAATGCCGCCATCTGAATTGACTGTAAATAATATGAAATGGAGCTTCTCTTCATTTTCTCTATATCATCCCACGTTTTGGTCCTCTCAAATCAAGCCTGAAGTTTTGTTGTGAAGAGTAAGCCCTTCTTCCTTCATCCGTCCGCCCTGCCGGTGATGTGGAGGAAGGGGGAACATGTTTGGGGGATGTTTTTTCTTCAAGTTCCAGTGTCACCGCTTCTAGCTTATCAATCTGTTGGCTTTTCCTCTACCACCTCATTTTCTGATACGCTTCAAAGGCCTGAGTGATGGTGGAGCTGACCCTTCCATGGTGTTACAGCTTCACAGCTGCCATTCACAGTCCTCTTACGACATTGCCTGCCCTGGGCCTGTGTGGGGTTTGGGATAGGGGAGGAAGGGATGATTTTGTAGCTCTTTTTGTGCTGAATATGGACGTTCTGATCTACTCAGGTTTGGGCCACTCTGTACTGAACTCACACGTAAAGGAACTGACTCTTCAGTCTTTGGGCTAAGTGTGCGTGGGAAGTCCTGGTTGCGCCTGCCAACTGCAATGTGGTTCAGCACAGAGAGGTTTTCAAGAAGCCCCCTAGGCATGCGCGGCACGGCCTGGCCTGACTTGGGCAAGGCACACTGTGGCAGGGGCCCTCAGAGCTCTCAGGTTGGAGGTTTCTGGAAAATGGGGAGAAAGAAGAGTTGAGAACACGGAGTAAAGGTAGATGTGTTTTTCCATGCCACGTTCTCCAGTGAGTTTTCTTCCTGGGTTTAGTGAGGCATCCTGCTGTAATGTCCAAGTAGAACGTTCTGTCTGTCAGAAGCTTCTAGCATCCAGCCAGGAGAAAGTGAGTGAGAGGGCGAGAAGCCCATCAGATTCATCTCTGTGGTCTCCTTTAATTCCTGCGGCCTCACGCACATGACACACATGGACGGAGGGGTGGGGGATGTGCAGGTGCCCTCCAGGGGCATTGCTGGGAGGAGCAGAGTCGCCTTCCATCAGTGGAGTTGTGCCTTGAGACAAGGGGAAGTTCGGGCGGCTCATGCAGCTACTTGGGGTACAGGTGCCCAGCGAGTGGCAGGGACCACATTTGTCACAGCATGCACCTCTGTTGTGGATTTCCTGTCTGTGGACAGCAAGCCCAGAGCTACCTGTTCACCAGGCAGTCCTCGGTTGGTCCTCCGTGTACTGCACTCCTGCTGGTCAGGCATTGCACCTTGGCAGCCACGGTGAAGGGTCGTGAGCTCACCACTCTGAATGCAGCTGCTCAGATCAAGCCACAGTCAGAGGGTGCGGAGAATTGGTTGGTCGGCCTGTTTGGTGAGAGATTAGAAATGACTTAATCTAACTTGTAAGCCAGGGCTTCTCCAGCCCAGCACTGTGGACATCTTGGGCTGGATCCTGCTTTGCTGTGAGGGCTGTCCTGTGCCTCGTGGTGTGCCGGGTATATCCCTGGCCTCTCCCTGTCAGACATCAGTGGCACCCCCTCCCCAAGCTGTGTCAATAGAAAATGTCTCCAGGCATTGCCAGGTGACCCAGGGGAAAAATCACCGCAGTTGAGAACCACGGATCTAGACTACAGTTAGAAGAAAGGACGTGACCTTGACATGCTGTCGGCCTCAGTTATATTGTGGGAGGAGTGGGAGTGGGATAGAGGAGTCCATCAGGATAGAGGGCGGCGAGAATCAGAAAAGTGATCCAGAATGGCGTTGCCAGCTCCCAGCCCAGGCCTCCAGACCTGTCAGCCCCCACAGAACCGTGAATGCACTTCCCGGTGGCTGTGCTTCCTCAGAACACGTCGGGACCCCATACGAAGACTGCATGCTGTAGGACAGACGGTGCAGATCATTTTAGAAGGCAGACCTACAAAATAAAAGCGGAGATCCTGTGTTGTTTTCTGTACCCCAGTGGATGGGCACACCCCTTGGTGGTGGTCCCAGCCTCGGAGAATGGAGCTGGGTCTCAGTAGAACCAGCACAGATCTTGAAACAGAAGATGTTAGTTTGAGTTTCAGTTCTGCCACCTGTCCTGCTTGCCGTCATCACCTCTGTGGGCCTCAGTTTCACCACGTATAAAATTTTTAAATGAAGAAAACTGCTACCTGCTCCTCTGTCTGCTAAAGTTGTTGTGAAGAACACATAAGAGGTATGAAACGGCCGGGCGCGGTGGCTCAAGCCTGTAATCCCAGCACTTTGGGAGGCCGAGACGGGCGGATCACGAGGTCAGGAGATCGAGACCATCCTGGCTAACACAGTGAAACCCCGTCTCTACTAAAAAAAAATACAAAACACTAGCCGGGCGAGGTGGCGGGCGCCTGTAGTCCCAGCTACTCGGGAGGCTGAGGCAGGAGAATGGCGTAAACCTGGGAGGCGGAGCTTGCAGTGAGCGGAGATCCGGCCACTGCACTCCAGCCCGGGCAACAGAGCGAGACTCCGTCTCAAAAAAAAAAAAAAAAAGAGGTATGAAACTTGTTTATTTAAAAGCATTACAAGAGTATCAAATATGATTGTCATTGGCAGGGATTCCAGGAAATGCTGGAAGAATTGGAGTGAGGGTGAATTAGAATGGTTTCTACTGGCTGTTTACAGGTCTCCCTCTCTGGCCTGTGCCTGCTGTGGGGTTAGAACAAGGTGGCTCATTGAGCCAACAGAAATTGGGGGAAGCAGAAGAGGTGTGAGCTTGGCTGTCTCCAGGCTGCAGCAGAGTGGGCTGGGGGCGTTGACCTGTGTTGGGTGCCAGCTGTTTGAAGCACTATGAAATCTCTATGGGCTGCTTGGCTAGATTTGGCATTGCTTTTTCCCTCAGCCTGCGTGAATGGGATGTGAAGGCACCTCCTGATTCCATGACACCCTAGGGGCTCTTCACTATAGTAACAAAAGCACAAACAATCCTACACAGGATTTACATTAAGCTAAATACTCCTTTTTTTTTTTTTGAGACAGAGTCTCGCTGTGTCACCTAGGCTGGAGTGCAGTGGCGTGATCTCGGCTCACTGCAGCCTCCATCTCCCAGGTTCAAGCAGTTCTCCTGCCCCAGCCTCCTGAGTAGCTGGGATTACAGTCACATTCTCCCACGCCTGGCTAATTTTTGTATTTTTAGTAGAAACTGGGTTTCATCATGTCGGCTAGGCTGGTCTCAAACTCCTAACCTCAAGTGATCCTCCCGCCTCAGCCTCCCAAAGTGCTGGGATTACAGGCGTAAGCCACCAAGCCCGGCCTTCATTAAGCTAAATTTTCAACTCCTAACCTGAAAGTCGGAAATGTGAGTGGGAGCCAGGTAGCTTTCTCTTAGGCAGAGCAAGGGTTTATGTGTGGTCCCAGGGCTTGTCTGGGGTTGCTGGTTAGACCCAGGAGCCTCGGTGTTACCCTGTGGCCCATTTGGAGGAGAGGAGGGTACCTGATTTCCTCTTTTGGAATCAGTGCGTGATTGGGTGCTTTATAGGTGATGATAGACCTGCAGCTGCTCAGCTGCTGCTGATGCTGCAGAAAGGGTGCCCCGAGCCTGGGCTGTGCGCTCCTGCACCGTCAGCCTTTGTTCTTAGTGTCTGTCTTCTCGTTAAGAGCCTCTCCATCCCTAGACACTAATGATTCTCTTCCAGGCTAGCCTCAGTGATCCTCTGACAGGTGAAAACGGAAGTGTGACTGTGATCGATGTTTCTCTTCCAGGCTGGCCTCAGTGGCCCTCTGACAGGTGAAAATAGAAGTGTGACTCTGATAGATGTTTCATAGGGTAGCCTTGGACACTGCTGCAGGCAACTTTCGTTTTTTTTTTTTTTGAGACGGGGTCTCGCTCTGTAGCCCAGGCTGGAGTGCAGTGGCCGGATCTCAGCTCACGGCAAGCTCCGCCTCCCGGGTTCACGCCATTCTCCGGCCTCAGCCTCCCGAGTAGCTGGGACTACAGGCGCCCGCCACCTCGCCCGGCTAGTTTTTTGTATTTCTTAGTAGAGACGGGGTTTCACCGTATTAGCCAAGATGGTCTCGATCTCCTGACCTCGTGATCCGCCCGTCTCGGCCTCCCAAAGTGCTGGGATTACAGGCTTGAGCCACCGCGTCCGGCCAAGGCAACTTTCATTTCTTTCCAGAAATCCATCTGCAGCTAGCCAAGGGAGTATGTATATGTGATTTTATGTCTCTGAAAGAAAGGCATCTGAACCTATTTATGAGAGAGCCTTTTGTTGGAATGTGGGTTTGTCTCTGTGGATCCTGCGATGGAGACTGAGCCTGCCTGAGGCTGTGCGGCTGCTCACTGGAGGGTCACATCAGAGCTGGCTTTGGAGGCATTCTGGACTGCGAGGGCCAGGGCACTCTGCTCTGGAGGACGGGAGGGTTGGAATAAAGCCCGGAGTCTCGGGAAAAGCACGTCAGCCTGGACTTGCTCATGCTGATCCGTGTCCTTCTCTGCCCTTCCCCCGCCACGTGTCAACACTGGGCCCCTTTCTGGTGAGCAAGCTGCTTCCCAGAACCAAACTCCTCTCTACCGTGAAGTCAAGTGCTTGTGTCAGGACATCAAGCCATTCGAGGCAGTCTCTTTTCAGAACTCTGACGCCCTCTGTGACATTGGCATCTTGACCAGAATTTCTCTCTTGAGTGCTATGAGAACTGTTGCTATCTCAGTAGACTTGCCCTTTCCATGAGTTGGCAGCTCCCATTGGTTCTTGGGGCCCTGCATAGCACGAAGCGACCTGACAGGCATAGTGGTCATAAAGTCTCTGAGTTAAGATGAGGAAACCAAGGCCAGAACGTGCTCAACATTACAGTGAAGCGAAGCTCAGACACAGGATTAGAACTCTTCAGCCTGATCACCTACTCAAAACACTTTATGGACTATCTACCCTGATGCACTGATGGCTTCAGGAACACAAAGATGATGAGAATAATCACTCTCCCCAGCGGAGCCTCTGGTTTTGGAGTCCATTCAGACCTGAACAGAAGGGGAGGGATGCCCTAATAAAGATGCGTGTAAAAGCCCTTCAAGGGTGCGAAGTGGAGCCAGAAGCAGGATCCGGTAACGACAGCAGAAGTAGGGGAGAAGCCATCCTTCCTGTCTTCACCTGCCCCTCAGGATTTGAGAGGTCAGCCCTGCAACTGTTGACTTGACGGATTACTTGTTATTTAACTGTAGGGAACCTCCAGTTCATGAGCCACATATTTGAACCAAAGAGTTAAAATATTTCAAACCCCAGTGTATAACCACTACCCTTTCTGAGATCTTACCCGGCTACATCCGGGTGGGCAGATAAGGAAGATAGACAGCTAGAGCACAGCACTCATGCAATTTAAGAGGAGACCCAGCTGAATTCCAGTGCTTTAGACATGTCCACAGTCTCCCAACACCAAGAAGCAGCCATCAGGAAGGATGGCCTGGCCAGCTGATACAAATCAATTCAAGGTTTACCTGTGAGATAGTATAACACACGAAAAATATGTTTTCAGGAGAGCTGCATGACACACCGGTGAGTTGTATGTTACTGGAGAAGTGGGTGTATAGCTTAAAAGAAACCTCTTTGCCTTGACCAGATACATTGATGTGTGCCAGGATTTCCATCTGCCAAAAAGGCACCTTGGGAGATGATGTGATAATAACAGTAAAAATACCCTAACAGTAACAAACTAACTTGGTCAGGCACAGTGGCTCACGGCCTGTAATCCCTGCACTTTGGGAGGCCGAGCTGGATGAATCACCTGAGGTCAGGAGATTGAGACCATCCTGACCAACATGGTGAAACCTCATCTCTACTAAAAATACAAAAATTATCTGGGCATGATGGCGTGCACCTGTAATCCCAGCTACTCGGGTGGCTGAGGAAAGAGAATTGCTTGAACCTGGTAGGCGGGGGTTGCAGTAAGCTGAGATTGTACCACTGCACTCCAGCCTGGATGACAGGGTGAGACTCCCTCTCAAATATATATATATATATATATTCCATTCTGGGCCAGGCACAGTGGCTGACACCATAATCCCAACACTTTGGGAAGCCAGGGCAGGAGGATCACTTGAGGCCAGGAGTTTGAGACCAGCTTGGGCAACATAGCAAGACCCTGTTTCTTAAAAAAATTCAAAAATTAGGTGTGATGGCGCACACCTGTAGTCCCAGCTACTCAGGAGGCTGAGACGGTAGGACCACTTGAGCCTGTGATTTCGAGGCTGCAATGAGCCATGATTGCGCCTGGGCACTCCAGCTGGGACAATAGAGTGAGACCCTGTGTCAAAAATAAACAAATTCCTGCATGCTCGAGTGAAAGGACTGTTAGAGACTAGGGTTAGCCTTGGCTCTGGCTCAAGTGAGTCTTTGGACATGTTATTCAACATCACTGACTCAGAACCCTCAGTGTAATCACAGGGACTTGTGGGATCTTGTGACGTTCAAGGCTGCGTGTGTAACCTGCCGGTCGTCGTGCCCGACACAGGCAGTCACTCAACAAACACTGCTGCTTCTCTCTCATCGCCCGCTTCACAGGCAAGAAACACCTCATGTCATGTGATCTTGGAGAACTCTTGTGAACACACACTCCGTGCCAGTAGGAAGCCACAGAAGTTGTTTGTTGGAGGCAGCGTGTGAGGACAGAAACCACCCTGCCATAGCAGTGGCTTAGAAACTTGCTTTCCACACATAGCTCTGGGGCTTGCCCTCCTGGAATGAGAACATAGCTGTCAACGGTACAAAAACGTGAGTCCCATCAAGCAGCCTGCCAAGGCAAGTGACTGGGGCAGCAGAGGAGAAAAGCCCAAGTTGGTGGCAGCAGGTGTCTGAGAATAAGCGCAGGAAGACCTTTTGTACACTGTAGGTCTCTTTAACAAACCCTCTGAATCTCTCCTCCCCGGGGGTGACTTCTTCTAAAAATAGGCTAGAGCCCTTCTCCTGCAGATACCAGATGACGTGCAGCTTGACCAGAGGAACAGTGAAGTCCCCGAGGCAGGTAGTGACCCATCCCACTACTTCAGATTTCTTTTTTTTTTTTTTTTTTTTGGAGACGGAGTCTCGTTCTGTTGCCCAGGCTGGAGTGCAGTGGCCGGATCTCAGCTCACTGCAAGCTCCGCCTCCTGGGTTTACGCCATTCTCCTGCCTCAGCCTCCCGAGTAGCTGGGACTACAGACGCCCGCCACCTCGCCCGGCTAGTTTTTTATATTTTTTAGTAGAGACGGGGTTTCACCGTGTTAGCCAGGATGGTCTCGATCTCCTGACCTCGTGATCCACCCGTCTCGGCCTCCCAAAGTGCTGGGATTACAGGCTTGAGCCACCGCGCCGGGCCACTACTTCAGGTTTCTAAGTCAGGATGGCACCCATGTTGCCAATGGGATCTCCTGCGGGAACTTTAGCTCAAAGCAAGATAGGAGCGAACCAGTATCCAAGCTGATTCTTCACTGTATTTTGACCAACCCAGATCAAGGCAGCGGGGTCCTTCTCAGCTTCGTACATTCCGTAGGCCTGGCCCTAAACAGGAAAATGTCTGGGGAGACATGGTTCCGAACGTTTCAGAACAGCCGCACTTCACTTGGTTTCATCCCTGTTTCCCAGTGTGTGAGGACATGTGGGGGAATGTAGGGACTGTATTGTTTACAATTTGAATGGGGTCAAACAGATGGAGGCATGGGTCCCCCTTACAGCCCTGTCCATGATCTGGGCTCTGTGCGAAGAGGGCATCCCGATTTCACAGGGTGATTTTGTGAGTTTCTGAGAGCAGTGGATCAGGCAGCACGAACGTGACTGTGACCAATTTTGCTGCGGACTTGGGAACTTGGACTCATGCTGCCAGCCTGGTCATCTCTTCAGGTTTCTCTTCCTTACATCTCCCCTGAACTTTGCAGTTCAGAATGGGTTCATGGCTTGGTGCTTCCTTTAGTTCAAGAAGATCGGGGCGGGGAAGGCTTTGGGTGGACATGTGGGGAAGGCAGCTGAAATGACGTTAGCTGGGCTGGGCGTGGTGGCTCATGCCTATAATCTCAGCTACTTGGGAGGCCGAGCTGGGAGGATTGTTTGAGACAAGGAGTTCAAGACCAGCCTGGGCAACATAGTGAGACGCTGTTCCTACAAAAACACAAATAAGAGAAATAACCAAGATGAAATGATGTTAGTTGATCTTTCTTCAAAGTCACAGCAAAAATACCCAGTACCGCCTGGTAAAAGCAGCAGCAGGAGTGACAGGGACTAGCTTAAGGAGAATCTCTGAATTCCATAATGGCAGGAGCATACTTCTCAAATGGACGAGTCATTTCAAATCACAGCTCCATTCTTGCCGGAAGGTGACCACAGTGGGCGCCTTTTATCTCCCTGGGGTCATCAGCCTCTCTTAGCAGATGGGTGACACCCATACGCTATCCAAATGTGGGCCGCCCCAGGGCACAGATCTTGTCTGCTGTGTCACTGGCTGGAAGCGGGCGGTCAGGAAACATTTGTTGAATCAGTGATGGGATGAATGAACCCCTGCAGCCATCCTACTTACAGACGTGGGAAACAGGGCGGGAATCAGTCTCTGCACACAGCACCTCTCCCTCAGTCCTTGTCAGACTCGGATTCCATTCAAACTTCCCCAAGCTTATAAAGAAGGAAAAGAAAAAGGAATGGCAAGACAGGCCAGAAAGAGGCAGAAAAGGCCCTTGACATCCTGATTTCCGATGTGACACCCTTCTCGGTGGCCCAGAGCCCTGAAGTGCCCTCAGCAGCTGCCCTGCCGAGTACGGGGGCTTTGCCACCACGGCAGCGGGGAGGAAGAGGAGCTGCCTGCTGAGGCCCTGGGCAGACCCCGCCTGTTTATATCCTCTGCACCCACCTATGCCTCTCCAGGAGTCAGGTGGAAGCAAATAAAGCTCCCTGCCAGCTCTTGCCCGTCAGCCAAGAGCAGGTTGTCCTGTTAGGAGAAACGTTTCTTCCAGAATGATGTATGGAGCTTGTGCAGGCAGTGATATTCCAAAACAGAACCTGAGGTGAGGCCCAGAGCCGCCTTCCTATTTAGGATGTGGCCCAGATCCTGGGAGCTATTTCCTTGTGGTATGTGTGGGGCTGTAATTGGCCTCCCGGTGACCTGAGAGCTGCCTGCCCTGACCCAGTGAAGACTTGGCCTTGGAAATGATTGCGGATCTTACAATCATTTGTGAAGTGATCCCGCGTTGAGCTGGAAAGTCTGGAAAGTCGCTGTTGGGTTGTTGCTGCACTAAGGCATGTGAAGTAGAGGGCTGGGGGTGGGGCCCGCTAGCCGGACAGGCAGGGTGGACTTTGGCTTTGCAATCCAGCACCTTGCAAAGCGCGTCATTACATCTGCACTCCTGCTGTCTCCTGGGCTCTGCCGTTAGTTGAGGAGGGAGGAGGTCACAGGGCCGTCTTCGCTGCCCAGGCCCCCACTGTTACTGCTTTCACTGTCTTGGTTTCTCATCACCGTCTGATTCATCTGACAGACAGCCCCTTCCTCAGGACAGAGAATCCGGGATGCTGATTATTTTGATTTGTTTGTGCGTGTGGTTTTGTTTTTTGTTTTTTGTTTTTTTTAATTTCTCATGGCACTTTGAGATGAAGGGCTGGGAATGTGGAGCATATTTTGGCAGTTGGTGAGTTTGGGGTCCTTGCCCAGTGTCCTCTGAGTGCCACCTTCCCTCTGGCCTGCCAGTGTGCCTCCGTGTCCCTGTCTCGCCACAGGGTGAGCCGGAGCTCTGTGTGGACCTGCTCCGTGGCCTGGTGGGTCTGGCACAGGAGAGGCAGCTGGCCTCCCACCTCCTCTTTTCCACCGTCCCCCGAGCAGCGTTTCCGCAGGCTTTCTCCGGGGACTGGCGTGTGAAGGACCTGCACGGTTCCCAGAGCTTCTGGTTTCTTTTTTGTGGGTTGTAGCCAAGCCGCAGATTAAATCAGCGTTTCCCCTTCCAGAGCCCCGGCCCTGGGCTTGGACTGCCACATGCCGTTGCCTGACAAGCCATCGGTCTGCGGGGTTTGCAGAATCTCCAGGGCAGTAACAGTGGGAAGACTTGAGTGCCTGTCATTCCAGATGCCAGATTCTCTGCTCCAAGAAGCCTGCGTGAAGTGCTGTGTCCCTCACCTGGAAAATTACAGCGGGGAGGAGACAGTGGTGAAGATACCCAAAGGGGAAGGCTAGGGCTGTTGTCAGTCTAGGGACAGCATGGCGATCTCCTGAGTGATGCCTTTCCTCCTCAGGTTCAGATCTTGGCTCCAGGGCTCACTAGCTGTGTGAACTTCAGTTACTTCATTTGCAAATGACAGTGCCTCACAGAATGTATTTATCTTGCAGCCGGCTAACTCCATATGCCTCCGGAACACCTTTCTTGACTCTACCAGGCATGCTCACTCACCTTCTCTGTGTTCTCCCTTGGGACCACGTGCGTACTCACGAGGCACGTTGGACTGAAATGATTTCTACAGGACCCTCTGCTAGCCTGCAGCTCTTTTAGAGTAGAGAGTGTTTTAATCTGCTTTGTTTTCCATGGTCCTAGTAGCATGCTTGCCGGACAGTATGAGTTACCCACGCCAAACAGACATCTCTTGGATGTTTTCCGTCCTGAGTGTTTGTTCACTCTACTGTAAAATCGCTTCCATCTGAATTGTTGCTTGTTTCCCGGAAGTGATGGTTCTTACCCTGTTTTTCTTCTCCCATCTGAAAGAAATATCCCTTTTTATTCCGTGTTTATGGAATTCCCAGAAAGCTGATTCTTGGGTAGTTGCTTGATCTCCCTTTCTCATCTGCTTTCCGTTGAGTGGCAGTTGTCAAAAATAAATGATGGAAAGAATCGAATGGCGCCGCAGTCAGGGTATCCTCAGGCCTCTCCCCTTCATGATGGGGAGGCTGTGGATTTTGGGGAGAAGGAAGGATGGGAAGACTGGTATTTGGGGATGAGGAGCTGGTGCAGTTAGGGCCTTTGCTCTCCCGGGGCCTGGGAGGGCAGGTCTGGAGAAACTTGAGGCCGGATGTGTCAGAGTTGTTCTCTGCCTCTTTTCTGCATTACCTGTAGTGCACATTCCCTCACCTTCCAGATGCCCTAGCCCAGCATCATAGCATATTCTTCTGTGCCCTGAGCTCAGTGTTGGAGAATGGAGCAGTGATGTTTAGAAAAGACCCCCACCAAGGAGCCAAAGGCTCAAACAGGTGGGCACGGGTACAGGGCACCAGTGAACCCAGGTATTCGTGTTTTGCCCCTTCATCACACCATTACCTGAATCTGTATATAAATACGCCACTGGATCTTGCTTTTCTAGTAAAGATTCTCTAGTAAATTTGAAAGATGCTATTTGCTGGAGGATGCCAGTAATTCCAACAGATGTGCCAAGACCTTATCCTGTGACTACCGGGGTTCATTAAAAGCTCTTTCTGAGGCCGCCACAAAGACGTTCAAACACTGCACACGACAGAAGTGCAGGCCTTCAGAAAACACTTCACGCACAACCTGTCACAAAAATTGCTAAATCACCCACTGCTTTCCTTTAGCCGGTTTTTGCCTGATGGACCACCTGTCTCTCAACACTGGCTTGTATGATGTGGCATGCCAAAACCCAGCGTTGTCTCCTAGAGCTTAGAATGTTGTAGGAATCGGTAACCTGCCCAGCCAGGATGCCAGGCCAGTCATGACCTGCTCCCTTCGGCACCTCTGCACCTTCTTTGCCTCCTTAAAGGTCTGGTAACACGGCCGGGCGTGGTGGCTCACGCCTGTAATCCCACCACTTTGGGAAGCCAAGGTGGGCGGATCACAAGGTCAGGAGATGGAGACCATCCTGGCTAACACGGTGAAACCCCGTCTCTACTAAAAATACAAAAAACTAGCTGGGCGTGGTGGCGGGCGCCTGTAATCTAGTACTTTAGGAGGCTGAGGTGGGTGGGTCACGAGGTCAGGAGATAGAGACCATCCTGGCTAACACAGTGAAACCCTGTCTCTACTAAAAAACAAAAAATTAGGCGGGGTACGGTGGCTCATGCCTGTAATCCCAGCACTTTGGGAAGCCAAGGCGGGCGGATCACGAGGTCAGGAGATCGAGACCATCCTGGCTAACACGGTGAAACCCCGTCTCTACTAAAAATACAAAAAATTAGCTGGGCGAAGTGGCTCACACCTGTAATGCAGTACTTTGGGAAGCCAAGGTGGGTGGATCACGAGGTCGGGAGATAGAGACCATCCTGGCTAACACAGTGAAACCCCGTCTCTACTAAAAAACAAAAAATTAGGCTGGGCACAGTGGCTCATGCCTGTAATGCCAGCACGTTGGGAGGCCGAGGCAGGCAGATCACGAGGTCAGGAGATCGAGACCATCTTGGCTAATACAGATCAAGACCATCTTGGCACCATCTCGGCTCACTACAAGCCCCACCTCCCAGGTTCACGCCATTCTCCTGCCTCAACCTCCCAAGTGGCTGGAACTACAGGCACCCACCACTACGCCTGGCTAATTTTTTGTATTTTTAGTAGAGACGGGGTCTCACCATTTTAGCCAGGGTGGCCTTGATCTCCTGACCTCGTGATCTCCCTGCCTCGGCCTCCCAAAGTGCTGGGACTGCAGGTGCCCGCCACCAGGCCTAGCTCATTTTTTGTATTTTTAGTAGAGACAGGGTTTCACCCTGTTAGCTAGGATGGTTTCAGTCTCCTGACCTTGTGATCCATCCATCTTAGCCTCCCAAAATACTGGGATTGCAGGCATGAGCCACTGTGCCCGGCCAGAGTGATGGGATTTTAAAATCACCTGGTGTGACCTCCGCGCACACAAAGGACTCAGGCCGAGGTCGCCAATGATGCTGAAACCACAGGATGAAAGGATGCAGGCAGGGCACCCCGTGGCTTCCGGGCATCACTCATGGAGGACTGATGGGGAAGTGTGCCTGTGCGTTGGAGAGAGGCCTGGGCGCCACCTCCTTGAGCGGTCAGGCCTGGTGTCCTTCCTCTGAGCAGCGGTGCTGCAGTAGGGGCAGCATCACCCACGTGGCCTTATAAAACAGAAAGTGCCTTATCTAACCGTGAGGAGACAGATCCGCAGTGTGAGACGTTCTGCAGGCAGCTGGCTGGGCCGCCTCAGTGACGGGGCACGTACCTGGTGGGGACTTGGATCCCGGGGCAGGCCACAGTGGGGGACGCACCTGGTGGGGGCCTGGATCCCTGGGGCAGGCCGTGGGGCGTGAACCTGGTGGGGGCCTGGATCCCTGGGGCAGGCTGTGGCAGGGCGTGAACCTGGTGGGGTCCTGGATCCCTGGGGCAGGCTGTGGGGGGGCGTGAACCTGGTAGGGGCCTGGATCCCTGGGGCAGGCTGTGGGGGGGGCGTGAACCTGGTGGGGGCCTGGATCCCTGGGGCAGGCTGTGGCGGGGCGTGAACCTGGTGGGGGCCTGGATCCCTGGGGCAGGCTGCACCGGGGATGCCCTTCTCAGGCAAGGCTGCTTCAGGGGCACCTGGCTCCTGGCTGCCTGAGGTCTGTCCCACCCCCCTCACCACCAGTCACCCTTACGGGGAGACTGTGTGGTGCCCTCTGGGGGCCGGGGTTCAGGGTGATGAAGGAGAGAGAACGCCCTGACCTAGAGGGCAGACAGGGCCGCTTTCCTTCCTCCTATATAGCGAAATTCCCACTCTCACGCCAGGGTCCTCTTCTGGCCTGTGGCAACTCCGTGAATGCTCTGGCCTTCGGCCTGCCCCACGTCCTGGCAGGAGGGCCCGCAGCCTGGGTGTCAGCCCCCACCCCCACGCCCCGTCTGTGGTTGGAGCTCAGTGTGGTGCTTCTGTGCTTGTCCTGCAGGTTCAGGCGTGAACGGCCTGGAGGAGCCCAGCATCGCCAAGCGGCTGAGGGGCACCCCAGAGCGGATCGAGCTGGAGAACTACCGCCTTTCCCTGAGGCAGGCCGAGGCGCTGCAGGAGGTGCCCGAGGAGACTCAGGCCGAGCACAACCTGAGCAGCGTGCTGGACACGGGCGCCGAGGAGGACGTTGCCAGCAGGTCAGCGCACAGGGCTGCAGGATGCCCACCCGCCACCCAGCCCTAACAGCCTCCTCAGCTCTGTGTGCCTCAGTTTCCTCTCCGTGAAGGGAGGTAACGTAGTTTCCTCCTCAGGGAATTGGCGTGCGGGGAGAGTGAGTCCATGCCCTGACTGTTGAGAGCAGCACTTGGCTCACGGAGGCCTTGCAGTGGCTCTGCACAGTGGCCTCACTGGGTCCTCCTCACAGGAGCCCCATAAAGTAACCAAGACGCTGACAGTGACCACGGCTGGGGTCACAGAGGCTGGAGCCGAGATTCCAACTCAGGCTTCTCAGGTGCCAGCCCAGGAGGCCTGCTATCTTCCCTGCTGCCCACAGTCCATTCTCCCCAGTCCCTTTTAGGTTCTTGGCCTCATCTTGCAGTCAGTGAGGACTCCTCCATCAGACTCAATTCAGAGATTCAGGAAGTATTTATTCCTTGAGGACCTGACATGTCCCCAGCTCCAAGTTTGTCATTGGGAAGGGAAGTAGCAGGCTCGGCCCCCCGGTTATTTACAGATTCAGCAGAGGGAACCGGGTGATTCAGCTGCCAGCGCACTGCCAGCGCACCGCACGGGCCGTCTTGAGGGAGGCCAGCCCATCTCCCCAGGCATCTTTTTTTCTCCTGTAGGTAAAGGGACTGAAAATTTGTGCCCCAGGGGCCACGTGCAGCACCAGTGGATGCATGCTTAGGCAGTTCCTGAGCTATAATCACTTCCAGCTGGGTGATGCCTTTGGGGATGTGCGTGCTTTAATTCCAGGACTCCCTGTATCTGCTGCCCTGCACCCCAGGGCTCCCAGTGTCAGCGGAGAAGGCTTCAAAGTGCTCAGCCAATTACAGATGATCACAAGAGCCAAGAACCAAAAGGGGGGCCAGTGTCCTGCAGGGCTTCAGGACAGGAACTCAGGCTGCAGCCCCGAGGGGCGGAGGCCCCAAGTCGCCTTGGAGAGCGTTTGAATCACACACTAGGCACCTTGATTTAGCCACGATGAAGGGAACATGTGGGGATAAGGAGAGCAGAGCAGGTTTTTTTTTTTTTTTAAGGTCCAAGAACACTTTCCAGAAGGTGTTTGCTGGGCCAAGCTGCTTTCAGCTGCACCCACGACCTCAGCCCTCGTGTCAGACACCCTCTGACTAGACTCGTTCTTGGGCTGCCTCCCAGACGGCTCCTCCATGCATGCCAGGGGCAGCCTCTGCCTTGGCGTCTGCAGTTCCAAAGCTGTCACCGATGACGCATCCTCATCTAGAACTCTGCTTCTCTATCCAGGGCACCCACAGAGACCCCACCGTCCTCACTGTGCCCAGATGAAGGGGAGCCCATATTCTCTCTTCACTGGCCCTGCAGTGATGGTGAGAGATGCGTGTGTCAAAACGCATTTAGAAACCCTTGAGCAGAACTACTGGCTTGACCTTGGGCTGAGTGTGCTTCAGCGCCTTTTTCTCCACTGTAATTTATAAACTGTGAGAGGCAGGGGGCAGCAAGTTCATGTAATGTAGCAAGGACATTCCAGGAAGGCTAACCCCTGGCATTTAGAGCAGGCACCTGTAATCCCAGCACTTTGGGAGGCCAAGGTGGGCCCATCACTTCAGGTCAGGAGTTCAAGACCAGCCTGGCCAACATATTGAAACCCTGTCTCTAATAAAAATACAAAAATTAGCTGGGCATGGTGGTGCACACCTGTAATCCCAGCTACTTGGGAGGCTAAGGCACCAGAATTGCTTGAACCTGGGAGGCGGAGGTTGCAGTGAGCCGAGATCACACCTCTGCACCACTGCACTCCAGCCTGTGTGACAGAGCGAATCTCCATCTCAAAAAAAAAAATTAAGATTGAAATTAAAAATTAAAATAAAGGCCAGGCACAGTGGCTCACACAAGAGAATCACTTGAACCCAGGAGGCGGAGGTTGCAGTGATCTGGGATTGCACCATTGCACTCCAGCCTGGGAGATGGTGAGATTCCACCTCAAAAAAAAAAAAAAAAAAAAAAATTTAAATTAGCATTTGGTGCTATATAGAATGAAAAATAGTCTCTTAAAAGTGAAGAGCTGGGCGGTGGCTCACACCTGTAATCCCAGCACTTTGGGAGGCTGAGGCAGGTGGATCACTTGAGGCCAAAAGTTCAAGGCCAGCCTGGCCAACATGGTGAAACCCCGTCTTTTCTAAAAATACAAAAAATTAGCCTGGTGTGGTGGCCATCGCCTGTAATCCCAGCTACTTGGGAGGCTGAGGCAGGAGAATCACTTGAACTCGGGAGGCAGAGGTTGCAGTCAGCCAAGATTGTGCCACTGCACTCCAGCCTGGGCGACAGAGCGAGACTCCATCTCAAAAAAAAAAAAAAAAAAAAAAGTGAAGAGCCCGAGCTGGTGCAGTGGCTCATGCCTGTATTCCCAGTACTCTGGGGAGGCTGAAGCAGGCAGATCACCTGAGCCCAGGAGTTTGAGACCAGGCTGGGTAACAGGATGAAACCCCGTCTCTTCAAAAAATACAAAAATTATCCGGACCTGCCTACCTGCCTGTAGTTCCAGCTGCTCAGGAGGCTGAGGCAGGAGAATCACTTGAACCTGGGAGGCGGAGGTTACAGTGAGCCAGGATCATGCCATTGCACTCCAGTCTGCGAGATAGAGCAAGACCCTGTCTCAAAAAAAAAAAAAAGCACCCTGAGGAAGGAGCTATACATGTTGTCTTACTTCCCTGGGTGGCCGTAGGACACAGGACAGAAAGTGTGTGGTGGTTTTCTCTGTCTTCCCTACAGCACCAAGCACAGAGTTGGGTGCCCTTCCAGCCCTCGTCCTTCCTTGCTGAAATGTTAGACTGGAAGATGAGAAATGGTATCATTTTAAGGCATTAACCATTCCAGCCAAGGAACTCTCATTTCACAAGTTTAGTGGAACTCTTAACGTTGGCCTCTGCTGCAGGGGACAGCAGCGTGATGTTTCAGAACCTGACTTTGGAGTCAAAGCCTGGATTTGAAGTCCAGCTCTGCCACCTGCTAGCTGTTGGCAATTTACTCAACCTCTCCATGCCTCAGTTTCCTCATCTGCAAAGGTGCTGCACTTGATAGGTTTGTTTTGAGGATTAAGTCATATGAAGCACGGACAAAGGCCAATGCCCGGAATTACTGCTGCTGTTCCTCTCCTGGTGCAGCACAGGTCTCCCTCACTGGGAGGGGCAGGGCCAGGCAGTCGTCTTGTATTGGTTTCCTTAAACAGGGGGTTAATGCCCGGACGTGGGCTAGGCTCAAACTCACCCTGTCCGAGAATGTTGGTAACCAAGCTTTCCCATGCCAGAGTCACCCAGGGCTTGTGATGAAAGCACAACACGTTGGGCTGAGTTTCTGATTCAGTGCCTCTGGGGTAAAGCCCCAGCATTTTTAGTTCTAAAAAGTTCCCAGGTGCTGCTGTGGTCCGAAGACCACAATTTGAGGAACACCCCTTTAATTTTTCTAAATTTCTCTGATGATAAACATCACCTGGGATGCTTGGTTAAAAATAAAATTGCAGCCAGGCATGGTGGCTCACACCTGTAATCCCAGCACTTTGGGAGGCCGAGGCAGGAGGATTACTTGTGTCTAGGAATTCAAGACCAGACTGGGCAACACAGCAAGATCCAGTCTCTACAAATTAGCCAGCGTGGTGGTACACTCCTGTGGTCCCAGCTTCTCAGGAGGCTGAAGCGAGAGGATCGCTGGAGCCCAGGAGTTCACTGCCTGGGTGACAGAATGAGGCCCTGGCTCAAAAACAAAACAAAACAAAAACAAATGTAATTTCTAGGCCCTCCCTGGAGTATCTAATTCAGTCGGTTTGGGGTGGAGGCCAGGAATGTCAATGTCTAACAGATCCCCCAGGTGAGTCTCATAATCGATTCATGGTTTAGTCACACAAGCGCCTATAAATCCTAAACCTTGTCACAGACCCTTGGCCCAGGCCTAATCCGCTTCATGCCTCTACCTTGCAGTCAAGGTGGGGCCTGTCTCCTGGAGGAGACCCTGGAAATAGCACCTTTGTTTTCACTGGAAAGGTCAGTTGGCCAAAGCCCGGGGAGAGCTGGCTTTGTGATGTTAGTGGTGTTTTTCCATGATTGCCTTCCTTTCTGGAAGAATGTGCCCCAGGCAGCAAAGGCAGCTGGCGCCGTGCCCGTGTGCTGAAGATGTTCAGCATTTCCACATTCTTGGCTCTGGGGAGAAGTCAGGAGGGCTAGCACACACAGACGTTTTCTGATGAGACAGGCAAGGTCACAGGAAAGTAGATGGCACGCGTTGCTTTCTGTCAGAATAATACGCAAGTGAGAGAAGGCTGCTCCTTCAAGGCTGGCCGTGAATAAGTGGGGATTTCTGCCTGTTCTCTCCCTCCCGCCTCACCCACTTTTCCTGCAGAGGCAGTTCCTGAGCCATTGCCGAGCAGGATGCTAGTTTTAGCGTGGATTACATTTCCACCGGGTGAAGCTTGCCGCATGATGTCCATCTTCTCCAGCCACCTGCTCAGCATTAGAGTGTTTGCACAGTTGTCAGGGAAGGGAACCCAGGGGCACAGCCCAACAGGACAGAGGATTGCCGAGTCCCTCTGATTACGAGTGGGTTAATTTAAAAGTGAAAACCATGGTTCCCCGTTGCCCTTTGAAAACCACCCAGGAACTTCAAGTGGTTCCTGGCAGCAGCCTGTTCATTCGTGGTAGGGTCTGCTTGAATTCCTGGTCTGCACTTCTCAGGTTACATCCAGGCAGTGGGGAGCTTGATCGAGACCTTCTCCCTGGTCTTGTCACTCTGACAGAGGCTACTGGCTGGGAATGCTTGGGTTCTGGGAGAACCACCCAGGAAGGCACAGTGTGACACCGTGTGGGCCCTGGTGGGAATCCCAACTTCTTATGCAAATGACCCGACTTCCTTAGGCTTCAGTCTCATCATATAAAAGCAGAGCAGCCCCGGGACCTGCAGCATTTGTGTGATTAAATGAGCTACCCAGGGAAAGCAGCTTGTGCTGTGGGCACACGGTCAGGGCCGCCCTCCGTCAATCACTGTCATCCTCGGATCTACCCCTCTTGACACGCAGAGGGCTGCAGAGCACATCAAGTAGGTCTAACCTTGTCTGTTTAGAATCAAGTGGGTGTGCCCGTTGGATTTCTTTCCCATGCTAGGTCCGCCAGTGTCTCAGTGAGAAGACAGCTGGGGGGAAATTCAGAGCAGGTGCTTTGAGTTGAGTAGCTGGGTATAAACTGAGGCAGGGAAGGATTTTGCTGGACACTGTTCTAACTGGAACAGCCAGCACCTTCTGATGGAGGCTTTTCCGGGGGACAGTCGGGGTGCAACCTCTGACACCTCTGAAAGTAGCGTAAGCCTGCCCTGGCTTTCACTGCAGCCCCTGGCACATTCCTGCTGTCCTGGCCACGCTTGGCCCTGTGAGGAGGACAGTGGGGACCCGGCACCTGCCCTTGGAGAGAGTGTGGCCCTGGGGGAGGCAGACTCGAATCAAGCAATCTCACAGGGCAATACGTTGTCACCAGTGCCAAAACAGATCCTGTGAGGTGGGAAAGGTGATCCTGATGACTAGATCTTCTGACCCCATCTCTCCTGGGAGGCTGTGTTCTGAAAAGTCACCCTCTCCCCAGAGGGAGGGTGAAGTTGGTTGTCTGTGTTGCATTTGTTTCTGGTATAGTGATCTTCTGTGCTGAAGAAGTTTCCAGGCTAAGGTCGGCCGCACTGCAGGTTCCTCCCTCATCTGCCCTCTCCCTCCAGATTCCTCCCTTGTTTGCCCCTTCCCTCCTGGTTCCTTCCTCCTCGGCCCCTCCCTCCTGGTTCCTTCCTCCTCGGCCCCTCCCTCCAGGTTCCTCCCTCCTCGGCCCCTCTCTCCAGGTTCCTCCCTCCTCGGCCCCTCCCTCCAGGTTCCTCCCTCCTCGGCCCCTCTCTCCAGGTTCCTCCCTCCTCGGCCCCTCTCTCCAGGTTCCTCCCTCCTCTGCCCCTCCCTCCAGATTCCTCCCTGCTCTGCCCCCTCCCTCCAGAGACGCAGGTGCTCGGAGCTTCGAGGCACTGAATTCACACTGAGAATCTTGTGTGTGACTTGCAGGACCTGGGCAGACCCAGAGACTGCCCCAGTCCTTTGAAAACGATGGACTGAGCCGGGCGCGGTGGCTCAAGCCTGTAATCCCAGCACTTTGGGAGGCCGAGACGGGCGGATCACGAGGTCAGGAGATCGAGACCATCCTGACTGACGCGGTGAAACCCCGTCTCTACTAAAAAATACAAAAAAACTAGCCGGGCGAGGTGGCGGGCGCCTGTAGTCCCAGCTACTCGGGAGGCTGAGGCAGGAGAATGGTGGGAACCCGGGAGGCGGAGCTTACAGTGAGCCAAGATCCGGCCACTGCACTCCAGCCTGGGCGACAGAGCGAGACTCCGTCTCAAAAAAAAAAATGATGGACTGGAAAGGAGTTGGAAACCCCCACCCGGTTCCTCTGTGTCCTTCCCGAAGAGAGGGTGGCCTGTCTGGGGGCGGCATGCAGAAGCAAGCGCCAAGGTCTCTGGGAGGCGGGCTGGGTTTGCCGCTGGTGCGGAGGTGAGCATTGCTTTCTGCTGTCTTCTGTGCTCCCGTGGTCCTTGAGCTGTTGTGGAACCAGCTGATGCCACACTAACGGCTGTGGGCTGGCCTCGCTGGCCTCATCTTGGGACATTTCTTCAGTGCCCACATTGTGCCTGTGCAGCTGTCCTCACAACGTGGCGCAGGGTGAGGACAGGCCTGCACTGAGGCCCCTCCCAGTGAACTGCAGTGCGGCCCTGCCCTGCTGCCAACCGCTGGGCCGCCTTGCATAGGCCCTGGCTGCTCAGCTGGGAAGGAGGAACCGGGGCCTGCCCTTGGCCCAGCGAAGATTTGAGATGAGCATAGATGCATCCTGAGCCTTGCTTTGTGTTCAGACAGTGTTAAATGACATGCAGTAGGTTGTGTATTGTGTTCATTAATAAGAAAATAATGAAAACACCAATGTAAGGCAAAAGAATACCAGTAAAAGTAATGCCGAAAATAATCAAAATCCAGATGCCAGGTTTTCCATGGCCCAGATTCTTAGGTTCACCCACTTTAGACTTCTCCTCCCGGCCCTCCGCCCCCTGCGCTTGTGTTCTGCTACGCTTTAGCATGCTGTGCGTGCACCTTTCCTCCCCTTGAGAATAAGGAGCTTTTGTTATTTTTATATTATTTGTATCTTTATTTTTTGTAGAGATGGGGTGTACCCGTGGTTGCCCAGGATGGTCTCAAACTCCTGGGCTCAAATGATCCACCCGCCTCAGCCTCCCACAGTGCTGGGATCACAGACGGCAGCTGTCGGGCCCAGCTGAGCATAAGAGTCTTTTCTCTGTCACCTTTGTGTTCCCTGCAGTGTCTAGCAAGTGCGTTGTAAGGGGAAGATAATTGAGTAAGTTTTATTCAGGTAAATGAACGGGTGAAGCCAATTCACTACCTGAGCTCCTCGCGGCATATTCCTGTGTCCGCTGGCTGAGCCGGAGGTGCTCAGAAATGTTCGCCAAGTGAATGAATGAGCAAACTCAGAGAGCACAAATAATCAACTCACAGTCCCGCAGCCAGCCAGTAGCAGAGCTGGTGCGGCACAGTGAGGAGCCAGCCAGCTGGAAAGAGGGAATACGGCCCACAAGACTGCCCCACTTCTGACCCCAGTGGCGAGTGCCAGTCTCCCAGAATCACCTGCAGGTTTGACAGTTTGCTAGAACTTGCAGAAGTCACTGAAAGCTGTTGTCCTCATGGTTATGGTTCATTACAGGGAAAGGGCACAGATGTCAGTGAGCCAAGGGAAGAAGTACGTAGGGTGAGTCCAGGAAGGACCCAGACTCAGTTTCCGTTGTACTCACTGTGGGGCCAGGACGACCATATTCTCTCGTTATCGATGTGTGATAATACGCCAGGAGTATTGCTCACCTGAGGAATACTGAGACTCTGTGTTTGGAGTTTTTATGACATAGGCAATGATTGATTGATTGATTGTCCACATGGTTGATCTCAGTCTCCAGGTCACTGGATACCGTGCGACCCAAAGCCTCATCCTAATCACATTACTAGACTGTGCAACATGACCTGAGGCCCCCGGCAAACAGTGACAGCCCCGTCGACAGGGCATCTCAGGCATGTCTGGTTTACCTTCTTGAAGCCAAGACAAGGGCTGGGGTGCTGTCTTTGGACAAGGCGAGCTTCTTCACCTGGCAGTGGTCGCCCTGGCAGTGGTCGCCCTGGCAGTGCCCCTCAGTGCTCATCGTGGCGTATTCGCTGGTTCGCCCTCTCACACACAAGCGGGCTGTGGAAGAGCCTGCCTGGGCAGAGAGAGGACACACCCTCGCAGGAGGTCAGGGCAGATGCCCCCTCGTGCCTGATGCTTCTTGGGTTTTGTTGGGTCAGAGGTCAGGCTGTGGCTTTAACGTGAAAGCCGATTGCCCCCAGCCTCTCACTGCAGGCAAGGCCTCTCCTGAAAAAGATGCTTTGGGAATTATCAGACCACGAAACACTCAGAAACAACTCCATTTATGCAGCAATGTTGGGGGTTTTGCGCGTATTGGAGCCCCACAGGTTGCAGGGAACCCGGTGTTGTTCCTGTCCTGCCTCCCTCCACAGGGCAGGAGTGGGGTACACTGCTGCAGGAGGGTGGCCAGAGTGAGGAGCTACGGTTGGGGTAGTGTGTGTTGTGGCGTGTGCGTTCTCACGGGGGTGCAGCTTCCTATGTCAACCATGCTTGCCTGCAGCTGCGAGGCGAGTGCTTGGCAGTGCAGCAGCCGACAGGAGTGACGGCCCTGGGGTTAGAGGTTTGTCCCCACCCTTTCCCTGTCGTCTCTGTCCTGTGGCTTTGCAGTGAGCAGTGCCTTTGCCGTCATTTCCCTGTGTGTCCCCACGGCACATGGTGGGTTCTGAGGAGTGCCGGGAAATGGAATCTGTCGCCCCACCCGGGCACACGGACTTTGATCATCAGCTGGTTCAGTCCAGGACTTTCTGGGCCCCGCTTCCCCCACCACGCCCACAGCTCTCCTGAGAGGCTTCTGACAGGCCTCAGTCACACAGAATTGAGTTCCTCTAACTAGGCAGCAGGCCAGGACAACCATTCTCGATTCCCAGTGTCATGGGTTTATATCAGAAGGAGTCCACTGCCCTGCTTGTGCCCTCAAGGCCCTGTGAAACTTAAACCAGCGATCTCGGGGTTTGCTGGTTGAAGCACCCTGAGGGATGGGGCTGTGCCTTGAGTTTGAGCCGTTGCAGTCAAGAACTTCCATGGGCTCCCTAAGGAGCTGCTCTCCCAGTTCTGCACGCTCCCCTCAGCGGGCAGAGGTTGGGCCAGACCCACAGGCAGCCCTCGGTGGTCCCCTCCCCACCCCATCCACCTGAGGAGAAGCGCGCGAGGTCTATGAGCAGGAGACATTCTTCCCTTTGTCCCCTTAGTCGGGCTTGGGTAGGTGGCTCCTCATGCCCGGGTACCCTGTCCTGCTGATGTCGCTCTCTCTGCCCTCCCGTCTCTCTCCACCTGCTCAGCAGCTGCTGTGCCTGGGACGCATTGCTTCTGACGGTGGTTCTTCCCTTTCCCCTTCTCGGTTTTTCTTCATTCCCTCACTCTGGCCGTGTGGTTATTTCCTCACAGTAGTTCCGAGTCTGAGATGGAGGAGGAGGAGGATGAGGAAGAGGAGGAGCCTCGCCTGCCCCCCTCTGACCTGGGTGGCGTTCCGTGGAAGGAGGCCGTGCGGATCCATGCGCTTCTGAAAGGGAAAAGTGAAGAGGAGCTAGAGGCCTCGAAGAGCTTTGAGCCTGGGAATGAAGAGGAGGAGGAGGAGGAAGAATATGAAGAGGAGGAGGAGGAGGACTATGACGAGGAGGAGGAAGAGTCCAGTGAAGGTCAGAACAAAATCTGTGCTCCTAACCCTGCCCTGTCTCCCAAGGTGATCTGTTTCATGCGTGAGTGTAAGAGGTTTCTGGGGCTGACGTCACACGGACGTGCCTCCTGCACAGCCCAGGGGCCACCCCTCCCGACTTTAATCATGGGGGGCAGAGGGAAGGGCACGGTGGTGTTGAGCAGACGGTTGGCAGTGGAAATAACATCCCTTGTGCACGTTGGTTTAGAAATTGGAAGTAGAAGGCAGAGAGCCAGTCCGAGGACTCACCCAAGTTAGGCCACTCGTTCTTGTCTCCTCCTCGTTTTCTCTTTTTGCCCTTTAGTTTCAGTTGAAAAAATTATTTTAATAAAGAAAGGGAATTTAGCTTTCTAGAGGATTCCTTGATCCTAGTCTAGGGTTTCGGAGGTGGCTATGAGCTTAGTGCCTCAGTTGATGGCATCCAGGGCAGCGTTTGGGGGACAGTGTCCTGAAGGGAGACTCAGGCTCAGGGGACAGCTGCTCTGAGATTTTTCTATTCTGCCCCTATCTCTGGCTGTGTGTGGCCTCAAGTGATGAGGAGGGACGTGTTGGGCCTGTGCAGGAGAGAAGGCCATTCTTTCTCTGCTCCGGCAGCACAGAAGCCTGGGGGATGGGGAAGACGGAGCTAGGGCAGTGGAGATCTGAGTCCCCAAAAGATAGCTGTGGAATGATCAGGAAGGACATGACCTTTAACTTCTGAGCACCAGTGACTCCCTGCAGTGGTCAGAGGAGCGGTTGCGTTCTCAGTGGCCCCAGGCCCCACAGAGCTGGCACTGAGTTCATCTCTGCTTCTCCCGGGTCCTGTGTGCTTGCTGCCCAGTCTCATCCGGGGATCTATTTTCTTTGGCACGCAGGCCTGAGCCCTTCCCTGACAGGGCTCATGTTCCTGATCCAGTCCCCCGGGAGCTGTGCAGCTCCGGGATGCTGGCCCCAGTGAGGTGGGTTGGACCAGAAGGAACTGCACCCTTGGGCGTCCGCCTGAGTGGTTGGGGTCAGGGACTTCCTAGGGCTCCCTAAGGAGCTGCTTTTCCAGTTCTCTACTGTTCCCTCCAGAGGCAGAGGCTGGGCAGGACCCACAGGCAGCCCTTAGTGGCCCGCACTCCACACCCAGTCTGCTGTAGGAGAAATGGGGTCTGTGGACCTGGGCTCTCCCTCCATGCCGCCGTGTCTGCAGAGCCAGGTGCCGGCGTGGCCTCTGCTAGCCAGCGGAGTGAGCACGCACCGCTGGTCCAGGGCACAGTGTTTTGTTTGCACTGTTCCAGACATCGTCATCTCCACGTGATGATGATCACTCGGCAGCTCTGAGCCCCGGCACAGCTTAGGGTCGAAGCGTGTTCCCTTTTCATTTCCTGTAGGAAATGAGCTTTAACTACACAAACACATACTGACAAATTCAGCTGAACTCCGAAAGTCCCGGACAGGAGCCTGTGTCGCTAGCCCAGGTGCGAGTCTGTAGGGCAGCCGACCTCGGTGCCTGTGCAGGCAGTGGCTGGACACCACTGCTCCCTTCTCTTCCCTCCACTTATCCCCCTGTGGGATTCCGGATGCTGTGTGGGTTTCTGGCTCCCCCTGCTGTAGAAGGGGAGTACTGCCCCGGGACACACCACTCCTGCAAGGCCGGCGGCCACGCCAGGTACCTCCCACAGGAAGATTTGAGGGCATTGAAAGGTACCCCCTTTGCCCTGTGCCCACCTTCTACCACAGCTCCCTGGCAGCCATCCAAAATGTGCCTCCAAGAGCATATCTCACAGACAAAGGCCTGGAACTGAGTTCTGCACACACCTCGCTGGGCTCCTCTCCCTGGTCCCAGCCTGCCCAGACAGCCAGGTGCAAAGTAGCATGTGAGTCAGAAGAGGTTCTGGCGGAAGTTGGAGAAGGCTCCAGAAGTGGCCTCGCGGAATGCGGCCCCACCTATGCCCCATAGGTTTTGCTGCAAGCTCCTCATCTCCAGCCAAGACTTGGCTGCTTCTCTGATGCAGGACACCTCCTGTCACCAGCACAGGTGACTTTAATGTCTCTCTAAGAAAGGAAGAAATGTTGGCTTGTGCTGTCGATACATCCCCAGGGCTGCCTGTATTAGCAGGAAGCACAGCAGGACTCTGAGAGAAGAATGCCTCTCTTCTCTTTGTTGCTGAGGAGGTAGAGAGAGTCCTGTGACATCCAGGCTGTTAGGTGACTCTGCTGTGACTCAGTCCCACTCAGCACCATAAAGAAAGGCAAATTGACCTTAGAAAAAGTCCACAAATCTATAAGACCAGCAACTCCAGCAACGGGCTGATACCCCACGTGCGGCAGAGCTCATAACACTGGGCGGTCTTGCTGGTCCTTTCTGCTCATTTCACATTCCCTGTTGCTTGAAGAGACTGTCATAGTGATTGAAGCCAAGGCCAGATTGTCTGGTTAGACTCAGAGGAGGCATGTCACCTGTTCCCAGATGGAAGCTGGCTCCTGGCAGGAACACAAATCCTTCAGATCAGGTGGCACCTGCTCTTGCTGCCTGAACAGCCACCTTCCCTTCCCAGTTGCTGGCTGTCCCTTTATCTTAACCTAACTGTGTGGCACGGTCCGACACTAAGTACAGGGATCCCACAGGGCAGGGATTCGGAGGGGCCACTGGTGAGTTTCCATATAGCTGAGAAACCAGGTCTTATTTCCAGAGGTGATAAGCAGGGCACCACATGGAGTTTTCAGGTAAGAGCTTTGACCTCAGAAGTGTTGGTCTCATTCTCACCTGTGAACTTCCAAAGGTTTGGAAATGGACATGCAAGAGCTCTGCTTCCCTCCCAGTCATCGCCTCCCCTGACTCTACCCTCCACTGGGATCCATGTCCTTGCCTCAGACCCAGCATGCAGCATGAGGCCCGCTAAGGGAGGGGGACTGTTTCTCTCCAGCAGCAGCTCCAGCTGCAGAAGATGCCAACCAAAGTGCCCGCAAAGTCTATCTCTGTCCTGTGTGAGCTGGCCAGCTGGTGGCAGAATGACACAATCTCTTCCCACCTCTGTCGTCACCCAGCCATCAGCTGGGCGAGTGGTGCTGGGCACCTTGCTGTGTGACCAGCAGGGGCAGGGTAGTGCATTCCTGGGGTCTCACACTGTGCTAGGCACAAAGCAGGTCCTTGTGGCCCCTGGGGGCTGAGCCTGCGGAAGCAGGCTGGAATCTGCTGTGTTTCCATCTTGGCACATGGGTCGCCTGAATGCCGCTTAGGATGAAAGGAGTCTCAGAAAGGAACGTGTGATTCTCTTCACTGAATTTAATGGTACACATATGGCTGGAAATGACTGGGTCACACTGAATGAGCAGCAGGACTGTGCGTGTGTGTCTGTGTGTCCGTGTGTCTGTCTGTGTGTGTATACTTGTGCATACATGTTCTTAATTTTTACTTCTTTCTGATTCATCCTGATCCTGGCCAATGCTGTAACTTCTCTTTCTGTTTCCTTTCCCGTGCTATTTCATCACCTCCTTCCCCACCTCATTTCTCCACCCCTTGACCCTGGGACACTAGCCGGGAACCAGAGGCTCCAGCAGGTCATGCAGGCAGCGGATCCTCTGGAGATCCAGGCTGACGTGCACTGGACTCATATCCGTGAGAGAGAGGAGGAAGAGAGGATGGCGCCGGCCTCTGAGTCCTCTGCTTCCAGAGGTAAACGCTCCCAGCCGCAGGCTGCAGCCTGCCCGCAGCACCACTCGCCTGCTGCCTCTGTCGCCACAGGGGGCCTTTCTGTCAGGGCAGAGCCTCGTGTGAGGTCACACACGGGAGCCGGGCGCATCCCGCTTTGCTGCTGTCAGTTGTGACACCTGCACTTTTCATCTGAGGATATGTAAAGTTCTCTGTGGATTAAGAGGTTGTGGACTCTTTCTCTGTTGATGCGAAGTGGTAAAACGAACATGATCTTGGGTAAACCAAGAATTTCCTGTCTTTCTCTCATGTTTCTGGCCACGGCTGCTCTTTCCTCACTTTGTAAAACGTTCTGGTCCTTCCCTCACAGAGTGTGTCTGGACGTGAATGTGTGTTGGCAGGAAGGGGGCGGGAGGGGCGTGTTTGGAAGTGAAATGAAGTCTTGGGAAGAGATTTCTATCCAGGAGGCCTCTAGAGTAGCATCATCACCAGCCCCAGGCTTTAGGTGGGACGATCTGTGTCACACAGTAGGATGAAGATGCACCTTATTCTGGTTTCTTTTAATAAAGAAATAGCAATAAGAAGAACCGTGGAGACTGTTGAGGGACGTGGTGGCCGCTGTGCCATCCTTCCCAGCGTGCCGTCTTCCAAATACCCACCCTCAGTGTTACCTCTGCTGTCACTCCTGTGTGTTCACATTTTCATTCAGCACCGGTCACGGGCCACACACCCTGC
Source organism: Macaca fascicularis (assembly GCF_037993035.2). Lineage (NCBI taxonomy): Eukaryota > Metazoa > Chordata > Mammalia > Primates > Cercopithecidae > Macaca > Macaca fascicularis. The sequence continues at coordinate 34,371,170 of NC_088384.1, forward strand.
CAGGCTCTGAGCATACAAAAGGGGCGTTTCCTGCCATCATGAAACAGCATTTAATAAGACGTTTGTTCCTCCCTGGCCCCAAATCTTCACCTCTAGGCAAGACCAGCCTCCATTTCCAGCTTGTGATGGCGCTGTGAACACCTGCAGCACTGGGCTGGCCTGTGAGCTCGGGAGCGCTCTGCAGCCCTGGGCCAGCGGCGGCCCTACCTTGGGTTTTCCCTCTTCTCTTCGCATCCCGATTCTCCATCACACAGGCTAACAACAGGGCTCGCACCCCTTGTTGGTGCCGGACAGGCCTCTGTCCTGAACGCCGTCTCAGTTTCTCTTCGGTTTGGGATTTTAAGGATGACCTCGGCTCTCCTCGTGGGGAACGCATATTGCTGTGTAACTTTGTATTTGTCGTCTGTTTTAAATTCAGTGCCCGACCTTCCCTCCATACGCCGCGCGGCGGTGCAGGCCTGGCTGGAGACGGTCTCCGGAGGTAGTCTGGTGATGTTCACTCTCTCCCCACTCACCGTAACCTCTCTCTAGGCGGCTCTGCTGGTACCTTAACACTAGACTCCTGGGCCTGTTGCAAGTGCATGCCAGGGCGGCGGAGGCGGGTGGGGGCACCTGCATGTCTTGCCAGACAGCCCGCCCTTGCATGGATCAGACGCACACCCCCTCCTTCAGGGCAGCTCAGAGGGAAACAGGAGGGCAGGCAGGACAGACACAGGCAGGTTTGTATTGATAGAGTCGGGTAAAAAGGCCAGAGCCAAAGGAACGTTTTTGGCACTGAGATGTTTAAAGTGTGTTGAGGATGAGGTGGGTCCTGATTGAGTGTGAAAGGGGAGGAATCAGAAGATATTCCACATCCTACCAAGGTATCAGAGAAGGAGGCAGTCAAAACCAGGGGTTTATGGGAGGATGACGGTGGAGAGGGACGGGCAGAGGATGGGTGGATGCTATTCAGCTGACAGGCTGGGTGTGACCAGGGGTGACACCAGCCAAATCCAGCCTGAGCTGCAGGCGTCTCATCGAGTGCAGGAGATCGTTGAGCAGCCTGAGTTGTCCTTCCTAAACGTTTCTGGAACTGTGTGTTTCTCACCGAGGGACTACCAGCATTTGGGGCAGGACAGCTCTTTCCCTCACAGAAGGTTTAACATTCTGGCCTCCACCCTTGCAATGTCCGTGCAGCCTCCACCACCCATGAAGACACCAAAAATCTCTCCACGAGTTGTGAGACACTGCCGGAGGAAGGGCAGCGGTGCCCCCCAGCAGCACCACTGTCCTAGCGGTCACTTCTGGGATGCACACATGGGAGCTCATGGGGCTTCACTGGCCTGTCCCTGTGTCCTCCCGGCAGTGGGAGAAACAGGCACACAGCCACAGGGGAGGGCCACTGCTCTTTGTACAGAGACGGCCGGCTCCCCTTCTAGACAGTGTGGGTCCCTAGGGCAGTGGGGCAAGAGCCCCCCAGCTGGCGGCTGAGGGAAACCAAGAGCTGAGCGGGTCAGTGGCTCCTGGCTTTCATAGCGCGTGGCTCATCAACCTGCGTGGCAGCTTCTAGCACCCTGCACTCCGTCTTAACCTGAATTTCACCCCCAGATCCACCCCTCAAGCTGTGTCTCTTTCAACACCGCTGCTGCTGCGTTGATATTTCTCACCTGTTTTTTGTCTCTGTGACGATTGTTCCTTTCAAGGTCCTGCCGAGGAGTGTAGACCTCTCACCCACCTGACTCTACCACAGGCATTTCTTAGTAGAAAGTCTACAGGAGAGCCACGTGAAGGACCAAGGCACCAGGGCCGGTCAGGCTAACCCAGGGTGCCCTGGGCTGTGCCCGGCTGGGAGGCCTTTGTGGGTCTCCTTCGTGCTGGCCTCCAGTTCCCTCGCCAGCAAGAGTGTAGGGTTGCCATCTGGATCCCTGGGCACCTAGATTCACCCCAACAAATCTGTCAGGCGTAGTGGCCGTCTCCATGGCGCGGGCCGGATTCTGTTCTAAACGGGGCTTTTGTTCCTCCTTTTCAGAACTGGTGTAGTGCAGCCATGAATTCTTTTGTCTTTGCCTCAGAAGTCCCACTCCCTGGTATTTGAGGAACTGTCTTCCTTGAGTGGCCAAAAGCAGTGTTCTCACACCGAGGTTGTAACCCATAGAAATACTTGAGGCGTCTCCCCCTGCTTCCCAGCAGGTGCCGTTACTATAGGATAGCATTTGGCACGGCCAGCTCCGTGGGCCGCTCTGGCATCTCAGGGAGGCGCATGGCCCTAACTGTCAGCTAGTCTGGGAACCCACCCATCTCTCCCTGTGACGTGGCCTGTCTGTTCCCTTCCAAACCTGTTTCATGCAGTTCTTCAAACACTAGATTTGAACCGTCCTCTTACAAACTGTGCATAAAAGATAAACATAAGCTTAAGGAATTATTAAAGAAACAAAAACTCATATAACTGCCACCCTGGTCAAGGAGTAAAACGTTACCAGCGTCTTCTAAGTGCCTGGCCTGTGGAGAGAAGATGTTGCTTCCGAGGCTGCGCCCTCCCATTTCCACACAGCTTTTTAAGAAATCCACCTAACCGGGCGCCGTCGGTTCCCTGCTCCCCAGCCTGGGGCTTTGATCTCTGCAGACTCTTGTGTATGGACATCAGAGCATAACTCCTTTCTCCTGAAATTAAAACCCTTAGGGGTAATTTGGGAGTGGCTGGGCTTGAACCCTAGGAGAGCCTGCAGACCCCCCCGGTCAGTGGTCCTGTGGGTGGTGCGGGTCTCAGTGTCCTCAGAGCATAGCGTGCCGCCCTCTTCCTGCCAGTGCAAGTTCTGAGTGTGGGAGGTGGGGACAGGGTGTGTGCGTGCTTAGGGGCTGGCTCCTGGGGAGGGGAAATTGTCGAGGGCTTTGCCTCATTTTGCAGGCCTGAAGGGCCACTTGGAGTCCAGAGGATGAACTTTACATACCCTCAGCCCCCAGTGCTCTCCCTAAGTATTAGTATTTCTCTAAATTATCGCAAGGGAAGCTCGTCTGGTGCCCCTGCACGCGGCACTATGGACAACCCCCTCGGCCGACTGGACCTCAGCCTTCTCGCTGAAGAAACAGTCCCTCTAATTCTATTGCAGGCTGAGTGTTTCTTATCCAAAATGTTTGAGACCAGAAGTGTTTTGGATTTCGAATTTCTTTCGGATGTTGGAATCTCTGCATATACATAATGAGAGATCTTGGGGATGGCACCCAAGTCTAAGCACGAAATGTATTTATGTGTCATATATACTTTGTACACGTAGCCTACAGATAATTTTATACAATATTTTTAATACTTTTGTGCATGAAAAAAAGTTTTGGCTGTGTCACCACGTGAGGTCTGCTGTGGAATTTTCCGCTTGGCCTCTTGTCAGCACTCAGAAAATTTCAGATTTTGGAGCATTTTGGATCTTGGATTTTCGGATTCGGGATGCTCAGCCTGCGTTATGAGGGCTGAATGGCTCCTGGTGTGTGAGGCGGTCAGCACACGGCCAGGCTTTGGTAGATGCTGTTGGGCCTCGGCCCAGAGAAGCAGCGTTTCCCCTTCCACCCTCCTCCAACTGAGGTTCCTACAGCAACGTTTGGGGAAAGAGGAACAGTCCCCCCACCTTCAGCCGCTCTTCTCTTCCCACTTGGCCCCTAGCACTGAGAAATGCCAACCTCCTGTGTTTGGGGGCCCTGGGCCCCCCAGCGCCCGTGCTGCGTGTGGAGAGCCCCCTGGGCCTGGCAGCATCTCCCTTCTGGGGCCTGCATGGCACTGCCCTGAGAAAGGCAGTACCTCTCACCCCCATGAAGATGCAGCCTGTCTGTTCTCCTTTTCTTCCTTCCTTTGAACCTTTCTGCTTTGCAGCTCCGTTGGATGAGAATGACCTAGAGGAAGATGTGGACTCGGAACCAGCTGAGATAGAAGGGGAGGCAGCAGAGGATGGGGACCCAGGGGACACTGGTGCTGAGCTGGATGATGGTAGGGGTCCACCCTCCCTGCCCCTGTGGTGGGAGCTCAGGGAAGATGAAGGCAATATGCTTTCCAGCAAAATCAAGCTCAGTGAGGGCGCCATTGGGCCTCCTGGTTCCTTCTTGGCTCCGCCATGACTGGAATGCATCTCATTCCACCTGACCACCACCTACCCACGAGCCCCAGGCAACTTGGCCTGTACTCGTCCGGCTGCGGCTGGGTGCCTGAGCCAACCTGCGGCTTTACACAAGGCCTTTAATCTAGCTGACTGGCTCCCAAAGCTAGATACCCGGAGTTGTGCTCTGCATCGCAGTCTGGTTGTGAGGGCCTGACGGGGTCAGGGGCGAGACTGGGAGGAATGAGAAGAGCCCAAGCTTGTGAGGGGGCGCAGGCCTCAGCTGTGGAGTTGGTGTGGCAGTCAGGGCTGCTGAGAGGAGGAGGTGCCTAGAAGGGGGCCTGTGAGGCCAGGCCTACCCTCCACAGGCACACCCTGTCTTTCTCTGTCGTAGTCCATCATGTGTGACTGTTGCTGTATTTAGAAAGAAACAGCCCCACAGGCTTTGATGCGGCCCCGCTTTGCCAAGGCAGGAGGGTGCTCTTGGCCAGACCCCTCAGGAGCCGGGGTGGTCTGGTAGCCAGGTCTGTCCCTGTGTAAGAAGGGCCTCCTGGTCTGCACCTGAGCAGTTGTGTTGCAAATGAGCAAGTGGCGGGGCTGCTCTCAGGCGGAAAAGGAGTCGGCCTCACTTAGGGTGTGCACCTGCTTCTGCCCCTTCCCTCTGCCAGATCAGCACTGGTCTGACAGCCCGTCGGATGCTGACAGAGAGCTGCATTTGCGGCACGCAGCTGAGGGGGCAGCAGAGCCGGAGCTGAGGGTATCAGAAGATGAGGAGAAGCTGCCCGCCTCACCGAAGCACCAAGAGAGAGGTGAGCCTGTCATTGATGGGAGAGACAACTTCAAGAATTCCCGCAAGAGCCGTGTGCACAGGAGAGTGGCTCAGGGGCCAGGTGCTTCAGAGCAGAGCCACGGTGCACGCCAGCCTCCGAGGTGCAGGGAGCTCCTTGCCTTTTCCTTCTCTGTCCACCCTCCTTGTGCCACAGGCTGCTGCAGATGCTTTGGCCAATGGCCCTTTCCTTGTGTACTTTGGGTCTGGGAGATGGTAGAAGGTTTGTCCTGAAGCTCTGCGTGCAGAGCCTGCACGTGGAGGAAGCCCACACTCTGACCTGGTGTTGACAGGAGCACCTGCAGAAAGTGCCGGGCAGCCCCGGGAAGACGCTTCCAGGACCCTGGCCTCTGAGAGAACCTGTGCTTTCCAGAAGAACGGGGAGCAGACTCAGCGACCTGCCCTCCACCCTCCTCTCCGCCCTCTGGGGCTGGCTGATAGGGGTGCCCTCCTAGCACATGGCGGGGCTTCCTCTTGTAAGGCCCTGTGTTCATTCTTTTCAGGTCCCTCCCAAGCCACCAGCCCCATCCAGTCTGCCCAGGAATCAGCTCTTCTGTTCACTCCAGTCCACAGCCCCTCAACAGAGGTAAGGGTTTCGGGCTCGCTGTGGGGTACAGAGAACTAATGGGACCCCAAGGACACATATTAACCTCTTGTTTCGGGACCCATGGTGTGGGTCCCACCAAACTGGGGCTAACATAGCCTGCTGGCCTCCTCATTCTGAGGAAGACTGAAAACTCTCGTCCTCCTTGTAGTAAGTGGAGCTGTTGATGACAGGCGGGCCTTGGAGTTCCAGCTCAGTACTCTTGGGGATGAGGCTGTCTGGGTGGCATGGGTGGCACCTACTAACTCTGCCCCACTCTGATCCCAAACCTGAGTCGTCTACCCCATGTCACTGTGTTAGGTACACATACCACATACCACATGTTTAATTTAAACATAAATTTATTAAAAATAAATAATTTATTGTACATAACAAATGTATAATAGATATATTAAAATTATGTTTAAATATGTTATAAATTTATTTTTATAATAAATTTATTAAAAATAATTATAATTTGTTTTATGATAAATGGTATAATAAAATATTTGATATTTTATTCAAAATAAATTTATGTTCAAATTAAAGCAATAATATTGATGGGATGATTGGTTTGATATGACAAATGCATTTTTAACATTATGTTAAAATAAATGTATAACCATTGAAATTTACAACATCCAGCCAGGCGCAATGGCTCACACCTGTAATCCCAGCACTCTGGGAGGCCGAGGCGGGCGGACCACGAGGTCAAGAGATCAAGCCCATCCTGGCCAACATGGTGAAACCCCGTCTCTAATAAAAATACAAAAAATTAGCCAGGCGTGGTGACAGGCACCTGTAGTCCTAGCTTCTCGGGAGGCTGAGGCAGGAGAATGATGTGAACCTGGGAGGCGGAGCTTGCAGTGAGCCGAGATTGCGCCACTGCACTCCAGCCTGGGCAACAGAGCGAGACTCCGTCTCAAAAAAAAAAAAAAAAACGACATCCATGCAGACAGCCTGTGGTGTGTGAACCACATGGAGAATGCTGCAAAGCCAACTGTGACAGCAGGTCCTGTGGAACATGGTTTGAGAAATACCGTCTGCAGGCCAGATCAGGGAGAAAGCTGGAATACAAAGCCTACATCTGCTTGAAATAGTCTTTGGGATTCTAGGAAGCATGGAACTATTCGGTGATTGATTGATTGATTGATTTTTTTTTTTTGAGACAGGATCTCACTCTTGCCCACGCTGGCATGGGCAACAGTGCAGTGGCATGATCATGGCTCACTGCAGCCTCCAACTCCTGGGCTCAAGCAATCCTCCTGCCTCGGCCTCCCAAAGTGCTGGGATTACAGGCATGAGCCGCTGCGCCTAGCCTGTTCACTGATTTGATTTTTTTTTTTTTTTGAGATGGAGTCTCGCTCTGTCTCCCAGGCTGGAGTGCAGTGGCGCGATCTCGGCTCACTGCAAGCTTTGCCTCCCGGGTTCACGCCATTCTCCTGCCTCAGCCTCCTGAGTAGCTGGGACTACAGGTGCCTGCCACCACACCCAGCTAATTTTTTGTGTTTTTAGTGGAGACAGAGTTTCACCGCGTTGGCCAGGATGGTCTCAATCTCCTGACCTCGTGATCTGCCCACCTCCGCCTCCCAAAGTGCTGGGATTACAGGCGTGAGCCACCGCGCTCAGCCATCTGTGAAATGGGGAAGCTTTGTTTGAGACTCTTGGATGGGGTGATTTAAGGACTGGTGTAGGAATCTCTGCACATCTTTGGGCTTCCTGGGGAGGACAATTTGATCATAATGCACCATGATAAGTAGCTATTGTAAGTTTTCTTACGGTCCTGGCCCCTCTGTATGTATGTCAGGGATCTTGGCGCTCTGGGGCCTCCTGGAGGGTGAGAACTGCATTCATCCGTGTTCTTTTGGCCAGTGTTCCTGAGTGAACAAAGAATATAGGATGTATTTGAGATGAACCAAACCCTGAAAACCCGGTTTGTCTAAACTAAGCAGAGTGGTTCTAAACACTGAACAACTGGGGCAGAAAGTGAAAAGTGTTCTCCTGGAGCTGTTCTAATAACAGCTGGAAGGACGGGGAAAGTCCTGCAGCAGGCACAGGTGCAGGCGCTTTGAGCGAGAAAGCTCCGCGAGGATGCTGCTGGCTGTGAAAGCCCCCACTTCTCAGTGGCTTCTGTCTTCCTTCCCTGCAGGGGCCCCGACTCCCACCTGTCCCTGCCGCCACCCGGGAGACATTACCTGAGGAGCGCCTTTTCCCTGAGCCTTTGCTCCCCAAAGAGAAGCCCAAAGCTGATGCCCCCTCAGATCCGAAAGCTGTGCACTCTCCCATCCGATCGCAGCCAGTAGCCTTGCCAGAAGCCAGGACTCCGGCCTCACCAGGGAGCTCGCAGCCCCGGCCGCCGGTGGCAGCCTCCACGCCCCCACCCAGCCCACTCCCCATCTGCTCCCAGCCCCAGCCTTCCACCGAGGCCACTGTCCCCTCCCCTACCCAGTCCCCCATACGCTTCCAGCCTGTCCCAGCCAAAACATCCACCCCACTGGCCCCTCTCCCTGTCCAAAGCCAAAGTGACACCAAGGACAGGCTGGGCAGCCCCCTTGCTGTGGACGAGGCCCTCAGAAGGAGTGACCTGGTGGAGGAGTTCTGGATGAAGAGCGCGGAGATCCGCCGCAGCCTTGGGCTCACCCCTGTGGACCGCAGCAAGGGGCCTGAGCCCAGCTTCCCCACGCCTGCCTTCAGGCCAGTGTCCCTCAAATCCTATTCCGTTGAAAAGTCCTCCCAGGATGAGGGACTCCACCTTCTCAAGCCTCTGTCTGTCCCCAAAAGGCTGGGCCTGCCAAAGCCAGAGGGCGAGCCTTTGTCCCTGCCAACCCCCCGGTCCCCGTCGGACAGAGAGCTGCGGAGCGCCCAGGAGGAGCGCAGGGAGCTGTCCAGCAGCTCTGGCCTGGGCCTGCACGGGAGCTCCTCCAACATGAAGACACTGGGCAGCCAGAGCTTCAACACCTCGGACTCCGCCATGCTCACGCCACCCTCCAGCCCGCCCCCGCCCCCGCCGCCGGGTGAGGAGCCCGCCACCTTGCGGAGGAAGCTCAGGGAGGCCGAGCCCAGCGCCTCGGTGGTCCCGCCGCCCTTGCCCGTCACATGGATGCGGCCCCCCCGGGAGCCTGCTCAGCCCCCCAGAGAGGAGGTGCGGAAGTCTTTTGTGGAGAGCGTGGAGGAGATCCCCTTCGCTGACGACGTGGAAGACACCTACGACGACAAGACTGAGGACTCAAGCCTGCAGGAGAAGTTCTTCACGCCCCCGTCCTGCTGGCCGCGCTCAGGGAAGCCTCCCCACCCGCCCCTGGGCAAGGAGAACGGGAGGCTGCCTGCTCGGGAGGGGGCGCTGCAGCCACAGAAGAGGGGGCTGCCCTTGGTCTCCGCGGAAGCCAAGGAGTTGGCCGAGGAGCGCATGCGAGCCCGAGAGAAGTCCGTGAAGAGCCAGGCGCTGCGGGACGCCATGGCCAGGCAACTGAGCAGGATGCAGCAGATGGAGCTGGCCACGGGCGCCCCCAGGCCCCGCAAGGCATCCTCAGCACCCTCCCAGGGCAAGGAGCGCCGGCCCGACTCCCCCACACGTCCCACTCTCAGGGGCTCCGAGGAGCCCACCCTGAAGCATGAAGCCATCAGCGAGGAGGTCCTCTCCGCGCCCTCGGACTCGGGGGGCCCAGATGGCTCTTTCACTTCATCCGAGGGCTCCAGTGGGAAGAGCAAGAAGAGGTCATCACTCTTCTCCCCCCGCAGAAACAAGAAGGAGAAGAAGTCCAAAGGCGAGGGCCGGGCCCCAGAGAAGCCCAGCCCCAACCTCCTGGAGGAAGCTGCCACCAAACCCAAGTCCCTGTGGAAGTCGGTCTTCTCTGGGTACAAGAAGGACAAGAAGAAGAAGGCCGACGACAAGTCCTGCCCCAGCACCCCCTCCAGCGGGGCCACGGTGGACTCTGGCAAGCACAGGGCGCTTCCCGTCGTAAGGGCAGGTGCGTCAGCGGCCGGGCCCACTTGCAGGCAGAGCGGGAGGGGCTCGGGTCATTGGGGCTCTCAGGATCCATGCTCCCACTGCCCCCCCCAGGGGTTCTCAGGAGCCGTGCTGACCTAGAGAAGGGACTGAACCATGGGTTCACAGGGCATAGCCCGCTGCGTAACAGTTCTCAAAGCCAGCTTGAAACTGTATCAGGAAGACTATGGAGGTTTGTGCCCTTCCTAAAGTCAGATGACCCCAGAGGGGCCCACTCCTGCACAGGGCAGAGGGCAGTGCTGCCAGGAGGGGCTGGGCAGGCCCGGGTGCCACCTGCTTGGGGTCAGCTGTACCCTGCCCAGGCAAATGTATCCCCCAGGATGGGGGAAGGATCCCTTAAACTAAAATGAATGCAGCCCCCTACCCAGCCTCCGCTGCATGTGGGAACGTAGAATCAGGAGAGCGCTGCGCCTGCTGTCTGGCACCATCCTCACGTGACTTCCCTCTCTCCACAGAGCTGCAGCTCCGGCGCCAGCTAAGCTTCTCCGAGGACTCAGACCTCTCCAGTGATGATGTCCTTGAGAGGTCCTCGCAGAAGTCACGGCGAGAGGTGGGTAGTCAGGCAGGGGGGCTTCACGGGGCCTGGGCCCCTCTGCTCACTGCTGGGCTTTGGTGGGGTAGAGAGGAAGAGCAGAGCTGAAGCCAGGGATGGACAGCTAGTGGCGCACAGCCTGCTGACCGTTGACCCCTACACACTGAGGCGGTCACACTGGGCTTTCTACATAGGAGCTGGGGCTGTTGGCATCCACAGCAAGGGTTCCTGTTTTCTTGTGAAGAAGTAAAGACTGGAGCCATTCCTGCATCACACTCCTCTTCGCTGGAGGAGGCAGCCTGGCATTGTCTATTTCTTCCTTGTCTATTCTTCCCCAGGGCCTAGAGAACACCGCCCAGTCCAGGGCTGCTGGCAGGAGCTGGGACCTCAGGCACTGAGCATTGTGCCTGGTCCTGCCCACTTGGTGGGTTTGATAGTTAGGGAGGGTTTGTCGTCTTAAAGGACTGGTCCAAGAACTGACCTGCAGGGCTGCTAGGTCTGACTCCGTCCCTCGCTTTCCAGAGCCCAGGACTTTGGGTGGATCCAGTGAAGGTGGAGGGGAGAGGAATCAGAGCACACTCTAACAGGCACCTGTCAGCATACAGGGTGGGCGGAGCCCTGGGGCCTGTGCTCCTCCTCCTGGCTGGGGGCAGCCTGGCTGTCTCCTGCTTCCTGCCTCCCTTTTGCGTGAAAAGCTTCCCCAGAATGTAGCATGCCTTCGTTGCAAGGCTTCTGGGGCTTGGACTTGAGTCTGCCCTCTCCTGCTGCCCAGTAACCCAGTCAGGCTACGTGGTGCGCCTGAGCCCGTCACATGCCCATTCAGTGAAGGTGGCTCCTGCAGCCTGAACCAGTTCCTCTTTAAATAACTCAGCAAACTGGACGCTTTATTTCTCATCCCCTCTTTCGTCTCCCTTGGCCTTGCCAGCTCTTTGGCCGCTGTCCTAGAAGATTCTAGAGAGCCAGACCTCTCCTCCTGCTCCACCTTCTGCAGAGCCAGGCTTCTTTGTGCCCCAGCCAGGCCAGCTACTGAGTTAGGGTTGGGATCTGCGCCTTCTCAGGGACTGGGAGAGTGTGTCTTCTTCAAGGCTACCTGTCGAGCTTTCCCAGGTGGTCGCACTGGGGCTGAGCTGTAATTCCCCTGGGTTTCTGTGTGGGTCCCTAAACACATCCCAACACTGGTGACGGGTGCTGCCTTCGGGGGCAGCAAAGAATGGAGAATGTGGTCCCAGGCTCACTGCCGCAGTGGTGACAGTGTGGACATTCAACCTATTGGGTCAGGTTGGCCACCCACCTCCACATCCCTCACGTTGTTGTGGTGGGCAGTGTGCCCACTGCTTCTTCATCCGTGAAGCTGCCTGGGCTGGCTGTGCCAAGGCTAGTACTTGGTGAGCCTCCCCAGGGCCCAGCAGGTGTGAGGAGCAAGGGAGGAACAGGAACAGGACCCCAGGAACAAGCCATGGACACCAGTCATGGAACCCTAGAGCCAGAGGGTGGCCTCTAAGGCCTCATGCTCCAGGGGCACCCACAGAGGCAAAGTCATTTGCTAGAGGTCACATAGGGAATACTAAAGTCAAAGTCAAGCCTGGGGGACAGACAGGCTAGTGGATGGCCGACCTAGAGGACGGCCAACCTAGGGGACGGCTGAGGACCAAGGAGACAGTCGAGCTAGGGGATGGATGACCTAGAGGACAGTCAAGTTAGGGGATGGGTGACCTAGGGGACCGTTGAGCTAGGGGATGGATGACCGAGGGAACAGTCAAGCTAGGGGATGGATGACCTAGGGGACCGTTGAGCTAGGGGATGGATGACCTAGGGGACAGTTGAGCTAGGGCATGGATGACCTAGAGGATGGCCAACCTAGGGGATGGATGAGAACCAAGGAGACAGTCAAGCTAGGGGATGGATGACCTAGGGGACAGTCAAGCTAGGGGATGGATGACCTAGGGGACTGTCGAGCTAGGGGATGGATGACCTAGAGGGCGGCCAACCTGGGGGATGGCTGAGGACCGAGGAGATGGTCAAGCTAGGGGATGGATGACCTAGAGGACAGCCAACTTGGGGGATGGCTGAGGACCAAGGATGTGGTCGAGCTAGGGGATGGATGACCTAGAGGACAGTCGAGCTAGGGGATGGATGACCTAGAGGACAGCCAACCTAGGGGACTGCTGAGGACCGAGGAGACAGTCGAGCTAGGGCTTGGATGACCTAGGGGACAGTCAAGTTAGGGGATGGATGACCTAGGGGCTGTCGAGTTAGGGGATGGATGACCTAGGGGACAGTCGAGCTAGGGGTTGGATGACCTAGGGGACAGTTGAGCTAGGGGATGGATGACCTAGAGGATGGCCAACCTAGGGTACGGCTGAGGACCGAGGAGATGTTCTTGCTAGGGGATGGATGACCTAGGGGGCAGTCAAGCTAGGGGATGCATGACCTAGGGGACCGTCAAGCTAGGGGATGGATGACCTAGGGGACCATCGAGCTAGGGGATGGATGACCTAGAGGACCATCGAGCTAGAGGATGGATGACCTAGGGGACCATCGAGCTAGGGGATGGATGACCTAGGGGACCATCGAGCTAGAGGATGGATGACCTAGGGGACCATCGAGCTAGAGGATGGATGACCTAGGGGACCATTGAGCTAGGGGATGGATGACCTAGGGGACCGTCAAGCTAGGGGATGGATGACCTAGGGGACAGTCGAGCTAGAGGATGGATGACCTAGGGGACCATTGAGCTAGGGGATGGATGACTTAGGGGACAGTCAAGCTAGGGAATGAATGACCTAGGGGACAGTTGAGCTAGGGGATGGATGACCTAGGGGATGGCCAACCTAGGAGACAGATGACATGGGAGAAGGCCAAGCCACAGGCAGCTGACCTGACTCCCACATGGTGTGGAGTCAGCCTGAGTGAGAGCTGGGTGCTGTGCCTTTTCAAGACATGGATGCTAAAGTGGAAAGCAAACTGAACAAAAACAGCCATAAAGGACATTTTGGAAACAATTAAATTTAATAGAGGATTGGATGGTAGTATAAATGTGTAATATCATCAGATTGTTAAGTTCCTTGCAAGTGATAAAGGCACTGTTAATGTACTTTTATGTAGGAAAGTTATATAGGAAAACGTCTGAGTTCTTAGGAAGTACATCTAAAGTGTTTAGGGACGAACGATCATGATATCTACCAATGATTCATTACAAAAGGTCATATAAAAGATGACAGATGAAGCATGTGGCAAAATGGTAACCTCTGGCAGATACAGCTGAGAGGCTTGTGGGTGTTCATTGTCTTCCTCTTTCAACTTTCTTGTGGGTTTAAATTTTTCCAAATGAGTGTGGGGAGCAGGGGCTCTAAAGCGAGGATGGGGTTTGACCTGCCTCGGAAGGAGGAAGCCGCTTCTGCCAGGCCGGGATCCCAGGGCCACTCCAACGGCACAGGCGCCTCCTCCTGCCTCACAGCGTCTGTGAAACAAGAGCCTGGGTTTTGTTTTGTTAGAAATTTTTAAACCGGTCAAAATAACTTATATTTTTATTTAAAATGTTTATTATAGAAAATTTAGGATAATTCAGACTTTTAAAAAATCACCTGTAGCCCAACCTACAAGAGAGAACTTGTGTTTACCTCTTTTCTTTGCTTCCATTTGACTTTAAATACAAGCAACGCAGCTGCCTCTTGAGCCCGGCAGCCCACCAGAGTGTGGCCTGGGCACCCTGCCACGCCGCATCCAGTTTCACAGCAGAACTCCAGCGCCTGTGGCTGGCCACCACAGGCACACAAGGACGGGTGGTGACTTCGCCCCTCCCAACCCGGAAAATGGGTGGATTGTGGGAAGGCAGCCACTGCCTCCCATTACTGTTGACATCAGCCACAGGCAAAGCTGTTAGTGCTGTTCCTTAGGGTGCGGTGTGTAGTTCCTGTGGGCTTTTTGCAAGCCGCTTTGGGAAGTCATCTGTCTCTCTTTTTTTCTGAACCAGCTTGTTCTCATAACAACATTCTTTTGCTCTGATTTGTGAGAGAGGTGGGTCCACCTGAGGCAGGCGGGACACAGGTGCTCAAAATCGAAGGAGGCAAATTTATTCTTGGGACGCACAGCTCCGCACAAGGCCGCCCCATAGATGGGATGGACGGAGCAGCAGGGAGCATGGCCAGGGTTGCAGCAGGCCTGGAGCTCTCAGGACTTCCCTGTCTTGTGTGCCACCACACACCCTGGTTTCCTTAGTGCCTTTCAGCCGTTTAATATGGCTGGTGAGACCAGAAGAGCAGATGGGACTCACCTTGGCCCTCAGAGCGGCTCTGCGCAAGGTGTAATAGAACGAGAAGAGGCTCCTGCTGCTGCCTGACGTGCTTTGGGTGAAGAGCAGCTACTGATGCTGGTTCACTTCCCTTTACTGGGCACAGTCAAGAAATGGCAGCTGGGTGGCACACAGGAACACTGCCAGCGGAGAGCCTATCGGGGAGATGGTCGGCTTCCTTCCCAGTTTTGCTACGTCTGTCTGTCTCTGAGAACAGGACCCCCTTTCCTCCCTCCCCTCCATTCCGCTTCCCCGGAGCATTCAGCAGGGAAAAGTGGACTGAATTTCCACAAGCACGTGGTCACTCGAGGAGAAAAGCATCTAGAATCACATATTTTAACGGCTTTGACTTTACACAAGGGACATTGGGATGAGGCGAGTTTTGGGGGAGGTGAGGAAGAAGCTGTTTCTTCCCAATAAAAGAGTGAACCCCGGCTGTTTTCAAAACCGGGTCCACTCAGATGCCGCCACTAGGACCTTCACACCCAGATTCCTACTTAGGCAGTCCTGTGTGACTTTGTGAAAAATAATCACGTGTTTTAAGTCTTGTGTGTTTGTTTTAAACTTCTAACTTATTTTGCTCCATTTCTGTGTTCTTAATTTTTAATTTGTTAATCATTATTATTATTACTATTCTGTTTTGTTTTCTGATGCCATCCCCTTAAAAGTCGATTTATGTACCACACGCCTTGGCATTCAGGAGATCACATGCATCAAAGGTAGTGTCTCATTCCCGTCAGCTGGTCACTGTTGCATGCATGTCTGTGATTAACCACCTGTCGCCGGCCCCGGCCCTCCAGCCACATCCTCACTAACTCTGTTTGTGCGTGCATGGGGCAGTGGCACACACTGGCAGCAGTACTTCCGTTAGGCGCGTCATGAGCGGGAAGGAGGATGAGACACCTGCTCCTCACCGGCTGGAGTGCATGTGGTCATTTTGCTCCAGGTTCCTCGGGTCGGGACCGAGCTGCTCCTATGTGGCTGGGCACCCCAGAGAGGGGCAGTTCAGCAGCCCTCAGCTCTGATCAGCAAGGTGCAGTGCTGAAACGCCACTCATGACCCTTCGGGACTGCCTGTTCGGGGGACCCTCTGTCGTTTGAGCTCTTCGAGTGAAGATTATGAGTATAGACCCCAAGTCACATTTGTCATCTTTGAAGTCTATAAAAGTTTTCTTGTTGGCCAGGTGTGGTGGCTCACACCTGTAATGCCAGCAATTTGGGAGAATCACTTAAGCCCAGGAGTTTAAGACCAGCTTGGGCAATATAACAAGATCCTGTCTCTACAAAAAAAAATTTTAAACCCATCTGGGCGAGGTGGCACACGCCTACAGTCCTGACTACTTGGGAGGCTGAGGCAGGAGGATCACTGGAGTCCAAGAGTTTGAAGCTGCAGTGAGCTATGATTGCGTCAGTGCACCCCAGCCTGGGTGACAATGAGACCCTCTCTCAAAAAAATCTTTTATATAGTCTCCTTGTTTCATTTTCTTAGAGGCAATAAAGAGAGTCTTATGAATAAAGGCAAATCCCTAACCTTTGCCCCTCTGGTTGCCCACGGTTTGTTCAAAGCATTTGATGCTCCCTTGAGCCCTTGGCACCCACGTAGGCAGGGGGCTGTGGCCATCCAGTCCATGGACTTGCACTGGATTGGCCCGTTACCTCCTCTGTTCTTGATGGCACTGGGTGCAACAGCCCTGGCCAGGCCACAACCTCTCTTCTTCCCAGTGGCCAACAGCTGCCTCTGCAGACCCCAGAGTCGGTCCAGGTGCACCTCCACAATTCTTTCTTCAGACTGTACTTGACTTAAAAGAGAAGCATCCCTGTTCTCTCTACTTGAGTGTCATGTCTTGGAAGACTCTCATGGATACTGCTCTTCTGAAGGAAGTGGCCCTTGATACCAAACAAGAAAATAAAAGGATCCTGATTTCTCTCTTTCCTTCCCTTGTAAGCCTCCTAGAAGCAGGAGGCTTGGTGAAACAGCCTACCAATGTTTTTACTCCCACAAAGTTTTAAAGACCAGACATCTTTATTGGGGAAGCAGGTGATCTCAGTGATAAAGCAGTGTGTGTCCCTTTATTGTTTTAACTGCCTAACAGTCGGTCCCCACTCAGCCTCCTGTCCCTGTACAGAGGTCGGCAAGTGTCTCACTCTGTGGATCTTAGGTGTGCCCGTGGCACTGAGGGCTGCTGCAGGCTGGGGACTCTGCAGACCTCATGCCCTCTGCCTGCTAGCACCCCCGTCCTGCTAGCACTCTACAGAGGACAGCTTGTCCTGTCTGCCTGGGCACCAACTCCAACATGGGGGACAGACCTCTCCAGGCCCCCGCTGGCCTGCCGCCCACCCCTGTCCTAGGCCTCCGTGCACCTGACTGAGGAAATTTCTCTTGTTCTCTCCAGCCAAGAACCTACACAGAGGAGGAACTGAATGCCAAGCTGACCCGGCGCGTGCAAAAGGCAGCTCGGAGACAGGCCAAGCAGGAGGAGCTTAAGCGGCTGCATCGAGCCCAGGTAAAACCATGGAGGATGGGACCAGGGCACATGCGCAGGAGAGTTGGAGAGCATCTTCTTCTCCACCCAGCTGCTCCCTGCCGCACAAGCCAGTGCAGAGCAGAGCAGAGGCAGACAGGCCTCCCTGCCATCCGGATCACCTTTGGCTGGTGCAGCCACAGAGGCCCTGCCTTGGTGGAGCTGTCAGTCAAAAGGGAAGAGCGGGCCGGGTGCGGTGGCTCAACGCCTGTAATCCCAGCACTTTGGGGGGCTGGGGCAGGCAGATCACTTGAGGTCAGGAGTTCGAGACCAGCCTGGCCAACATGGCAAAACCCCGTCTCTACTAAAAAAACAAAAATTGGCTGGGCGCGGTGGTTCACGCCTATAATCCCAGCACGTTGGGAGGCCAAGGCGGGTGGATCATGAGGTCAGGAGATCGAGACCATCCTGGCAAACACGGTGAAACCCCATCTCTACTAAAAATACAAAAAATTAGCCAGGCGTGGTGACGAGCCCCTGTAGTCCCAGCTACTCGGGAGGCTGAGGCAGGAGAAAGGCGTGAACCTGGGAGGCAGAGCTTGCAGTGAGCCAAGATCGTGCCATTGCACTCCAGCCTGGGCGACAGAGCGAGACTCCATCTCAAAAAAAAAAAAAAGGAAGAGCCCTGCATTGAGTTTCCCAAATCCTTCGTTGTGGAACAATCATTGTAAATCACCTTGTTCAATTGTGAGGACTGTCACCAGGATCCCTTTGTGGCCCCTCAGCCTCTGATAGGCCTGGAATTTTTGTGGGAAGAGGTCAGAGCTCTCCTCCCGTTCTCCAGCTTGTGTTCAAGCTGCACAGACCCTGAATCTAGACCATTGTAGATTTCTCTTTTTTTTTTTTGTTTTGAGGCGGAGTCTCACTCCATGGCCAGGCTAGAGTGCAGTGGTGCTGAGCTCACTGCAACCTCCGCCTCCCTGGTTCAAGCAATTCTCCTGCCTCAGCCTCCCGAGTAGCTGAGACTACAGGCGCCCGCCACCACGTCCAGCTAATTTTTGTATTTTTAGTAGAGACGGGTTTCACCATGTTGGCCAGGATGGTCTCAATCTCTTGATCTCGTGATCCACCCGCCTCAGCCTCCCAAAGTGTTGGGATTACAGGCACGAGCCACCGCACCCAGCCTTCTCTTTTAAATTTTTCTCATAAAGATGGGATTTCCACTGCACTCTTCAGGAACCCCCTCCAGCACTCTAGCATTCTTGCCATGAGAACAGTCTGAGGTTCTGGTACTCAGGCCCCTCCTGCTACAGTTTACATCCACTTCATGTCGCTGCAACACTCCTGGGAGGGTGGTCACGACTACTTGAGCCATGTCCATACGCTTTGGTGCTGACTAGCAAGGCCCGGAGCCTAGCGTCTGCACAAGCTGGGTGGTTCTGGTGCAGGTGGTCTCCACACCACACCCTGAGCGCACCGCCCACAGATTACAGCCCTTTCCAGAGCGGCAACTCATTTGTTTCCCCTCATGCGGGTGTGGAGTTGTGTGTCCTCCTGAAGCCAGGCTGGAGAGCCGGGTGCTCAGGCTGTGCTGTCTGCCGTAGATCATCCAGCGGCAGCTGCAGCAGGTGGAGGAGAGGCAGCGGCGGCTGGAGGAAAGGGGCGTGGCTGTGGAGAAGGCGCTCCGGGGCGAAGCAGGTACTGCCGGGCTCCCTCCTAAGCTCTGCTCCTGTAGGAAACCCTCCCTCCCGCCGTGGTAGGCTAGTTCTACTTCACCTCACCTGGAATTCAGCTGCTTTTTCAGCAGGATTTTCTGGGGCCCTTCATCACTGAGATCTGGGGCTTCCTGTTAAGCAAAAGAAAATACCCGTCTGAGACAGCCCCAGGCCCATCCTGCTCCGCAGCCCCTCTGGGCTGCCGTTTCCCGTTTCCCGCAGAGCGAAACTCAGTCCCCAGCATGTTGATGGCGAGCGCTGGCTCTTCCCACTCCTTCCCACCCCTCCATTTACTCTAGGAGGGAATAACTGAGAGTGAGAGAGATTGAACCGCAAGGAACCATCACAGAACTGCACTGAGCAGGTCCCCAGCCTGCACCCCACAGGCTCCCTCCTATCGTTAGTTCCCTGGGACCCTCCTGCCCACAGAGCCCTAGGCACCGCTGGTGGGGGAGCATGTGGCCACCCTCGGCACACGCAGATTTCCAGAGGGCATCCGGGCCCTGTGTCTGCTGAAGGCCGGCCACCTAGGGTAGGGCTGGAGAGGCTCAGGACATGTCACTAGCCGACGTGGAGCAGACTCCGGGGAGTGACTGGCAGGGCCCTGTGCTTGTGACTGCCAGGGAAGCACTGGAGAGTGTGTTGCGCTCATTCCTGCCCTTCCGCTCAGGGAACCCGCGGGGCTGCGCTCAGCATAGTTGCGCACAGAGAATGCAAGGGAGTATCTGAGGCGTCTCTGGCCCAACGGCCCAGGAAGTCCTGTTGGTTCGGGACCTTGAAGCTGTAGGGCCAGCCCGGGGAGTGCAGTGGCCACTCTGCCTTCTCAAGCATCCACAAATCTTCGTCTAGTCTCTGGATGGGGAAACTGCCATCTCTTTATAGCCTGCAGGTTCAGCGTTCAAATCGTGAGCTGGGGATGAAGAAAAGGAGTGTCCTCTGACTTCCTCACTCTAGTGTGGCAGAGGGGAGCAGGGTGCCTCTGCTGACAGGCAGGCTGTCTGTGAAACGGAAGAACTGGGAGGAGGCGGCCAGGAGCAGGGCCAGCTGCTGCCATCTGATCTTGCTCAAAGACTGACCCATGGGTTCCTGGGAAGTGCCTGGTGTCAAGATGAATTCCTATGACCTGTAGGACTGAAGTTTGTGCGGTGGGGAGTGAGGGAGTCGAGAATGGAAGTAGGTCTCCTTTGCCGGGCCCTTTAAGGCCTGGAAATTGCAGCTTATCAGTCTCCTCAGTGATGACCTTCAGGCAAAGAGAGGGGATGGGGAGAAAGGTGAGGATGCGGATGTTTTTGGTTTGGGCTCACCTGATGCTGTTAATGCATGAAGCCTGGGCTACCAAAGGAAATGCAAAAGCTTGAAGCACTTAGCGTCCGATAGGCCAAGACGACTGGGCTGTGTTACTGTGAGACAAGCACAGCAAGGCGATTTGGGTTCACCTGAGAGGGTCCGAGGTTTCCCAGAGAACCTGCGGTACCCCTCCCCCCTGCCCTCCTCAGTTAAGCCTGAGCCCAGATGGAGTTGGCCCCAGCCCACCTGTGCCCGACTGCGTCCGGGCCTGCGGGGCCCTGCCCTCGTGCTGTTTCTCTTCTTGCAGAAGATATCAGGAGAGAGCCTAGGCCCGTCTTCATTCCTTCTTGCCCTTCTCCGCAAATTACTTCTGCCAGGATGGATAGATCTCAACACACAGGCAGAATAACTCAGCAGTGTGTGCACCCACAGTTCGTGGTTTAAGCCCTTCAGGAAGAAGACAGCACTCTGCCCTCCTTACTCACAAGGTGGAGGTGGTGGTGCCATCGAGGTTGGTGGTTTCCGTAAAGCACTTGAGGGCCCGTGGCCTCCGAGAAGTCTGAGTGTAAAACCATGCTTCAGTGCCTCCGTCACAGGCCCTGTTATTCAAGCTTCTGCCAAAGGGCCGGAAAATAACATGCTGTTGAAGATTGGCGTAGGATTTTGCCAGAATTCTTTCTTCTAGTTGTTAGATACATCTCCTCAAACATATACAACCCGAATGCCATCTAAGTCAGTGGTTTTCAAGCTTGTTTTTTTAGCAGCAGAACCCTTTTTACAAGATTATAAGTTCAAGTTTAAAGTCAAAAAGCAGCACTCTAAAATGCTGATAATTAACATAGATTTGAAAATACAGGTTATGGCAGAGAGTTGTGGACATGACTGAGTCCCAGCATCCAGCCAGTACACACAAGAACTGTAGTTGCTTTAAGTGAAAACAGGGCTTTTTTTGTTTGTTGGGTTTTTGGATTTTTTAACAGCTTACTTAGAAATCTCAGGATATTCGCAGTTTAAATGATGTAGATACTAGACGTTTAAAATGAGGCAAGAGCTTTTTTTTTCACAGTTGGATCGTAGCAGATCTAATAGCAGTTCCTGTTCCTCATGACAAACAAGAGGCTCCCAAACAGTAAACAAAAACCCAGCTACGCTGGAATACCACAGCAAAACGTGTTACCCACCTAAATGAAGGGACTCGCTGACAGGCGTGCATGCTGTCACTGAGCTGTAGCTCTCCTGGACAGACCCTGAACGATGGCAGGTGAGCACGATGCTGCAGGCCAGAATTTAAATAATGAATTAAATGTCCTCTTCACTAACACATTCCCGAGGAGTTCAGTCACTGACACACAGAGAGAGGCGGAAACTTGATCCTGAGGGTACCACAAACTCAAGCTCACCTGGCAGCACAGATTATTGGGTTGATGGTCTCCAGTGGGTGAAAAGTTGGCATATAAAACATTTGGGCCGGGCACAGTGGCTCACGCCTGTAATCCCAGCACTTTGGGAGGCCGAGGCGGGCGGATCACCAGAGGCCGGGAGTTTGAGACCAGCCTGACCAGCATGGAGAAACCCCGTCTCTACTAAAACTACAAAAAAATTAACTGGGCGTGGTAGGATTACATGCCTGTAATCCCAGCTACTCGGGAGGCTGAGGCAGGGGAATTGCTTGAACACGGGAGGCAGAGGTTGCGGTGAGCTGAGATCGCGCCATTGTACTCCAACCTGGGCAACAAGAGCGAAACTCTGTCTCAAAAACAAAAATATTTGAAGGTGGTGTGTCTTATTTTAATAAGGTCTCTTAAAAGAGCTACAAGTGTTTGTACATCAGGTATTTGGGAGACCCCTTGGAATGCCTTTGGAAGAATCTTTAGGGTTCCACAGAAGCTTGAAAACCACTGTCCTAGTCCAAACTCCTTCCTTTATCTTCAGCAAATATCTCTATCCAAAGATGTTTCTGTTCTGTTTTTCAAGATGGGCCTTAGTAGGTCTGTTGGGATATTTCCTTGTGATGCATTTGAGAAAGTCTCAGGAATTTTCGGGAATTATGGTTCCTACCATAAGAATATAAGAATTTACAAATATATCATGTTCCTTCTCTTACGTGAATTGAATACATCCCTTCCAAGGCTGGTCTCACGTCACAGTTCCCTGTGGCCCTGCTCCTCCTTGGCCGATGCCGTCTGGGAAGCCCAAGTGTGCGTGCTACTGCTGCTCTCTCTCCTGCTTCTGCGTCCCATTCCTCTCCTTAGTCTCTTGGCACCTGGCTGAGCCCTGAAAAAGGCAGTGGCAGCTGGGCATGATAATAATCTGGAGTCTTCTCATCATGGCAGTCCACCCTTCCCTGGGGACTGTAGTAAACTGGCTGGAACCTGCTACCATCTCACTCGGTGGTCTCCAGCTTCCATCGCCGTCTGAGGGCGTCAGACTTTGTTAGCCAAGCTGCCTTTCCAGAGAAGGGCTCTGGCGTGGACCTGCCATCCCGTTCTCCGTTTGTCTAAGGTATGACAACGTATGGCCAGGCCGCAAGGCTTAGCTTCAGCGCCTTTGATCCTAGGGCCAGGCCACGACTTAGGTAATTTCCAGTCCTGGGGCACCTGGGAAAGCTTTTTGTTACAAAACCATCGGTTCAGCCTTGAGCATGCGTTGAAAAGCTGGGGCAGGACCGCATTCTACTACTGTCTGCTGTGTCACTCTCAAGGGGAGGCCCTCAGGTGGGACTGGAGACTGTGAGGATCTGCATTCAGAATGTGGGGTTTGGAGAAAAGGCAACACCATGGCGGCCGAGTGCTGTGCTCGGTGTGTGTTTATGATTCTGGGGAGATGAGGACCGCCCGCTCAAGCCCAACCTCTTGGCAGCGCCCAGTCTGCATCTCAGGCATGGAAATTACATAGCGCTCTTGACCAGACAGCTGCGGAACTACCAGGCTAGGAGTGCCCTGGGCCAGCAGACCTCCAGGAGCCTTGGGGCAAGTGCCTGGGGGAAGAACTCTGCATCAATCTCTGCTCGTTTCCTGTTTTTAAGAAGGCCAACTGAATTTGGAGGCCTAAGCCTCGAAACAGGATCCCCTTCCTCTCAAACCCATTCAGCAAAAGTGGGTGTGCAAGGCGTTTGATAGAGTCAGCAGTGGGGTCGTGGGAATTCCTGGGAGAGCACCGACTGTGTGAAACCTAAGGATTGCAGAGCTTCTGTAGGACGTTTGCCTCCTGCCTGCAGCTTCCTGAGGCTGGGGCTTCCAGTATCACAACTGACAAGCAGGCAGCCCCGCACTATTAACCCTTAGTTAGAGAAGGTTGAGTCCCAGGGGCGGGAGTTCCCAGCAAAGCCAAAGCCTCTGTCCTGGATGTTCCCTGGCGTGCGTGGGATGTGTTGATAGTGACTGTTGACTCCCCGCGGTGGGTTTGACTTACTGCCCTCCTCCCACAGCCACGCAGTATGCAGATACGGCATGTGTGGACATGCGGTGTGTGATGCGCTTAGGCACGCATGCTTTCCAGCCGTTCCTCTGCTGCCTCGCTGTGTCTGCGTTTCCTACGCTCCGTATCATTGATTGCTTCGGGTGTGGGGGGACAGGAGGGTTACCTGATGGAATAACTCTCTCTTCACCGATTCCTTGTTGTAGACTATTGGGGAGAGTCTTATTACAGTGACCTCATCGACTTGCATCTGGGTGGTATGTATGGCAGCATCCGCGCTGACACTAACCCCGCTGACACCCTTTCTCCACCCGCGCTTCCCAGCCCCTGCTCACAAAAACAAGGAGAAATCAACCCAGTAACCAAATGGCAAAAGCACAGACCCTTTTCCAGCTCAAAACAGCAGCGTGCTGATCTCCCCGCTGCCCACATGTGCTCTAGAGGAAGATCTGAGCTTGCTTTTGCTGCCTGGGGTCGTTTTCATTTTTTATGATAAAACTTTGCCCACCCCACTCTGAGGCCAGCCTTGCGTCTGCATCCTGGTCCCCTGAATACACACACTCCAACACAGCTTTTGCCCTGAATCTCATCCCTCACTGCTTGTAGGAGTCATATCTGCTAGGGAGCTCACTGCCTGCCACCCTTACGCAGAGAAGAAAACACGCCAAGATCTCAGCCTGACCATTTCCACTGGGGTGTGCTCTCATTTCTCCCCGAAGAGCCGAGTGCCAGGGAAAGGCTTCTCTTTGTGATTTCTGCCCAGATTCACCAGACTCAAAGCCAGGTTGACAGGTGCCCATAACAACATCCCTCCCTCCTTGCTCTGTCCTGGGGCTCACTTTGTACTTCTTTTCAGTGAAGACAGGAAAAGCTCAAGGCCATGGTTCTCACAGTGTGGTCCCTGGACCAGCAGCAGCATCACCTAGGGGCTTGTTAGAAAGGGACAGTCCTGCCCCAGACCTGCAGAATCAGAAACTCTGGGGTGAGGCCTGGTTATGTGCTGTCACAGACCTTCCAGTGGGTTCTGATGCCCTCTAGAGCAGGAGAACCACTAGCTTAGAGGTTGCAGTATGTTTGGCATCTTGCCATTTGTACTAGTTCAGAGGAATGACTGATCCCTGTGTCTCATTTCTAAGCTTTGGGCAGCTTTTCCCTGGGCAGCTGCCATTGTGTCGAGGGGAATGCTGGGGGCTCTGGCTCCTCCTCCCTGTCCCTGTGTGCTTGATGTGGCAGTCTGCCCACTTCATCTCCCCGTGGAGGCTCCATGCCTAGAGGTGGCCTTCAAACAGAAGAATGGCAAAGATCATTGTCTCATGTTTTACCCTGACCCCATTCTTTTAAGAGGGTCACTTCTTGGCCCATTCATTTAAAAACCAATGTCATAATTCTGTGATTCCACCTATCAGACAGTGCCACATCCAAGGCGGGGCTCTCGCCTCCCTGGGAAGATAGACTGTTGCTGTCTGTGCTTCCTATGTTCTCCGATCCCGCGCTCCCACGCACGCACACCCTTGGAGACTCCATCGGTGTCCCAGGGCTTCCGGTGTGTTCCCGGACCTCCACACTCAACAGCCACTGGTGCTGCAGAAGGGCCGGTGCTTACATTCCAGTTAACAGACCCTTTTCCCGTCTAATGCCTCTTGCCTCCTCCTAACATCACCTCGGGAGTGTTCATGTCCATGCTAAGCAAATTTCCATGTGTGAAAAAATTCACACCTGTTATCCCAGCAATTTGAGAAGCCAAGGCAGGTGTATCATTTGAGCCCAGGAATTTGAAACTAGCCTGGGCAAGATGGTGAAACCCCGTCTCCATAAAGAAATTTTCAAAATTATCTGGGCATGGTGGCGCGTGCCTGTAGTTCCAGCTACTAGGGAGGCTAAGGTGGGAGGATGACATGAGCCCAAGAGTTTGAGGCTGCAGTGACCTGTGATTGCACCACTGCACTCCAGTCTGGGCAACAGAGCAAAACGCTGTCTCTTAAAAAAAAAAAAGAAGAAAAAGAAAAAAAGATTTGTTTACATTCAGAATCTCCTGGAAGGGACTGTCAGAACGCATTTCTTTAGGATTGTATCCACCCTTCCCTCGCAGTTCAAGACGCCATTAACACACCCATCAACACACCCATCGCATCTCCTGCTTTGTTTTTTGTTTTTTGTTGGTGGTGTTTGTTTTTTGAGATAGAGTCTTGCTCTGTCACCCAGGCTGGCGTGCAGTGGCACGATCTGGCCTCACTGCAACCTCCGCCTCCCGGGTTCAAGCGATTCTCCTGCCTCAGCCTCCCAAGTAGCTGGGATTACAGGCGCCCACCACCCCACCCGGCTAATTTTTGTATTTTTAGTGGAGATGGGGTTTCACCATGTTGGCCAGGCTGGTCTCGAACTCCTGACTTCAGGTGATCCGCCCGCCTCAGCCTCCCAAAGTGCTGAGATTACAGGCGTAAGCCACTGCACCTGGCCCGCATCTCCTGCTTTCTTTACCCGCCTTGCTTGAGAAGAGGTAGTGAGCTGCTTTCTCCTCTGGGTCCCCAGACTCCAGCTACTAGCTTTTTGGATTTAGAATTCCAACAAGTTCCAGGAGGAATTGAAGTAAATAGAAAAAGGAAACTCAGGGTGCCTTGTGAAGTACAGCGCCCCACCACTGACACCCATAACCCTTTGGAGGTGAGCGCGCCAGCCCATCACTTCCCCTTTCCCAGACCGTTATGCTGTGTAAATTCAAGCCTTCTTGGGTTCTGCTCACCACATGGGGGCTGCTGCTAGAACGGGACATTCCCCTCTGCAGGGAGTCTCTTGTGGACTTCAGGCCCTGTTCTCGCCACGCCCGTGAGGATGACGGCAATGCCAGAATTAGGTTTCTTTTCTGTTTCTGCTGTTTCATTCTTGGAGCACTTGGTAATATTTGTTAATTGAAAGGAAAATCACCCTTTTGAGATCTGGAGCCTCATGTGAAACCTGGTTGCCCCTCTGTGCCTGCATCCCCAAAAGGCCACCCCGAAGCCCCATTTCTGTGCCATAGCACCCGTCTCATTTCTCCTGTGGGCAGAGCAAAGCTCCAGGCAGCCCTCAGAGCGTGAGGAATGCCACCTCCTGCCCAGAGGGGCCGACTCCTACCCCTGCCCTGTGCTCTGCGTGTCATACTCCAGGCTCTTTCAGTGGCTCTCAGTGAACTACCTAAAGGCTCGGAAAGTCTTTTTTCAGCCACAGAGTATAAAGAATGAAAATTTCCCTTCTTCGCATAGCTGGACCTTGTGATTTCCAAAGAAATCATTAAAGAGACTCAAAACAACCTGTGGGCCAGAGAGGAAGGGTCCCCAGGTGGCCACTCCCCTTCTGCCTTCTTCCCTGGGACCCTGAACAGGCCCAGCCCAGCCTGCTCTATTGCACTAGAACAGACAGATGACTGGAAATCTAGAAGAAAACCACATTTCTTCTAAAACCGATTGAAAATACACACACATCATTTCTAGTTTTTGGGGACCTCATCTCTTGATTTATGTATCTCAAAGGAAAATTTAAAGAACACGAAAGGTTTAGAAATGTAACATGAAGGACTGGAGGGTGGCCTCTTGCTATTGTGAGATGGGGGTGCAGGGGTGCCTGCCCCTTGCCCTTCTGAGCAACCATCTTCCTGTTCTCTCTGCTTCTCTGAGTTTCATGTTGATAGATTCTTGCTTTGCCTGACCAGTCCACCGTCAGCCTGGCTCTGCTTTGCTTAGGAACTTTGGAACCTGTGCGGTTTCCCAACGTACATATGTGTGTGTATGTGTGTGTGTGTCTGTGATTGTAATTCTTACATGCATTTGTTTGGTATTTGCTTTCACTTTTCCTCCCAACCTGGAGCTTTATCTCTGCACTAAGTCTGTGTAGCGCCAGGCGTCTCCCAGCCCCGCTATGTGTATGCTAGACTGGGACTGCCGAACCGGCGTCACCCTGTCATGACAGCTGCTCGCACGTCTGCAGTATTGCACACCAGCCAGCTGGGACCCCTGTCAGGGCCATGGTGTTTGTCGTCACTCAAGGTTTTAGACTGGACCTCAGCCTTGCAGTGCCAAGGCTGCCCCCGGCCAGGAGCATGGCACTGGTGGTGCCCACCAAATAGGCTTCCTGAGTTGGGGACTCAGAATAGCCGAGTGCCTTCTTAGTCAGCAAAACATTTGGTCAGTCTTCCCTCACACTTCCCAGGCTGCATAACCTGAGCAAGGCAGAGCGGAAAATCTGTGGCGGCCCCATTCCATAAACCTGAGCCGCCAAGGAATTCCAGCCCTGAGCACTTTGCTTTCTGAAAGTTTTTGAGACAGGGTCTGGCTCTGGCACCCAGGCTGGAACCTACCCAGTGGCGCCATCTCAGCTCACTGCAACCCCCACCTCCCGGGTTCAAGCAATTCTGCATGAGCCTCCTGAGTAGCTGGGACTACAGGCGTGCGCCACCACACCCGGCTAATCTTGTGTTTTTAGTAGAGACGGGGTTTCACCATGCTGGCCAGCCTGGTCTTGAACTCCAGACCTCAAGTGATCCACCGGTCTCGGCATCCCAAATGCTGGGATTACAGGTGTGAGCCACTGCACCTGGCTGCTTTCTGAAAATTTAATCCAGTCAGTTGGGCATAGCCGTGACAGGTAATTCCCCTGGTGTTTCCTAGAAAAAGGTGACAAAAGCTCTTTGGTGTCTGTGACAGCAGTTAGATAAAAAGGCATTGCTCCAACGCTGTATTTATCATAATATTTGTTATTATTTATAGTGGTACTATATTTAGCAGTCAGTACAGTGGCATTACCGCCAAAATAAGTGTGAGAAATGGGAGTCCACCCTGGTAAGTAAGGGCTGCACACGGCTGCCCAGAGAGGAAGGAAAGTGGGGCCTCAAAATATGCCTGAGAAATAAGTGAGCCGCTTTCCTGTTCCCGACGCCTTGGAGTGTGATCCTCAGAGACCAAAAGAAACTGAAAACCAAAAATGATCTCTGTCTATGCAGGATGTTCCAAAAGTGTGGCTGAAAGGGGAAGACGCTAACCTTGGGGCTCTACGGAGTTTGTGTGCATGAAACACACAACAGCGTATCAGAAGGGAGGGTGTGGGGCCAGCCTCTAACGCTTGAAAGGCTGGTGTTCTAAAGCGCTTGCAAGCTGATTATTTGGAATTCTGTATTTTCATGTGGAAATACAGTTGTAAATGGTGGCTCAGTTCATAAAAAGCCCATTTTCCTCATTACACCTCTGTGAATGGTATTAGTCTGGTGACACGCCACAACCTAACCCGTGTTCCCTGGGGAAATGCAACATTCCAGGCTGGGACCTCTGGGCTCTAGAAGTCTCCCTAGTGGGCCCTCGTTTGGTCTGCTGAACACTGCTTTAGGGACCTCCCCAGCTCTGTGGTGATGGTGCCTTTGTCCAACCAGGGGGAGCTGGGAGCCTGTCTAGTGGGCAGAGATGGATACTGAGATGAGGCCGGTCCCTAGGGCCAGTTGTTCCGCAACCTTGGAGAACTGGCCACCAACTGGCCTGCCTGCTGTGGCTGTGCACACCTCTGCTTCCCGACAGAAGCTCTTTCCTGCTTTGACTGCCACGTGGTTAGCATTGGTGGCTGGTGCATTTGGGGTGCTCAGTAAACATTTCTGGTATAAATGATTAGTCGCCCACATTGGCCTTACCACAAGCCATGATTCATGTATGACATTTCTGTTTTTGATATCAGCATCCATGTAGAAGCCAGTGGGTTAAATATAACCAGGCAGAATTGAAGGATGGAGTTGGAAATGCAGAGCGTCAAGCCAGCACCCACCACCACACAGGTTGTCACTGGTGGTTGTTGGGATGTGAACAGAGTTGGGCCTTTGTCTTGGCCTCTCTGGGTATTACTTACTTACTTACTTACTTATTTATTTATTTATTTATTTTTTTTTTTTTTTTTTTGAGACGGAGTCTGGCTCTGTCGCCCAGGCTGGAGTGCAATGGCGCAATCTCGGCTCACTGCAAGCTCCGCCTCCCGGGTTCACGCCATTCTCCTGCCTCAGCCTCCTGAGTAGCTGGGACTACAGGCGCCCACAACCGCCCCCGGCTAATTTTTTGTATTTTTAGTAGAGACGGGGTTTCACCGTGGTCTCGATCTCCTGACCTTGTGATCCGCCCGCCTCGGCCTCCCAAAGTGCTGGGATTACAGGCGTGAGCCACCGCGCCCGGCCTACTTATTTATTTTTTAGAGAGAGGGTCTCACTCACCCAGGCTGGGGTGCAGTGGTGCAATCACGGCTCTCTGCAGCCTTGACCTCCTGGGCTCAATCAGTCCTCCCACCGTAGCCTCCTGAGTAGCTGGGACTGTAGATACTCACGCTACCACACCCAGCTAACTTTTGTAGAGACAGGGTCTCACTGCATTGCCCAGGCTGCTCTCAAACTCCTGGACTCCAGCAGTCCTCTCACCCTGGCCTCCCGAAGTGCTGGGATCACAGGTGTGAGCCCCTGCACCTCCGAGCTTTCTGACCATATCCTCACCAATCCTTGCGAGCAAGGCACTCAAGCTTCTTGTCCCCCAGTCTCAGGGCCATGGCTCTTGGATTTTGAGTACCAGAAGGACTAGAGTAGGCCCTGCCTGCCTGTCAGATGACCATGGAGGCTCAGTGTGCGGGCTCATCTGCTGGCTTGTTTTTCCAGCTGCCCAGGTGTCTTGATGCAGTGTGCAAAGGTGAGAGTCTTGGTCGGAGAGAACGTGGGAATATAGAAGGACAAGTACAGAGAAGGGGACCTGCCCTACGGCTGGCCACTCTTTCCCCCACCCTGTCGGCCATTCTACCCCACACTGGGTCCTGGGTCCATGAGAGGCAGGGCTTGGAGTGAGGTGCTCAGGTGCGCTCAGGGACAGGTGGTAGTGTAGGGGGCACCCCGACTGAGGAATGCCAGGCCTGGATTCAGGTCCTGCCTTCACTGTCTCCACAGGCACAGACAAAACAGCCTCTACTTACCCTCTCAGGGCCTCTTCAGAAGACGAGGCAGGAAGGGACATCGGGCCTCCCTTCCGCGTGTGACATTCTGATCAGGGTCTGTGGGACTGCTCTTCCTTGAGCTGCCTGAGACGCCAGCATTTGTTAGATTTGCCTGGAGCCCGTGTTGGCCTTAAAGAGGGCAAGCTCTGAGTTCAGAGTGGGCAAGAAGTTTTGGCTTCTTTTCCAGGCTCTGCCACACTTAAATCCTTTGAGCCTCAGAACCCTCATTTGAATTTGCCCCTCCCAGCAGCCACACCTGGCCGGTGTGAGGATGAGGATCATGTGGGTGGTGCGTGCGAGGGCCCCTTGAAACCAGAGAGTGCCGTCCGTGCTCATCTCACGCACCGCACTGGACAGGCCTCCCTCCCTGGTGGTGTACTGTTGCTGTTTGAAATTTGGTGACAGGCACTGCCTGCCCGCCACAGGTCAAGCGAGTGGCACTAAACAGCCAACCCCAGGTCACACGTCCAAAGGAAGTGCTGCTTCAGAGGGAAGGATGGAGCAGATGTGCCCACGAGTGTTGGGTACTCAGCAGAGTGCTACAGGGAGGAGGGGTCCTCTGACCAGGACCCGCTCACTGCTCGGGAGCTCGGGAGGGGTGGCCAGCGTCCAGGGCACGCAAGAGTGCTTTGAGAAGTGGTAAATTGTAGCACCTGTTAGCAACAGATGGAAACCCGTTACCCTGACGTTAAGAAAAACCAAAAAACTTCCATTTGCCATAAGCTTGACAGCATCTTTGTTCTTAGAATCAGTGAACCAAATCTTCTGTTTCTTACATCCCCCTAAAAGGCAAAGCATTTCCTATAACCCCCCACCCCGGCCCCATGCACGCTCAGGTCGGGTTCCAGTCGGGTGGAACTCCCCTTGTTTGATTGGTTTTTCCCTTCCACTTCTTCTTTTGAAAATTGTATTGAGGCCGGGCGCGGTGGCTCAAGCCTGTAATCCCAGCACTTTGGGAGGCCGAGATGGGCGGATCACGAGGTGGGCGGATCACGAGGTCAGGAGATCGAGACCATCCTGGCTAACACGGTGAAACCCCGTCTCTACTAAAAAATACAAAAAACTAGCCGGGCGCGGTGGCGGGCGCCTGTAGTCCCAACTACTCGGGAGGCTGAGGCAGGAGAATGGCGTGAACCCGGGAGGCGGAGCTTGCAGTGAGCTGAGATCCGGCCACTGCACTCCAGCCTGGGCGGCAGAGCGAGACTCCGTCTCAAAAAAAAAAAAAAAAAAATTGATAGGGTGTTTTTTCTGGTTATAAAAGTAGCCTCGTTCGTTGTGGAAGTGGTGGAGCGTACAGGGAAGTCCGAAGGTAATCAGTGCAGCGTGGACTCACCGCCACTGACACGCGCTTCCGCCTCTTGCTAGGAGAAAGCCTTTTTGGTTTCTTTAAATGCTTGCTTTACCTGATGCTCCCTTTCCCTAATTTCATTTCGTAATTTCTGTTCCCAGTACTCTGTTATATTGTCCTCTGTATTGGGAAGGGCGTATGCGGATGTGGCCTACAGAAAAACAGCTGAAAGCTGTATTTTGTGCTGTCCAGAAAGCAGAAACACATGTTGTAATGTATACCCGTGCAGGCGCCTGCCCCTTCCTTTTGGATGTGTTGTGGACGTGTATCACATGGGCGCTGTTCCACTCCACAGCGTGGCCTATTCACCTGTGACACCAGTCGCAGGAGGTGGCAGGGAGTGTGCACGGACGTATTTGATGGGATTCATCCAGGTGTTCCAAGCCTCAACGCAGACTACACTTCGCAGCCGAGGTTGACTGTAGGTCGGCTGTAAGGCAGAGAATATTGTTGCGGAAAGAAACCCTCCCTCGCACCCATGCGTTGGGCTGGCTGTGCCGTGTGTATTGAGCGCACTGGGTACAGTCAGCATTTCACACGCATGCACGCTGTCCCTGGCTTTGCTTTCCAAGTTGTACCCAATAGCAGATTCAGTGTGCCCACAGCACTGTGCACCACACTGGAAGGGTTCAAAGGCAGAAAACACCTGTACTCATGCAGCGGCACCGCAGAGGGGCCTCCCAGCCAGCCGTGTGTCCTGTTGGCCTTCTGTTGAGTCAAGGCCATTTCTTCAACCCTGTTCTCTGTAAACCACACACTGCCCTCCCCGTGGGCCGAGGCCCCGTGTCTTCCTGGGCTCTGTTGTCCCTGTGTGTGCTCTGTGGTTCTGTGATGGTCCCTTGCCAAACTCCTCTCCCTCGTCCTTGAGTAGGCATGAGACCCCAGATCTAGAGATGTGTGTGCACACTGGCTCTCGGTGCCCCGCCAGCACTCCTCCCAGCATCGTTCCTGTGAGTTTCGGCATGTCCTGTCGGCCCACCCCTTTGGTCTCACAGTCCAGAGTGTGGCAGCCCCCAGCTGCAGCATGAGGTCCCCGCACAGCCATAGAAGGACCAGAAGGAAGAAGGGGGTGGCTGGCTCTCCCCGTGCCTGGGGGAGAGAGGGGACAGTGACACGGACGGGTGGAAGTCACCTGTGTGTGTGTACGTTTCCCCAAAATTGTTCTGGCTCAGAATTGGAAGCAGTGCCGGTGTGAGCGTCCTGGAGGCCCATCGCAGGATGGGGTGCTGCCCCCACAGACTTAGAGGCCCCCCTTGCCCTGCACTTGTCAAGGCCAGCTTTGCCTCAAGCACATACCTGTGGTGACATCTTAGAGGATTCCATGTGGGTCTGGGAGGTGACCCCAGGTTGTCACTTGCAAGCCTGGAAGCCGTGTTGGCCACTTACCGAATGCAGCCTGTCTGAGAGCCAGGCAGACCTATCCAGGGGCTTCGAGGAGGGGGCCCAAGGCCCCAGAGGCCACTGTATGACAACCCAGATGCCACTGCCCTCCTGATAAGGAGTAGAGGCGGGAGGGCCCTGTGGCCCGACTGCTGCCATCATGTAGGGAACACGTCATCCCTCTTGGAGGAACTCACACCGCTGCTCTGAGCCCACGCCCCGTCTGTGATGCTGCCCGGAGCTGGGTCTGCTCTCGTTCAGTTCCATGCTGAAAAAAGGACTTAATTCATTTGTAGACTTTGTTTCCCTTGTTTCTGCTTCTCCATTTCTTGTATTTTTTTCTTTTCCTCCTGTTGTTCCTTTCTCACTTTTTATGCTTTTTGTCCTCTGCTTGTTTTTATTCCACCTTCTCCCTGTCCCTCTCCACTTCCAAATTCCTGCTCCTCTTCTCCTCTTCCTTCTTGTCTTTCTCCGTCTCCTCCTCCTCTTCCTTGTTTGGTCCTTTTGAAGTTGAGCCCAGTGGCGGGACTCCACGACGTAGACCTCTCTCCTTCTGCCCTTGCTGTGTCCAGGAAGGTAACGTAACCTCGCCAACCCCATCCCCGCTACCTCGGAGGGGGTGTAGCCACAGTAGTCAAACACAGAGCCAGAACCCACCTACCTCTCTCTTTCTCTCTCTCTCCCTCTCTCTCTCTCTGACCCTCAATGGTCCTGTTACAAAATGTCATGAGTCTGTGGCAGTTTCTAAAGGTACAGTATCCCTTTGACTGTCTATGGGGAGGACCAGGGTGCAGAGTGAAGCCAGAGAGCCTCCAGGTCTGGGCCCTTCAGGGCTGCAGCATTGGCTGGCCTTTCATGGCTGGGGCCTTTAAGTCTCAGATCCAGATAGAGGGGCAGGGAAGCAGGTGAGGAGCCTCCCGCCTGTGTGCAGCGATTTGGATGGGAGCGTCAAGGAATACTGTCCTTACAAAGACTGGTCTACACAAGTGCCCTCGGGCCCCTTTCCAAACCACCACTGAAAGCAAACCTCTCTACCTCGTGTCTTGCCGAGTGTGTGTTTTTTAAGTTTGTCTGATTTGAAGTCTGTTGTGGTGATAAGATTGTCGTTGAAAGGCATGTGGGGGGTGTGGCCATGACTAACCCTGCTAACTCTTACCTGCCATCCACAGCGCTCACCCGACTCTCGCCCACACACCACAGCCCCTGCCTGGCGGCCGTGGGCGAGCTCGCCATAGCTAGTGAGCGCTGTCCGCACGTCTCCGGTGGCATTTTCTGTGTCTTCGCGGGGAGGTGGGCAGCGGGAGAGTCTCCCTGGTGCCGCCGCGGCCGGGCGCACTGGACAGCTTGCATGCCGGGGCCCCTCCTCCACGGCTGTGTGGGCACATTGTGCAGAGACGCTCCGAAAGCAGTGCATGGAACTGAGTGGGGACTGGCTTAAAAGCCAAGACCCAAGCCTATTGGATTGGGTGAGGAGAGCGCTGGTCCCCTGACCCTCAGGCAGGCACTCCACAGTCGCGGGCTGGACAGGCCGGGGGGTTTCGTCCTTCAGATGAGGCTCAGGGGCAGGAACCCCCTTGGGAGCAGAACCGCATGGGCACTAGGGCACGGTACAGACACTAACCCCTGCTTGTTGAACATAGTGCATTTCTGCCTCCTCGGTGTGGCCACTGGGTAGAGACTAACTGCCTAGCAGACACCACTGCAGATAAGAGACGTGTCTGTGTACCATGTGCCAGAAAGGCGGCTAGCAGTGAGGGAGGGCTCGGGCTGTGGCTGGCCCTTCAGAGGCTGTGTTCCTCACACTCCTGGGCTTGTCTTAACTGGCCTAGAACACACCCTGCCAAGCGACGCAGAGAGTGCAGGGGCCTCTGAAAGATGTGCCCGTCTAGTGCCCCTTAACCTGAGGCCCACGGATGGGCCGCAGGAAGCCCAGGAGCAGCCTGGAACTCTGCATCAAATGGTTTGCTCTGCACACATAAGCATTTTTCTAGGAAGAGAGTCCCTAGCTTTTATGAGATTCTCAAAGTGGTTTGTAATCCAAAAATATTGAAGAGCCACTGACACAGCATGTATTTTAGGCGGGACCACACTTTTACCATGAACTTCCGTGCTCCCTCCTTGGGTGGCCTGGTCCTTTGGAGACTTCCTCCTTCTGTCCTCCTGCCACAGTGAAGCCAGCGGTCAGGCCGCCCCCAGGGAGGTTTGGTATGGGCACCTGTTGGTTCAGGCAGCCTGAGCTAGCAGGCAGCCACCAGCCACAGGCATTCTATTGGATGGACCAGGGCAGGGCGTGGCCACCTCCTTCCATCCCCAGGGGCTGCTAGTGTTTCTCTGCTCTTGGTGAGAAACCCGGTGGCCATCCTGAGATCCCTACGTCGACCACGAGGGATCCCGCGGGAGGCATCCGGAAGCTTGATAGGCCACAAGTTAAGGGTTGGTTTCTTCTCTGCCTGGTCAGGAGGCAAACAAATGACAAGGCATCTATTCTGGTAGCCCCTGGAGAGGGGAGTGGCCCAAGAAAGAGCTGAGTTAATGAGCATGACCTGAGGGCAGGGTGCAGTTTACAAATTCACTTTGCATTGTTTCCGAGAGTGGTTTCCTCCAAGGAGACCTAGCACATGGCAAGTGCTAAATAAACATTGAGTGGGAAGAAAGAGGGAAAGCGACAGAAGTCATCCTAGGAGAGCACAGGGAGCAGGAGAGGCAGAAACCAGCCCCGGGGAGGGCAAGGTCCCCACTGGCGAGGTCGCTGACGGGGGAGCAGGGATGGCAGGACACGGGGAAGCGCAGGCCCCAGGGAGGGGGCGCCGGGGCGCCAGGGCTGCAGGCAAACCTTGGGCCTGGCTTGGGAGTGGAAGTTCCGGCAGCATCTTGCTCGGCCCTCTTTGCACATTTGCCCCGTGTGATTCCTGCGGGCCAGGGTGGGCACGGCACTCCCTGCACCCGACACGAATGTTCCCTCGGCAGGCATGGGCAAGAAGGACGACCCCAAGCTGATGCAGGAGTGGTTCAAGCTAGTGCAGGAGAAGAACGCCATGGTGCGCTACGAGTCGGAGCTGATGATCTTGTGAGTGGCCTTGGGTAGGGGGTGTCGGTGCCATGCTTGTCACAGCAGGCATGGAGGTCCTTCCGGATTTGGGGGTGAGGGGTGGTCCCCAGTCACTGTGGCTTATCTCCCTCCTGCCCTCCCTCCTCAGTGCCCGGGAGCTGGAGCTGGAAGACCGGCAGAGCCGACTGCAGCAGGAGCTCCGGGAACGCATGGCAGTGGAAGGTGAGTGGGGTGAGGCACCCATGGAGCCCAGGGTGGGTGCCACCTCCAGGCCCCTCACCTCATGCCTTCTTCTCCTTCAAGATCACCTTAAGACTGAGGAGGAGCTGTCTGAAGAGAAGCAGATTCTCAATGAGATGCTGGAGGTGGTGGAGCAGAGAGACTCACTGGTGGCGCTGCTGGAGGAGCAGCGGCTCCGGGAGAGAGAGGAGGACAAGGACCTGGAGGCTGCCATGCTGTCCAAGGGCTTCAGCCTTAACTGGTCCTGAGCTCACACCCAACGCTCCATTTTCTGTTGGCATCCGCCTGGCCGGGTAGTGGCCTCCAAACCACCTGGAGCCGCGATCTGAGGAGGCCTGGCACCTCCTTGGAGTTTACGCTCAGATGCCCGTGTGCTGCTTGGAAAGTGGTCGAGTCCCGCGTGCAGTGGGGAGCCCCAGGGGACAGTGGTTATCTGAGATGGCGCCACCTCCTGGGAGGAGGCCCACCTGGACCTGCCGCTCAGAGGAGGAGCATGGTGCGTATGGCATGACGCAGGGGACCACCCCGCACGCCCCCTGAGGATGTGCCGGCTGTGCCCCTTTCTTCCACTGGCACATTTGGTAAGAGAGGGAAGCTGCTCCCATCAGAACCACAGTGCGCCACCACAGCCTGCGAGGGGCACTGTCTTCTTCATGCTCCCTGGAGCACCACCAAAGAGACGTACACAGTACCCCACGAAAGCAGGGTGCGATTGAGACCCGGGATGGGGAGGTGTCCAGTCATGCCCACCCCAGCATCACAGGAGACATGGAGGTGTGGGCAGGCTCCGGAATTGATTATGCAAATTAGGAGGACGCAGGCGGGATCCACTCTCCCGCCGAACACCACACACTGGACCCTAAGTGGCCAAATGCCGGGGCCTCTCACTGGCTGCGGCCTGAGGCCTGTGGGTTGCTGCATTTTGCTTGTAGTTCACCACCATTTTGACACTGGAAAATGCTGACTTTGGGGGACAGGATGAGGCCCTACATTCTGCGCCCCCAGTTGGCAGACAGGCATTGTCCCTGTTCCACATCGATGTCGGGGCAGGAGGTGGCCTCTTCCTCGGTGTCTTTCCTGTGTTTGCACATTGAAATGAAGCTGACAACCTGGCAGGACGCTCAGCCGCTTCAAACCCTTTTTGTCAATTAACTTATTTTTTTAATACTTGAAAAGAAGTAACTTGGTTTGTATATCTTTACTAGAGACACTGATCACTTGATGCCCGGGTGCGGGAGCCACAGCGGCGTCTGCTGCGTCCCACGCAGCCTGGTCCGGGGCTGCCCGGCGCTCGCCACGTGCATCTATTTATTAGCCTTTCTCTTCGTATCACTGGCCTGGCTGGCATCAGGGAGCTGCCCAGGACCCCCGTTGGGTCCTGCTCACAGCTTTCTGTCCCCTCCTGCACCTGGTGCCTGCCTCACCCTGGTCTGGACCGCCCACGTGATGAGGGGCCATCTCCGTTCTTTTTTGGACCAAGCTAACAGCAGAGCTGCCACTCTCACCCTCCCGATGAGAATTCTGGCTCTGCAGAACTCACCCTTCTCTCAGTTTGGGTGCCAGGGCATCACCTTCCTCCACACGTGTGTTAACGAAGGTTTCAGGATGGGCCCTCATCCACACTGGCCGAGAGGGTGCAGGGTGGGACCCTGGAATCATGGCTGGTAAAGTCCCTCCTCCCAGCCTAAGATTCACCCAGACGGAAACGCGAGAGCTGTAGTGGATGCTGGGATGCAGGCTGGCCTCTCTCGAGCAGATAAGAGACTCCTGCCCTCCCTCCCTCCCAAGGGCGACGAGCACCTGCCTTGTGCCGGATCTTCATGGGGCCATAAAGGGTGGCAAGCCCCGAATCACTAGCTCCTATAGCCAAACCGTTCCTTTCTCACGGTTCTGCACCAGCCTGGCTGTGTACAGCTCATCAAGCCACTGAGCTAATCGGGGGTAGGGTGCTTGTCCATCAAAGCAGTTAGCACATAGTCCAGCCAGGAGCCCCCCGGGCTAGACCCACCTGCCCCTAGGGGTGCTCCAGCCGCCTGCCACCTCCCTGGGCTGGGGCCAGCTGGGAGCAGAGGCCTGGCGCCTCCAAGGCATCCCGTAGCGGAGCAGGCCGAGGGGCCGTGCTGACCTTGGGCTTTCCATGGGAACCACACTGTGCCTCAACTTGAACATTCATCCCAACTGCAAAGGAGCAAAGAACCTGTGTCATCCCTGTCCGGAAGCTGCCATCTCTCTCCCACGCACA
The DNA here is from genome assembly GCF_037993035.2 of Macaca fascicularis. Classification (NCBI taxonomy): domain Eukaryota; kingdom Metazoa; phylum Chordata; class Mammalia; order Primates; family Cercopithecidae; genus Macaca; species Macaca fascicularis. Next base: position 34,409,580 of record NC_088384.1, read on the forward strand.
TCCAGGAAGTACGCTGCTAGTGGCCGCCATAGCTCTGATTCTCCTCCACCTGCTCTCACGTGAGGCAAAGGTCTCCTTTTCTCTTTACTTAAAAAAGGGGAGAGGAGGGTTCCTAGATTCCATCTTCAAACGCCAGTCTTCCCATAAAATTGGATGTGGGAAAAGACCTTCACTGCGGTGTGGCCTGTCCCAGACCTCCCCTATCGAAGGCCACAAAACCAGTCCAGGCCCGGCAGAGCCGCCTTTGGCCCTTGTAGCTCCTGCTGGCCCCACAACGGGGAAGCAGTTTGCAAAGTGGCTCGGAAGGAGTGTGGCCTAGGAATCTGCTACAAGTGGCCGGGTGTAGCAGGAGAGCCCAGCGTCCCCTCCTGGTCCCAGTCAGCCTTAACACTGTGGCATCCTCCGCAGCACACACAGTGGCCTGCAGTCTGGAAAGCGGACCCGAGCCTTTGCAGAGAGGCACCATGGAGCCGCAGGCCCGCACAGCAGCCCCAGCCTCCCACTCCTGACTGTGAGGACATCGGTTCTAGGAGAGCACTTTCTTCAAAGCTCCCATTTTGTAACCACTCGTTTGCAGTTGACTTGAGTACTCTGGTGACTTGCTGCGTGAAGCGATCTCCAGGCAGGTTTTCTTCCCAAGAGTTAAGTCTTCCCTTGAAGGCAGGGAAGCAGGATGGATACACATGTATCATACACATAAAGTACCAGGCGCAGGAGCAGCCCAAACTCGAGGCTGACTAAACTGGAGGCTGCACTGTGGAGGTCTGCATGCAGCCTCCCTGGAGGGCAGGGAGGGGGCGCCCCCGCCCCTGGGCTTGAGGGTGCCACTCCCCGTGGGCTTCCAGGCCTGCCCAGGTGATGCCTTCAGGCCTTTGCCCCTGGCGGCCATCCTCAGGCCAATTTTGACCAGCAATGATAGACTCTTCTTAACCCTTTCAAAAGAATTTTTTCAGTGGGACAGGAAGGAGAGTTAAAAAACATTTTTTTAAAGGTGGTAACATCTGACCCATGAAGGGTATGGGTCTGTTTTACGCTAAATAAACGTTTTTCAAAGAAATAGTGTGTTTCTTACGTCATTGTACTGTATTTTTCAGGTGGATGGTGTAGGTGCAAAGTATTATACATCTAGCTTTTGCCTGGGTGTGTGCAAGACTGTTTAAAGAATGCATCTTGCCGGGCGCGGTGGCTCACGCCTGTAATCCCAGCACTTTGGGAGGCCGACGCGGGTGGATCACGAGGTCAGGGGATCGAGACCATCCTGGCTAACACGGTGAAACCCCGTCTCTACTAAAAAATACAAAAAATTAGCCGGGCGTGGTGGCGGGCGCCTGTAGTCCCAGCTACTCGGGAGGCTGAGGCAGGAGAATGGCGTAAACCCGGGAGGCGGAGCTTGCAGTGAGCCGAGATCGCGCCACTGCGCTCCAGCCTGGGCGACAGAACGAGACTCCGTCTCAAAAAAAAAAAAAAAAAAAAAAAAAAGAATGCATCTTTTTTTTTTTTTTTTTTTTTTTTTTTGAGATGGAGTCTCGCTCTGTCCCCCATGCTGGAGCATAGTGGCCGGATCTCGGCTCACTGCAAGCTCCGCCTCCCGGGTTTACGCCATTCTCCTGCCTCAGCCTCCCGAGTAGCTGGGACTACAGGCGCCCGCCACCTCGCCCGGCTAGTTTTTTGTATTTTTTTTTTTAGTAGAGACGGAGTTTCACCGTGTTAGCCAGGATGGTCTTGATCCCCTGACCTCGTGATCCGCCCGTCTCGGCCTCCCAAAGTGCTGGGATTACAGGCTTGAGCCACCACGCCCGGCATCTTTTTTTTTTTTTTAAGTTTGTGCTTTTTTTAGTCCTCCATAATATCCTGGCTCAGCCACCAACTGCTGTCACTTGAGTAAATGTCTTAGGCAGCCAAGTTGGAGAAGCAGCCACTCTTCACACAAAGCCCCAGTAGCCTCTGGAAGAGAAGTGGGCTCTTCAAATTGGAGATACTCCAAGTCAGGGCAATGCTGTGGTCCTGGCAGCCCTCCTTCCAGCCCTGCCTGGCTCTGTCCTGCAGCACAGCTGACCTGGGAGCCCATGGTATGCATGGGGTCTGCAGCACCCACGCTGAAACCTTTCAGATGTTTCAGCAATCCGGAGGTCACTCAGTAGGGTCCCTCCTCTTTAGCCTGAAAATTGTCCCCAGGAGATGACAGGGAGCAGGAGGCCAGCTCCTCTTTGTTCTAAGAAGCCTCCGAGTCACCTCCAGCTCTCTCTCTAACCGCTCCCTTGGTGTGTTGCATTGTTGGGAGCATGGCTGGCCCCTGACAATCCAGAGGCACCTTGCGGGGAGGGAAAGACCGCAGCGGCTGTGTGCACACCAGCCGCATCGCCCGCAGGCCGGCTGGAAGTCACGCGTGGAAGCTGGCTCCCAGTCCTTCCAGCTGCGTTCCCACCTATTCCAGAACAAAGGCCTGGCCAGGACACATGTGGGCATGTCGGGTAGGACAGAGGAGAGAAATGAATAAGCAGCTCAAAGTGCATATCCTGTGGCCCTAGAGGACATCCTGTGCGAAGAGAGCTGGGTCACTTGCCTGCTGGGAAAGGAAATGGGGCTTGGTAGTCACCTGACCCCCAGGCTCTCGTTCCTCAGAAGGGCTTGCTTGTCGGAGCTGCACCAGGCAGGCTTGAGCTGCAGTTCATGGCCACCTCAGGTAGCAGGAAACGATAAGTGTTACTTTAGGGAGGACACCAGAAAGGAAGGCTGCTGGGCCAGGCCAGTGCCACTGTCAGAAGCACACGAAAAGGTCACACGCTGTGGCACACGCCTGTAATACCAGCACTTGGAGAGGCCGAGGCAGGCAGATCACCTGAGGTCAGGAGTTCAAGACCAGCCTTGCCAATATGACGAAACCCCGTCTTTACTAAAAATACAAAAATTAGCTGGGTGCGGTGGCACACGCCTGTTATCCCAGTTACTGGGGAGCCTGAGGCAAGAGAATTGCTTGAACCTGGGAGGTGGAGGTTGCAGTGAGCCAAGATTGTGCCACTGCACCCTGGGCGACAGTGAGACTCTGTCAAAAAAAAAAAAAATGTATAGGCTTTATCATTTTTTAATTTTAAAAATTATTTTAAAACAACACATAAGATGCTCTTCTTTCATGAACCGCCACATCTAACAGCTCCAGTGTCCCTCCTGAACCCTGAATCCTCACACAGTCCCGTCTTAACAATCAGCCAAAAATGATGACGGGACAAGACGTGCCATTTTATTCCATTTTATAAGCTGGCCACACTGGCCCATGTACTAGACCCTCTCCACTTCGTGACCCCTGCTCGGATGACCCTCCCCAGTGATGCCCAGTGAGGAGGGTGAGAGGCCATACTACCCAAACACTGGTTGGGGACTGGAGCCACCTGCCACACAGCCCAGGAGCCTGTGAGACCAGGCCCATGGCCCCTTCAACAGCCTGTGGCTGCTCGGCTTCACCAGGAGCTTTTTCAGCAGCCCCCTTGTGTGCCCCCTGCCCCAAGCAAGGTCTTCCTGCAGCTGGTGCTTTGCTGGGGAAGGTGGACTCCAGTTGCTGTGGGTAGGCCACGTGTGCTGCACCCACAGCCCCTTTTCTGCCCGCGTGGCCTCCAAGCCACAGAGGGCACATCCAGTACTGGAGCAGGCTGGGTTCCAGCCGTGGGGGCCAGGGCGGGGTGGCCCAGGACTAGGTGGACGGGGTTGAGGGCCTCCCTGCACAGTCAACACCTGGACTGTGGTGAGGCTGCCAGCACTGAGTGGTCCTCAAGCCAGGGGCAGCATCCTCCGGACCCGGTGGGTGCGTGTGGAGCCACCTCGCGCAGCTGTGTGACACGAGACCGACTGCAGCTGCTGGTGTCTGCCTACCTGCAAGAGGGCGGCAGGGAGCACAAGTTAGGTGAGCACTAGCTCAGGGTCCTGGCGGGATATGTTCCTGTCTCTTCCCCCAGCGTCAGCCTGGTCACATCGCTCACCTGGCCGGTACCTCGAGTTCCTTCCACCAACTTGGGACTGGTGACCAACTTAGGATGAGGAAGCACATAGGAAGGCTGGAGGTTGTGGAGTCGGGGCCCATGCAGATGCATAGATGCCTCGTGATGAGAGAACCCTATGGCCGGGCGCAGTGGCTCAAGCCTGTAATCCCAGCACTTTAGGAGGCCGAGACGGGCGGATCACGAGGTCAGGAGATCGAGACCATCCTGGTTAACACGGTGAAACCCCGTCTCTACTAAAAAATACAAAAAACTAGCTGGGCAAGGTGGCAGGCGCCTGTAGTCCCAGCTACTCGGGAGGCTGAGGCAGGAGAATGGCGTGAACCCGGGAGGTGGAGCTTGCAGTGAGCTGAGATCTGGCCACTGCACTCCAGCCTGGGCGACAGAGCTAGACTCCGTCTGAAAAAAAAAAAAAAAAAAAGAGAGAACCCTAGGAGGACTCGGGAGGCAGCCCCCTGCAGCTCCAGGCCAGCCCCCCTGTTTCACGAACTTGCTGGGCCCCTGTGGAGTCAGTGTTCCCAGAGTGTTCGGCCAGCCCTGTTGCCCCCAGCCACCCCTCCATCCAGGCAGCAGGTCAAAGCTGCTGTCCCAGCAGCAGCTCCAGGGACAGGCCATGGGTCCCTGAGTCTTCACAGGGCCATCATCAAGGATGAGGATTTGTCCAGATGGATGCTGGAGTGTCAGCGCTGAGGGACTGCTCAACCCACAGGCGCCAGGTCCAGCAGGCGAGAGGAGCCTCTCAGTGGCCAGCCCCCATGAGTGTCCTCTCCTGCCTTTTCCTTTTTTTTTTTTTTTTTTTTTTTTTGAGACAGAGTTTTGATCTTGTTGCCCAGGTTGGAGTGTAATGGCGCGATCTCGGCTCACCACAACCTCCACCTCCCGGGTTCAAGTGATTCTCCTGCCTCAGCCCCCTGAGTAGCTGAGATTACAGGCATGAGCCACCATGCCCGGCTGATTTTGTATTTTCAGTAGAGGGGAGGTTTATCCACGTTGGTCAGGCTGGTCTTGAACTCCCGACCTCAGGTGATCCGCCCACCTCAGCCTCCCAGAGTGCTAGGACTATGGGCATGAGCCACTGCACCCGGCCCAAACCTGCCTCTCTAGCCCCTGGTTGTCTCCCCAGAAAACTGGCTGCCAGGTCTTTCTTGGGAGAAAAGGAGAAAGGCACCTGGCAGCCAGCAGCTCCCCTTCCCTGGAGGGTCTTACTTCTTTTACAAATGTTTTTAGAGGCCTGGCGCGGTGGCTCACACCTATAATCCCAGCACTTTGGGAGGCCGAGGCAGGTGGATCATGAGGTCAGGTGATCGAGGCCATCCTGGCTAACACAGTGAAACCCCATCTCTACTAAAAAATACAAAAAAAATTAGCCGGGCGTGGTGGCGGGCGCCTGTAGTCCCAGCTACTCAGGAGGCTGAGGCAGGAGAATGGCGTGAACCCGGGAGGCAGAGCTTCCAGTGAGCGACAGAGAGACTCCGCCTCAAAAAAGAAAAATGTTTTTAGAGAATGAAATACCTTTCAAAAATGTATCTCGGACCAAACTTGTTCCCTCGGGGGGCTGGGATGTGCCCACGACCAGGGCTCTGGGAGGCCTCCTGCCCAAAGGGCTCTGGGACGCCTTCCGCCCAGAGGCCCAGCATAGGGACCACCTGCCCAGTCAGGCCACTTCAGCTGGCAGCTCCTGCGGGTCCCGGCTCCTCCACGGCCAGTCATTCCTGACCGCCCCCGCCCTCTGTGTCTGTAGCTACTGAGTTGCCGCTGCTGGCTGGTAAGAGAATTCTTCCTGTCCTTCCCCTGGTGTGGCCATGTATTTTGACAAGAAAAGACAAGCAGGAAAATTGTCTTTTTCCCCAAGCTTCTTGCCCACGTCAAGGGCAGGCCTGCTCCACCAGCATCTGCCAGTGCTTTTTTTTTTTTTTTTTTTTTTTTTTTTTTTTTTTTTTTTTGAGACGGAGTCTTGCTCTGTCGCCCAGGCTGGTGTGCAGTGGCCGGATCTCAGCTCACTGCAAGCTCCGCCTCCCGGGTTTACGCCATTCTCCTGCCTCAGCCTCCCGAGCAGCTGGGACTACAGGCGCCCGCCACCTCGCCCGGCTGGTTTTTTGTATTTTTTAGTAGAGACGGGGTTTCACTGTGTTAGCCAGGATGGCTGCCAGTGCTGTTTCATCTTGGAGCGATCGCGTGCGGCTAATGGGAGGGGTCGCTGCTGTTGGAGAGGGTGGGATGGGAGGAGTCTCAGAATCAAGATGCAGGGCAGGATCAGGGATGGAAAATCAGAAACTCACTTATTTCAAGCCAGGATTGTGATAAGAAGGACTTCGGTGAACAGCCCTAGGGCGAGGCCCACAAGCAGAAGCAATCCGATGGCACCAAAGAGAGCACCAGCCCCCAGAACCCTGCAGAGCCCCGAGCGAGGGGGGAAGGCCTGCTGGCATTCCCAGGCACAGGCATCCTATCCCTGGCCCCAGGGAGAGTGTCCTCTCTGCTCCCACCAGGTCAACGTTTGGAAGAGGGTGAAGAACTTTGTGCATGAGACAAGGGGCATGAGAACAAGGTCCACCCCCAGCCTCCTCCCCCCAGCACCGTCCTCTCCTCCTCCCTGGAGAGTTCTGCAAGGCCCTGGGGAGAACTAAAGCACAGTCACGCTCTTGGCAAGGCACTGTGGCAGCAGAGCACGTAGGCGTAAGCACGCGCAGTGGAGAGGAGATTCGGTGTAGAGAAAGAGATTAAGCAGGGCTAAGGCAGTTATAAACGTCATAATTTTGATGCATTTTCAGGTGCCAAAGAATCGCTCTTGGCTTTGAGAGCTGGATGGTGAGCTCGGCTGGGGCTGGGAGCCAATGGCACGTGTACTATTGAAGCTGGCTTTCCCACACAGGGCCTGGGGTGGCAGCACCCCACTCGGGGAAGTCCTCGGGGTGGATCCACCATTCAAAACTTTTGATCCAACGTTCAAAACTGAGATACAGGCTAAGGATCCCTAATGCAGGATTGCCTTTGAGCATCATGTCGGCAAAGATTCCAAAATGTGAAAAATTGAAACATCTCTGGTCCCAAGTATTCTAGATAAAGGGATACGCACCCACCTGCAGCCCCTCCTTTCTCCATCAGCATCTCTAAAGATGATCCCAAGAGCCTTCCTCCCTCTCTCCAGGAAGATCCTTTACTGGAGGCCACATGCCTGTGAGAACCAAGCGCTAGACCAGACCTCTGCCTGGCTGGCTGATGCTGGACGTGGCTCTCCAAGCCAGTTTCTACCTTTGAACCAGGAAAAGAACATCCATTTCTCTGCCCCGTAAACAGATCCTAGACTCTGTGAACTTTGGGTTTTGTGGGGTGCTGAGCCATCCCTCTGTGGCTGCCTGAGTTGGTCCCATACAGGCGTCCCTTCCCTGAAGGCTGATCCGGCCCTGCCCATGGCACGCGTGGGAGCAGCTCTTGCCCAGGCCAATGGCCGGAAACGCCACAGTGGCTCCTCTGGCTGGAGGAGGATGACACCTGGGCCTCATGCAGTTTGTAGGAAAGGAAGGATGCCACGGGGTCAGATCGCATGTGGGGGAGATTTGGTACAGAAACTAACACAGGAATTAAGGTGGCAGAAACGTCACGTAAGGTGAGGCGTGTGTCTCCTGGCCTCTCATCTATCTCAGGTCTGAACTTCGCATAGCATGAGGCTGCAGTGCTGAGACTCAGCCCCTCCCCGGGGGGCCCACAGCCTACGCCACTCACTCTGCACGTGGCATTCTTGGTTTCTGCATCTTTGAGCAGAATGCTAGACACATTGGTTTACCCTCTGCTCAATATCCCTTTAACAAATCACCATGCAAAACATTCCAGCCGGGTACAGCTCCCCCGACGCCGGGACCCCATACCGGGTCCTCCACTCCCTTCCCTCTGCCGGGTTTGATGTGACCAATATCCAGAGTTCACTTCAGAAAGGGCAGGGTGAGAGGAAGGATAGCATGGGGGTCCCTGGCCTGCGCCAACCCTGGGGCAGACGCCAGAGGGTCCAGCCCCCCCTGGGAAATCCTGCTTGCCCTGCCCCAGCACCCATTCTGAGCCACAGCCAAACTCTGGGAGGGCCGTGCTCAGAGTTTTCCAGTCCCTGGGCCTCAGGAGTGAGCCCTCCAAAAGTTGGTGGCGAGGGCTCACTAGCAGCTGAAGGCTGTTGTCATTAGATAGAGCAGTCCCAGGGAAAAGGCTGCTTGAAGCAATATGGGAAACCCCAGACTGGTCTTTCTGCAAAAGCTGAGTCACGCCAGCCTCCCAAAGCTTCTGCGGGGCCACACCCGCCCCAGCACTGGGGCTGGGGAATCCCTGGGGTCTACTTGCTGCTCCGCTCGGTGGGTGGGACTGGTCTTCACCATGGCGGTGAACATGATTTGCACCCCCCTCCACCCCACCCTGCCCGGCTCTGGTCCTGCATCTTGCCATCTCTCCCTTCTCCTCCAGCAAGACTCCTGCCCTCACAACCCACCGGCCCTTTAAGTCCCAGCGCCTGGGAAAGGCACCTCCTGGGCAGGGAGCCACACAGCCAGGCACCACCAGCCAGGCCCTGCTCTAGGCTGTCAGGGCACAGAGCTGAGTCTAGGCAGAGAGGGGAGCTCTGTGGTCAGTGCTAACTTGGCCAGGAGCCACCAGCCCCTGTGCTGTGGCCATTTGATGTTGGCAGAGCCCTGGGCCATCCCTGCAGCCCCAGTTCCTGGGGTACTAACTGCAGGGAGGGCTCTGTGCCCCTGGCCTCCCTGCCACGCGATGGTGTGCGTTCACTCTGATTTTCCACCCCAGGTCTCGGGCAGGCATTGTCGCTTTCTGTCCCAGAGATGAGGGGAATAGGGTGGCCAGGAAGAAGGAAATCCTTCACTCCAGCAATCAGATTCCCACCAGTACTGGGGCGGGCTCCAGTTCAGGGACCAGGAGGCACCATGGAGCCCATGGGCTTGTTCCCAGGGGAGCAGAGGCCTTGTGCAGACCTCGCCTCCTGCGGTGTGGGGGGATGAGATGCCTGGAGGGGCAGGAGGGAGAAATGGCCCACTTGGTAACAGACATTACCGCGTGTCAGCCCTGGCCAGCAGGGGACAGACCAGCTCTGCCCCTGCCTCCCCAGCCCTGTCCTCAGGCCAGGAGGACACTGGCCCCTCCACCCCTCATTCCTTCTGCTTCCGAGAGCACCTGAGCTTCAGTGAGAGCACAGCGGCGTGGCCGGGGAACGAGCGGCACCTGGAGCGAGTCCACCATCAAGAAGAGCATGGAAGTGCCCGGGGCGGATGGTCGGAGTAGGGGCTTCAGGGCAGGGGGAGGCGGTGGGGGCAGCTGGCGGGGAGGGGTGAAGTTCCAAGGGTGCACTGAGAAGGGGGCTGGGGTGGAAGGGGAAAACGGCAGTGTGTGGCAGCCCCTCTGCTCTTATCTTTCTCCCCATGCCCCTTGGGAGCCACCATCCAGCCCCTGGCCTGAAGCACCCACAGGGAGTCCATCCACCCCACTCCCAGCAAATGGAGCTGCTAGGGGCCTCCGACCGCACTGCCGGCTAATCACGAGCCACGCTTCCTGAGTGCGTGCTGGGTGCCTAAGACCTCGCGTTTCACGTATTCACAGCCCGCCTCTGAGGAATGTACTATCATCTCCTTAATGACAGGACATCGGGGCCCAAGAAACTTGCTCTGGGGCCTCAGGAGAGGGGGAGCTGGCGGCCAGCTTTTCTGGGGGCAGCCCTTGCCAGTTACAGCCATGAAACTCGTCAGGGATAGAGCTGAGAAAACAAACTCTGAAGGCTGAGCTCTTAACCACCAAGCTAGAGGCCTCCCGCGGTCCTGTTGACCTCCGCCTGGGAGGCCGCCCAGACCCCCGTGCCCATGCTCCCTCTGCCCTCCAGATGCACAAATGCTTGTGGTCAGAACCACGCCCTGCTCTTCAGTGCACTAGTGTCCCTTGTAGAGTTCTCTGTCCTGACTTCTGCCCCGTCACTTGGGAGTGAGTTCTGTGCACTGTCTCTCTGTCTTCACCCAGGGATGTGAAGGGCTGATGACTGCAGAGATGCTGGATGGGACAGCATCAGTCTCGGCACTCTTGGGAGGAGACCCTCAGAGGAAAGCCGGGACCCCGTCAGACTGAGCTAGCAATACACCAGGCCCGGAGCTCCCAGTCTGTTACTGCAGCGTGCCTGCAGAAAGCGTCTGCCATCAAGATGATGGTGGACGTCTTCTTTCTCCAGGTGCTGCTGCTACTGCTTTGGAGCCCTGGGAACGCTGCAATCTCCTTCCACAGACAATGTGCTCTCCAGGTGCGTGGAGTGCCTCAGCCAACAGGCTCGGGCTGCAGCCACAGAGGCCACGTGCTCCAGGCACTGAGCCAGCGGTATGGGGGTCTGTCCCTTGCTCCTGCGACAGCATTCTTGGCCCTGAGCGGCTGTTGGTGTGGCAGCAGGGCCCTATCAGATCTGCTTCACAGCTGACCAGTTCTCCTTCCCTCTCTCCCCTCCCAGGGGTCCGATCCCCACTGTGACCTGAAGGCTGTCCCTGTCCAATCCCGCCCCTTCCTCTTGGGTATCACCTCCCACCCAGCTTTCTCTCAGCATCTACTTGCCTGAGGATGGAAACTGACACTCTGTCCTGTGCTGAGTAATACCAAGAGGAAACCCAGAGGACTTTTCTTTTTTGTTTGTTTGTTTTCATTTTAGAAACAGGGCCTCACTCTGTTGCCCAGGCTGGAGTGCACTGACAGGATCACAACTCAGCACAGCCTCAACCTCCCGAGGTCAAGTCATCCTCCCACCTCAGCCTCCTGAGGAGCTGGGACCACAGGCACACACCACCATGCCTGGCTAATTTTTTTATCTTTTTTATTTTTTGTAGAGATGAACATCTCACTGAGTTGCCCAGGCTGGTCTTGAACTCCCGGTGGCCCAGGCTGGTCTTGAACTCCCAAAGGACTTTTGAACAAAAATGCCCAAACTCATTGTTCACCATGGAAATGCAAAACCAAAATAACACCGAGGTATCGTTTTATACTATTAGACCGGCAAAGCTTTGGAGGCTAGATCCTGCCCAGTGTTGGCGGGGATGCAGCAGGGTGGCCAGCAAGCCCTGCTGTGGGATTCAAGTGTACCGCCGGGAAGACCTCACCACAGGCCCAGCTTAGGCAGGAGCTCTGTCCCTACGGTTCGGTCCCCAGATCTCTCTCTAAGGAAACCCTCATTTAGGCTCAGAGCGCCATGTTTGAGGATATGAGAGTGGTTTGTCATGGCGACAAGTTGGAGGTCACTGGGATTCCATATTTTGGGAAGCAGGTGGGCGAAATGCAGGGCTGCCACAGTGGGGACCCCAGGGCACCGGAGCCACATGTGCAGCAACGTGGGGCGACCCAGGATGGAGCTGGGTGGAGAGAACGTGCCAGCTCACATCTCAGTTAAAACACGCACATGACAACAGCACACTCGCCCCTGAGACTGCACAGGAGCCAGTCCGTGGCGCGGAGGGAGCCAGCAGTGCTGTCTCATTCGCCTTCCGCAGTCCAGCTTCCAGCCCTGCGCTGTCCTCACACGAGAGTCCCTCAGGTGTGCGGAAACCTCGACTCTTCACACCCCGCCTTGGACACCTACAGCGCAAACAGGCACTCTCCCAGAGCCAGAGCTGTCCCCAAGCCCCTCCCCTGGCCTGTGTGCGGGTGTCTGAGTTGGTGGAGGCCAGCCCCAGGCTCTGCTTCCCTGTGAACCGGGGTCTGGGCCGAGTCTGACCTGGAGGCCCGGGGCCGGGGCCAGAGCCGGAGAGGTCACATCATTCCAGGAGTTCGGAAGGACCCAACAGCTCCCCTGAAGCTGGCTGTGACCTGGGCCTGTCAGAAGCAGCCTGAGAGGAGGGTCGCAAGTGACCCAGACCTGGGAAGGAGGGAAAGGTTTGAATTTTGCAAAACAAAACAAAACAAAACAAAAAAACAAAAAACCTTTGCCCTTTTCCCTTGACCATGGGGGGACAAGATGGGCGTGAGGCCTCCCGACCATGAGAGGAAGGCCACCTGGCGAAGCTGCAGTCCCAGCATTATCTGTATGTTAAATTGATGTTTTAAATCCGAGTTGCATATCCAGGTAATTGAAGAATAAATAACAAGCACGGGGGGCACCATGGTGATGGGCTGGGCCAGATTCTCTGCAACCCCCTTTCCAAACCTCTGGTTCCGTGAGGACCAAAAATGACCACCCCAGACTATTCCAGAAACAGCCTGGGGATTCTGAAAGTTTCCCAGAACACAGGCAGTGAAAGGGAGAGAAGCTCAGCCCTTCCGGTGGGGCCGGATGGCTCAGAGCAGGAGGCAATGCAGATCCGGGGGCGCCACGGCCAAGTACCACAGACTGGAGGCTTGCACAGGAGAAGCGGGTTTCCTCACGATTCTGAGCGGGAAGGCAGAGCTACATGCGCAGGCAGGGCTGGGCTCCCCAGACGCCTCTCTCCCTGGCTTGGAGACAATGTGTTGTTCTCCCCGGGCCCTTTCCTGTGCGGGTGCCCACGTCCCCATCAGGACACCAGTCAGATAGGAGCAGGGCCATCCAGTGACCTCACTTAACCTTAATCACCTCCGGAAAGTCCCTATCTCCAAGCACAGTCACGTTCTGAGGTCCTGGGGGTCAGGGCTTCAACTTACGAATTTTGAGAGCACTCAAGTCAGCCCATAACAGTGGACTTTGAAATAATCTTTTAGGAACTGGACTCCCCGAGAATGCTTTAGAAAATGCCAGCCTCGTTCTGTTGCAAAGGGGGAACTGAGGAAGAGGGGGCTGAGTTTTCACAGGGGGAGGAGCCCAGTGGCAGGAAGTGACAGTGAGAAACTGCAGCAAAAAGCAGAACCAAAGGCCAAAGGTGACTATGTGGTCGCCAGTTCGCCTTCCCCGTCAAACCTTGCTGGGTTTGGTGTTTCATTTTCATTTTCAAAAACACCATTCAGGCCAAATGCAGTGGTTCATGCCTATAATCCCAGCACTTTGGGAGGCCGAGATGGGAGGATTGCTTGAGCCCAGGAGTTGAAGACCAGCCTGGGCAACACAGCAAGACCCTGTCTCAAAAAAAAAAAAAAAAAAAAAAAAGGCCAGGTGCAGTGGCTCATACCTGTAGTCCCAGCACTCTGGGAGGCCGAGGCAGGCAGATCACCTGAGGTCAGGAGTTCGAGACCTGCCTGGCCAACATGGTGAAACCCCATCTCTACTAAAACTACAAAAATTAGCCAGTCATGTTGGTGGGTGCCTGTAATCTCTGCTATTCGGGAGGCTGAGGGTGAAGAATCACCTGAACCCAGGAGGCGGAGGTTGCAGTGAGCAGAAATCGTGCCATTGCACTCCAGCATGGGCGACAGAGCTAGACTCCGTCTTAAAAAAAAAAAAAAAAAAAAAAAAAAAACCCAGGCGTGGTTGTGCACGCCTGTAGTCCCAGATAATTGGGAGGCTGAGGCATGAGGATCACTCGAGCCTGGGAGGTCAAGGCTGCAGTGAGCTGTGATTGCACCACTGCACTCCAGTATGGGTGACAGAGCTAGATCCTGTTTTAAAAAAATAAAGTCATCATTCTGTCATGTATGTGTATATGGTTTCATGTGTTAATTAAGGTATAATTTTACATACAGTAAAACTCACCATTCTTAGTGCAGAGTTCTCACAAAAGTGTACAATTGTGTGGCATCCACCACAATCCCTACATAGAAGAATCCCATCATGCCCGGAATTTCCCTGGGCCCTTCCATAGCCCCCCAGTCCCTCACCCCCTGAATTGTTTTCTGACACCCCGCCACCCTTTCTTTTTGAAGTGGTTGTTTTGCAGGAAACATCACCTTCTCTCATTTTACAAATACTGCAGATAGATTTTGAAGCCCAAAGCATCATAGAGGCAGCAAATCAGGACAGGAAGGATTGAGGTGGGGGACTCTACCCTGACTGTAAGAAGCACTTGAGAGACCTGCAAAAAGCGAACAGGAGAGGCAGAGACTGGGAGCGCCAGTTGGTACAGGTCCTGCCCTGCATGACAGGGCCAGTGGCCCCCACAGTGATTAGGATAAAATCCAACTGCTCACCCAGGCTGCTGGAGCCTCCCTGACTTCAGGCAGCCCCACTGGCCCCTTGCCCACTGTGCCCCACTGTCCAAGCGCTCGCCTGCCCTGGGAGGGACCCCTGCAGCTTCCTGTGCCCAGGTGCACGTACCTCTCTTTTCCCATCTGGGCGCCTGCTGACTTTGCACCATGAATTTGAACACCACCCTGCAGATGACCTGGCCTCAGCCCATGAAGTTTCCCTTTCGTCCTCTGCAGGGCACCAGCCCCTAACGCCGTCTGACCGTTTCCCTGCTCACAGGATCTTCCATTTGCTTAACCCCGGAAGTGCGAAGCCTGAGTGAGGAGCGTGCAGGAAACAAGCCCCTGTCCTCGTGGAGGCTACATTCCGAGAGGGGAGGCAGGCAACACACACACAAACGACCCCATAGTATGTCATGCTGCGATGCCGGCTGTGGAGGAAAATGAAGTGAGGCCCGGGGAAAGCCAGAGGCCATGGGGAGGAGGAGCAGGGACGGGGCAGAATTTGCTTAGAGCAGGGCAGGTCACGTCGGACTCTGCGGGCCACTGAAAGGAACTTGGCTTTTATTGGGAGGATGTTAAAGGGTGAGTGACATCCTCTGACCTTTTATAAAAGAAGCAAGAGTCTAGAGAGCCCAGGCAGAAGTGAGGGCAGCAGGTGGAGGCCCCACAGCAGGCTCAGGGAGTGAGCCCACGCCAGGGCGTGGAGCAACTGGAGGCTCCAACAGGGCTGGTGGGAGTGCCGAACGGTGTGCATCACCTTGGAAAGCAGGCAGTTTCTAATACCATGAAGCTCGTCCAGCCCTATGTTTCGCAGTTCCAGTCCTAGGTATCACACTCAAGAGAAGTGAAGACGCCCACAAATGGCTCTGCAGCAGCGCTGTCCGTGAGAGCTGCATCTGGGGATGCATGAATTGGCCTGTCATTCCAGCATTTTGGGAGGCCGGGGCGGGAGCATCGCTGGAGCCCGGAGTTCGAGACCAACCTGACGCCTCCAGAGGTGGAGACACCTCCCCCCCCACCCCCGCCTCCACCTCTACAAAAAACTGAAAAAGAAATTAGCTGGGTGTGGTGGTATGCGCCTGCAGTCCCAGCATTATCTATATGTTAAACTTCTGTTTTTAATCAGAGTTGCATATCCAAATAATTAAAGAATAACAAGCACAGAGACTAGTGAGGGGCTGGGCCAGATTCTCTACAACCCACATGGCTTCACCCATTTTCCAAACCCCTGGTTTCGTGAGGACCGAGAATGACCATCCCATACTATTCCAGAAACAGCCTGGGGATTCTGAATGTTTCCCGGAAAGTCATTAGGAATTATCCCAGCGGCGCTGGAGTTAAGTGGCTAACTTAAAGTTGGACGACACTGTCTGGAACAGTCGCGTAAGGGATAAGGGTGGAAACTCCGGTACTCACTGCGCTGCTGGCTCCCCGCCCCTCTCCACCGCCCCGCGCGGGCGCGGGCTCCCCGTGTCCCCGCAAGCCGCCGGGGGTGGGCCGGGGCGGGCCGGGGCGGGCCCAGGCGTGGGGGGCCGAAGGAGGAAGCGCGCGGGGCGCCATAAGGAGGAAGCGGGTATTCGGCGGTGTCCGCGCGCCTGGGAGACGCTGCCTCGGCCCGGACGCGCCCGCGCCTCCGCGGCTGGAGAGTGGTGAGTGCCCCCGCGCCCCTCCCGGGATACGCGCCGAGCCCCAGCCCGGGACCCCTGCCCGCCCGCCCGCCTGCCCCGGCGTGGAGCTCAGGGCCCGCCGCCCGCCCTGGGCCCGACCGCGGTGGGAGCCGGAGGAGGGGAAGAGGGGAGGAGGGGGTCAGAGCCTGGCCTCAGCACCGACCCGCGGGCCGCGCCTCGCCCGCCTCCCCTCCGCCCCGGCGCCCTCCTCGGCGCGGCCTGCAGTGCTGAGGGTCGGGTCCGCCTCGGAGGCGGGGAAGGCTTTGTTGTGTCCTCTCCACGTGGCCTGGGGACTCAGGGGAGGGGTTCGGGGCGCGGGGAGGGTGGGGGAGGGGCCGAGGCCAGCCCCAGAGAGGAGAAAACCCGCGGGCCTGGCCGGGCGCAGGCCGCCCTTCCCTGCGGATCGGAACCGCGGCCCACACCGTGGTCTTTCCAGCACCGCAGACACCTGCCGGCTCCTCCGGAGCGGAGCTCAGGGCTGACCAAGCGCGGTCAGAGTGGCCGCCTACGGGCACTCGCCCGCGCCTTAGAGCGCTGGCAATGATGTGCAGATCCTCGCTGCTGCTGCTGCTGCTGCTGCTGCTGCTGCTGGGATGCTGCTGAGTGGCTGAATGACCTCAGGGGACCCTGGGAGAGCCCTGAAGCCCTCAGCCACCAAGTGGCTGGGCTGGCAAGGGTTCATTCATTCATTCAACAAATACGAATGTGCAGCTTGTGCTGGGGTCATGATGGCTCTGGTGGGCAGCGAGGGGCCGGCCGGAGGAGCACAGTGCGGGCTCTGTAAGTGGGCTGAGGGCTGGGCCTTCTGGGGCTGGACCGGCCTTCACCTGCAGGCGGGGTTGGGGCAGGTGAGGAGCAGATGGACCCGCCCGGAGCTCTTCCACCTTCCCGTGTTTACACCTCCTTCCTGGAACCTTATCCACACCGCTCAGTCCTCGCTCTTACTGTGGGGGAGCTGCGGAGGATGTGGTTCTTCCACATTCCATTTCCACCCGCGCTGGGCAGGCTCTGAGATGGGGAGAGCTCTCCTGGGCCTGAATGTGTGCCGTCCTGGGGCCCTGCAGTCCCTTGGGAGTGATGACTGAGACCAGATTCCCTGAGCTGGGGTCTTAAGGGCTTGGGGAGCGCAGAGGGATCCTCTGGCATCAGGAGTTGAGGTAGACAGCTCCAGGGAGGCACTGCTGGGAGGAGGACCCTGGCCAAGCCTCTGCCTGTGGCCCGGAGTGTGTGTCCCTGCCCCTTCTGCCCCTCTTGCCCGGGGAGGGAAGAGGAAACCAGAGGTCAGCAGTTCGTGGCTGGGGTTTAAAGGCAGGGATCTTCCAGGACGGGCACAGGGAACATGAGGAAGCAGCTAGTGTCTCTGTTCGTGAGATGTGAGAGTGGCGACTGGGGTGAGGGGTGCAGAGACCTGCCATGGCTGGGGTGAGGTGCTGTTGGTGCTTCTGGGGAGGTTGGGCAGGATAGACGGTGGCTATCAGGTGGTCTCAGGGTTGTGCAGGGACTTGCCAGAGAGGGAAGCGGGGCATGTCCCCAGGATGGTACGGGGCGGGGGGGGGGGGTGTCCTAGGAGGAGGGTGCCTGGGTGGGAAGAGGTGTTGCATGCCCAGCTCAAAGGCCTTGCCTAGGGGTGCGCACAGGCTCAGCTGACGTGAGGATGTTGATGGAAGGACTGAGGGTCCCACTCATTTGCAAGTGAGAACTGCCTGCCCAGCAGCCCCAGCAGTGCCTGGGCCCCTGGACTGACAAGGATGGATGAGGGTGATGGAGGCGGATGGACATTTGATGCCGGAGCCTGCCTTCCAGGCAGAAGGGCCGTGAGTCATCCTCTCTCCAGTGCCAAGTGGAGAGGCTGCGTTATTCATTTTCAGGGCTGAGCAGGTCCTCGACGTGACCGAGGACTGTGCACGTTGTTTGAGGCAAACTGGAGCGCTGGCTCTGTCAGCCCGTGAGAGACCTCCCTCTAGAGCTGTGGCCTCTGGAAATGCCTCCCGTGGTTGACATCTGGTCACCACTTGCCGACTGGGGTGTGGAGGGCAGCGCAGGCCTGGAGTGTCCCCGAGAGCAGCTGGGCATCTGCCCCTGCCCACCCCACAGGGCCTCCCACTCACAGGGTCTACTTAGCAGCTCCATGGTTGCCATACCTTGCAGACCGCCCTCAGCGGCCACATGTATCCTTGCCCCAAGCCAATGACAGGTCCGAAGAAGACACTGATGGAGCTGAAGCGCAGGACAGAGACAAGCACCTGTGTGCCGGACGCTCATGGAGCACTTGATGTGTGCTGACTGGCTCATTTGGACGTCACGGTGGTCAGACTAGGGTAGTATCCCCATTCTCCAGATGGTGAAACTGAGGCAAGGAGAGGCTAAGTAACTTGTCCGAGGTCACAACCGAGGGAGTCGGACTCCAGGGTTTTGGCTCCGAGCATCATGCACGCTGCCCAGACTTCTCCTCCACATGTCACACCTATTAGGCCACTGGGGGTACGGAGCCTTTCTGTGGCCTCGCTCCCCTCTGAGCCTCTGGGAGGGAGGCAGCCCAGGTTCCAAGGCAGCGAGTGATGTGCGCGGGAGAAGGGAAGCTTCCGGGGCAGGGGTTCAGAACCCTCCCAGTGGGGTTTTCCCCAAGAGCCACTGCTGGCAGGTTCCTACACACCCATCCAGCCCCAGCACAGCCTGCCTCTTTTCCTTCTCTTCCTCCTTTTCTCTTTCTGCCTGCGTTGGTCCAAAATGGGGAAGTTTCACATAAAAGGCAAACGGGCCACAAAGCAGCTATTTCTAGAGGTGCTGCTGCCTTGCAGATTGAATTCTTGGTTGGCTTTTTAGGTGTTTGTTTTCGGGGTCCTTTTCTGTAGAAGAAGCTATCAACGGCCAGGCACAGTGGCTCACGCCTGTAATCCCAGCACGTTGGGAGGCTGAGGTGGTGGATTACCTGAGGTTAGGAGTTCGAGACCAGCCTGGGCCACATGGTATAACCCTCTCTCTATTTAAAAAAAAAAAAAAAAAAAAGAAGCAGCAGCTATCAACTAAGAAAAGGAGGAAGTGGCTTTGGGAGGCTGAGATGGGAGGCTTGCTTGAGTCCGGGAGATCGAGGCTGTAGTCAGCTGTGATTGCACCGCTACACTCCTTGAATCCTATCAGCTTGGCAAGGGCAGGGGTGGGAAAGGGGAAAGACCACCATCTGGATCACAGACCAGGCCTGAAAGGGGGCTGGTTACTTTTAGGCACGTAGAGTAACTGGAAAGACACGCTGTCCTAGTGGAAGCCGTGGGTGGCCTCTGTGGCTGCTGTGGCCCCCGGGGAGGAGGAGATACCTGTCTTCTGGGGCTGGGGCTCAGTCTGGCTCCGGGTCTGGATCGCCAGGGAGCTTTCCGCAGAGCATCCTGCCTGGGCTTTGCCTGGTCTGCATGGGACCCCCAGCCTGTGGCTCAACCCGCTTCTGTGCTCACAGCCATGCTGGCCCTGGGGGCAGTCCTTGGCTTCCCTCCTCGTTGGCTTAACAAACCCTCTTTCGTCAGAGGAAGGAAAGTGTGTGCTGTGGCCTGGTGGAACAGGCTGGGCTTGGGGGTTCCAAATGCCCCGTGTGCTTGGGGACAGCCGCTGAACCTCCCCACCGCTGTCATGGCCCTTGGCCAAGAGCTTTCATCCGAGGCGGGCAGTAGTTGCTGTTTCTGTTATGGGGTACCTCTGCATCTGTGTTTGGTTTAATTTGTGTAACTGAATGTCTCATTTTATTTCTCACATTCATTCTGTGAAATTCCCCTGTATCTGGGTGAGCGTTCAGGTGACTACAGCCCTGGGTCCGGGATGGGCGGTGTTCCAGGAGCTCCTGCTTAGGCCTCTCCCATTCTCCCCCAAAACCAAAGAGAAGGGAAAACCCTCTGTAAGTGGATGTCACATGTCAGGTGCTTTTTCTGACACTGCATGTGATCGCACAAGGCAGGGAGTATCCCCTTTTACAGATGGGGAAGGTGAGATCACATTGCAGGTTCAAAGTCTGACATGACCCGTCCACCTTTACAGCTTCCTTCTCTGGGCTGGGAGTGCCTGAGGGCTTTTAAAAATGCAGATGGACTTGGGGGACTGAGCTTCTCTGGGGTTGCAGTGTTTTTCTAGGGAGAGCCATCTGGGGTCAGGGCCGGGGTGGGGACAGCAGGAGAACAGGACAGGAGTGGCGACCCAGGGCCAGGGAAGGGAGTAGGCAGGGGCAGCATATGGGGGTGGAAAGAAAGGGGCCAGTGGCACGAAGGCCCCTGGGAGGCAGCAGCGTGTCCCTCCTGGGGGTAAGTCCCGGAGAGTGGCCATCCCTGAGGAGCTCTGGTCCTGTGACAGTGAGGCTGGGCCTGAGAGCACCGGAGGCCAGCGGGCAAGTGTACCATCCCCCCAGCCCGGTGGGGCACCACGTGACCAGGCCTCGCGTGAGGACTGGGAGTGGCTTCTGCACCGGCTGGCATCTCCCTAGAGACAGGAAGGTGGGGTGCCTTCTGGGTTCAGCTGGGAACTCTGAGCTTTGGGTGCTGGAGGTCACTGTGCTTGGGCTGGCTGCTGCCTGGGCCCAGCTGCCTGTGTGTGTGGAGTCAGTAGAGGGACCACAGCCAGGCCGGGCACTGTCCTGGCCCCGGAACCGAGGCAGGCGTGCTATGAGAAGATAACATTGCCTTGACAACTGTCCCCAGGATCCTTTCAGCAGGCACTTCCTTGCTGTGCCCTGGAAAGGTGGGGTGGCACTCTGGATGACAGCACAGCCTCAGGGTGCTTCTCTGTGGCCCACACGCCCTTCCGGCGCGATGGCCACCTCCGTTCCTGTTTCCCCAAGCCCCACTTCCCCTGAAATCCAGGCAGGGAGAGATGGGGCCTGGCTGTGAGAACCCTGGCCCCAGGTGTCACCATTTCTCCAGAAGCCTTGTTTCTCCCTCTGGGTATCCCTGAGGACCCCTGCAGACATCCAGCCCCAAACCCGGCCGGCTGAGCAGGGAGCCCAGCTGGGGTCCTTGGTGGAAGGGTCGCCCGTGTACTCACACCGGCAGCCAGCCGCTCCTGGGTCATCAGTCCCTCCCTCCGCAGGAGAGGCGAGGCGTTTCTGCCAGGGGCCGGGTGGCATTTCTGCCAGGCAGGGGCACGGCGTTGGCGCGGCACAGGCCCTGCTGTGCTCTGTGAGGGCTCTGCCCTGACTTGGACTCTGTCTGGGACGTGGTGACAGGCTTGTTCTTTATTTATTTATTTTTGAGACAAGTCTCGCGTGTTGCCCAGCCTGGAGAGCAGTGGCACAATCTCGGCTTACTGCAAGCTCCGCCTCCCGGGTTTACGCCATTCTCCTGCCTCAGCCTCCCGAGCAGCTGGGACTACAGGCGCCTGCCACCACGCCCGGCTAATTTTTTTTTTTTTTTTTTGAGACGGAGTCTCGCTCTGTGGCCCAGGCTGGTGTGCAGTGGCCGGATCTCAGCTCACTGCAAGCTCCGCCTCCCGGGTTCACACCATTCTCCTGCCTCAGCCTCCCAAGTAGCTGGGACTACAGGCGCCCGCCACCTCACCCGGCTAGTTTTTTGTATTTTTTAGTAGAGACGAGGTCTCACCGTGTCAGCCAGGATGGTCTTGATCTCCTGACCTTGTGATCCGCCCGTCTCGGCCTCCCAAAGTGCTGGGATTACAGGCTTGAGCCACCGCGCCTGGCCATCAATTTTTTGTATTTTTAGTACAGACGGGGTTTCACCATGTTAGCCAGGATGGTCTTGATCTCCTGACCTCATGATCCGCCCGCCTCAGCCTCCCAAAGTGCTGGGATTACAGGCGTGAGCCACCGCACGGCCCAGCCTTGTTCATTATGACAGAGTCTACAGAGAGTTCAGGGAGGGGCGGACCAGGGGCAGACAGAGGCTCCCCAGGGATTGTGGAGTAGCTGAAGGACACCTGCCTTCCGCTGCCAGCCACTACACCCCACCCAGAAGCCCAGGGCCTGCACACGGGAGGGAGGCAGGACTCCCGGGTCACGGAGGCCGGGAGCATCGGGGTCCACTGACTTCCGGGGCCTGTGGTGGAGCCTCGGACCTCTGGGAGGGGGCCCCAGTCACCCGAAGAGGCCCTTGCCTCCTCATGCCCCCTCCTGCTGGTTGCCTTTTCAAAAACCATTTGTTTGAGACATACTGCACATGCCATAAAATTCACCCATTGAAAGTGTACAGTTCAGTGGCTTAGTATCTTCACAGTGTGCAACCATCACCACCACCTACAGGGAGAACATTTCAGCGCCCCAGAGAGAAGCTCCATGCACACCAGCGGGTCCTCCGCAACCCTGGCAGCCCTGATCTGTCTGTCTGGATTTGCATGTTTAGCACCTTTCGTGCTAATGGAATCACACACTCGGTGGCCTTTTGTGACTGACTTCTTTCATGTAGCATATTTTCAAGGGTCACTCATGTTACAGCAGGTGTTTGTGTTTCATTCATTTTTTATTTTGTATTTTTTGTAGAGATGGGGTCTCACTGCATTGCCCAGTTTGCCTCAAACTCCTGGGCTCAAGTGATCCTCCTGCCTCGGCCTCCCAAAGTGCTGGCCTTCTCTTGGCTACCAGAGGCGAATTCAAGCAGCACTGGGACTTTTCACTTTGTGGAGCCTGTTCCTCCGTTTTCTCTCTGTGTCTCGGCTTCCCCCGCCCCTGCGTCTGTGTTCTCTTGGTTTCTGGCTTGTCTATGGCCTGGTGGCGTTGGTGATTGAGCCTTGGTTTGTGGTCGTATTGTTGCTCATCTTTGTAGGCGGATGACAGAGATCAGTCCTCTGTGGCCAGATTCGGAGAATCTGGATGATTGAACTTCGTTCTCTGTGTCCTTAGCGTCTTTTGAGCTCAATTCGATTCAGAATTTTGCGTCCACCAGGAAGAACAACTCTTTGATACCTGGTGCAGGGAGTTTTCCAGTTTCCGTGTTTACTCTTGCCCTGGGGCTGAAGTTGTAATTCAGAAAGGCCTTTGCCTCTCACTAAGTTAACTTTCCTTGAGTCACTGGGTAAGGTCACGAAGTGTCTTGAATTGGAGGAAATCTATTCTGATTGGTTTGTGATTAGTTTATATAAGTAAATATTTCGAAGATTTGCAAAACATAAGAAAATCCTACTTCTAATAATTTATTTATTTATTATAATTTTTTTTTTTGAGATGGAGTCTCACTCTGTTGCACAGGCTGGAGTGCAGTGGCGTTATCTCGGCTCACTGCAACCTCTGCCTCCTGGGTTCAAGAGATTCTCCTGCCTCAGCCTCCCGAGTAGCTGGGATTACAGGCGTTCGCCACCACACCTGGCTAATTTTTTTGTATTTATAGTAGAGACGGGGTTTCACTGTGTTAGCCAGGATGGTCTCGATCTCTTGACCTTGTAATATGCCCCCCTTGGCCTCCCAAAGTGCTGGGATTACAGGCATGAGCCGCCGCACCCAGCCTATTATAATTTTTTTTTTTTTTTTTTTTTTTTTTTTGAGACGGAGTCTTGCTCTGTCACCCAGGCTGGAGTGCAGTGGCCGGATCTCAGCTCACTGCAAGCTCCGCCTCCCGGGTTCATGCCATTCTCCTGCCTCAGCCTCCCGAGTAGCTGGGACTACAGGCGCCCGCCACCTCGCCCGGCTAGTTTTTTTTTTTTTTGGAGACAGGGTCTCACTCTGTCAAGCAGTCTAGAGTGCAGTGGTACGATCATGGCCCACTACAGCCTCAAACTCCTGTGCTCAAGTGATCTTCCTGCCTCAGCCTCCCAAAGTGCTGGGATTACAGGTGAGGACCACTGTGCCTGGCCTATTTTTAAAATTTCTGTTTTAATTCTAACACAGAATATAGGGATAAAAGCCTACTTAATCAAACGCTTTTTGGTTCCTCAATAATTTTTATATATAAAGGGATCTAGAGACCAAAAAGTTTGAGAAGTGCTGCTTTGAGGGAAAAAAAACTTTTTTTTTTTTTTTTTTTTTTTGAGACGGAGTCTCGCTCTGTCTCCCAGGCTGGAGCAGCTGGGTTACAGGTGCACGCCATCATGCCCGGCTAATTTTTGTATTTTTAGTAGAGACGGAGTTTCACCATATTGGTCAGGCTGGTCTCAAACTCCTGACCTCAGGTGATCCACCCGCCTTGGCCTCCCAAAGTTCTGGGAGCTCACGAGCGTGAGCCACTGCGCCCGGCCAATGTAACTATTGTATAAAACAAAACATTTCTGTTGAGAAGAACAGCACTGCGTCCGTGTTTCTGCAGATCTCCTAGGTGTCTAAATGAATAGAGGATACCTGGATTCTCGCTGTTGCAGTATCTCTTTTTCTCAGCCTCTGGAAAAGTCCACTGTACGCTCGTGAGAGAGTGACAGAAGAAACTGTGTTATGGAAGCTTTTCAACCTCACAGATTCTCTGAAAAGGGCCTCAGGCACCCTAGGATATCCTGGTCCACACTCCCTCCTAAAGCAATTTACCTTTCCAGAATATGGTAAAAATGACGAAAAACATAGTGAAGGGCAAAACTAGGTATGTGCCTTTTATCGTCACGGTACCTGAGTCTGAAAAGCAGCAATGAATTATGTCACAATAGCAAAGTTTGCTCGTCTTGATGGTCTTGCCTTTGTTTACTCATTAATGCCTTTGCCTTCAAAGGGAAAGATTATGGCTGGCGCGGTGGCTCACGCCTGTCATGCCAGCACTTTGGGAGGCCGAGGTGGGCGGATCACGAGGTCAGGAGATTAAGACCATCCTGGCTAATATGGTGAAACCCCGTCTCCACTAAAAATACAAAAAAAAAAATTAGCCGGGTGTGGTGGCGGGCGCCTGCAGTCCCAGCTACTCGGGAGGCTGAAGCAGGAGAATGGGGTGAACCCGGGAGGCGGAGCTTGCAGTGAGCCGAGATCCGGCCACTGCACTCCAGCCTGGGCAACAGAGCGAGACTCCGTCTCAAAAAAAAAAAAAAAACCAAAGTGAAAGATTATTCTTTCCTTTCTGTGTAATCCACCTGGATGGCAGAGAGGTTCTGTATAGCAGAATCATTTTTAATGCTTTATGTTGACTTTATTATGTTCATGCTTATTTAAGGGGGAAAAACAAAGAGCAAAGGTTCTTCACTTGTGAAAGATCAGATTTGTTTTGTTAATGGATAATCGAGTCTTCCCTCTCAGACGCCGTGATCCTGCCTTAACAACTGTCCAGATTGCCTCTGAAACTGTCCCTGAGGCTCCGAGTGCCCCTGGATAATCACAAAGATTTGATCATTCACCTCATAAAAAGAAAAATACTATAAACATAATGAGGTTTGTTTTCAGTGTTACCTTGTGAGACCCGCACGGGAAGAGTGCTTGTTAAATCACAAGAGACGCTGGCCGCCGCTCCTTGGTTCAGTGTGTACATGTAAATGTTGTTCATGGAAATATTTCGGAAGTTCTGGGCTTGGCAGGAGGCCCCATGCTTGTCAGTGCCCTCCCCTGCTCTGTGTAGGATATTTTCTTTTTTTTTTTTTTTTGAGACGGAGTCTCGCTCTGTCACCCAGGCTGGAGTGCAGTGGCGCCATCTCAGCTCACTGCAAGCTCCGCCTCCCGGGTTCACGCCATTCTCCTGCTTCAGCCTCCCGAGTAGCTGGGACTACAGTCGCCCGCCACCACGCCCGGCTAATTTTTTTGTAGAGACAGCATTTCACTGTGTTAGCCAGGATGGTGTCAATCTCCTGACCTTGTGATCCGCCCACCTCGGCCTCCCAAAGTGCTAGAATTACAGGTGTGAGCCACTGCACCCAGCCCGTGTAGGATATTTTCATTCAGAAATTATCTGAATGAAATATTCAGAAATACCTGGCCAGATGCATTAGAAAATCGTTATGAAAAGAGACTTTGACTCTCCCCATGCTGATGTTGCCATGTGGGAAAGGATTGCCCGGTGTTTTCACCAGTGACTATTCAGAGCCTCTGGGTCCAGGCTTCCGCACTGACCATCACCTCAATGGCTCTCAGACCACCCCAGCGTGCCGGGCCAGGGCTTCGTGAGGGGTGGGAGCAGGCTCTGAGCCCCGCAGAATGCGATGGGCCACTAGGGAACTGAATTGTGGTGGTTTGCTTGGAATGTAGCTGACATTTTCACTTCTGTTTTCTAGCTGTAAGAGGAAATGCTTTCTCATTCTTAGTGTCTGTAATCCGTAATGATTTAGAAGGCTCTGCTCTGGTAGATGGATATGAAACTTTCTTTTTTTTTTTTTTTGGAGACAGAGTCTTGCTCTGCTACCCAGGCTGGAGTGCAATGGCGCGATCTCAGCTCACTGCAACCTCTGCCTCTGGGTTCAAGTGATTCTCCCGCCTCAGCCTCCTGAGTAGCTGGGACTACAGTTGCCTATCACCTCACCTGGCTAATTTTTTGTATGTTTAGTAGAGATGGGATGTAGAATAGAGATGCTGGCCAGGCTGGTCTTGAACACCTGACCTCAAGTGATCTGCCCTCATCAGCCTCCCAAAGTGCTGGGATTATAGGCGTGAGCCACTGCGCCCAGCCAGATGTGAAACATTTTTAAATGATATCACTGTCTCAGTGAACCCCCATTCTCACTGTCTCCTTATTTTTTGTGGTGATATAGTTATTTGTATAGGTTCGGTAAGAATGTGTCCTTTTTAAAATTGAAATTTGAAATTTAAAAAAGTTTAAACTTTAATAATAATAATGATTTTTAGAGATGGGGCTTCACTGTGTCATCCAGGCTGGCCTGGCCTTGAGCTTCTGGGCTTTCAAGCCGTCCTCCCACCGCAGCCTTCTGAGTAGCTGAGGTTACAGATGCACACCACTACACCTGGCTCTGGTTTTTTGTTTGTTTGTTTGATACGGGGTCTCACTCTGTCACCCAGGCTGGAGTGCAGTGGCACAATCTCGGCTCACTGCAACCTCCGCCTCCTGGGTTTAAGTGATTCTCCTGCCTCAGCCTCCCGAGTAGCCCGGACTACAGGCGCCTGCTGCCACGCCTGGCTAATTTTTGTATTTTTAGTAGACATGGGGTTTTCTCTATGTTGACCAGGCTGGTCTTAAACGCCTGACCTCAAGTGATCCACCTGCCTTGGCCTCCCAAAATGCCAGGATTACAGGTGTGAGCCACTGCGCTGGACCCACACCTGGCTCTTTTTTTTTTGAGCTGGAGTCTTGTTCTATTGCCAGGCTGGAGTGTAGTGGCGCGATCTCGGCCCACTGCACCCTCCGCCTCCCAGGTTCAAGCGATTCTGCTGCTTCAACCTCCTGCGTAGCTGGGACTACAGGCGCCACCATGCCCAGCTAATTTTTGTATTTTTAGTAGAGACGAGGTTTCACCAAGTTGGCCAGGATGGTCTCGATCTCTTGACCTTGTAATCAACCCGCCTCGTCCTCCCAAAGTGCTGGGATTACAGGTATGAGCCACCATGCCCGGGTCACCTGGCTCTTTTTTAAGTGTATATTTTTTTATCGTGGTAAAATAGATATAGCATAAGATTTCCCATTTTAAGCATTTTTAAGCATACAGTTCAGTGGCATTCAGTGTAGTCACATTGTCATGCAACCATCACCCCCAACCATCTCCAGAACTTTTTCACCTTTCAAAACAGAAACGGTACCATTAAACGCTAACTTGCCGCCCCCAGCCCTTGGCAGGTGCCTTTGTACTTTCTGATCCTTGTGAAGTTGACTACTCTGGGCACCCCTTGGAGATAGAACCACATGTATTTGTCCTTTCACGACTGGCCTAGTTCACCCAGCATAGTGTCTTCACGTTCATCTGTGTTGTAGCGTGTGTCCATCGTATGTCACCCCACGTTTTATTTTTCCACTCATCCATTAGACATCTGGACTATTTTGGCCTTTTGTCTGCTGTGACCATGGGTGTGCAAATGTGTGTTCCAGGCCTTAGTTTTCAGTTCTTCTGCGTAATGCCCAAAAGCTGAATTCTAGGTCAAACGGTAGTTCTAGGTTTAATTTTTTGAGGGACTAGCTTCTGTGCCTTTTCTCAAACCGATATATAACTGGATAAGTTCCTAGTGCAGCCGGGAACAGCATTCGTTCCCTGGAATGCTGCATTTGTGAAGGACGCTGACCAGCCACTTCTGGAGGAACTGAGGTGACCGTGGACCAGTGCCTGCGAGGTCTCGGCCTCCTCAGAAGAGTGGCCCAGCCCCAGCTCACGGCGTGGCAGGAAGGTCACGTGCCAGCAGCTGGGGAACTTAAGCTCTTTGAGGCACCTCAGTAAGAGAGATAAGAGACTGAATGTGCAGACAGACATGACTGGACCCCATTACCTTCAAGGACCCCCGGGAGGCCACAGGCCAGCTTGTGGAGCCGGGTGCTGTCGCTAGCAACCATCCGGGAAGCCACACAGTAACTAGAATCTATGCTGTCAGCCTCACGTGGCCAGGGCTTGACTGACTGGCAGCTTCCTGAAGTTTTGTCTCTGCTTCCATCCAACTTGAGACCAAGTAGAGAAGCCATCGGTGCACCTAACAGATTGAAGGCTAGCTTCCCTTGGAGCCTCTGGTGGGCAAAGGTGAATGACAGCGGCCGAGTCCCTTGCCGTTGCGAGCTCTGAGAACACGCCCTTGCGTCTCCTTGAGGAGGGCTTCACTCACACGGGCCCCACAGGAGAAACCTGCTAGAATTGCTTTCTTTCTTTCTTTTTTTTTTGAGACAGGGTCAGGCTCTGTTGCCCAGGCTGGAGTGCAGTGGCGTGATCTTGGCTCACTGTAACCTCCACCTCCTGGGCTCAAGCAATTCTCCCCCAGTAGCTGGGACTACAGGCAAACACCACCATGCCCGGCTGGTTTTTGTATATATTGTAGAGACTGGGTTTTGCCAGATCGCCTAGGCTGGCCTTGAACGCCTGGGCTCAGGTGATCTGCCTGCCTGGCTTCCCAAAGTGCTGGGATTACAGGCGTGAGCCAGCGTGCCCGGCCAAAGCCTGCTGGTTTCTTAGGCTTGGTTTCCAGCCCTCAGAATAGCAGACTGTTGCTGGTGTTCAAGGGCAATCTAAGATTCCTTCTGAAGATAGCCAGGGAGAAGCTGCTTTTGTGCCCTCGTTGCTGTTTGATACTGCATGGCCCTAAATTAGTCAAAGAAGCACAAGGAGGCTTAGTTGAATTGAACTCTCGCTGCACTGTGTAATGGTCAGGGCAGTCTCATGAGTCCCGCCCTTCTTTCGAGTTAAAGAATCCTTTGCGGCCAGCGTGGTGGCTCACGCCTATAATCCCAGCACTTTGGGAGGCTGAGGGGGGCGGATCACGAGGTCAGGAGTTCGAGACCAGCCTGGCCAACATAATGAAACCCCATCTCTGCTAAAAATACAAAAGTTAGCCGGGCATGGTGGTGCATGCCTATAGCCCCAGCCACTTGGGAGGCTGAAGCAGGAGAATCACTTGAACCCAGGAGGTGAAGGTTGCAGTGAGCTGAGATTGCACCACTGCACTCCAGCCTGGGTGACAGAATGAGACTCCATTTCAAAAAAACAAGAAAGGAAGAAAGAAATGCGATTGAACTTTGCTCCGTGGAAAGCAACCAGTGCCTTGTGGCTGTTGGGCCCAGTTTTGCCTCAGTTTGTGAGCGCATTCCCAGTTTCCCCGTTGACTGTGCACACAGTTCGTGGACTCTTTTGAATGATTTCAACATCGCTGTTTCCCCTGTTAAAAATGAGTTGAATAAAACCTTTCACATGCATTCATTTAAGAACAATAACAGGCCGGCACGGTGGCTCACGCCTGTAATCCCAGTACTGTGGGAGGCCGAGGGGGGCAGATCATGAGGTCAGGAGTTCGAGACCAGCCTGGTCAACATAGTGAAACCGCATCTCCGCTAAAAATATAAAACTTAGCCGCACGTGGTGGTGGGCGCCTGTAATCCCAGCTAATCAGGAGGTTGGGGCAGGAGAATCGCTTGAACCTGGGAGGCGGAGGTTGCAGTGAGCCAAGATCATGCCACTGCACTCACGCCTGGGCGACAGAGCGAGACTCTGTCTCAGAAAAACAAACAAAAAACCAAAAAGGAAATTACCTTCTCCAAACCCTTTCTTTTTCTTTTCTTTTTTTGAGATGGAGTTTTGCTCTTGTCGCCCAGCCTGTAGTGCAGTGGCATGATCTCAGCTCACTGCAACCTCCGCCTCCTGGGTTCAAGTGATTCTCCTGCCTCAGCTTCCCAAGTAGCTGGATTACAGTCACACACCACCACACCTGGCTAATTTTTTGTTTTTGTTTTTGTTTTTGTTTTGTTTTGTTTTGAGACGGAGTCTCGCTCTGTCGCCCAGGCTGGAGTGCAGTGGCCGGATCTCAGCTCACTGCAAGCTCCACCTCCCGGGTTTACACCATTCTCCTGCCTCAGCCTCCCGAGTAGCTGGGACTACAGGCACCCACCACCACGCCTGGCTAGTTTTTTGTATTTTTTAGTAGAGACGGGGTTTCACCATGTTAGCCAGGATGGTGTCGATCTCCTGACCTCGTGATCTGCCCGTCTCAGCCTCCCAAAGTGCTGGGATTACAGGCGTGAGCCACCGCGCCCAGCCCACCTGGCTAATTTTTGTATTTTTAGTAGAGACAGGGTTTCACCATGTTGACCAGGATGGTCTCAGTCTCTTGACCTCGTGATCCGCCTGCCTCGGCCTCCCAAAGTGCTGGGATTACAGGCGTGAGCCACCGCGCCCGGCCTCCAAACCCTTTATTTTTCTGAAGACACCAAGGCCCAGAAAAGTGAAGTGTCAGGAATTCCTTCCCTGCCCCTCTCCTTTTCTGATTAATTCTTGGGCATTCTTCAACCCTGACCCAAATGGCACTGCCCCTTCTCTGGGTCACCAGTCTAGGTCACGGTGCCTGTGTGTTCACACTCTCCGGTTGGCTTGTTCCTTGGCGCTGCACAGAGCATGCCGTGAAGTTTGGGGGGTGGATCGACGTTCCTAGAGTAGCACATGCTTGTTTTCATGGTGTCCACTGTATTTATAATGGTATATTTTTGTAAATAAGCTCCACTGGGCCACGGACACATGGATCATTTTTGCCATTGTCCCTAGCCCTGAGTACAGTGCATGCACTGCCAGCAAGCCCAGCACGTCTACTGGTGGGAGAATGCCACCCCCAAAGCCACAGAGCGTGTCAGTGGTGGCCAGGGCATGAGTCGAGCTGGTTGTCCTGGCTTTGGGCTGGCGTGCCCTCCTGTGCCGCGTGTGGGTGACCTCGAGGTCGCATAGTGTTTAGGAGGTGTGTGTGCCTGGGGAACATAGTGACAGTCATTTGTTACTTAAGAATAAATTTAGCTGGGTGCTGTGGTGCACACCTGAAGCCCCACCTACTCAGAAGACCGAGGTGGGAGGATGGCTTGAGCCCAGGAGTTCAGGCCGAGGTAGGAGGATTGCTTGAGCCCAGGAGTTCTAAGCCAGCCTGGGCAACATAGCGACACTCCATCTCAAAAAAAAGAAATTCAGGCTGGGCACGGTGGCTCACGCCTGTAATCCCAGCACTTTGGGAGGCCGAGGCGGGCGATCATGAGGTCAGGAGTTCGAGACCAGCCTGCCCAACATAGTGAAAGCCCGTCTCTACTAAAAATACAAAAATTAGCCAGGTGTGGTGGCGGGCGCCTGTAGTCTCAGTTACTCAGGAGGCTGAGGCGGGAGAATCGCTAGAATCGGGGAGGTGGAGGTTGCAGTGAGCTGAGACCACGCCATTGTAGTCCAGCCTGGGTGACACAGTGAGACTCTGTCTCAAACAAAACAAATCAAAACAAAACAAAAACAGAAAAGAAATGCAGTGAGTCAGCTCTCGCCTGTGAGTGGGGACCAGGAAGGCAGGGATGATGTTGGCCCAGGAGAGGACTGCCCTGCAGAGATCTGGCCCTTACAGATCTTCCCCCCGGGAGCACCTGTGTGCTGTGCCTGTCCCCATGTGGCCCACGCCTCTATCTGACTGGCTGCGTGATGTTTTCAATGAGTTCCAGGACATTTGGCTTCCAGAGTGCATGGGAGGCCCACGGGCCTCAGAAGCAAAGCTGGCATCTGAGCATACTCGTGCGGGCCTGGCGCCCCCCACCTCAGCAGCAGCGAAGCTGCCCCTTGCCCTCCCTGGGCACCCTGGAGCCTCAGCCGTGTCTCTGAAACCAGGGCAGAAGCGCCTTCCTGGCGAGGCTGTGGTGAGGATTGGAGGGGAGGCCTGCGGAGGGGGCCTGGCGGTGCCTGCTGGGGTCCTTGTTGTCAGAGATGGTATTTGTCACCCCCGTCCGGCAGAGTCCTGGAGACTGGGGGAATGGCACATGCAGGGCTCGGCCCCTCACCCTGCTCACTGCTAGGGCCTCGGGGATCCTGGCTGTGAGCGTCCTGGCATGAGGGCAGCCTCACTGAGGTGAGGCAAGGGTATTTCCCATTCCCCACCTGCCTGGCTGTCTTCCCACTGGCCCTCAGAAGCCAGGAGGCATGAACTCCTGGCTGCCTGAGTTTCCTTCTTACTGGCAACTTTGTTTAAGGGTTGGGGTGGGGGTAGGGCCGCTATTGACTGGGGAGCCTCTGTGGTTTCCAGGGAGTCTGCGTCCACGCCCTCGGAGGCCCACTCACAGCTGCAATTGACTCATTCGATTTCTTCTTAAGTGACAAATGAAGCCAGAGGTTACCTGATGCAGGGCTGGTGCTCTGCCCGAAGTTGACCAGCCAGGCCTAGGAATGCCACTCCCTGCTCCTAAAGCCCTCCGAGGCCATTGCCCAGAGGAGGCGGCCTCATGTCCCAGGGTATGGGGCCCCCAGGGTCTGGGCCGTGCAGCCTCAAGGCACAGCCCAGGGGAGCTGCCCTCACTCTGTCCTCTCCCTAGACTGCCACACCACCTCGCCCCTGTGTTATCCCATATGATCATGGATTTGATAGCAAATGTCCCATGGGGGAGCAGGCGCGGTGGCTCACGCCTGTAATCCCAGCACTTTGGAAGGCCAAGGTGGGCGGATCAGGAGGTCAGGAGATTGAGACCATCCTGGCTAACACAATGAAACCCTGTCTTTACTAAAAATACAAAAAATTAGCTGGGCGTTTTGGCGGGTGCCTGTAATCTCAGCTACTCGGGAGGCTGAGGCTGGAGAATGGCGTGAACCTGGGAGGTGGAGCTTGCAGTGAGCCGAGATCGTGCCACTGCATTCCAGCCTGGGCGACAGAGTGAGACTCCATCTTAAAAAAAAAAAAAAAAGTCCCATCGGGGTATTCATCCCAGCCTTGTCTTTAGTGGTGACGATGTAAGCTATTCGCATGCCCCACACTGGGGTTAGTGGTATTCGCTGTGTATGTGACACACTGGCATGGGTCAGTGGTCTTCCTCTGTGATGTGACAATGTCGGTATGGGTCAGTGGCGTTCTGCTGTGTGTGACACACCGGTCTGGATTAGTGGGTGTTCCACCATGTATGTGACACTGGTATGGGTTAGTGGTGTTTGCTATGTATATGAACACACTGGTATGGACTTCGGCCCTGAACACTAGCGACACTTTGAACTGGATGGGTTGTGGGACTACCCTGAGCATTGCAGGGTACTCAGCAGTGCCCCCACTGCTACCTGGAGTGCCAGGAGCATGCACCCCGTAAATGTCTCCAGACAGCACCAGATATTTCCTGGGTGTCCAAGTCGCCCTGGCTGAGGACTGCATGAGTCTGGTGGGAGACTCGCTGCAGTGCCAAGGTGGCCGCAGTCTGCTTGTGACGCGGGCGTGTATCTGAGTCTGAAGGAAGCTGGTTTTTGTGAGCTGCCTCCCGAGCTCGGAGGTGACAGTGGGCACTTTCTCCACAGAGACCCCCGAAGTTGTTCCTTGGAGAACAAAGCGGCGAGGCGCGGGGGCTACAGACCTTGAGGCGGAAGCTAGGGTCTGGTCCACTGTGCCATGGCCTGGGCAGTGGCCCTGGGAGGTGCTGTGGCCTCTGTGGCCTGTATTGTGGGGTGGGCTCTGTCTTGCGCTTTGTCTCGTGTGGGTGCAGGCTCCCCTTCCTCCCCTGTGGAGCCGGCAGATGGCCCCGGAGCCGGGCCCTGGTGCCTCCCTGTCTGTCATGCAGCTCAGGTCCCTTCCTATGAAATGCACGGCCACACCCAGTGAGGGTTTCTCCTGGGCTCCCCAGTGGGAGAGTGGGGTGCAGCCTGCAGCGGTGCAGGGCCCCCAGGCCTGTGTGAGCCCCAAGGTGGGGAGGTGGATGAGGCGCCTGTCAGTGCTGCTTTCTGCCACCTCCTCTGCCTGGGCACAGGCTCTCTCCTCTGTTTGCTTTTTATTTCCTATGTATTCAGGAACCGTGTGAAATTGCCAGTGCCTGGTTTTGTCCTACAAAATAGCCATTTCATTTGGTTCAACCTGATACTGTGTCTATACACACACGCACAGGCAAATACTTTTTAGAACAGGATCACTCTATTCACAGTGTTCTGTAGAAATTTGTGTTCAGTCTTTTTAAGACACCTTACTATACTGATGCCAACAAAGATATTTTTTTTTTCTTTTTTTCTGAGACAGGGTCTCACTCTGTCGCCCAGGCTGGAGTGCAGGGGTGTGATCTCCGCTCACTGCAACCTCTACCTCCTGGACTTAAGTGATCCTTCTGCCTCAGCCTCCTGAGTAGCTGGGCCCACAGGATTTGCTTCACCGTGCCTGGCTAATTTTGTATTTCTGTAGAGATGGGGTTTCACCATTTTGGCCAGACTGGTCATTCTTTTTTTTTTTTTTTTGAGACGGAGTCTCGCTCTGTCACTCAGGCTGGAGTGCAATGGCATGATCTCGGCTCACTGCAACCTCTGCCTCCCAGGTTCACGCCATTCTCCTGCCTCAGCCTCTCAAGCAGCTGGGACTACAGGTGTGCATGCACCACCACGCCCAGCTAAGCTTTGTATTTTTAATAGAGACAGGGTTTCACCATGTTGGCCAGGATGGTCTCCATCTCTTGACCTCGTGATCCGCCTGCCTCGGCCTCCCAGAGTGCTGGGATTACAGGCATGAGCCACTGTGCCTGGCCCAGACTGGTCATTCTTTTATTTTAGAGCCAGGGTCTCCCTCTGTGCCTAGGCTGGAGTGCAGTGGCACCATCCTAGCTCACTGCAGCCCTGAACTCCCGGGTGCAAACAATCGTCATCTCAGATCAATCTTAGTCTCGAGCTGTCACCCAGGCTGGAGTGCAGTGGTGCAATGTTGACTCAGTGCAACCTCCGCCTCCTGGATTCAAGCGATTCTCCAGCCTCAGCCTCCCGAGTTGCTGGGATTACAGGCATGTACCACCACACCCAGCTTATTTTTGTTTTTTGTTTTGTTTTGTTTTGTTTTGTTTTTGAGACAGAGTCTCACTCTGTCATCCAGGCTGGAGTGCAGTGGCATGATCTCAGCTCACTGCAGCCTTCGCCTCCCGGGTTCAAGCAATTCTCCTGCCTCAGCCTCCCAAGTACCAGAGACTACAGGTGCGTGCCACCACGTCCAGCTAATTTTTTCTATTTTTAATAGAGATGAGGTTTCACTGTGTTAGGCAGGATGGTCTCTATCTCCTGACCTCGTGTTCTGCCCGCCTTGGCTTCCCAAAGTGCTGGGATTACTGTCGTGAGCCACCACGCCTGGCCTATTTTTGTATTTTTAGTAGAGACGGGATTTTACCATGTTGACCAGGCTGGTCTTGAACTCCTGACCTCAAGTGATCCTCCTGCCTCAGCCTCCCAAAGTGCTGGGATTACAGGCATGAGCTACTGTGTCTAGCTGGAAGATTTAATTTTTTAATTGTCAAATCCATTCTCTCTCTCTATAAACATTTTACATTTTATGATAATAAAATAATTTGTGAGCTGACGGCCCTGTTTCGCTGATGCCTGAGGTCTTCCTGGGGTGGCATGGGAGGGCTGAATTCAGGTGTGGGGTTGGCCCGAGGGCACTGAGTGCCTGGGTGAGTATCTGGAATGAGGGAAACAGCTTGGCTCCAGCCAAGAGGAAAGAAACCCAGGATGCTCTGGTCAGGCCAGGACCTGGGCTCAGTCACCATTTCTGGGGCCCAAGCCCGCTGCGTTGTCCTCCCGAGGGGTCCTGACTGGGGCTTTCCAGGAGCAGCCGCCCACTCTGTGTGTGTCCTCTTCCAGGTCGCCGCTGGAACACCGTGAACTAGGAGTGAGTCGGAGCTGCCGTGCTGCCCAGGCCATGGACTGTGAGGTCAGAGGCCAGATCCCCCGCGGGTGCCTTGTGGGAGGTGGGGGGTGAGGGGTAAGGGCCGGCATGTCCCCCAGCACGCCTCCATGAGGGCTAAGGCTGAGCCCACATGGCCCTTACCACAGCTCAGCACAGACGAACCCCGCCCAGCCCCTTCACTGAAGCAGGCAAGAGCCGGGAAGTCCTCCGTTTCCCTGTCCTGCACCTTCCTTGCACTCCGCTTTCGGTGCGGCCCCTCCACACAGCGGCTGGGGCTAACTGCAAGGGCAAGGGGGCTTTTGGTTTAAGACCATTGATAGCCATAGGCTGTGGGTCCCAGCACTTTGGGAGGCCAAACAGGAGGATTCCTTGAGGCCAGGAGGTCGAGGCTACAGTGAGCTGTGATTGTGCCAGTGCACTGCAGCCCTGTCCAAACAAACAAGCAAGCAAACACACACAAAAGAGATTTAAAAACAAGAAAGTGGGCATTACATAAGCACTTCATACAATTCTCTCAACTGTAAAAGCAAGACAACAATACTTGTCTAACCCATGCCATTGCTATCAGGAGCAAATAAATCAATAAAGGTCAAATAAAAGTGCTGGAAACTGTAAGGTGTTTCAAAACATTTTTAACCCACTGGATTTAAATTTCCCTTCATAGCTGGGTGAGGTGGCACATAATCCCAGTGACTTGGGAGGCAGAAGCGGGAGGATTGCTTGAGGCCAGGAGTTTGATTGAGAAACCTGGGCAACATAGTAAGACCCCGTCTTTATAAAGATAAAAGCGGTGGAGTTCTGGGAGGGGAGCCCGCAGCCCCCGCGGTCATGGTCCTGCCTTCAGCAGGATGCTCCCTGAAGGACTCCTTGTCTCTCCTTCCCTTTAAATGGTCTGGGGAGAGAAAATCACAGCACACGGGTCAGGAGCCTCTCCACCCACTGCAGCAGAGCCTCCTCCCGCCCCTCCTGCCGAGTTCTGCAGCCTCTGCAGGGCGCCCGGCACCGGGGCCTCGCGCTGTCCCGGCAGCCTCTGGGAAGGCATCTGCGAAGTCTAATGCCTTGGCGCTTAGTGACTGGCGGCCTGTGTCGCGGTTTCTGAACATGGAGAGCACCCAGCACCCAGGAGGTTCTCAAGCTGCCCCTACTGGGCGTCCTTTCCAGAGGTGGGGATGGTGTGGATTTCAGCGTGGTGGCTGGAGGGCTGAGGCAGTGGCTCGAGTTTGATGTTAGTTACGTGAACAGAGGAGATTGCAGGAGTTCCCCCGGTCCTGATCCAGGCTTCTCGTCAGTGGCCAAAAGACCACTCTGTGGGTGCCACCGTCCCTTCCCACCTGCCGCTGCTGTTCCGGCTTCGTGCTCTGGAGGCCTCCGCAGGCAGAACGGAACGCCGCCGTCACAGTGCGGCGCCCTGACTCGCCTGAGGAGGCGCCTGCCCTCCCGCCGCCTCTGCCTCTGCCTCTGCCCGCCCGGTCAGTGAGGGGCTGGATGTCGCCGCGCGCAGCGCTCCCCTTTCCTGCCTTCGGAGGGAGAAAGCCGGGGCAGCAGTGAGGCAGCCCGCCCGGGGCCACAGAGCTGGGGTCACAGCGAAACACTCCGAAAGATTCTTTCAAATTATAGGGTTCAGCCTTTTTTCCCATCAGAACTTTAATTCTGTTTAGATATTTCTTTTTTTCTGGTTTGTTTTATTTGTTTTGAGACGGAGTCTCGCTCTGTCGCCCAGGCTGGAGTGCAGTGGCGCGATCTCAGCTCACTGCAAGCTCCGCCTCCCGGGTTCCCGCCATTCTCCTGCCTCAGCCTCCCGAGTAGCTGGGACTACAGGCGCCCGCCACCACGCCTGGCTAATTTTTTGTATTTTTTAGTAGAGACGGGGTTTCACCATGTTAGCCAGGATGGGCTTGATCTCCTGACCTCGTGGTCCACACGCCTCGGCCTCCCAGAGTGCTGGGATTACAGGCGTGAGCCACCGCGCCTGGCCAGTTCTATGTAGATATTTCTTTTTCTTCCCCTAGTAAAAATAAAATAAAATAAAATACAGTAAAATGCACATAACAGAAAATTTACTGGGTGCAGTGGCTCACACCTATAATACCAGCACTTTGGGAGGCGGAGTGGGTGGATTGCTCGAGCTCAGGAGTTTGAGACCAACCTGGCCAACATGGTGAGACCACCATACCTACAAAAACTACAAAAATTAGCCAGGCATGGTGGTGCATGCCTGTAGTCCCAGCTGCTTGGGAGCCTGAGGCAGGAAAATCACTTGAGCTCAGGAGTCTCAGGCTGTAGTGAGACAAGATCGCACCACTGCACTCCAGCCTGGGCAGCAGAGGGAGATCCTGCCTAAACAACAACAAAATCAGTGTTCCTAATTTTCCTTTAAAAAGTGTGGAGAACTTTGCATTATTTTGCTTGTCAGTATCTTCCAACTGCTGCCTCTTTGATTGTTTTGATATTTGATAAAACAAAGACAATGAGATTGGTTTTATTTTTGTTTGGTGCTATTTTTTTGCCAGGTTTGGGGAACAGGATTTTTCCAGTTTATGAAACTGCATTGGGTAGGGTAGGTACCATCTTTTTCTTTCTTTTTTTTTTTTTTCTTTTCTGAAACAGAGTCTCGCTCTGTCACCAGGCTGGAGTGCAGTGGTGCGATCTCGGTTCGCTGCAACCTCCACCTCCTGGGTTTCAAGCAGTTCTCCTGCCTCAGCCGCCCGAGTAGCTGGTACTACAGGCACGTGTCACCACGCCCAGCTCATTTTTGAATTTTTAGTAGAGATGGGGTTTCACCACGTTGCCCAGGATGGTCTCAACCTCTTGACCTCATGACCACTCGCCTCGGCCTCCCAAAGTGCTGGGATTACAGGTGTGAGCCACTGTGCCCGGCCAGTACCATCCTTTTCTTTGCACTGGAGCTGGTCTTATTATTTCTGCCTCCATTAGATCACTTTTGTAACATGCCTTGCAGAATTTCCTGTCTGAATCATTTCTCTTAGCATATTTTTTTCCTGTGATCTAAAAGATAAACAACTATCAATTCTTTTATCAAAAGTGGATCTAGAGGCCGGGCATGGTGGCTCACGCCAGTAATCCCAGCACTTTGGGAGGTTAAGGTGGCAGATCACCTGAGGTCAGGAGTTCCAGACCAGCCTGGCCAACATGCTGAAACCCCATCTTTACTAAAAATACAAAAATTAGCCAGGTGTGGTGGCATGTGCCTGTAACCCCAGCTACTTGGGAGGCTGAGGCAGGAGAATCCATTGAACCTGGGAGGCAGAGGTTGCAGTGAGCTGAGATCACACCATTGCACTCCAGCCTGGGCAACAGAGTGAGACTTTGTCTCCAAAAAAAAAAAGTGGATGTGGAAGATCAAAAAAGGGCATGGTTCCATATTGGCACAGCACAAGCTCTATTCTTGGAATTAAATGACATCCATCTTCCAAGCCTACTCCTGTCCTGTGGGACCAGCCCAGCCTGTCCCTGAAGCACTGGTCCAGACAGGAGCCTGTCCACACAGTTCTCCACCCACTGGGCCCAGTGCTTGACTGCACGGTCACTCGCAGCATCTGGACCTCCTCTGGCAGGTGCCATTCTTTGCTCTCCCTCCCTGCCCCCTCAAGTCTTTGTTTTCTGTGGGATCTTGAGTTTGATAGCCTGACCTGCCATGGTGGCAGTGCCGCTCTGTGTCCAGATTCTGGATGCCTGTTTACCAAGCGCAGGTCAAAGAGGTCCTTGGGCAGTGGCTGCCTGCGTTAGCTTCTCGGGGCTGCTGTAGGCAATTCCAAGCAGGAGAGTGGCTTTAAACAACAGACGCCGATTCCCTCCCGGTTCTAGAGGCCGGAAGGCTGGAATCCCGTGTTGCCCGGCTGCTTCCTTCTGGGGCATTCTCCCGGCTCCTGTGGCTGCCTCTGTCTTCACATGGTGTTCTCTCTGTGTGTCTCTGCTTAAATCTCCCTCTCGTTTCTCTTACAAAGACACCAGTCATTGGATTTAGGACCCACCCTAATCCAATACGACCTCATCTTAACTTGATTGCATCTGCAGAAACCTCATTTTCAAATAAGGTCACATTGGCAGGTACTTGGGGTTAGGACTTGCACACTTCTTTTTGGGTGACACAGCTTAGCCCACAGCACTGCCTGCGTCCTCTCTTCTCTCCTCACCAGGACTGTCGCTTGAGGCAGGAATGAAGCACATCCTGTTTGTGAGCTGTCTCGTGCCATGAGGCTGCTGCATACAGGAACTGTTAGGAATTGATGCAGCGGAATTTTGCATACAATTTTTCCTGTTTTCAGAAACAACTTTGGAGAAGTAAAGGCTGAATAGCAATACACAAGCACCTTATTTGATTTTTATTTTAGATTCAGGGGTACACGTACATGTTTGCTACATGGGAATATCATGCACTGGTGGGGACTGGGCTTCCGGTATTGCCTGGAGAGGGACTGTGTCGTGCTGCCCCGCCCCCACCTCCCTGCCGTAAAGCGCCCAGTGCCTGCTCGCTCCATCTTCGTGTCCATGGGCACCCCTTGTTTAGCTCCCACTTATAAGTGAGAACAGTCAGTGTTTGATTTTCTGTTTCTGAGTTCGTTCACTCAGGGTAATGGCCTCTAGCTCTATCCACGTTGCTACAAAGGACATGATTTTATTCTTTTTTATGGCTGCAGCAATACACAAGCTCCTTATTTTAAGCATTTATTTTTTTTCTTTTTTGAGACAGGGTCTCACTTTGTCACCCAGGTTGGAGTGCAGTGGTGTGATCATGGTTCATTGCAGCCTCAAACTTCTGGGCTCAAGTGACCCTTCCACCTCAGTCTCATGAGTAGCTGGGACTACAGGTGCATGCCCCCTTGGCTAATTTTTATTTTTTATAAAGATGGGGATCTTGCTGCCAGGCTGGTCTCAAATTCCTAGGCTCAAGCGATCCTCCTGCCTCTGCCTCCCAGAGTGCTGGGATTACAGGCGTCACGTAGCAAAGCATTAAAACAATTTGCTGATGGGCTCTGTAGCTCACGCCTGTAATCTCAGCACTTTGGGAGGCCAAGGGGGAGCAGATCACGAGGTCAGGAGTTCGAGACCAGCCCGACCAACATGATGAAACATCGTCTCTACTAAAAATACAAAAATTAGCTGGGTGTGGTGGTGCACGCCTGTAATCCCAGGTACTCAGGAAGCTGAGGCAGGAGAATCATTTGAACCCGGGAGGCGGAGGTTGCAGTGAGCCGAGATCACAGCACTGCACTCCAGCCTGGGTGACAGAGCGAGACTCCATCTCAAAACAAAAACAAAAAAGCAATTTGCCCTGTAAGAACTGTCCTCTAAAAGTTTTTGGTTTTTCTAATGAAAAATATTATGGGCTTAGAGGATAGAAATAAATCTCTGCCTGCACTTCCATCTTCCCTCCCGCCCTTCTCTGGCAGCCCAGGAGGTCTTTGTGTGTGAACCCGGGCAGATCTCAGCATCCCCGCCCTTCTTTTTGTTTTGTTCTCTCTTCCACCTTACGTCTTTCTCTGCTCTGGGCACACCCAGCTGCAGATGCTACAAGGGTTCACCTTTGTTTGCAAGAATACAGCCCCAAACACAGTCAGTACCCCAAGAACAGTCCCTGCCATCTCCCGCGGCACAGACGCTGGCCGAGCTGCAGCTGCCAGTGCTGCCCAGGGAGCTGGAGAGCTGTCGGCCAAGAGCCCAGCCCCTCCGGGTAGAGCAGGAGCCAGCCCCACCACTCCCTGTGGGGTTTGGATTAAGGACACATCCACCCAAAGTAAACCAAGCTTGGCCGAAGGCAGGTGCCCAGCTGTGGTCACCACTCCACAGTAGTTACTGGAAATCTTCCATCTGCCCAGTACCCTCCTGAGCCTGTGAAGGAGATGAGGGGAAAGAAAGGGGCTCCGCCTGTTGGAAGCACAGCCAGGAAAGGTGGGCTCAGATTGCTGAAGCTTGCGGGGGAACCTGAAGAAAGCGTGCAGGCACAGGATGATGGATGATGCCCGCGTGTCACTCACTCGCCTCCCCAGAACAGCCTGTGGCCTTCTCACCCAGTGGAAGCTCCCCAGCCCCGTGTTTCAGGAGGTCCAGCAGATTCCTCTGCAGAGGAATCCCTTTCTGCAGAGTCGGGGCTCGCTCCCTGCCATCTACAGGCGGTGCTGCTTAAAGCCAGGGCCGCAGACCTTGCCTCTGCCTGTTGAGACCTCCTGCAGGGCACTCCAGCCCACAGGGTCCCTCAGCTCTCCGGGGCCTGCGAGGCTCTTTTGGGCTGGCCGCACCTGGAGCTCTTTGCAGGAGGGGCCTCTGGCCTGGCTGAGGTCCCACCTTCCTGACTCCCCTTTCCCCTCAGGTCAGCAATGGTTCCGGCCTCAGGGATGAGTGTGTCACAAACCTGCTGGTGTTCGGCTTCCTCCAAAGCTGCTCTGACAACAGCTTCCGCAGAGAGCTGGACGCGCTGGGCCGCGAGCTGCCAGTGCCAGCTGCCCAGTGGGAGGCCTACGACGAGCTTCAGACGGACGGTAACCGCAGCAGCCACTCCCGCATGGGAAGAATAGAGGCAGGTAGGTGGCCGGCCCCACCTCCTTCCCCAAAGCCGGGCTTTTCTGTCGCCAGTTACTGGGCTCAGCCTCCGCGTCTGCAGTTTCAGCGACCACGTAGGTTGGTGTCACTTAACCACTTGACTGATTGGTCTCTACTTGATTCCCTCCAGTGCTGCTGAACTCACTGCCCACCATTTTTGGGTGACTCTGTTAGAAAATTCTTCCTGCCGGGCGCGGTGGCTCACGCCTGTAATCCCAGCACTTTGGGAGGCCGAGGCGGGCGGATCACGAGGTCGGGAGATAGAGACCATCCTGGCGAACACGGTGAAACCCCGTCTCTACTAAAAGAAATACAAACAACTAGCCGTGCGTGGTGGCGGGCGCCTGTAGTCCCAGCTACTCCGGAGGCTGAGGCAGGAGAATGGCGTGAACCCGGGAGGCGGAGCTTGCAGTGAGCTGAGATCCGGCCACTGCGCTCCAGCCTGGGCGACAGAGCGAGACTCCGTCTCAAAAAAAAAAAAAAAAAAAGAAAATTCTTCCTTTCTGATGAGCCAGAATCCCATGTACTGGTCTTGAGTCCCTTGTCTGGACCTACATAGAATGGTGTTTTTATCCAGTTTCCCAAATGTGATTCTGATGCAAAGATTGCAAACCACTTGTCTGGATTATATAA
The DNA here is from genome assembly GCF_037993035.2 of Macaca fascicularis. Taxonomy (NCBI): domain Eukaryota; kingdom Metazoa; phylum Chordata; class Mammalia; order Primates; family Cercopithecidae; genus Macaca; species Macaca fascicularis. The sequence goes on from NC_088384.1 coordinate 34,452,551, forward strand.
CCCAAGGGGTTCTCTCACTTGGCCTTATATCGTCTCAAGGACCTGGAGCTTTAAATGCTGGTGCCTGCGTCTTGCCTCCAGAGATTCTGATTGGTTGGTCTGGGCATTGCTGGGTCTGGGCAAAGCCCCCAGGTGGCACTCCCGGCGCGGCCCCTGTCTCCCCAAGCGGGCCTGGCTGATTGTCCCATTGATGGAGGCCCACTGGTTTCACAGTGACTTCTGCCCCTGTCTATACCTGACACTTTTCCTTTCGTATACATTATGCCCCGTGATTACCTATACAAGAACACAGAAGCATTTGGAACCTCATTTCCAGGTGAGGAAACCCAGGTCCAGCGAAGGGTAAATGACTGGCTCCAGATCACACAGCTGGCGGTCATGTCACCGCCTCACCGCCGGAACGTAGGGCCAGGCCCCCGCTCAAGCTGGGGTTCAGCTGCCCTCGCACTGTAGGGCGCAGCTTCCAGGCCACCGTGGTTTCCAGACTGCTCACCTTTCCTGTTGCTAATCCCTGCGCTCTCCTCCAGCCTCCAGCTCCACTCGCCTTTGCCAAGGGGCTGCTTCTGCAGACGGGCTGTCCCAAGCGGAGGCTGGGGGCGTGTGGAGGCTCACCCACTTCCAGATCCGGCCCTGTGACGCTGGCTTTCAGTAGTGTGCACGTTGGAATTACACGAGGAACCTTTCCAAATGCAGGCCTTGGGCCCTACTCCAGCTGCCTGCATCAGGCTGTTTTAGCGGGGTAGACTGCCCAGGTAGACTCCCACCCTGGCCCAGGCCTTCCGAGCTCAAGGGTTGTGCTGCCCTCTGGTGGCTGTGGGGGAGACCAACAGCTGACCCAGCCTTCTGCCTCCCACCTGTCTTAGATCAGTGCTTGAGAACGTGGCTGGAGTTCCCCACTAGCCTGGGGTGGGGGTGGGAGGGGGGTGGGGGTGGGAGGGTGGGAGGAGGTGTCTGAGAACGTCTCTGCCTTCTAATCCAGCCAGCACGTCTTCTGGCTGGCTCTGAACTGAGGAGAAACCCCGGATCCCCTTGGGAAGGTCCTGGAAGGGCAGGAGTGGACGGGCACAGCTCTGCTGTCAGCGCTGCTGTGGGGGCAGCTGCAGCCCCAGTCTGCCCTGGTGTTTTTCTCTTGCTCTTTTCTCCACGCCGGCCTTTGCCTCTAAACTGAGAAACCGGGCTTGACTCAAGTGGCACCGGCAAAAGTGATCATGGCAGTTCACTTAGCCTGACCGGTGCTCTGGTGGGAAAGTGGTGTGTGAATCTGGTCCCTGGCAAGCCTGGGAAGAAGGGCAAGGTAGAGACTCTGGCTGCCGGGGTTTCTTTGGTGAGTCCGCTCACTTGGCTGGACACAGACAGATCAGGAAAGATTCCTGTTGCTACTGGGCTGGTGGCCGGAGGGAGAGAGGACGTGTCCGTAACTGAAGCAAGGTGGATAGGCTTCGGGGACGAGCGAGGCACAGATTCGGTGCTGGGGGAGCGATGAGGTGCTGGAGGAGCTGGGTGCTCTGCTCTGCAGGGAATCAGGAAAACTGTGGGGCTGCAGCTCCCGTTGAGCTGGGCCTTGGAGGCTGGGTACATTTGGTTCCTTGGAAACTGGGAAGAGGGAATGGCCCTCTTTTAAGCAAAAGCCCAGCGGCTATAAACGCTACAGTGAGGCTGGGTGCAGTGGCTCACGCCTGTAATCCCAGCACTTTGGGAGGCCAAGGCAGGTGGATCAAGGTCAGGAGTTCAAGAACATCCTGGCCAAGATGGTGAAACCCCGTCTCTACTAAAAACAAATACAAAACTTAGCCAGGCGTGGTGGCGGACGCCTGTAATCCCAGCTACTTGGGAGGCTGAGGTAGAGAATTGTTTGAACCCGGGAGGCGGAGGTTGCAGTGAGCTGAGATCATACCACTGCATTCCAGCTTGGGTGACAGAGTGAGACTCCGTCTCAAAAACAAAAGAAAAAGAAAAAAAGCTACAGTGAATAGTTGAGTTTGCCTAGGAAGCGTGGAAGTGAAGTCATGTATTTTGAGCTGGGTCATGACTTGTCACTTAAGCAGAGGTGAGCCCTTGAGAGGTTTTGAAGAGAAGCGATGTGGCAGCCATACTGTATGTTCCACGGACAGACTCCAGGGAGGCCGTGAAACCCCCAGAGCACAGCTTCTAAGAACGTGCCCACTGCTTGGCACCTCACTTCCCCCAACCCTGCCCTGCTCTGAGGTCTGTGCTGTGAAGGTGGCAGAGTAGACTGGACGGCGGGGAGTGGGACTGTCGTCATCAGATGAGAGCTAACAGTGGCAGAGGGTAGGCAAAACACTTGTGTTTGCAACATAACGTGAGATTTGACAGCTGACTGAGGGCGGGAGCAGCAGCCAAAACCAGAAAAGCCAGAGGGAAGTTGCAAGCACAAAAAAAAGTAGAAGATTTAATGGGAGAAATAACAATAGCTGGCATCTATTGAACACTTACTAGGAGCTAGGTACAGGCCCGTTCATTCATTTATACAATTAAAACTTTTTTTAAGAAACAGGGTCAGGCCGGGCGCGGTGGCTCAAACCTGTAATCCCAGCACTTTGGGAGGCCGAGACGGGTGGATCATGAGGTCAGGTATAGAGACGATCCTGGCTAACACGGTGAAACCCCGTCTCTACCAAAAAATACAAAAATCTAGCCGGGCGTGGTGGCGGGCGCCTGTAGTCCCAGCTACTCGGGAGGCTGAGGCAGGAGAATGGCCTGAACCCGGGAGGCGGAGCTTGCAGTGAGCCGAGATCACGCCACTGCACTCCAGCCTGGGCGGCAGAGTGAGACTCAGTCAAAAAAAAAAAAAGAAAAGAAAAGAAACAGGGTCGTGCTCCATTGCCCAGGCTGGAGGGCAGTGGTGTGATCACAGCTCACTGCAGCCTTGAACTCCTGGCCTCAAGGAGTCCTCCCACCTCAGCCTCCTATGTAGCTGGGATTAGAGGTACGTGCAGTACACCTGGCTCCTTTTGAAAGTTTTTTGTAGAGGCAGGGCACAGTGGCTCACGCCTGTAATCCCAGCACTTTGGGAGGCCAAGGTGGGTGGATCACGAGGTCAGGAGTTCGAGACCAGCCTGACCAACATGGTGAAACCCCATCTCTACTTAAAATACAAAAATTAGCTGGGTGTGGTGGTGGGTGCCTGTAATCCCAGCTACTCAGGAGGCTAAATCATGAGACTTGCTTGAACCCGGAGGCGGAGGTTGCAGTGAGCCGAGATCATGCCACTGTACTCCAGCCTGCGTGACAGAGTCAGACTCCGTCTCAAAAAAAAAAAAAGTAGCTTTTTGTAGAGGCAGGGCCTTGCTCTGTTGCTGGTGCAGTCATGGCTCACTGCAGCCTCTAACTCCTGGCCTTAAGCAATCTTCTGTCCTCCACCTCCCAAAGCGCTGGGGTTACAGGCGTGCACTACCACACCTGGTCCCTACAATTGTTCACTGAGCACCTACTGAGTGCCTTGCATTACTTTAAATGCTGGGTATTTGTCAGTGGACAAAACAGATTAAAAAATCATAGCCCTTAGGGAGCTTAGCCTCTAGCAGGGGTGTCAGACAATAACACAGCAAGTGTTGAGGAAGAAACGGAGGCGGCAGGGAGCGTGGTCGTTGAGCTTGGCCGACATGGAGCTGCGACAGTGGTACTTGGACAGGGGCAGCATGGAGGCTGTGGTCCAGGGGAGCAGGGCTGAGGGGCAAGGAGGAGATCTCCGGTTAGAAACGCAGGAGAGATTCTCCAGGGCCTTGCTGGTGCCAGTGACAACTGGGGTTTTCCTGAGACGGGACTGTGAGGAATGGGGGCTCTTGGTGAGGAATGGGGGCTCTAGGCGAGGAATGGGGGCTCTCGGCGAGGAACGGGGGCTCGGCGAGGAACGGGGGCTCCCGGCGAGGAACGGGGGCTCTCGGCGAGGAACGGGGGCTCCGGCGAGGAATGGGGGCTCTCAGGCTGGAGAGGGCGAAGGTGGGCCGGGATGCTGTCTGCCCACAGGGCCCCTTCCCCAACAGCTGCCCAGGCCAAGGCCAACCCTGCTGGGTTGTGTGGTGTGAGCCATGAGGCTGCTGCCAGGCTCGTACCTCAGGCGTGGTCGTGACACCCCGGCTTCACTGACCCTGCCCGTGGGGACATGGTGCCTGTGCGTGGGAACCTAGGCCTCAGCCGAGGCCCTAAGCTCCAGCACTGCCCAGAACTCAGCTCAGCGCTGGTGCTCAGCGCTGGTACCCAGCCCGCCTGCCGTGGCCCCGGGGGAGTGGAGCCCGTGTCCAGTGGGGGCTGGCGCTACACTGTGGGGTGAGGGGCTGGCCTTGTCCCATCGCAGACCTGTCCTTTCCTGGGGCAGGGTGGTGTGGGAGAGGGTATCAGGGCCATTTGCTGAGTCTGCTCTGTCTCTGCCGCCCCTGCCTGAACACTCAGATTCTGAAAGTCAAGAAGACGTCATCCGGAACATTGCCAGGCACCTCGCCCAGGTCGGGGACAGCATGGACCGTAGCATCCCTCCGGGCCTGGTGAACGGCCTGGCCCTGCAGCTCCGGAACACCAGCCGGTCGGAGGAGGTGAGTGAAGGCCTGAGGACCGTGTGGGCAGGTAAGTGAGCCTGTGGGGGCTGTCCCCTGCCTCTCACCAGGCAGCCCACTGTGGCGTGAGGCCACTCAACTCGTGACTGTCCGTTCCAGAACTCTGACGAAGGAACTGGACACAGGGCATGGTTCATTGCTTTTCAGAAGAATTCAGCTGGTTCACATCGAGGAAACCTGAACCTTCAATCAGAGGAAAGAGTGTAGGGGTAAAAGCCTCTAAAAGATGAAGGAAGCATGTTTGGCTGACAGAAGTAACGGGCGCTGTCTTGGGTTGCAGGGAGTTTAATAGTGGTGCCAGTGAGAGCCGTAAGCCCTGGGGTGCCGCCTGCTGGTCTGCGGGGCTCCTTGGTTGGAACCCACACAGCTTTCTGAGCTCTACCGTTTGCTTGGCACTGTGGGGGATACAAGGTTGGTCCGGGGCACGGTGTCCACAAAACACTTAGCAGGAAGGAGAGCTACATCCTCCAACTGCCAAATACAGGCCTGTAGCGATGGGAGCTGAGAGGAGAGAAAGTTCCACTTTGTCGACTCTACCAGCTGAAAATGCAGGCGTCCTCACCTCCTAGAAATCCAGTCATGCTTCTGTTCAGCAGGGCCAGCCTGTGACGTCCCCAGCAGCTGCCTAGAACGCAGGAGTGGCCGGCACACTCCCATGTAACTCTGCATGTGTGCCAACGGGCCTGACGGTCCTCGCCAGCCTCATGGTCTGTGTCCAGTACCCCCCATGCAGTCCCCTTCCTCGCCTCCATTCAGCTAGGTCTGCACCAATAAAATGGGCCTGGGCCTGAGGTGTCGCAGGTGGTCACTAGTTCTGGACTTGAAGTGCCTTGGGCACAGGGACGACGAAGGCTTCTTGTATCCCATCACCGTCTAACAGTGAGCGCAGGGGCTCACCACACACGCGTTTGCTTAACGAGCCCCCTGCAGGGAGTGATTGCAATCTTCCCTTTCCATTGCCTTTCAGAACTCAACTGCTTCTCATTCTTTCAGCCCAGCAGCCCTGGATACTTAATCAGTACTTCCCTTTGAAGTGCTGCTTCATACTGGGGACTGTGTTTCCTTTGAGAGGGAAGAGTATTAGTGAACCAGGTTGTGTGTGCCCCTCTGTGCAGGACCGGAACAGGGACCTGGCCACTGCCCTGGAGCAGCTGCTGCAGGCCTACCCTACAGACATGGAGAAGGAGAAGACAATGCTGGTGCTGGCCCTGCTGCTGGCCAAGAAGGTGGCCAGTCACACGCCGTCCTTGCTGCGTGATGTCTTTCAAACAACGGTGAATTTTATTAACCAGAACCTACGCGCCTATGTGAGGAGCTTAGCCAGAAACGTAAGAACCCATGAGGTCAGCCCCTTCCCTGCCTGCTGCCCATGCCCTTTTCTCTGGAAGGTTGAGAAGCCCAGCGGGGCCGCTGCCTCTGATGCCAGCACAAGGGTTACAGGCTGTCCTGCTCGGGTTAGGTTTTGCTGTTGTGAGCAAGAAAGCTATGTGTGGAAGGTGGTGAAGGGCACCCACAGTCCTCTCGAGCTTTACCAGCTTACTATTGGAGACGTGCTCCACTCAGAGGGGCGGCAAAGGCTCATGTCGCACTCCTGGTGGGGTCCTCACAGCATAAGCAGGCGCAGAGTGGAAGGAAAGGGCTGGAGGGCCCACAATGAGCTTTTCAGACTGCTTGCCTTGTCATAAAAATAAGTGTAATGTAGCCGGCCGTGGTGGCTCACGCCTGTGATCCCAGCAGTCTGGGAGGCCAAGATGGGCAGATCACCTAAGGTCAGGAGTTCCAGACCAGCCTGGCCAACATGACGAAAGCCCATCTCTACTAAAATACAAAAATTAGCCGGGCATGGTGGTGCACACCTGTGGTCCCAGCTACTCAGGAGGCTGAGTGAGGCAGAACTGCTTGAACCCCGGAGGCAGAGGTTGCAGTGAACTGAGATCGCACCACTGCACTTTAGCCTGGATGACAGAGCGAGGCTCCATCTCAAAAAAAAGGTGAAATGTGAACCAAAACAAGTAGTCGAGAAAGGGGAGAGCTGTCTAAAATCTTTTCCAGAGCACATCTGTCCCATAACCAGGTATTAGAAGTCACCGTGTAAAGGCCGGGCATGGTGGCTCAAGCCTGTAATCCCAGCAATTTGGGAAGCAGAGGAGGATTGATTGAGGCCAGGAGTTTGAGACAAAACTGAGCAACATGGCAAGACCCTGTCTCTAAAAAATTTATAAAAATAATTAGCTGAGGGCCGGGTGTGGTGGCTCATGCCTGTAATCCCAGCACTTTGGGAGGCCAAGGCCGGCGGATCATGAAGTCAGGAGTTCAAGACCAGCCTGGCCAAGATGGTGAAACCCCGTCTCTACTAAAAATACAAAAAAAATTAGCTGGGTGCGGTGGCAGGTGCCTGTAATCCCAGCTACTTGAGGCAGGACAATCGCTTAAATCCTGGCGGCAGAGGCTGCAGTGAGCCAAGATCACGCCAGTGCACTCCAGTCTGGGTGACAGAGTGAGACTGTCTCAAAAAAAAAAAGAAAAAAACATTAGCTGAGCATGGTGGCATGCTAGTTCACGCCATCATGGAGGCTGAGGCAGCTCGTCAGGAGGCTGAGGCAGAAGGATCTCTTTGCTTGAGGCCAGGAGTTCAAGGCTGCAGTGAGTTCATTGTGCCACTGCAGTCCAGCCTGAACAAAACAAGACCCTGTTTCTAAAAACAAACAGAGTGTTCACAACGCTGCCCAAGAAGGGCCGGTTTTTGCGGTTGCCCCCATGTAGCAAAATCTGGTGCTTCTGTTTCATAGACCCAAATGGATATTAAGTGGATATGTCTTATTTGTAAATTTAAAAATATTAGCGAATGTTTGGGATTTTATGGTATGTCAGAAGCATTACTTCAGGCTTTGGTTTTTAAGTAAAATAGCATCTAATCCTCTACTGAGAACTCAAAAGAAAACATTCCTTATATGCTGTGGTCTTCAGTTATACAGGCATTTTAAAAACAGGAGAATGAGGCCGGGCGCGGTGGCTCAAGCCTGTAATCCCAGCACTTTTGGGAGGCTGAGATGGGCAGATCACAGGTCAGGAGATTGAGACCATCCTGGCTAACACGGTGAAACTCCATCTCTACTAAAAATACAAAAAATTAGCCGGGCGAGGTGGCGGGCGCCTGTAGTCCCAGCTACTCGGGAGGCTGAGGCAGGAGAATGGCGTAAACCTGGGAAGCGGAACTTGTAGTGAGCTGAGATCTGGCCACTGCACTCCAGCCTGGGTGACAGAGCGAGACTCCGTCTCAAAAAAAAAAAAAAAAAAAAACCAGGAGAATGAATATAAATCTTAAATCAGGCATTAAACCCAGCTGAATTGTTGGAAGGAGGTAAGCCTGAGGCCATTCCTGGACAGCTTTTACCAACACCCATGTAAAGGGGGAATGAGTGGGCAGGACGTGTGTGGCTGTCTGTATGGACAGCTTACCAGAGACTGACGGCTGAGGCAGAATCGTGATTCCTCTAACCCAGCAGGGGCCTCCTGACACTGTCGATGCCTCGGAGATGTGAATAGCTACCTCACCGCCTGAACAGCCTGTTTTTGCAGTTGCCCCCACGTAGCAGAAAGTAGGATGCACGGATAGGACTTTAGGGCCCTGGAGAACATGTTTTTGCATAAACCCCAGCTTTGCTCCGCTGTGGCACAGAGCTCTGGAGCCTGGTTTGTGAATGAGCCCAGCTGATTCTGGCTTTTTCTCCTTTCTTGCTCTAGGGGATGGACTGAACCGACAGTTCCAAAAGTGTGACTGGCTAAAGCTCGATATGGTCACAGCCATGTAGCTGCTTCCAGTGTAGACAGAGCCCTGGCATGTCAACAGCGTTCCTAGAGAAGACGGGCTGGAAGATAGCTGTGATTTCTGTTTTAAAGACAATGTTTTAAGCTTATAACGCATTCTAAAAGATCCACATTAATATACTTGAATGAAAATATCAATTTACACGTATTTGAATGGCCTTCGTATCATCCACACATGAATCTGCACATTCGTAAATCTATACATGGTGCCTTTATTTCCGCTGTGCAGGTTCTCACTTGAAAATTAAATTGAAAAGCAGGTTTCAAGGAAGTAGAAACAAAATACAATTTTTTTGGTAAAAAAAATTACTGTTTATTAAAGTACAACCATAGGGGATGGTCTTACAGCAGGCAGTATCCTGTTTGAGGAAAGCAAGAATTGGAGAGGAAAGGAACATATCCCTTACGAATGAAAAATTCCACTCAAAATAGGGACTATCTTAATACTAAGGAACCAACAATCTTCCTGTTTAAAAACCAAATGGCCCAGAGATTCGGAACTGAAGTGCTGCACGCAAACACTGGGACCGTCTGACGCCAGTACGTAGGCGCTTGACCTTCTCAATTTCATCTCCCTTTGAGTCAAAAAGAACCACTTGTGGTTCTAAAAGGTGTGAAGGTGGTTTAAGGGCCCAGGTCAGCCACCGTTTACAAAATCAGGTAACTAACGGCATGCACCTTTTCTCCTTCCATGACATCAAGGCTTTGCTAAAGACATTAAGCCACAGGTGCCGGAAGCTACTGCGATGCCCCGGGAGTAGCCCGGGAAGTTTACAGAAGCTGTAGACTTCCAGTTTCTAGCCGTACGCTCGGCTCATCCATGCCTCAGAAGTGCATCTGGAGAGAAGAGGTTTCTAAGCATAAAAGATGAAAGAGCAGTTGGACTTTTTAAAAATTCAGCAAAGCAGTTCCCTCTCCTAGGGACAGTCAAAACCTAGTCACTTAGGTAGTACCAAAATAAACAAGGAAGAGCTTAGCTTTAGAAACAATGCAACACTGGTCTGCTGTTCAATGGGAAGCTATGGCCTAGGAATCAGTTTAAAAGCACGACGGTGGACGCTGGGTCTGTATCACACACATTGCTGTGAACAGGAATCTCCTGTGACCACAACAGGAGGCTACTGGAGACGCGCATGAGTAAGGGCACTGACAGACTCATGATTTCTTCTTACCGCTTTCCTGTTCCGTAAGAGTTTAAAATCATCAGAAAAGAAAAACAAACTCTATATTGTTCAGCATGGAATACATGCCACGCTAGGGCTGGCTCAACTGAAGTGGGCAAAAGGTTACAAATACTAAAAAGAAATGCTGCCGTGCAGTGTGAAGGCCATGGTTTGGAAATAAATCTTTCTAAAACTGACTTTTCCTGTTTCAGAGTGGACTTTTAAAAAAGTTTCCCGACCACAATGGAAAAAAAGTTGAACCACGCTGCACCTACACACCGTCCATACATCAGCCATTATAATCAGATTCTCACTGGGGGAGGCATTTTCTTCCCAAAGGGGCTATACAGGCGTCACCCGGAACTAATGGAAAAGGGCTCTAGAGCAGCAAATGACTGGATATCATCTCTCACTGCCTCTTCCACGGCATCTTCACCTTATTCTGTTTCACTTGAATTCATACAGTAGGCCGCCATTTTATTACAGCTTATAACAGGCCTTAGTGTAAATTCTTCCAGACCAAATCTGAGATACCGTCTTGGTTGTAAAGCAAGAGCATCACCCCTTCTCCCAAAGCCAACATTATAAACAGATTGCATTGTCTCAAACACAGCTGCTCCAGTCTTGAGCACTTCCCAGCCATGGTGACTCAGGCATATCCTGGCAGTTGGTGGATTTTACCCTGTAACACAATCCTCATGGAAATGACTGAAAGGTGATTTCAATTCAAAGAATGTGTTTTCCTTTCTGTTTTAAAAATATTCGAATGAAGTGATGGAAATTCCTTTGTTAAACATCAAAAGCTTTCTCCTTGAAAAGATGCTTGGTGTATCTGAAAGTCACGTGGGATATCTGGTGCATTCATAATGTCAAAGCATTCCTGACCTCTCCTCTTAGGATCCAGCATTAACTGCTGAGATACTCAAGGCTTCCTTAAAGGGTCACAGCACTAGCGCCTGGTTTTATTGTCCAACAACTTTATTAGTTGTGCTCACTGAGAATTGGAATATAGAGTCCTTTGAATGTAACGATCTTGTTTTCAGAACCTGGAGTCAAACCAATTAAGTATGGACTTACAAAGACAATTGATCATATGAAATGATACCGCCTAAATCAAGGGCATAGAGTGACCGACCATGTGGATAGAAAGATGAGTCCATCGATTGTCTTCAGATCCCATGTGTTCTCTCTAGTACATTGCTTCTGACAGAATAACTCACAGATTTGAAGTCTGTTCCTTTCCCCGATGAAGAGGAGATTGGCCAAAAGGTAGACGACAGGAGGGAAGAGGAGCCAGAATGAGCCACAATGGTCAGTTCAGCAAAGCAGAGCGGCCGCACAGGGGGCCCATGGAACTCACACAGAAAAAGGAAACGTGCTGCTTCAGTAAAATGCCCGTGTTAACCTAATTATCCAAATCACCGATCAATTCTGGTATTTTTAACATGACAGCATTTGAGCCAACACTAAACTGACCTTAATTAAGGAATGAGTTAGGTAGGAAGAGGCACTTTTAATCTGGAGGAAGAAATGGAAGACTGTAATAGGGAAAATGCAGGTTTAGGAAAAAAATAAATGTTTTCCTTTGATGCTGGCCAAGGACCCCTCTACATAATACTGTTCTCTTGCTGGAAAGCATCAGGGACAGAGTTATTCCAAGCTCTGCAACAGGGAAGACTGTACTTTGACCTTCGTTTCCTGAGGAAAGGGAACAACTGGTAGTCTTAAAATGTCAAAACTTTTCTTCTAAATAGTACATTCATTAACTAGTTTCTTCTGGTGGTGCAAAGAACACTCCCCACAGTGAGCACTATCACTATACAGTTTCCTGAGGAGAGGTGAGAGCGGTGGAGACTCACCTGGAGGCAGCTGCTACTTTTTAACTGATGACAAGGCCTTGCAAATACCCCCGAGAACAATTTCGCTGTGCGCTCGCAGGGAAGCAGCAGTCTGGTGTGGGCTCCTGTGGCGTAGACATCAAATGTGGAAGACCTGATGGTGTTACTGAGTGAGGATGCCAGGCTGAAGTGAAACAGCCTTGCGAAAAGAAAGGGAAGATGGGATGTGCTAATATTTTAGTGGCATGCACTTTCCAACTGTCCATGGAGCTCTCTTTATAGATGAGATCACTGAACGTCACTGTTCTGTACCACAGAACTGATGTTCTCCAGCCAAGGTGATAACTACCATGATGTGCTGTGGAATGTCCTAGGTTTTCACCGGGAGGGTCTTCCAGGAGCTGACATACTTGTGGCCATACCTGGTCAACCCTCCTAAGTCCCCGACCTGTTAGAGTGTCTGTCCAGAGGCCAAGCAGTGCTTCCAGGTATTCCCCCACTTCACTCCACAGCCCTACCCTTATGATGGCATACGCAGGGGAGAAGGGACACACTCGAACAAACAGAAAAAGAGTGAGAAATGCATCTGCTGTCTTCACCCCCTTCACTTAGCACTTTGTGATCATTGCTGGGACAGATTGCCTAACCTTGTTTATAAGCAAAAATATTTAATCAAGAAAGCTAATGAAAGCTCATCAGCAATGCCTGTGGATTCTGTAACCACAAAGCATCTCACTCAATGTCTACATGGAAAACAGCTACATAATTGGAAGCTGAGACCAGTCCTGGACCTAACCCTCACTCTTGTTTTCTGTAGTAGAACATGCTTAATATTTAAGTGAGCCTATATGGTGACTTTGTACAAATTAAGACTTCCCTTCTCCCAAGGCCCACAGCATGGCGAGCAGAGCACAGGCTGCACATCGGAATTTGTCCTGTCAGTCCTTATGCAGTAAACAACTGGCGCAACTGTTTGCAGGGGACCTGCCAATACTGCTTTGCAGGGCCAGGAAAAGGATAAAAACCGGCAAAATCATTGCCTTGCCTCTCCTATGCTTGAGGACATTAGAAAAACTAACAAACTCTGGGCCAGGCGCGGTGGCTCACGCCTGTAATCCCACCACTTTGGGAGGCTGAGGCGGGCGGATCACGAGGTCAGGAGATCGAGACCATCCTGGCTAACACGGTGAAACCCCATCTCTACTAAAAATACAAACAAATTAGCTGGGCATGGTGGCGGGCGCCTGTAGTCCCAGCTACTTGGGAGGCTGAGGCAGGAGAATGGCGTGAACCTGGGAGGCAGAGCTTGCAGTGAGCCGAGATTGCGCCACTGCAGTCCAGCCTGGGCGACAGAGTGAGACTGTCTCAAAAAAAAAAAAAAAAACAACTAACGAACTCTGATTAAGTTCCTCATTCTGTAATATGGGAATAAAAGGAATACAAACAGTGATTAGAACTGTGAAGGTGAAATAAGGCATGTGAGAGCACTAGAACCATCTCTGGCATGTTGTAAATGCTCAACTACTATTTGCTAAAAGTATAATTATTGACATGAGGTTTTTTAGGAAAAATTATACACTCTAAACTCAAATGGATGTCATAATCAAGAGATTATCACTAAGGGCAGGTCCTGGTGCACCAGAGAAGAGGAAACATTCTGGTATGCAGCGTGTCGCTGAGATGTTAGATGAGATAATGCTTGTGTGGGAATTTGGGCAGATGCTCTAAGTCGTGTCTGTTAGCAATCTGATAGCCTACAAGGCCGTCTTGATGGATATGATCACCACCTCAAATTCTTGGAAAGATAAGTGTGTGTGGAAAGATGTAAGAAATTAAGAGAAAGGGAAACAACTTCTTAGCTACATTTTATTTCTATAAAACATCTCTTAAAATAATTCAAACACTGAAATGTCCACATCTCATACCTTTCAGGAGAAAGGAAATGAGCAGGCATTACTTTCATATTATTGAGGGAATCAGCTCAAAGCCTGAGGAAATTAATAGTAGCTGTGAGTCAAAGCCATGTCTCCAGGTTCACGGCTCACTCCCCCAGGACAAGCCTAGGTAGGTAGTGGCTGTATCTGGTATCCCTGGGACAGAAATGCAGGTGAGAAGGGGTCTCAAGAATGCCTCGAGAGGGAAATGGGTGACCCAGAAGGTCAACAGTTGCATTTCTTGATCTAGAATATTCTCTAGAAGGAAATGAGAGTCCCCTTAAGGCACACTGTAGGTACTGACTGATTTCTGTGGGCCCAGAATTATCACTTTAATACAGAGAGGATAAATTGGCATTCTTTGTTTTTTTCCCCCCAATAAATCATTACCTTCAACAGAGCAGTTGAGATGAGGTCTAAGAACAAGAACTTTTCTATAAACAAGTTGGATTTATACTGAATCTTTCCTTTACCTTCACTTAGAGGGTATGTAAGTTGGAAGCAGGAAGGAATGACCTACTATCAGCTCCTCCCCCAAAAAGGAAGGGGAGCTTGAGAAATCGTTTTTTAAATGTATGAGCAAAAAGCAGGAGCACAGTAGGAAGCAGTCCTCATGAGGTAAGGAAGTGAAGGAAGAACGGGGATGCTGCCACATCCTGTTAACTCAGGAGCTGACCGAGAGTTACCTAGAGAAAGCCAATGGAAAACACTAGCTCCATTACCTAGCAAAATACAACTGGCCAAATCACTGTGGCTGAGTGTTCAACAGGTGGGGAAATAAAGCAGCAAGTAGCCACTTCCATACCACATTTCTTCCTTATTCTTTCCTTTTGTGGGCAGCACAGACTCAAATATCCTAGCCTCACGAGCACCTCCTTTCAGCAGTTCAGGGATGAACCTGGCTTCGATCGGCGCTTGAATCTGCTCAGCCAGTGGAGGATCCAGAGTTGGCAAGTGTTAATACTGGAACTCCAAGGATTTTATCACTTTTTTAAAATCAAGAGAACTCACCAGTTGTATGTGCTCTTCACCTATGCACACACAAATAATAGCAATTAGAATACAGAATAATCCAATGCAACTATCAGAGCCCATGAAGAAAAAAATTGTTGCCTCGCTAATCCCATTCCCCCCCTCACCTCTAATTACTTATCCAAGTACACAAAAACCCTTCAAACATCAGTCCCTCAGTGGGACACCAAAACACAGAACATGAAGACACGCTACACGATAAAGCTGGAAAGACACACAAACACACTCCCAGACCTTGTTTTGACCAATTTTTAAATAGTATTGCTTTAGGGAGATTTTATTTGAAAACATAAATTTCAAAAAGAAAGCACATTTAAAACATCAGGTTTTGTGATCAGGGTAGGTAAAGTATTTTTATTATAAATTTCAGGATCTAAAAAATAATTTATTACATTTACTAAGACAAATCTAAGATGACCTTTTTAAACCAAGCCACATGTGCCCTGCATAGTGACGTCGTGACCCTTGGGCATGGAGAGATGCAGGTTTACTCTTCCTTCAGGGCTGGGATCAGCCAGAGGAAAGAAAATTATGCCAATGCTCAACTAGCATATACTGATTAGGACTATTCTGGTTTATTACCCTGGCATTGAAGAATTCAGGTGAAGATGCTGCCATTCTTGAACTCTGAAAGCCAAACTAGAATCTGCAGAGCAGCCTCAGTCTTAACATTCAAGCTTCTTTTTCCTACTTTTTATTTCAGTGATATTGAGGACACTCTATATTTCATAAGAGTTATGACCTAACTGGCTCTAAAAGCCCAAGAATAAAAATCCTTACCACCTAGCAAGAGACCCATAGAACTGGTCAGTAGTAAGACTGAGGTCACGTATTGGAAAAAACATACTAGCCCAGGATTAAAGACAGTGCCCATCCAGCAACAGAGATGTTGCTGGCAACTAACCATAGCGGTGGTGACCACTGATGAAAAGTGCTGAAGAGACCTCAGAAGGTCATCCGGGGTTCCTCCTGCCTTGACACAAGACAAATGTGTCTCTCTAGGCAGACTGACTTGCAATTGCACTCACAAGTGGGGACCCCAGGTCTCTTTCATGTTATTTTCTCTGTATACATATTTCAAAGATTCCTAAAGGCAGCATTTTTACAAGGTGGAGCTGCAGGAAGCTTTGGGGACTTGACAGGTCTGAGCAGAAGTCCAGAGCAACCCCCCCTTAATGGGATTTTAGCAGGAACCTGGGGGTGAAGAGGAACAGTGCAGTCCCTGAGAGGCAGCTGAGAGTACGGGCGAGCACCCTCACACTCCAGGATGAGGGGCGGGGGGGCAAAAAAAGAGTGGGTGCAGAGCCCAGCCTGCTCATCAGGAAAGATGAAATTCTAAGGGGATTAAGAGCTAACAAGTCAGTAGCTGAGGAGCCCACAGCTAAGCTCTCTCAGCTGGGGATTTCTATCCCAATTCCTCCTAAGTAAACCCTCTTCCGCTAAAGCAGTGGGTCTCCACAGGGGATGTTCACCAGGGACATGTGGCAATGTCTAGAGACATTTTCGGTTGTCATCTCTGGGAGGGGTGTGCCACTGGCATCTAGTGGGTGGAGGCCAGGGATGCTGCTGAACATCCCACCACAGAGAATGATCAGAATATCACTAGTGCCAAGGCTGGGAAACCCTGTCCTGGAGGGGGGCTTTACCCCTAAGTTTTCTCAATTTAGCATGAGCCGAGGCCCTTGGGATTTACAGTCAGATGAACGTGAATGCCCCACCTCAAGCCCTAACATGCCTAACATGCCACTGCCACGTTGAGCAGAAGTCCCCAGTTATCCCAGAGTGTTCCACAAATGTCCAGACAGCTGCTGGAGGTTCAAATTCCAGCCAGTACAACTCCAACCTTACATCCTTCTGTCTGTCTCTCCTGAAAAGCCTTCTATTTCTTTCTCAGAGCCAGGGCTACCCCGATGGCCATTGCCAGGATGGCAACAGCAGCAGCGCCTCCAAACAGCAGTATAGACTTGCCCTCAGACAGCGGCAGGGGCTTCATCTCGCCGGCGGGGGACAGTCTAGACTTGCCCTCAGAGAGCAGCAGGGGCTTCATCTCACCGGGAGGGGACAGCTCTTCCCCAAGGCTCTCTTCCCTTGCGTTTGTCTCCTTCTCACTCAGCAGCGTTTCTGTAGGTTCCGGCGCGGGGACCACCTCCTTCACTTCAGTAGGTTCAACTGTTGCTGCTTTCACCTCTTCTTCATCAAGTTCTACAAACAGGGATGTAGCAGGGCTGGATTTCTCCACTGTGATCACTTCTGTGTCAGGTTCCCTTGTCCCCAGCAAGGAGGTGGCAGTGATATGTGGAAGCAAGGGGGCTGGGGCTTCAGGGAGGGCCTCTGGCAGCTCCCCCGCTGGCAAGACCACAGAAGCCACAGCAGCCTCTTCCATGCCCTCGGGCACTTCTTCTTTCTCCACGTGCACGATGTCAGAATTAGAGGAGTTGTTCTCACTCTTCTCTCCAGCTCCATTGCTGTCTAAGCTTTTCACTTCTTCAGGATCCATTGCAATCTGCTGCCAGGACTCAGGGCCTAGAGAGACTGGTAGGCTTTCTGTGTGCCAGCTCTGGCTAGCTGACAGCGAGACAGGTAAGCTCTCGGGCTGCCAGGAAGTGGTCACAGTTGGAGACTCTGGGGGACTGACCTGTCCAGAGTTGTCGCTGGGCAGGATATAAATGTCATTGCTATCTTCTGCAGTGATTCCAGGGTATTCCTCCTCCTCCGACTCAAGACTAAACACAGTGCCCTAGAAACGAAGGACAAGTGTCAATAATAAAAATCTATTTAAAAAATAAACATCAATCTGTAAAGCAAATTCCTTCCTAAACTGAAGTTTAAACATTCCAAAAAAAAAAAAAAAAATTAAAATCCAAAACACTTCTGATCCCAAGCACTTTGGATGAGGGATACTCACCCTGTATGTTCAATGCAGTAATTAATGCAAAATAGCAGAGAAAACAAAGGCAAGACCTTGTGCTCAAGGAATGTATCACTTAGTAGGGTATAAAAATAATGCTGTGTCATAGTGAAAGTGCTGTTAAGAGTTCATATGGCAGTGCTGCTTTCCTTAGAAGAAGAAGAAAAAACAGTTCAGATGGGAAAAAGACCTCTTTGGGTAGAGGTCAGAGAAAGCAGGGAGATCACAGAAAGCTTCACGGAGGGACTAGCATTTCTATCAGGCATCTGAAGAGCGGGTAAGATTTTGGCAGGCGAAGGGTACACAGAAGACACAATGCAGGCCAAAGCACAGAGACAGAAAAACAGAGGATAAGGACACAGCCCTGTTTAATGAATGCAGAGTGCACGTGAAGAATAGAAGGTCAGTGAGGACAGGACCATGGAGAAACCTGAATGACAGAGAGCCAAGAAATACGGACTTCATCCAACAGGCGATGGTTTGTCACTGACATCTCTGAGGTACAAAATTGCAATCAGAGCTTTGCTTTAAAATTCCTCTGATAGCAAAGCCAGAATGGAGAGATGCTGCAGACACAGAGACTCTTGCTTCTTTCTTCAGGAAGTCTGAGTGAAAGCAATAAAGCCCTACAGCGCAGGCTGTGTGTCTATGTCTATTAATAACAGGCCACCGCGTGCCTACTGCTTATCACGGCTGTGTCAGGCACAAGGGCTATGAGGAAGAATGGGTCTATTCTTACAGAATTTACTAGGCAGCTGTGAAGACTGACATATGAATAACTTCAATACGATACAGAAAGCTTTATGACAGGTGTATGCACAAGGGGCTAGGCCAACCCAGAGGGTAAGTAAGGCACAATAAAAGGACAGAAAGAGAACCAATGGAATGGCAGGTCACCGAGATGTACAGAAATTGTCATCCAAAGGCTAGACAACACTCATAAAAGCTACAGGGAATCTGAATAGAATATGTAAAGCAATTAATTTCTACTTCATTTTACGATGATGGTTGCTATTCGTCTGAAGTAGAATAATTTCATTCTTCAACCAAGACCAAAAACTTTCTACATATATCAAGGATCTAATATAAATCAGAAGTCTATCAGCCCCATAAAAAAGGAAAAAATACAAATAAATCACACGACCATGATGTTGGCATCATACTGCACCACATTCTACCGCAACCCTTGCTCCAACCACTTCAGAGGCCATGGTAAGCATCAAGCATGTTCTATGAGTATGGAATAAGCAGGGGGGTAAAATAATACGGCATGACCACAACATTCACAATCAAAAACAACTGGCTTGTATCCAGCTCCAACTGTGCACCAGCTGTGCGAATCCGGACACCTTGCTTGGACTTTCAGATTTCAATTTCTTCACAAATAAAAGGGGGATGACTGACTAGGTAGGATTGTTTTTATTTTTAGAGTTGGGGTCTTGCTCTGTCACACAGGCTGAAGTGCAGTGGCAGGATCATAGCTCACTGTGGCCTCAACCTTCTGGCCCCAGGGGATCCTCTCAGCCTCCTGAGTAGCTGGGAGTAACAGCATGGGCCACTGCACTCGGCTAAGTTTTTTTATTTTTTGTAGAGATGAGTCTCTCTATGTTGCCCGGCTGGTCTCAAACTCTGGCTTCAAGCAATTCTCCTACCTCGGGTGTCCCAAAGTGCTGAGATTATACGTGTGAGCCACCACACCCGTACCTGAGTCCACTTTTTAAATGAGGTATAGTTTTTTCTTTTGGTTTTTTGTTTTTTTTTGTTTTTGTTTTTGTTTTTTGAGACGGAGTCTCGGCTCTGTCACCAGACTGGAGTGCAGTGGAGCGATCCTGGCTCAATGCAACCTCCATCTCCCAGGTTCAAGTGATTCTCCTGCCTCAGCCTCCCAAGTAGCTGGGACTACAGGCGCACGCCACCATGCCCAGCTAATATTTGTATTTTTAGTAGAGACGGGGTTTCACCATGTTGGCCAGGATGGTCTCAATCTCTTGACCTCGTGATCCGCCCTTGTCGGTCTCCCAAAGTGCTGGGATTACAGGCATGAGCCACCACGCCCGGCCCAAGGTACAGTATTTATAGGGCTTAGATTAGTACTTTGTATATAGGAAGTAATCAGTAAGTTTTGCTATTTCATAACTTGTTAATGTTTGTGTTGTCATTTTAATTGTTGTTTTTGGTGGTATGGGTGGTAGGACAAAGAGCTATTTTAAAATACCAACTGGATGGGACAATAAGAAGGTGTAAACAATTGGAAACAATACCTTTCCTTGGCTAAAGAAGGTAATTTACAAACTTTTCCTTCCTCCTCCATCTCTTCTAAATAGAGATAATACAAAATTTGAAAGTAAAATATGTCTTTAAAAATTACAATACTGTAGTATACAATTAGGAAAATTGGAGGGCCCATTGGCTTGGAAGAGAGAAAGGGCTTCTAGGCCTCCAAGCTTTTGAGGATGACAGCTTGCCCCAGCCTCAGGGTAAGGACCACTGGAATGGTCCAGAAGAGGATGCGTTCAGGAGGGAGAAAGGGAGAGGGAGAGAGACAAATAGAGAGAGACACAGGGAGGGTTTGGTTCAGCTAAGTAAGAAAAGACATGGAGATCCTAACCTGTATTTAACTACTATTAAAAAAGAACTAAGTACATTTTTAAGTCCAATGTGGAAGGAAGCCCATATTGTACAATACCCGTACATAAAAAACTACAAAGTAGGCCGGGCATGGTGGCTCACGCCTGTAATCCCAGCACTTTGGGAGGCTGAGGTGGGTGGATTACGAGGTCAGCAGATCGAGACTGTCCTGGCTAACGCAGTGAAACCCCGTCTCTACTAAAAATACAAAAAATTAGCCGGCCGTGGTGGCGAGTGCCTGTAGTCCCTGCTATTCAGGAGGCTGAGGCAGGAGAATGACGTGAACCTGGGAGGTGGAGCTTTCAGTGAGCCAAGATCGCGCCACTGCACTCCAGCCTGGGGGACAGAGCGAGAGTCCATCTCAAAAAAAAAAAACTACAAAGTATTATTGAGAGAAATTAAAGATATCCTACAGGGATATATAGATCATGCTCACAGATTGGAAAACTATTGTAAAGATGTCAACTATTCCCAAATTAACCCTTTGGTTCACTACAATCTCCAATATAAAATCCCACCAGGTTTTTTCTTATGGAAATTGACAACCAATTCTAAAATCTATGTAGCAATTTAAAAAGGCTAAGGAAATTTAGCTGATCTTGAAAAACAAGCTGACACTCAACTCATTACAAAGGTACACTGATTAAGACTATATAAGTATGTAAGAGCTTAAAAATAGACCTGGCTGGGCACAGTGGTTCACACCTGTAATCCCAGCACTTTGGGAAGCTGAGGTGGGAGGATTGCTTGAGGCCAGGAGTTCAAGACAAGCCTGAGCAACACAGTAGGACATCGTCTCCACACACACGCATACACACACACACACACACACACAACTGGCCAGGTGTGATGGCGCCTGCAGTCCCATCTACTCAACTCAGGAGGCTGAAATGGGATGCTCCCTTGAGCCTAGGAGTTTGCGTCTGCACTGAGCTATGATCGTGCCACTGTAGTCCAGCCTGGATGACAGAGCGAGACCTTGTCTCAATTCCCAAAAAAACACAAAGAGGCAATTAGACCAATTAAATAAAATAGAATCCAGAACTAGATATACAAGGTCACATGATTTGTGGCAAAGATAACTCTGGAAAAATGGATCCTATTTACTAAATGCACATATATATATATATATATGTATATATCTCTCTATAGATATATATATATATCTCTACTTATTTGCATACATTTATACATAATAAAATGTTTATATAAGCAAAACACATGTTTAGAAAAATGTACACCAAACCATTATGAGTTATTTCTAAGGGGCAAGGGAACAAGAAAAGTGTGCATCATAAAAATTTCTTGGCTGGGCGTGGTGGTTCACGCCTGTAATCCCAACACTTTGGGAGGCTGAGGTGGGCAGATCACCTGAGGTCAGGAGTTCAAGACCAGCCTGGTTAACATGGCGAAACTCCGCCTCTACTAAAAAATACAAAAATCAGCCAGGCGTGGTGGCACGTGCCTGTAATCCCAGCTACTCGGGATGCTGAGGCAGGAGAATCACCTGAACCTGGGAAATGGAGGCTGTGGTGAGCCGAGATCGCGCCATTGCACTCCAGCCTGGACAACAAGAGTGAAACTCCGTCTCAGAAAAAGAAAAATTAAAAAAATTTAAAAATTAGCTGGGCGTGGTGATGTACACCTGTAGTCCCAGCTACTCAGGAGGCTGAGGTGGGAGAATCACTTGACCCCGGAAGGTCAAGGCTACGGTGAGCCATGATCGTGCCACTGTACTACAGCCTGAATGACAGAACAAGACCCTGTCTCGAAAGAAAGAAAGAAAGAAAATGAAACCCACAATTTCTAGGTGTACCATTCAGTGGTTTTTAGTATATTCACAGTGTTGTGTAACCACCAGAATTACCAGAAAATTCCCATCATCCCAGAAAGACACCTTTTGGTAGTCACTCTCCATTCTCCCCTTTTTCATCACCGGGCAATCACTAATCTACGTTCTACCTCTATGGATTGCCTGTTCTGAGAGGTATAAATGGAGTCACACAATACAGCCTTTTGTGTCTGGTTGCTTCCACTTAGCATAATGTTTTCAAGGCCCACCCATGTTGTAGCATGTATCAGTACGTCATTCTTTTTTTTTTTTTTTTTTTTTTGAGATGGAGTCTCATTCTTTCGCCAGGCTGGAGCGCAGTGGCGTGATCTCGGCTCACTGCAACCTCCGCCTCCTGGGTTCCAGCGAATATGCTGCCTCAGCCTCCTGAGCAGCTGGGATTACAGGCGCCCACCACCACGCCTGGCTAATTTTTGTATTTTTAGTAGAGACGGGGCTTCACCAAGTTGGCCAGGATGGTCTCGATCTCTTGATCTCATGATCCACCCGCCTCGGCCTCCCACAGGTGTGAGCCACCGCACCCGGCAGTAAGTACTTCATTCTTCTTTATGGCTGAGAATAATATTTCACTGTATGTAGGCACCACATTTTACTTATTAATTAGCTGGTGAACATTTGGGTTGATTCTACCTTTTAGAATAGTGTTGTTATAAATGTCCACATACTAGTTTTTGTCTGAATGCTTTTGTTATTTTGAATACAGCAGGAGCAAAACTGCCAGATCATATGGTAATTTTATGTCAAATTATTTTCCAAAAAAATTAGAAAAATATTTCTAAATATTCTTGGAATTCCAAAACATTCTGAAAATAATGATGTTGAACATTTTTTCATGTGCTAATTGGCCATTTGTATATTTTCTTTAGGATGATGTCTAATTCAAATCTTTTCCCTATTTTTAAATTGAGTTGTGTTTTTATGTTGGATTGTGAGAATTTATTTATTTTTTTTGAGACAGAGCCTTGCTCACTTGAACTCCTGATCTCAAGTGATCCACCACCTCAGCCTTCCAAAGTACTGGGATTACAGGCATGAGCCACCATGCCTGGCAGGTTTTTAAGTCTTAAATAAGACTGCTACAAAATTAGATACTGATATAATCGTAAGGGGCTTGTAATTAGGTTGAGACTAAAGGAAACAGGGAGATAAACAAGGCATCCTAAAAAGTAGTTCTATGAGAGGAACCAGTAGTCTATGCTAATTAATAATTTTTTAAAATCTTTTTAAAAGATCTCTGCCATCAGTGCCATTCCTCATATGGATTCCTTTCCCAGACTTCAAACCCCGCATGACTAAAACAGACTGTCACTGCTATGATCTTACGGGATTTCATCTCTTTCAAACTCTCATTACATTTTCATTAGTAGAGGCATAATGTAAAACCATTACACATTTCTGGGACCATCATCAATAATGAACGCTAACAAAGAGTACCTCACAAGCAAATGCAGTACATGATGTCTACACGCCCATCAGCTGCAGAGCTCACGCCATACAGCCAGCCAGAAGAGATGCTTGTCGTACTGAAGACTATGAACTACAAGTACTAACTCCACATCATTTCTGTCTTACCCCACACCTAATATTTTAGCGAGCATCTATCTCATCATCTTCCCCTTTTATTTAATCATTAAGTACTAAATATATCTTAATATATTTATTCCTAAATATATCTTCTAACATCTAAATCTATCTCTTCCCTTCCATCAACATTTTCTGGTATTACTCTAATATAAGCAATCTTCTTTTCTCTTCCTCCCTCCCTGTATTATTCTAATACAAGCAATCCTCCCCTCCCCTCCCCTCCTGTTCTTTTCTCTTCTCTTCTTTTTGAGACAGAGTCTCTCTCTGTTGCCCAGGCTAGAGTGCAGTGGCGAGAACACAGCTCACTGCAACCTCTGCCCACAGGGCTCAAGCAACCCTCCTGCCTCAGCCTTCAGAGTAGCCAGGACCACAGGCATGCCCCATCACGACTGGCTAATTTTTACATTTTTTGTAGAGACGGGGTTTTGCCATGTTGCCCAGGCTGCTCTCAAATTCCTGATCTTAAGCAATCTGCCTGCTTCGGCCTCCCAAAGTGTTAGGATTATAGGCTTAAGCCACCATGCCTAGCCTCAGTCGTTATCTTTCATCAGAAGCAATGCAAAGACTCCGAAAGGCCTGCAATCCAACTTGGATGATGTAAAAAAAACAAAACAAAACAGTAATTTAAGCCAAAAATCTGGAAATCATATTGGATTTCTCCAATTCCTGACTTCTTATCATCAGGAACTGTGCTCTTTAGGTGCTGGTAATACAACAATCTCTACCTTCAAAGAGTTTAAAATACAGTAACAGAGGCCGGGCATTGCTGTCTCATGCCTGAAATCCCAGCACTTTTAGAGGCCCAGGCAGGACGATAAGCTTGAGCCCAGGAGTTAGAGACCACCTGGGTAAGATGGTAAGACCCCATCTTTGTAAAAAAAAAAAAAATAATAAAAATAGCAATGGAGACAAACAGGGTACTCTGGGAACATGAGAGATTCATGGAAGACAGAACAACAACGTTGGATCTTTTTTTTTTTTTTTTTTTGAGATGGAGTCTCACTCTGTTGCCCAGGCTGCCTGCCACCACACCTGGCTAACTTTTCTAATTTTTGTATTTTTACTAAAGATGGGTTTTCACCATGTTGGCCAGGCTGGTTTTGAACTCCTGACCTCAAGAGATCCACCCATCTCGGCCTCCCAAAGAGCTGGGATTACAGGTGTGAGCCACTGTGCCTGGCCAAAGTTGGATCTTAAAGAATGAAAGAGAAAACCAGCAGATCAAAGATGAGCAAGATATTCCAGGCAGAAGGAAAAGCATAAACAAAAACACGGTGCTGAAAAATATCATTGTATATGCAGACTACTGGCTCTTCAGCATGCCAAAGCACAGGACAGGGAGTGAAGAAAGGCAAAGCTGGAGCTGGAGGAGGAGGAAAGATTAGGCCAAAGAACGAGAAGTAAAATATCAGCGCCTGTCTTCATATAAAACATTGCCTCTACCTCATAAAAGGTCCATGTTTCCCCCTCGGTCTTGCTGAGACATGAATTCAAGACCCTGTCCCACAATATGGCACCTCATACACACCCCCAATTACTTAGAGGAGAAAAGATGAATCTAAGGTACCATCCGGCCATTACATAAAGGCTTAGTTTGAATGTTACGAAATAAAGTAGTTCTACATTTGAAGTCTATTTATAATTTTGACTCTTTCAGTTAAAAAGCAAGCGGGCAAATTCATACAATATTTAGAATGATACATTATCCCTTCTTGAGCACATTAATGTTTTCCTAGGAAACCCAACATAAATTTTTGAAAGGCTACAGCAGTGTGAAGGGCATTAGAGGAGGCAAAGTCAATCTTCACTATCACTAGGGCTGTCATTTAACCCACATCTCTCTGTAATTGTGTACTAGGTGCTCCCTCTGGGAGGGGAGGCTTATCTTGGCAATGTGACTCATTGTGCCCTATAAATGCCACACTAAATTCCCAAGCGCTGTCTCCTTATTCATATAGATACTGGTATTAAAATTTTAGGGGAGCAGAAAAGGTTTTGCAAATATGATGAAAGGTATTAAGACCTCTCTGCCTTAAAACTGTGCTTTCATACAAAGCAGCATACCATTTTAGGGGAAATTTTAGACTCCCTGAAGCACATCTATGGACTCCAATTTAAGACCCCTTATCTGGCTCCATCAGGGTCTGGCTTAAATTCCACTGTATTCAATCTTCCTCTCTTATTTCTCCTCAACTCCTAGACAGCACTGAGTCTGGGCCACACAAAGTATCACAATATCTATTTTGTACCATACTTCTAATTTTTTCACATGTATTAGTCATCTTCTCAACGACACCATAAATACTTCAAGGGAGAAAACATGCCTTCAACTTCTTTGTTATCCCCCAGGTAATGCCTAACATATGCTGAGCAAAGAGTAATGCTCAATAAATGCTTGGATGATAGGAAAGTTGGTCCCATCTTTGATATAAAAGCTCTAAACATCAAGTACTGTTAGGTAGCACTCTTCATTCATCTCTGTATTTCCATACCTCCGAGCTGCACCTGTGTCTTCACTGTTCAAGGTCACACAGCACTGGTGCTAAAGACAATTCCAACCCCAAACAGAGTGACTGAAGTCACACTGTCCCATCAATCCAGAAAATCCAGAATGCTCTCCCAATTCTGCCCATCTGAATCCTTCTTGTTACTTCTAAACTCATAGGATTTATCTGTTACTCCTTGCTATAAAACATACAGGAAATAGTGTGGATCTGCCTTATATCCCTAACTATAAGCTCCTTGAGACTAAGGATATATTTTTATAATATTTTTGTTGCACTGGTTTCTTTTCTCAGCCACACTCTTCCCATGTGCCTCATAGGATTCAATACATATTATATTAATATAATGAAATGTTATGTATAGTTATATTAATATAGGTTGGGTGCAGTGGCTGAGGCCTATAATCCCAGCACTTTGGGAGGCTGAGGTAGGTGGGTTGTTTGAGCCCAGGAGTTTGAGACTAGCCTGGGCAACATAGTGAGATTCTGTCTCTACAAAAAATACAAAAATTACAAAAATTGGCCAGGAGTGGTTGCGCATGCCTGTAGTCCCAGCTACTCGGGAGGCTGAGGTAGGAGGATCCCTAGAGCCTGGGAGGTGGAGGTTGTAGTGAGCCAAGTTTGCACCACTGTCCTCCAGCCTGGATGACCAAGAACCTATCTCAAGAAAAAAAAAAAAAAAAAAAAAATATATATATATATACACACACACACACACACACGTAATTAACACTGAAGTCTTTGGAAACTTAGTAAGGCTGGCCCAGTTCTTGAACCTGGGGTCTTTTCCATTGAATAGCTGTCACTTCTCTTTCTGCATCTTTGCATACTTTGCCCACATAGATGAAACATTATTTTCTTTTCCTTATGATTTTTAGTAGAGATGAGGTCTTGCTATGTTGCCCAGACTGGTCTCAAATTTCTGGGCTCCAGTGATCCACCCAAAGTGCTGGGATTACAGGCATGAGCCACCATTCCCAGACAGAATATCCCTTTTTTTTTTTTTTTTTTTTTTGAGATGGAGTCTCGCTCTGTCACCCAGGCTGGAGTGCTGTGGCCGGATCTCAGCTCACTGCAAGCTCCGCCTCCCGGGTTTACTCCATTCTTCTGCCTCAGCCTCCCGAGTAGCTGGGACTACAGGCGCCCGCCACCTCGCCTGACCAGTTTTTTGTATTTTTTATTAGAGACGGGGTTTCACTGGGTGAGCCAGGATGGTCTCGATCTCCTGACCTCGTGATCCGCCCGTCTCGGCCTCCCAAAGTGCTGGGATTACAGGCTTGAGCCACTGCGCCCGGCCAGAACATTCTTTATGTGCAATATAATATGTATCATAACCTGCCATTCTTGACCTGCAAGTCTCTCTAACGACGAAATATATGTTTTCCAACTTCTACTATAAACAAAGAAGAAAGACATTCACTGAAGGTCTGAACAGGACTGAATAATCTCAGAGCATAACCAAAGCTCAGTTTAGGATATATCATAAATGGTTCAAACACACAAAATTCAAAACATAACAACACTACGTTCTAGCAGAGGCCTTTTGTTACTGAGTCATGGTCCCCCCAAGCTACCTAAGCTGAGCTAACGAATCCTTGGCTGCTTTACAACGCAAGTCCTTTACTTCCTTCAAGATGTGACCATATGTCTTTACAAAGCCTTCCCTGATTAAGCCCTACTTTACCTCACAACTACCTTTTTTTTTTTGTTTGTTTTTTGAGATGGAGTTTCACTCTGTCATCCAGGCTGGAGTGCAGTGGTACGATCTTGGCTCGCTGCAACCTCCACCTCCCGAGTTCAAGCGATTCTCCTGCCTCAGCCTCCTAAGTAGCTGGGATTACAGGTGTGCACCATCACACTTGGCTAATTTTTTTTTAAAAATACTTTTGGTAGAAATGGTGTTTCACCATGGTGTTGGCCAAGCTGGTCTGGAACTCCTGACTTCAAGTGATTCGCCCGCTTCGGCCTCCCAAACTGTTGGGATTACAAGCATAAGCCACCACGCCTGGCCCATGTTTTTTTCTTTGTATAGACAGTCCCCAACTTATGATGGTTCCACTTAACAATATTTTGACTTCACCATGGGTTTATCAGAGTATTGAATGCCATTTCGGCTGGGCGCAATGGTTCATGCCTGTAATCCCAGCACTTTGGGAGGCTGAGGCAGGTAGATCATAAGGTCAAGAGATGGAGACCATCCTCGCCAACATCGTGAAACCCAGTCTCTACTAATACAAAAATTAGCTGGGCATGGTGGTGCATGCCTGTAGTCCCAGCTACTCGGGAGGCTGAGGCAGGAGAATCACTTGAATCCGGGAGGCGGAAGTTGCAGTGAGCTGAGATCGCACCACTGCACTCCAGCCTGGCGACAGAGCAAGACTCCATCTCAAAAAAAAAAAAAAAAAAAAAGGCATTTTCAACTTATGATGGGTTTATAGGAATGTGCCCCCATCATAAATTGAGGGGCTCTATATTCTACAATACCTACTAAAGAACTGTACTTTACCATGGCTTTCTTGATATTTGTTTAGTTTGAGCAACTAAATAATTGGCTCTTTTATGTTTAGGGTATGTTTAACTAGCAAGTATAGAATCAGCAATCTAATAAATTCATAGTCACACTCTGTTTGATAGAAGACAAGACAGAAATGTAAGATTATTATAATCTCTGCTTCAGGAGTCTGTTATGCAGTTGGGGAGATTATATAACATCGAGGTCCTCAAACTTTGCTGCCTAGATGCACATTACAACCTGTAACAATTAAATTAGAATCCTTAATAAAGGTAGGACCCAGGCGTTATATCTGGTTAAATGTAAAAGGGTATAATTCTGCTGTAATCGATTTAACCTTATTCTTGGTCTCTCTCATACCTGAAGCCCATACATACTCTGGCACAATGAACAGGCAGAGGTAAGATGATTTAGACATTTCAGTAACTACAAGGTAAATCACTTCATCCACTGAATATTTACAATCACTTCAGTAATATCCCAAAATTTGCTGATTCTTGGTAAGTCACCAATAACAAAGAATCACAGTAGGCAACATGAATTAAAATGGCTACTGTTTACTTAGGGAATGATTTCTGTAACCTTCCTGAAAGACTGGAGGTCCAAGACGGAGAAGAACCCGCTCACCAAAGCCATATCAACAGTTAAGCTAAGTTTTCCTGTAAAGTTGTATTTACCTATCTTTTTGCCAGAACATAATCTGAATGAGTCACACAGATCCTCTAACATCTGTTACTAAGGAATTACTGTGTCGTATAATTTATATACCCAAAGGCTTATCTGCTTATTAAGTCATCTCTTCAAAAACCTCCATTTTGTGAAGATCAGAAAGAAAGGCTCACGTACAGAATAATTTTACAAGGAAGAAGAAAAGGGTAGTATCAGGTAGCACAAAGTTCCCATTTGTCCCTTATTAACTATAGTCCACTTCCGTTATTTATTTGCTCTTTCCAAATCTCCAAATGAGAAACCAATACTATGGCTTAGCAGCTGTGTAATCCTCCATCCTCAAATCTCTGTAATGTCGCTAACAGGAAAGTGATGAGGCATTGAGGAGGATTAAACTTTTTTCATTACTGAAACTACCAACATTTTAAAACTGGGCTAAGTCTTTTTGTTAAGTGAAGAACAAGTTGGGAAAGTCAATATACAATATACAGATTTACTCAATATTGAGTAAATCTGTCACAGTCTCACCATGAGAAGCAAGTAAGATCATCCAATTTTATCAAATAATTTGCATTTCAGAGTTATGAAAAATAGTCAAAGAACATCAGTTACTTCACTACAAGTGGCTTAAAACAGTGTACGCTTCTTAGTCTTTCACTTACATTAAAAATTTTTCACCAAAAAAAAAAAAACCCTCAAAATATGTTATTAAACTCCCACCACCAAACTTGACTTACTTGGAGACAAGGAACATAATTTATGTTCTTCATTCTTAATCTTGGAGTCACCTCTGCTCTCACTTTCTATTCATACTCCACAAGTTTTGTAATCTGTTTTCATGCCATGTCAAAAGATGTAGCCTTTTTTTGTTTGTTTGTTTGTTTGTTTGTTTTTGAGACGAAGTCTCGCTATGCCGCCCAGGCTGGAGTGCCGATCTCAGCTCACTGCAAGCTCCGCCTCCCGGGTTTACACCATTCTCCTGCCTCAGCCTCCCGAGTAGCTGGGACTACAGGCGCCTGCCACCTCGCCCGGCTAGTTTTTTGTATTTTTTAGTAGAGACGGGGTTTCACCGTGTTAGCCAGGATGGTCTTGATCTCCTGACCTCATGATCCGCCCGTCTCGGCCTCCCAAAGTGCTGGGATTACAGGCTTGAGCCACCGCGCCCGGCCTAGATGTAGCCTTACAATTACACAGTTCTTCCAACAGAAAGGTTGTCCAGTGGTCAGAGAGGTCTCAAGTGACAACTGATAGGCATCCTCAAAGGTTACTTATCTGCACTTCTAAAAACAGAGCCTCTAATAGCAATGACTGACTAAATAAGCAAAAACTGAAACAAAAACAAGAGCCATAACGAAAACACTAAGAATTTTAGTTCTCAGAAAACAGACCTTTAGGGTTCTAAAATAAGTAAAATGGAAATTTCAAAAGTTCCATCATGGCTGGGCATGGTGGCTCACGCCTGTAACCTTAGCATTTTGGGAGGCGGGGACAGGTGATCACTTGAGCCCAGGATTTTGTGACCAGCCTGGGCAGCATGGCAAAACTGCATCTCTACAAAAAAAATACAAAAGTTCGGTGAGTGTGGTGGTGCATGCCTGTGGCCCCAGCTACTCGAGAGGCTGAGATGGGAGGATCATTTGAGCCCAGGAGGTAAAGGCTACAGAGAGTCATGACTGTGCCACTGCACTCCAGTCTGGCCAACAGAGTGAAACCCTGTCTCAAAAAAAAAATAAGGCCCATCATGAAGAAATAAGGGAAAAGTCAACAAACTGAAAATTAAAAGTAAAATGTCTCTTTCCCTTATTATTATCTTTTAATGAGGGTCACACTCTGTCACCCAGGGGCTACAGTGCAGTGGCATAATCATAACTCATTACAGCCTGAAAACCCTGGGCTCAGCAGATCCTCCCACCTCAGCCTCTTGAGTTGCTGGGATTATAGTCATGAGCCACCGCACCACTGCACCTGGCTTTTCCCCTTATTTTTAACAGCTCAAAGTTAACAAAAGACTGAAGAATGTTCTTTGTTCCACATCTAGAGGATCTTTTCATCTCATCTAAGACACTAGATCAAGTTTGTCTGATCACAACTTTGGCATAATATATTGTTTAAAAGCCAACTCAGATTTATTTATTTTTTATTTTTATTTACTTTTTTTGAGACGAGTCTAGCTCTGTCACCCAGGCTGGAGTGCAGTGGCGTGATCTCAGCTCACTGCAACCTCCGCCTCCCAAGTGCAAGGGATTCTCCTGCCTCAGCCTCCAGGGTAGCTAAGATTACAGGTGTGCGCCACCACGCCCGGCTAATTTTTTTTTTTAATTTTTAGCAGAGATGGGGTCTCACCATGTTGCCCAGGCTGGCCTCAAATTCCTGACCTCAAATTATCTGCCTGCCTCGGCCTCCCAAAGTGCTGGGTTTACAGGCGTGAGCCACTGCACCCAGTCAATTCAGATTAAAGAGCTTTATGTCTTGCTGTCATGGCCTCCATACCTTACAATGTATTTCTGTATTTAGGACATGTGACATTTTAATGAAGATTCACCAAACATTCTGTGCTCTTATGTAAGAAGTCTTAAAGAAAGAACAGATTACTAAGCTTTTACTCCTGAGGATCAATCCACATCAAACAAAAATATAAAAATAGCAGTCTTTTTTTTTTTTTTTAAGACAAGGTCTTACTCTATCACCTAGGCTGGAGGTCAGTGGCACAATCTTGGCTTACTGCAGCCTTGACCTCCCAGGCTCAGGTGATCCTCCCGCCCCAGTCTCCTGAGTAACTAGGACCACAGATTACTCCCAGTTAATTTTCATATTTTTTGTAGAGACGAAGTCTCACTCACCATGTTGTCCAGGCTGGTCTTGAGCTCCTGGACTTGGGCAATCTACCTGCCTCAGCCTCCCAAAGTGCTGGGAATACAGGAGTGAGCCACTGCACCCGGTCAATGTTTTCTTTTGTTCTGTTTTGTGACTGAGTCTCGCTCTGTTGCCCAGGCTGGAGTGCAGCAGCACGATTTCAGCTCCTAGGTTCTACAATCTGGGTTCAAGCGATTCTCCTGCCTCAGTCACCTGAGTAATTGGGATTATAGGAACCCACCACCATGCATGGCTAATTTTTCTATTTTTATCTATTTTATTTTATTTTATTTTATTTATTTCTCCCGGGTTCAAGCAATTCTCCTGCCTCAGCCTCCTGAGTAGCTGGGACTACAGGCATGCACCACCATGCCCGGCTAATTTTTGTATTTTTAGTAGAGACAGGGTTTCACCATGTTGGCGAGCCTGGTCTCGAACTCTGGACCTTAGGTGATCTGCCCATCTTGGCCTCCCAAAGTGTTGGGATTACAGGCATGAGCCACCACGTCCAGCCTCAATTTTGTATTTTTGAGACAGGGTTTTGCCATGTCACCGGGCTGGAGCTTCTTTTTTTTCTTTTTGAGACGGAGTCTCGTTCTGTCACCCAGGCTGGAGTGCAGTGGCATGATCTCGGCTCACTGCAAGCTCCGCCTCCCGGGTTCACGCCATTCTCCTGCCTCAGCCTCCTGAGTAGCTGGGACTACAGGCACCGGCCACCACGCCCGGCTAATTTCTTGTATTTTTAGTAGAGACGGGCTTTCACAGTGTTAGCCAGGATGGTCTCGATCTCCTGGTCTTATGATCCGCCCACCTTGGCCTCTCAAAGTGCTGGGACTACAGGCGTGAGCCACCGTGCCCGGCTGAGCCTCTCTTAATAATTACTGTCATAATGAAGAGCAGGCTTTCACTAAAATAAAAAGAGCTGTTTTGGATAATATCTTACTTACAACTTATCATATTAGAAGAATAACATCTACAAGTAGCCTCGGAATCATTCTAACGATCTAAATTTTTTTTAATACAAAATATTTGTATTGCTGAGAGTATCTACCTCTTTGGCTTCACTGACATAAAATGCAAAGGAGTAATTTCAAGGGCTCAAAAATATAAAACTAGCTGGGATAAACCATGAGTTAAATATGCACAAAGAAGCAGAGAGCTATGTCTTGTTATTGTTCTTAAATAAATGATGCCAGAGGGGTTGAGTAACTTGCCCAAGGTCCTTTAGCTTGCTATGACAAATTGGATAGTAACAATAGGTAACCCTTATGTAATTCTTATCATGTGCCCTTCTAAAGACTTCACTTAAATTAATCTATTTAAACCTCATAACAATGCTATGAGAGGATTATTGTTATTTCCATTCCACAGACATGGAAACCAAAACAAGTAAATAAGATAAGTAGTTTTCCCAAAGTAATAAAGCTGGGATTCAAACCCAGGCAGTTTGCCTCCAGGGTCCACATTTTTACCAATTATGCTGTCCTGCCTCTTAGGTGAAGTCCCTGATTGATTTCTGTAACAGAGTGCCTTTTGAGTTAATGGCCAGAAGTATTCATAGATAGAGCATGTTATTCTTGGTGTTTTTTTCAAGCAAACACACAAAGATATATGCATTAAACTCTTCAATTAAAAAGGGAAGTAGAGAAGAAACACGTAGATAAAAGGAATATATCAAAATAAATGTAAAATAAAACACAAATATAACTTTGTTTTGGTGGTAGGAACTAAGTAAAAAACTAAGTAAAGGAATATATCAAAATAAATATAAAATAAAATGCAAACATTACTTTGGTGGTAGGAACTAAGTAAAAATCAGGTTGACAATCGCTCAAAGAACTATTAGAAAAATTGGCTGCATCATGATGTCTAAATTTTTTTGTTTCACTTTTTTTTTTGGTGGGGGCAGGGGGTCACATCAATTACAAATTATTCTGCCACCTCAAGCAATATTTTACCTTCTGAGACATAGCTGCTGCTGCGCTGAGCTCCTATGAACTTTTCCATCTGAAGAAGCTTTGGCAAAATTCCAAAGCCCATCTACATTGGTAAACTCGTCTAAGGACCCGTTTTACCTTAAGATTTATGCCAACAAACCTCTGTCATTACTTCTCAGACTTCATATATCTACCTGTCAAGAAAAAGAGCTGTTTTGGATAATACACTAATTACAACTTATATTAGAAAAACATCTACAAGTAGCCTTAGAACAATTCTGACAACCTAAATCATTGTTAATACAAAATATCTGTCATGTTGGGAGTATCCATCCCTTTGGCTACACTGACATAAAACACACAAAGGCTCCACTGACATTTTGTAACTTCGAGGGCTCAAAAATATACAACTAGCTGGGATCAACCAGCTGGTTTTATATTTTTGAGCCCTCGAAGTTACAAAATGGAAACAGATCACTGCTTTAGACCCTTATAACCAAATGCCTCAGATCACTATTAACCTAAAATAAGAAAATGGACTGTGTTGAAGAAATTACACAGAAGTAATTTTCCACCCAACACGATGAGGAAGATCCACAAAAAATACGTTTCAAAGTATAACACAGTAAACATCCACACCCACATATACAGCAGGCAGATTTCCCAAAACAGTACTTAGTCTTACTAAATTGATTTTAGCTGCAACCCACTTCATTAATTTCAGATCATCTCCTTTGTGTCAGCTCCCACAATATGAAAACTATTCTAACAAATTATTAACCTAAAAGCTTCCAAGAGATAGTCTTTAAATATCCTAGATTAAACAAACAAAAACCTATTCTAAAATCAGAAGCTTCATGTCAAAAGAAAATGACAGATTAATTTTATTCAAAATACTTAAATATTACAATAGACATTAGATGACATTTCCTCCAATAATCTTTTATGTAATCTAAAAGCAAATCTTTCACAGGAAGTATTTAGCATGTGACGATGGAGAAAGTAAAATACAAGCCTTACCACAGTGGACTTGCTCTGCCCTTTCCAGGAGACAGACTTACTTCCAACGTAGCAACACAAGCCCAGGAAATGAAAGAGAATGAGGAGGGAGGGAGCAAGGATGACTCAGGGAGAATCATAGCACATGAACCAGTCTGTGCCCTCACTGGGCTGCAGGGCAAATAAAAGTCAGAACTGAAACTAAGAGGAAACGGTGATCAGGCTTAAGGAGAAGGAAAGAAAGCCCACACTCTTCAGAGACACATGTGAAAACCTGCATTTGTAAAAATGTAACATTTTCACAAAACACTTTCACATCATTATTTTGTGAGATAGAGAAGCTATTCTTCTCTTTTTGTAGTTGAAACTGAGGTTCAGAGAAGTTAAACCAATCCTTCCAAAACACAGGGCTAGTATTTGGCAGAGCTGGGGCAAGAAACAAATCTTGTGATTTCTAATCCTTTTCTCAATTCATCATTCGCTGAAAAAAGGCAGAGTGAAAAAAAAAAAACAAGGTAGAAAGAGAAAACAGGCTGGGCAAGGTGGTGCATGCCTGTAATCCCAGCATTTTGGGAGGCCAAGGAGGGAGGATTGCTTGAGGCCAGGAGTTTGAGACCAGCTTGGGCAACATAGTGAAACCTTCTCTCTGCAAAAAATAAGCCAAGTGTGGTAGTGCATGCACACTTGTGGTCCCAGCTACTAGGGAGGCTGAGGTGGGAGGTTCACAAACCCAGGAAGTTGAGGCTGCAGTGAACCATGATCATGCCACTGTACTCCAGCCAGGGCAACAAGGCAAGACACTGTCTCTAAGTCCTAGACATTTCTGCTAATAATTCAGAAAACAAAATATTATTTTTCTCCTTCAAATCTGTATGTCCAAAGCCTGCCTGTTCCTAACTGACAATGTGCTATCACTCCATTAATCCAACAGATTATGGCTGCTGGCACCACATCCTCTGCTGCAGGTTTTCAAAAGCAGCTGCACTTTGAGAAATAGGCAGTTTGTTTCACTTGATGTTGTGTTCAAGTGACTAAAGACAAATACATTCCCCGTGGAAATCATACCACAGGCTTTATATAACAGACAAGCAGTATCATGTGGTCAAATGATTCTCTTCTGGAAGGGTTTTAAGAGCTGTCAATGTAATGTTCAACACGAAGTATCTTAAGGAGATTCAGGTTGACAGCTTATGTCACCGGATACATTTTCACCAACTGGCATTAAAAAAAAAAGCAGTATCGGCCAGGCGCAGTGGCTCACGTCTGTAATCCCAGCACTTTGGGAGGCCAACAAGGGCGAATCACAAGTTCAGGAGATTGAGACCATCCTGGCTAACACGGTGAAACCCTGTCTCTACTAAAAATACAAAAAATTAGCCAGGCGTGGTGGTGGGTGCCTGTAATCCCAGCTACTCGGGAGGCTGAGGCAGGAGAATAGCATGAACCCGGGAGGCGGAGCTTGCAGTGAGCTGAGATCATGCCACTGCACTCCAGCCTGGGCGACAGAGCAAGATTCCATCTCAAAAAAAAAAAAAGCAGTTTCTTGGTGGTTTTTTTTTTTTTTTTTTTTTGGGAGACAGAGTTTCACTCTTGTTTCCCAGGCTGAAGTGCAATGGCGTGATCTTGGCTCACTGAAATCTCTGCCTCTCTAGTTCAAGCAATTCTCCTGCCTTAGCCTCCCAAGTAGCTAAGATTACAGGTGCTTGCCATCACACCCAGATAATTTTTGTATTTTTAGTAGAGATGGGGTCTCACCATGTTGGCCAGGATAGTCTCAAACTCCTGACCTCAGGTGATCTGCCCACCTCGGCCTCCCGAAGTGCTGGGATTATAGGGATGAGCCACCGCACCCAGCCTAATATCTTAGTTTTAAACACAAGCAAATGGAGAGCTTAGACTGAACAATGTGAAATACAGATTGGACATTCAAATTTAGAGATAAAACACATTGGAAATATTAATGAAGGCCAGGTGCAGTGGCTCACGCCTGTAATCCCAGCACTTTGGGAGGCCTAGGTGGGTGGATCACCTGAGGTCAGGAGTTTGAGACCAGCCTGCCAACATGGCGAAACTCTATCTCTACTAAAAATACAAAAAGTAGCTGGTCATAGTGGCGCACACCTGTAAACTCAGCTACTCAGGAGGCCGAGGCACAAGAATAGCTTGAACCTGGGAGGCAGAGGTTGCAGTGGGCTGCAATTGTGCCACTGCACTCAAGCCAGGATGACAGAGCAAGACTGTTCTAAAAAAAAAAAAAAAAAAAAAAAAAAAGAAGTATTAATGAACTAGTTATCCAGGCAGTAGATCTTTTCTTTTTGCACAGATACTGGAGTTGAATAATATACTTATTTTCTCTGTAACAAATTACAATCACCAAACAAACCTGGATGTACATCGTCATAAAACTGAAAGTCGAGAAGGGAGTGCATAATATTCCCTGCATTTTTCTTCCTTTGTTGTAAAGCACCATATGGGATAAGTGACAGTTAACCTGGGATGTCTCCTGGCTATCACACAAACCATACACTACACTGGCAAACGCTTTTAAAAAGTATTAAAGTAGGAAGACAACAATAACAATAAATTGTCACAATTCTTATTTTTAAGAACAGCTCAAAAAATATTTTTATTTTCCTAAGACAAATGCTCAGGATTTTCTTCAGTAAGCATTTGCCAAACACATAAACCTAGTATGTTCGATACTAGTATCCATAGTAATTAAATTTACACATTTTAAAAATTAACTCAAACCCTCAGATGCATAGTGGCTAAAAAACAATACTGAGGAGCATACTTTATGAAAAGTACTCTCTCTACGGAATCACTGACTGTTGAGCAAATTACAACAAGTAAACTTAAAAAACATTTCTTTTTTTTTTTTTTTTGGGACGGAGTCTCGCTCTGTAGCCCAGGCTGGAGCGCAGTGGCGAGATCTCGACCTCGGCTCACTGCAAGCTCCGCCTCCTGGGTTCACACCATTCTCCTGCCTCAGCCTCCTGAGTAGCTGGGACCACAGGCGCCTGCCACCGCACCCGGCCAATTTTTTGTATTTTTAGTAGAGACGGGGTTTCACCGTGGTCTCGATCTCCTGACCTCATGATCCGCCCACCTCAGCCTCCCAAAGTGCTGGGATTACAGGCGTGAGCCACCGCGCCCGGCTTAAAAAACATTTCTAGGCCCAAAGAAAGAAAGAAAAAAACCCGGGAGCAAGAACGGAAAAGACTAAAATGATAAACAGAAATTAACCCATGGAGATGAGTGAAGTCCAAATAAATGTCACTTCCTCAGTGCAGCCTCCCCTGAGTAATATAAAAACTCTGACCCCTACATCATGTGTCTCCCTGCGTTGTTGTCACAGCACGTAACTCCCTGTAGTGTATGAAGATACACTACACATCTTCACTGTGGTCTCTCTCCATTAGAGTGTCATCTATCTCGGGTCAAGGAAACGCTCTGCTGACAGCTCTCTACTGAGAACCTAGAACAGGGCACAGTATGCAGCAGGTGCTCAATACATGGCTGAATGAGGAATGACTGCTTGGAACAAGACAAATTGAAATAAAAAGATAAAATACAGATACAAATGCTGGGATGGATATACTGATATTTTAAAGAATAAGAGGAGAGGCCGGGCATAGTGGCTCATGCCTGTAATCCCAGCACTTTGGGAAGCTGAGGCAGGCAGATCACAAGGTCAAGAGATTCAGACCATCCTGGTCAACATGGCGAAACCCCGTCTCTACTAAAAACACAAAAATTAGCAGGGCGTGGTGGCAGGCGCCTGTAGTCCCAGCTACTCGGGAGGCTGAGGCATGAGAACCGCTTGAACTCAGGAGGCGGAGGTTGCAGTGAGCTGAGATTGTGCCACTGTACTCCAGCCTAGCAACAGAGTGAGACTCCGTCCTCACAAAAAAAAAAAAAAAAAAAAAAAAAAATAAGAGGAGAGAGGGACAGAGGGAGGAAGGGAGAGAAGGTTCAGTTCAGCTAAGTAAGACATGAAATCCTAACCAGAAGCTATAATCAGGTCTCGAGCATATACATTTATTTGGCAAGGATTTTCATTAATGTCATTTTTAATACAGAAGGATTTCAAACAGTCTTCACTCCTTCAGGAAAGTTTAAAAAAAATATGGTTCATCCAAACTATTTAACTACTGTTAAAAAAGAAACACAGCCGGGCGTGGTGGCTCACACCTCTAATCCTAGCACTTTGGGAGGCCAAGGCAGAAGACTGCTTCAGCTAAAGAGTTTGAGATCAGCCTGGGCAACAGAGAAAGACCCTGTCTCTTTTTATTTAAAAAAATAAATAAATATTTTAAAAACAAAAATAGAAATAAGTACGTTTCAAGTACGATGTGGAAGGAAGCCCATATTGTACAATACTTCTACATTTAAAACTATCAAGTATTATTGAGAGAAATTAAAGATATCCTTTAATATCAAAGGGATATTTGACATTTTGGGCTGGATTATTTAGAAAGAAAAAAAATAGATTTTAGGACAAAAAACATTTCTAGAGACAAAGTCCATAACTGTAATAATAAAACATTCAATTCACCAAGGGTTGATAATTACAACTTTTAGTCACCTACAATTGACAGAACTAAAGGGAAAATGGAAAATCTACCACCATAGTAGCAAATCTGAACATGTCTCTCTTAGCAAATAATTAGACAAAAAAATTGGAAATGACTGAAAGATTTAAAATACATAATTATTAAGACTGATTAAATGTGAATGGACACGTACAGACCTCTGCACCAACAATTAGAGAATATATGTTCTCCTGAAACACGCATAAAATATATATATATATATTTGTTGTTGTTATTGCTCTGTCGCCCAGGCTGGAGTGAAGTGGCGCTATCTTGGCTCACTGCAACCTCTGCCTCCCGGGTTCAAGTGATTCTCCTGCCTCGGCCTCCTGAGTAGCTGGGATTACAGGCACATGCCACCATACCCGGTTAATTTTTTGTATTTTTTTGTACAGACAGGGTTTCGTCATGTTGACCAGGCTGGTCTTGAACTCCTGACCTCAGGTGATTCACCCACCTCAGCCTCCCAAAGCACTGGGATTACAGATGTGCACCACTGCGCCCAGCCCTATATATATATATATATATATATATATATTCTTTAAAATTGATCATGATAGTAGGCCATAACTCAAGTTTTAATGCCATGATGGCCGTGCTTTCTGATGAAACAGAATTAGTAATTGAAAAGAAAATTTTTAAACCCGTAAATATTTGGAAATTAAAAATAATTTCCAAGTAATTCAAGGGTCAAAGAACATATAAGGAAAATTTGAAAACAACCGAACAAACTGAATAATAATAATAATTACATATCAAAAAATAGGATAGAGCATGGCACAGTGGTGGGCACCTATAGTCCCAGCCTGTGCTCCTGACTATTCAGGACCTGAGGCTGGATCACTTGAGCCCAGGAGTTTGAGACTGAAGCCTGCATGAGAGCGTCTGCTATTAGACGCTGCACTCCAGCCCGGACAACACAGCAAGAACCCATCTCTTAAGCAAAACAACAACAACAATGAACCTAATTTGTTTTCAAGAAAATATTTTTAATATATAACAGCTCATACCCAGCCACCTTGCTGAATGATGTACTCTGCCGAATAGTCCTCCAGGTATGTCACGCCAAACTGCAGCAGTGCACTCAAAGGTTCTTGACCACGTCTTGTCAATTCCAAAAGCATGTGTCGTAGCAAAACCAGAGGCACCAAAATCTTCGATGCAAAGATGAGAGAATAAAAAAACCACACTGAAATTCTTACAATGTGTTTTATATGTTCAACTACTAGAAAATTAAATGCATCATTAAGGTATTTTACTTTCATTATATAAAGGAAATAAAACAGTAACTTCTATTGGGACTTTTGTGAATACTGTATGTAGGTTTTATACAATAGGGAGGTAGAAATAGTTATTGAAAATAATTAGGCATGTGTGTGCCTGTATGTGTGTGTGAGAAATAACATATATAGAAGGAAATTCACTGAGGCATTATTAATTAATTTTTTTCTTTTTTTTTTTTTTTTTTTGAGATGGAGTCTTGCTCTTTCGCCCAGGCAGTGGTACAATCTCGGCTCACTGCAGCCTCCGCCTCTCAGGTTCAAGCAATTCTCTGCTCAGCCTCCTGAGTAGCTGGGATTACAAGTGTCCACCATGACGCCTGGCTAATTTTTGTATTTTAAGTAGAGACAGGGTTTCACCATGTTGGCCAGGCTGGTCTCAAACTCCTGGCCTCAAGTGACCTGCCCACCTCGGCCTCCCAAAGTGCTGGGATTATGGGCTTGTGCCACTGTGCCCAGCCTGAAGCATTATTTATAATAGCAGAAAACTAGAAAAACAACCCAACAGGGACTAGTTAAATAAATTATCATCATCCAGTAAAATATGCAGCTGTTAAAAAGACTTCGATCGCTTACTACCCAATCACCAGGATTTACTTTAAGTGAAAAAAGGCAAGTTATAGAAGAATATATACAGTACCATTTGCATAATAAAAACATATACAAATATATATGTTTATATAATCCTACAGTATCTCCAGAAAAATTCGCAAGAAACTGGTAATACTGGTTGCCTAAAAGGAACTAGGTGACTGGCAACAAGGATGAGAGAAAACTTTTATTTTTCAAAGCCTATCTTTCTGTACTTTTTTGTACTTTGTACCAAGTGCTTTTATTATTTGGAAATAAGAACTTTTAAAAATTAAGAGCTATCTTGCAAAACTCATCAAAAGTCAAACATAAAAGATGCCATTACAATCTACACCTAATAACCATGTGGCTCAATACTTAAAAGTCATTAAAAATTACAACAGAAACTAACTAGAGTCCCTGTCTTCCTTTAAAAAAAAATGCATATTGATAAAAAACTAAGTATTCAGGTAGCCATCTGCATGCAGTCTGTTTTGTCTAAAACATCAAGAGGTCCATATGCCTGGAAAAGGAATGCAAAAGGAAATGAAACCAATTCCAGTTTCTTGTTAGCAGACTACCAAGGAAATAACCGAGGGACGACAAAATACTTCTGCAGGAGGACAAACAAAAAACAATGAGTTTTATATTTCAAACTAACATTCCTTGGCTTCTAAAGAAAGGAAAAGAAAGCAGCCCTGGGGGAATCTCTATCAAAATCTGAAAGGAAGAATGCAGTGAACACATAATGTCTTTACTTCTTCACATTCTCAAGGCGCTCCAGCCCAAAATATATTGAAAACTCCTTCTTAACACTGATGGAGTAGCATAGGGCGATAAGGAAGAACACATTAGGCATTTCCACAATAAGAAAACTTACACTATTACACAAACAAACAAAAAACTGTTTATATTTTGCCGTGGGTAGCAGCAGGTAAGGAGTGGCTCATGAACCAGTGGTGCTAATCTGTGTATCAACTTAAAGGTCTGGGATGTCCTGGACTTCAAAACATTCTAATTTCCCATAATAATCCATGATACTATAACATTTTAAAGTTATTCATATTTAAGCTCTATTACCTCTTGGGGAAATAAGTTGTAAATATTTTATGCTTGTTATACAAAATACCAGTAAGTTTTATGTGTTCCAAATTTAACTCTTTCATATATCGAAAAGCAGACACCCTAGTTTTACTACGTAAGAATCTAGTGATAAATCTGCAATTCTCTTTCACTCCTGGAAGAGGAGTGAAAAGCCTCACTCACTAGACTTCCAGTCTGAAATCCACTATTCTCTTATTCTGTTTTTCATATGGCCATTGCTCCATTGCAATGCAAAGTGATCCATTTGATCACTTAAGTTCCCTTTTCTGGATCTTCCCTATTCCAATATCTTTCTTGAAACGCAGTAACCACAGTGCAGAAACGTCATTTTTCAGGATGGACATTTTCTATGTGGTTGGTAATACGCTTCTTGGTGGTACATGCTATGTCAGATGACTCATTTTTTTTCCCTTCATTCCTCATACAGCTATTAAATGACTACCATATACCAGGCTTACCTATTTGGCATGCTATCTTCAGGGACCTGTATGATGACGTCCAAGGCCACTGTACCATTTAGATTGTCTTTAAGCAGCTAAATCCTAAGAGGATTTACACATAATCCTACACACAAAGCTCCATGAGTTAATTCTACAACTGACCTCCATCAATCTGACATTTTACCATCCACAAGAATTTTACATAATCTGCACAACTGATTTTTTTTGGACTCTTCCCTCCCACATTATTTTTTTAAATGTTAAAACAAAACTAGATCCCCAGGCATCCACTCCTAGAAGAACCCACGATTCACATGTCTAGGTCTAAAAAGTCAGCAAACAGTTTTATCTTTGATTCTTTCTTAAAAGTCATTTCCTTACTGGATAACAGTAATCCCCACATCATATATAATTTTTTTTTTCTTCAACTGTTTTTGCAATGAAATGCTAAAGTATTTTTGGCCATCAAAACAGATTACCTCCACTGGCTTACCTTTATCCACACACTTATTTAATCTCCTGACATCTCTTCAAACACTATGTGGTCTCTTTAACAGGTTAGACCTACTTAAATTCAGTGACATTATCCTTTTATTAAAGAATATATGAGCTTGCTTGGTATAGAAATGAAGCATACTAACTTACAGCTCTGAGAGTCCCTTTCATTACAACGAATATTTATGATAACAGTGACATATTTTGCTCCACCAATCTATTTAATCCTTCTGTGACTTAACAGTTCTAATAAAAATCATATTGGCCGGGCGCGGTGGCTCAAGCCTGTAATCCCAGCACTTTGGGAGGCCGAGACGGGCGGATCACAAGGTCAGGAGATCGAGACCAGCCTGGCTAATACGGTGAAACCCCGTCTCTACTAAAAAATACAAAAAACTAGCCGGGTGAGGTGGCGGGCGCCTGTAGTCCCAGCTACTCGGGAGGCTGAGGCAGGAGAATGGCGTAGACCCGGGAGGCGGAGCTTGCAGTGAGCTGAGATGCGGCCACTGCACTCCAGCCTGGGCGACAGAGCGAGACTCCGTCTCAAAAAAAAAAAAAAAAAAAAAAATCATATTCTACAAATTTTATCTATACCGAATTCACCGATTAGGTTTGTCTTTGATTTGTGTGCTTCAAAATACAGTGTAAGAGACAACCAGATATTATATGTCACCCAGTGTGATGCAATAGGAAACAGATAAAACCACCCATTAGGTATTCTTGCCAAAAAGATTGAACCTGAATCTGATCAGGAAGGAAATACAGACACAGAAGAATATGTTAAGTGGTATCTCAGTGATATAGTCAATTAAATCCAGAAATTAGAAAATTTTTCAGGAAAAATAACTTGTAACTAAATTAAAGAGAGAAAAAAAAGAGGGAGGATAAGTCTACATATTAAAAGAGACTTCAGGCACATATTATTTACTCCATTTATTTGAAATGTCCAGAACAGACAAATTCATTAAGACAGAAAGTAGAGTCATTGTTGCTGTGGGCTGGGAGGAGCAGGAAAGGAAATGGGGAGTAACTACTAATAGGCAGAGTGACTACTAATAGGTATGGGCTTTCTTTTCTTTTTTTTCTGAAACAGTCTGGCGCTGTTGTGCAGGCTGGAATACAGTGGCACGATCTCGGCTCACTGCAACCTCCACCTCCTAGGCTCAAGCCATCCTCCCACCTCGGCCTCCCAAATAGCTCAGAATACAGGTGCACACCACCATGTCTGGGTTTTTTTTTTTTAAGAGACAGGGTCTTGCTATGTTGCCCAGGCTGGTCTCGAACTTCTGGGCTCAAGCGATCATCCTGCCTCAGCCTCCCAAAGTGCTGGGATTACAGGTGTGAGTTACTGTACTGCATCCGGCCCTTTATAAAATATATTTCAGGCCGGGTAGGGTGGCTCATGCGTGTAATCCCAGCACTTTGGTAGGACAAGGCAGGTAGATCACCTGAAGTCAGGGGTTTGAGACCAGCCTGGCCAACATGGCGAACCCTGTCTCTACTAAAAGTACAAAAATTAGCTGGGT
Source organism: Macaca fascicularis (assembly GCF_037993035.2). Taxonomy (NCBI): domain Eukaryota; kingdom Metazoa; phylum Chordata; class Mammalia; order Primates; family Cercopithecidae; genus Macaca; species Macaca fascicularis. The sequence goes on from NC_088384.1 coordinate 34,497,373, forward strand.
GTAATGGTGGGCACCTGCAAGCCCAGCTACTTGGGAGGCTGAGGCAGGAGAACTGCTTGAACCCGGGAGGCAGAGGCTGCAGTGAGCCGAGATTGCACCACTGTACTCCAGGCTGGGCAACAAAGCGAGACTCCAAAAACAACAACAACAACAAAAGGCTGGGCATAGTGGCTCACACTTGTAATCCCAGCAATTTGGGAGGTTGAGGTGAGTGGCAGATCACAAGGTCAGGAGTTTGAGACCAGCCTGGCCGCCAACACAGTGAAACCCCATCTCTACTGAGAATACAAAAATTAGCTGGGCGTGGTAGCGGGTACCTATAATCCCAGCTACTCGGGAGGCTGAAGCAGGAGAACTGCTTGAACCTAGGAGGCGGAGGCTGCAGTGAGCCAAGATCATGCCACTGCACTTCAGCCTGGGCGACAGAGTTAGACTCCATCTCAAAAATAAATAAATAAATAAAATAAATCTATTTCAAATGTCTATATCAGAGAGAATATTTTCTCTTATTCCAAAAAGCAAACAAGGCAAATAGATATCTTAACAAATTATGTACTGACAGGCAACATACTAATATTCTATTAATAGTGACCATTTGAGAATAAGGTACCACGTGTTAAAGCTAATAGCTGCTGTTTACTGAGCTTTACTATGGTGCCTGATAATATGCTTAATAAGTACTGAACATTTATTATCTCATTTAATTCTAATAAAACTTACGAGGCTAGTATTGTTTCCCATTTCACAAATGAGAAAACTAAGATTCAGAGACCTTCCTATAACAAACCTGCACATACATGTCCCCTGAATCTAAAATAAAAGTTGAAATTTTTTTTTTTGAGACGGAGTTTCACTCTTGTTGCCCAGGCTGGAATGCAATGGCGCAATCTTGGCTCACTGCAACCTCCAACTCCCAGGTTCAAGCGATTCTCCTGCCTCAGCCTCCTGAGTAGCTGGGACTACAGGCATGCACGACCATGCCCGGCTAATTTTGTATTTTTAGTAGAGATGGGGGTTCTCCATGTTGGTCAGGCTGGTTGTGAACTCCCAACCTCAGGTGATCCGCCCGCCTCGGCCTCCCAAAGTGCTGGGATTACAGGCATGAGCCACCACACCCGGCCGTAATTTTTTTTTTTTTTTTAAAGAGAACCTGCCCACAGACACACATCCTGTCCATGGCAAAGCTAAAATCTGAAACAAGTTTGGTTATGTATCTAATATACATCAATTAGGTACATAAGGTCACATGTCTGACTCATGACAGACAATTCTTCATAGAGGTAGGTGTCTGTAAAAGTAACAGTCCTGAATTTTCTCATCTCCAGCACTGTATCCCTCAAGGCTGCCCTTCTTTCTCATATTGCACGGAGCCACCCCATACTGCATCCCCCTACACCCTGCCTTCTCAAGGTGCTAAGCAGGTAATACAGTCTAAGATCGTAGATAGGCAATATGTACCGTGGAAAAAATAGAAGCTAGAATCAGATCTTAGTTCTAGTGTTGGTTCCAATATTTACTGGTCAAGGGATTCTAGGCAAGTCATTGAACTTTTCTTTCTGATTACCTACCTAACTAGCTAAATAATAATAAAATCTATTCTGTCTTCTGCAAAGACGGTTGGGATGTTCAAATGGTATGTGACACGAGACACTGTGTAAGTTATAAAACATCAATGGTATTATTCATCTAAGAGAACAGGAAGAGGCTACCTCCCAAGTGAAGTCTTTATTCTTCTTCCCCAAGACACAATCACGTGTTAATAAATATATAACCTTCTGGAGGTAAACGGCATGTCTAACACAGAGAAATGAAGAAATGATGGGAAAATTGGGACAGAAAGGAAGGGGCCATACTATAGGACCATAATTTTGAGCCAAGCAGAACCTTGCAGCATTAATCAAAAAACCAGTTATTTAACCAAAAATATCCACTTAACATAGATTTGCGCATTAAAGTACGAGCTCTAACAGTTTTCTGCTGCATGATGCTAGCAATTCCTCCTATATCTTATCATTAACACACTAAAATCTTTTAAGAGAAAAGATCATTGTGATGATACCTTATTCCAGCCGCTGGCATGAACTGTGGTCTCCAGTGTACATTCCCGAAATGCCTGATATGTCACTGGCCTGTAGAGATTTTTTTAAAAGTCTGTGTCACAAAGAAAGAAAATTCTATATTTCCAGATGAATAAATAAACAGTCACTACTCTGTTGAACTTTTTGCTAAAGTGACAAGGATTATTCAACATACTGTTTTGTACAAGATGTGGCTTTTCACACTGGTATGCACTTTTTTCAAGCATTCTATAAGCTGTGATGCATGCTTGGGAAATAGTTAATAACATAACAAGATAAATGTATATTCTAGTAATTTTTTTTGTAACTGCTTGGAACTTATAGGATAGGATTTTTATGCTGCAAAGAAATACCTAAATTATTAATACAGGATAAAATAATAACAAATAGAAATGATCTCATAAGTACAATGAAAACCGGAATTTTAACTTTTCTTAAAGGCAAAAAATCTAAAATATTTTAAAACTAAAGAGACATGTCACTGGAAGACTTTTCATATAGAGGAGACAAGAGTTGAAATCAATATCGCAATAAATTGAGTCCAATTTTTAAATTTTTAATTAAAAAAATTTTTTTTGGGCCGGGCGCGGTGGCTCATGCCTGTAATCCCAGCACTTTGAAAGGCCGAGGCGGGTGGATCACGAAGTCAGGAGATCAAGACCATCCTGGCCAACATGGTGAAACCCCGTCTCTACTAAAATACAAAATATTAGCCAGGCGTGGTGGTGTGTGCCTATAGTCCCAGCTACTCGGGAGGCTAAGGCAGGGGAATCGCTTGAACCAGGGAGGTGGAGACTGCAGTAAGCCGACATCGTACCACTACACTTCAGCCTGGTGACAGTGTGAGACTCCATCTCAAGGAAAAAAAAAAATATTTTTTGTTTTTTGAAATGGAGTCACCTACATTGCCCAGGCTGGTCTCAAACTCCTTGGGCTCAACTGATACCTCCCACCTTAGCCTCAGTGCCAGCTGGGATTACAGGCCTGTCCCACCACCCCGAGCTGGAGTCCTATTTTTAACTTGGAGTATTATGATACAAGGGTAGAGAGATAAGCCTTTCTGATTATTTAAGTCCTAGTCATACCCAAAACTCGAATCATTGATAACACTCACTCATTTCTTGAGTGACTTCAAGTACTTTATTTCAAGCACGGTTTCATGCGTAAATGTTAAAAACAAAAGACTTGGGACCAACTAACATATGAAGGCATCAATTGCTCAGATAATAGATTTAAAATTAATTAATTAATTAAAAATTTACCTTCCCTCCTTTTGGGCAAAGTATTAACAAACATGTAAGAAAGAATGGGCTAGGTGCAGTGGCTCACGCCTGTAATCCCAACACTTTGAGAGGCCAAGGCAGGTGGATCACTTGAGGTCAGGAGTTCAAGACCAGCCTGACCAACATGACAAAACCCCATCTCTACTAAAAATACAAAAATTAGAAAACAAAATACAAAAATTAGCCTGGCATAGTGGCACATGCCTGTAATCCCAGCTGCTCAGGAGGCTGAGGCAGAAGAATGGCTTGAACCAAGGAGGTAGAGGTTGCAGTTGAGCCGAGACTGCGACACTGCACTCCAGCCTGGGCAACAAGAGCGAGACTCTGTCTCAAATTTAAAAAAAAGAAAAAGAAAGAAAAGAAAAAGAAAAAGAAAGAAAAGAAGGAGTCTTGCTTTTGTAGGGTTTTAAAATACCACCCCAAAGGCATTTTTCTGCTTTGACCATTGTGGCCTATGACCTCCTTAGTTTAAGAATATTTAAAGGCCGGGAGCAGTAGCTCAAGCCTGTAATCCCAGCACTTTGGGAGGCCGAGATGGGTGGATCAAGAGGTCAGGAGATCGAGACCATCCTGACTAACACGGTGAAACCCCGTCTCTACCAAAAAATACAAAAAACTAGCCGGGCGAGCTGGTGGGCGCCTGTAGTCCCAGCTACTTGGGAGGCTGAGGCAGGAGAATGGCGTAAACCCGGGAGGTGGAGCTTGCAGTGAGCTGAGATCCAGCCACTGCACTCCAGCCCGGGCGACAGAGCAAGGCTCCGTCTCAAAAAAAAAAGAATATTTAAGATTGATAATAGCTACCACTTATTGTTAGCCTATTATGTTAGGTTTTAATATTTTATATATTTATATTTTATATTACATATTATCATATCACATATTTGGAAACCAAAGCTCAGAAAAGCTAAGAAATTATCCCAAACCCACATAGCTGGAAAGCAGCAAGGCAGGAATTCACACTCAGTTAGATCTGGTATCAAAGGCATTACACTACTTCATTTCAAGTTAAGATTCTGACACATGCCATGACAATGTCTCCATGTCACATGTGGCTAACGAGCATTAGAAATGTGGCCAGTGTGCTGAAGGTATAGTATACACACTAGACTTCAATGAGGAAGAAAAAACAATCAAGATAGCTCAGCATTTTTTTGTACTGAAGACATGTTGAAATATTTTAGATGCACTGCGCTAAATAAACTATTAAAAATTTTAAATTTCATTTTACTTTTTTACATGGCTGCTAGTTTGTAATTACATATTAAAACTACATTATATGTGACTTGCATTGAACAGCACTGGTCTAGATATTTCAGAAAAGAATCCTGATGACACAGGTATCATTCTTTCCCCTAAGTCTGTTTCAGATCAATACTACAGTGATGCTGAAAAGAAATGCGGTACCAGAGACGGCCTCTATAATAATGAAATATATACAGCATACACTATCTTCCTGACATCACCTTCCCATTAAAGTGAGCCTAGTACTTTTCAGATGCCTTGGGCTAAGTAGCAGATTCGTGTAAAACTTGAACTTTAGCAGATACTACACAGTCTACCTACCTATATTCTCCCTGAAGCTTTACTTGCATATATCAGTCCCTTCACTTCCTTTCCTGAACTGTTTGGTGCTGCTGGGGGGTCACAGTAGTCCTTACTGGTTGTTTGTCTACCAGGCTAAAGTATTTTAGCATCGTTCTGAATGAAACATGATTTGAAACATTATATACACAGACATATATGCACAAAAAAATGCAGCAGATTAAAACATTCAAAGGAAATCAAATACATAGAAAAGTAAGTAGCTAAATAACCAATCCTACCTAGTGACTTATTACAATAGAGCAAAGAAGAAAAGAGCGGGGCAGGATACCTTTTTGAAACAGATGTTCTGTAAGAAGCGTTCAGCATTAACTTCCTACATTAAAACCTTTTGAAGGAATCAGTTGTATTTTCTACCTTACAATATTGCCTTCAACCTTTATAATACTTCTAGTTTATGTAGTTTATCATCCATTAGTTATTTTCAAGGTACAAGTAACAAAGCTTAAAACTTCTAAAAACAGATTTCTGAAAAAAAAAGAGACCTGACTTTGATACATAACCAATTTCAAAAATAATTCTATCAAGATTTGGGAAAAAAATAAACATTCGTCCAAGCCAATTCTCCTTTAAATAGAATTTGCCATGAGAAGACATCAATTTTTCCTATAGATCATAAAAAGGACTTCAGAAACAAAACTTCAAAAAAGTTACATACCACTGTTTTTTGAAGAGCTTATACTATACCATAAAGTTAAAATTAACACATGGAGAATTGAAATATTAAGGGTGACATGGTTTGCTCCAAGCCAAAGTCTGTATCAAATTTGGAAAAAGATTCTTTGTTTTTTTTTTTTTTTGAGACAAGAGTCTCGCTCCGTCGCCCAGGCTGGACTGCAGTGGCGCAATCTCGGCTCACTGCAAGCTCTGCCTCCCGGGTTCACACCATTCTCCTGCCTCAGCCTCCTGAGCGGCTGGGACTACAGGTGCCCGCCACCACACTGGGCTAATTGTTTTATATTTTTAGTAGAGACGGGGTTTCAACGTGTTAGCCAGGATGGTCTCGATCTCATGACCTTGTGATCCGCCCACCTCAGCTTCCCAAAGTGCTGGAATTACAGGCATGAGCCACCGCGCCCAGCCAGGGAAAAGATTCTTTTGTCTGCACCTTTCACTTCATTATTTTACTCCTGGTCCTGATAACTTTTACATTTTTGTGGGGAGAGGAGTGAAGCAGCAAACTTCTTTCTTTAAGTCTTACATGTAACCTCAGAATAGAAAATATATGAAAGTCCACGTGCTCTGATTTAAGAAGAGTGGAAGAATAAATAAATAAATAAGGCACAGCACAATGGCTCACACCTGTTATCTTAGCACTTTGGGGAGGCTGAGGTGGGAGAGTTGCTTGAGACCAGGAGTTATAAGACTAGTCTGGGCAACACAGTGAGACCCTGTCCCTACAAACAATTTAAAATAAATAAATAAATAAGAAAGAAGAGTGGAGAGGCCCTAATGAGCTCAACCCACTCACTATTCCTCACTTCTTCAGGACCCCTGCAGCACCTCAGTGCCTAAGGCTCCATAGAACACTTTTTGAAAACTGCTGTAAATCCAAATTTCCTGTGTAAGTTTTATTTCCCAACACCCATATGCTTCTCTCTACATTTATATTTAAGTTTTACTATATATTAGGTTAAGAAAATCCAAATACGACTTTTTAAATTTTTATTTTTAGAGACAAGGTCTTGTTCCGTTGCCCAGGCTGGAATGCCACAGTGGTGTGATCATAGCTCACTGCAGCCTCAAACTATTGGGCTCAAGCGATCCTCCCACCTCAGCCTCCCAAGTGGCTGGGACTACAGGAACATGCCACCACACTGGCTAATTTTCTTTTTTTTTTTTTTTTTTTTTTTTTTTGAGACGGAGTCTGGCTCTGTCGCCCGGGCTGGAGTGCAGTGGCCGGATCTCAGCTCACTGCAAGCTCCGCCCCCCGGGTTTACGCCATTCTCCTGCCTCAGCCTCCCGAGTAGCTGGGACTACAGGCGCCCGCCGCCTCGCCCGGCTAGTTTTTTTGTATTTTTTTAGTAGAGACGGGGTTTCACCGTGTTCACCAGGATGGTCTCGATCTCCTGACCTCGTGATCCGCCCGTTCGGCCTCCCAAAGGGCTGGGATTACAGGCTTGAGCCACCGCGCCCGGCCCACACTGGCTAATTTTCTAACAAATTGGTTTGTAGAGGCAGGGTCTGGCTGTGCTGCCCAGGCTGGTCATCAACTCCTGGCCTCAAGCCATCCTCCCACCTGGACCTCCCAAAGTACTGAGATTACCAAATATGATTTCATTTCACTGTTTAAGCATAACTAGTATTTTTACATTTGCTCATTTCACAATACTATGCGGCAAAAATTCAAATTCTCCTAAAACCCAAATTACTTTCTTCTAACAAATGGTAATCGATATATACTTTGCTTACGTGAAAATAAAAAAAAAAAATTTTTTTCTTTCACATAGAATCTCCCTCTGTCACCTAGGTTGGAGTGCAATGGCGTGATCTTGGCTCACTGCACCCTCCACCTCCCGGGTTCAAGTGATACTCCTGCCTAAGCCTCCCGAGTAGCTGGGATTATAGACACCTGCCACCATGCTCGGCTAATTTTTGTATTTTTACTAGAGATGGGGTTTCGCCATGTTGGCCAGGCTGATCTCCAACTCCTGACCTCCAGTGATCCCCCCGCCTCAGCCTCCCAAAGTACTGGGATTACAAGCTGATTTTTAATATTTATAATAAATGATTTGGTTCTAATACTTTCCTTATTACTAGCTTCTTGTCTTTAGCTTTAATATGGTCAGAACCATAGCTAGGAGAGAAGTTCCTTCTGTAAGAATGTAAAAGCAGTTCCACGGGCAGACGTGCAACCCTCAAGCTGAGCAAAGTTCTGGGAAACAGATGTAATTTTTTGGGTTTTTTTTTTTTTTTTTTTTTTGAGATGGAATCTTGCTCTGTCACCCAGGCTGGAGTGTAGTAGCGCGATCTCGGCTCACTGCAACCTCTGCCTCCCGGGTTCAAGCGATCCTTCTCCCTCAGTCTCCCAAGTAGCTGGGACTACAGGCACACGCCACCACGCCCGGCTAATTTTTGTATTTTTAGTAGAGATGAGGTTTCACTATATTGGCCAGGCTGGTCTTGAACTCCTGACCTCATGATCCGCCCATCTTGGCTTCCCAAAGTGCTGGGATTACAGGCATGAGCCACCGCACCCGGTCAACACTATGTTAAATACAGAATTCTAAAATACAGATATAGTGTTAATCCCACATTAAAATGCACAAAACACTAGTCATTATATTCATGTCGCCACTAGAGGAAATAGCAGTAAAAAGTGGTCGGGGGAAGTGTAACTTGTATTTACAACTTGGTAAAAGCATTCGTTGAAACCTGACAGCTCAACATGTAAATACAAATTAACAAATCTATGTTGGAATAGCTAAATCACTCCTATAAAGCAAAACTGTCGTTCAAAACACAAAGATGCTTTGGGAAAGCAAATGAAGGAAATGTAAAGAAAACTGAGGAAAGAAGTGACACTGTTCACCTAAAACACAGCCCTAACCAATCCAGCGCTGCATGAGAGATCCAGAGCCTAACACTGTTCACCTAAAACACAGCCCTAACCAATCCAGCGCTGCATGAGAGATCCAGAGCCTACTTAAAGAAGCACATCCCACTCAGCAGTGTAACTCACTGGCTCAGGAGCATTTGCAATGCTGTATGGAGAGGCTCTTTCAGTTCCTGGGACACTTTTTCTCCAAGATGGGCCAAGCAGTCTTCCATTGAGCTTTCTGGATTGGCAGGGCTGAACACTGGAGAAGTGTGACGGTCAAAGCCTGTGCTGGTGAAGGCTGAAGACAGGACAAAAGAAAAACCTAATATAATAAACAATATCTATAAAATTAGTCGGGCGTGGTGGTGCATGCCTGCAATCCCAGCTACTCAGGAGCCTGAGACAGGAGAATCGCTTGAACCCGGGAGGCAGAGGTTGTGATGAGCCGAGATCACGCTATTGCACTCCAGCCTGGGCAACAAGAGTGAAACTCCGTCTCAAAAACAAACAAACAAACAAAAAAACAATAATATCAAAGGTTGTGCTATAAAAGGCCACAGGATTAAGACAACCACTGTCAGGAACAAGCTAATCATTACAAGCCACTTAAAAAGGTGGGGTAATCATTGTGAACATTAATCTTTGTTGGCGCGTAAACATTGATAGGTCATAAATTTAGAGGTTCTTTTAGGTTTTAATGAAAAAGCTTAGTTTTTAAGAGAAAAGAAGCAACGAAACTGACATGTTATAATAAGCTAATCAATTTAGTTTATGATTACTGACAAACAAGTATAAGAATGATAAACAAAAGGCAATTCCTGGCTCTATTATCCCTCTCTTAAAATTTTGTTTTTAAGATTTTGTTTTACATTTATAAAAGTGGCACTTAATCAGATTCTTATCATCCTCAGAGGATGAGTCCATTGCTTTCATTTCCTTATTAAAATGAACTTTCGGCCGGGCGCGGTGGCTCAAGCCTGTAATCCCAGCACTTTGGGAGGCCGAGACGGGTGGATCACGAGGTCAGGAGATCGAGACCATCCTGGCTAACACGGTGAAACCCCATCTCTACTAAAAAATACAAAAAACTAGCCGGGCGAGGTGGCGGGCGCCTGTAGTCCCAGCTACTCGGGAGGCTGAGGCAGGAGAATGGCGTAAACCCGGGAGGTGGAGCTTGCAGTGAGCTGAGATCCGGCCACTGCACTCCAGCCTGGGCGACAGAGCAAGACTCCGTCTCAAAAAAAAAAAAAAAAAAAAAAAAATGAACTTTCAACCTTAATATTACTACACATGGATAAATTTTAAAACTATTATATGAAGATTATACAAACAAATATAAAAGCTGAACCAGAAGCTGAGCACAGTGGCTCATGTCTGTAATCCCAGCATTTTGGGAGGCCGAGGTGTGCAGATGGCTTGAGTCCAGGGGTTCGAGACCAGCCTAGGCAACATGGCAAAACCACATCTCTACTAAAAATACAAAACATTAAGGCCTGGTGCAGTGTGGCTCATGCCTGTAATCCCAGCACTTTGGAAGGCCAAAGCTGGGCAGATCACCTGAGGTCAGGAGTTCGAGACCAGCTTGACCAACATGGGGAAACCCTGACTCTACTAAAATACAAAAATTAGCCGGGTGTGATGGTGCATGCCTATAATCCCAGCTACTCAGGAGAATCGCTTGAACCTAGGAGATGGAGGTTGCAGTGAGCCAAGATCGTGCCATTGCACTCCAGCCTGGGCAACAAGAGTGAAACTCCTTCTCAAAAAAAAAAAAAAAAGGGCCAGGCACGGTGGCTCACGCCTGTAATCCCAACACTTTGGGAGGCCGAAGCGGGCGGATCACGAGGTCAGGAGATTGAGACCATCCTGACTAACACGGTGAAACCCCGTCTCTACTAAAAACACAAAAAATTAGCTGGGCATGGTGGCGGGCGCCTGTAATCCCAGCTACTCGAGAGGCTGAGGCAGGAGAATGGTGTGAACCTGGGAGGCAGAGCTTGCAGTGAGCTGAGATTGCGCCATTGCACTCCAGCTTGGGTGACAGAGCAAGACTCCGTCTCAAAAAAAAAAAAAAAAAAAAATTAGCTGGGTGCGGTGGCTCACGCCTATAGTCCCAGCTACTTGGGGGGCTAAAGTGGGAGGATCACTTGAGCCCGGGAGGTCAGGAGTTCAAGATCAGCTTGACCAACATGGGGAAACCCTGACTCTACTAAAAATACAAAAATTAGCCAGGCATGATGGTGCATGCCTGTAATCCCAGCTACTCAGAAGAATCGCTTGAACCTAGGAGATGGAGGTTGCAGTGAGCCAAGATCGTGCCATTGCACTCCAGCCTGGGCAACAAGAGTGAAACTCCTTCTCAAAAAAAAAAAAAAAAAAGGGCCAGGCACGGTGGCTCACGCCTGTAATCCCAACACTTTGGGAGGCCGAAGCGGGCGGATCACGAGGTCAGGAGATTGAGACCATCCTGACTAACACGGTGAAACCCCGTCTCTACTAAAAACACAAAAAATTAGCTGGGCATGGTGGCGGGCGCCTGTAATCCCAGCTACTCGAGAGGCTGAGGCAGGAGAATGGTGTGAACCTGGGAGGCAGAGCTTGCAGTGAGCTGAGATTGCGCCATTGCACTCCAGCTTGGGTGACAGAGCAAGACTCCGTCTCAAAAAAAAAAAAAAAAAAAAAAATTAGCTGGGTGCGGTGGCTCACGCCTATAGTCCCAGCTACTTGGGGGGCTAAAGTGGGAGGATCACTTGAGCCCGGGAGGTCAGGAGTTCAAGATCAGCTTGACCAACATGGGGAAACCCTGACTCTACTAAAAATACAAAAATTAGCCAGGCATGATGGTGCATGCCTGTAATCCCAGCTACTCAGAAGAATCGCTTGAACCTAGGAGATGGAGGTTGCAGTGAGCCAAGATCGTGCCATTGCACTCCAGCCTGGGCAACAAGAGTGAAACTCCTTCTCAAAAAAAAAAAAAAAAAGGGCCAGGCACCGTGGCTCACGCCTGTAATCCCAACACTTTGGGAGGCCGAAGCGGGCGGATCACGAGGTCAGGAGATTGAGACCATCCTGACTAACACGGTGAAACCCCGTCTCTACTAAAAACACAAAAAATTAGCTGGGCATGGTGGCGGGCGCCTGTAATCCCAGCTACTCGGGAGGCTGAGGCAGGAGAATGGCGTGAACCTGGGAGGCAGAGCTTGCAGTGAGCTGAGATCGCGCCACTGCACTCCAGCTTGGGTGACAGAGCAAGACTCCGTCTCAAAAAAAAAAAAAAAAAAAAATTAGCTGGGTGCGGTGGCTCACGCCTATAGTCCCAGCTACTTGGGGGGCTAAAGTGGGAGGATCACTTGAGCCCGGGAGGTCAGGAGTTCAAGATCAGCTTGACCAACATGGGGAAACCCTGACTCTACTAAAAATACAAAAATTAGCCAGGCATGATGGTGCATGCCTGTAATCCTGGCTACTCAGGAGAATCGCTTGAACCTAGGAGATGGAGGTTGCAGTGAGCCCTGATCATGACACTGCACTCCAACCTGGGCAACAAAGTGAGACTCTGTCTCCCAAAAAAATAACCAAATTAATTAAATAAAAATAAAATAAAACTTGAACCCAGAAAAAGCAGTCATAACTTGTTGTAGAGACTTAACCATTCCCTAACTGCAGGAAGAGCAAGCAGAGTAACTGTTGTTCCAGAGTACAAATGGGATGCAAGGCATAAACTACCAGGAAAGCAGGCAACTTGCACCCACTCCCAAGATTTAGCCATCATCTGTATAAAATACTTATTAAATTAACCTAAGGCTTACTCCTATAAGGCTGCAACTTTTACTATAGAGTTAAGTATGTATTTCATTATAAAGTGCTTGCCTCCAAGAAAGATGCAAATGGCTGCAAAGTGCACAAATACTTTGTTGTTTGAGCAAGCTGGAGAGCATCGATTTTAATGGTCTAGCTTAGATAATATGGGGTTCAGTAAGTGAATGTATTTAAACCTTTTGTTACTCTCTTCTTTCTACCTTTTACCCATTTTACTATGCAGGAGTGCTGTTACCAGAATATACATCAAGAGAATCGGAAATTTAATCGCTTCAAAATGTTAATAAAGAAATATAATGGCTGTGCGCGGTGCTTCACACCTGTAATCCCAGCACTTTGGGAGGCCGAGGCGGGTGGATCACAATGTCAGGAGATTGAGACCAGCCTGACCAACGTGAAACCCCATCTCTACTAAAAATACAAAAATTAGCCAGGCATGATGGCGAGCGCCTATAATCCCAGCTACTCAGGAGGCTGAGGCAGGAAAATCGCTTAAACTCAGGAGGCAGAGGTTGCAGTGAACTGAGATCGCACCACTGCACTCCAGCCTGGGTGACAGAGCGAGACTCCTCAAAAAAAAAAGAAAAAAAAGGCCGGGCACAGTGGCTCAAGCCTGTAATCCCAGCACTTTGGGAGGCCGAGACGGGCGGATCACGAGGTCAGGAGATCGAGACCATCCTGGCTAACACGGTGAAACCCCCTCTCTACTAAAAAATACAAAAAAACTAGCCGTAGCCGGGCGCGGTGGCTCAAGCCTGTAATCCCAGCACTTTGGGAGGCTGAGACGGGCGGATCACAAGGTCAGGAGATCGAGACCATCCTGGCTAACACGGTGAAACCCCGTCTCTACTAAAAAATACAAAAAGCTAGCCGGGCGAGGTGGCGGGCGCCTGTAGTCCCAGCTACTCGGGAGGCTGAGGCAGGAGAATGGCGTGAACCCGGGAGGCGGAGCTTGCAGTGAGCTGAGATCCGGCCACTGCACACCAGCCCGGGTGACAGAGCGAGACTCCGTCTCAAAAAAAAAAAAAAAAAAAAACTAGCCGGGCGAGGTGGCGGGCCCCTGTAGTACCAGCTACTCGGGAGGCTGAGGCAGGAGAATGGCATAAACTTGGGAGGCGGAGTTTGCAGTGAGCTGAGATCCGGCCACTGCACTCCAGCCTGGGCGACAAAGCGAGACTCGGTCTCAAAAAAAAAAAAAAGAAAGAAAGAAAAGGAAGAAATATAAAAGACAAGACTAACATTAGCTTTCAGGATTACTTGTACATTCTTTTTTTTTTTGTTTTTCCAAACGGTCTCACTTTGTCACCCAGGCTGGAATGCAGTGGCATGATCTTGGCTCACTACAACCTCTGCTTCCTGGGTTCAAGAGATTCTCATGCCTTAGCCTCCCAGGTAGCTGGGATTACAGGTGTGTGCCAACCCGCCTGGCTAACTTTTTTTTTGTATTTTTAGTAGAGGCAGGGTTTCGCCATGTTGGCTGGGGTCGTCTCAAACTCCTGACCTCAAGTGATCCACCCGCCTCAGCCTCCTAAAATGCTGGGACTACAGGCGTGAGCCACGGCACCCAGTCTCAGGATTATTTGTACATTTCTATTCACATTTTTTCTCTACCAATGAGGAACTTGAGTTATAAACATAATTTATAATTTTGATCATTAAAAATTATTGGGCAGGCCGGGCGCGGTGGCTCACACCTATAATCCCAGCACTTTGGGAGGCCGAGGTAGGCAGATCATGAGGTCAGGAGATCGAGAACATCTGGGCTAACAAACCCCGTCTCTACTAAAAATACCAAAAGATCAGCCGGGTGTGGTGGTGGGCGCCTGTGGTGGTGGGCAACTGTGGTCCCAGCTACTCGGGAGGCTGAGGCAGTAGAATGGTGTGAACCCAGAAGATGGAGCTTGTAATGAGCCAAGATGGCATCACTGCACTCCAGCCTGTGCAACAGAGCAAGGCTCCATCTCAGAAAAAAAAAGAAAAAGAAAAAGAAAAAATTATTGGGCAATATACATCCACACAAAAACTTGCACAAGAATATTCACAGCAGCATTATACGTAACAGTAAACAAATAGAAACAACCTAAATTTCCATTAACTCATGAATGAATAAACAAAATGTGGCACATCCACACAGTGGAATATTATTTGACTGTAAAAAGTAATGAAGTACTGATACATGCTACAACATGGATGACCTTTGAAAACATTATGCTAGGCTGGGCACAGTGGCTCAAGCCTGTAATCCTAGTACTTTGGCAGGCCGAGACGGGCGGATCACGAGGTCAGGAGATGGAGACCATCCTGGTTAACACGGTGAAACCCCGTCTCTACTAAAAAATACAAAAAACTAGCCAGGCGACGTGGTGGGCGCCTGTACTCCCAGCTACTCGGGAGGCTGAGGCAGGAGAATGGCGTAAACTCAGGAGGCGGAGCTTGCAGTGAGCTGAGATCCGGGCACTGCACCCCAGCCTGGGTGACAGAGCGAGACTCCGTCTTAAAAAAAAAGAAAACATTATGCTAAATCAGCCAGGTGCAGCAGCTCACGCCTGTAATCCCAGTACTCTGGGAAGCTGAGGCAGGCGGATCATTTGAGGTGAGGAGTTGGAGACCGGACTGGCCAATATGGTGAAACCCCATCTCTGCTAAAACCAAAAATAAGCTGTGCATGGTGGTGGGCACCTGTAATCCCAGCTACTCAAGAGGCTGAGGCTGGAGAATTGCTTGAACCTTAAAGTTGGAGGTTGCAGTGAGCCCAGATCATGCCACTGCATGCCAGCCTGTGCAACAGAGCAAGGTGATGTCTTAAATAACAGCAACAAGAACAACAACAAAAATACATTATGCTAAGTAAAAATGCCAATCACAAAAGACCACACAGTGGCCGGGCACGGTGGATCACGCCTGTAATCCCAGCATTTTGGGAGGCCAAGACGGGGAGATTACCTGAGGTCAGGAGTTCGAGACCAGCCTAAGCAACATGGAGAAACCCCGTCTCTACTAAAAACACAAAAAATTAGCTGGGTGTGGTGGCGCATGCCTGTAATCCCAGCTACTTGGGAGGCTGAGACAGGAGAATCGTTTGAACCCGGGAGATGGAGGTTGTGGTGAGCCGAGATGGTGCCATTGTACTCCAGCCTGGGTAACAAGAGTGAAACTATGTCTCAAAACACCACCACTGCCGCCGCCACACAGTGAACTGTTCTATTTATGTATATCTCCTGAATAGGCAAATCAATAAAAACAGAATGGAGATCAGTGGGTGCCTGGTGTGGGGTAGGGTTGGGACCTGGGCTAGTGGGAATGGGAAGTGGCTGCTAATGCGTATTGTGTTTCTTTTTGGAGGACTGAAAGTGCTCTAAATCCAGATTGTGGTGATAAATTCTGGGAATACGCTAAAACCACTGAACTAGACTTTTTATTTTATTTTTAATACATAGAGACATGGTCTCCCTATGTTGCCCAGTCTGGTTTTGAACTCAGGGGCTCAAGCAATCCTCCTGAGGCCTTGGCCTCCCAAACAGCTGGGATTACAGGCATGAGTCCCTGTGCCCAGCCTGAACTGGACCTTTTCAAATGTGTGAATTTTATGGTATGTAAAATATATCTCAATAAAGCTGTAAAAAAATATATATCTCATTGGGCAAGATGTTCAATGCAGCATGACCTACGTAGGGCAATACAGGAAATAATGCAAATGCTGTGTAGTCGTCGTCCAGTGAAAAAAAGGAATAATAATCCAAATGCTCCCTTCAAATATAAGGGAACAGGCCAGGCATGGTGGCTCACACCTCTAATCCCAGTGCTCACTACTGCACTCCAGCCTGGGCAACAGAGCAAGACCCTGTCCCCAAAATAATAATCATAATCATAATCATAAGGGAATAACCACTGAGTAAAAATATTTATTCAGCGAATGAAATTTCATGCACTTAGTAGAGTAACTATTTTTAAAGTTTATGTTGTAATGTTAAGTGCAAAATAAAATGGCTATACAGCTGAATGTATATAATTAGTTATCTATAGTATATATGTACGAAAAAATAAAAGAAGCGTATGCCCACTTTTTCCTTTTAATGTCGTTATTACTTATAAAGCTAATACCAAACACAAATCAAACCATAGTGAATGGGAAGAACCTTGACATGATCACTTATCCGATACTTAACATCAGAAACTGCCACATCTAACCTGTTAGGTATAGTTGGGGAACTTCCATAAACCTATCCCCCAGGAAAGATAAAGGCTACCTTCTAGTTTCACCCTTATAAACTTCTACCAATGGATAATTGGTGTAAGCTGTTAACTGTTGAGAACACCCCACTGTAAAAATCAAATTAAACCAACAGTAAACCATACCAAACAGAATCTGCTTATTAACTAGAAAAATAAGAATACACAGACCTTCAGAAATTTCTTTGTCCAGAGATTTTAGCTCTTCTTCAATTTCAGTTTTAACTTTTAATAAAATTTCTTGATCCAGAGATTGTGAAGCTATATCTAGTTGAACCCCTGAAAGCAACAAAAAAGGTTATTATTAAAAGAGGGAGAGAGAAATCATTAGAACATAATAGCACTTTTTTCTTTCTTTTGAGATGGAGTCTCGCACTGTCACTGGGGCTGGAGTGCAGTGGCGCGATCTCCGCTCACTACAACCTCCACCTCCCAGGTTCAAGCCATTCTCCTGCCTCAGCCTCCCGAGTAACTGGGATTACAGGTGCCCGCCACCATGCCCAGCTAATTTTTTTGTATTTTTAGTAGAGACGGGGTTTCACTATGTTGGCCAGGCTGGTCTCGAACTCCTGACCTTGTGATCCACCCACCTCGGCCTCCCAAAGTGTTGGGATTACAGGCGTAAGCCACGGTGCCTGGCCCTACAACACCACTTTAATTGTTAAGCCAAAAAATGCAAAATCACAATTCATTATCAAAATTAGGGAGGGTAGGAAATCCTTTTGCAATAATTAAAAAACAAAACGGAACAAAACAAAAACAACCTTTAGTAGAAATATTTGGGCCTATTTATTGAGAGTAGGTTTCCACCTTTCCAGATGTTTCTGCCAGAAACAGGGAAATGGAGCTGAATCTTCAGAAACACATTAACTCAAGAGGAGGTTGGGAAAGATGTATCAATAAGTGAGGCCAGTCCTCTCTTTCCGTAGACAATGTATCCTTTTTAAAAAGTATGAAGATGGAATATGATAAAAACAAAAACAATTGGTGTTATTAATATTTTAGTGGTGGTGGGAGATGTCCATTCCCCCCACTTCAAATTACATAGATCCCTAACTGTATCTCCCTTTTGGACATGTTTTTAAACGATACACTTCTAGCATTTTATCCATGCTTTGTAATTTTCTTTCTTTTCTTACCCCCACCCTGCCCACAACAGTCAGTCGACCGCTGCTTCAGTCCACAAAGCACACAACCGAGGCTAAAATCCCACCACTGTGGGCGTAACGATTTCTTTGTGCCAATCACATTAGATTTATGAGAGTTATGCTCCTCACCAGTCTCTCATGCTTATTACTAGTTAATTCTATTTTGCTACTAACTTTTCTAAATGCAGCGAGAGTTACTTATCTTTGCAAGTACTAAGGTACAAAAAAAGGTACTGAAGCCTGAAAGCAGCACCTCTGTCATCTGACAGTCCAATTTCACGCAAGTTAGTTTTAATGATAACAATACATAATAACAGCTAATATCAAGTGCTGGGGGAAGCATAGTAAGCACTTTGTATGTACATGTATGTATGTAGGCATGTGTATACACACGTACACTCATTAAATGCTCATAACAACCCTTTGAGATAGGTGTTACTATTATCCTCAATTTGCAGGTGAAAAACCTAAGGCACAGGGAGGAGATCTGACCAAGGGTGCACCGACAGCAGAGCTCAGAGACAAACCCAGGCAGTCATCTTTCAAGGTCTGGGCCCTAACCACTGCACAGTGTCGCCTCTCGCCATTCTTGCAAGCATGGGCTGTATTAAATCAAGGCCGAAGTCCAGGCCTGCCTCTATGACACTGATCACAGCACAGCAGTTCTTGTTCTTGGGCTTTTTGAGATTTCAGGCTCTTAGAGAATGTGAATAAAATAATGGCCCCTCCTCCCAGAATGTTTGGCAAGCAATTTTAGGGCATTCATGGACCCTCTCAGGACCTTTATAAGCCTTGGTTTAAACACTTTACTAATTACCATCTAATATTCCTTTTTTTTTTTTTTTGAGACAGAGTTTCACTCTGTCCCCCAGGCTGGAGTGCAGTGGCGCAATCTTGGCTCGCTGCAAGCTCCACCTCGTGAGTTCACGCCATTCTCCTGCCTCAGCCTCCTGAGTAGCTGGGACTACAGGTGCCCACCACCACGCCCGCCTAATATTTTGTATTTTTAGTAGAGACGGGATTTCAACGTGTTAGCCAGGATGGTCTCAAATCTCCTGACCTCGTGATCCACCTGCCTTGGCCTCCCAAAGTGCTGGGATTATAGGCGTGAGCCACTGTGCCTGGCCCATCTAATTCTCCTTCTTTCCCCTCCCTGAATCCACATACTTACACCTACTGCATAATCTAGTCCTCTTTCATTTGGTTCATGTACTACAGTTTTCTACTATTGGGTAACCTGACTTAATGAGCAGTGGCCAATGATCACCAACCACTAAAAGCCTCCAGGAGACAGATCAAGATGAGTAATCTCGGGGTATGGAGGTGAGACAGAGTAGGAAATAGGACTGGGCCCCACCCCACTCATGTGTTTTTCCATCCGTTCTCAGTGACCACACCTTATAGCACCACCCCAGCTGGCGCCATACCTGCTGACCAGACCTTGCAGGTATGGTATGAAGAAACCATAGGCAGCACCCCGCCATCAATCTCACTCAAGGGAGTTAGCTCTACCACTCACATGAGCTCAAGGACAATGACCAATCCTAATCTCCAGCCTCATTATAATACTAAAACCACCACCCAGGAAGGGGCTTTTCTGCCACTTCCCAATCAGGTTCGCATGATTCCTTACCGTGTCTGCACTCCACCCCACATATGTAGTGATGCTCACCTACCTCGTGAATCATGCATGTCACCCCCCGTAAGACACTGCAATGCACTCCCCTCGGAGAGCCAGCTGGAGAACCCTTCCTCCTGTGCTGTCTCCCTTATGTCCGACCTTTCTAGGCATAAGTCTTTTTTTTTTTTTTTTTGAGAGAGAGTTATGCTCTTGTTGCCCAGGTTGGAGTGCAATGGTACAATCTCGGCTCATTGCAACCTCCGCCCCCCGGGTTCAAGCGATTCTCCTGCCTCACCCTCCCAAGTAGCTGGGATTAGAGGCGCCTGCCACCATGCCCAGCTCATTTTTTGTATTTTTAGTAGAGATGGGGTTTCATCATGTTGGCTACTAGTCTCGAACTCCTGACCTCGTGATCCGCCCACCTCGGCCTCCCACCGTGCTGGGATTACAGGCGTGAGCCACCGTGCCCGGACCATAAGTCTTAAGCCTTGTCTGGGAAACTTGCTTGGCCTTGTGTCAATTTCTATTACACAGGAGCCTAAGAACCTGTGGTTGGTAATAGGGGGAAAAAACGAACGAAGAAAGGATTTATATCCAGAGACTAGAACATAAAAGAAACCAAAACGTTTCTCCTAAATTAAAAGTGAGCAAATTTAGGGGTAAAACAGCATAGTTCCCTTTACAGCTTTAAAAGCTTATATAAAAAGCTCAAGTTCTCCCTACATTGCAAAAATATTCTTTCTTGAATAATTCTTTTTCTCTACTTTCAGATGATTTCAGTACTACAAAGCAAAAATTTCCATTTAAACAAAAACTTTCGGATAAAAGCCAAACTGGCCAGGTGCAGTGGCTCATATCTGTAAACCCAGCACTTCAGGAGGCCAAGGCGGGTGGATCACCTGAGGTCAGGAATTCAAGACTAGCCTGGCCAACATGGTGAAATCCCGTCTCTACTAAAAAAACAAAAATTTACTGGGTAGTGGCAGGCGCCTGTAATCACAGCTACTCGAGAGGCTGAAGCAGGAGAATCACTTGAACCCTGGAGGCAGAAGTTGCAGTAAGCCCAGATCGCGCCACTGCACTCCAGCCTGGGTGACAAGAGCAAAACTCCGTCTCAAAAAAAAAAAGGGGCCAAACCAATTGACATATACAGCAGAATCCATATTCCCGGAAACGGGCCAGATTCACAATCGCATCAATAATCCCAGCTTGGTTTTTAGCCAGAGGCATTCAGGGAAGTCAAGATAATTCAGAGCCATCCTAGGAATCTCACTCATTTCTGGAACTTAAATTCAGGTTTACCTGAACACCCAGAGGATGTTGAATTGTATACTTAGTGACTAACCTTTTTGTTAGAGGAGATTGATTTTTCATTTCCCTGAAGACTTGGGATAAGTAACTTGTGGGGACAATGAAGTCCCTACCTCGGTGTGGGGGAAGGGCTCTGCAATCAACTATACTCCTCCACCGTGCAAGAATTTCAGCAAAACAAACAAACAAACAAAAGCAGCATGAACTGGGCCACCAAGTTGCAGGTCTACCTACTATTCATTTATATTGAGACTTTTTTATTTTCTAGCAAAAGAGTGTTGCTGCTAAAAAGACTTTTTTTTTTTTTTTTTTTTTTGAGACGGAGTCTTGGTTTGTCACCCAGGCTATAGGGCAGTGACACGATCTCGGCTCACTGCAACTTCTGCCTCCCAGGTTCAAGTGATTCTCCTGCCTCAGCCTCCCGAGTAGCTGGGACTACAGGCACGCACCACCACACCCAGCTAATTTTTGTATTTTTAGTAGAGACGGCGTTTCACCATGTTGGCCAGGATGGTCTTGATCTCCTGACCTCGTGATCCGCCCGCCCTGGCCTCCCAGAGTGCTGGGATTACAGGCATGAGCCACCGCACCCAGCTGTGTGGGGTTTTTCTTTTTTTTGGTAGAGACAAAGTTTTGCCTTCTTGGCCAGGCTGGTCTCAAATTCCTGGGCTCAAGCAATCCTCCCACCTTGGCCTCCCTCATGCTGGGATTATAGGCATGAGCCACCAGGCTCTGCCTATGTTTTCATTTTTTGCAACCAAATTAAAGAATCCCAAATTCACAGATGGGCTTTGAATTAATTAATTCTATTAAAGTCAAGAAACTTGATTATTCTACCATTTACGGGTATTTAAAATACTTTTAAAAAACAAACAAAAGGTTAAACATTTTTACATATCACAGATTCTCATTCATTTTCTACTTTTAAAGCTGACAGAAATAACTTTCCTTTAAGTGACATAAAACACTTTCCTTATGAGCTGAGACTGAACAAAATAAAACTCAAATCCTTATTTTTTTTACTTTTTGAGAATGGGGTCTCTCTCTTGCCCAGGCAGGTCTCCATCTCCTGGGCTCAAGTCATCCTCCTGCCTCTGCCTCCCTAAGTGCTGGATCCTTAAAAATTGAAATGTAACACAAAGGATCTCCTCAATGTCACCAATAACATTTAGTTTGCTTAATGACATTTCACTTATTTCTGCCTAAGTAAATATCTTTGATAAACTACATTCATAAAAACTTGAAAATGTCACATAAAACAATCTATTATGCAAAATTTGAGGCCAATTTATCCTAGAAAGCTCCTATGCCCATTTATCCTAATCTTTATAAATTCTCATAAAGCATCAAAGTCTGCCTTTACAGATAAGCTTCTACTAAATCTCCATTACTGTTTACAATTATAACAGGTTTTCTCTTCAGAAGTAACTGTAGTGTTGGATGGCTCTGCAACAGCACTGATTAATATAACTGCACAAGGTACAGTGATCTCCAGAATATATCATGACATTATTAAAGCAAATCAAACACAAGCTGGGAAATTAATTTACGGCCCATGTTATTTCTTGCAATCAAATTGTCTCTTTCCCTTCCAGCTTCCTGGAAAGCAGCCATAAAGTGGATGATAAGCTTTGGAGTCAGGCCTTCTAATTCATCACTTGCACAAGGAAAATAATCTTCTTGACCCTCTCCTCTTTATGATTATTTTTTAAAATTGAGACAGAGTCTCGCTCTGTAGCCCAGGCTGGAGTGCAGTGGTGCAATCTCAGCTCACTGCAACCTCTGCCTCCTGGGTTCAAGCAATTCTCCCACTTCAGCCTCCTGAGTAGCTGGGATTACAGGCGTGTGCCACCACGCCCACCTAATTTTTTTATTTTTAGTAGAGACAGAGTTCCGCCATGTTGGCCAGGCTGGTCTCGAACACCTGACCTCAAGTGATGCGCCTGCCTCGCCCTCCCGAAGTGCTGGGATTATAGGCGTGAGCCACCGCGCCCACCTGAACCTCTCCTCTTATATTAAATGGGAAAATAATACCCACCACAAAGGGTTGTTATGAAGAGTAATGAGATAAACGCTGAATAGACAGGCGCTCCCACTCACCAATTCTTTTCATGCTCTAAAATTGTATTATTATCTTTCCTGACCCCTTATCTCTGTGAACAGAAATCAGCTCACCACAGATTTCTAATCAATGATGCTTATACAGAACCTGCTTTCTACACTGTGAAAGGTAGGAACAGCACGACAACCTCTGTCAGTTTAGATAATGCCATGGATCATAAAATAGGGCTGTTTTAACACAAACTAGGAGAAATCTTGACCGGCAGTTATTCTTGCTCTTCAACTGCTGCTAGAGAGAATGGCTTAACCTGTGTTGCTTAAATCTGTTGGGCATTGCACAACAAAATGATTGGGGAAGTTTTACTAAAAAGCTGTATTCCTGAATACCAGATGTTCTGTGACCTGTTTCCAGGGATGGTTTGTCTCTAATGGACTTGCCTCCAATTTTTTTCCAGGCTAAGGTAATCTCTGTCATACTCAACAAAGTAGGAATTTTGATCAATCACTGTCATGAGCTACCGTGAATGAGCGTGCTTTTAAGAGAAATCAACCCTTCTTGTAGCTACTGACACTCCTTCAAACATACTTCAATGACAGAAACAGAAATAACAAACAGGCTGGAAAAAGTCAGCCCTCTATTCCACAAAAACATTTCTTTTTTTTTTTTTTTTTTTTTTTTTTTTTGGAGACGGAGTCTCACTCTGTCACCCAGGCTGGAGTGCAGTGGCCGGATCTCAGCTCACTGCAAGCTCCGCCTCCCGGGTTCACGCCATTCTCCGGCCTCAGCCTCCCAAGTAGCTGGGACTACAGGCGCCCGCCACCTCGCCCGGCTAGTTTTTTTTGTATTTCTTAATAGAGACGGGGTTTCACCGTGTTAGCCAGGATGGTCTCGATCTCCTGACCTCGTGATCCGCCCGTCTCGGCCTCCCAAAGTGCTGGGATTACAGGCTTGAGCCACCGCGCCCGGCCCACAAAAACATTTCTAACTTAACATTTATTATTCTACTCTTGACCTGGCCTTAATCAGAAACTCAGAACATCTAAACATTTTAGACTCCTTGCAGAGAATACAATCTACTGGATCCATTTTTCTACAAGGTTTCCTGACATGATAAGAAGTCTCCATTCCTCTGCATTGTAGTTTATCCTCATATTAAGCTGGACCATCAGAAAAGTGTGTATGGGCCAGGCTCGGTGGCTCACACCTGTAATCCCAGCACTGTGGGAGGCTGAGGAGGGCGGATTACCTATGGTCGGGAGTTCTCCAGCCTGACCAACATGGAGAAACCCTGTCTCCACTAAAAACACAAAATTAGGCTGGCGCAGTGGCTCAAGCCTGTAATCCCAACACTTTGGGAGGCCAAGACGGGAGGATTACAAGGTTAGGAGATCAAGACCATCCTGGCTAACATGGTGAATCCCCGTCTCTACTAAAAAAATACAAAAAACTAGCTGGGCGTGGTGGTGGGCGCCTGTAGTCCCAGCTACTCGGGAGGCTGAGGCAGGAGAATGGCGTAAACCCGGGAGGTGGAGCTTGCAGTGAGCTGAGATCGGGCCACTGCACTCCAGCCTGGGCGACAGAGCGAGACTCCGTCTCAAAAAAAAAAACAAAACACAAAATTAGCAGGACGTGGTGGCACATGCCTATAATCCCAGCTACTTGGGAGGCTGAGGCAGGAGAATGGCTTGAACCCAGAAAGTGGAGGTTGCAGTAAGCCGAGATTGGGCCATTACACTCTGGCCTGGGTAACAAAAGCAAAAATCCTTCTCACAAAAAAAAGAAAAGCCAGGCGTGGTGGCTCATGCCTGTAATCCCAGCACTTTTGGAGGCCAAGGTGGGAGGATCACATGGTTGGCAGATCACAAGGTCAGGAAATTCAGGCCATCCTGGCCAACATGGTGAAATCGTGTCCCTACATTAAAAATGCAAAAATTAGCTGGTCGTGGCGGCGCATGCCTATAATCCCAACTACTCGGGAGGCTGAGGCAGGAGAAGCGCTTGAACGTGGGAGGCCGAGGATGCTGTGAACTGAGACATGCCACTGCACTTCAGCCTGGGTGACAGAAACTGTCTCAAAAAAAAAAACAAAAAATGAACAACAAAAAATTATGTACGTATAATCTAGGTCCATAGAGAATGTTAACTATTTAACTGAATTGTACTTCAGTGTCACTTCCTTATTTTTATCCAGAATCACAGTAAGAGACAATGTTTTGAAATCTAATACCACGTTTCATGTTGATTTTTTTTTTTTTTTTTTTGAGACGGAGTCTCGCTCTGTTGCCCAGGCTGGAGTGCAGTGGCGCAATCTCGGCTCACTGCAAGCTCTGCCTCCCGGGTTCACGCCATTCTCCTGCCTCAGCCTCCCAAGTAGCTGGGAATACAGGCACCCACCACCACGCCCAGCTAGTTTTTTGTATTTTTTAGTAGAGACGGAGTTTCATCACGTTAGCCAGGATGGTCTCGATCTCCTGACCTCATGATCCACCCATCTCAGCCTTCCAAAGTGCTGGGATTACAGCCATGAGACACCACGTACAGCCGATATTGACAACATTTTCTACTGCATTTCTGTGTCCTATGTTATAAAGCTCTAAGTGGGAAAAAAGAAATCTTTTAAAGAACTGTTTTCCAACCAAAAGAAACTAGTATTGCTTCTAAATTATAAGGGGGAAAAAGACTCCTGGAACTAACTATGCCCTCTATTTTATAGTGTGTGTGTGTGTGTGTGTGTGTGTATGTATGTACACATATATATGTATCTGTATATATGTGTATGTGTATATATGTGTGTATGTATATGTATGTATATACGTATTTGGCTTTGCCATGAACCAAATTCACAGCTCAGCTCTAGTATAATTGTAGAGGATCTCAAAGACTACTTACTTATCTATGATCTGTTATTCCTACTATAGACGTACAATTTTCCTACTCCTGATTTATTTACTATTTAGATTTTTCCATTATGCATCATTATAAGCCACATTAAATCATATGTGATAAGGAATTTTCTTTAAAAGTATTACAATTTTCATCCAGTATGAACTCACTGCCAATTTCTCACTATCTAACAAAACAAGCCAGATGTGGTACCATGTTACAGTCCCAGCTACTTGGAAGGCCTAGGCAGGAAGACCCCTTGAGCTCAGGAGTTTGAGGCCATAGTGTGCTATAATCATGCCTGTGAGTAGCCACTGTACTCCAGCCTGGGCAACATAGCAGGAACCCATTACTTCTTTTTTGAGATGGAGTCTCACACCGTTGCCCAGGCTGGAGTGCAGTGGTACGATCTCAGCTCACTGCAACCTCCGCTTTCCAGGTTCAAGCGATTCTCCCACCTCAGCCTCCCTAGTAGCTGGGATTACAGGCGCCTGGCACCATGCCTGGCTAATTTTCTATATTTTTACTAGAGACAGGGTTTCACTATGTTGGCCAGGCTGGCCTTGAACTCCTGACCTCGTGATTCGCCGACCTCGGTCTCCCAAAATGTGTAAGCCACTGTCCCCGGCCGGCAAGAACCTATTGCTAAAAAACAAAATAAAACAAACAAAAACCTCAAACATATTATTCTACATTTTTGCTTAACATAAACTGTCCTTCTGTTTCCTGATAAATTCAAATTCTGTCTACCCTTGAAAAACCAGTTTAACTCTCTAATTCAAAATGTCTTCAATGACTATGTTCACAGGTCTATCACTGACCTGAAACATTTATACATTTAGTCTGTGCCACAAAGCTGAACATTTACACATACATTATCCTATGCTGTTTGATGATTTTATACTTTATTATCATTATTCTAATCAGATTACAAACACTTTGGGATATACTTCCTTTGTCCTAGACTTGTGTGAAACATGGACTAAAATAATACTCAAATACTTGATAGCTACCACTATCTACTATGATAAAGAGTTACAATGTATAGATGTATATGTACAGACAACAAGCTCATTGTGTTCTCTATGTATACATGGTAACCTTGCTAGGGAGAAGAGACACTTAAAAAAACACAATAAAATAAGAATTATAAATAAATTCAGAGAAATAAAAAAATACAAAGTTCCCATTCCAGCAGGTGTAGCTTAAAAATACAAATAAATAAAAAATACAAAGTTATCAGTATATTTTGAGGCTAGCTCAAATGACAAAAGGTAAAAGAAATAAGGCTGGGCGCGGTAGCTCACACCTGTAATCCCAGCACTTTGGGAGGCCAAGGCAGGAGGATCACGAGGTCAGGAGATCAAGACCATCCTGGCTAACACAGTGAAGCCCTGTCTCTACTAAAAACAGAAAAAATAAAAATAAAAAATAGCCAGGTGTGGTAGTGGTGCCTGTAGTTCTGGCTACTCGGGAGGCTGAGGCAGGAGAATGGCATGAACCCGGGAGGCGGAGCTTGCAGTGAGCCCAGATTGCACCACTGCACTCCAGCCTCGGCAACAGAGTAAGACTCTGTCTCAAAAAAGAAATAAAATGAGAAGTCATATTACATCGGGCAAATATGAGAACAGACCAACTGCACAGATAGGAAGATAAATAGAGCATTTATTTATGGCGATGAATCATTATGGAGAATACTGAGAACCAGGAATGGAAAGAATAAGACCTTCACTATTACTTGCATACTTATGAGAGTTTAATCAGTGACTGAATCATAGAAACTTTAAATTTAGGTTTATAGTCTGTAAAGGCTGTCAAGTCTATCCTCATTACATGAAGAATATGAGACTTCAGCGAATTTAATGACTAGCCCAAGTTCTAATAAATCACAGAGAAATAACATTAGAAACTACATATTCTGGTAAATAAAATTATTACTGACTCCCAGGACACATGACTATAATTTTTGATGCACAGTGACAAGGAATACATGAATGCTTTATCCGCCATCTGTCCTCTGCCCCTTTTTGGAAAATCTACATACCCAAAACATACATACACCCACACATCCGATCACACCACCATCAATACCACTACAATCCCACAAAGCAAATGACAAAAATGTCATGGTTACCATACGCCTCACTCACCCCACCAGATTAAAGAAAAGCAGCTGATTAAAGGAGAGCTTATTCTCATGAGACTAATGTGATGCTGATTACACACGACAAGTTGTCATACTTCATAATAAACCATGTGGAAAACCTAAACCAGAAAATGTCTGCTGCTGTTAGGACACAAAGGCTATTTATTTAGCTGACCAGTGACACAGATAGATTCAGTGATTTGCATTTAATTAATCCTCTCCACCTAGGTTTTCTAAAGCACAGAGCTACACAGTAGGGCCAATGCTGCATAAACCCTGGACTGTAAACCGAGAGACAAATATTTCAAAGATAAACAGACTTTAGCACACTAAATCCCACCCACTTCAGTTTCAAACGAAGCCAAGTGAGTCAGTAATCATTATATTCCAGCCCTGAAATTCATTCAGAGCTATCAAAGTGAATAGAAGATTAACAAGTTTAGCCAAGTTGAAAGGACTAGAGCTCCCAGAGCAAAATACTTTCTGAATCTATGGTTCCCCAAACTGGAGACACATTTAAATTACCTATAAAACACATTAAATTATAGATTTCAGGTCCTAGCATGCAGTATCTGGTCCTGTAGGTCTAGGGTAGAGCTCCATGATCTTTGTTTTAGCAAGTATTCAGGCAATTAGCCTTGCAAATAACACTCTAGACAGTGCAAATAATTACAATCAAATCAAAAAGGTCCATTGAACATATTGACAGAATGGTTCAATTGTTCATTAAATAGCAAAAATAAATACTTCAAAATATACCTTACTGGACCAGCAATTAAGAAACCAGATGTTGGCTGGACACAGTGGCTCATGCCTATAATCCCAGCATTTTGCGGGGCCAAGGCAAGCGGATCACCTGACGTCAGGAGTTTGACAGCAGCCTGGCCAACATGGTGAAATCACATCTTTACTAAAAATACAAAAATTGGCTGTGCATGGTGGCACGCTCCTATAATCCTAGCTACTAAGGAGACTGAGGCATGAGAATTGCTTGAACCCAGAAAGCGGAGGCTGCAGTGAACAGAGATTGCACCACTGCACTCCAGCCTGGGCAAGAGTGTGAGACTCTGTCTCAAAAAAAAAAAAAAACCAAAAAAAGAAAAGAAACCAGATGTTTGGCCCTCCCACTTTGGGAGGCTAAGGCACAAAGATCACCTGAGCTCAGAAGTTTTGAGACCAGCCTGAGGAACACGGTTGAACAAACGTCTCTACAAAAAAATAAATAAAAGAACAAGATTTTTTTTTTTTTTTTTTTTTTTTTTTTTAAGACATAGCCTCACTCTGTTGCCCAGAATGGAATGCATGGTGGGAACTCAGCTCACTCCAACCTCTGCCTCCCAGGTTCAAGCGATTCCCCTGCCTTGGCCTCCCGAGTAGCTGGGACTACAGGCGCGTGCCACCACTCCTGGCTAATTTTTTTGTATTTTTAATAGAGATGGGGTTTCACCATGTTAGCCGGGATGGTCTTGATCTCTTGACCTCATGATCTGCCTGCCTCGGTCTCCCAGAGTGCTGGGATTATGGGTGGGAGCCACCATGCCCAGCCCTTTTTTTGTTTTGTTTTAAATAACCAAATTCCAGAAAGCCAATCATGATTGCAGTTTTCATGTTCTAGTGTTACCATACCCACTAAGCATCCTGCAGATTGGGAGATAGACTGACGGAGGACAGATCTGAGGGAAAAGAATGCAGAATTCCACCATGCACCACCCAAGGTCTGGCTTCATAGTGGCTGAGATCAATCATCTCCTGTTCCTGACAGAAAAGCTAAGATAAGAATGAAACAGTACACATCTCTGGAAATATTATGGCTCAATTTCAAATTGGGTTATACAAATCTGCCTTGAAAAGCTGACTTGAGCCAGGCGCAGTGGCTCACGCCTATAATCCCAACACTTTGGGAGGTCGGAAATTCGAGACCAGCCTGACCAACATGGAGAAACCCCATCTCTACTAAAAACACAAAATTAGCCAGGCATGATGGCGCGTGCCTATAATCCCAGTTACTTGGGAGGCTGAGGCAGAAGAAACACTCGAACCTGGGAAGCAGAGGTTGCAGTGAGCCAAGATCGCACCACTGCACTCCAACCTGGGCAACAAGAGCGAAACTCTGTCTTAAAAAAAAGAAAAAAAAAAGCTGATATGAGATGGCAGGACACCCCAAATTGATTTACACATTCCATGTAATTCCCATCAAAATTCCAACTATGTTTTTTCCAGAAACAGACAAGCCAATCCTAAAATTAATATGGAATTGTGAGAGACACAGAATAGTCAAAGAAATCTTGGAAAACGAAGAACAAAGTTGAAGGGCTCACACTTCATAATTTCAAAGTTTACTACAAAGCTACAGCAATAAAGATGGTATGGTGTAACAACAGGTATACAGACCAATGATATTGAATTGAGAAGGGAAAAATAAATCCATACATCTACAGTCCACTGATTTTTGAGAAAGGTACCAAGGTCAATCAAAGGGAGAAAGAAGAACTTTTCTTTTTTTTTTTTTGAGACGGAGTCTCGCTCTGTCGCCCAGGCTGGACTGCAGTGGCCAGATCTCAGCTCACTGCAAGCTCCGCCTCCCGAGTTCGCGCCATTCTCCTGCCTCAGCCTCCCGAGTAGCTGGGACTACAGGCGCCCGCCACCTCGCCCGGCTAGTTTTTTGTATTTTTTTTTAGTAGAGACGGGGTTTCACCGTGTTAGCCAGGATGGTCTCGATCTCCTGACCTCGTGATCCGCCCGTCTCAGCCTCCCAAAGTGCTGGGATTACAGGCTTGAGCCACCGTGCCCGGCTGAAACAATAACTTTTCAACGAATGGTGCTGAGACAACTAGAGATCCCCATGTGTATTCATCCATTTTCTTTAATATATGAAAGAATACCTGCAACTGGATAGTTTATAAAGAAAAGGAATTCATTTCTCACAGTTCTGGAGGCTGAAAAGTCCAAGGTTGAGGGGCTGCCTTTGACCCCAGAGACCCGAGGCAGCACAGAGTATTACAAGGCCAGGGGGCTGAGCATGCTAATGTGTGAGCTCCCGATCTCTCTTCCTCTTCTAATAAAGTCCCCGGTTCCACTCACATAACTCAGTAATCCATTAACCCACGAATGGATCAATCTATCTGTAACCGCTACTATGCTTTGTTTAACCCCTCCAAACCTCATGTTGAGAGCTGGTCCCAAATGTTGGAGGTGGGGATTAATGGGAGATGTTTGGGTCACTGGAGTGGATCCCTCATGGATGACCTGGTACCGTCCTCAAGGTTCTCAGTGAGTTCCTGCTCATTTAGTTTCTGCCGGAACTAGTTGTTAAAAAGAGCATAGCACCTCCCTTCCTTTTCTCACTCGCCTCTTGTCATTTGATCTCTGCACACATGAGCTTCCCCTTTTCACCATGAGTGGAAGCAGTTTGAGGCCCTCACCAGATGCAGACACCAGCGCCATGCTTCTTATACAGCCTGAAGAACCAAGAGTCAGGGCACCGTGGCTCAAGCCTGTAATCCCAGCACTTTGGGAGGCCGAGGTGGGCGGATCACGAGGTTAGGAGATCCAGACCAGCCTGGCTAACACGGTGAAACCCCACCTCTACTAAAAATACTAAAACAATTAGCCAGGCGTGGTGGCGGGCGCCTGTAGTCCGAGCTACTCAGAAGGCTGAGGCAGGACAATGGCGTGAACCCAGGAGGCGGAGCTTGCAGTAAGCCAAGAACACGCCACTGCACTCCAGCCTGGGCGACAGAGCGAGACTCCATCTCACCAAAAAAATAAAAAAATAAAATAAAATAAAAAGAAAGAAACAGGAGCCAAATAAACTTCTTTTCTTTATAAATTACCCAGCCTCAGGTATTCCTTTACAGCAATATAAATGAACTAAGACAAGGACAACGTGCTTAAGATGCAATCACCTCTAAAAGGCCCCATCTCCTAATACTGCCACATTGGGAGCTAAGTTACAACATGAATTTGAGGAGACTGAAACCACAGTACTATGCAGAAGAATTTATCTGAATCCCTACTTCAAACCATATGTAAAAATTAACTCAAAACAGATCAGGCCAGGCACAGTGGCTCACGCCTGTAATCCCAGCACCTTGGGAGATCGAGGCGGGCAGCATGAGGTCAGGAGTTCGAGACCAGCCTGGCCAACATGGTGAAACCCCGTCCCTACTAAAAATACAAAAATTAGCCTGGCATCGTGGTGCACGCCTGTGGTGCATGCCTGTAATCCCAGCTACTCAGGAGGCTGAGGCAGGAGAATCGCTTGAACCCAGGAAGGTGGAGGTTGCAGTGAGCTGAGATAGCGCCACTGCACTCCAGCCTGGGCGACAGAACAAGACTCTATCTCAGGAAAAAAAACAAAAACAACAACAAAAAAAAACAGATCAAAGACCTAAATTTAAGAGCTAAAACTATAAAATTCTCAGAAGGAAACACAGGTGAAAATGTACATGACCTTGTATTAGGCAATGGTTTCTTAGATAAGATACTCAAAGTATAATAAAGAAAACATAGACAGGCATGGTGCAGTGGCTCACGCCTGTAATCCCAGCACTCTGGGAGGCTGAGTTGGGCGGATCATCTGAGGTCAGGAGTTCAAGACCAGCCTGGCCAACATGGTGAGACCCCATCTCTACTAAAAATACAAAAAATTAGCCAGGCGTGGTGGTGTGCCCCTGTAATCCCAGCTACTCAGGAGGCTGAGGTGGGAGAATTGCTTGAACCTGGGTGACAGAGGTGGCAATGAGCCAAGATAGCGCCACTGCACTCCAGCTTGGGCAACACAGAGAGACTCCGTCTCAAAAAAAAAAAAAAAAAGAATTGGTAACTACAAGCACTTCCTCATGCTCTCAAGAAAAAAGAAAACACAGACAAACTGGAATCCACCAAAATTAAAAATGTTTGTATGTCAAAGGATACCGCCAAGAAAGTAAAAAGACAAACTACAGCATGAATGAAAATATCTTGAAATCATGTATCTGGTAAGAATCTGGTAATCAAAACATATGAAGAATTCTTACAACTGCCCACTGTGGCTCACGCCTGTAATCCCAACACTTTGTGAGGCCAAGGAGGGCAGATCAATAGAGGTCAGGAGTTCCAGAATAACTCAGCCAACATGGTAAAACTCCGTCTCTACTAAAAATACAAAAATTAGCCAGGTATGGTGGCAGACACTTATAATCCCAGCTACTCAGGAGGCGGAGGCAGGAGAATCGCTTGAACCTGGGAGGCTGAGGTTGCAGTGAGCTGAGACCACACCACTATACTCTAGCCTGGGCAACAGAGCTAGACTCTGTCTCAACAAAAACAACAACAAAGACTTCTTACAACTCAATTTTAAAAAACTCAAGAAGGCCGGGCGCAGTGGCTCACGCCTGTAATCCCAGCACTTTGAGAGGCTGAGGCGGGCGGATCACCTGAGGTCAGGAGTTTGAGACTAGCCTGACAAACATGGTGAAATCCCATCTCTACTAAAAATACAAAAATTAGCCGGGCATGGTGGTGGGCACCTGTAATCCCAACTACTCAGCAGGCTGAGGCAGGAGAATCACTTGAACCCAGGCGGTGGAGGTTGCAGTGAGCCGAGACTGCGCCATTGCACTCCAACCTGTGGGGGGGAAGAAAAAATACTAACTAAAACTTGAGCTACCATACCATCCAGCAATCTCACTGCTAGGTATATACCCAAAAAAAGGAATCAGTACATCAAAGCGCTATCTGCACTCCTATGTTTGCTGCAGCACTGTTTACAACAGTCAAGGTTTGGAAGCAACCT
Organism: Macaca fascicularis; assembly: GCF_037993035.2. NCBI lineage: Eukaryota > Metazoa > Chordata > Mammalia > Primates > Cercopithecidae > Macaca > Macaca fascicularis. Next base: position 34,530,873 of record NC_088384.1, read on the forward strand.
AAGTGTCCATAAACAGATGAATGGATAAAGAAAATGTGGTACATATAGACAATGGAGTACTATTCAGGCATAAAAAAGAATGAGATCACCTGTAATCCCAGCATTTTGGGAGGCTGAGGCAGGAGGATCACAAGGTCAGGAGTTCAAGAACAGCCTGGCCAACATGGTGAAACCCCGTCTCTACTAAAAATACAAAAATTAGTTGGGCATGTTGGCACATGCCTGTAACCCCAGCTACTAAGGAGGCTGAACTAGGAGAATTGCTTGAACCGGGACCCAGGAGGCAGAGGTTGCAGTAAGCTGAGATCATGCCACTGCACTCCAGCCTGGGGAACAGAGCAAGACCCTGTCTCAAAAAAAAAAAAAAAAAAAGAACGAGGTACTGTCATTCCAACAACATGACAACATGGATAGAACTGGAGGTCATTGTGTTAAGTTAAATAAGCCAGGCACAGAAAGACAAACATTACATGTTCTCGCTTATTTCTGAAATGTAAAGAAACAACTGAACTCATGGACACAGAGAATATAAGGATGGTTACCCGAACTAAGAAGGGTAATGGGGGTCTGGGGGACAACAGGAGGTGGGGATGGTTAATGGGTTTAAAAAAAAGAAATAAAGAATGACTAAGACCTACTATTCAACAGCCCCTTAATTGTACATTTGAAAATAACTTAAAGGGTAACTGAATTGTTCGTAACTCAAAAGATAAATGTTGAGGGACGGATACCCCATTCCCTATGACGTGCTTATTTCTCATTGCATGCCTGTATTAAAATATCTTATGTACCCCATAAATATATACACCTACTATGTACTCAAAAATTTTAAAAAATTAAAAGTAAAAATAAAATAAATTTTAAAATTAAAATTAAAAATAAAACCACAATGAGATACACTCAATGAGATTACAGCACATCCACTAGAATAGCTATGCTGGCAAAGATGGAGAAACTCTTACATATATTGTTGGCAGGAAGCAAAATGACATAATCACTTCATAAGACAGTTTAGCAATTCCTTTTAAAACAAAATAAACTCTTTTTACCACATGACCCAGCAGCTGTGCTCCCTGGTATTAACCCAAATGAGTTGAAAACTTACATACACACAAAAACCTACACGCGAACGTTTATTCATAATTGCCAAAACTTGGAAGGAACTGAGATGTTCTTCAAAGGTGACTCGATAAACTATGGCACATCCATACAACGTCATATTATTCAACAATAAAAAGAAATAAGCTACCACAATAAGGCACCACTTCACAACCTTTAGGATGGTTACTATTAAAAAAACAGAAAACAAATGTTGGTAAGAATATGGAGAAATGAGAACCTCTGTACACTGCTGATAGGAAGGTTATTTATGCTGTGACATAGATGAATCTTGAAAATATTGTGCAAATACGGTTTGGCTGTGTCCCCACCCAAATCTCACCTTGAATTGTAATAATCCCCACGTGTCAAGGGTGGGGCCAGGTGGAAACAAACAAATCATGGGGGTGATTTCCCCCATACTGTTCTCATGGTAGTGAATAAGTCTCATGAATCTGATGGTTTTATAAAAAGGGAGTTCCCCTGTACACGCTCTCAGGCCTGCCACCATGTAAGACGTACCTTTGCTTCTTTTTTGCCTTCTGCTATGATTGTGAGGCCTCCCCAGCCATGTGAAAGCGTGAGTCCATTAAATCTTTCCTTTATAAATTATCCAGTCTCGGGTATGTCATTATTAAAAGTGTGAGAACGGACTAATACAGAAAATTGGTACTGGGAGTGGGGTGCCACTATAAACATACCCGAAAATGTGAAGCAACTTTGGAAATGGGTAACAAACAGGCAGAAGTTGGAACAGTGTGGAAGGCTCAGAAGACAACGGGAAAATGTGGGAAAAGTCTGGAACTTCCTAGAGACTTGTTGAATGGTTTTGACCAAAATGCTGACAGTGATATGGACGATAAAGTCCAAGTTGAGGTGGTCTCAGATGGAGATAAGGAACTTATTGGGAACTGGAACAAAGGTGACTCTTGCTATATTTTAGCAGAGACTGGTGGCGTTTTGCCCCTGCCCTAGAGATCTGTGGAACTTTAAACTTGAGAGAGATGATTTAGGATATCTGGCAGAAGAAATTTCTGAGCAACAAAGCTTCAAGAGGAAGCAGAACATAAAAGTTTGAAAAATTTGCAGTCTGATGATGCAGTGGAAAAGAAAACCCCATTTTCTGGGGAGAAATTCAAGCCTGATGCAGAAATTTACATCAGTAACAAGGAGCCAAATGCTAATTGCCAAGACAATGGAGAAAATGTCTCCAAGGCACGGCAGAGACCTTCGAAGCAGCTCCTCCCATCACAGTCCTAGGAGGGAAAAATAGTTTCCTGGACCAGGGCCAGGGCCAGGGCCCCCCTCTTCCTGTGTGCAGCCTCTGGACTTGGTGCCCTGCATCCTAGCCACTCCTGCCGTGGCTAAAGGGGCCAAGGTACAGCTCGAAAAATGGTTTCAGAGGGTGAAAGTCCTAAGCCTTGGCAGTTTCCACATGGTGTTGAGCCTGCAGGTGCACACAAGTCAAGAACTGAGGTTTGGGAACCTCTGCCTAGATTTCAGAGGACATATGGAAATGCCTGGATGTTCAGGCAGAGGTGTCCTGCAGGGGCGGAGCCCTCATGGAGAACCTCTGCTAGGGCAGTGCAGAAGGGAAATGTGGGGTAGGAACCTACACACAGAGTCCCCACTGAGGCACTGCCTAGGGGAGCTGTGAGAAGGCGGCCACTGTTCTCCAGACCCCAGAATGGTAGACCCACTGACATCTTGCACTGTGCGCCTGAAAGAGCCACAGACACTCAATGCCAGTCCGGAGCCGGGGGGGTGACTATATGCTGCAAAGCCACATAGGTGGAGCTCCCCAAGGCCATGGAAACCCACCTCTTGCATCAGCACAACCTGGATGTGAGACATGGAGTCAAAGGAGGTCATTTTGGAGCTTTAAGATTTGACTACCGGCTGGGCACGGTGGCTCACGCCTGTAATCCCAGCACTTTGGAAGGCTGAGGTCGGTGGATCATGAGGTCAGGAGTTGAAGACCAGCCTGGCCAAGATGGTGAAACCCCATCTCTACTAAAAAAAAAAACACAAAAATTAGTTGGACATGCTGGTGGGCACCTGTAATCCCAGCTACTGGGGAGACTGAGGTGGAGAACTGCTTGAACCTGGGAGGTGGAGTCTGCAGTGAGATCGCGCCACTGCACACTAGCCTGGGTGACAGAGCAAGACTCTGCCTCAAAAAAAAAAATAAAAGTAAAAATAAAGAAAATATTTGACTGTCCCACTGGATTTCAGACTTGCATGGGGCCTGTATCCCCTTCGTTTTGGCCAGTTTCTCCCACTAGAATGGGTATTTACCCAGTGTGGTTACCTCCATTGTATCTAGGAACTAACTAACTTGCTTTTGATTCTACAGGCTCATAGGTGGAGGGACTCACCTTGTCTCAGAGATGAGACTTTGGACTGAGGACTTTTGAGTAAATGCTGAAATGAGTTAAGACTTTGGGGGACTGCTGGGAAGGCATGATTGGTTTCGATATGTGAGGACATGGGATTTGGGAGGGGTCAGGGTGGAATGATATGATTTGGCTATGTCCCCACCTAAATCTCATCTTGAATTGCAGCTTCCATAATTCCCATATGTTATGGGAAGGGCCTGGTGGGAAACAATTGAATCATGGGGGTGGGTCATTCTCGTGATAGTGAGTAAGTCTCGCATAAGATCTGATGGGTTTTTTTTTTTTTGAGACGGAGTCTCCCTCTGTAGCCCAGGCTGGAGTGTAGTGGCGCAATCTCAGCTCACTGCAACCTCCGCCCCTCCAGGTTTAAGCAATTCTCTGCCTCAGGTTCCGGAGTAGCTGGGATTACAGGCGCATGCCACCACGCCTGGCTAATTTTTTTGTATTTTTAGTAGAGACGGGGTTTCACCATCTTAGTCAGGCTGGTCTTGAACTCCTGACCTCGTGATCCACCCGCCTCAGCCTCCCAAAGTGCTGGGATTACAGGCGTGAACCACCGCGCCCAGCCGATCTGATGGTTTTATAAAAGGGGAGTTCCCCTGCACACGCTCTCATGCCCACCGCCATGTAAGAAGACATCACTTTGCTTCTCCTTTGCCTTCCATCATGACTGTGAGGCCTCCCCAGCCATGTGGAACTGTGGGTCCATTAAACCTCTTTCCTTTATAAATTACCCAGTATCACGTATGTCTTTATTAGCAGTGTGAATACAAACTAATACGTACGTTAAGTGAAATAAGCCAGTCACAAAGGACAAATATGGTATGAGGTACCTAGAATACTCAAATCCACTGAGAAAGACGTAGGAAAGTGGTTACCAAGGGCTGGGAAGAGAGGGAAATGGGGAGTTGCTTAATGGTTGAGGAATAACAAACCAGTATCACAACTACATGTACCTGATTGTCACATTACAAATGAACAGAAATCAACTTACTCTTCTTCTGACCTCCGAAAGAAATGTCTTATTATGAAAATGCATGCTAATTACCACAATATCAAGGAGCCACATATTAATATATGCTAAATTGAACACGATAAAGGTTATTACTTAGCAAGAAGGACTTTTACTAGTCAGAACGTGTAATTTTGAATAGGGTTGACTTTCAGCACAAAAATGCAGAGTGGAAGACTAAACTAGTACTGGAAAAATGTACAAGAGTTAACTATTTGCCGGGCGCAGTGGCTCAAGCCTGTAATCCCAGCACTTTGGGAGGCCGAGACGGGCGGATCACGAGGTCAGGAGATCGAGACCATCCTGGCTAACACGGTGAAACCCCGTCTCTACTAAAAAATACAAAAAACTAGCCGGGCGAGGTGGCGGGCGCCTGTAGTCCCAGCTACTCGGGAGGCTGAGGCAGGAGAATGGCGTAAACCCGGGAGGCGGAGCTTGCAGTGAGCCGAGATCGCGCCACTGCACTCCAGCCTGGGTGACAGAGCCAGACTCTGTCTCAAAAAAAAAAAAAAAAAAAAAGAGTTAACTATTTACATAAAAGTCTGTACCCAGTACGTGACTCAGTTAAAAAATAAAAGAGATGTAATGTGACAGAAATCCCGAGTCATCAATAACATCAGCTCCCTTAGTCACTTCTTCTAACATTTACTACTTCATGAACTTGAAACCAAACCCTATCTACATTATACCAATGAGTGCTCCAGCAGATCCTATTTATAACAGCATGGAATAGGAGAAGTAAGTTCTACATCTCCCTTTAGATAGCAAATAGGATAGTGTAACAGAAGACAGCAATAAGAAAAATATATTTCCCTCCAAGTTAGCCTACCAGCTGAGTGCGGTAGCTCATGCCTGTAATCCCAGCACTTTGGGAGGCTGAGGCGGGTGGATCACCTGAGGTCAGGAGTTCGAGACTAGCCTGACCAACATGGAGAAACCCTGTCTCTACTAAAAATACAAAATTAGCTGGGTGTGGCAGAACATGCCTGTAATCCCAGCTACTCAGGAGGCTGAGGCAGGAGAATCGCTTGAACTTGGGAGGCAGGGGGTGTGGTGAGCCAAGATCGCACCATTGCACTCCAGCCTGGGCAACAAGAGTGCAGCTCTGTCTCAAAAAAAAAAAAAAAAGGTTAGCCTACCAATGTCTGTATTTACATACAAATATACTGATATACTGTAGTTGGGTTTACTTTAAATGGTATTAAAAACAACATCCACGGCCGGGCGCGGTGGCTCAAGCCTGTAATCCCAGCACTTTGGGAGGCCGAGGCGGGCGGATCACAAGGTCAGGAGATCGAGACCACAGTGAAACCCCGTCTCTACTAAAAATACAAAAAATGAGCCGGGCGCGGTGGCGGGCGCCTGTAGTCCCAGCTACTCAGGAGGCTGAGGCAGGAGAATGGCGGGAACCCGGGAGGCGGAGCTTGCAGTGAGCCGAGATCGCGCCACTGCACTCCAGCCTGGGCAACAGCGTGAGACTCCGTCTCAAAAAAAAAAAAAAAAAAAAAAAAAAAAAAAACATCCACATTTAAAAAACAAAACAAAATAAAAACTACAAAGCAAGCAAACTCTCACAGATATACAATGTTGAGGTGGAAAAAAATTCTGTCTGCAGAAGATGTCATCAAAATAGCCAACTAGAGATCCCCAAGGCTTGTATCCTTTTTTTTTTTTTTTTTTTTTTTTTTTTGAGACGGAGTCTCGCTCTGTCACCCAAGCTGGAGTGCAGTGGCCGGATCTCAGCTCACTGCAAGCTCCACCTCCCGGATTCACGCCATTCTCCTGCCTCAGCCTCCCGAGTAGCTGAGACTACAGGCGTCCGCCACCTCGCCCGGCTAGTTTTTTGTATTTTTTTAGTAGAGATGGGGTTTCACCATGTTAGCCAGGATGGTCTCGATCTCCTGACCTTGTGATCCGCCCGTCTCGGCCTCCCAAAGTGCTGGGATTACAGGCTTGAGCCACCGCGCTCGGCCCTTAGGCTTGTATCCTACACAGACCTAAATAAATAAATAAAACTCAAAAAAAAGGGCCGGGTGCAGTGGCTCACCCCTGTAATCCCAGCACTATGGGAGGCTGAGGTGGGTGGATCACCTGAGGTCAGGAGTTTGAGACCAGTCTGGCCAACATGGTGAAACCCCATCTCTACTAAAAAATGCAAAAATTAGTCGGGCGTGGTGGTGGGTGCCTGTAATCCCAGTTATTCTAGAGGCTGAGGCAGGAGAATCACTTGTACTTGGGAGGCAAAGGTTGCAGAGCTAAGATTTTATCACTGCAGACTCCAGCCTGGGTGACAAGAGTGAGACTCTGTCTCAAAAAAAAAAAAAAAAAAAAAAAACCCTCAAAAAAAACACAACAGATCCAAAGAAAACGAAATCTATAAAATGTCTGGAATTCAAAATAATGATCTTAAGGAAACTCACTGAGATACACGAGAATACAGATAGACAATTCAACAAAATCCAAAAAACAATTCATAACCTTAATTGGAAATTCAACAAACATAAGAAACAACCAAACAAATCCTGGAACTGAAGAACTCAAATAATAAAATAAAAACTACAATTGAGAGCTTCAACAATAGAATAGAACAAGCAGAAGAGTTTATTTTTTTGTTGTTGTTGAGACGGAGTCTCGCTCTGTCACCAAGCTGGAATCCAGTGGTGTAATCTCAGCTCACTGCAACCTCTACCTCCTGGGTTCAAGCAATTCTCCTGCCTCGGCCTCCCAAGTAGCTGGGACTACAGACACACAACACCACACCCAGCTAATTTTTGTATTTTTAGTAGAGACGGGGTTTCACCATGTTGGCCAGGATGGTCTCCATCTCTTGACCTCATGATCCACCCACCTCGACTTCCCAAAGTGCTGGGATTACAGGCATGAGGCACTGGGCCTGGCCAAGCAGAATTTCTAAACTTGAAGACAGCTGTTTTGAAATAATCCAGTCAAGCAAACAAAAAAAGAATAAAAAGCCAGGCGTAGTGGCTCACGCCTGTAATCCCAGCACTTTGGGAGGCCAAGAGGGGCAGATCACCTGAGGTCAGGAGTTCAAGACCAGCCTGGCCAATGTGGTGAAACCCCATCTCTACTAAACATACAAAAATTAGCTGGGCGTGGTTGTGGGCACCTGTAATTCCAGCTACTTGGAAGGCTGAGGCAGAAGAATCACTTGAACTCAGGAAGCGGAGGTAGCAGTGAGCCGAGATCATGTTAATGCACTCCAGCCTGGCAACAGGAGCAAAACTCCATCTCAAAAATGAAAGGAAAGAAAGGAAAGAAAGAAAAGAAAGAAGAAAAGAAAGAAAAGAAAGAAAAGAAAGAAAAGAAAGAAAAGAAAGAAGGAAGGAAGGAAGGAAGGAAGGAAGGAAGGAAGGAAGGAAGGAAGGAAGGAAGGAAGGAAGGAAAGAAAGAAAGAGAAAGAAAGAAAGAAAGAAAGAAAGAAAGAAAGAAAGAAAGAAAGAAAGAAAGAAAGAAAGAAGAAAGTCTATACCTATGGAATGTGATTAAGCAAACAAATATTTAAATAATGGCAGTTTGAAAACAAAGAGAGATGGGAAAATGCATAGAAAACCCATTCTGTGGCCAGGCACGGTGATTCAAGCCTGTAATCCCAGCACTTTGGGAGGCTGAGATGGGCGGATCACGAGGTCAGGAGATCAAGACCACCCTGGCTAACACGGTGAAACCCTGTCTCTACTAAGAAATACAAAAAATAGGCCAGGCGCGGTGGCTCACACCTGTAATCCCAGCACTTTGGGAGGCCGAGGCGGGCGGATCACAAGGTCAGGAGATCGAGACCACGGTGAAACCCCGTCTCTACTAAAAATACAAAAAATTAGCCGGGCGCGGTGGTGGGCGCCTGTAGTCCCAGCTACTCAGGAGCCTGAGGCAGGAGAATGGCATAAACCCAGGAGGCGGAGCTTGCAGTGAGCCGAGATCGCGCCACTGCACTCCAGCCTGGGCGACAGAGCGAGACTCGGTCTCAAAAAACAAACAAACAAACAAAAAAAGAAATACAAAAAATAGCCCGGCGAGGTGGCGGGCGTCTGTAGTCCCAGCTACTCGGGAGGCTGAGGCCAGAGAATGGCGTGAACCCGGGAGGCGGAGCTTGCAGTGAGCTGAGATCCGGCCACTGCACTCCAGCCTGGGCTACAGAGCGAGATTCCGTCTCAAAAAAAAAAAAAAGAAAAAGAAAACCTATTCTGTGAATTAATAGCTAGAAACTACCCAAGTCTTGAAAGAAATGTGGACATCCAGATCCAGGACACTGAAAAGGTCTCAAATAGATTCAACCAAAAAAGGTCCTCTCCAAAGCACAATACAGTCAAACTGTTAAAAGTCAAAGACAGAATTCTAAAAAAGCAAATGTCAAGTCACATAGGAAGGAATCCCTATTAGGCCGGGTGCAGTGGCTCACGCCTGTAATCCCAGCACTTTGGGAGGCCGAGGCGGGAGGATCACAAGGTCAGGAAATTGAGACCATCCTGGCTAACATGGTGAAACCGTGCTCTATTAAAAAATACAAAAAATTAGCCAGGCGTGGTGGCAGGCACCTGTAGTCCCAGCTACTCGGGAGGCTGAGGCAGGAGAATCACTTGAACCCAGCAGGCGGAGTTTGCAGAGAGCCGAGATCGCGCCACTGCACTCCAGCCTGGGCAACGGAGCAAGACTCCGTCTTTTTTAAAAAAAGAAAGGAAGAAATCCCTATTAGACAAACAGCAGATTTCTCAGAAGAAAATTTCCTGAGCCAGGAAGCTATTCTTAAGAAATGAAGGCCGGGCGCGGTGGCTCAAGCCTGTAATCCCAGCACTTTGGGAGGCCGAGACGGGCGGATCACGACGTCAGGAGTTCGAGACCATCCTGGCTAACACGGTGAAACCCCATCTCTACTAAAAAATACAAAAAACTAGCCGGGCGAGGTGGTGGGCGCCTGTAGTCCCAGCTACTCGGGAGGCTGAGGCAGGAGAATGGCGTAAAAACCTGGGAGGCGGAGCTTGCAATGAGCTGAGATCTGGCCACTGCACTCCAGCCTGGGCGACAGAGCAAGACTCCGTCTCAAAAAAAAAAAAAAAAAAAAGAAAAGAAATGAAGGTGAGTGCTGGGCGCAGTGGCTCACGCCTGTAATCCCAGCACTTTGGGAGGCCGAGGCAGGTGGATCACAAGGTCAGGAGATTGAGACCATACTGGCTAACACGGTGAAACTCCCTCTCTACTAAAAAAAATACAAAAAAAATTAGCTGGGCGTACTGGCGAGCACCTGTAGTCCCAGCTACTCGGGAGGCTGAGGCAGGAGAATGGCGTGAACCCAGGGTACAGAGCTTCCAGTGAGCTGAGATCGCACCACTGCATTCCATCCCGGTGACAGAGAGAGGCTCCGTTTCAAGAAAAAAGAAATAGAAATGAAGGTGAAATAGTCTTTTGTAGACAAGCAAACTTTGAGAGAATTATTCACTAGACTGGCCTTACAAGAAATGGTCTAGGAAGTCCTACATCTGGAAGTGAAAGGATAATAACTACCATCATGAAAACACAAGTAAGGATAAAACTCACTGGTAGCAAATTAAAAACTGAGGCCTGGGCCAGGCGCGGTGGCTCACACCTGTAATCCCAGCACTTTGGGAGGCTGAGGCGGGCGGATCACAAGGTCAGGAGATCGAGACCATCCTGGCCAACACGGTGAAATCCCCGTTTCTACTAAAAATAAAAAAAAAATGGCTGGGTGCAGAGGCTCACACCTGTAATCCCAACACTTTGGGAGGCTGAGGCGGGTGGATCACCTGAGGTCAGGAGTTCGAGACCAGATTGGCCAACATGGTGAAACCCTGTGTCTCCTAAAAATACAAAAATTAGCCAGGCATGGTGGTGCATGCCTGTAATCTCACCTACTAAAGGGGCTGAGCCAGGAGGATCGCTTGAACCTGGGAGGTGGAGCTTGCAGTGAGCCAAGATCGTGCCACTGCACTCCAGCCTGGGCAACAGAGCGAGACTCCGTCTCAATAAAAAAAAAAAAAAAAAAAAAAAAAAAATTTGCCAGGTGTGGTGGCAGGCACCTGTAATCCCAGCTACGCAGGAGGCTGAAGCAGGAGAATCGCTTGAACTAGGAATAGTGGAGGTTGTTGTGAGCCAAGATCATGCCACTGCACCACTCCAACCTGGGCAACAGAGTGAGACTTCATGTCCAAAAAGAAAAGGAAAAATGTAAAAGATAATAAAAGGAAATCATTCAAACACACAATAAGGAAGATGAAGTACAGAACATGTAAATATGAAATGTTTCAAAGTAAAAATCACAATTGATTACAACTATATAAAACTGTATATACTGATGAAGATTAGAAAACAAAGAAGAACAGTTCCTCTGTGAGTTTGATGAGATTATAAATATTTGGTATCGCATGATGGTTTATGAGCTTTTAGTCATTTTGATATAATTTTGTTTAGATAGCCACCTATGTCAGGGCATTAAAATATGATTCAATTTTCAAAAGTAGAACACACCAACTAGTTACATTTAATTATTTACACTAGCTTTCTTAGGACACCATCTGTAATCCCTACTACTGAATTCCATCATTTCTGAATTCTTACTTCTACCCACTCTTAAGCTAGAATGGCAGCAGACAAATAATAGCTACCTCCATTGCTGCGGTAGAAATTTATGGATAAGAATATTTAAGAAGGCCAGAGGTAATAGCTCACCCCTGTAATCCCAGCACTTTGGAAGGCCGAGGCAGAAGGATCACTTGAGCCCACGAGTTTGAGACTAGCCTGGGCAACACTGCAAGACCGTGTCTTTACAAAAAATTTAAAAATTAGCTGGGCATGGTGGTGCGCACCACCATACCCAGCTAATTTATTTTTATTTTTTATAGAGGCGGGGTTTCACCATGTAGGCTGGTTTCGAACTCGTGGGTTTATGTGATGGGCCCACCTCGGCCTCCTAAAGTGTTGGGACTACAGGTGTGAGCCATGACACCAAACCTGATGTTATATTCTAATGAAGAAGACTAATTCAGGTTTCAGTAAATGTTTGTTTGTTTGTTTTTTGAGATGGAGTCTCGCTCTGCCACCCAGGCTGGAGTGCAGTGGCCGGATCTCAGCTCACTGCAAGCTCCGCCTCCCGGGTTTACGCCATTCTCCTGCCTCAGCCTCCCGAGTAGCTGGGACTACAGGCGCCCGCCACCTCGCCCGGCTAGTTTCTTTTGTATTTTTTTAGTAGAGACGGGGTTTCACCGTATTAGCCAGAATAGTCTCGATCTCCTGAGCTCGTGATCCGCCCGTCTCGGCCTCCCAAAGTGCTGGGATTACAGGCTTGAGCCACCGCGCCCGGCCTAGTTTAAAGTTTTTTTAAAAGTACCATTAAAAAACTGAAATGTCGGCCGGGCGTGGTGGCTCAAGCCTGTAATCCCAGCACTTTGGGAGGCTGAGACGGGCGGATCACGAGGTCAGGAGATCGAGACCATCCTGGCTAACCCGGTGAAACCCTGTCTCTACTAAAAAATACAAAAAACTGGCCGGGCGAGGTGGCGGGCGCCTGTAGTCCCAGCTACTCGGGAGGCTGAGATAGGAGAATGGCGTAAACCCGGGAGGCGGAGCGTGCAGTGAGCTGAGATCCGGCCACTGCACTCCAGCCTGGGCCACAGAGCGAGACTCCGCCTCAAAAAAAAAAAAAAACTGAAATGTCGGCCAGGCACGGTGGCTCACACCTGTAATCCCAGCACTTTGGGAGGCTGAGGCAGGTGGATCACGAGGTTGGGAGTTCAAGATCAGCCTGGACAAGATGGCGAAACCCTGTCTCTACTAAAAATACAAAAATTAGCTGGGCGCAGTGGCAGGCGCCTGTAATCCCAGCTACTCAGGAGGCTGAGGCAGGAGAATTGCTTGAACCCAGGAGGCAGAAGTTGCAGTGAGCTGAGAACGTGCCACTGCACTCTAGCCTGGGTAACAAAATGAAATGCCCAGCATTATCTCCAGAGAAGTTAAGAAAAAAGAAATGGGGCCGGGTGCAGAGGCTCATGCCTGTAATCCTAGCACTTTGGGAGGCCAAAGCAGGCAGACTGCCCAAGCTCAGGAGTTCAAGACCAGCCTGGGCAACATGGTGAAGACCCGTCTCTACTAAAAAAATACCAAAAAAAAAAAAAATTAGCTGGGCGTGGTGGCATGCGTCTGTAGTCCCAGCTACTTGGGAGGCTGAAGCAGGAGAATTGCTTGAACCCGGGAGGTGAAGGTTGCAGTGAGCCGAGATCGTGCCATTGCACTCCCACCTGACCAGAGCGAGACTCTGTCTCAAAGAAAGAAGAGCAAACAAATAAGAAAAAAGAAATGGAATAATAAAAAATATTGCAAAAGTTGAAATAGTTGAATTAAATAAATGAGATGTAGACTGGGTGTGGTGGCTCACACCTGTAATCCCAGCACTTTGGGAGGCCAAGGTGGGTGGATCACTTGAGGTCCAGAGTTCAAGACCAGCCCAGCCAACGTGGCAAATCCCCATCTCTACTAAAAATACAAAAATTAGCCAGGTATGGTGGCACGGGCCACCATATAGTTCCAGCTACTCGGAGGCTGAGGCAGGAGAATCGACTGAGCTCAGAATGTGGAGGTTGCAGTGAGCTGAGATCATACTGTTACACTCCAGCCTGGGCAGAAGAGCAAGGCTCTGCCTCAATCAATCAATCAATCAATCAGTGTAGAAATAAGTCAATCTGATCAATTTATAAAAATACATTCCAAAAATAAGTTCCTCAACTGGTACAATGGATTGTCTTTAGTCAGTTTATTAAAAAATCAATTATTGTTTCTTCAAACATTCTTGAAAATGCATAACTGCACATTTCTTTGGGGAAAAACATCCAGAAATAAACCATTGTTAAACAATATTTTCCATCCCACAACTAGTGGATCTTGACTTTAAAATGTTTGTATAGGCCAGGCGCCATGAGTCGTGCCTGGAATCCCAGCACATTGGGAGGCCAAGGTGGGGGAGATCACCTGAGAACAAGAGTTCGAGACCAGCGTGGCCAACGTGGTGAAATCCCGTCTCCACTAAAAGTACAAAAATTAGCTGGGTGTAGTGGCGCGTGCCAGTAGTACCAACTACTCGGGAGGCTGAGACTCGAGAAACGCTTGAACCCAGGAGGTGGAGGATGCAGTGAGCCAAGATGGGACCACTACACTCCAGCTTGGACGACATAGCAAGACTCTTGTCTCAAAAAACATAAAATAAAAATAAATAAATGTTTGTATAAATGAAGATATCTAAGGGATTTTAATTTTCATATAAAGCTGTAGTGTAGTATCATTATCATCATATGCATCTCTTCTCAGAACTAGACTGGAAATCCACGTTGTTGTTGTTGCTTGTCATCATTTCAGGTTTGTTTCTTGGGTTTTTTTTTTTGTTTCGTTTTGTTTTCTGACAGAATCTCACTCTGTAGCCCAGGCTGGAGTGCAGTGGCGCAATGTTGGCTCACTGCAAGCTGCACCTCCCGGGTTCAAGCCATTCTCCTGCCTTGGCCTCCCGAGTAGCTGGAACTACAGGTGCCTGCCACCACGCCCGGCTAATATTTTGTATTTTTAGTAGAGACGGGGTGTCACCATGTTAGCCAGGATGGTCTCGATCTCCTGACCTCGTGAGCCGCCCGCCTCAGCCTCCCAAAGTGCTGGGATTACAGGCGTGAGCCACCACACTCGGCCTCAGGTATTCTTTCACATTTGCCAGTTGTTGAAAATTAAAAAACAGAATATACATATAGATAAAAAATGAATTAAAATTTGCTATCTGGTGAAAAGTTTATTTAGCGGCTTAAACAGAGAAGAAGAAAGGGTGAACTGAATGATAAAAAAATGTCGGCCGGGCCTGGTAGCTCACGCCTATAATCCCAGCACTTTGGGAGGCCAAGGCTGGTGGATCACCTGAGGTCAGGAGTTTGAGACCAGCCTGGCTAACACGGTGAAACTCTGTCGCTACTAAAAATACAAAAATTAGCTGGGCGTGGTGGCACGCACCTGTAATCCCAGCTACTCCGGAGGCTGAGGCAGGATAATTGCTTGAACCAGGAGTCAGAGGTTGCAGTGAGCCAAGATCGCCACTGCACTCCAGCCTGGCAACAGAACGAGACTCCACCTCAAAAAATTAAAATAAAAAAAGAAATGTCAACCAGGCGCGGTGGCTCACGCCTGTAATCCCAGCATTTTGGGAGGCTGAGATGGGTGGATCACGAGGTCAGAAGATCAAGACCATCCTGGCTAACACAGTGAAACCCCACCTCTACCAAAAATACAAAAAAAAAGTTAGCCAGGCATGGTGGCATGTGCCTGTAGTCCCAGCTACTCAGAAGGCTGAGACAGAAGAATCGCTTGAACCCAGGAGGCGGAGGTTGCAGTGAGCTGAGATCGTGTCACTGTACTCCAGCCTGGGCAACAGAACAAGACTCCGTCTCAAAAAAGAAAAACAGAAATGTCACAGAGGGTTTCACAAACAGACAAATGGAGATAAACTAGGAAAATGATAGTGAGATATGGAGGAATAGACAGGATCATGTACATGTTCTATGAACAGTATGGCCAACATGGCAAAACCTCATCTCTACTAAAAATTTAAAAATTAGCTGGGTGTGGTGGTGCGCACCTGTAATCCTAGCTACTCGGGAGGCTGAGGCAGAATCGCTTGAACGAAGAAGGTGAAGGTCACAGTGAGCCAAGATCATGCCACTGCACTCTAGCCTTAGAGAGAGAGTGAGACTCCGTCTCAAAAAAAAAAAATACTTTTTTTTTTTTTTTGCTCCTGGAAATGGAAAGAATGGCATAACAGTTATTCTTTTTTTGTTTGTTTGTTTGTTTTTTGAGACAGAGTCTCACTTTACTGCCCAGGCTGGAGTGCAGTGGTGTGATCTTTGTTCACTGCAACTTCTGCCTCCTGGGTTCAAGCGATTCTCCTGCCTCAGCCTCCTGAGAAGCTGGGACTACAGGCGCATGCCATCATGCCCAACTAATTTTTTTATTATTAGTAGAGGCAGGGTTTCGCCATGTTGGCCAGGCTGGTCTCAAATTCCTGACTTCGTGATCTGCCCACACTGGCCTCCCAAAGCGCTGGCACAACAGGCGTGAGCCACCGCGCCCAGCCATAACAGGTTATTCTTACAGGCTTATTAGTACTATTTGATAACCATACATATAAATTAGATACATACACTTTTATATATAAAGTTCTTGTTACAATTTACTACAACCACCATAAGCCAAAGATAATACCTTGGGGTGAGGAAAGATGTTGCTCTTGCAGCTTCTCTTGAGAGAGGAGTCCCAAGTAGCTGAGAACAACATACTTTGTTTCATAGTGAAATCCCAGAGGCACAGTAGAAGAGGACGCCATTGAATTGGCTGGTGAGGCTCCAAAAAGGTCTACTTATGGATGTGTAAAACCTAAGAACAGAAAAGTAATGTTTTCAGTTTAAAGTTTATTACATGCCACTTTAAGTTGTTTCACACCAAAATGTCTTGTGCAACTCTTGCAGTGTTCTTTTTTTTTTTTTTTGAGGTGGAGTCTCACTCTTGTTGCTCAGGCTGGAGTGCAGTGGCGCAATCTCAGCTCACCGCAACCTCTGCCTCCCGGGTTCAAGCCACTGCACTTCAGCCTGGCGACAGAGTAAGACTCCGTCTCAAAAAAAAGTATTGCACGTACAATTACATGCAGTACATAATACTTGATAATATTAGATGACTTACTGGTTTATGTATTTACTACACTTATTGTTAGAGTGTACTCCTACCTATTAAAAAAAAAAAGTGAACTGTAAAAGTCTCAGGGCAGGTGGTCCTCCAGGAGGGATTCCAGAAAAAGGCATTGTTACTGGAAATGTCAACTCCATGGGTGTTACTGCCCCTGAAAACTGTCCAGTGGGACAAGGTTAGGAGGTGGAAGACAGTGATATTAATAATTCTGACTCTGTGTAGGCCTAGGCTAATGAGTCTGTTTGTATCTTAGTTTTTAGGAAAACAGTTTAAAAGGAAAAGAAAAAAAAAAAAGAAAACCAAAAAAAAAAAAACTTATTAAATAAGGACATAGGCAATGCATGGTGGCTCACACATGTAATCCCAGAACTTTAGAAGGCTGAGGTGGGAATTCAGGACCCCACTGCTTGAGGCCAGGAGTTCAGGACCAGCCTGGGCAATATATCAAGACTCCATCTCTACAAAAAAATTTAAAACATTAGCTGGGCGTGGCAGGGCCTGCCCATGGTCCCAGCTACTCAGGAAGCTGAGGCAGGAGGATTGCTTGAGCCGAGGAGGTCAAGACTGCAGTGAGTTACAACTGCACCACTGCACAGCAGCCTGGGAAACAGTGCAAGACCCTGTCTTAAAAAAAGAGAAGACAGGGGCCGGGCACAGTGGCTCACACCTGTAATCTCAGCACTTTGGGAGGCTGAAGCGGGCAGATCACAAGGTCAGGAGATTGAGACCATCCTGGCTAACACGGTGAAACCCTGTCTCTACTAAAAGTACAAAAAATTAGCCGGGCATGGTAGCGGGCGCCTGTAATCCCAGCTACTCGGGAGGCTAAGGCAGGAGAATAGCGTGAACCCGGGAGGCAGAGCTTGCAGTGAGCCAAGATCACAACACTGCACTCTAGCCTGGGCGAAAGAGCGAGACTCCGTCTCAAAAAAAAAAAAAAGAGAGAGAGAGAAGACAAAAAGCTAGGTGTGCTGGCTCATATCTGTAATCTCAGCACTTTGGGAGGCAGAGGCAGGTAGATTGCTTGAAACCAGCGTGACAACATGGTAAAACCTTGTCTCTACACAAATTTTAAAAATTAGCCAGGTATCTGGTGCACACCTATAATCCCAGCTACTTGGAAGCTGAGATGGGATGATTGCTTGAGCCCAGGAGGTAGAGGCTGCAGTGAGCCATGATCACACCACTGTACTCCAGCCTAGGTAACAGAGCAACACCCTGTCTCAATAACTAAAACAAAAAGAAATAGAAGATAAAGCTTTTCGGTAACTTTTTGTGTGTTCATTCAACACACATTTTTTAAGCTGCAAGGTACTCTATAGGCATTAGACATGAACACAAATATGATAAATCACCAGACCTCAGGAGTTTTCAAACAGAGGTAAACAAAAATACATGTAACAAAAACACAGACTGGAAAAAGAGGCAATGTTGGCAAAATTTAAGATCTGTGATAAGCAAACTAAGATAAATATCCTAGAATGATAAACAATTTTTAAAAATACAAGCAGAATTTGAAATATACAGAATAAAAAGGCTATAGATATAAGTGGCTGGCACAGTGGCTCATGCTTATAATTCCAACACTGTGGAAGGCCAAGGCAGGAGGATCACTTGAGGTCAGGAATTCAACACCAGCCTGGACATCATGGTGAGACCCCGTCTCTACAAAAAATAAAATTAGCCCTGGGTGTGGTGGCATGCACCTGTAGTCCTAGCTACTTGGGAGGCTGATAAGGCAGGAGGATCACTTGAGCCCAGGAGCTTGAGGTTACAGGGAGCTATGATCACATACCAATGCACTCCAGCCTGGGTGACAAAGCAGGACCATGTCTTAAAAAAAAAAAAAAAATCATACTGGAGGTGGTAAGGAAGACAGACTGGAGAGTAGAGGCAAGGAGACAAGTTAGGAGAATATGGAAAACTTCAGCAAGAGATATAAGAAGGCATGAACTAGCATAGGAACAGAACACTGAAAAGGGAGGATGGATAGGAAAAAGGTTAGGAATTCAAAGATCTGTTGGTTAACTCAGTGAGTGACTGACCCACGAAGCTGTAAGGTAAGTGGTATTACTCCTATTTCTCAAACCAGATAATATAGGAAGAGCTAGTTTGGGGAAAGATAAGGAAATCACTTTAGGGTATACAGACAGTCCCCGACTTACGACAGTTTGGCTTACAATTTTTTCACTTTATGATGGCAGTGCGAACAGGATATGCATTCAGTAGAAACTGAACTTCAACTATCCATACAACCACTCTGTTTTTTCACTTTCAATACGGTATTCAAGAAATTTGATGGCCGGGTGCAGTGGCTCATGTCTGCAACCCCACATGTTGGGAGGCTGAGGCAGGTGGATTACCTGAGGCCAGGAGTTCAAGATCAGCTTGGCCAACATGGCAAAATCCCATCTCTAGTAAAAATACAAAAATTAGCCAGTCGTGGTGGCGTGCGACTGTAGTCCCAGCTACTTGGGAGGCTGAGACAGGAGAATTGTTTGAACCCGGGAGGAAGAGGCTGAAGTGAGCTGAGATCACACCACTGCACTCCAGCTTGGGCAACAAGAACAACACTCTGTCTCAAAAAAAAAAAGAAATTTGATAAGATATTCAACACTTTACTATAAAATAGTTTTATAGTTCATGATTTTACACAGCTGCAGGCTAATGTGTTTTAAGCACACTTAAATGTGCTTAATGTGTGGTTGGGAACAGTGGTTCACATCTGTAATCCTAGCACTTCGGGAGGCCAAGGCAGAGGGATCACTTGAGCTTAGGAGTTTGAGACA
Organism: Macaca fascicularis; assembly: GCF_037993035.2. Classification (NCBI taxonomy): domain Eukaryota; kingdom Metazoa; phylum Chordata; class Mammalia; order Primates; family Cercopithecidae; genus Macaca; species Macaca fascicularis. Next base: position 34,549,904 of record NC_088384.1, read on the forward strand.
AGCCTGGGCAACATGGCAAAATCCCATTTCTACAAAAAATTTTAAAAAAACATTTTTTGCTTAATGTGTTTTAAACATAGGCTGTTATATTTGGTAGGTGTATTACATGCATTTTCAACATATATTTTACACTTACAAAGGGTTTCTCAGGATGTAACCCCACTGTAAGTTGAGGGGCATCTAAACTGAATTTTCAAGTACCTACAGGTCATCCAGATAGTGATACAGAATAAGCAGTTGGATATAAAGGTCTTTAAGAGGCAGGGAGTGGTGGCTCACGCCTGTAATCCCAGCACTTTGGGAGGCCCAGGTAGGTGGATCACGAGGTCAGGAGATCGAGACCATCCTGGCTAGCACAGTGAAGCCCTGTCTCTACTGAAAATAGACAAAATTAGCCGGGCGTGATGGGGGGCACCTGTAGTCCCAGCTGCTCAGGAGGCTGAGGCAGGAGAATCACTTGAACCCAGGAGGCGGAGCTTGCAGTGAACCGAGATTGCGCCACTGCACTCTAGCCTGGGTGACAGAGCGAGACGCCGTCTCAAAAAAAAAGAAAAAAAGAAAGAAAGAGGTCTAGCCTGGAGATACAAAATTCTAAGTATTCTTTGTAAATATAAGTCAACTGAATTACCTAAAAAGCATGAATGGCCAGGAGCAGTGGCTCACGCCTCTAATCCCAGCACTTTGGGAGGCCAAGGCAGGCAGATCACAAGGTCAAGAGTTCAAGACCATCCTGGCCAACATGGTGAAGCCCTGTCTCTATTAGCTGGGCATGGTGGCACATGCCTGTAATCCCAGCTACTTGGGAGACTGAGGCAGGAGAATTGCTTGAACTGGGACCCAGGAGGCAGAGGTTGCAGTGAGTTGAGAGTGCGCCACTGCACTCCAGCCTGGGCTACAAAGCAAGATCCTGTCTTTTTTTAAAAAAAAAAAGTGAATGGAGAACAATGATTTTCAATGGGAGGGGTGTGTCAAAATAGCAGGAGAAGTATAGTTTGTAAAAGAATATTCAATATACTTTCAGACTTAGAAAACGAAAATCACCTATTATTTTCAGACTACAGACTATAGAAGGTAAGGCTCAGTAAATTTTCAATCTTGTTTGCAGCAGTGATTCTCAGTGCTGGGACAAGAAGGAAAAGAACATGCCTCCCACCGCCAACGCCAGCAGAATAGAAGCCAGGGAAAATTTTTTTTTTGAGACAGAGTCTTGCTCTGTCACCCAGGTTGGAGTGCAGTGGTGCGATCTCGGCTCACAGCAACCTCTGCCTCCCAGGTTCAGACCACTCTCCTGCCTCCGCCTCCGGAGCACCTGGGACTAGAGGCGCCCGTCACCATGCCGGCTGATTTTTTTTTTTTTTTTTTTTTTGAGACGGAGTCATGCTCTGTCGCCCAGGCTGGACTGCAGTGGCCGGATCTCAGCTCACTGCAAGCTCCGCCTCCCGGGTACACGCCATTCTCCTGCCTCAGCCTCCCAAGTAGCTGGGACTACAGGCGCCCGCCACTTCGCCCGGCTAGTTTTTTGTATTTTTTAGTAGAGACAGGGTTTCACCGTGTTAGCCAGGATGGTCTCGATCTCCTGACCTCGTGATCCGCCCGTCTCAGCCTCCCAAAGTGCTGGGATTACAGGCTTGAGCCACCGCGCCCGGCCGGTGATTTTTTTTTTTTTAAGTAGAGATGGGGTTTCACCATGTTAGCCAGGATGGTCTCGATCTCCTGACCTCGTGATCCACCCACTTCGGCCTCCCAAAGTGCTGGGATTACTGGCGTGAGCCACCGTGCCCAGCCTGGGAAATTTTTATTTACCTTATTTTAATAAAGGAGACATGGGTTACAAAATATGTTCAGAAATACTGGTATAATCTTAAAAAGAACACAATAGAATTCACTAACATTTAAGGGGTAGTCAAAAGATGAGAAGCTGGAAGAGCAACCCTTTCAGTCCAGATTGAAACAGAAAGGTAGAAAGAAAACCAGGAAAGACTGTGATCACAGAAGTCAGGGAGGCATTTCAATAAGAAGGCAGTGAACAACTGTGTCAAACGTAGTAACATGTCAAGAAGAATGAAAATAAGAAGAGTCAGCCAGGCACAGTGGCTCACGCCTGTAATGCCAGTACTTTGGGAGGCTGAAGCAGGCGGATCACCTGAGGTCAGGAGTTCAAAACCAGCCTGGCCAACATGGTGAAACCCCATCTCTACAAAAATACAAAAATTAGCTGAGCATGATGGCGGGTGCCTATAATCCCAGCTACTCAGGAGGCTGAGGCAGGAGAATTGCTCAGAGCAGGGAGGCAGAAGTTGCAGTGGGCCAAGATCATGCCATTGCACTCCAGCTTGGATGACACAGCAAAGCTTCATCTCAAAAAAAAAAAAACAGAAAAAAACAAAAAAGAAAGAAAGAAAAAAAAGGGGGGAAGAACAGACAAAATTAATAACATTAATAACCATCTAAGCTTTTAGAAGTCTCTTCGGCGGCCAGGCATGATGGCTCACACCTGTAATCCCAGCACTCTGGGAGGCTGAGGTGGGTGGATCACCTGAGGTCAGGAGTTCAAGACCAGCCTGGCCAACATGGTGAAACTCCGTCTCTACTAAAAATATAAAAATTAGCCGGGTGTGGTAGCAGGTGCCTGGAATCCCAGCTACTCAGGAGGCTAAGGCAGGAGAATCACTTGAACCTGGGAGGCAGAGGTTGCAGTGAGCCGAGATCGTGTCACTGCCCTATAGCCTGGGTGACAGACCAAGACTCTGTCTCAAAAAAAAAAAAAAAAAAAAAAAAGTCTCTTTAGCAACAACACTCTTTTGCTAAAAAATAAAAAATAAAAGTCTCAGTATTTCTTTGGTGACAGGAATAAGAAAGTATTTATTTTTGAATAAATGCTTTAAAGAATTGGCCAGGCGTGGTGGCTCACACCTGTAATCCCAGCACTTTGGGAGGCTGAGGCAGGCGGATCACCTGAGGTCAAGAGTTTGAGACCAGCCTGGGCAACCTGGTGAAATCCCATCCCTACTAAAATACAAAAATTAGCTAGGCGTGGTTGCGTGTGCCTATAATACCAGCCACTCTGGAGGCTGTGGCAAGAGAATTGCTTGAGTCTGGGAGGTGGAAGTTGCAGTGAGCCAAAATCACGTCACTGCACTCCAGCCTGTGTGACAGAGCTAGACGCTAGACTCCATTTACCCCATCCCCCCAAAAAATTGATGAGCCGAGAACAGGTTCATGCCCATAATCCCAATACTGTGGGAGGCTGAGGCAGGAAGCTAGCTTGATCCCAGGAGATTGAGGCTGCAGTGAGCCTGTGATAATGCCACTGCACTCCGGCCTGAGTGACAGGGTAACACCCTGTCTCTAATTAAAAGAAAAAAAAAATTGATGTTCTCTGATTTGTTGTATTCAAATTTCTTTTTTTTTTTTTTTTGAGATGGAGTCTGGCTCTGTCGCCCAGGCTGGAGTGCAGTGGCCGGATCTCAGCTCACTGCAAGCTCTGCCTCCCGGGTTTACGCCATTCTCCTGCCTCAGCCTCCCGAGTAGCTGGGACTACAGGCGCCCGCCACCTCGCCCGGCTAGTTTTTTTTTTGTATTTTTTAGTAGAGATGGGGTTTCACCGTGTTCGCCAGGATGGTCTCCATCTCCTGACCTCGTGATCCGCCCGTCTCGGCCTCCCAAAGTGCTGGGATTACAGGCTTGAGCCACCGCGCCCGGCCTCAAATTTCTTGTATTTACCAAGAATCCATATCGCTGAAGTTGATTACCAACCCAAAAGCCAGAGACAAACTACAAATCACCGAGTTTCCAAATTTGATTTTTAGCGTAATGTTCTCCAAATTTTCTTGTAAAACCTGATTGTCTAATTATAAATGTAATCTTAATCATGAATTTCATTATCTTCTATCTTTAACTCTATATGTTAAAGCCCATATATCTATATATTTGAAGGATTATATTTATTCGTTTAAATCTAGTATAGAGTTTTCAGACTTTAAATGCATATTTGTCATTCTAGTTATAAACATACCAGACCTACAGTATAAAATATCCATTCAATATATTTTTTTTTAATTAAAAAAAATTTTTTTTTTTTTGAGACGGAGTCTCGCTCTGTTGCCCAGGCTGTAGTGCAGTGGCGCGATCTCAGCTCACTGCAAGCTCCACCTCCCAGGTTCACGCCATTCTCCTGCCTCAGCCTCCCAAGTAGCTGGGACTATAGGCGCCCGCCACCATGCCCAGCTGTTTTTTTTTTGTATTTTTAGTAGAGACAGGGTTTCACCGTGTTAGCCAGGATGGTCTCGATCTCCTGACCTCGTGATCCACCCGCCTCGGCCTCCCAAAGTGCTGGGATTACAGATGTGAGCCACTGCACCCGGCCTAATTTTTAAATTTTTTATAGAGATGGAGTCTCACTATGCTGCCCCAGCTGGTCTCAAACTCCAGGCCCCAAGTGATCCTCCCACTTTAGCCTCCCAAATTGCTGGGATTACAAGCGTGAGCCACCATATCTGGCCCCAACTTCTAATTTAGCTTGAGCTTCCAGTTGTGTAGCAACGAACCAGCTCCTTCAGGCCTATGGTTAAATGGGGGAAAAGTCACATCCCAAGAACACTATTATATAACTAGCACATTTGTATTAAATTATAGGGCAAAAGTATTCACAATATGCCAAGTGTAAACTCCACAGCACTACTACAGGGTCAGGTCTCTAAGCACAAAATGGGAGGGAAACCCACTTCCTTTGCAACATGCTGCAGTGTCTAATAAATATATTGCACAATGGACTTTTGCATTTTTTTTTTTTTTTTTGAGACAGAGTCTCTCTGTCACCCAGGCTAGAGTGCAGTGGCACGACCTTGGCTCACTGCAACCTCCGCCTCCTGGGTTCAAGCGATTCTTCTGCCTTGGCCTCCCAAGTAGCTGGGACTACAGGGGTGTGTCACCAAGCCCGGCTAATTTTTTGTAATTTTTGGTAGAGACAGGGTTCACCGTGTTAGCCAGGATGTTCTCTATCTCCTGACCTCCTGAACCACCCACCACAGCCTCCCAAAGTGGTGGGATTATAGGCATGAGCCACCGTGCCTGGATGGACTTCAGCATTTCTAATAAACATCATATATAAATTACATCTTCATGACACTGTTTCTAAAGCATTTTTCTTTTCTTTTTCTTTTTTTTTTTTTTTTTTTGAGACGGAGTCTCGCTCTGTCGCCCAGGCTGGAGTGCAGTGGTGTGATCTCAGCTCACTGCAAGCTCCGCCTCCTAGGTTCAGGCCATTCTCCTGCCTCAGCCTCATAAGGAGCTGGGACTACAGACACCCGCCACCTCGCCCGGCTAATTTTCTGTATTTTTAGTAAAGACAGGGTTTCACCGTGTTAGCCAGGACAGTCTCGATCTCTCAACCTCATGATCCCCCTGCCTTAGCCTCCCAAAGTGCTGGGATTACAGGCGTGAGCCACCACGCCTGGCCAATAGTCTCAATTTTATAGATGGAGGAACAAGAACAATTTATTTGCCTAAAATCATACAGCTAGTTAACATCACAACCACTTAATTGGGTACACCATCTTCACTTCCTCTTAGCCCTTAACTGTATTTATTCAACACATATTTACTACATGCCAGGCAATGTACTAGGTGAGAGGAATGCAGAAGTGAAAACACTAACACTAGTAATACGGGACGATACGGTAGCAAAACAAGGTGGTTTTCATAGTATCACAGACCCAGAGTACTGAAAGAAGCAAATTTGTCAGTTTTGAGAACGGATGGGGGAAAAAACAAAAAGCTAGATTGGATGAAAAGTAATTATGAGCTGGGACCATCATCTAAAGCTTTTGTAGAAGCAAGGGACAAGGGGCTCAAGTCCATCCCACTATAAGCTCACCAACAGACTATTTCATATCTAAAAGGCAGATATTTAGGCCAAGCATGATGGCTCATGCTTGTAATCCCAGCACTTTGGGAGGCCAAGGCAGGCAGATCACGAGGTCAGGAGTTCGAGACCAGCCTGGTCAACACAGTGAAACCCCGTCTCCACTAAAAATACAAAAATTAGGCCAGGTGCAGTGGCTCACACCTGTAATCCCAGCACTTTGGGAGTCCGAGGCAGGCGGATTACAAGGCCAGGAGATCGAGACCATCCTGGCTAACACGGTGAAATCCCGTCTCTACTAAAAATACAAAAAAATTAGCCAGGCTTGATGGCAGGCGCCTGTAGTCCCAGCTACTCGAGTGGCTGAGGCAGGAGAATGGCGAGAACCCGGGAGACAGAGCTTGCAGTGAGCCAAGATCGCGCCACTGCACTCCAGCCTGCACGACAAGAGCGAGACTCGTCTCAAAAAAAAAAAAAAAAATACAAAAACTAGCTGGACATGGTGGCAGGTGCCTGTAATCCCATTTACTCTGGAGGCTGAAGCAGGAGAATCACTTGAACCCGGGAAATGGAGGCTGCAGTGAGCCGAGATCGCACCACTGCACTCCAGCCCGGGCAACAAGAGCAAAACTGTCTCAAAAAAAAAAAAAAAAAAAAAAACAGAAACTGCTATAATTTGTACAATTCAAACTATTAAACATATTATGTAACCCATCTGTTTCTTTCTGTGCCTTACTCTTTTCACTTTGTTCCTCTATTAAGTTTCAAGTAGAGTTGTCCCTTGGTACCCATATGGGATTGGTTCCAGGATACTTGCGGATTCCAAAATCCTCAGATGCTCAAGTTCCTCATACAAAATGGTGTGGTATTTGTGTATAACCTACTCACTTCCTTCTTCTCATATACTTTCAGTCATTTCTAGATTACTTACAATACCTAACACAATGTAAATACCATTTAAATAGCTGTTATACTGTATTGGTATCATTTGTATTGTTTTTAGTTATTTGTGTTTTCTCCCCCAAATATTCTCCAATTGAGATTGGTGGAATCTGCAGAGATATAGAAACTGGATAAAGAAAGCTAACTGTGGCTGCAGCCAGCCAGACAGCCTAAGGAAACCTAGAGTAACCTCATGCTGTGTTTATGTATTCATTTGTCATCATCTCCAAAACCAACCACAAGTAAAACATCCATGAACCTTCAACAACAAATATATATCATCCACAATTCTACAACATATGGCTTATTTTCTTTTTTAAACTAGATTTCTATTACAAGTACCAGTCCAAGTTCCAGAATGCTACCAGTGCTGATTATATTATAGGAATTAGACACATTTTATGAAACATAATCAGAAGGTACACAGCAGCTATTAAATCCTACTATAAGCTGGGCACGGGGGCTCATGCCTATACTTCCCAGCACTTTAGGAAGCTGAGGTGGCTGGATCACTTGAGGCCAGGAGTTGGAGACCGGCCTGGCCAACATGGCAAAACCCCATCTCTACTAAAAATATAAAAATTAGCCAGGCGTGGTGGCATGTCCCTGTAATCCCAGCTACTCAGGAGGCTGAGGCATGAGAATCACTTGAACCAAGAAAGCAGAGGTTGCAGTGAGCCTAGATTGCACCACTGCACTCCAGCCTGGACGACAGAGGGAGACTCTGTCTCAAAAAAAAAAAACAAAAAAACCTACTATTAGTTCTTATGTAAAGCAAACATGCAGCAACATGAAAGTCTTTTGTATGTTTCCCAAACTTGTCCCATCAAATTACCTTGGATGCCTTTTAAAAAAGACATTCCTAAACCGGGTGTGGTGGCTCATGCCTGTAATCCCAGCACTTTGGGAAGCCAAGGCGGGCGGATCACAAGGTGAGGAGATCGAGACCATCCTGGCCAACATGGTGAAACCCTGTCTCTACTAAAAATACAAAAATTAGCTGGGCATGGTGCACACGCTTGTAGTCCCAGCTACTTCGGAGACTGAGAGAGGAGAATCGCTTGAACCTGGGAGGCAGAGGTTGCAGTGAGCTGAGATAGTGAAACTGCACTCCAGCCTGGTGACAGAGTAAGAATCCATCTCAAAAAAAAAAAAAAGAATTATTAAATACTCCAATAATACAGAGTTGAACACAACTATAATCCCAGTTTATAAAGAAAAAAATAAAAATTCACATTCGATAAATCCATCGCAAATCAAAAATCTGTAATTTTAAACATTAATAGACCAGGCGAAGTTGCTCACGCCTGTAATCCTAGCACTTTGGGAGGCCAGGCAGGCAGATCACCTAAGGTCAGGAGTTTGAGACCAGCCTGGCCAACATGGTGAAACCCCATCTCTACTAAAAATACAAAAATAAGCAGGGTGTGGCAGCGTGCATCTGCATTCCCAGCTACTCAGGAGGCTGAGCCAGAAGAATCGCTTGAACCCAGGAAGCGGAGGTTGCAATGAACCGACATCGCACCACTGCACTCCAGCCTGGACAACAGAGTGAGATTCTGTCTCAAAATAAAAAAGTAGGCTGGGCGCAGTGGCTCATGCCTGTAATCCTAGCACTCTGGGAGGCCAAGGTGGGCGGATCACGAGGTCAGGAGATCGGGACCATCCTGGCTAACACGGTGAAACCCTGTCTCTACTAAAAATACAAAAAATTAGCCAGGCGTGGTGGTGGGCGCCTGTAATCTCAGCTACTCGGGAGGCTGAGGCAGGAGAATTGCTTGAACCTGGGAGGTGGAGCTTGCAGTACGCTGAGATCTCGCCACTGCACTCCAGCCTGGGCAACAGAGCGAGACTCCATCACAAAAAATAAATAAATAAATAAAATTAAAATTAAATAAAAAAGCAAACTTAACAACAACAACAACAAAAATTAAGCTTCTTGGGCCGGGAACGGTGGCTCACGCCTGTAATCCCAGCACTTTGGGAGGCCGAGACGGACGGATCATGAGGTCAGGAGATGGAGACCATCCTGGCTAACATGGTGAAACCCCGTCTCTACTAAAAATACAAAAATTAGCCGGGCGCAGTAGCAGGCGCCTGTAGTCCCAGCTACACGGGAGGCTGAGGCAGGAGAATGGCGTGAACCCGGGAGGCGGAGCTTGCAGTGAGTGGAGATCAGGCCACTGCCCTCCAGCCTGGGTGACAGAACAAGACTCCATCTCAAAAAAAAAAAGGCCGGGCGCGGTGGCTCAAGCCTGTAATCCCAGCACTTTGGGAGGCCGAGATGGGCGGATCACGAGGTCAGGAGATCGAGACCATCCTGGCTAACACGGTGAAACCCCGTCTCTACTAAGAAATACAAAAAAAAATAGCCGGGCGAGGTGGCAGCGCCTGTAGTCCCAGCTACTCGGGAGGCTGAGGCCGGAGAATGGCGTGAACCCGGGAGGCGGAGCTTGCAGTGAGCTGAGATCCGGCCACTGCACTCCAGCCTGGGCTACAGAGCGAGACTCCGTCTCAAAAAAAAAAAAAAAAAAAAAAAAAAAAAAATTAAGTTTCTTGGTTATCAGCTCTTTAGTCTCATCACTCACCGGTGGCTTGAATAGGGAATTTTTTTTAGGTTCCACAAGTTAACATGGAGTCCAAAGCTATTTTCTAATCCATGCTTTACCAGCTCCTACTGAATTCTAGGACTTTCTCTGAAAGAGTGTAAAATAATCCTAATAAAAATTACGAAATGGCCGGGTGCGGTGGCTCACACCTGTAATCCCAGCACTTTGGGAGGCTTAAGGTGGGCGGATTACCTGAGGTCAGGAGTGAAGACCTCACAAGAGTGAAACTCCATCTCAAAAAAAAATTATGAAATGGCAAAATATTCACCCCACCCATCTGAAAAATGCAACTGGACAAGTATCATTTTTAAAACCCACCAGACACTAGAACTCTAGTTCTACTCCCTTTCCAATTAAAACAGGCCTAATTGTTCAATCCTGTGTTAAGAGCTACCCAAAAATATTTTCACTTAGACGTTGGCATTTGCAGATAATTCACAGACGACTGCCTTACTTTCATCCTGTCCTAAATAATCTGACTTTCACAATAATGAGGCTTCCTGTATATGGCTTGTGTAAAATGAGAACATAAAATTCAGTTACTCTGTTCCACTTCTAGATATGTACCAGAGAAAAATGAAAACACATGTCTACACAAAAATTTGCACATGAATGCTCAAAGCAGCATTACAGACCAGGCGTGGTGGCTCATGCATATAATCCCAGCACTTTGGGAGGCAGAGGCAGGAGGATCACTTGAGTCCAACAATTTCAGACCAGCCTGGGCAACATGGCAAAACCCCATCTCTACAAAAAATACAAAAAAAATTAGCTGGGTATGGTGGTGTGTGCCTGTAGTCCCAGTTACTCAGGATGCTGAGGCAGGAGAATCGCTTGAACCCAGGAGACAGAGGTTGCGGTGAGCTGAGATGGTGCTATTGCACTCCAGCCTGGGCAACAAGAGTGAAACGCCATCTCAAAAAAAAAAAAAAAAAACTGGCTGGGCATGGTGGCTGACGCCTGTAATCCCAGCACTTTGGGAGGCCGAGGTGGGCGGATCACGAGGTCAGGAGATGGAGACCATCCTGGCTAACACAGTGAACCCCCGTCTCTACTAAAAATACAAAAAATTGGCCAGGCGTGGTGGAGGGCGCCTGTAGTCCCAGCTACTCGGGAGGCTGAGACAGGAGAATGGCGTGAACCCGGGAGGGAGAGCTTGCAGTGAGCCAAGATCACGCCACTGCACTCCAGCCTGGGTGACAGAGTGAGACTCCATCTCACAAAAAAAAAAAAAAAAAACAAAACCTGTCCATGAACTGATTTTTAAAATGTGCTATGTTCATACCATGGAATATAATGCAGTAATAAAAAGGAATGAAGTACTGATACACGCTACATCTTGGATAAACTCTGAAAACATTATGCTAAGTGAAAGAAGCCAGACAGGCAGGGTGTGGTGGCTCACACCAGTAATCCCAGCACTTTGGGAGGTCAAGATCACCTGAGGTCAGGAGTTGGAGACCAGCCTGGCCAACATGGCGAAACCCTGTCTTTACGACAAATACAAAAATTAGCGGGGTGTGGTGGCGCCCACCTGTAATCCCAGCTACTCAGGAGACTGAGTTAGGAGAATCGCTTGAACCTGGGAATCGGAGGTTGCAGTGAGATCAGGCCACTGCACTCCAGCCTGGCAACAGAGTGAGCCTCCGTCTCAAAAAAAAAAAAAAAAAAAAAAGAAAAGAAAAGAAGAAGCCAGACACAAAAGACCACATATTAGTCGGGCACGGTGGCTCACAAAGAAAAAAAAAACATGTATTATGTGATCCCATTTATGTGAAATCTCCAGAATAGGCAAATCCATAGACACAGAAAGTAGATCAGTGGTTGCCAGAGGTGGGAGTAGAGGGGCCAGTAATAAAGAATGACTGCTAATGGGTATGGGAGTCTCTTTTTGAAGTGATGAAAATGATTGTGGTGGTAGCTGTACAACTCTGTAAATATACTAAAAAGCAGTGAACTGTACAATGGTGAGTTGTATGGTATATTAATTATATTTCAATAAAGTTGCTAAAAAAAAATCAGCTACTCCGATCCTTTTGTGGTTCATAAAGAACTGGGTTTCATGCTAATGCGTGACATGTGACTCCCTCAAACCATGTTACCTCTTGGGCTCACTGGCACATTACCATCTGAGGAGGAAAAATAAAAAAAAATAAACTAATCTGAAAATACTACCCACCCCTACTCTGTATATATATTAAACAAGAACTCTTGGTGAACATTTACTTGGAATAAGATACAAATCAAAATCCTGTCTGAAAAATGATAAATGCAGACTGGAACTACTAAGTGAATGTTTAAAACGTGTGTTTTGTATGCCTAAAGTATTTCACGATAAAATATACATATATATATATTTAGGCCAGGCACAGTGGCTCATGCCTGTAATCCCAGCACTTTGGGGAGCCGAGGCAGACGGATCACGAGGTCAGGAGATCAAGACCATCCTGGCTAACACAGTGAAACCCAGTCTCTACTAAAAAAATACAAAAAATTAGCCAGGCGTGGTGGCGGGTGCCTGTAGTCCCACCTAATCGGGAGGCTGAGGCAGGAGAATGGTGTGAACCAGAAGGCAGACTTTGCAGTGAGCCGAGATCGCGCCACTGCACTCCAGCCTAGGCGACAGAGTGATACTCCATTTCGAAAATATATATATACACGTATATTTAATGAATAAATATATATATATTTTTTGAGTCAGGGTCTCTCTCTGTCACCCAGACTGAAGTACAGTGGAGCAATCGCAGCTCACAGCAGCCCTCCCTCTCACCTCAGTCTTCCAAGTAGCTGGGACCTATGCCTAGCTAATTTTATTTTATTTTATTTTTTTAATTTCTTGTGAAGACAAGGTCTCCTTATGTTGCCCAGGCTGGTCTCGAACTCCTGGGCTCAAGCAATGCTCCTGCCTGAGCCTCCCAAAGTGCTGGGATTATTATAAGCCATCGCATACAGTCAAATAAAATGCTTTTAATAATGATTATTACTGTTGCAAACCACTTGTCCTAAAAGCTTAGTGTGTGTGATATTTAATAAATGTTTATTAGATTATGTGCTAGTAAACACAAGTCTGTTTTTTTACAAGACTGGTTGGATATAGCCTTAGACATCTTTCAATTGAATTCAACTACTGGTCCTTGCTGTAGGAGACAGCTTAAAATAAAATAAAAAGTGAATCCAACTACTGAATATACTCTTCCACATAAAAAATGAGCCATTGGAAAAAAAAATACAGAATAGTACCTGACCATTCAGAGTAAAAAGATTTTCAATACCTTTAACTGCCTATTACCAAATGAAGAATGCTTCATTTGGGGGAGACAGGGGGCTAAAAATGAAAAGAATACTTCATGGGGGGGGTGTAAAAACGAAAGTATCACCCGGCATGGTGGCTCACACCTGTAATCCCAACACTTCGGGAGGCCGAGGCGGGTGGATGACCAGGCGGGTTGGGAGTTCCAGACCATCCTGACGAACATGGTGAAACCCCGTCTCTACTAAAAATACAAAATAGGCCAGGCGTGGTGGCGCATGCCTGTAATCCCAGCTACTCGGGAGGCTGAGGAAGGAGAATCGCTTGAACCCAGGAGGCGGAGGTTGCGGTAAGCCGAGATCAAGCCATTGCACTCCAGCCTGGGCAATAAGAGTGAAACTCTTGTCTCAAAAAAAAAAGAAAAGAAAAAAAGAAAGAATGTATCTGAAGGGTGTGGCAACTAACTCATCCAAGGTCACACAAGTCAGGGCAGAGAGCAACATTCTGCTTTATACTAAACCTCCAGGGGAAATCTTACAATTTCGCCATAGAAGTTTTTGTTTTGTTTTACGTAACAACAACAACAACAACAAAATAAAAGTAAGGAGAGAGGGCTGTCAGCTTAGTTCACAACTTCTAAACAGAGACAGTGAGATAGCTATTTTGGATAAACAAACACTTGTGCAGGGAGTGGCTGGGAGCTAACCAAAGCTATCAGTCAACAGCATGGGAACAACTGGACAGATCCGTCCGATTTTCAACGCTAGGTTAGAGCCTCCACTCAAAAAGTCGGTTATGAAAGCAAAAAACAGGATCTTTACAGAATGTTGGGAGGATAAATCAAAGGGGAAAAATGTCTCCATGTGAACTGTATTGCCTCCAAGGGCAAGAAGGCAGTTTTTTTTCCAAAAAAAGAATGGGTGTCAGAACAGCAGTGAATTAAGGTTAAGAAACAAGACTTCTAACAATCTCTGAAAAGAAACGACTAAGACTGGCAAAGATAATCTTCAAGTGTCCTAAGGGAATCGCAGGAAAACCTTTCCCTCAACCAAAAAGAAGTCGCCGTTCCCCAGTTTAGCCCTAAAAATGGACCCGGGTTTTCCACGTGAAGCTGTCTGTGGGGAAGGACAGCGGCATGGAGCCAGGGCCGAGCTCCTCCGCCTCCGGCACCCCACGCCGGGAGAAGCCTGCTCAGCGGCGGGGCCGGGCGGCCAGGTCCGGTCTGGGTGAAGCGGACCCCTAAGTTCCGAGCACCTTCGGGCGAAGGAGCGCCGGTGCAGACACACACTCAAACTCACGCGTCGTCGGAACCACTGGGGAGTCAGCCGGTGGCTCGATACGGTCTCTGGGCACTTTCCTACCCAGGTGAAAACCACCTCCTCACACAGCTCAGCCTTCCCGGAACCCCACTCCCCTCACCTGGCCCTGGCCCCTGCCCCAGAAGAGATGAAAGAGGCGGCAGCGGCGGTTGCTTCCAACAGGGTCCCCCAGCGGCGGTGAAGGCTCCGACCCGCGGCCCTAATCTACCGCCGCCGCCATGTTGGAGGGTGAGGTCACCCCAGCGTGCCTTCGTCACGGCCGGCGTCGGGGCGGGACCTGGGCGACCGGAGAACCGGAAGGGTATCCGGAGCGGAAGCACCGACCACCGAGGCCGGAGGTCTCTCCGCGCAGATGTGACCTGAAGACCCAAACCCTCCTAGCCCGTCCAAATCTATGATTGCTGACGTTCGGAAATTCCGTCTCCCAAATAATTTCTGGAGTCGAGGGATTGGGATTCTGACCGGCTGGTTGGTGGGCTGGCGATTCCAGGGAAAGAAGCCTTAGTGCGTACACAGCCTATGTTCAGTTCCACAAACATGTGTTGAGTTTCAAGTGGTCAAATAAGTATCTACACAGTCACTACAGCCGCGGTGTTCGCCACTAGTTGGGGCAGATGGTCCTTGAAGGTTGGGAAGGAATTCCGGGGAGGGGATATAGCGGGGTCGTATAGAGAGGTCCTAGGCGAAGGGAGCTGGCTGAGCAGAAGTGCCACGGCATGAAGGAAGTCCTAACAATACTAACCCGTTTTTGTTAACAGTACCTAGCACAGCGCCTGGAACATACTTGTGTTAATGGATGTTTGTTTACTTGAATCCAAGAGTTCTTTGGAGGAGTATCGGAAGGTATGTAGGAGAGAGGATACAATATGTTTTAGGGAGAGCAAATTGCCCGTGGTGTGTGTACTGAACTGGAACAAGGAGGGCATTGACAAGTAGAAGACTGAGCCAGATCAGAAGTGATAGGCCGGGCGCGGTGGCTCAAGCCTGTAATCCCAGCACTTTGGGAGGCCGAGACGGGCGGATCACGAGGTCAGGAGATCGAAACCATCCTGGCTAACACGGTGAAACCCCGTCTCTACTAAAAATACAAAAAACTAGCCGGGCGAGGTGGCGGGCGCCTGTAGTCCCAGCTACTCGGGAGGCTGAGGCCGGAGAATGGCGTGAACCCGGGAGGCGGAGCTTGCAGTGAGCTGAGATCCGGCCACTGCACTCCAGCCTGGGCGACAGAGCGAGACTCCGTCTCAAAAAAAAAAAAAAAAAAAAGAAGTGATAAAGTCCTGATGGGGAGTGACTGCCAGTAGATACAGGGTTTCTTTTTGGGGTGATGGTGGCACGACTCTCTGAAATACTGAAAACTATTGAATTGTACACTATAGGTGAATTGTATGGTATGAGATCTATATCTCATACAAAGCTACTCTAAATGAAGTGATTTAAAATAGTTGAACTGCGGCCGGGTGCGGTGGCTCACACCTGTAATCCCAGCACTTTGGGAGGCCGAGACGGGCGGATCACGAGGTCAGGAGATCAAGACCATCCTGGCGAACACAGTGAAACCCCGTCTCTACTAAAAAATACAAAAAACTAGCCGGGCCAGGTGGCGGGCGCCTGTAGTCCCAGCTACTCGGGAGGCTGAGGCAGGAGAATGGCGTAAACCCAGGAGGCATAGCTTGCAGTGAGCCGAGATCGCGCCACTGCACTCCAGCCTGGGTGACAGAGCAAGACTCCGTCTCAAAAAATAAAAAATAAAAAAAATGAAAAATACAAAAAATTAGCCGGGTATGGTGGCATGAGCCTGTAATCCCAGCTACTTGCGAGGCCAAGGCAGGAGAATCGCTTGAGCCTGGGAGGCGAAGGTTGCAGTGAAATGAGTAACCATAAATGAAGACTTTTTTTTTTTTTTTTTTGAGGCAGAGTCTCACTCTGTCGCCCAGGCTGGAGTGCAGGGGCGCGATCTCAGCTCACGGCAACCTCTGCCTTTCAGGTTCAAGCGATTCTCTTGCCTCAGCCTCCTGAGTAGCTGGGATTTCAGGCATGCACCACCACGCCCGGCTAATTTTGTATTTTTAGTAGAGGCAGAGTTTCTCCACGTTTGTTAGGCTGGTCTTGAACTCCTAACCTCAGGTGATCCGCCTGCCTTGGCCTCCCAAAATGCTGGGATTACAGATGTGAGCCACGGGCCTGGCTTTTTAAAAAAATTTTTATAGAGATGAGGTTTCACCATGTTGGCCAGGCTAGTCTGGTACTCCTGACCTCAAGAGATCCGCCCACCTCAGCCTCCCAAAGCCCTGGGATTACAGGCATGAGCCACGGCACCTGGCCCTAATTTTACTTCTAAGTTCTGTGCAGTTCACTGTATGTACACTTTACCTAAAAAAACTTTCAAAAATGTAACATGAAATAATTTATTTTGGGGGGTACTTACGTTACCAATTTGATACATACTTAAGTTCATTTATTTCACATTGCTTTCAGTCTTTTCCTTTATTTATTATTTTTTTTCTCAAGACAGAGTCTTGCTCTGTCGCCCAGGCTGGAGTGCAATGGCGCGATCTCAGCTCACTGAACCTCACCTCCTGGGTTCAAGCGATTCTCCTGCTTCAGCCTCCTGAGTAGCTGGGATTACAGGTGCCCGCCACCACACCTGGCTAATTTTTTTTTGTATTCTTAGTAGAGATAGGGTTTCGCCATGTTGGCCAGGCTGGTCTCCACTCCTGGCCTTGGGTGATCCACCTGTCTTGGCCTCCCAAAGTGCTGGGATTGCAGTCATGAGCCACCATGTCTGGTCTTATTTATTTTTTTAGAGACAAGGTGTCGCTTCTGTTACCCAGCCTGGAGTGCAGTGGTACAATCATACCTCACTGCATCCTTTGCATCCTTTTTTTTTTTTTTTTTTTTTTGAGATGGAGTTTCATTCTTTGTTGCCCAGGCTGGAGTACAGTGGTGCGATCTCGGCTCACTGCAACCTCCACCTCCTGGGTTCAAGGATTCTCCTGTCTCAGCCTCCCGAGTAGCTGGGATTACAGGCACCCGCTACCACGCCTGGCTAATTTTTTGTATTTTTAGTAGAGACAGGGTTTCACCACGTTGGCCAGGCTGGTCTTGAACTCCTGACCTCAGGTGATCTACCCGCCTCAGCCTCTCAAAGTGCTGGAATTACAAGCGTGAGCCACCACGCCCGACCTCACTGTATCCTTGACCTCCTGGGCTCACAATTGTTCCACCTCAGCCTCCCAAGTATCAAGGACCACAGGTTTGTGCCAGTACACATAGCTAAGTTTTGTTTTTTGTTTTTTGTTTTTTTGACAGAGTCTCCCTCTGTCGCCCAGGCTGCGGTACAGTGGCAAACTTCTGCTCACTGCAACCTCCACTTCCTGGGCTCAAGTGATTCTCCTGCGTCAGCCTCCAAAGTAGCTGGGATTACAGGCATGCACCACCATGCCCGGCTAATTTTTGTATTTTTAGTAGAGATTAGGTTTCACCGTGTTGGCCAGGCTGCTCTCCAACTCCTGACCCCAAGTGATCTGCCCACCTCAGCCTCCCAAAGTGGTGGGATTACAGGCATGAGCCACCACGCTGGGCCACACATGGCTAATTTTTTAAAAATATTTTTGTAGGCCAGACACGGTGGTTCACGCCTGTAATCCCACCACTTTGGGAGGCCAAGAGGGACGGATCACACAGTCAGAAGATGGAGACTATCCTGGCCAACAGGGTGAAACTCCGTCTGTACTAAAATACAAAAAATTAGCCGGATGTGGTGGCGCACACCTTCAGTCCCAGCTACTCAGGAGGCTGAGGCAGAAGAATCACTTGAACCTTGGCCCGGCGCAGTGGCTCACGCCTGTAATCCCAGCACTTTGGGAGACTGAGGCGGGCGGATCACAAGGCCAGGAGATGGAGACCATCCTGGCAAACACAGTGAAACCCGGTCTCTACTAAAAATACAAAAAAATTAGCCAGGCGTGGTGGCAGGCACCTATAGTTCCAGCTACTCGGGAAGCTGAGGCACGAGAATGGCGTGAACCCGGGAGGCAGAGGTTGCAGTGAGCCGAGACCACGCCAATGCACTCCAGCCTGGGCGACAGAGTGAGACTCCCTCTCAAAAAAAAAAAAAAAAGATTGTTTTTGTAGAGATGGGTCTGGCTATGTTCCCCAGGCTGCTCACAAACTCCTGGCCTCAAGCAATTCTCCCATCTTGGCCTCCTAAAGCTCCTGGCCTTCCCTTTTTAATTTTATTTTTTGAATATATATTTTGAGACTAGACATACAGGTCAATGGAACAGAATAGAAAACCCAGAATTGTTAACTAATTTTCAACAGAAGTGCTAAGGCATTTCAAAAAGGAAAGAGATTGTCTTTTCAGCAAATTGCATAAAATAATATAGCCCTTTTATAGAAATTATTTGACTTTAATCACAGCAGTTTATGGTATTTGGAGTTTTTTTTTTTTTTTTTTTTTGAGATGGAGTCTCCCTCTGTCACCCAGGCTGGAGTGCAGTGGCATGATCTTGGCTCACTGCAAGCTCCGCCTCCCAGGTTCATGCCATTCTCCTGCCTCAGCCTCCCCAGTAGCTGGGACTACAGGCGCCCGCCATCACGCCTGGCTAATTTTTCTGCATTTTTAGTAGAGATGGGGTTTCACCATGTTAGCCAGGATGGTCTCAATCTCCTGACCTTGTGATCCACCCGCCTCAGCCTCCCAAAGTGCTGGGATTACAGGCGTGAGCCACTGCACCCGGCCAGAGTTTTTTTATTTAAATTTTTTTTTTTTTTTTTTTTTTTAGTAGAGATGGGGTTTCACCACGTTGGCCAGGCTGGTCTCAAACTCCTGACCGTGTGATCTACCCACCTTGGTCTCCCAAAGTGCTGGGATTACAAGCGTGAGCCACCACGTCCGGCCCTTTTTATTTAATTTTTTACAGTTTTCTTTGGTAGAAATAGTGTCTTGCTGTGTTGTCCAGGCTTGTCTTGAACTTGTGGCCTCAAGTGATCCACCTGCCTTCGCCTCCTGAAGTGCTGGGATTATAGTCATGAGCTACTGCACCTGGTCAGTTTTGGGGGGAGTTTTGGACAGATTTTAATAGGCGCTACAAATCTCTATCCTACCGCCTAATGTGGTTATCTACTCTAAACTAGACTCTACTCATTTTATTCATTTCCAGTCATCAGTTGTTTGTTGCTTTTTTTTTTTTTTCTTCCTTTTGAGACAGAGTCTCTACTTCTACTCTGTTACCCAGGCTAGAGTACAGTGATGTGATTACGACTTACTGTAGCCTTGACTTCCCAGGCTCAAGCAATCCTCTGGCCTCGTACTCCCAAGCAGCAAGAACTACAGGCTGGTCTCAAACTCCTGGGCTCAAGTGATCTGCCTGTCTCGGCCTCCCAGAGTGCTAGGATTATAGGTGCCAGCCACCACACCTGGCCAATCAATTGTTAATTGAATCCCTGCCATTAACCAGGCTGGATGCTAGCAAAAGCAATGATGAGTACATCAGACGTGGTCCCTCTTGTGAAACTAACATCTTAGTTGGAAAACCAGAAAAGAAAAACATTGAAACAGAAAAAAAGTAAAAATTATTTAAGATGATGGCATGGGTCAGGTGCAATGGCTCATGCCTGTAATCCCAGCACTTTGGGAGCCTGAGGCGGGTGGATCGTGAGGTCAGGAGTTCCAGACCAGCCTGGCCAACATAGTGAAACCCCGTCTCTATTAAAAATACAAACAAATTAGCCGGGCATGGTGACTCGTGCCTGTGGTCCCAGCTACTCGGGAGACTGAGGCAGGTGAATCGCTTGAACCCAGGAGGTGGAGGTTGTGGTGAACTGAGATCACTCCACTGCACTGCAGCCTGGGCGACAGAGCAAGACTCCATCTCAAAAAAACCAAACCAAAACCAAAACAAAAAAGAAGGTGGCATGCCCTGAAATAGACAAGGTTTCACTGGAATAGCGAAGAAGGTGAGAGGGTGGCCAGGATAAGCTCTCCCCAAAGAGATTCTGAGACCTAAAGGATGAAAACTAAGTTAAGTGGTAAGTGGAAGAAAAGAACTTCTCAAGCAGAAAACTTGATGTTTTCAAAAAAACGGAAAGGAAAGCAGTAAAGCTTTGAGGTAGTGTGCAAAGGGAGGAGGGGTCATGAGGGCAGGCAAGTATACAGGGCCAGACTCAGTAGTCTCATCTACTAGAGCCAGCAGGGAAGTCTTCAGGAGCCAGCAGAAGCCATGACAGAGTTGTAAATTGGGGAGTGACTTGATGCCATCTAGGTTTTAAATCACTGTAGCATAGTGATGTGGTTGGAAAGAGGCAAAAAGTGCAGACACCTAAGTTAGAGTTACTATTTTTGGCTACACTTTGTTTTTTCTTTTTCAAATTATTTGCTCAACATTTAAGGACAGATTATTTACATTTACTTCTAGTCCTTCCCGCTTTGTCCTCCTGAGCAAACTCCAGCGTTAGCTTATTTATCCTGCTGATTCGGTATCTAGTAAACCTGCCTGGGTGTAGGTGAGAGCACATGAACCATCTCTTTCTGACTAACCTGACAGGAATCTAGGCCAGTGATTTTGGTGAAGCCACAAATAGGCTTATGTAGGAGTGGAGTTTTTTGGAACTTGTCTGAAAATATGTTTTAAAATGTCTCCACAAGACCTAAGCGTGTAGGAGAAAATTGGATTTGGAAAACTACCAACCGGCTCATCTTTGCATGTACTCATAACAACTCTTTCCCTCCAGAGGTTATCTCTGTAAAGCTTACCACATTCCTTTCAGACAGGACCTGGCCTGTTCCTTGGTGAATCAGCAAAACTGAACAAAATGGAGTTTTAAAGAGAAACTAACATGGGGGAGGAGTAGGTGCCGCAAAAGGGGATAGTAACTATATCTACGATTTGTTTTTCAAGTGAAGTCTTGAAGTAAATGTGACAAATATTAATTGTTAATTTTGGGTAGTGGTACATGGTATGGGAATAAATTATTCTTTGTATTTTTATGTATTTTCTAATGTCTCAAAATAAAAATAAGTAAATCGTGGCCAGGCGCAGTGGCTCATGCCTTTAATCCTAGCACTTTGGGAGGCTGAGGCCAGCAGATCACCTGAGGCCAGGAGTTCAAGACCAGCCTGGCCAACATGGTGAAACCTTGTCTCTACTAAAAATACAAAAATTAGCCGGGCATGGTGGCACGTGCCTGTAGTCCCAGCTACTCGGGAGGCTGAGGCAGGAGAATTGCTTGAACCCGGGAGGCAGAGGTTGCAGTGAGCCAAGATCACGCCACTGCACTCCAGCCTGGTGACAGAGCGAGACTCTCCATCTCAAAAAAAAAAAAAGAAGAAGAAGAAGAAGAAGATTCATAAAGATTATCACACTGTTTTCCAAAAAACAAAAGCACGGTTGATCTGGACAGTGCTACATCCATTCAGGACATTAATTTCAGAAACAATTTGACATGTGGCATTAGACTGCTGCTTCTACTCTCCAAATCCTGTCATTTGCAGAACACTATAAAAATAGAGGAGGAATTGTAATCAAAATGTGTTAATTCCATCTCAGCCTGACCTAGGGATGCTAGAGGGTGGCATACTCCTGAAATCTGTTTTTTAGGATGATAAAGAATGAAGCTATTAATGCAAAAGGTGAACAAAATTAGACAATCCAATCTAGTTTAGCTTAAAAGTGATCAAGTTAAGGTCAATTGCATCAGTTTCTCTTGCCCTGTTTTATTGTTCTGTGGCTAAATCCTTCCTTTATCCAGCATTATCAGTACTTTCAAATATGTATACCAATATGTACACCAATATGTCATACACTACAAGAACACTGTGCACTAGTACAAATGGAAAAAATGGCAACATGTATTAATAAATATATTAATGGCAGCATTTATTGTTCTGTGGGTAAATCTTTCCTTTATCCAGCATTATCAGTATTCTGAAATAGATATATCAAATATGTATACCAATCTGTCATACACTACAAGGAACATTGTACACTATGGGGGAAAAAATGGCAGCATGTATTAACAGCCTTAAAAATATGTGTACCAGCTGGGCGCTGTAGCTCACGCCTGTAATCCCAACACTTTGGGAGGCCAAGGCGGACAGATCACAAGGTCAGGAGTTCGAGACTAGCCTGGCCAATACAGTGAAACCCAGTCTCTACCAAAAATACAAAAATTAGCTGAGCGTGGTGGTGCGCACCTGTAGTCCCAGCTACTCAGGAGGCTGAGGCAGAAGAATCACTTGAACCTGGGAGGTGGAGGTTGCAGTGAGCTGAGACCGCGCCACTGCACTCCAGCCTGGGCAACAATAGCGAAACTGATCTCAAAAAAAAAAAACCACACATACATATCTATACATATAGATAGAGATATATGTACCATTCCCACTAAAAGGACAAAGAGCTGAGGTGGGAGGATCCCCTGAGCCCAGGAGTTCAAGACCAGCCTGGCAAACACTGCAGGACTCTGTCTCAATTTTTAAAATAAAATTAAAAAGGGGCAAACGGACATCATGCACTTGCTGATGTGTTGCAAAGAGGACATCAAAGAGTATCACACATGTAGTACTCCTGCTATAATGCGTAACCTGAATCTAATTATGAGGTAACTGTCAAAACCCAATTGAGGCCAGGCACAGTGGCTCACACCTGTAATCCCAGCACTTTGGGATGCCAAAGCAGGCAGATCATCTGAGGTCAGGAGTTCCAAGAACAGCCTGACCAACATGGCAAAACCCTATTTCTACCAAGATACAAAAATCAGCAGGGTGTGGTGGTGGGCGCCTGTAATCCCAGCTGCTGGAGAGGCTGAGGCAGGACAATCTCTTGAACCTGGGAGGCAGAGGTTGCAGCGAGCCAAGTTGGCACCACTGCACTCCAGCCTGAGCAACAGAGTCTTCTGTCTCAAAAAAACAAAACAAAACAAAAAAAATTGGTTTTCTACAACTGGCCTATATTCTTCGAAATGTCACTATCAAGAAAGATAAGTCTGAGGAAACTCTTCCATATTAAAGGAGACTAAAAAGACATGATCACTAATACAGTAAGTGATCCTGGATCCAATCCAGGTTATAAAGGGTATAAAGTAAGCTTATAAGAAGGTTATAAAAGGTTAAAAAGTACGGTTATAAAAAAAGGTTATGGCCGGCCACGGTGGCTCACCCCTGTAATCCCAGCACTTTGGGAGGCCAAGGCGGGCAGATCACCAGAGGTCGGGAGTTCAAGACCACCCTGGCCAACATGCTGAAACCCCGTCTCTACTAAAAATGCAAAAATTAGCTGGGTGTGGTGGCAGGTGCCGGTAATCCCAGCTACTGGGGAGGCTGAGGCAGGAGAATCAATTGAACCCAGGAGGTTCAATTGTGGTGGTGGTTGTGGTGAGCCGAGATGGTGCCACTGCACTCTAGTCTGGACAATAGAGCGAGACTCTGTCTCAAAAAAAAAAAAAAAAAGTTATAAAGTACATTGATGGATTGATGGGACAAAGGAATTTTTTTTTTTTTTTTTTTGAGACGGAGTCTCACTCTCATTGCCCAGGCTAGAGTGCAGTGGCACCATCTGTGCTCACCGCAACCTCCATGTCCTGGGTTGAAGCACTTCTCCTGCCTCAGCCTCCCGAGTGGCTGGGATAACAGGCATGCACCACCACGCCCTGCTAATTTTGTATTTTTAGTAGAGATGGGGTTTCTCCATGTCGGTCAGGCTAGTCTCGAACCCCCGACCTCAGGTGATCCACCTGCCTTAGCCTCTGAAAATGCGGGGATTACAGGCGTGAGCCACTGCGCCTGGCCTGGGGCAAAGCAAATTAATGTTCAGCCTAGTAAACTAAATTTCCTGAATTTGCTACATCCTTGTTCTTATGACACACTAAAACAGGAAGTGTGTGTGTGTATGAAAATAAAGTGTTAACGTACATGTAGCAAAATGTTAACAACTTGAATCTAGGTGAAGGGAGGTCAATGCAGTATTCTTACAAGTTACTATATCTAAAATTTCTTCAAGATAAAAAGCTAATAAAAATGGTGGGTAAGCATAGCACAGTAAAAAGAAAACAGTGGGTGTATCATTTGACCCCTTATTCTACTATTTTTTTTTTTTTTTTTTTTTTTTTTTGAGACGGAGTCTTGCTCTGTCACCCAGGCTGGAGTGCAGTGGCCGGATCTCAGCTCACTGCAAGCTCCACCTCCCGGGTTCACGCCATTCTCCTGCCTCAGCCTCCCAAGTAGCTGGGACTACAGACGCCCGCCACCTCGCCTGGCTAGTTTTTTGTATTTTTAGTAGAGACGGGGTTTCACCGTGTTAGCTAGGATGGTCTCGATCTCCTGACCTCGTGATCCGCCCGTCTCGGCCTCCCAAAGTGCTGGGATTACAGGCTTGAGCCACCGCGCCCGGCTATTCTACTATTAGAAGTCAGTCTTTCCTAAAGATAAAGGAATTTTCAAACGTTTTTGCCTTTGGGATTTTGGGGGAAAAAACTGGGGCTTGAGGTAAATCCAAACAAACACAAATGAGCCTGGGGGGATTTCTGTCCTAATATTCCTCTAAATGCGACCTGGGAAGGCTTTTGAAAAATATACAGGCTATCTCAGAAAAGTTCCAAATAAATTATGTAGCTGCTCCACCCTAACAAGGAAGTTGAGCATAGCTCCCCACTCCCTAGGTGTGGGCTTTGCACAGTGGCTTCCTTCCTAAGACTACAGTATGGAAAGAGGGTTAAAAAAAGTAACTTTAGAGTGGAGAAACCTACAAACCCTACTTTATCCAGGTAATCAAGGTTGACATGAATAGTCAGAAATCACGTATCTTTCTTTTTTTTTTTTTTTTCCTTTTGGTAGAGACGGGGTTTCTCTATGTTGCCCAGGCTGGTCTCGAACTCGAGGTCAAGCGATACACCCGCCTCAGTCTCCCAAAGTGTCAGAACTGCAGGCGTGAGCCACCACGCCCGGCCAAAAATCATGTACCCTTGACTGGCATTAATAAAATGACATTGGACCTCTGTGATCTTCCTCCCCTAAACCCATAACCCTGTGTAATTATGAGAAAAATTGCAATAAAAGCGCACTCTCCAATGTACCTAACCAGTACTCCTCAAAACATCCCGATTAATTTCAGATAGAGAAACTCCTTATGTTTTCTTCCTCCTACCCAGTTTAGGTAAAAAACACAGGTCAGGTCACGAGCCAGCGACGTAAAAGCACCCGAGCACGCGCCCACAAGCCAGGACAGGGCGGGACTTCCTGGGCGTCGCTCTCTTCCTATTGGCTGAGAAGGGTCATGCGGATGAACTGTGCAGTCACCTGGCAGGAACCGGAACCCGCGTTTATAAAGTAAAGGAAACCGAGATCTGCGCAGGGCTACCCTTTGCCCATTCGTCTCCCCTCACCCTTAAAACCAAAACTCGGTCCTGCTGCTCACCGACCTAGCATTACTCTCGCCATGGCTCTCAGCGATGCTGACGTGCAGAAGCAGGTGAGGGGCTTGGTTGGGTGGGTCTCGCGAAGCCGCGGCGCCAGTCCCGGGGGATGGGCTGGAGCCCGGCTCGTGGAGGCCGCGGGCCTTGAGTCGCCCAGATGCCGCAGGAAGGCCCCTTGCTCCAAGTCACCAGACCCTAGAGGTCGGCCTGAGGAAGGAGGTTTGCCCCGCAGCTCGTGTGACTTTTGCTCGGGTCTTGCGCACTGCCCGCTTGCCTGCGCTCCGCCTTCTTGAACGCCCTGGCTCTTTGCCCCCCACCTCAGCATTCCCTGTTTTCCAAGGATATTCACTGTGCCTAGTCGGACAGAGATCTGTACAAGGATTGAAAACAGCCTTGTGGCCGGAGACAGTGGCTCACGCCTGTAATCCCAGCACTTTGGGAGGCCGAGGCGGCCGGATCACCTGAGGTCAGCGGTCCGAGTCTAGCCTGACCAAAATGGTAAAACCCCGGTCTCTACTAAAAATACAAAATTAGCCGGGCGTGGTGACGCGCCTGTAATCCCAGCTACTCGGGAGGCTGACGAAGTAGAATCGCTTGAACCCGTTGAACCTGGGAGGCGGAGGTTGCAGTGAGCCGAGGTCGTGCCATTGCACTCCAGCATCGGCTACAGGGCGAGACTTCCTCTGAAGAAAAAAAAAAAAAGAAAACAGCCTTGTCCCGTTTTTTGTTTGTTTGTTTTAAACCCTGAGGGAAGTGCTTAAGGCATATGATAGGAAAGAAACAGTGCGGAGGGAAGAGACCTGTTTCCAACCAGTATTGTTTTGACAAGGTCGTTTACTTTATGAACTGTTTTTTTCTTTCTCTCTTTTTTTTTTTTTTTTTTTTTGAGACGGAGTCTCGCACTGTTGCGCAGGCTGGAGTGCAAGGGCGCGATCTCGGCTCACTGCAACCTCCGCTTTCCGGGTTCAACCGATTCTCCTGCCTCAGCCTCCCTAGAAGCTGGGATTACAGGCTCGCGCCCCACGCCCGGCTAATTTTTTTTTTTTTTTTTTTTTTTTTAGTAAAGGCGGGGTTTCACCATGTTGGCCTGGCTGATCTCGAACTCCTGACCTCAGGTGATCCTCCCACCTGGGCCTCCCCAAGTGCTGGGATTACAGGCGTGAGCCACCGCGCCAGGCCTGTATGTACTGTTAATCTTCATTTTGGGGAAGCCCCCTCTATCGTAATGGATTATAATGATTGCCCTCCCACTAATATGTGTGTTAACATTTGTGTGTTAACATTTGTGAAATACAGGCTGGGGCCGGCCGCGGTGGCTCACGTCTGTAATCCCAGCACTTTGCGAGGCTGAGGAGGGCGGATCACCTGAGGTCAGGAGTTCGAGACGAACCTGGACAGCATGGTGAAACCCTGGCTCTATTAAAAATACAGACAATTAGCCGGGCATTGTGGTAGGCGCCTGTAGTCCCAGCTACTTGGGAGGCTGAAGCAGGAGAATGGCGTGAACCTGGGAGGTGGAGCTTGCAGCCAGGCGAGATCCCGCCACTGCACTCCACCCTGGGCAACAGAGCTAGACGCTGTCTCAAAAAAAAAAAAAAAAAAAATTGGTCGGGCTCCGTGGCTCACGCCTGTAATCCCAGCAGTTTGGGAGGCCGATGCAGTTGGATCACGAGGTCAGGAGATCGAGACCATCCTGGCTAACACGGTGAAACCCGTCTCTACTAAAAATACGAAAAGTTAGCCCTGCGTGGTGGGGCGCCTGTAGTGCCAGCTACTTGGGAGGCTGAGGCAGGAGAATGGTGTGAACCCGGGAGGCCGAGTGAGCCTGGGCGACAGAGCGAGCCTCCCTCTCAAAAAAAATTATCTGGGCCTAGTGGGGTGCGCCTGTAGTCCCCGCTACTCAGGAGGCAGAGGCAGGAGAATTGCTTGAACCCAACAGGCAGAGGTTGCAGTGAGCCAAGATCATGCCACAGCACTCCTGCCTGGGCAACAGAGTGAGACTCCAGCTCAAAAAATTGTAATATTAATAAACACAAATACAAGCCAGATGCAGTGGCTCACACCTGTAGCCTCCAGCACTTTGGGAGACTGAGGTGGGAGGATCGCTTGATCCCAGGAGTTCAAGACCAGCCTGGGCAACATAGACCTTATCTCTAAAAAATTTTTTGTTAAAAAATAAGCCAGGCTGTCTGGGCACGGTAGCTTATGCCTGTAATCGCAGCATTTTGGAAGGCCGAGGTGGGCGGATCACCTGTGGTCAGGAGTTCCAGACCAGCCTGGCCAACGTGGCAAAACCCTGTCTCAACTAAAATACAAGATTAGCAGGGCGTGCTGGCGCATGCCTGTAATTCCAACTACTAGGGAGGCTGAGGCAGGAGAATTTCTTGAACCAGGAAGGTGGAGGTTGTGGTGAGGCAAGATCGCACCATTGCACTCCAGCCTGGGCAACAGAACGAGACTCTGTCTCAAAAAAAAAAAAAAAAAACACAAAATCAGCCAGGTGTGGTGGGGCACACATGTGCTCCTAGCTACTAGGGAGGCTGATGCGGGAGAATCATTTGAGCCCAGGAGGTTAAGGCTGCAGTGAGCTATGATCATGCCACAGTGCTCCGTCTGGGTGACAGAGCAAAAGACCCTGTCTCTATAAATAAACAAAAATGTGTCAAATGGAGGACCCCCTTTTTTTTTTTTCTTTTTTTTGAGACAGAGTCTGGCTCTGTGGCCCAGACTGCAGTACAGTGGCACAGTCTCGGCTCACTGCAAGCTCCACCTCCTACATTAACGCCATTCTCCTGCCTCAGCCTCCCAAGTAGTTGGGACTACAGGCGCC